>NC_139217.1:277876284-279213784 GCF_055691185.1 Crinia signifera | reverse complement strand
ACACATTGTAGTGCTTTAGCCCTTCTCTCACCACAGGCTCCCCCGTTGCACCGTATGTACGGGAATTTAGTGAATTAAATGTAAATATTAATATTTGACACGGTATCCAAATTATTTATGTATTTCCATTTTTATGCATAATTTACTATAACATATAGGGGCTGATTAAATTTTCTGTTACGTGCAGTGATTGTGCATCATCATTGGGTATAGCACTGTAACATTGCTCCTTTAACTGTGCAGTATAAAAGGCGCACCAATAAACATTTGATGTACTGCTGTTACCAGTGATTCCACACCATTCCAACGGCTAACTGAATTGGCCCAATAACGTTAATGTGTTGAATTCTTACTATAATACTATATTATAGTAAAAACACCTTTTTTATAACTACTTGTCAGCAATGTAAAGCTTGTCACCTAGCACTGGTTGTTTAATTAAAGGAGCAAAAGGAAAGGCAATGGTGCGTTACTTTTAAATTATCATATTGATAATCCCAATATGTTAGTAGCCCACTCATTCCAACATGGTTCAGACACACTGAAAAACCCTGAAAAAGTATTGCTGCTTGAATCTGGATACAAGTTCAAACATTTTCCGGATATATAAAAAACAGGGTGTACTGCATATTTATACTTTAAGCTGTCACGAGCAGGGCCCTCTTTCCTCATGAGCTCCCACCCCCTCCCTTTACAAGAGTGTTCATTCTAGCACCTGCCATTTTTGAAAACTCATGCAGTTCCTGTTTCCTGCCTGGGGTGTCGCTGTCCGCTGTGGTGTTTCTAGCACAGGTCTGGTTTGCATATCAGTGATGATTTACAGACCATGCTGTGCTAGAAGCACTACAGCAGACAGTGACACTCCAGGCAGGGAAGAGGAACTGCATGAGTTTTCAAAGATGGCAGGTGCTAGAATGAACACTACCTTAGACCATCACCGCCTCCTCGCTGCCAACAACAGCACCTAACCCTTCGGTTCTGTCACCCTACTGCTGATATAGGTCCTGAACTGCTGATGCAGCTACAGTATGTTTGTACACCATGTCCTCCAATGTCCTGTACTATAAGCCACTCTTTCTGTAGACGTTTTGTTACATCATATAAAGGAAAATAAACAAGAAAATGTAACTCATTTGGAAAATAATAGCATTTTTACAGCAATACCAGTAGGTAAACTTAAATTGCTAGGCTGTTACACATAAAATGGATTATTTAAAGCTTGTAAACAATGTTAAATACACTAAAAGCTAAATCCCATATAACCCATAAGTGCTAACAGACAACAAAATTCAGATAAAATATGACATTTTCTACATCTCATACTTAGCAACTCAGCATTGATTTGTGTTTTTATTGGCATCGGTCAAGGAGGTGGTTTCCACAAAACGTAACAGAAACCTGCTAGGGCTCCCTTTGTTCTTCTGTTTAACTTTATTATCTTGCAAGCAAAGGAGTTGAAAGGTCCATACGGTTATGATGGCCAGACATCAGAACAATTTTTTTCCAACCAGCCAACTAGCTGGCTGGCAGTGTCAGCGGGAAGAGAGTATAACCGAGTGCTTCACATCACTCTAGTCCGCGGGTGTCTGTGTTCTGCCTCACAGTCATTACACTAAACCTCAACCCAACACAGCCTGCAGCCCCACCCCACACCAAATTGCTATCTGAACACCCCTCTTCGAAAAAAAACCCCACCCACAATTGGAACCTAAACCCAATCCCCCCCACACACACAAAACCGGACCAATTGCCGCTGCTGCTTATTGTGCCACTCCTCCTATGTGCTGCTCCCTCCTGCTGCTGCATTTTATACAAGCCAGTACATGGGGAAAAAATATAATTTATTTCATGTGGGGAATTGCATGCAATTTTGGCAGACAAAGTGGGATATTACAGGGGGCTGTAGCATCGGCAGCATCATGTGGGATTACTGTGGGTGGTGGTATCGGCAGCATTTTGTGGAATTACTGAGGCAGCTATCCATTGATAAAAAAATCGTGTGCCTTGGCAATTTTAAAATCTTGTTTTGTGTGCCATGAGTTTACAAAAGGTTGAAAATCACAGATAAAATATTTTGGATTCGGAAGGAGACAGGAGTGCCTTCTAGTGCAATAATGTATTGACACCACCAGAGTGTATAAATAGCAAATCAACGTGCACCAGTATCAATAGGTCATCAGCCATATGACGTTTTAACATTTTAATATTTGACTATTAATCCGCTGAGTGCCACTGCCTCTCTGGACATATATGTTGGCTATTATGGAAGGAGTGCGGATCGAGTGCATTTGTGTAAGCGCCTGTTTTGATATTACTGTTATATTCTGTCAGTTTGATGGGATGTTTATATCTAATTCATCACACCAGTTTGATATAACCCGAGGACTCTATTAAATCTTTACAGTTTGTGCTAATGCCAGCTGTAAACCTTATGTAGTATTTCATTTATATAATAAGCATTTTTATTAATCAGATGCGATCAGTTTTAACAAACAAGTATTTATTAATTTGTGATATCATAAATGAGAGAAAAGTTGGCTGGAAAAGATGGTTAGATATATGGCCCACTTTATACAATGGCTTAATATGGACAGTAATTTCACAAATATATTGCAAGCTCAGCATATAGGCAATATTACTGCTACCCTTTTTGTACTCAAGAATACAAAAAAAAACTCTAATAAAATGGAGGTTTTCTCCTATAAAATTTACACACACATATATATATATATATATATATATATATATATATACACATACATATATACATACATATATATATACATATATATATACACATATATATATATATATATATATATATATATATATATATATATATATATATATATATATATATATATATATATATATATATATATATATATATATAGACCAAGAATTAACATAAAGGTCTATGATTAATCAAAGTTATCTAAAAAATTAGCAATAATTACATGGTGTACAGTTCACTTCCTAAAATGAAGTACAAATTACACTTGTATTGACTATTGAATTTCCTATTAACAGCATTGTTAATTCCCACTAACCTGCCAAGCATCTAACTGCAGGCGCAGATATGTAAGTGCACAATATACTAGTGTACTGTAAGTCTATTACAGATCACAGTACAGTGCCTTTTCTAGAGGATAATTAGCTGGGGTTAATGCCGGTCACAAAGCTGCATTTCACTTGTGTGACGGAGCTCTCGAGCAGCAAGTCAGAGAAGCAAGCTGGGCACTTCCTCAGACCTCTCCAGTGACAGAACAGCATTGCTTTCACAATAATCAGGGTAACATACCCCAACATATGCTTAGCAATCGAATGTTAATCACACAGACCTAAACAAATTAATGATGTAGAATGAATTTGCTATAAAACTAAAAAATGCACTCAACCTTTGCAGACACTAATAAACCCCAATAAATGATGTATTACACGTGCTGATAATAGTGTATCATTGATAGTGTAGATTTCAGCTTTGAATATATTAGAATACTAGCTTGGAGAGCTAAGGAGTGTTCACTGTTCACAATTCACCCAGCCCAGTCATCCAGGGTGTGCACCACTGACTATTTATCTTGAACTTATCAATAACTGCCACAGCATTCACTGTATAGACATGTTTTAACTTATATTAGCTTTTGCATGGTATGATTTGTTTAACCAGTTTGCCCAGACCACCTACTTATAGCAAATGATCACAGCACTTGTCTAAAAACACAGGTTAATGACCTGTTAATACTGTCTGGATAGGAATTTATGGGTGATCAGTAGACATTAATGTATCTTTCTTTAAAGATTATCTTTACTGACAGCAATCTCCCAGATAATGATCTAAACATGTGTTACCATCGCTACAACGGGAGTGTTCTGCATCTAATATACTGCATGAAGAGAAAACAGCAGGCAACAATCTACAGCACAACTGGCAAAGTGGTCCACTTACTAAAGCTACTAAGGGTGGATACACACCTAAAGATATTCTGCAGACAGATCAGGCAAGTTCTACATACTCATAGGGCATTATTCAATGCTCTTTTGCAAGCAGTGCCGATTGCTCGCCGTCACAGCTGGCGGGTCAGTATTTAATGGACTACCTGCACACGCAGTTTCCACCTCGCTGGCTTTTTACAGCGAGGTGGAAACGGCGTGTGTGGCCTTTAAAATAGCGAGGCTCGCGGCTAAATGCAGCAGGCTCCCTGCAATAGCAGCGAACCTCGCCATTTGAGGGAATCCACGTTGTCTTCTGACAGCAAGGAATCCCCCAGAACGTTGAATGGGGTGAGCGGCCGGCGCAGGGGTTAAACGGGGAGAGTGGCTTGTTTTCAGCTATCCTCGCCGTTTAACACAATCGCTGGCCGCATTGAATACAGCCCATTGTCTGATCAGTCATGACTGGCCTAGTCAATAACCACAGGCTTGTGCAGTGAGTGATTTGGTCGCATGCGATGGATGCAATTTTACCGCAAAATCGCCGTCAATCGCATGTGATTGTATGCCTAACACTTAAGGCATACAATCAATGCAACTGGGCGCCGTGATAATACATAAGTACCTATTAAAGTATTTTATATATTCTAAATTGACTGATTCTGAGTTAAAGGCAGGCGTGTCTGTATTTGTGACTATCCTATGCCATTAAAAATCCCTTCCCTGGTGTACTTCCATATGTCCGTATATGCAAGTAGTGTTAATTCCCTGTAAGACAGGATATGTCCAATATCATTTCAAGCGGCCCGCAGCCTCCAGCTGGAAGCAGGCAGAGCATCAGATGTGGAAGCACAGCAGAGGACACTACAGGTGGGCCCCCGGCGACGCGCCTTTACCTTGCTGTCTGCTGCAGTGAGGAGGTGCCGGCCACCACAGTCAGATGTGTTTGGCGTCCTACCCCTGCTGCTGCAATCGTATATCCCCTACTCCACAATCACAGTGACAGCAGTGGTTGGGGAGGGGGGCAGCAAGGGGGAAGCTTGCTCCCGTAACATGCAGAGCGTAGGAGGGCAGCAGCGGGAGCCCAAGCATCTCCTGTCCTTGCAGTGCCTGCTTTGCCTCTCCTTCCTCTGGCTCACACAAGGGGCTGGAAAACATACAGAGAAGGGAGGGGGCAGAGTGGGGGACATACAGTGAAGGAGGGTCAGGCTGGGGGACATACAGTGAATGGAGGCAGTGATGGCCATTCAGAGAAGGGGGAGCAGGGGCAGGCTGGGGGACATACAGTGAATGGGGGCAGTGTGGGGTACATAGTGAATGGGGGTCATACAGTGAATGGAAGTCAAACAGTGAAGGAGGGTCAGGCTTGGGGACATACAATGAATGGAGGCTCTGATGGACATAAAGAGAAGGGGGGCAGGCTGGGGGACATAGTGTGAATGCGTGAGGAGTGGGGAACATACAGTGAATGAGGGACATACAGTGAAGGAGGGGCAAGCTGGGGGACATACAGTGAATGGGGCAGGCTGGAGGAAATACAGTGAATGGGGGCAGAGTGGGGGACCATTCTGATGTGATTAATGAATCAAAGAATGTCAGGCTGAATGGTCAGCCCCCACACATTTACACTTCACCAAATCTGGCCCTCATCGCAAAAAGTTTGGACACCCCTGCTGTAAGAGTATAGCCCCCTATGTGAGCAATGAAGTGTCTTTGCATGCATCGACTTTATGAGACAATCCTAATATCCTCCGTGCATCAGATCAGCCACCCCCTTCATCTACCAGTTACTGCTCTGGAACAGCCAACATGCATTTAATAAATATGAGAGATCTTTGGTCAGAATAAATAGGCTAATAAAATCAGGACACATGCGTGGTGCGACTTAAGAGCATAAGTAGTAGAATACACATCTCTTTGCTGCATCCGTCAGTTTTTGGGACTCAGAAAAAGTGAAAAAGTTTTAAAAACTAAACATTTAAATACAAAAATAGGTGCATCCCAATAGACTTAAGCACGTTTGATTTGTCATGCGAGCAGAAATGTGCAAAGTGTCCATTTTGGTAGTCCAAATGTAACTTAGTTTTGTGAGCAGTATAATAGTCAGGTTTAGCACTTTGCACATCTAAGCCTAGTGCTTTTGGGTGCGTCAGAAGGTATTCAGTTGACAGGTCAATAATAAGCAGATACCATATGGTTGACATAGATGAAAAGGTTGACATGGGTTTTCTGGGATTTTCTTTTACTTTTTTTTTAACATTTTCATACCCTACCATCCAAGTTTAATGATTGGGAACGCCAAGTGTGCAGAACACCGCAGTAGCCGTCTACAGATTCACACAAAAAAAACCCTGAAACTCATGTCGACTTTTTCTGTGTGGAAAAGTCCATATCAGCAAGGAATTATATAAAGCATGAAAAATGGAAATCAGATTGGCTAAATTACATTACAAGTGTATAGCAAATTGTAAAATAAACTCTAAAATGTATATAAGTATATAAATGGCAAAAGGATTAAAAAATACAATATAGGACCCCTAAGAAGTCAGACAGATGGATTGATTAGGATATGAAAAAAGCAGATGTATCAAACACTTTCTTTTCTTAACTATTTACTAGAGAGAAACGTATGGTAGGAATAATACATAATGGAAATTACAATGTCCCATTACTTTATACTTAAATTACAGAAATCCAAATGAGAAAAAAAAAAAAAGAGAATGTAACGGATGTAACTCTCAGGGCAGTATTCAATGAGGCCAATTCGCCATGTTTTATGGCGAATTTGTGCTATTTTCGCGTTGGAAGGTGATTTTTTGTGTCAGAAAGTGAAACACCCTATTCAACGTGCACTTTTCGCCATCTTTCTAAGTGATTTTCATGGTGAAGTGGAATGTGAACTTTTAAAATAAAAGTTTTTTATATTTGGTGTCAAAAAATCAGGAATTTTATTCTGTGAATAGGCATGTTATTTTTATTCATGTGCTTATAGCACATGAATATATATTTAATTTAAAAGATTATTATTATTTTTTTACACGTAACAGCCAGCAGGGGGCTGAGAGCCGCTCATTAGATATTCATATATTCACTGCTCCCGATCATTACATATGCACAATCAGGAGCAGTGAATACCCGGTCCCCTGCTGGCTCTCCCGGGGAGCCCTCCTCCCCTCCACATACGTTCTGGGGCAGGCAGGGAGAATTCCATCTCCCTGCCTGCCGCCGTCCCCCGGCTCCCTGCAGGACTCCGCAGGGGTTAAAATTTGCCGTCAGCCCCTGCGACATTGAATACAGGGATAGCAGGGGGACAGCGAGGCTCTGGAACACGGCGACTGTGCAGCGAATCCTAAACAGGATTCGCTGCACCCTGCGACTATTTTCATTGAATACTGCCCTATGATACAATATTTGTGGTAAAAATCTAGATTGCTACAAATTTAAAATGCACACAAATAATAAAATGTTACCACAATTGTATCTACCACCGGTGAATAAAAATATGAAGTGTGAACAAGCCTCACCATTGTTGCAATTATCCAACCTATGTAGAACACTGCTTATATCCCAGGTTGCTCAACCTGGGATATTTAATAGTGGTGCATTTAGAGTCCACCTCAACCAGAGTTATTCAGCTTTAACCCTGCAATAACCCAGGTTATTTTGGCAATGTGAAAGGGGTATAAATGGGCCAAATGGTTTATATCTGAAATCACATTCTATGTTTCACCATTGTCCATAGAAAATTACTCCAAACTAAAGAGAACATTATTTTTTTTCTTTCTGGAACTTAAAATGTAAGAATGCAATAAAATGTGTGTTGGGGACACTGTCAAAAACATTCATAAATAAATAAAATGTTATGTGTGCGTTAAAAGAACAGCCTTACTAGGTCTATTGAGACGCAAAAGATTTAAATAAAAATGAAGGAAGCCAACAACTGAATTAAACTTCTGCAGCAGAGCAGATTATAATTGAACAATACACTATGAATAAAATGGCAACTTTTTTGGAAGATCCCTCAGACTAATGTCTTATTTTACTAGTCCCTGTGGCCTTCGTTGCTCAGGTGATAGACGCCTTTAAGGAATCTCCAGTGGGAAATAAAGCTTCACAGCTGTTACAAACAAGAAAGCTATAAGCACTGTAATGAGTTTCTAGGCTGAATGTCCAACAGTGTCTAGGTCGACCACTAATGTCGACAGTGATTAGAACAACATCCACTAGGTCGACATTGACAAAAGGACAACACAAGCAAAGGGTTGACAGTTTTTCACGTTTTTTGTGTCTATGTCAACATGGACACTGTATAAGTGTAGCACATCTGCACGCCATGCTTCGGGCACGGTGCCTCACTACGCTTAGCACACTATTACAATCTAACTCTATGATCACTTGGATTGTGAAGAAAAAAAATATCATGAAAAACTTATGTCGACCTTTCCCAGTATCGACCATTTCTATGTCAACATTTAGCTTAAGTCGACCTAATCTCTGCGGACTAAATAGTGGTAGACCTAGTGACTGTCGACCAGATACCATATAATGCAAGGTTATGGGGTTTTCATAACATTACACAAAAACTACAGTAATTGTATTAATTGTTGCTATGTGCTAGCAGCCAATTCAGGGTATTTCACACAGAAATCTGCAGAAAGCTTAATAGTGCTCAAGACCGGTTACGGTATAGATAACATATGTGGACAATCAATAGCAAATACTGTCCCTAGTTCCCTAAGCATGACATTTAAACAGTTTACTTAAGTTTATATTTTATATTTAGATTTTCTAGGGTGCTATGATTCTAGACATATTGACAACTACTGCCTTATGGGGTTAAAACCTGAAGGTAAGCATGCGCCCTTTACTCCATGAGAACTGAATTATAAGTTGGGATCAATCAGGTACTTATAAAAAAGCTGTCCCACAATCAGATCACCAAAATTATGTTAATTACTGCTTTTACACCCAAATCCAGGATGCGACCTGGTATTGGGAACACAGTTGCAAATCCAGGTCAGATCCAGGATTCACTGCATTTACATTGCAGGGCCGACCTGGGAGATTCCCAGGTCGACACTTGACACTGTACATGGGTGCTGTGTCTTGAAGGCCGACTCTTAAGGTCCCCATACTTTATGCGATTTGGGCATGACTTTGCCCAATTCGGATGAATCGGGCCGTGAAATTGTCCCAAATCGCTGCCCGGAGCCGTGCTCCCCCAGAACGGGGGACCTACCAAAGCTGGGCAGAGGGATCAGGCGTAGGGAGCCGGGCAGAGGAGGAAGCCACTGCCATCAGCGGGAGCGGCGCAGAGTACCAGGGAGCCAGGCAGGAGAAGACGCTGCAGCGGCAGCACGAGTGGCTAGAGCAGCAGAAGAGCACTTCCAAAAAAAGAAAAAGCCCATACAAATGCATAGGAAGCCATTGATTGGCTGAAACCTCTCTGAAACCGCTGATTGGCTGAGAGAGGTCTCAGCCAATCAATGGCTTCCTATGCATTTGTATGGGCTTTTTCTTTTTTTTTTGGAAGTGCTCTTCTGCTGCTCTAGCCACTCGTGCTGCCGCTGCAGTGTCTTCTCCTGCCTGGCACCCCTGCAAGTGCAAAAAGAGAGAGTTGGGTAGTCTTCCGCACAGGATTGGTGGTTATGTACTTAGATATGAATGAAGGCCCCCTCTTATTGAGATAATTAATTGATATTGTAGTACTTCTTAGGGGTGTGCTACCACTGACACAAAGTGATGTATCAGAATATGAAGAAAGAGAACGTGTGTCTTGTTTGTGGTGCACCAGAGAGAATTAATTAGAGTCAGTAAAAATTAACCTTTAATTTATTTATTTAAAAAAACCGCGAAATATACAAAACCAAAACACAAAAATTGACAAACAAAGTGCAAAATAGTGCGTGTTAAAAACAGCACATGTGGGGACTTGCTTGTGTGTTTTAAAGAGTCTCTTTAATGATATATTGATTTGGTGTTAGCGCCTTTTTGAAACAGTCTCTGTCACAAAGTGTGGGAAAAACCTCTTATACACTTTGTGGCTGTTTTATAAATACACTCCTAGCACTTGAAGTGAGAACTTATTCCTTATATGTGTTGCCAAATCTCTTACTGTGTTGACACCTGTCTTTTAGTATCGCTTGCCGCTGGTTTGCTAATTTAACTGTGTGTCGACACTTTGATGTCGATATAATCTGATATTGAAATAACCTGGTTAGGGGCTTTAATTGCAATTAAAGCCCCTAACCAGGTTATTTCAATATCAGATTATATCGACATCAAAGTGTCGACACACAGTTAAATTAGCAAACCAGCGGCAAGCGATACTAAAAGACAGGTGTCAACACAGTAAGAGATTTGGCAACACATATAAGGAATAAGTTCTCACTTCAAGTGCTAGGAGTGTATTTATAAAACAGCCACAAAGTGTATAAGAGGTTTTTCCCACACTTTGTGACAGAGACTGTTTCAAAAAGGCGCTAACACCAAATCAATATATCATTAAAGAGACTCTTTAAAACACACAAGCAAGTCCCCACATGTGCTGTTTTTAACACGCACTATTTTGCACTTTGTTTGTCAATTTTTGTGTTTTGGTTTTATATATTTCGCGGTTTTTTTAAATAAATAAATTAAAGGTTAATTTTTACTGACTCTAATTAATTCTCTCTGGTGCACCACAAACAAGACACACGTTCTCTTTCTTCATATTCTGATACACCCCTGCAAGTGTCCTGAGGCATCCCAGAAATCCATGGCTCTCACAGTTCTCTAGGGTGAAGTCAGGGAGGCCAGAAGGAAAGAGGGATAAAGGGAGTGTGTATGCTTTTGTGAAAAAATCCCCTGTTCATCACTCTAGGTGTCAGGCCCAGCACCACAGAGATATTATGGTGCTCATACACGTATTTAAATGGATGTAATGCGATCACATCCAATTGCATCTTATGGTGCCAAAACTGTCCTTTTCCAGCAGCCAGGGCCGGTGCTAGGGTGATCGGCGCCTCCCTGCAAAATCTAAATTTGCGCCCTCCCATACAGTATATACACACACACATACATATACACAGTACATATATATATATATATTGAAAACGGAGTAAAATCCGAAACGTCGGTCTACAACCACGCTTATTGTCATTATTTCAAGTCCAGTGGAGTGCCACACCATCTACAATCTATTACCCTCTCTGTGTGCAGCACCCGGGCAGCTGTTCTCCCTGCATCGTGGAGTGCCAGTATCTACAAATATATATATATATATATATATATATATATATATATATATATATATATATATATATATATATATATATATATATATATATATACATACACATACATACATACATACATACATACATACATCCAGCAGGAAGAAAGGCGGCACTCTCACAGACTTGTAATGAAGTTTAAAAGTCCTTTATTGCAGCGGTCCTACGCCGTTACGAAGTTTCCTCCGTCATCAGGGTGTCCCTGATGACGGAGGAAACTTCGTAACGGCGTAGGACCGCTGCAATAAAGGACTTTTAAACTTCTTTTAAACAAGTCTTGTGTGTGGCTTGAGAAAGGGTTGCGAGCCCCGAAACGTCGCTTTAATAAACCACAGTTTCTTCACCTTCATAACAAGTCTCCAAGTGCCGCTTCCTATCTGTGTATGTATATGCTGCTGGGCCTGGACCTGAGTATCGCTTTGAGAAGGCACCTGAGCAAGGTAACAGACATAAATATTGGTTTACCCCGTGAGTGCCGGTTTATTGGGACTTACACACACATATATATATATGTTAGGTATTAATACAAGGGTGGCAGTGGCACCCACAGAATAAACACTCATAGCCACTTCTCTATTTCAACCAATTCTAATTAACCCTGTGAGTGCCACCTCAATGTTTATACAGACGGTGTCTCTCACCTAATGTACTGTAGCTGCCTGTCAGTGTTGCCTTCTGTCCCGGCTCCCGCATTGTGTCCCGCGCCAGGTCAACCTGTTCCAGCTAAAATCCCACCGCCCGATGGCTCAGCGGGCTGTTCCCCCACATGCATCTACTGTATGCGCCGGGCCAGTGTAATGACGTCAGGCGGCGTCACTCAGCGGGACAGGGTAAGTTGAGCCACGGTCGCTGCCCAAATGTTATTAATTGTCCCCCATGTCCAGCGGCTGGGACTGCCCTGCTGCCGGCACCGCTGCCTTTCATATACCTTGAAAGGCTGCGGCAGCTGGCAGCTACAATATCGGAGGAGGGGAGGAAGCGCGGCGTCTTCAGGGGCCGGCGCCTACCTGCTACCTGTCGCATGCCATCAGGTGCTGGAAGAGGACAGGCGGTGGTGGAGGGCCGCCCAGTGGTTTAAACTTTTTTCAAATTCTGCCACCGCCAGTGACTCTCGCCATCCACTAGAGCTCCTTCACCCCTCTCCCCGAACCACCACAAGCCCTCCCTCGTCCCATTGATTGCATTCAAGCTCATGCAATGCGATAAATATTATGTGCAGCACATAATATCTATCAACGCCATATGCGACTAGCGGGCTCAAGCATCATGTCTGGGAACCATTTGATGTGCATACAATCCTTCGATTTATTGCACGGATGCCATCGAAATTGAAGGATTGTATGCAACATCACCCTAGTATATGGGCAGCATTAGGCTGCCCCCAAGCCATAGCCACACTGAATAGATGGCATGCACAGCATCCTGGCCTGCTGCCCCTTATGGAGGCATCACCAGGAGATTTCCCCTAAGTGTAAGCGTATTTCAAAAATGCGCAGGATGCAGTGTCCTGACAGCCTAGCAAGTGCCTAGTCCTATTGTGCTTTACTTTGTGCCATTTTTCTGACTTGTGACACACTGTAGTGTTCCTAGTTCACATTTTGCCACACAGAAACTGTACGTACCACATACCACTAGCATAGACCAAGGCAGCACTTCAGAAGCATGAGAGCACCCTCCTCATGTTACTTCAGAAGGGGTACCCAAACTTTTTAGAATTACGGCGCCCTAGAGTATCTTCATTTCTTTTGTGGCACCCCTAGGCCAAAACTTTCTTATTGAGAACTATTTAAATATTTTTTTCTATAAGTAAATATTGTTTATATGTCATCTTTAGTGTCAGTTATGTGGTGAGATACTAGATTTACTTCTATTTGTCCACATATGTTAGGATTGACATCCTCCAGCACTGTTTTTTGTCCATTACATTTACCATAAAAATTGGACCTGAACCACCAATCCCCCCTGGGTGCCACGGCACACAGTTTGGAAACCACTGTACTACAGCCATATAACAATCAGCTTTTAAGAACATCCAAAGAAGAAGAAAAAAAAGAAAACAAGTTCGGTTCTCATTATTAGACACATTATTTATACCAAACAAAAGCCATGAAAAGGATACCACTGTGTTTTGCAAGAAGTTGCTCATGGCAGGAATATATCTATTCATGTATTGTATGAAGTAATACTACAGGCACACTATCTATATGAGACAGACGTCAGTATACTGGGTGCCAATGATGTGACCCCCGCTGTGTGTGCACTGTACATAGAGTATGTGTGTGTATGTCAGGTGGCAGCTCCGGGTGTAAGCGGACACCAGCAATGTCAGAGGAACCCTTGCTACAGGCAGCGCTGTGCACACACACACCCTGTGCTATGTAGCCGGCTCATATAACATTACGCACACTAACATGTAACATGGGGGATGCTGAAGCCTAGGCAGAGCAACAGGTGATATGTGGAGGCACTACATACGTGTAATACAGGTGTGTAACCTGTTGCATATGGAACTTTCAGCACTGATCCCTTGCTGGCGTCATGGGGGGTGCAGGAGTATGACCTGGCTGCTGCACTTACTGACACAGAGCCCAGCCCCTCTCTGCCGTGGCCCCGGGAGCCAGACCGCCCCGCACCTTGCTAGGACTCTTACCTGGAGCTCAGGTCACTAGTAGTCACAGTCCCGGTTTCCCGGAGCGGGTCACCACAGATTGCCCTATAACAACAAACAGCTACTCGGCCCCAAAACTGCAGCCGTAACCCGTACCGCCGGCGCCATGATACTCCTTACTCACTGGCGGCGACCGGAGAACACTTCCGGGCTTAGCCCCGGTGAGCGCCTCCCTATCGCCGCCTGCCGCCCTGTGCCCGCACGCGCACCCTGCACTCAGTCAGCAGTCCGGGGCGGGACAGGGGGAGAGCTGAGGCGATGACGCTGCGGCCTCCGTCTCTCTCTCTCACTTGTTGTCGTCGATGTCCACCAGTCCCTGTCCTGAGTGAGTCCCGGCGGGGTAACGCTGCTGCTGTCGCTGTCGCTGCTCTCCCCTTTGTCAGAAATAAACACTGAAACTTGGAATTTTACTGTAAAAATATTGTTTTCAAACTAAAAGGACTCTGAGAGAGATGTGCAAGTTGTAGTGTGGGCGACTTTTTGCCTACCCAAGCGGTAAATGAGAACAGCTGTGCACACATCCAGTGGCAAACGCACGATTTTCATAAGGGGGGGGGGGGGTTTCTATATACAAATACACTCTCACACACACTGTGCCCTGGGCAGGCGGGGGGGGTCAAAGGGGACACTCGTACCGGGCCCCGAGCATTTGAGGGGCCCCAAAGCTTTGAGGGACTCAGGGTCTGTAAGCATGACTGCCTAATCACCTGTCTGGCTACCCGTACTAATGAGTTTAATGACACAACACACCAAACCACACATCGCACAATGCTGTGCCCTCCCATCTGCCCTTCCCTATTATATTGCATTGTGAATATTAATTATCTGTTTATTTCTATTAATAAAAATAATACATTCAATATGCAATGTAATAACAATCCGCGTTCGGTGTTGGGGGCCTCAGAGATATCAGTGTTCCGGGCCCCAAGATTTCTGTTGCCGGCCCTGACTGTGCCAACGGGTATGGATCATTGGGTAGACAGCATGATGGTCGACATGACATTAGGTCAACAGGATCATTAGGTTGATACAAGCATCAGGTCGACATGGGGTTTTTCGCATTTTCTTTGTCCCGATGGACACAGATGTTGAGGTATTGATGCTCCTATCTCCCAAAAAGAGGGAGTACAGGTGCATCAAAAGACAGGGGCGCAACGGGTGAGTTGGTTTACTCGGGGTGGCTGCTGCAAAAACAACAGGTTTAGTCACAGAAGCTTCCAAAGATATAACCGGTTAAATGAGAAAACTGGTAAAAGGGGGGGAGGGGTAGTTTTCTCTCCCCCTCACACCAGAAAATGCAGGGACTAGGCTGGTGTAAAAGGGGCCAACCTGGGAATGCATTTTCTGGTGTGAAAGACATATTGGGGCAGATGTACGAAGCAGCGTTAAGTGCTTAAGTAGCACTTAACGCCACTAAATGGACTTTTTAACGTTTGGGGGAAATGTATGAAAGTGACATTTTACGTCCCCCTGAGGCAGCCCTGAACTTAACGTTCAGGCGCTGTCCTCCTATTTGAAGTTATGGCTTTTACGTCGCAGGCAATGTATTATTGCCTTCCCCGACGTTAAGCCCGCTGCTTCTCTTCGCCAGCCTCAGGCTGTCGTTAGGTGTTTTTTTTTTTTTTTTTTAAATAAAGATTTGTCCTTTGAATGTTCACTCCGATGGTTTTGCTCGCTGAGGTAAGTCATTGAAATATTCTGATCTCTATGCAAATTTTCTTTAATATTGTTCAGACCTCCCCTTCACCATACAAATTGTACCCGCCTGCTTCACTGCATCTGTCCCTCTTTTATTGTAATTTTTTAATCCCCCATTCAAAGGTTTTTTAGCTCTGCCCCGCTCCTCCGGAACAGTGACAACAAAAATGAATAATAGGCATACTTAAAAGAGGTCTGCCTATTATTCATTTTTGTTGTCGGTGTTCCTGTCTAATGCCTTCTCCCCCCTCACTCCATTCCCGGCATTCTGATGAACCCCGGGTCTCCCAACCACCTGCTACCCCGCCGGCTCCTACCACGCACCTCTCCCCCATCCTTTACAATCATTTTTTCCTCCTATTTTTTTTTTATCACATTTTTAATAGTTTCTTCGGTCCTTCTCTCCTCCCCCCCAGCGTACATGTTCCCCCCTTTGCTGCACCGCACCTGTCCGCTTGCTCACACCTATGCCTGCATCCCTGCACCTGTCCCTCCTCATACTCATTCATTTATGCCTTGTTACTTTAGTATAATTTATGTATGCCTGCACCTGTCTCATCCTCTTCCCCTAGGCTGCATGCCCACTCCCCCCCCCCCCCAACTCAGCTTCCAACGCACCTGCCCATTAGCTCACGCATTTTATATGCCATAGGATTACTTAATTATAGCGTGTCATACATTAACATGTATGACACGCATATGCGTCTCACCCACACTATATAGGCAGCTCTTAATACAAAAGGACTCCGGACTTCCGGGTCCTGAGCGCCGTGACACGCATATGCGTGTCACAGGACGCAGCATGGGGGTCCGCCTACACAGTCATTGGACGCGACGGTCCCTCTGTGCATGCGTCAGCTTTCAGTGGACGCGCACAGTATGCGTTCCACTAGCCGGAAGCTGGAGCGCAGCGTGCGTTCCAGCCGGCCACAACGCATTACAAGAATTGTCTTTTTCCAAACTTCTGCTTCCACAAGGTACTAACCTTATTAATGATTGTTGTCAACTGTATATAAGTCTGCCTCCTATACTAACTAGCATTTGCACTTTATATATTTCCTAATTATATACGTTCTAGGGATCAATTGGTTAAGTGTTTTTATTGATTGCATACTTCCTGTCTAAGGGTATTTAAAGCCAACCCACTGACCAAGTGCCATACCTTTGATAAAGCCGTGAGGTCACGGTGAAACATGTTAGGCAGCACTTGCTTTTATTGAATAAGGACCGGGAAGAACCTTACTCTGCCTTCTGCCCCCCACTCCTTCCCCTTGCCATCCACTCTCCTGGAAGCTTCCCTTTCATTGCCACCCTCCGGATCCCATTGCTTTTGTTATCTCCAAATTGGGAGTCATCATTTTGTACCCTGTGGATATCTAATATCGCATCATTGTGAGGACCCTTCATTCTGAAGGTATACAGATCTTCCTCCAGCGAGAAAATTAACCACTGTTTACATCTACTACTGGGATCAGCGCAACATAGTGAGGACCCCAAATTTTTGGGAACCAGAGCATCCTCCAGCGTCTTCCAATACCATCCAGGACGGCATATCATTAACCACCAATCGGTAGTGCACTACCCGGAGAGTCTTTCCCCCCCCCTTATCTCAAGGGATACAAAGGCAGCTACGCAGAGATATAAGTATTGTCTTCCTTGTCCTATTTATTATATATGTAATATTTTTTATTATTGTTGTTATTCGTCATTTACTTATTAGTATTGTCTTGTCATAAATTGCTTGTTTTTTAAATATTTTATACAAATAAAACAGCGATATCCAATTGATCCACTTAGCGCTCCACAACCTTTTTTCTATTTTTGTATCCTTAAGAGGGCTTCACATCCCTCAAGTGGGAGCAGCTTAGCGATACACCCCACAGGGCGCCTATTTCTACTCTGAGTTTCCAATCTCGAGTATACCACCCATTCTATTGTATCTACTAATGAATGCCCACTTGAATTTTTCTGTGTTGTCATTAGTCTTAGGTTTAATTTGTAGTAGAGAGGGCCTCTCAACCAGATCAATTCTCTCTTTTGCTCGAGTGAGAATGTATGTCGAGTATCCCTTCACACTCAGTCTATTTGAGACCTCATCCAGTTGTTCATTACATATTTGGGTGTCTGTACAGTTACGTTTGATCCAGGAAAATTGCCCGAATGGAATGGCGTCCAGCCAATTCTTGTGATGTTCACTGGTGGTTGTCACAAACCGTGGGTCTCAGCCCCGTCTGAGACCACGTCCATTACCTTCCCGGTGGTCCGCGGTGAGAGTAAGGCCTCTGGTAGCTGTCAGCGCCTGGCGAGATGTCCCATGTTTGGCTGGTGTTGACCCGTGCAATCGACATGCCGGCACGCTGGAGCCCGCGCGTCATGGGCGCCGCCATGACACATGCGCTCAGCTGACCAGAGGGTCCAATCCCACGGTCCAGCCAGGGTGACCTCTGACCCACACACCTGCACACCTCTCAGGTGTACTCACTCTTTCCCTGGACTGATTGGTGCTGCTGACGCTAACCAATCAGTGCGCAGCAAGGGGGATATATTCCGGCTTCTAACTCACAGTCATCGCCTTGAATATGTGTTCATCTGACCTCAGTCCCTCCTGTGTTCAGCTGTTTCCAAAGGCTCCTGGTTATCCGGTCTCCCCGTGTACCTCTCGCAGTTTCCTGCATACTACCTGGTTTGTCATCTCCAGAAGACTCCTGCCATTCCACTCTGCAGTCGAGTATTACTCCTGTTACCATCTTTACCTGGCATACCATCTCCAGAAGCCTCCTGCAAAATAACCATCGTGCAGTTGAGTGATATCATCGACCCTGCTGTCGACATCAGTGTTGACACTTTCACACTGTGCCCTCCAGAGACTATTCCTATTCCCAGTGTCTCCAATATCACTACCACTCTCCGCCTACGTCCAGAGGACCAGGGCAGAGGGCCGCGACCTGCCTGTCAGACGCAGCGAAGTCCATATCCCCTTGCGGGGGTCTCTGGTGAATACCGCTGGCAGGTTAGACTCCGCGCCTCTGTTTCTGGTTTCAGCCAACACTCTGGTACGCAAGGCAGTGCCTCTGTGCATGTCATTCATCAGGCCTCCGGCCTTCCGCTACACAGCGCCCTCCACTGGTCCACCACGGTCAGGGTCGGGAACACAGCAGACCCAGAACCTGACAGTGGTCTGGATGTAACTGTTGGAGTCGGTCTCTTTCCTAAAAGTTTTGGTTTTGAGCAAATTATTTTCAATATAAAGTTTCAAGTCCAAAAAGGAAACTTGATCTTGACTACAATCGAATGTCAACTTAATATTTCAGTCATTTATGTTAAGTTGTGAACAGAAATTGTCAAGAGCAGTTTTATCGCCAGACCAAATAAACAAAATGTCGTCTATGAAACGGCTCCAGGCTACCAGGCCCACCCCCCAGCTCGCCACCCGACCACACTACTTGTTCTTCCCAGTGGGCCATAAATAGGTTGGCATATCGCCGTTCCAGTGCACTGAAGGTAATAGGAGCCCTCATGTAGAAAATAATTATTCTTAAGAATAAATGAGATGCTGGCCAATAGAAATGTTTTCAACGGTTCAGATAGGGATCCTTGATTGAGGAAATATGTTACAGCTTCAAGGCCCTTTTCTATGTTGATAATTGTATACAAAGTCCCAACGTCGGCCGTGCATAGCCATTGGACTGTGGTCCATTCAATATTAGATAATTTATTTAAGATGTCACCAGTATCTCTAATATATGCTTTGGTGTCTGCAACAATTGGTTGCAGGAATGAATCCACAAACGCAGATAGATTGCTTGTTAAGCTATTACATCCCGAAATTATCGGGCGGCCTGGTGGGTTTAGGGGTTTTTTATGTACTTTAGGAAGTACGTACATAGAAGGTATATTGGGGTCTGAAATGTTAAAAAAATTGAATTCTTGCTTGGTTATGATTTTATCCTCTAAGGCTCCTTTCGTGAGATCCAATAAGGCTTTTTTAATTCGAGATGTGGGATCACCTCTAAGTTTTTTATATGTGTCCCCAGTATTTAATTGTTTTGAAATTTCAGCTAGATAATCATCTTTTTTCATGAGGACCACCCCACCCCCTTTATCTGCCGGCTTTACAATAAGGGATTTATCTTCTTTGAGGGATTTTAATGCATCAAATTCTTTTTTTGTTAAATTAAGACGTCCTTTCTTTTTCCTGTTGGTTATTTTCTCTATTTCCTCACATACAATTGCATTAAAACAATTAAGGAACGAGCCTCTACAGTGTGTAGGATAGAATGTAGATGGTACTTTGAATTTTGAACGAGGGGTTGGAGAGTCCACAATCTCATTAGTATCACCATCCTTTTGGGCAAAGAAGCGTTTAATCGCCAACTTGCGAATATATTTTTGGATATCTATGTAGAGATCAAAGGACGTTGGCTTAAACGAGGGAGCAAATTTCAAACCCTTTTTTAGAACACTTAATCATGCACTAGTCAAAGTGCGGTCTGATAGATTGAAGATTTTTGTTTCCATTTCTTCATTATTTTCATTATTTCTAACTGGATTAGTGCTTTTTTTATTTTTATTTTTAAAGAAACTGTGTTTGTGGCCAGCTCTCTTTCCTCTCCTTGTTTTTTTGGTACATTGTCCTTTAATTGAACCTTCTGTTTCTCTGACCCTGGTCTAAAAAAGATGTTGAATTTTCAGTGTGATCAGTCAGGGGTGCATACCTGTTCTGATGGTTATACTCATCAGTATTTTCAAGAGGATATCGCTGAACGCGATCTCCCCGATTTTGTCTCCATTGATCTTGATCACGTCTATTATTGTGATTAGGTTTATATTTATAACCTGAATTCCATCTATTCTGGTTTGGGGTGTTATAAGACCTATCACGGTAATTGTTTGGTGGTCTGTAATACTTTTTATTATTAGTGATTTGGGTATCCCACTTTTTATTATTGTTCTTATTCTTTCGCCATGTTGGTGTCTTATTGTTAACAGGCTTTTGTTGAGGTTCAATTAAATTAGTTTCTATCACATCTACTACAATTTCTACATCAGGTTTAACATCTCTTTGATATTTTTTATTTTTTTTTCTCCCTTAGGTCCTTTGTACTTTTCTCTATTTTTCTAAGTAGGGATTTTTCGGGAGCTGTACGCCGATTAGCGGCGCTCAGCAACAGCTGATTGTAATTGGTACTGGTATAAATATACCAGCATGAGGACACTTCAGCACGCTTCTGAAGAAGGAAATCATTTCCGAAACGCATTAAGCGTGCGTTTATACAGACTCATGGACCCTGAAAGGCTAAGTGGAGAGTGTGACCCCCGGCTGTGGCTTCTTATTCCGGACTAAGGAACCCAGAAGGGAACTCGTGGATATCATCATCTGCCTGTTGCTTTGTCATTTGGGACCCCTGTCTTATGCTGTTTTAAAAGTCACTTTGTTGTAAGTGCGAAATTTGTATTAAACCTTTTTAAATGTTATTGACCTGCACTATGGTGTATTCTATTGTGTCTCCCCTGCTTGTCTAATTAAGGGACAAAGAAGGAGCTGTTGAATACACAGGATTGTTGACCTACAACCAATTGGTCTAATTGGGGTTTGTTATCCCCCCATGTAAGGTCCATTTACCTTATCACATTGTTACCTGTGAGCGCTACAGTCTTGAATCACTCTTTTCTATCTAAACTGTACTTTCAGTAGTAATTGGTGTTTCTACTGGGTGGATTTGAGTGTGGCTGCACTAAGGTTTAATTGCGCACCTATTTAGTCAATAAATTTCTGTTTTCCTGCCCCCTGTGACATGTCAATTATGCCCCATGTGATTATACTTTTTCCACGTTACAAATCCATTCCCCCCCCCCCCCCTTTGTTCACAGAAATCAAAGATTATTGATGGGGTTGAGATACGGTACACATTATTGGAGATGCGGTTAACCATTTATGCCGCTGGTTGATGAAGGGCTTCATGCAACATGTGCAGTTGAGCCCTGATCAAATTGCCTTTACCCACACCTTGAACTCTGCGAGGATGGTCGTGGAGAATGCGCTTGGCAGATTAAAAGGATGTTGGCGCTGAGTCATGAAGCGAAATGATGTGGACCTGATGCTAATGCCTGATGTTGCCACAGCGTGTTGTGTGCTGCACAACATATGTGAGTCTCGTAATGAGCAATTTCTGCCTGAGCGGGCTGTATAGGACTCTCCACTTGAGTACTCTTCTGTGGATTCAGCAGACTATGTTGGGGATGATAGCGGTAATGCAGAACAGATCCGCTCTGCTCTAATGGTGAATCTTCCCTCGCTATAGACAAATGCCAAGACAAAGTTGTTGTTTGAAATATTAAAACAGGTTTATTTAGGTTCAAGCAGTGTACCCGTTTAAAATTATGTACTTCAACACACACAAAAACATGTCAAAAACTTTTGTGTAAACAGTTATGTAAACATTTAAAGGTAATACACAAATACTATAGTGAAAGGAGCATGTTTGTGTTCTAAAAACATTACTTCTTTTGGCACGTTACACTAAAGCTAGAAAAAGTGCTTTTTAGATATATATAAAACTGGAATATTATAAAAAATATAAAGTGCTGAGTAAGGGTAAGTTTCTGTACACAGACTATTCAAGACTTTATACCCTTTCAGGAGGGTGAGCATGGACAAAGAACGGGCCAGGGTTATATTGGGGGTAGGGGTGATTTGAGTACTGAGGTGCCTGATGTAGTTGGGGTACTGTGGAATGCTCTTGATTGCAACTGAGTATTCGCTCAAGGAATGCTATCTGGAATTGATCGGCATTTCTTAGCAGTTCCTCAGCGTCCCTGCTTTGACGGTCCTGTATGGCTATCACCTGTGTCAAAAATGTATTTTGCATAGTGTCCTGTGCCTTCAGAAATCTATCTTTAAGAGCATCTTCTCAACACAGGTTTTATGACTGTGGAGCTTTCACACCACACCTTGACCTGTGTTGAAGCCTCAGGAACACGGCAATAATCCATGTCCTCAGTGCAGTCTGAAAGCGGTAGTAATGACAAGGGTTGAACACGACTCTGACCCGTGTCATGTGCAGTGTGAGCGGCTGGCTGGGTCGAGCGTTCCAGGTCACGTTCACAGTATGGAGGAGGCAGCGCTGTCAGCTCCAAGTGCTGCCTTCTCCCAAGCCCCCCGTAACGCGCCGCCACTCAGCTCCGCCCCATGTGACATCACCGACTCGGTGATGCAGAGCTTTCAGACAGCAAATGCCATGCCCTAATCCCACGTGCAACCCGGCATTTACGGTCTGAAAATGGTATTAACTGCACACAGTGGCCTAAAGCTGGGTACAGTATGGAGGAGGCAGCGCTGTCAGCTCCAAGTGCTGCCTCCTCCCAAGCCCCCGTAACGCGGCGCCACTCAGCTCCACCCCATGTGACATCACCGACTCAGCGATGCAGAGCTTTCAGACAGCAAATGCCATGCCCTAATCCCGCATCCTACCCCCACTCCGTACATAAAATCATTGACGATATAGTCAAATTGAGCTGCGTTTATAGATGACAGAGGACAACGACCCGCAGGAGCACTCATTGTTAATGATACGGAGTGTACACACTAAGCAATATTATAAACATTATCGCTCAGAAGGGCCAAAATGAGCAATATCATTTAAAATATCAATAGTAGCTCTTTCACATAGAAAAGGTACCAGTGACCATTTATCAAAATTCAATACAGGTCAAAAAATTTGACCCGGGTTGACCATTTCACACAGAAAAAACACCCACGTTGATAAGCAAATCACTGGGTAGAAATGCTTCACACGATAATTTGCTTTTCTTTGTGGAAGGGAAGTCAGGCTGGAACTGGCAAAACAACCAGACAATTCTGTGTGAAAGTGGCATATTGAGTAAAGGTTTTAAGACCAGCTTCTGGTATTCAAATGTGAATGTCTGATTTCTGTAAACTAAAATCCAGTCTTTTATAAATGGCTAATATAAAGCAGCCTCTGCTAGATACAGTAAAAAAAAAAGTTTCTGGCCCTGGATCAACTGTTATCTGCTTATCCTGTTATCAGAATGCTTTACTTGCCTCATTTGTCACTTCCAATTAAGGTGGCCAATCCAAGGGCATTTTTTCAATCTCGGGATTCAAGATTGAACAATGCTCAATACCAGTGATTGTGCCACCCTAATATTTGTGCATTAGTATAAATAAACTGAAATACCAAAAAAAAGCCACCACCCCGTCCCCCCAACCGGCTGCCCTGCAGATTTACTCACATGGGCTGGTGGACGGAGAGGTGTGGCCGATAGCTTTGCTGCAGGTGGAGAAGTGTGGCTGGGAGCAGTGCTGCAGGTGGAGAATTGTGGCTGGGAGCAGTGCATCCAGCGTAGAGGTGCCATAGGCGGGCTGCGCAGCTTGACCTCTAACCACATCACACAGAGCCATATAGGCATACAGCCAAGGATGGGAGCAGCCGGGAAGAAGCTGAGCAGGTGTCCAGCATTAGATTGCCCATGCGCAGGCTAATCCCAGGTTTGGAAGCTACAATCCCACTTTAATTCCATTCCTAAACCTGTTCTCAGAGCCGGGCATAGGCAAACTAGGCAAATATCTAGGGCGCCATCAGCTTCTTCTGATTAAAATGATATGCAGCATGCCTATATTCTGTGTGTGAGTGAGGCTGTATCTGCATATGAAATAGTGTATTCATGGAAATCACTGTAACATAGCATTCCGTATGCAGGTACAGCCACAGTCGCACACAGAATATAGGCATGCTGCATATCATTTTAATCATTGGCAGCTCCTTGGTCACATAACAATGTAAATAAGACAAATTTTCAGCAAAAAAGGCACCCAACATTAGCAGAGCTGGCCAGGAGCTGCATGGCCTATTGAGGCAAGATGCAAACAAGGGATGGTTGCGCTACACACTAAATGCAGGTATGCAATTTGGAATTTAAAAAGAACATTTATTGCACAATAGTATATTTACAACATAATGAAATTAGCTTAAAAGAAGCTTATGTAAAATCCTGAAAAATTCATGAAAAAATTGCTGCAGTCATGCATACACGTATTATTGGAATGGAACCTTATATTAGGTATGTCCTGTTCCTTTTTGGGCCCAAAAGGTGTTTGTGAGTCCGGTTTGTCAGGTGTAACACTGGAGTCCTGGGTATATGTTTGCTGTGTTTTCTCCACAAGGATTTTTTTCTGGCAAATTAGAGAGGTGGCGTTCCTCCACAGTAAGTAGCCGTGCCTCTATGACAATCCTCCAGTCACTGTAGTACAGTCAGGTTTTATCCCTGCTCCGTAATTAAAACACCTGTAGACTCAAACTGGGAAGAGTGTATGGCGAAGAGATTGCCCTTGGGCACTACTCAGGCGCTGCGTATGTCCTCCTCCTACAAATTAAGCAGCAGTTATATTTAGGGATTGTCAATCCCAGTAGGAAAAGCAAAAAAATTGACCTTTGAAAAAGCTGGGAGCCCCCCAGCGAAACGCGTTAGGTGCAGTGCCCCCACTCTACCTTTAAACCTTGGATTACAAATCGGGTAACCATCTTGTACCCGGGACTCCCCAATATCGGACCAGGAACCATCATTGGGACTTAATAAGGAGATCCAGCAGCAACCACTGACCCACGGGGACCACATCAGCCCAATCGAGCAAGTGGACTACATCCCAGATATGTGAGTGTCTCTTGACTGCAACTCTCCAGCTCCCACTAACATTGTCCGAGGAGTTAAACAAACCATCCCTATCCAGGTAGAAATATTGGGGACACTCTTTTCAGAGAAAAAAGGGCCCACTACACAAGTGGAGCCACTAAGTGCCGCTCATGCACAGATATTATATCTAATGGCCAAAAAGTGCACACTTTATGATATTTTCAATTTTAATTTATATGTTTATTAATTGTGTATTATTTTATGTGTATTAATTTATGAAATGCTGCCATCATACACTCCAAAGTGTGGCGAGCGGACGCGGATACCTTCACAGGTATCGGCGTCCCCTCGTGGGCTTCACAGGTATCCGCGTCCCCTCGCCACATTTCGGGCTCGGTGGCTCGCTGCGCTCGCCACATTTTCTATTCTCGACTCCATGCCGACGTGGATATTGGGGGTATGAAAATATGTGTGTATTAATTTATGAAATTAAATTTTTTAAATTCATCAATTGATTGTTTATTTAGTTCCTCAAACAGCGCAGTTTTCACCCCAATTTTTTTGGGAAGAGTGTATGATGGCAGCAGTTTGGGGTGTACCAATAACGAACGCGTTTCGCTGCTCCTGCAGCTTTTTCAACCAGCGAAACACGTTGGCTTTAGAGTAGCCTGCTCAAGAGCGTTGTTGCAGAACAGACACATTTTAATACATAATATTTGGGGCAAGAACTGTGTGTTCCTCCTGGTCCCGGCCATCGGTAGGCAATGCGACGTCCAAGACATCATTAGCGATGGGACGTACCGTCAATTCTGCCCGGCATTCTCGCTGGTCGTTAGGCAACGGGGATACCAGATGGCCACTTCGGATTCTGGAGGCAGTCAGGACCAGGAGAGACGCACAGTTTACCAAAACTCTAGATTGTTTAAGATTAAATATCCTCTATGTTTCTTCTCACTACTCTCTAGATATTAAGGATTTTTTTATTCCATCTATTATTATTGGGGGGAAGGGGGTGGACTGGTATTTATTTATTTTTGTAATTTTTTGTGGATACAGGCTTTGGTACTTGTGTATTATAGCAGCGCCCATCGCATCGCATACCATAAGGCATGCGATGCGATGCGATATCGCGCGATATTGTACAATGTCATACAATTTTAAAATTGTATGACATTGTGTATGGCATACAATGCCATACAATGCGATGCGATGCAATATAAAATTGTATAAGCACCCTAATGGGTGCTTACAATGTGAAATGCACCCCCACGCCACACCGCCACTATAAACGTGAACCCGAAGCGTGGCGAGCGCAGCGAGCCCACGAGGGGCGGCGGTACGCGTCCTCCAACCTTTTCATACCCCGACTATCCACGTCGGCGTGGAGTTGAGAATAGAAAGTGTGGCGAGCGCAGCGAGCCATCGAACCCAAAGTGTGGCGAGCGGACGCGGATACCTTCACAGGTATCGGCGTCCCCTCGTGGGCTTCACAGGTATCCGCGTCCCCTCGCCACATTTCGGGCTCGGTGGCTCGCTGCGCTCGCCACATTTTCTATTCTCGACTCCATGCCGACGTGGATATTGGGGGTATGAAAATGTCGGAGGACGCGTACCGCCGCCGCTCGCCACGCTTCGGGTTCACGTTTATAGTGGGGGGGTGGCGTGGCGGTGCATTTCATATTGTAAGCACCCATTTGGGTGCTTAGAAGCACCCTTTAGAGTGCTTATATAATGTTTCATCGCATAGGGGGCAAAAGTCGCGTCGCATCGCATGCCATTGGGTGCATGGCATGCGATGCGATAAAAACATTGCGCGATGTACATCAGGGGCGCCGCTATAATACACAAATACCCAGGATATTAAGGTATTTTTTTCTGGATTTTTTTATGCTGGCCTTTTAGATGTTCTTTGTAGCTCCATTCAAAATCTAATATGTGTATATTACCTTACCTTTTTTCTTCTCAGTAATAGTTAATGTTTTTCGAAGGACAAGTCTGTTATTGTCATTATACTATTTCTGGAGATATATGTTTATTTTGTACTTTAATGCTGACCTTCATAAAAATATTTTGCACTAATATTACATTTTAATATGGTTTTTACAAAAAAGTTGTGGGGTGGTAGTTTTGGGAGGCTAAAGGATGAACTGTAAGAATAAATGTTGACATCCAGGTTAAAGCAAGTTTATGGACTGTGGTGGCCTCAAGTGGCTGGAAGTGAAACTTTCATAGTTGATACTCTAAACTACTCCAAACATTCTGCCAATATAAATAGAAAACGGTCACACCTGTGGTCAGATTCTGGCTGAAGATAACCACAGGAGTAGGGGCTGACTGGTATACAAACTGAGATGTCTTGATAGCTCCACTATTGTTCCGGTCCCCAAGAAATCCACTATTACAAATCTGAACGACTACCGGCCAACAGCTCTGAGTGACGTCTGTGATCCTGAAAACATTTGAGCGCCTGGTACTGAACCACCTGAAAGCTGTGACTGGCCACCAGCTAGAACCCCTCCAGTTTGCCTACCAATCAAATCAATGCGTTGAGGACGCAGTCAACCTGGGCCTGCACTACATTCTGCAGCACCTGGATATGCCTGGTACCTATGCAAGGGTCCTATTTGTCGACTTCAGCTCAGCTTTCAACACAATCATCCCCAACATCCTCCACCCCAAACTACTCCACCTAGGAGTCCCTGAAGCTACATGTTCTTGGATTGTGGACTTTCTGACTGATAGAAAACAAGTTGTGAAAGCGGGGAAATTCACCTCCCAAGTGCAGTCCATCAGCACAGGATCCCCCAAGGCTGTGTACTCTCACCCCTGCTCTTCTCCCTGTACACCAACAACTGCACCTCAGAGGTGCAATCAGTAAAGATAATCAAAATCGTCGATGACACTACCGTCATTGGCCTTATCAAGGATGGGGACGAATCGGCCTACATACAAGAAGTGGACCAATTGGCCCGGTGGTGCAGCAACAACCATCTAGAGCTCAACCCACTCAAAACCAATGAGATGGTAGTGGACTTTAGGAAGAAAACTGTTGGTGTTCCTCCAATAACAACTGCTGACAGTGTGGTGTCGCTAGTGGACTCCTTCAAATTCCTAGGAACCACAATCTTCCGGGACCACCACAATCTTTCGGGACCTTAAATTGGGGCCCAACACTGATACTATTGTTGGAATAGCGCAGCAGAGGCTATTCTTCCTTAAGCAACTGAGGAAGTTCAACATCTCACAGAAGCTTCTGCTCCTCTTCTATTCTGAAGATTGTGGAGTCTGTACTGTGCTCCTCAATACTGAAAAATAAACGTACGGATGTATGTCAATAAACATATGCATCCAGAGAGTGCCACACAATTGGAATTTTTTCACAGCATTAATACATTTATTTTATATGTTATTTATTATATGTTATACAAACATATAATCTATAAAAATTATTATACCTTAGGTACAGATTTGTAATAAAAAATACACATAAAAAAACAACATAAAAAAGAAGGAGCAACGTATACTCCTTTAGGAATAATTTCAGCAGATAAAAGTCCCGACAAATAATGATACAAATGATCTCTCCTTAAGTGGTATGTGCAATTAGGTTAGTCGCTCCCTGTGCATGACTTAGAGGTAATGATTTCAGGGGAATCGAGAGGGTAAAGGGTAGCTGGTTTTTAAGCTTATATTTGCAGTCCATCCTGTCCGTGGTCCGCTCAAGCTACACTGTCAGCTGCCGCCGCCTGTTGACGACCGGCTGATACTCTATGTACAGTGAGCGAGCTGTCCACCTTCAGCGCACAGCCAGATGGAAGCCGCTGGACTGCCAAGGACTAGGAGGAATTGTGTAAGATGCAGGTAGACTCACCCAGGCTGTTCTGGCGTATCTCTCCTGCAAGAGAACGGCTTGCGTTGTTGGTGCCAGGGCACTGGGGGTCTCCCGTTAATCACTGGTGTAGACAGTCGGCTCCAACTGATGACAAATAGGTTTAAGGAGATTGCACGGGAACTGCTGGTAGAAGGTTCACGTATGGAGTATAAGTTAGGGGCAGAGCTAACTTATACTACATACGTCCAACACTTAACCCTAACCCTAGGGGCAGAGCTAACTTAAACCTAACCTCCAAATGGCGACGGTTAGGGTTAAGTGTGATAGGAAGGGATAGGCATGTGACCATTGCCACTGGGACCAGATAAGTTAGGTTGAGATTCTGGCATGTCAATATGTCATCTATGTTGACATGATTAACATAAAAATAGTCACTGACATGCTGACTGTTCACAGTTCAAACAGGCCAACATTCTCAGGTTGACTTTGTCCATGTCCACATGAGAACTGTCAACCTAACATACCATACCCATAGTCTTTTTTTCTGTTTGTCTAAAATGCCATACAACTAAACTAGGTTAAATGATCTCTTTAAAACTTTGTATTCAGGAAAAAGCAAGCAACATTTGATACTGTTATGTCAGCTAAATAAATAACTGATATAATTTGATGATATTGTCAGATTGAGCTGCATGTATGTTATGATTGACACCAGTTGATACTAGGTGGCGCTGTTACACTTGCACAGTGGTCTACTAGCCTCCTGCTAACTAGTTTCACCAATAACAGCCTTTCCTCTGTGGATTAGGTCCACCAACTACCGGGATGCCGTCTGGTCATTCCACAGACAAGGCTGCTATTGTAAACTGTGCAAGGGAAGTACTGAACTGAAGTCAGTCAGGGGCACAAGAAAAAGAACCAGACACACAATAAAAAAAGAACTTTAGTGCACTACTGTGTGCGACTGGCACTGGTACTGAATTTCAATGTTTGAGGTGTAAGCGGTGCAGTCCCTGGTTGCATCTAAATACAATACAGGCAGACAGAATACAGGTACTCACAAATGGATTTGCTGGACTGGACTGCAGAGGAGCACCAATACAGACAGACAGAAATACAGAACCGGACTACAGAGTGGTACTGGATATGGGCAGGCAAAATTAAAAGGATTTTGAAGTGGATTAGTCACTAATAGTGACACCAGAATATACACTGAAGCTCAGCAAGAGCGGGTATATACAGGACATAAGTAAATCCAAAGGATCACACACAGAAGCTCGATCAGAGCTTATACATACAAGAGACAGATGCAGTCATATAAGATCTATCAGAGCAGGTACATACAAGCTGAAGTGCACAGTATATGCACAATAACAGGTACATGCAAAGAAACAGATAATTCAGAGAATACAGGCATAATCAGGTATGCCCAGCAATAGCACTAGAAACTTGTAGTATAACCAGCATAGAGCTGATGTCACATGATTTCCGCTAAAATGCCTGGGCACATATGCGTTTTCCCTGTCACTCCCAGAAAACAGCTGATTACCACCCCCAAACGCTGTCTTTCTGTCAATCATCTTGCTTAGGGCCAGAAATAAAAAATTCGCAGGATTTTATTGCATGTGCGCTACGACACGTACAGATGCGCAGTCTATGGATATTTGCCTGGCCTGTAAATTTACAGCCATGCGATCAGGTCTGAATTAGGTCCTTAGTTTTCTATGTAAGGTTTAGCAGCGTAACTATAAGTTAGACTCCCCTGACTGAGGTATTACAAATTTCCATAAATGAACTATTTACAGTTTTTTTTAAATATTCAGGCATTCAATTAAAATTGTCTATGGAATGTTTTTATATTTCTAGTACACAAGGGCATAGGCGTGCGCAGACCATTTTCTTAGGGGGTGCACTATTTGAGGGATGTGTCCATCACCGCCTACTGGGCGTGTCCATCACTGCCTACTGGGCATGTCCATCACCGCCTATTGGGCATCAATGCAAACGAAACTGCAAAGATTGTTCAGCACACATCGTGGGTGCATCCCTTGCGTGCCACAATATGTGTTGAGCAATCTAGGCTTAGCAAGTCGCTCAGCACGGAGGGCAGCGTCGTCCCGTGTGTACGGGGCTTTCGAGTTAGACTTTGGGGTAGAGGGTTAGGCACTAGTGGGGAGGGTAAGTGTAAGGCTGCGGGAAGGGGTATGGGGAGGGCAAGTATATTCACCTCACCTGACCCATCCTTTTGGATGCCAGCATCAGCATTATGACTGCCAGTCATCCATAAAGAAACCAATACACACAAAAATATAGCATGCTGTAATGACTGGCACTTCCGACTAGGGAAGAGATACTGGGCCATATTCAATGTGGGGGTTAAAAGGTGAGGATCAGTGAAAACAATCGACCCTTGCCGTTTAACCTCCGCGCCAGTCGATCACTCACCGAGCCGGCAGGTTCCAACGATATACAAAGATGGGGCGGTATCTCTTATATAATAGCCCAGATCTGTCACTCTGTGATTGTGTGTATAATGCTGGGCGGAGTCATAAGCTAATAGCCTATCAGCACCTGTTTGACTCTGCCCACACACAGTCACTCACAGTCTGACAAAGAGGCACCATAGTGCTGTGCTGCCCAAAGTTCCCCAACCAAGCCGCGGTGGCAGACACCTTCTCTCCCTCCCCGTGCTGGCGGGTGCCCCATGACCCACCATATACCATAATGTGTAATGGGCATCACGGTGTGGGGTGTAATGTGCAATGAGCATCATGGTGTGAGAGTAGTGCAGAGCAGTGTCACCACACCCACCACTCCCGCCCCCAAAGTATTTTCCCACCCACCCCTCCTACACAAACCATATTTCATGCAATAAAGGTGTTCACAGGTTATGGTGGTGGAGCCCCTTACGATGGTGTGAAGAGCGCCCATAGGGCACGATGAATATATATATATATATATATATACACACACACACATCTCTTATATATTTAGCCAGATCTGTCACTCAACCCCTGTGGAGAACGTTCCTGTGTAGAACAGTTTCACTTTCATGTGTATGACGTTCCACCCCCTTGACATCACCTCCCCCCGCCCAGCCAGGGCTACAGTACACGCCCACCATCCACCATTACTCCACAGCCACCAGCCACCATTACTCCTGCACATCCCTACCCTCTGCCAGGACCCCCGCGACCCCCCTCCCGCGATTCGCGGGACCCCCCGCGACCCCCCCCCCCGCGATTTGCGGGACCCCCCCGCGACCCCCCCTCCCGCGATTCGCGGGACCCCCCGCGACCCCCCCTCCCGCGAATCGCGGGACCCCCGCGCCCCCCCCTCCCGCGAATCGCGGGACCCCTGCGACCCCCCTCCCGCGATTCGCGGGGCCCCCGCGACCCCCCCTCCCGCAATTCGCGGGACCCCCGCGACCCCCCCTCCCGCGATTCGCGGGGCCCCCGCGACCCCCCCCTCCCGCGATTCGCGGGACCCCCGCGACCCCCCCTCCCGCGATTCGCGGGACCCCCGCGACCCCCCCTCCCGCGATTCGCGGGACCCCCGTGACCCCCCCTCCCGCCATTCGCGGGACCCCGCACCCCCCCTCCCGCGATTCGCGGGACCCCCGCTTTCCACCCTCCCGCGAGTCGCGGGACCCCCGCGACCCCCCCTCCCGTGATTCGCGGGACCCCCACGAACCCCCCCTCCCGCGATTCGCGGGACCCCCGCGACCCCCCTCCCGCAGTTCGCGGGACCCCCGCGACCACCCCGGTATCCGGACTATTGTTAGACAGCACTTACATCGACAGCCATTACATCGACACCATTAGTTCGACAGCTCAATAGGTCGACATGGTTTTAGGTCGACATACCATTAGGTCGACATGTCATTATGTCGACAGCTCATTAGGTCGACAGCTCATTAGGTCGACATGTTTTTAGGTCGACACTGCCATTAGGTCGACAGTGTCTATGTCGACAGTCAAAAGGTCGACATGGGTTTTTTCACTGTTTATTGAGCCGACATGTGCTGACAGGCGGTATTTCATGCCCTACTATCCACTAGGGCATAGTGGGAGAATAAAATAGTGTGCCGAGCGCAGCGAGGCACCGTGCCCGAAGCATAGCGAGCGGCTGAGGTACACTTCAAACTGTGTCCATGTCGACTGTGTCGACATTTCGGCCAAAAAAACAGTAAAAAAAAACCCATGTCGACCTTTTGACTGGCGCCATAGACTCTGTCGACCTAATGGCAGTGTCGACCTAAAAACATGTCGACCTAATGAGCTGTCGACCTAATGAGCTGTTGACCTAATGAGCTGTCGACATAATGACATGTCGACCTAATGGTATGTCGACCTAAAACCATGTCGACCTATTGAGCTGTCGAACTAATGGTGTCGATGTAATGGCTGTCGATGTAAGTGCTGTCTAATATCCGTCCCAGACCCGACCACCCCCTCCCGCGATTCGCTGGACCTCCGCGACCACCCCCTCCCGCGAAACCCCCGCGACCCTCCCGCAAATCGCGGGACCCCAGCGACCCCTCCCTCCCGCGAGCCCCCTCCCGCGATTCGCAGGACCCCTGCATCCTCCCACGATTCGCCGGACCCCTGCGACCCCCCCTCCCGGCATTAAAAGGGCCCCCCGCGACCCCCCCTCCCGCGATTCACGGCACCCCCCCCCTACTGTGATTTGCGACCCCCCTCCCGCAATTCGCGCCGCCCCCTCCCGCGATTCACGGAACCCCCCGTAGCGCCCCCCTCCCGCGATTTGCGGGCCCCCTCGGCACTTCTCGCGATTTGCGACCGCCCCCTAATTCACACATTTGGGGACCCCACCTCCCGCGATTCATGCCCCCCTCACGCAATTCACGGCACACCCCATACCCCCACGACCCCCCCTCCCGCGATTCACGAAACCCCCCGTAGCGCCCCCCTCCCGCGATTTGCGGGCCCCCTCGGCACCTCTCGCGATTTGGCACCGCCCCGTAATTCACACATTCGGGGACCCCCCCTCCCGCGATTCATGCCCCCCTCACGCAATTCACGGCACACCCCATACCCCCCTTCCTGAGATTCGGAACCCCCCACGACCCCCCCTCCCGCGATTCATGCCCCCTCCCGCGATTCACGGACCCCCGCACCACCCCCCTGCGCCCACCCTCCCTTGATTCACGCCCCCCTCATGCAATTCACGACAACCCCCCACACCCCCCCTCCTGCGATTCGCAGCCCCCCCACGACCACCCCCTCCCGCGATTCATGCCCCCTCCCGCGATTCACGGACCCCCGCACCACCCCCCTGCGCCCACCCTCCCTTGATTCACGCCCCCCTCATGCAATTCACGACAACCCCCCACACCCCCCCTCCTGCGATTCGCAGCCCCCCCACGACCACCCCCTCCTGCGATTCATGACCCCTCCCGTGATTCACGGACCCCCGCACCACCCCCCCTTGACTCACGGCACCCCACGCGCCCCTCCCGCAATTCACGGACCTCCGCAACCCCCCCTCCCGCAATTCACTAACCCCGACAACCCCCCTCCCGCAATTTGCGGACCCCCCTTCCCACGATTCAAGCCCCCCCGCGCCCCTGTCCACGATTTGCGGACCCCCGCCCCCTCCCGCTAACCGCGGATCCCCACACACCACCCCCCCCTCCCGCAATTTGCAGACCCCCCAGACCCCCTTCCGGCAATTCCACCCCCCAGCGGACCACCGCGGCCCCCGCTCCCGCATTTCACGTACCCCCGTGACAATGGGGGATCCTGTACCACCACAAGCAGGTACCGCCCCTAGGTGGGAAATCCGGCCCTGGCTGCCGCACTGCAGGTTTCCCCACTGCCCTCTGCACCAGCGCCACAACTTTTATCAATGTCTTGCCCACATACCACTATTATACAGCCTCCTGCTCTCATGCACGCTCACTCCCTCCCAGTGGGAGGAGACGCTCACCCACTGCCGGGAGCTGCATACTGTCCCCCACCCTCCTCCAGTTCTAGGGATGCCCATCGACCATCACTGATTTTCAAATAATCGATGGTTTATGGCCGATGTTGAATACTTTTGCCATCAATGTGGGAGGACACTGCCCTGCCTCCTGTTCTCCTGCCCCGTACCTTCCGCCAGTGGAGACCCGCTCACCCTGTGTTGCCCACATTCCCCTATCATGCTTTACCGCCCAGCCTCCTGCTCTCATGCACCCTAACTCCCACCCAGTCGGAGGAGACACGGACTCCTGTATTTCTGTGCTGCCACGCTGGACCCTCACCCACTGGCAGAAGCTGTACAGTGTCCACCACCCTCTTTAGTCCCCCGTATGCCCACACACCCCTATCACTACCCAGCTTCCTGCTCTCCTGAACCGTAACTTCCACCACTGGGTAATCGCTGACGCTGTGTTGCCCACATACCCCTATCATGCCTCATATCCCAGCCTCCTGCTCTCATGCACCCTAACTCCCACCCAGTAGGAGGAGACACTGACTCAGGGCCACCGTCCGGTACTCCTGTGCTGCCACGCTGGACCCTCACCCACTGCCAGAAGCTGCAATACAGGGCATCTTTCATACAATTCTAACCATATTTCTCACAATACAAATGTTCACATATTAAGGGGCATAGCCCCTTACGCCGGTGTGAAGAGCGCCCGTAGGGCGCGATGAATCACCTAGTAAATATATATATATATATATATATATATGAAGAAAAAGGAGTATCAGAGTGCGCCAATTCATTTGCATATACAACAAATTTTGTTGAACAAACAGTATAGTAATATAAAAAGTTTATTCAGGAATCTTCCAAATGATGATATAGGCCCAACGCGTTTCGTCAAAAGCTTGACTTCATCAGGGGCATTGGAAGTAGAGCAGTACAAAGTGATTTCACACTATAAGTTTTCCATTGTTTGAATTAGAACAATAATCAGCAGAAATGTTCATGCGAAAAACAGTACTGGAAATGGTTTACGCACTAAAGATCAGCGACAGTGGTAGAGCACGGTATAATAGTAATCCAATGGTATCCACAGTTAATCACAGTTTAGGGGGAAAGGTAAGTGACCCCAATAAATAATTAGAGCAGTGCAGACCGGAAGTGAACTCCTGAGATCCAAATGCTGAATCAAGAGTTCACTTCCGGTCTGCACTGCTCTAATTATTTATTGGGGTCACTTACCTTTCCCCCTAAACTGTGATTAACTGTGGATACCATTGGATTACTATTATACCGTGCTCTACCACTGTCGCTGATCTTTAGTGCGTAAACCATTTCCAGTACTGTTTTTCGCATGAACATTTCTGCTGATTATTGTTCTAATTCAAACAATGGAAAACTTATAGTGTGAAATCACTTTGTACTGCTCTACTTCCAATGCCCCTGATGAAGTCAAGCTTTTGACGAAACGCGTTGGGCCTATATCATCATTTGGAAGATTCCTGAATAAACTTTTTATATTACTATACTGTTTGTTCAACAAAATTTGTTGTATATGCAAATGAATTGGCGCACTCTGATACTCCTTTTTCTTCATCTCTAAACCTTCGGGTCCTGTCTAACAGGGGGCCCCTCAGAGGTGCTGCCTTCTCTCTGTGAGGCGCGGTTGGGTTTTTCGGTCTTATATATATATATATATTTGCAAGGGGAGTATGGAGGTGCGCTAGCTTAACTGCCTGGATTTTGTCAAAAAGTCCAGTAATGGATAATCATACACATGTAGTTCATCAGACACTGTTGTCCTTCAGTTTCCTATTAGCACTAGATCATTAATTTGGCTGACCGCTGCTTCCAACCTGGATGGGTCCTGGGATCCAAGTAGAACCAATGGTATCTAGAGAAAAGGGGATGGAAGAAAGCGCTCGATAGTGCAATATTATTTTGATAAAAAGGTTTTATTTCCAGCACATAAAATCAGATCATCGGTACACTGCTCGTACCATTAATTTCCTCAGTGTGGGCTATTACTACCACATGATGTATAAGATAATATAAACCCGGTCACCCGGTCACCGTCTGTCCTAGTAGCTGCCTCCTGGCAGGGACCGCTCCGTCACCTTTAGCGCTCGCAGCACCTTCCGGCAAGGAATCAGCGTGTGCCCCTTGGCTTCTCAGCAGCAGGACTTCAGACACGGTATGTTGATTTGCGTCAGGTAGGACACACCCATATGCACACACATATATACACACACACACACATTCTACAAATAATTTAATATATACACCTAAAATAAATATTACCATATATATATATATATATATATATATATATATATATATTTTTTTTTTTTAAAGCTTGCGTTACTTGTGCAGGTGGCAAGCTGACAAATAAACAGCAGGAGAGCAAAAAGCCTCTTTGTCTATCCTGCAAGCAGCCCCCAGCTGGCTCCAGTCCACAGTAACCCTCTGCATGGCCCTGGGATCCCGCCTCTTTGATCCCTGCACAACCTGCGGCTCAGCCAATCACTGAGCCGCAGGCTCCTGCCTAATACCCCACTGGACACACTCAGAAAGTCAGGGCAGCGGGGACTGGAGTGAGGTGCGTAGTGCCACAGATCAGGGGTTCTGGCTGCAGCTGCCGGTCACTAGGAGGTACTGCAATTGCACGCCTATGCACAAGGGGCATATATGTTCTTAAAATATAAAATGGTACAGCACATTCTTAGCTGGTTCTCCGACCCTTTGCCTCTTCACATCCTGCTATCTAGCCACCATCCACTCGCTTGCACCTCTTGTAATCTGTCTGTCTCCCCTTCCTACTAGATTGTAAGCTCCTCCGAGCAGGGCCCTCTTCCCTCCTGTTGTCAAAGCCCTCTTCTCTTCACATGTCACTCACAGCTCTCCTATACTCAAACACTCAGGCCCTTATTCTGGTTGGTGCGGTAATATCCGCGTGCGTTCGGGCCGCCGATGTTTTGTGTCTGCGTATGTGCAGAGGCGTCTCTGCGCATGTGCGAGCGGGGCGTACGGCCAAATCCCGTATGAAATGTGAACACTCCGAACAGGGGGTGGAGAGGGGCGTGAAGGGCTATTTGGGCTCATTACCATATGCATACGCCCCGCGTTTCATGGGCGTTCCCATGCAAACGCTGGGCGTACGCATGGTAATGCGGCCGTGACGCACGTGTAGGGGGCGGACATATGACATCGCCGGATGTCAGCTGCCCGCCCAGATTCCTGCTTTTGCACGGAAATATGCCCGTGTGGTCTGAGGTTGCGGGAGCTGGTGGACTATTCGGTCCTGCAGTCGATGAACTGCGACCATCGAATGATGGGGGAGGTTCCCTGAGATGGAGGAGGCGTATTCCATGAAAAATACACGTGCGGTCCGTTCGGCCAGCTTCTTACCGCATTCGGACGGAGTGAGCGATCCGTACGGAAGGCGGGGTTTCGCACGCACGGTCCTGGCCGCATAATCGGATCCGGCCACACCGATCAGAATAAGGGCCTCAGTGACCATCTTCGTCCGCATACTCATCTCCATCATTGGCCTCAAGCCTCTAGTTGTATGTTGATTGAGTCCTCACTACTTATATTTAAGCTGTAATGTGTATTGAACTGTGGCGCTCTTTATTTGTACTCTATTTTTGTTATTTATTCAATGTTATGCCAAGTTTTGTCTCCCTGTAATGTTCCTTTGTACGGCGCTGCGAAACACTTGTGGCGACTTATAAATAAAATTATAATAATAATAATTCTTATGTGAAATTGCACTTACAGTCAGTGCTTAAAGTGGTCCAAGGGAGGTGATGGAACTCACCCCTCTACACCAACCCTTGCGGGACACACCCCTAGCACCTCCCAGCAGAAGCCACACCCCTACTGCCACCCTTACACGGTACCAAGGGTATTCAGTGGCGGGGGGCAGGTATTCATCAGGGCAGCGTCTCAGGCGCTTGGTTAGCTGCAATGTTTGCAGCTTACCGAGACAATCTGAATGAGGGCCTGGTGTGTAAAACTTTTTATTTTTATAATGCACCTCCAACCAGGGCCATTTATATTAAGCCACACCCCAAAAAGTGTGTGGCTTAATAAAAAAAAGTGGTGTGACTTAATATAAGGGGCGTCGTCAGGAAAACAATTACCTTACACCTCACTTTGCAAACAGCATGACCAAACATTGGTTACCGCAGGAATGGTCATTGTCCTCCCACACTTAAGTTGGCCGGCTGAAGGCCGCACAGTGACATAAAAACATAAAGGCCGCACAGTGACCTAGTATGCCTCACAAATCAAGCCCAAACAATAACAGGCTACTGAAATCATTATACACTGTTTATCTGTAATGCCAATTACACATTATGTCACACCCTGTGATGCCAATTATACATTACACCCCACACTGTGATGCTAATTACACAATACGCTGCACACCATGATGCTCATTACGCCGCACAACATATATGCCCTTTACACATATGCCCCCACAGTGCCAGACACATATATGCCTCCACAGTGCCAGATATGCCCCCACAGTGCCTGATATGCCCCCACAGTGCCAGATGTCCCCACAGTGCCAGACACATATATGCCCGACAGTGCCAGATATGCCACCACAGTGCCAGACACATATATGCCCCCACAGTGCCAGACATGCCCTCACAGTGCCAGATATACCTCCACAGTGCCTGACACATATATGCCCCACAGTGCCAGATATGCCCCTTACAGTGCCAGACACATATATCATATATGTGTCTGGCACTGTGGGGGCATATCTGGCACTGTGGGGGCATATATGATAACTGCCGTTCCAGCCCACTTTACCCCTGCTTAGAGTACATTACTTCACACGCTCATAGAGGAATTCTTCAATTTTATGGTTATACTGGTAGAGTCTCCCATATCCGGAGATCTATTATAAAAAATATTCTAAAGACCGTGGTTTTTTTTACAATATTTCAGATCCCCCCCCCTCCCCATTTTTTCATACTTACCAAATCCCCCGATATCCACGGCGGCCTTTAGGATCTTCTTTAGCGATCCCAAGAGTGCATTGTGCCGGTGCGCCCGTATCGTCACCGGCATGCCTGCAAACTAGTGCAATGCACCCCTGGGACCGCTGAAGAAGATCCTGGAGGCCGCCGAGGGACCATTGGGGGGGGACCAGGTAAGTATGTTGAAAAAAAATGACAAAAACTTAAAAATCCCTTATACGAAATGCTCGTGGTCCCGAGCATTTCGGATAAGGGAGTCTCAACCTGTACTGTACAGTGGTTTTATATAACGATATTTAATTTATTATTCTATTTCTTTATTAATGCCCTTGAAAGAAGTGACTGATTCCCAGGACCACTACTAGAAATGACAGCCACTGGTACAAAAAGGGTAGTTATGATGCGCTGGCATGTCCCCAAGTTGGGGCTATCAGTGCCAAATACAGTTATAGCCCCTGTTATGCTACTGTACTATGTATCCGCCCCTACCCCTCCCAATGATCTCCACCATTGTCAAAATTTGTCCATTTTATATGTCTACAGAATTATATTGAAGATGCCCAATTGCATAATATAAAGATTATTATGTGTTAAGAACCTGGAATTTTATTGTCAAAATATAATTATATATTCTGTTATTACAAAACTCCTGCATTTCCCAGTGTACTCTTGCCCAGGGCGCACAAAAATGTTTTGTTATGGCTCTGGTGTACTGTAACTAGACATTTTAGTGTAGACAATTGTATTAATATTGACATTTTCCAAATTAAACTAGTAATACATTTTAGGAATATACAATTAGCGATGGCCATTTACCACTGATAATTTATTTAATCATCCCGATGCCGGCGTCCAGATCTCCAGATGCTGGCACTTATCAGGGATTATGCTTTGTGCGCATAATCCACGATAAGCAGCCTGTTGATCAGCGATAACACATGGGTTTGGGTACTTATCCTGCATCTTATGTGATATCGTCCAAAACTGGGACCCATTGGGCAGAAAAGCATGGGAGCTATTAGGATTCTCCCTTTAAGCTGGATTATATATCCAAACAGCCGATATTGTCGTTTTGTGAATCCTCACAGCACTATAACCTGCGGCGGTAGGCAGCAGGGGGTGCCCAGAACAGGGCAAAGCTGCCTCACACACGGAGTCCCATCTGCAATTTTAGGGAAGCTGTGGGGTTTAGCCCCATTATGGGAGTGGATCATCAGGTATGTAAAAATGTTATGTCTGTGAACTAGATCGTTAACAGACATTGGACCTTATTCTGGTCCGTTCGCTGGTGGCATACATTTGCACGGGGTTCCGATGTTTTGTTACTGCGCTTGTGCATTTCTGCATCACTGAATGTCAGCTACCCGCCCACTTCCTTCTGAACGTGCACACGTATGTAAGAGTGCATCAGAGCACCCTCACATATGCTTGCACGTTCCACATAATTCGATTTATGTAAAACATCCATTCGCATGCCAGTGCTTTGCGAATGGCGGGCCAGCATACCAACATTCACAAGGTGGGGTTACAGTAGGTGAACTCGCAAGCATGCGAATACGCATCTGAGCGAATCAACTAGAATAACCTCCATATTGTGTCAGCCATACAGCACGACCAATGGCTAATATGTCTGCAATAATACTGGCACATCTGGCTGTGTGTACAGGCGATCTTCAACCAACCATACACCAACTGCAGGGAATGACATCACAGCTGGGCATGGAAATTCAATTACCCGTTCAGCTGTGATGTGGGGACAGACCTATCCAGCAGCAGTTTGGTAAATGTATACAGTATGCTTACTAGAATCATCCACTCTGAAGGTGTAACGCCTGGTCCACCGTCAAGACACTCCTTTATAGATAGTGCTATCATATTTGAAACAAAGGGTGACATTCTATGGGATGAGATAAATGCGCGGTTTTTTTATCGCACCACTTCGCCCTTTTTTAAATCGCAAGATTGGGCCGTTTTTCGCATATTTAATGAGATGCGAAAAACGGGCCAAATAGTGCGAATAGGTGCGAGGTGGTGCGATGTCTTTAGTCCTGAAAATGTGCGATTTTCATGTCTGAAAATCGCACGTTTGCAGGAAAGCGCAAAATAAATAAAACGAGCGCGGGGTCCCCCGCCCGAGCATAACCAGCCCCGGGCTCATTGAGCCGGTGCTGGTGACATAAAATCAGGGTCCCCGACAAATAGGGGTCCCCTTGATTTAATGAAACCAGCACCAGGCTCAAGGTCCGGCGCTGGTTCCCAAAATACGGGGGACAAAATGACTAGGGGTCCCCCGTATTTTAAGAACCAGCACCAGACCCAACCAGCCAGCAGGGTAATGCCACAGCCGGGGGACACTTATTATATAAGGTCCCACGGCCAAAGCATTATCCCCGTGGCTGGTCAGCATGGGCAGGGGTCCTGGGGAAGTGGGGACCCCCCCAATGAAGGGGTCCCCCCCCTCCAGGACTTACCAGCCCATGCTGAAAGTCCGGGGCTGTCCCCGATGCCCCTGGGTGGTGGGCATCGGGCTGATGGATTGTGTAAAAAAAAGAAGATAAACTATTGTTTTCTACTGGCGAACTATGAGTCCCAGCAAGCCTACCCCGCATGCTGGGACTTGGAGAACCACAAGTCCCAGCATGCGGGGCATTAAAGGGCCCGCTGGCACTTGTAGTTCTACAGTACAAAAAATAGTTAAATAAAACACACTGACACCCTGAAAAATAAAAGTTTAATACACACATAACACACACACACTGATACTTACCTACCTTGAGCCCGTAGGTCGGTCCCTGGATCCTGGGTCCGGGGCTCCAGGGCAGAAGAGTCCGGTTCCGGGGCCTTGGTCCTGGTTCCGGGGCTGGTCCTGGGGTTCCAGGGCTGGTCCGGGGTACAGGATCCGATGAAGTCCACAGGGGTACCTGAGGAAGGAAATCCTACTCACCTGGTCCCCGGCGGCGACATCGGCATCCTCTCCGGCAGACGCGCTGCTCCCGGCTGCTGTGGTACCCGCTCTCGGACTGAAGAGGCGCAGAGATGTTCATCTTCCGCGCCTCTTCTCAGAATGATTCCATTGGCCGGCTAGCGGCCAATCAGGAGCCGAGAAAGTCGGCTCCTGATTGGCCGCTAGGCGGCCAATAGAATCATCCGGAGGAAAGGCGCGGAAGATGAAAATCTCTGCGTCTCTTCAGTCCGAGAGCGGCTACCGCTTATTTTAACTGTTTATTTTTTATTTTTTTACACGAAACCTGCACAGTGTGTCCAACTTGTTGCCAAAAATCGCATTTTTTTCACATTTTCGGAGCTCATTAAATATGCGAAAATGCAAAAAAATGCGATTTCGGCCGTTTTTGCGAAAAAAATCGCAATAGTCTAATTATCTCATCCCATAGAATGTCACCCAAAGTATCTAATTCAATACGTTGACAGTGACTGTTGAAATCAGTTGAAAGGTTTTATAATGTCAAAGGGCTCATTACTCAACCATCTTGTTGCAATTGCAGACTTTGGCCGGCTCTCATGTTTCAAGTGCAGTTAGGTCATTTACTGAACTTTGGCTTGATAATACTGTATGTGTTAATGTGTAGCGGTATTGCAGCAATTGTACAATGTCACTATCAGAAAGTATGTAATATGCTCGTTATCTGCTAACGCTTTTATCACAGTGGCCTACAGTAAAATCTTCCAAAAATGGGCATTAAGAATAAAATGGGCATTGGGTTAATTCATCTTTTCAGGTATGCAAATTATATATTTTTTATAGATCAAGCACTGCAAGGCAGCAGCGTAACATCATGATGTCATGCCACACTATACATTCAACTATATGAGCAGCGAGGACCCTCCCCTCTAAAATTAACTTCTAATTTTTTTGTTCAGGCAACCGGGCGGCAAACACACAGGTGCCGGCACCAGGAGATGGTCATGGGGGTCAGATAGCGCATAGCGGCCTAGACCCTCCCTTCTTTGACAGAATGGATGGACCTTTGACAACTTGATAGCGGCCCTGGAAGTCATTATTATAAATGTTGTGAGAGGGAAGAAGTAGTTTGACAATTTACATGTTGTCTAGAGTGAATATGTTGCAAGCATGATATAGACCATGGGTCTTTAAACTGTGGCCCTCCAGATGTTATGAAACTACAAATCCCAGCATGCCTTGCCACAGTTTTAACACTCCCTTATAGCAAAACTGTGGCAAGGCATCCTGGGATCTGTAGTTTTACAACATCTGGAGGGCCACAGTTTGAAGACCCATGATATAGACAATAACATGCCAGCACTGCTGTAATGTTATTTTTTTTTAAATTCAATCATTTTTATTGATTTTGCACACACATTTAAACAAGACAAACAAACAAACAGATAGACAAGGCAATATACAGGTGGTATATATCCAGGTAAACAATTAGTATAGTGCAATCATACAAAAAAGGAGACAAATATCGATTACAGGATATAAGGAATAATTCCCATTTAAATTTTACCAACAAAAATACCCGAAAGCGCCATTCGGGTAGATGTCTGGCATAAAAGGAGCAGGAATATACATATAACGGTCTTATGATAGCTAAATGGACAATCCCCTCTATCACATAGTGTAAACTAAATCTATGTGTCCCCTCAGGCTGCAAAACAAGAACAAACATAAAACCCCCTAAAAGCAACCCCCCTCCCTGTATGACCTAAACCCCAACCCAGGTATACTTGGATCCAGTGGTGTAACTATAGCCCCGCAGCCCCCGCGGTGGCGGGGAGGCGCTGAGGGGCTGTGGGCGCCGATCTGTGGGGCTATAGTTACAACTATATATAACAACCCCCCTTACCCCTCCGCATGCCGCCGCCAGCGCCGCCGCATTCAGGGTCCTGGCCGCAGCGCAGATCTTGTCCTGGCTCCGTCTCCTCCTGCAGTACTTCTAATGAAAAATAACTATCAGAAAATGGCTGCCCCCTAACAGCAGACAGTTTTTTGGGGTGCTAGAGGAGGCGCGGGCCTCCTCTAGCATCCTTAAAAACTGTCTGCTGTTAGGGGGCAGCCATTTTCTGATGGTCATTATAGAACTGCAGGAGGAGACGGAGCCGGCTGCGGGACCCTGAATGCGGTGGCGGCGGCACGCGGAGGGGTAAGGGGGGTTTTAACCTCACTTTGGAAGGTGGGTGGGAGGGCTAGGGGGAGGGGGGGCGGCGCTGCTGATATCGGCAGGGGGGGGGCGCGCAAAAATTCTAGATACGCCACTGCTTGGATCCCTTAACCCCTTCCCGACATTTGACGTATATATACGTCATGGCCGGGATGTACTTCCCGACACATGACGTATATATACGTCATGACTTTAAACTGTCACCGCGTCTATAGACGCGGTGACAGTTTAAACATGTCTGCTGTCCCTGACAGCAGATATGTCCCTGCATGCCCAGGGGGGGCGGCGATGCCTCCCCCCCGTCGGCGATCGCTGTGATTGGCTGTTCAATGTGAACAGCCAGTCGCAGCGTTTTCCTGTGTTACCGGCGAATCAGACGCTCGGTAACACAGGGATCAATCACCGCCGGGTGGGAGGGGGCGTGAGGGGGTCACCGGTGATGACCACACCGCACCCCACCTCACCCCACCTGCCCCCAAGGCTGTGATTGGTCCGTCGGACCGACGGACCAATCACAGCCATGGCGCGTGATTTAAACTAACGGTGACTGCGCTGCAGATGCCATTCCGGTCTGGAATTGCGTGCAGAGCGGTCACCGTGCCAATCTGTCGTGATATACTGACCTGATCCTTGCCTGATACTTACCTGATCACCGCTGGTAGCGTGCTGCCAGCAGCTGGATGCTTCCTGGATCTTGTGACTTCCTGTGTGCTGCTGCTGCAGTGTCATAGAGTCACAGATAGTGAGAGATAGTGAGAGATAGTGAGAGATAGTGACAGAGAGTGATAGAGAGTGCTATATTTTGTGTCTGGTGCCCCCCTTGTGCTGATCAGTATATCTGTGCTGATCAGCAACTTTTTGGGGTGCAGGAGTTTTTTTTTATATATATATACCTGTCAGTTGCACCAAAGGTTGTGCTGCCTGTGCAACTGACTGCTGCCCCCCCTGCTGCCCCCCCTTTTGTGCTGATCAGTATAAACTAAGTGATCAGCACCTTTTTTGGGGTCCAGGGTTTTTTTTTTTTATATATACCCTGTCAGGTTGCACCCACAGTTGTGTGCCTGCTGCCCCTCACTGCTAATCAGTGTTGCATCACTGCATCACTGATCTGCAGTTTTTTTTTTTGGAGAGTGCAGTGGGGTTTTGTTTTTACACCCACGTTGCTTTTGTGGGTGTCCTGTGGCCGCTGAGCGCTGATCAGTGACATACATCACTGAACAGCATTTTTGGCACAGGGTTGATATAATTTTTTTTCTGCAGTTTTTTTAAATTGTTTTTTTTTTGGAGAGTGCAGTGGGGTTTTGTTTTTACACCCACGTTGCTTTTGTGGGTGTCCTGTGGCCGCTGAGCGCTGATCAGTGACATACATCACTGAACAGCATTTTTGGCACAGGGTTGATATAATTTTTTTTCTGCAGTTTTTTTAAATTGTTTTTTTTTTTTTTTTGGAGAGTGCTGTGGTTTATTTTTTTAAAATTGTTTTTACACCCACGTTGCTTTTGTGGGTGTCCTGTGGCCGCTGAGCGCTGATCAGTGACGTACATCACTGAACAGCATTTTTGGCACAGGGTTGATATAATTTTTTTTCTGCAGTTTTTTTAAATTTTTTTTTTTTTTTGGAGAGTGCAGTGGTTTATTTTTTTTAAATTGTTTTTACACCCATGTTGCTTTTGTGGGTGTCCTGTGGCCGCTGAGCGCTGATCAGTGACGTACATCACTGAACAGCATTTTTGGCACAGGGTTGATATAATTTTTTTTTTTTTTATTGGGATCAAATTCCTGTATAAAGTATTTTTTTTTTCTGCACTACATACACACTACACACTACATACCCCCCCGTGTTGAAATAAAGTTTGTACCCCCCCTACACTATTCACGTGTTGAAACATTACACTTACAGAAACACAAAAATAAAAATGGCATCCCAAATGTCATCCCAAATGTCATCCCAGTCATCCAGAAGAATGTATTCAGCGGAGGAGGCATATGCCATGCTTGCCTCTGACTCTGACACAGCCAGTGATGCAAGCGGGGAATTTGAAGGATTCGTCTTAACCTCATCTTCCTCCTCTAGTGATGAGGGACCCCCTCAAAGATGCCCCCGTAGAGCAGCTGAGACCCCCCCCCCCAAATGATTGATCCCGTATGGACCCCACCACCAGACAATTTAGAGCCCCAGGTTCCTGAGTTTTTGGCCATCCCAGGAATCCAATTTGATTCAACAGGTCTCAGAGAAATTTACTTTTTCAAATTATTTTTCTCTGATGATTTTATAAATTTAATGGTGGACCAAAGTAATTTATATGCCCAGCAGTTTATTGCTCAAAACCCCACGTCATCATTTGCTAGGTGGACCCCTGTAGACGCAGTAGAGATGATGACGTTTTGGGGTCTGGTGTTACATATGGGCATAGTAAAAAAGCCAGAAATTAGGCAATATTGGAGTACAGATGTTCTGTACAGCACCCCACTTTACCGTATGGCCATGACTCGGACTCGTTTTGAGATAATCCTTAAATTTTTACATTACACCGATAATGCACAGTGCCCACCCAGAGATGATCCCACCTTTGACCGGCTATTCAAAGTCAGGCCGGTCATTGATCATTTCAGTGCCAAATTTGCAGAGTTGTACATCCCTGAAAAATTTATTTGTATCGACGAGTCCCTTATACATTTTAAAGGAAGGGTTAAATTCCGCCAGTACCTTCCCAGTAAGAGGGCAAGGTATGGCATAAAAATGTATAAACTGTGTTAAAGCACCTCAGGGTACACCCACAGGTTTAGGGTATATGAAGGGAAGGATTCAAGAATTGAACCGCCAGAATGCCCCCCCTCCCTCGTAGGTGTTAGTGGAAAAATTGTCTGGGATTTAGTGCACCCCTTCCTGGATAAAGGTTATCACCTCTATGTGGATAACTTTTACACTAGCATCCCCCTGTTTAAGGCCCTTGGTTCAAGAGGTACAGCAGCTTGCGGTACTGTGCGCAAGAACCAAAGAGGCCTCCCAAAAACGCACATTGCCCAAGTACTGAGAAGGGGTGAAAGCAGGGGAATATGCACCGAAAATATGTTGTTGGTCAAATATAAGGACAAGAGGGATGTCCTTATACTGACAACAATTCACGGAGACAGTACCACCTCCGTCCCTGTACGAGGTACCAGTACCCACACCTCAAAACCGAATTGTATCCTAGATTACAATAAGTACATGGGCGGAGTGGATCTTTCAGATCAGGTACTGAAGCCGTACAGTGCCCTGCGGAAAACAAAAATCTGGTACAAGAAGCTGGCCGTGTATATCATCCAGATGGCACTGTATAACGCTTACGTGCTATTCCGTTCTACCAGCCAGAGGGGGACATTTATGCACTTTCAAGAGGAAGTCATAAAGGGCCTAATATTTGGGAACCAGCAGGCAGAGGGCCCCAGTACTTCTAGTACTGGCCCCCGTATTGTACCAGGGCAGCATTTTCCTAACGAAATCCCCTCCACTGCAAAAAAGGGCAGGACACAAAAAAGGTGCAAAGTTTGCTATAAAAAGGGAATAAGAAAGGATACTATTTTCCACTGTGAAACTTGCCCCGACAAACCCGGCCTATGTATAAAGGAGTGTTTTAAAATATACCACACATCTATGGATTATTAGGTTCATCATTTCACCGTGCTTCGGGGGTCTTGCTAATGCCACATAGCACCCACCATTCATTCCACCAGAATCTGTGCTGCAAAATCCAAAAATCACTCCTTCCCTTCTGAGTCCTGCCATGCACCCAACTGGTATTTTTTGGTCACATATGAGGCATTGCCATACTCGGGAGAAATTGGGGCACAGATTTTGGGGTGCTTTTTCTCCTTCATACCTTATGAAAATGAAAAATTTTGAGCCAGAACTGCATTTTTGTGTAAAAAAATGTAATTTTTCATTTGCACTGCCCAGTTGTACCACAATTGGTGAAACCCCTGGGGGTTTGAAATGTACACTATACCCCTAGTTGAATTCCCTGAGGGATGTAGTTTGCAAAATGGGGTCACTTGTGGGGGGGTTCCACTGTATTGGTGCTTTGGGGGTCTTGCTAATGCGACATAGCACCCACCAACATTCCACCAGAATCTGTGCTGCAAAATCCAAATATCACTCCTTCCCTTCTGAGTCCTGCCATTTTTTGGTCACACATGAGGCATTGCCGTACTCGGGAGAAATTGGGGCACAGATTTTGGGGTGCTTTGTCTCCTTCATTCCTTGTGAAAATGAAAATTTTTGAGCCAGAACTGCATTTTTGTGTAAAAAATTTAATTTTTCATTTTCACTGCCCAGTTGTACCACAATTGGTGAAACCCCTGGGGGTTTGAAATGTACACTATACCCCTAGTTGAATTCCCTGAGGGGTGTAGTTTGCAAAATGGGGTCACTTGTGGGGGGGTTCCACTGTATTGGTGCTTCGGGGGTCTTGCTAATGCGACATAGCACCCACCAACATTCCACCAGAATCTGTGCTGCAAAATCCAAATATCACTCCTTCCCTTCTGAGTCCTGCCATGCACCCAAATGGTATTTTTTGGTCACATGTGAGGCATTGCCGTACTCGGGAGAAATTGGGGCACAGATTTTGGGGTGCTTTGTCTCCTTCATTCCTTGTGAAAATGAAAAATTTTGAGCCAGAACTGCATTTTTGTGTAAAAAATTTAATTTTTCATTTTCACTGCCCAGTTGTACCAAAATTGGTGAAACCCCTGGGGGTTTGAAATGTACACTATACCCCTAGTTGAATTCCCTGAGGGGTGTAGTTTGCAAAATGGGGTCACTTGTGGGGGGGTTCCACTGTATTGGTGCTTCGGGGTCTTGCTAATGCGAAATAGCACCCACCAACATTCCACCAGAATCTGTGCTGCAAAATCCAAATATCACTCCTTCCCTTCTGAGTCCTGCCATGCACCCAAATGGTATTTTTTGGTCACATGTGAGGCATTTCTGTACTCGGGAGAAATTGGGTCACAGATTTTGGGGTGCTTTGTCTCCTTCATTCTTTGTGAAAATGAAAAATTTTGAGCCAGAACTGCATTTTTGTGTAAAAAATTTAATTTTTCATTTTCACAGCCCAGTTGTACCACAATTGGTGAAACCCCTGGGGGTTTGAAATGTACACTATACCCCTAGTTGAATTCCCTGAGGGGTGTAGTTTGCAAAATGGGGTCACTTGTGGGGGGGTTCCACTGTATTGGTGCTTCGGGGGGTCTTGCTAATGCGACATAGCACCCACCAACATTCCACCAGAATCTGTGCTGCAAAATCCAAATATCACTCCTTCCCTTCTGAGTCCTGCCATGCACCCAAATGGTATTTTTTGGTCACATGTGAGGCATTGCCGTACTCGGGAGAAATTGGGGCACAGATTTTGGGGTGCTTTGTCTCCTTCATTCCTTGTGAAAATGAAAAATTTTGAGCCAGAACTGCATTTTTGTGTAAAAAATTTAATTTTTCATTTTCACTGCCCAGTTGTACCAAAATTGGTGAAACCCCTGGGGGTTTGAAATGTACACTATACCCCTAGTTGAATTCCCTGAGGGGTGTAGTTTGCAAAATGGGGTCACTTGTGGGGGGGTTCCACTGTATTGGTGCTTCGGGGGTCTTGCTAATGCGAAATAGCACCCACCAACATTCCACCAGAATCTGTGCTGCAAAATCCAAATATCACTCCTTCCCTTCTGAGTCCTGCCATGCACCCAAATGGTATTTTTTGGTCACATGTGAGGCATTTCTGTACTCGGGAGAAATTGGGTCACAGATTTTGGGGTGCTTTGTCTCCTTCATTCCTTGTGAAAATGAAAAATTTTGAGCCAGAACTGCATTTTTGTGTAAAAAATTTAATTTTTCATTTTCACAGACCAGTTGTACCACAATTGGTGAAACCCCTGGGGGTTTGAAATGTACACTATACCCCTAGTTGAATTCCCTGAGGGGTGTAGTTTGCAAAATGGGGTCACTTGTGGGGGGGTTCCACTGTATTGGTGCTTCGGGGGGTCTTGCTAATGCGACATAGCACCCACCAACATTCCACCAGAATCTGTGCTGCAAAATCCAAATATCACTCCTTCCCTTCTGAGTCCTGCCATGCACCCAAATGGTATTTTTTGGTCACATGTGAGGCATTGCCGTACTCGGGAGAAATTGGGGCACAGATTTTGGGGTGCTTTGTCTCCTTCATTCCTTGTGAAAATGAAAAATTTTGAGCCAGAACTGCATTTTTGTGTAAAAAATTTAATTTTTCATTTTCACTGCCCAGTTGTACCAAAATTGGTGAAACCCCTGGTGAAATGTACACTATACCCCTAGTTGAATTCCCTGAGGGGTGTAGTTTGCAAAATGGGGTCACTTGTGGGGGGGGTTCCACTGTATTGGTGCTTCGGGGGTCTTGCTAATGCGACATAGCACCCACCAACATTCCACCAGAATCTGTGCTGCAAAATCCAAATATCACTCCTTCCCTTCTGAGTCCTGCCATGCACCAAAATGGTATTTTTTGGTCACATGTGAGGCATTGCCGTACTCGGGAGAAATTGGGGCACAGATTTTGGGGTGCTTTGTCTCCTTCATTCCTTGTGAAAATGAAAAATTTTGAGCCAGAACTGCATTTTTGTGTAAAAAATGTAATTTTTCATTTTCACAGCCCAGTTGTACCACAATTGGTGAAATCCCTGGGGGTTTGAAATGTACACTATACCCCTAGATGAATTCCCTGAGGGGTGTAGTTTGCAAAATGGGGTCACTTGTGGGGGGGTTCCTAACTTTTAGCATCTTATGGTGCCTAGAAACCTACATGGTGCCTAAAAAATATTCTCATAAAAAGGAGGCTCCAAAATCAAGTAGGTGCTCCTTCTATTATGAAGCCTGTGGTTTGGTCAAAGTGCACACTAGGGCCACATATAGGATATTTATGAAAACAAAAGAATTGGGGGAATCAATTTTTAGTCACATTTCTCTAGTAAAATCTACTGTGTTCCTTAGAAAAATGTATTAAAATTGAAAATCTGCAAAAAAAATGAAATTTTGAAATTTCACCTACACTTTGTTTTAATTCCTGTGAAACACCTAAAGGGTTAACAAACTTCCAAAATGCTGTTTTGAATACTGTGAGGGGTGCAGTTTTTGAAATGGCATCATTTATGGGGGTGTCTCACATACAAGTCCCTCAAAGTCACATCAGAACTGAACTGGTCCCTAAAAAAATGTTTGAAATTTTCTTGAAAATTTGAGAATTTGCTATTCATATTTTAAGCCTCCTAGTGTCCAAAAAAATTAAAAGGAGGTTGAAATAATGATGGAAACATAAAGTAGACATATGGTCTATGTTAGTTATTAACTATTTTGAGTGGTATGATTATTTGTCTCACAAGCAGAAAATTTAACATTTTGAAAATTGCTAAATTTTCCATTTTTTACGACATTTTGGTATTTTTCACAAAAAAACACAGACTGTATCGACCCAAATTTACCACTAACTTGAAGTACAATGTGTCACGAGAAAACAATCTCAAAATCACTGGGATAAGTAAAAGCAAACAAAAGTTATCCCCACTTAAGTGATACATGTCAGATTTGAAAAAAAGGGCTCTGTCAGGAAGGCAAAAACAGGCTGCGGCGGGAAGGGGTTAAATACTACCCCCCCCCCCCCACACACTAACTATCTGCGTCCCCCCCACCCACCCAAATATATAGGGACAAAAAACTAATGACCTTGACCTGAGCTTGCACTGGCTCTCCCACCAGGTACTTATATAGCTGAGCTGCCTTGTATAATACGATTAAGGTAAAAAAACTTAGCAGGATATAGAGCTTCAATATAAACATCAAAATCGGACACAAACAAAATAGGATTAGATAGCATATAACATGGTTAATAATATGAAGTAATCTCCTTCAGACATAACCGCTTCATTAGAGAAGGGAAGCACATCTCCAGATATCCTGGTATGGGATAAGTATAGCACTAGTCCCATCCCCACACAGACCAGAATACTCATTAGTAGATTCATTTCGTGTAAATATTAGGGGTTTCACGATATCCAGCAGGGGCAATGGTAGCCACATTATGAGCATCCTGGCGATCCCACAGTACTGCAACGTGGAGGGACAGCAATCCATCAATCCAGATAAAGTGGGAAATCGGTTTCCATTGTATGCACGTTTTATAGGAGTTACAGGATTGTCATAAGTAAGCAGGATAGACCCAACACCAGCTTGGAGCATATCAATGATGCGTAAGAAGACAGGTATATTCACATACCAAGCTGCAACATTTGTATGAGAGACAGGGGTGCAATAATCAAGGAGGGCTGTTTTATTTCCATCCTTCCCATGTGCAGGAGTATAGAGAGCAGAAGGAGTTTCTATCTGTGTAGCCGATGCGTGTTCAGGAGTTAGGGACATATAACAGAAAGATACATCAGCTATAGCCCCGTCGTCGCCATCTGCACGGGCACAGAAAAGGGCCGCTTTAAAGGTGAGTATAGGGAAGAGGTTAACCCCATTTCCAAGACTCTAGTATTCGTCAGAAACACATGGGTACACCAATCAGAGTTAGAGTTGCCCTTTTTGATTTCCTCTGTCACACAGGCACATAGATCAGAGGGCAGTTTCCTCAGTATGGGCCTTATTCTAATCCACTCTTTCTGACAAAATCCTTCTTAGATGGGCAAAACCATGTGCACTGCAGGTGGGGCAGATGTTACTTGTGCAGAGAGAATTAGATTTGGGTGGGGTTTTACTTCAAAGTGAGATCTATATTGCAGTGTAAAAATAAAGCAGTCAGTATTTACCCTGCACAGAAACAAAATAACTCACCCAAATCTAATTCTCTCTGCACATGTTACATCTGCCCCCCCCTGCAGTGCACATGGTTTTGTCCGTCTAAGAAGGATTTTGTCAGAAAGAGTGGATTAGAATAACCCCCTATGTCTTCAGGATACACAGAAGATTCAGCAGTATAGCAGGCAGGTGTACCGTCTGTATTCCCTCCATCTCCTATACTAGGGTTAACGGTGTGTATAGGCATTGCGGTGTGCGATATAATATTTAGAAGGCATTACGGTGTGTGGTATAATACAGTATGTAATAGGCATTATGCTGTGTGGCATAATATGTAATAGTCATTATGGTGTGTGGCATAATGTGTAATGGGCATTATGGTGTGCGACATAATGTGTGTAATGGGCATTACGGTGTGTGGCATAATGTGGAATGGGCATTATGGTGTGTGTCATAATGTGTTTTAAACATAATGTGTTTTAAACATAATCCTAACCCACATCTCAGGCAGCCTAATCCTAACTGTGCCCTCCGGCCGGCAGCCTAACAATAACTACCCACTAACTCTCCCCCTAGTGCCTAAACCCAGAATTTACAATTTGGATTATGACCATCGGGATCCTGAGTGACAGAATATTAACTAAATCTTCTCAGTACATTACATTTTTTATAGAAATAAAAAACAAATCAGTGCTTATCAGAAGCATTACATAACATTTTATATTGTAAGCTTTGATGGGCAGGTTATTCTTGACCATTTATATCCAGTCTGACACTGACTGCATTGTGCAGTCATACTCAGCTGTTAGAGGTTACTAGAGTTGAATGCTTATTTGTTAGCACACTGGACTGTGTTTCTTAATAAGGCTTTGAGAAACAGAGAAAGAGTTGTATCATTAATGTGTACAAAGGTGAATGAACCAGAATAATCTGCAAATGTGATTACAGGAAATGAAACATTCAGCAGTCATAAATGAAAGGCTACGTTTACAATAACCTTTGTCACAATGAGTTGTGTTGTACATGTTTGTACCAAAATAGATTTACATTTCACTTAAGTTTAAATCACTTTGGTGAGGTAATGAAAGTGTACCTCATTTATAAGGCATGCTGTTGCATTTACAAATATAAGTGTTAATTATATATATGCCTACCCTCATTGATGCTGTAGGAGAGTTAAGGCCCCCATACACTAGAAAGATTTGTCTGACCTGTAAATTGCATCTGATTTCCCTTGAACTTCCCCGGCAGCTTCCCAGGAAGGCTACATCCAATTTGAAACATGATGTGCCATTTTTTACATCCAATTTGCGTCAGATGAATCTCATGTGATTCATCTGATGCGAATTGGATGTACCGTAATTTACCGTATTTTAAAATACGAATTCACCTGGAATACGAATGTATATCGACCATAGTAAATTTGGCTAGATACTGCTTGAAATGGCTATGATTATGCCATTTCTGCTTAGTAAATTTCCCCATTGCCCCCCCCCCCCCCCCACACCCCCAAAAATCTAGACAGGCAAAGACAGATAAGCACTCTCATCAGCTGATACGTCTTATGTTCTGCCACATTGATGTTCAGTACCAAGCAATACAGTACAGTACTGTAGGTCACTTAAGCTGTTAGCCAAACAATATTCAGACAAAGTAAAACTACAATACGTGGTGGACACTGCTACAGATGGTAGAGAGGAACCACCGCAGCTGCAATTTCCTGAGTCGAAAGTGAGTTGTTCTCTCTATATACAGTACACTGAAATCAGGCTTGAGCTCCGTAGCAGCACAGCACCTGATTGGTTATGCGGCTCTCCATGGACTCCTGTGCAGGTAACATCGGTACACTGACATCAGGCTTGAGCTCCGATGGAGTACGGCGCCTGATTGCCTGTGCGGCTCTCCATGGACTCCTGTGTTATTAAAATGTAAACACAGTCTATGGAGAGCCGCATGAGCAATCAGGCGCCGTACTCCGCCGGAGCTTAAGCCTGATGTCAGTGTAATGTATACAGAGAGAACAACTCACTTTCAGCTCAGGACATTGCAGCAGCGGTGGTTCCTCTCTCCCATCTCCCTGCTTCTTCCGGTGACGTGCTGCGGGGGGGTCAGGCGGAGATGGGTCAACTCCAGAGCTACACAATAGATATATCGGATCTGACCCATCATGGGTGCTTTTAAGCACCCAAGATGTGCCCAGATTCCGATATATCTTATCTTCAGCAGGTCCGACGCCCTGATCCGATCTGATGCGCACGGGACCGCGCATCAGATCAGATGTCAAACACATGCGATTTTGGGCCGATTTCACCCGATTTATCGGCCCAAAGTGCCGACATCAGGTGAAATCGGCCGAAAATCGCATAGTGTATGGGGGCCTTAACAGTTTTTTTGTGGTAGTGCCTCACTGCACTGTAAGAATAGGCTGCTCTTCAGCATCTTACCTGCCTCCTAGTGAAGCAGGCAGGGTAGTGTGCTGGGTTTGGATCACATGGTCGGCCAAAAGTTGGACGACAGTCATTAGGTCAACACCACTAGGTCAACATACTGAAAGGTGGACATGGGACATGGTCAACTTAAGCATTAGGTTGACATGGGCAAGGTCGACAATCAAAAGGTCGACATGGGGTTTTTCACTGTTTTTTTACCCGAATGTCTACACAGTTGACATGGACACTGAAACGTAGCACCGCGTCCTCTCTCATGATTCTCCCACCACGGCCTAGTGGATGGTAGGGCATGAAATACCACCTGTTGGCACATGTTGGCTCAAAAACCCCATGTTGACCTTTTGACTGTCAACCTTACTACCTGTAGACTGTGTCCATGTCGACCTTTCAGTATGTCGACCTAATGACTGTCGACCAACCGACCGTATCCCAGTGTGGCAATCACCGACAATTACAGGGCTGCAAGAAGGGGGCGGAGTAAATGATTGGAAAATGTTTACATCCAACCCCTGACTGCGGACCCACGAATCGCAGGGGTTTCCCAACGTTAGGGGTGGAGCCTAATGACAAGACAGTTTGGCTCCACCTCCTGATGTGGCCTGCAGTGTCTTCTTTCCAGGAGAAGCCTAAAGACTAAAAAATTAGCTAAGTATGGTTGAAACGGATTCAGTATGAAATCCTGGCGGTCGGGATCCCGGCGTTCAAAATCCCGATGCCAGAATCCCGACCGACGAAATCCCGACAAGGGGGGGGACGTGGATCGCCCCCCCCTTGCGGGCTCGCTGCACTCGCCACGCACGGTACGGTAATTTATTCTCCCTCCAGGGGTGTCGTGGACACCCACAGAGGGAGAAAGTGTCGGGATTTCGGCGGTCGGGATTCCGGCCGCCGGGATTTCAACTGCATCCCATTGAAACTATCTGAATAAAGCCATCCAGTGTTAATTTTCTAGAAAAATAAGTTGCAGTATGGTGGGTGGAGTAGCTCTCTATATAATCCTCCCTTTCTCCTCACAGCATTTGTTAATGTGCATAGTGGAGCTCTGAGCCCCAAATAAGGGAATAACTGGTGAGTGACCAGTTATAGTCCACCAGAAAGCGGCAGCCATATTGGTTGCTTCACTCCCTCATATACACCCCCCCAGCCTGTACCTGGCACAGTTAGCCCTTTGGGACAACTCCTTTTAGGAATCCTGGTCCCTTCTCTTTCACAGAGTGCCGTGTTTCTTGATTTTATTGGGGAGTACCCCCTTGATTGGGATTATTTCTATCATATGCTCCCAGCTTGTATCCTGTTAGCGGGAAAGAAATACCACACCTCATCACTGTCTCTGTTATTACAAAGTGCGCGACCCCCTCCAGGTTGGACCCATTAACCCCATCTCATCCACCGTCTGCAACTCGAAATGGACATATGCATTCCCGTCTCAACTATGTAACACCTAAATAGGGATGCCTTACCCCTTGCACTCATCTTGGATCTCTAATGGGCTGATGGCCTAAACACCCATGCAGTAATATCTATATACCCGACAGTTCTCCCATAACCTTTGACCGGTTATCTTTTGGGTCCCTCTTTAGCGTGTCTTGTTCCCTCCTCCATTCTCTACCATGCTGTTGAGACGTGGCGGAAAAAACCCTCGCTTGCCTAAGCCTGTACAATTTCCCAAAGTCTCAGACCAAAAGTCCTCAATCTTCTCACCAATAAATAAGACCGAACCCTTTGTCTGCTCCTAGACGCCGGAATTAAACTGCTATCAGACTGGGACATTTCTGTCTCCCGTGAGCCATCCCACTCCATGGGACGTAGACCCGAGAACTGATTCTCTGCCAGTTTATTGTTACAGAGGGTCATCTAAAGTCGATTTCCTGGTTGTGTTGGACCCCTCTCCTGGTCAGGCTCAGTTGGATATTCCAGCTCACCCTTGAACTATCCTGGATCTCATTGATAGCTGTTCGTGACATACTGAGCTTACACCCAAGTTGGAGTGGGCTACCATGGATATAGCCCTACCCAATGTCTCCAAACTATTTCTGGCACAATTTGATACTGTAAGTCATGATAGAATTTTGTGTCCTTAATAGATATACTGTATTCATGTTTTATGCTAGATTTCAGACTTCCTGTGATAGTGCCTTATGCGTCTTCTATGTTATTTCTTTAAATTTACTGTTTATGTTATTAGTAAACTGGTAGTGCCACATTCAGATTATCCCATTACATATATTGGTGCAGAGGGTTAGGCTATGTGACTGTACCATTGTCAGTCTATAGATACTTATATTAACGGTTTAGATTTGCTGTTACTGCATGGGTGGGTCCCGGTCAGGACCACCCCCCAATGTTTTTGGTTTGTTTTTTTTGGTCCAGAGTCAGAGATCAGCTCCATTGTTAGTGCATATTTGTTACTCATAGCCTCGAATGGTTAAATTCTACTCTTTGAACGTTCACGGCCTTAATTCACCTAACAAAAGATGTCTAGACCTTCCATAGAGACAAAGCAACAGTTGTCTCTCTTCAGGAAACCCACTTTTTCTCGCGATCTCCACTTTTTATTATTATCGTTTACTATCCATGAGGCTCGTAACCCCACAATTTACTATGCTAATGGCCCATTTAAAAGGAATGGAGTAGCTATCCTCTTCCATAATTTGGTTCCTTTTGAACTGTCCTCTCATGTTTCAGATGTTGATGGCAAGACGGAAAGATAAAGATATCACATTAGTCTACGTCTCTGCCCCGAACTATCATGAAATTCCATTTTTAAGAAAGCTCCTAGAATTGATCCAACATGTGCAGAAGGGACATTTAGTTCTATTAGGTGATTTTAACCTGGTGATAGATGACAAATTCAATAAATCGCGTCCCCCTAGTGATCTTCCACAAACCAAATCTCCCTCAGTCACCATGCGACACTTCCTGGCAGAGTTTGATTACTATGATGTGTGGCGTTTTCGTTCCCTGACCATCAAAGATTATAGTGTTTTTACACTTTCATAACTCCTACTCTCATATAGATCTGATTCTCTTAGACAAGTAGACGCTTTAACACACTTTGCGCACTAGTATAGTTCCAGTTTTATGGTCGGACCATTCAGCAGTCACTTGGACCTGGGATTCCTCCTAATCCAGAGTCCCGCCCCTTCCATTATGTTTCCATTTCTACCTGTTCTCCTACCCAGAAGCGATTACTGCTATTGCTGATTAATTATTTTCCTATATGGCTACTAACACCCTTTCGGACACATCACTTCCCACATTTTGGTTTGCCCTCAAAAGCAGTGCTGAGAGGGGTAGCTATATAAACAGGGGCACACCAGCAACAATTATACCATAGTCAACAATCTAATCTTAAACAGCGTCTGCTTCAGGTGGAATCCTAAAATCAGTCAAAGCCCTCTCAGTTATTAAAACGTGAATTCGTTTCTCTCCGCAACCAACTCAACAAGTTATTTCTGAAACGTATGCAAGGTGCATACACTAAGCTGCAACAGAAGTTCTACTTCCGGTAAATTCTTGGCATGTAAACTCAGAGCCAAACAGACTAGGAATAGAATAAAGGCCATACAGACTCCCGATGGGAAAATACTCCTCAATCCCTCCGATATTGCTAATGCCTTTGCTAGATATTACAAAAAAACGATATACTCTGAAATCTGACTCCAATACTCCTTAGCCCTCAGCCGCTTCAATTGCTAATTTTCTTAAAGATTTACACTTTCCTAAACTGCAAAACGCAGACCTGGAACTTCTCAATATGCCATTAACTGAGAGTGAGATTTCAGTTACCAATTTGCTTTATAAAAATTTTGCTAACGACCTTGCCCCTACTTTTACTAACCTTTATAAATATGCTTCGGAACACCCTTCCTACAGAAATGATCCAGGCCCGATTTATTACAATTCATATGGAGGGTAAAGATCCTTCACTGTCAGAATTATAGATTAATTGCCATTCTCAACACTGATCTAACATGTGCAGAGAGAGTTAGATTTGTGTGAGTTATTTTGTTTCTGTGCAGGGTAAATACTGCATTATTTTGACACTGCAAATTAGAGTTCAGTTTCAACACACCCCACCCAAATATAACTCTCTCTGCACATGTTACATCTGCCCCACCTGCAGTGCACATGGTTTTGCCCATTTTCCAAACAAATTTGTACTGCGATCAGATCAGAATAAGGGCCTATATCTGACTCTCTCAAAGTATGGGACTTGATTGTTGTTACTTCTAATTATCTATCTCTTCCCACTTGTTCTCTGTCTTTACTGGCTCTATTTAAATGGATCCCTTGGCATGAGTTCACTACAGATGGTGAGGGTGCCTCCTTATTTCAAGAAACAGATTAAGTGTTTGCTGGGAGATATCTATTTAGGGAATGCAATGATATATTTTATAAGATGTCTCCATCTGTGCATTTGTATTGTCTTTTTTCAACTGATTGTTTTACTATCTTTTTGGATTGTTTGTTAAAATTTGCTGTTCTGACTTCTGTCTCCCCCCTCCCCTTCATTTTTCTGTATCCCTACCCCCTGTTCCGCTGTTTGTAGAACTATATATTGAAAATCTTAAAAAAAATGATTTATGAAAAAAAAAGTGATCAGAAATGCCATCCCTGTTTATCTTATTTTTAAACACATTTACCATATCAACATTGTGTTTCATTCCCCTGAAAAACAACAATGAAGAATACTTTGTAAACCAGTTTAGTCTAACAGATTGTAAATGAACTTACATTTAAGGTTTAGTTATCTTTTTGTATTTATTTACTCATGGTTTTCCCCAGTTATGCTTATTAAAGTGTTTTATCATACAGGATGTAAGGTCTGGACACATTTCCTGCAGCAGTTTACAAATGTAAAAACCAACATAGTTACATAGTAGTTAAGGCTGAAATAAGACTTGCGTCCATCTACTGTAGCTCAACCTTGGTTTATTAGCTTAACCCTTGTTTTTGTGTAGTGAATACTGATATTTTATTTTAAAGTTTAAAGATTGTTTTTCTTAATTGTACCCCTGGATGTTTTTAATCAATAAATGTTTGTCCAACCTTATTTTAAACGTATTTATTGTGTCTGCCGACACCACCTAACCAGGAAGCATAGGTGCCGTTTCTGTGGGTGCTTGAGGGCCCGAGCACCCACGGAAATTGATGAGCACCCACCCGCTCAGCAGCGGCCAACCCGCCCATGTCCCACTGCACTCCCCCTCCCTCGTCACTGGCACATGTACTGTGTGGGCATTTATGTACCTGCACTGTGGGGGCATTTATGTATTTGGCACTGTGGGGGCATTTATGTATTTGGCACTGTGGGGGCATTTATGTATTTGGCACTGTTGCCATAATTTGAATATTGGAGACAACTGTGCAGCGTAATATAAACCAGTATTATTTTGTGGCCACGCCCATTTTCCATGAAGCCACTCCCCTATATTTTTGGCTTCAGCATCCACCAGCAAAAACATAAATCGGCACCTATGCCAGGAAGAGAGTTCCATTGTTTAGTTGCCCTGACCGTGAAATTCTTTTTCCTTTTAAGGGAACAAAATCTTTTCTCTTCTAATTTAAACTCGTGCCCATGTGCCCTAGAGTCCTTCCTTGTAGTAAAAAGGATCCAGATGTGTGTCTGAGTGGGGGTCACTTTTATGGTATGCGGTCATTAGTTTAACAATGTCTACGTCAACAGCGAAAGGATCAACCACTATTGGGCGACAGTCAATAGGTCGATGTATAAGAAAGATTGACATGCATTAGGTCGACGTGTTTAAAAGGTCGAAACAGGCAAAAGGAAAGTGTTTTTTATTTTATTTTTGAAACCAACATTTTTATACTTTACCATAGAGGGAGAATGTAATAGTGTGCCTAAAGCATGGCAAGTGCAGCGAGAAAACTATGTCAACCTTTTTTCATGTAGACCTTTTGCTTGTGTCGACCTATTGACCATGTTGCCCCTTTTTTATGTGTTGACATATTGACCAATAGTGGTCGACCTTTGACTGTCAATCTAAAAACTGTCAACCTAAAGATTCACACCGCCACTATTATGCCTTCTTTTGCAGTAAAAATTAGGTAATACAAGATTTAAAGGCACATTTACCAAGGATCGCATTCTAGGTGCAATATTAGCCCCATATCAGCTCCAAAAGGAGCCAGTCTCTGCAATATACCATGTGTGGTGTCTGGGTTTATGCGTTTGTGCTGTCACCATTGCCACCATGCACAGGGTCAATTTCCAGCATAGGGTTCCTGGGGATCCCTGCCATTTTAAATGAACAAAAGAGATTAATTAGGATCACTCTTCTGCATTGTGCCTTACAATTAATCTGCACATTATGCAATTATTCTGTGTTGGTTTTTTTTTGTGCACACTGTGTTAATGAAACATAAAACGAGATACCAGTGAATTGTGTCATCTATGACAATAGAGTCATCTATGAAAAAAAGCTGCAAAATCCCAAGTTGGGAAATTCTGGGTACAGATATGGGCCCTTATTCTAGTTCACTCTTAGAGGCAAATTTCTTCTCAAATGGAAAAATCCATGTGCACTGCAGGGGAGCAGATGTAACATATGCAGAGAGAGTTAGATTTGGGTGGGGTTTTACTTCAAAGTGAGAAGGGATGCGGTCATCTATTAGAATGAACTTAGGTCTACAGTCATTAGGTCGACCCCACTAGGTCGACTGGCAGGAAGGTCGACCTGACTTTACGTCGACATGGGCCAAGGTCGACATGACTTAAGGTCGAATTTGCATAAAGGTCGACATGAGGAAGGTCGACTGGTCATAAGGTCGACATGGGTTTTTCACTGCCCTACCATCCACTAGGGCGTGGCGGGAGAATAAAATAGTGTGCCGAGCGCAGCGAGGCACCGTGCCCGAAGCATTGCGAGCGAAGCGAGCGATGCGAGGGTCCGATTCTCATTGCCAACTGTGTCCATGTCTACTGTGTCGACATTCAGATCAAAAAACAGTGAAAAACCCATGTCGACCTTATGACCAGTCGACCTTCCTCATGTCGACCTTTATGCAAATTCGACCTTAAGTCATGTCGACCTTGGTCCATGTCGACCTTAAGTCAGGTCGACCTTCCTGCCAGTCAACCTAGTGGGGTCGACCTAATGACTGTAGACCTAAATGCAGTCTGACGAATGATCCCATTCCCTGGAACATGGCCCTTATTTTGGTTCACTCGCAGAGACAAATTCATTCTCAAATGGACAAAACCATGTGCACTGCAGGGGTGGCAGATGTAACATGTGCAGAGAGAGTTAGATTTTGGTGAGTTATTTTGTTTCTGTGCAGGGAAAAATACTGACGGCTTTATTTTCACACTGCAATATAGTTGAGAATGAATTTGTCTCTGCGAGTGAACCAAAATAAGGGCCATGTTCCAGGTAGTCAGGGAATGGATGTGTGTAAAATCACCATAGTGGAATACAGAAACCTGTTGTACAGTTATCTGTTTGGGGAGACAAAAGAGAGGGAAAGAGAGAAATTAGTGGAAGAGAGCAAGAGGGAGACAAAGTAGAGATAGTGTTCCTTCTAGGAACTTCAAAGGGAAGGGCACTGATGCACGGGGGCATCATAAGGGAGGCAATCCGGCCTGCCAACATCACTGCTGTGGGCGGTCCCAGAACTTCACAAAAGGGGCGCACCCGGGCCAGCGACGTCACAAATATGGGCGAGCTTGGCCTCCACCGTCACTAAAGAAGGCAGGCCCGGCCGCCTCCATCACAAAAGGGGGCGGGCCCAGCCCCTCCAAAGTCTCTGCACTGCCGTGGAAGTGCCAGGCATCGCCATCTATGGCGGCGCTGGGCTTTCCCGTGCACACCGGCATGGTCGGAGGCAGGCTCTTTTACGGGGCGCTGTTAGAGGAGCAGAGTGCATTTTGCCCTTTAAAAATATTGCAGGGCGCAGCGCCCCGTTTAAACAGCCTAGCGGAAACACTAATGCTGGGTACACACCAAAACGATTTTGGCACAATCCCATCAATCTGGATCCAATTCAGACTGATTGGATGCAGATTGGATGCAGATTTGGTCAAAATCGTTTGGTTGGATCTGAATTGGATCCGAATCCGATCCTACCTGCTGCAGGTAGGATCTGTAAAAGATCCATTCATCTGAATACAGAGGGGCTCGGATTGTATGCAAATCATATGCAAATCATATGTAAATTGTATGTAAATTGTACGATCCGATTTGCATACGATTTGCATCCAATCCAAATAGTTTTGGTGTGTACCCAGCATAAGAGAGACAAAGAGATGTGTAGGAGGGGTAGTGGAAGGGAGAGTGGAAGTAGAGAGAATGACAGGGGAAGAGGGGTAGAACTATAAATATAGAGGTAGGAAGGGAGGGTCATAGCGGAGGAAAAGGGGGTGGGATACAGCAATGGGCTCCTTAGTCCTCAGAGGCCCCCAATGCAAAGCACCTGCTGCACCAATGGTACTGTAGTTCCGCTTCTGTATGCAGTGCTACAAGGGATCCAAAGTGTTATATTTGATTAAGGACAAAAAATGTATTATAAAGTACAAACTGATACAGACAAATTACATATATTCATATATATTTAACTCCCAACTGCCCTCAAACCCGTCAACCACCCAGCCTCCTACAAATCCTCTGTTTCTTCAACCTCCACAATCCTATCTTATTCCTTTCAACTTGGTAGTATTTAAATGCTGTTTCTTTGGGGCCCATTTAACAAGGATCACATATACAATGCTATCTGGGCAAAATCTTACCGCCCCGGATCACATTTTAATATGCAATCCTATAGGTGGTATGTATCTCCCTGTGATGCACTCAGCTGGGTGCTGGGTTTAGAGCTGACCACGCTACACTGGGATACAGGTGCATCAGGTCCTGGGGCCACCGCCTTTCTGGGATAGTAGTAGCCCCGGTACATGATGCGATGATGGCCCATATTGATTCATCGGACAGTATCCCATCCCCCAAAGAAACCTATGGTGGAAGCGTCCAGCGGCAGCAACAGAGGGCTTGCAGCAGGTGTCAGAGATTCCTGCTGCGGTCACTCGGTCTTTGGGGAATACTTAATAATTGTGGCTATGACCGAAAACTGGTGTTTTCAGTGAAGTAGCTGCAAATATTCAACAGTAAATGGGCCACTCACTCTGAAGCCCACTAAAACTCTCATCCATGCCTTCATTGTAACCTACTGCTTTCTGGAAAGGCATTCTTTTTATCTGCTCCTCTGTAATACATCCTCATCTCAATTGCTGACCTACCAGAGACTCTATGAGTTTCTGCAGCTTTATCATCCCTCCAGGTAACTTGCCACTCAACTCCCATATCATTCTTCTATGTATTCTTATGAGTTCCCTATTCACCCAGATAGACTGCAATGACTATATAATGCAAATCTAAAGCCCATTGTAGCCGATGGCTACACATCGCACTGCCCGAGCGGCAGTGCAGTCAACAGGGTTGCGGGGGGGGGCAGCGCGTAACCGCGCATACGCAGACCCCCCGGCTTCCGGCTCCAGGCATTGCAGGGACATGCTCCTTTCGGAGTCCTGTCCCTGCGCACAGCAGGTGATAAATTCAGGTGATATGATCGCATTTTACAATGCGAACCTGGGTGGTAATATTCTGCCCAGATCGCATTGTAAATGCTATCAATGATAAATGGGGGCCCATGTGTGGAGACCTGCAAAACATGCACTGTTGGGGGTACTTGAGGACCAGGGTTGGGAATCACTGCATTACAACAATATGTCTGACCCTGGAGTCGGATGCGCTTTCCCTTGAACTCCCACTGGACCTTCCCATATGATTTTGTACATTTGTGCTATTTTTGCATAGGATATATTGCATAAGATAAACCGCATGTGATATATCTTAAGGCCCCTATACGATTTGGCACGATTACAGGCAATTATGACAATTCAGGTCGATATATCGCCTGAAAAGTGCCACATCGTTTGTGTTTTCCCACTGGGGCGTTCACTCCAGGATGCGCAGGCAGGGAGTGGATGTAGGGCATGCCTACAAAAATGCTGGGCATACCCCTGTGATCACGTGTGTCGATGGCTGCTTGGGGTAGGTGACGTCACATGACGTCAGCACCTATTCACATTTTGGCCATCTCCATCCAGGATAAAAGTAAATATAGACTTACTTTTATCCACAAACGGAGGAAAAATCATTCGATGTGAGCGACCTTTACATACAATACAATCAGCATTAGATTTGCATTATATAGTCATTGCAGTCTATCTGGGTTTTGATTTGTGCTGTCACGGGAGCACGCATTGGGATCGCAAGGTAAAAAACCTGTGCGATCTGCATACGATTTTAACTATATAGTCTATATAGTCAAAATCTCATGCTGATTGTACCCGTGTCTACACAGCATAAGGATACCGATGACGATGTCGAATAGTTTTGCCATCGATGGGGGAGAACCAGATGGTTTCCCACCATCGATGTAAAGCTTAAACGAATAGTTTCGTTTTTGCTTTTTCCCTAAAGTGCCGGGACACGGAGCATAGCTCCGCCCCCGATACCCGCGAAGCCCCGCCCCCGTGTTTTGATTGGCCCAGAGGCCAATCAAACACAATGGATGACCATGGATATGTAAAAATATCGATGGTCATCCATTGCATAGTTTAGCACCATCGATGTCCAGTTGCCGAATTGCCATCGATGCCAACCATCGATGGCAATTGCAACGATGGCCATCCCTAATGACGAGATTAGGTATCGAAACGTTGACCACTGAACCTGCTTCACTGTGCTTGTGAGTGCCACAGTTCTCTGTGTTTGTGCATGTGTGAGAGAGAAAGAGACGTAGTTTCACTCGCTGCCAAGATAGCAGTGTTTCGGGGACACACAAACGGAACTAGAGCTATATATAGCAGGCCAAACCAGCGGCACTCACTCGGCTTTCACAAATAAAGTACCAGTCATGGTATAAGTGAAAGACGTTTCGGATTTTACTCCTTTGGAAATGAAACGTCATTTGACTTATACCATGGCTGGTAGTTTATTTATTTGTGAAAGCCGAGTGAGTGCCCCTGGTTTGGCCTGCTACATGATTCTGTGGTGATTGCACCCCGGTAGTTCCAGCTTATGTATACAATGTGCCGGTCTGCAGTAGGGATGGCCATCGTTGCCTTTGCCATCAATGGCGCATAACTATGCAATGGATGACCATCAATGTTTTTACACATCGATGGTCATCCATCTTCTTTAACTGATTGGCCTGTGGGCCAATCAGAATACAGGGGTGGGGCTTCGTGGGTGTCCTGGGCAGAGCTATGCTCCGTGTCCCAGGAGAAAGCAAAATTAAACTATAGATTTAAACTATTTAGTGGGAAACCATCTGGTTCTCCCCATCAATGTCAAAACTATTCGACATCGGACATAAACCATTGATGTTTCTTAAACATTGATGGTCGATGGCCATCCCTTGTCTGAAGGACATTTATATATATATTAGGTTTCTTATATAGCGCACACATATTCCGCAGCACTATACAGAGAATATTTGAACATTCAATCAGTCCCTGCCCCAGTGGAGCTTACAATCTATATTCCCTACCACATGTACACGCACACACAGACATTCTAGGGTTAATTTTGTTCGGAGTCAATTAGCCTACCAGTGTATTTTGGTTTGTAGGAGGAACCCTGAGTACCCGAAGAAAACCCACGCAAGTACGGGGAGAACATACAAACTCCGCACAGTTATGGCCATGGTAGGAAATCAAACCCATGACCTCAGTGCTGTGGGGCAGTAATGCTAACCATTACACCATCCATACTACCCCATACTGTAAATAAGTTTCAGCTTCGTGTTACATTTGCACGTGTTTGAGACATGTAGTCTGACTATGCTTACCCTTGACCCTTGATTGCTGCTGGTCTCTGAAAGTGCCAGTGCCAGCTAGACCGCCGCCCTACCTAGCTAAAAGCCAGTAGGGCAAGGGGGGCAGACTGGGTGACGTCAGCCCGGGAGTCTCATTAGTCAGCTGACAACCGGGAAGGCTCGAGGCGCAAGACTCGTGAGAGCTGGGCGTGGCCTAGCTGCCTATAAAGTAGTGAATCCTCCAGCCTATGACATATTCAGTTCTCTTTCGTTCGAGACGAGTGGCTGGAGTTGAGGTGAGTGGCCGCAGGCGCTGCTATAGGTGTCATGTCACCAGTGTAGCTGCTTCTGTATGGTGACAGCTGCGTTCCATGCTCTTATATGTGTGTGTCTTGCATTCCCCAGATTGTAGACTCAATATGGCTGAGATATCAGAGCAGCAGCAGCAGGTAACTATGCTGGGGAACAGTGATGCCTGTATTGGCAGGGTTGTGCTTATTGTCTCCCTCCAGTAAGCCCCCCGCTGTTCCTCGCCAGTTTCACTAATGTTTAAATGTTTGCACTAGTTATTTACGGAACTAAAATGTATTCGCTTCACGCCCTATTTATTAATAGCTGTATCCCTCCCTGCAGCGAGGGAGGGAAGTATAAGTACAGGATGGTGTTTATTAACTCATGTCTCCCCGGGCCCTCACCCGGAGAACTAGTTTGTCTCTGCAAATTCCCAATTCAGACAGACTCTGGGTAGCTGTATTAAGCTTTGGGGAGTGATAAAGTAATGCCAGCCCATCAACTGTCACTCTCTGGCACTATCTCTCTCAAATAATTACATCTGCCCTTTGTGCTGCAGTCCCAGTCAGTCTTCTTGGGCCTCATGGTGTCCTTTTAGTACTAGTTATATTGGCTTGTTTATGGAGATGGGTCTTTCACCTGAGATCCTCTTCCCAGGTGTAATAAAGATCCAATCTGTAGCTTTGTACTCATTGTGGTTTTTTTTTTTTTTCTCTCTCCAGAATGTGGTGGCGAGGTTGATTAATCTCCCCTTGGTGAGCTCAACCTATGACATGGTGTCTTCTGCTTATATCAACACCAAAGACAATCATCCATACTTGAAATCAGTGTGTGATGTTGCAGAGAAAAGTGTGAAGACCATCACATCAGTGGCTGTCACTAGTGCCATGCCAATCCTGCAGAGACTGGAGCCTCAGAGTATGTACACTCTACTGTTCTCTTATACTAATCCTAAATTTTCTTTTATGTCCAGGGGGAGATATATTTTAGCTCTCCAGGTCTAAAGGTGGCCATACACACGCAGATTTATCTTCAGATCTGTCTGGTTGGAACAAAAACATGGTTATGGATGAGAGCAAATGACAGTTGACCATTTGCTTGGAAATGCTGGAAAACTGTCACTCATCCATAACCATGTTTTTGTTCCAACTAGCCAGATCTGAAGATAAATCTTACTAGTGTATGGGCACCTTTAGTACAAGACCATCTACTCCTAAAGTGGTTTTCTTATTACTTGTGCTGCTTCTTTGGGCAAACAAGCAGGCTATTAGTGATGTTTAGCCAATGGTAATCCGGTCTATCTGGTTATAGCCCTTAAATTTATCTGTGGGAAAAAGTAATCCCTTTTGGGCAGGCGTAGATTCTGTGATTGGTTCTTTTTTACAGAAACTCATGGTCTGGAACCATGACTGGTTATCAGGGATTTTGTTTTTTAAGCCCAAGGAACATATTACCTAATCACCGGTAATTGCTGGCTATTGGGATAGCCCCTGGGAGCTCCATTTATGACTAACTGGCATATAACACCTTGAAAACTGGAGATTATTTGTAGTTTCTCCCCCATTAAATCACTTGTCACATCTGCCCCAGTCTACTGTTGATGCATTATTTAATTCCCTGTGTTTTCACTATTAACAGGCTTGTCTGTTTGACTATCTAGTACTGTATACCATTAATTCAAATATTGTGTTGTAATTGTCACTTGGTTGTGGATTATTCCCTGTAATGCTGCTTTCAGACCGCATAACTTGACCCTGTATTTGAAAAACGTTTCCAAAAACGGGTCTGCCAGGTAAAACCCCATTTCACACCGCACCTCTTAAACGGTATATTACCGTTTAAGTGCCTAATTTTTATTTTATTTTTTGGACACTGGCCGACCCGTTTTTGTAAACTTTCCAAATAACGGGTCAAAGCCAGTGCAGCCTTCAGCGCCGCCTCCCGTTTTTGGAAACTTTTCAAATACAGGGTCAAAGCCCCCCCCCTCCGTGCAGCCGGTACCTGAGTTTGGCTGCAGATCCAGGCAGTAGTAAGGACCGATGCGCTTATAAAAAGAAAAGTGACTTTCGGAAAATGGCTGCCCCCACACGAAAGACAGTGTTTTTTTTCATCGGTCCTTACTACTGCCTGGATCTGCAACCGAACTCAGGTACCGGCTGTACGGAGGGGAGGGGGGGGGGCTGAAGACTGCACGGGGGATGTTACCCTGGGAGATCGGGTAATGTTAACGCGCGTGGGGGGGTCGGCGGCGGGAGGCTCCAGTGCTATGAATATTTAATGAGCACTCATTAAATATTCACTGCGCTGAATTTAGGACCCAGCTCATTGGCTGGGTCCTAAATACCCTTTCAGACCCGATTTTGATCCCAAAATACCTGGTCTGAAACGGGTAGCACCCTGCATTTTAACCTTTTTGAAAAAACGGTATTTTCAAACCGGTTAATTGGATCTGCACCTTTCAGACCGCACAGATTACCGTTTTAAAATGGTAAAAAAAACGGCAATATACCGTTTCCAAAGTGCGGTCTGAAAGGGGCATAAGAGGGGCATCACATTGCTGGGGCTTAGTTACAGCACAACAAAAAGAACCTAGCTTTTAGCCCAGTGGTGTTTAAAATGTGTCTGTACTTACTGCGCAGTAAGTGACCTGCTTTCAGGTGGTAGCACATGGGATCAAGGATAAGTTCCAGAACGTGTGGATTATAAAGGTGCCCATACACTATGCAATTATGGGCCGATAAATCTGACCTCTGCCCAAAATTACATGTGTGATATCCAACGCATGGTTCTGTGCTGATCAGGAGGTCAGACAGCCTGCACATAAGATCATGTCTGACCTTGGGCGATGAGGAGGGGTGGGTGTTGGATATTAGAATTCTGAAATAACTTGTCAAATGACTGGCCGGCCTCTGATTGGCTGAGTGCTCTCTAATACCAGCCACTGCCTGTCCTGCTGCACACCCGCTAGCGCTCAGCACTCTCAGCCTGCCCTGCTGCAGCTCCCCAGTTTTACATGTGATAAATCGCATGTGCTTTATTACATGTAAAAAAACAATGCCAAATTGTGTGTGTGCCTCCCTGGGCGGCTCACTGGAGAATTGGGTCTGACTTGTTCTTAGGACAAGTCAGCCTAATGTATGGGGACTCAATAAGCTGCCCCAGACGCAAAAATAATATATCATTTAAAAAATGTCTCATCAAGTGTGTGTGTGGCTCTACTCCAGTTAATAGGATACCCCCTTATTAAATGTGATCTTATAATGGAGCGCACTGTTTAGTTGGAGTCAAATATTTACAGTGCAAGTTTTTCTTTTTAAGTGGAGCTAGGGTTCAACAGAACTCTGTTCAAGGACATCACCCTAGCAACTAGCATAGGAAGTAGGTTAAATGTCGTCTATTTTAATTTGTGGCTCTTGCTTTAACCGTGAACTTGGCAGACTTACTGCAATGTACTGTTGCATCAGAATGACTGGATTTTTTTTTTTTCCTCTTTATAGTTGCTCTGGCTAATAACATTGCATGTATAGGATTGGATAAAATTGAGGTGAAGCTGCCCATTCTTTATCAGCCTACGGACAAGGTACCCTTATTTTATTATTTTTTTACACAAACGGCTATAACTATTAATGTGATGCATGCGTAACACAGATGTGTTTACAAACTAAATATTCCTCCTCTAGGTTGTCTCCAATGCCTCTGAGGCTGTTCTTGGTGCAAAGGATGTTGTCATACAGAGTATCTCGGGTGTAGTTGGTAAAACAAAGGGAGCTGTACAGGACAGTGTAGAGATGACAAAGGCTGTTGTGACTGGCAGCATTAACACTGTTCTGGGGAGCAGCGTATTACAGATGGTGAGCAGCCATGTTGATACTGCACTGACAAAGTCTGAAACTCTACTGGAACAATACCTACCACCAACTGATGAAGAACTGAGTAAGTTGAAACTGATGTTGGCTCTAGTTTGGTTTATAATTCATACAGTGACCATTGTATGGTTATTTTTTTTTTTTTCTTAGCCAAGGAAGCTACAAAAACGGAGGGGTTTGAATTGGCAACTGGAAAGCAGAGTTATTATGTCCGATTGGGATCACTCTCAACCAAGGCCCGTAAACGTGCTTATCAGCAAGCTTTAACACGAGTGAAGGATGCTAAATGCAGAAGCCAGGAAGCCATTATTCAGCTGCAAAGCACTGTTGATCTGGTTAGTTTATAGTATTTGTATGTATAATGGTCAGTTTTACCTATAGCTGTAATGGACTTCCCATTTAAGAAGTAGCTAGAATCTTGTCCTCTATATGAGGTTTGGAGCTCTTAAGGTTATTTCTTCAATTTTTATTCTAAAGATTGAGTTTGCAAGAAAGAACATGAATGGTGCCAATCAGAAAATTCATGATGCTCAGGATAAGATGTACAGTGCATGGGTGGAATGGACCAAAAGCACGGGGCAGCAAGCTGGTGGGGAGAACGAAAGCACTGAGGTAAGCTTCTCTAACCAGAGTGGTTAAAATAATGCATCTAATTGTGAAACACTCTTATTTAGAATTAATTCTGAACCTCTAACATGTAACTTCTGTTTCAGCAAATTGAATCACGCACACTGACTATTGCCCGGAATCTTAGCCAACAACTGCAAACCACATGTCTTTCCCTGGTGACAAGTGTTCAAGGCCTTCCACATAACATCCAGAACAAAGCTCATAACATCAGTGTCATGGCTGCAGATGTCTACCAGAACTTCCGTTCTGCCTCCTCCTTCAGAGAAATGTCTGATGGCCTCTTAACAACTAGCAAGGAGCAATTCACAAAAATGAAGAATTCTATGGATGATGTAATGGACTACTTGGTTAACAACACACCGCTAAATTGGCTGGTAGGTCCTTTTTACCCACAGATGGCTGGCAGCCAAAATGGGGAGCATGAAGCTGATGTGCCTGATTCCACTAATGAGGATTGAATTGTTCTTCAGTTTGCAAAATCACTTTGTACCAAATTCACTTAAGTGGTCTATCACCAGTTCAAAGCAGCAGCTTTATAGTGCGCCCCCCACTCCATGGCACCAGTAATACTGACCATGCAGCTCAAAATCCTGCATGTTAGGGGCTGATTTTTTACAGATGCTGCCAAATTAGACACTTATTTTTAGTTTACAACACTTTGTCTATTATATTGTTCACCTTTTTGTATACTTAATAAATATTTCTGCAATAATGGTTTGTGTTTATGATGACTAAGTTTAACCTTTCAATCCCCATTTTATTAAGCAGTTCAACTGCTAGCCAATATGTAGCCACTGTAACCATACACTGCAGATTCTTGTACAGAGGGGATAATCCTGGTGGCTACAAGGTGGTGGATAATTGTTCAGCATATTACTCACTGAGCCCTTTTTAGTGTGTAAACAGACTCACTTATTGTAAAGTGGGACTTGATTTGGTACAATCTGTAAGTACATTTGAGCGACATACTTGGCAGCTGTCACTACCACAACTTGGTCATTGGTCTACAGCCCCTCAATATACATTACTCATAAGTAAACTAAGTGTTTTGACTCAAGGCTAGGCTCAATGGGGCTTAAGATGGAAACACACAGATTTCTCTCAGAGTAAAAATGTGCATGTGCTCCTATACATTAACCACCCCAAAGCCAATGGTCATTTAGGAAAAAGGCTTTAACATTTATAGTAGCAATTGCTTCTGTTTAGTGGCAGAGTAAATAGTGGTTTGGCAGTTGCTCCCATATACTACAAGGCTTTTTTCTCCCTCCAGACAGGTGCTGAGACATATAAATTTGAATTGAAAGCTGTCTAATTATACCAAAACCTTTAAGAAATTGGTGTCCAAGACCCATACACACTAATGTCATTCCAATGAGCCACAGTGTATAGATAATCGACAATCTGCGCTCAAATGTTGGTAAATGGACAAGCGGTAATCTCAAAGGCCCATACACACTAAAATATATTGGCCTCAATCTCTTTCAGAAAGGGACTTCTGAATGATATTGTTGGTAATTTCTAGTGTGTATGCCTGCGCCCCCCCCCCCCCCCCCCCCCTTTCCGGACATGCAAGTTAATCTGCCAATATTGCTCATGCCGTTGTGCATCCGCACTGAACGATGGATGAAAGTCTTTCATTATCAGCTCAAGGGGAAATAGTTCACCAGTCTTTCATTTTTCATATCTTCTAGTGTATATGGGCCTTAAATTGACCAATTTTGTGTTTAGGAGCAAATGGAAAATTGTCATTTGCTCCCACAAACTTCCAGATTTTCATTACAACCAGTCATATTTCAAAGATAATCTAATGTGTATTGGCCTTTAAGCTGGATGCACACCTACAGATTATTTGTATGGAAATAAATGACTATAAAATGTGCTGGGAAGCAGACTGGTTAAAACAATTTTGTCTCACTAATTTGGTATTGCGCATCCAAGCAATTATTTTGGTCTGTTCCAGCATTTAGAGCATATGCTGATATTTGTATTTCCAGATGTCTGTTCTCACCAGACAGATTAGACCTGGGGTAGCCAACCCTAGTCCTCAAGAGCTACCAACAGTGCATGTTTTGCAGGTCTCCTCACAGAATCACAAGTGAGCTAATTAGCTACATCTGTGGATCTTTTAAAATGTGTCAGCTAGTAATGAGTGCAGCAGCTAGGTTGTCTGGAAAATGAACTGTTGGTAGCTCTCGAGGGCTAGGGTTGGCTACCACTGGATTAGACATAGACAAATCTGTAGGGGTGTATCCAGCCTTAAAGCTACTGCCCTCCCACAAAAATAAACTTAAAGCTTCCAAGGAATTGGACTTTTATTTTTTTTTTTTCATTCTCCAAGATACTGTTTTACTAGAGTCATGTAGTAGTTAATCACTGGCTACTGTGTTGGCCTGCCCCATGCAGTGTCTAAAGCTGGGCACACACAAAGATTAATATCTAGAATGTATTGGAGCAAATGACAATCAACCGTTAGCTCCAAAATTCTGGAAAATGGATTTTTTTTTTTTTTTCTATTAAACATTTCACTCGCATGTCTGCGCGACCATGTGTTTTTTTTTTTTTTTTTTTTTTTTTTTTTTTTGTGTGTTTCTGGATGCAAAAGCACTGAAGGTTAGGGTTGCAGGTGCATTTTAAGAAGACCACTTTAAGTGCATTGCATATCTGATCAGTATAGGTACCTATTGCATCCTGTCAATCAAGCTGTAGTTCTATGGAATGGAACAGAGCTGATACACAGCATATGGCACTGGTGCAATCGACATCTGAATTGTAGGCATTACATTGTATAAACATAGGGCCTGATTTGAGTTGTAAACAAAGTTATTTACCACAGGCTTTGATCCCCATGACACTTGTATAAAGATAGAATCATTAAAAGCTCAAACAATTAACTCCATGGTTATACAGCAGTGTAAAAATCAGATGGTTCCACATTTACAGTGTTACAGTACATAGGTTTGTGTGTTTTGCTGTGGCTAATTCTATTTCACTGAACTTTTGGTTCTGACCAGAGCACATTTCTAACAAAGTGTAAACAAGTGGGTTAATGTAACATCAGTGGTCTTTAGACTGGGTCTAATATTTCACTTGGGTCATTATTTTATGGATGACTTGACTAGGATTGTTAGATTTTGATCAGTAACTCTAACGCTGGGTGTACACACTAAACGATATATTACTGTGCCATCGGCTAGTGTGTAGGAGCAATATCTGAATGGTGTCATTTACATTGTATCGGCTCAGCAACACAGCTGATGCCTGATATATTGGCGCATCATGCTGTGTGACTGGGTGAGCTGCCAACACCCCTACACCTACGCCAGAGATTGATAGCTCAGTGGGCAGCCCACCCACTTGTGATGCCCAGATCTAACGGATCGTGTGTGTGGGGAACACACTGCCTGATCAATCTGTAGATATATCTACCAGCGTGTACCCATCTTTGGACCTGCAGATCAATGGATCTACAGATATATCTGATACTCCTGCCTGATCCAGCTGTAATCACCAGTGTCTGTCAGATCGGTGCATCATGCTGTGTGTACGGGTGATCCACTATCTCAGGCATTGGCTGTTCAGATACAGTGCACCTTTAGCCAGTGTGCAAGCAAAGCATTGGCTGTTCAAATGGCCAATATACAGTAGATCTGTGTATGCACTTTTTTTTAAGCGCTGAGTAAAGACTGGCTTTGCATGTAACCTATTTTGGTCTGGAACTGCAGGTGACAACCTGCTCAAGTCCAGACAAGCCTACCTAGGGTGTTGGGTGTTTTTTTTTTTTTTTTTTTTTTTTTTTTGTGGGGGGTGTACTAATCATAATTTGCTACCATATATAACCTTTTCGTTTCATCTCACATTTATAGGCAAGTTTTTTTAAGTTAAGAATTAGACCACTTGACTTAGGGGGTGATTCAGGTTGGTTTGCAAAAGCTTTCTCCTTTTTAATGGCCAAAACCATGTGCACTGCAGGTGGGGCAGATGTAACACATGTAGAGTTACAGTTGGGCGGGATGTGATCACACTGAAATCTGATTTGCAGTATAAAAAAAGGGGCCAATACTTACTCTGCACAGAAACAAAATAACTTGCCCAAATGTTTTTTTTTTTTTTTTTTGGGTGGACTAACATAATTCAGATTTAAGTGCGCAAGCCTAAGACAAAAAGTAACCAGCTTACATCTAAGGCTTTGTCAGAGACCTTTGCAGGATTTTGTTATGTTTTACTAGTAGACTTAGTGTGGTAATAAACCATTTTCTCTTATAGGTGCCTGACTTCAGCATCACTGACCTCTCCTCGGAAGCAGATGATAACCCAGAGGAGATGGTTATGGAAGAGGAGATGCAAGACTTTTCCCGAGCAAATGGGGGAGTAATAAATCGGGATGCCTGATATCATTACTTTACTCATTTAGTGAATGTGAACATGTTTGCCATTTAGTGACTATGTCCTGCTTTACATTGCCAGTGAAATCTTATTGCCAAAACTAGCCTGTGGTGATGGAGACCTTTGTCTAGCTTTTCAGTCTCTAAAATATTGCTCCATTTATAAGCTGCCAGGAATAGTGCGATGACTTATTAGTTTTATATTCTCTTCAATGAGGCCTTTGGCTTGTTCATATGAATGTATAAAACATAACTTGCTTCATATATTGTTTAATAGGCAGTGTATGACTAGGCGTATGGGAAGCTTTATTGGCTGACTTTTGTATAGAGCTATTTTCTTTTTGATCTACCATTATTACCAAGAGAGATCCTGAAACAACAATGGCATGACATAGTTGCTAAGTAGTCATAAATATTTCTTGTATTTATGCTAGTGTGCCTAATGTTCACACAATTAAAATTTGGTTTGTTTGCTCTTGGAATATATATTTTATATTGGTCTTTTGTAGTACTACTTTGCACTTATTTCCATGTTTAATAAAGGTTGTGTTCACAGCAAATGTCTGTAGTATAATTATTTTCTGCTATCTATTTTACCCTGAACAATAACCAAGTAACCATAGTATAATTTGTTTGCTGGAAATAAGTCAAACTGCTGAAATAAGTATTGCCCTCTTCAGACATTTGAGCTGGACATTTGCAGTGTCTCAGTCCTGTCCCTGGTAAAGACCTGACCAGGGACTTGGAATGTAATACCCCTTTAAAACAAAAGTCTGAAAATCCCGGCAAATACTTGGCATTTGGAATGCCGGGTCATTTTGCAGAGAGCAGCCTGACCCCCCCCCTTCACACGAGAACAAATTACCGTGTTAAAAATTTCTAACATGAATAACCTGGGTATTTCTTCTGTGTGAAAAAGTCAACCCGGGTCAGAAATCCTGTGTCCTCGACCCTGGTCAATTCCAGGGTTGGAGCCACAAGATTTACGACCCGGGTGTACCCTTTGACAAAGAAAATGGACCCATGTTATTCACAAAATTACCTGGTAGAACTGCTTCACCCGGTAATCTAGTTTTCTGTCTGAAAGGGGTATTAGATGTGCATACACCAGCAATGTATCGAGCATTGCTCACAACCCTTGACACTCATGAGATCAGGGTTATTAAGGGCCTGATTCTGGTTCACTTGCAAAAGCAAATTCCCTCTCTAATGGGCTAATCCATGTGCACTTCAAATTGGGCTGATGTAAAATGTGCAGGGAGTGTTTAGGTGCGTACACACGGCAGTGATATATCGGTTAGCAATGTATCGCTCAGTATCCCATTTGCATCAGCGACCCGAGATGTTCACTGATGAAAAATAAACTGCCGGGGGGAGCCTGGCAGTGGAAATCAGCTGGTCGCAGGAGCATGTTCCTGCGTCCAGCGATCACTACGGGGGGAAAAAACGGGAGCGTGTACCCGGTGATATATCGCCGGTGCACACTCCCATCGCAGGCAATATGGTCGCTCGGCGACCATATTTCCTGCGATATTATCAAAGATTTCGATTTGGGTGGGGTTTGTACTTTAAACTGATCTCTATCGCAGTGTAAAAATAAAGCTGTTATTAATCATTCTGCGCAGAAACAAAATAACTCACCTAAATCTAACTATCTGTGCATGTTAAATCTACCCCACCTGCAGTGCACGTGGTTTTGTCCATTAGAGAGAATTTGCAATTGAACCAGTGGTTTGCCTTGAACATTTGTTTCGCCTGGATATTAATGACATGACCTTTCTTCACCCCTCCTGTATAGCTGTCTCTGCCTGGGGACCCAGCTTTCTGCTGGAGAAAAAGGCTCAGGTTCCCAACCCGTTCCTAATACCTGAACGAGTTAATTACTCTTCGCTTTCCACACTCCGGTCCATCAACAGCAGCAGAACTCCCGCAGCTGTGGCCAATTCCTTTAGCTGTTCTACCCACAGAGGCAGTCATTACTAACTGCGGGGTCCTGTGGCTTCACAGCAGCAAGTAATTGTGTCAGGCATCTCTCTTCTTCCATACTGCTCTGGCTCCCTCACAGTGGGTGCCACCAGTAACTGCACACATGGCTCTCCTGGATAGTCATCTTCTGGAAGGTCCGCACATGGCAAATGTCACTATCTCTCTTAAAGCTCAGTGAGTTATTCTACAGTCTATCCCCTAGTGTAGGCATGTCCAAACTATGGTCCTCCAGATGTTGTGAAACTACAAGTCCCATCATGCCTTGCCACAGTTTGTTATTAGGGAATGCTAAAATGATTGCAAGGCATGCTGGGATGTGTAGTTTCATAACAGCTGGAGGCCCGCAGTTTGGACATGCCTGCCCTAGTGACTGGAAGCCCCTTTCAAATAGACCCTATCCTTTCTGGGTTGTGCTGACTCTTGGGTTGTGCTGACTCTTGGGTTGTGCTGACTCTTGGAGTCGCCATTAGTGTCCACTTTCACCAAAAACATTATCACTGAATACATAAATTCAGCCAGGTAAGGGGGTGGGGTACTTGGGTCAATGGCAGGCAAGGAAGAGGTGTTTTGGCGGTCATAGGCATACTTGAAAACCCAACTGGAATTGCCAGGATTCACCTGAAAATCGGGTTGCCCTCCCGTCCCCCCCTGAAGAGGTGAGCAAGTTTCCTGCATCATCCCTTCTGCACTGCACCAAGTACCGGATTTTGAAGGTTCGCAATGAGGGGCCGGCACATCCCCCAATAGCAGACATGCAAATTGCCGGGTGATGACTGACATGGGGACAGGGCTTGGTGATGTCAGCCTCGGCTATATGAAGCATGTCACCATTAAACATACAAGCAATATTGATATAACAAACCCACCAAAATAAGTGAGCACAAATGAATAATAACAAAGTAGTAATAATTGAGAGGCCAACATTTTTTTGTAAATTTATATTTTTATGTTAATTGAGGCCTATTCATAATGAAAGCACCAATAATAATGCACACTTGTAGCACTAATACCAATTTTCATACATCCGACATGAGAATTTCCTTGCTCAGTCTGTACTGTGAACATTACTGCTTATCAGCACTGAAGCTGTAGGATCAATTCACTCCCATACTGGCAGGCCGGACAAGCCAATCGTTCATCATTAATTGAGGCACTTGCTGCCAAAGGGGCCTGGAAGTCCTTCATGTAGACTTAAGGAGCCCATAGATGCTCCGTTTTTTCCGGCTCCGTTCTGTACTATGCGATGCGCGCTCCCGCGCATCACATAGTACGGTACAAAAAGTATGTGCTGCAGTATGTGCATGCACAAGGCATGCGATCCGATACGATGTGTACTTTAAAAGTACAAATCGGACTGCAAAAACGGACCATGTATGGGGGGCTTTAGGGGGATATTCAATCCCCACCACTATTTACAACAGCATTGAAGAGGCATCTTTGCAGAACCGTCCCGACTTAAATCTGTCAAGCCCGTTTTGCCGAGAACGGCTGTGAATTGTCACGATCACGGATGGATCTCGACAATACATGACAGTTTTACGACGGCGTGATGATGCGTCTGGTGTGCGCTGACGTCTTGACGCTCCCTGGCGGCGCTGTAAGTGGATCACAGCAACACTGTTTGATTACTGTATTTTGTATCCTGAAGAAGAACCATGATTAAAGGGTCGAAACGTTGATAACTTACCTGCGTTTCAATGGTCTTTTCTGGATGAGTGCCGCCGTCTGGTCGTATACTGTATGATTAACCCTGCAAGGTTATGGATGGCACCACGCTAATTTTGTTCAGTTGAGGATGTGCTGCTCACCTATGGATTATATATCGCAAATATCTAGTGATATTGTATTGTTGTGATATATATATATATATATATATATATATATATATATATATATATATATACACACACAACAGAATGTCCGAAAACAGACGCACTCACCGGTCTTCTTTTCCTTTTGCACTTTAATACATACCACAATGTGGGTTTGGCGGTCAACGTTTCGGTCTCTCCAAGACCTTTATCAAGACCCCCTCTCCTGTCTCCATCAGCGTGCAACCATAGATCCAAAATGTAAGCCTTATATGCCAGTACCAGGGAACACCCCCTTTCCAAACCGGAAGTGTGAACTTCTAAATTACACTTATATTAAACACACTCCTACCTTCAACAACACTGATAACTATCAATAATATATTAAAGTATAGTACCTCATATTAGTCTCCTGGCATCGCACATACCACTGCTGCCTCTGCGTGCGTTTCAGCTCAGATGTGCGGGTCATCCACCGGAAGCGATAGCTTCCGTCCCTTCCGCCCTGGTCACTTACTAAGGAACCAGTGTCTATCCGCAGGACGATCCTGGCGTGCGTTCCAATATCAGCGTGTGGGTCACTCACCGGAAGTAGTGACTCGCGTCACTTCCGCCTCACTGTGTACTCCGCTAATGGACACCGCTTGTTACTATGTGGGGTATCAACTCACTCCCCTCCGCCGGAAGTAGATGTCAATCTCTTCTGGAACGCAAACATTCAATACTCATGCGTTCCACTTTTACTTCCTATGGCGATGACTGCTGTGTCTTAATCACTCCACAGGCAGTCAATCATAGTTCCCTTTATGGGCAGCCAATCCTGATGTTACTAGGAGCAGCACATTAGTATGTGAGATACCACAGACAATACCAAAATCCCTATCATATAAACCCCTTACTGGCTTACCGGGCATACATCATATAATACAACAATACTAAAAGACAATACATACATATACACACCATTAAAAACAGTTACTTATTTTTATATTTTTGAAAACTTTTTTTATAAGATCTGATAATAAATCAGACATAACCAGACGTTATAGTACACTACCCTTCCTTCACTAGTTTCAAAAATATCATCATAAGAAAACGCTCAGTGAGTTATACTCATTAAGCCCTCTCAGGGCAATAGTGTCCAGATTTTGTATCCATTTTGCTTCTTTTCTTAGCAATAACAGTCCCCGGTCACCCCCTCTTTTCAGTGGGGGGGACCCAATCAATAATCATATACGTTCCACGACCAGGAAGTTCCTGAACACATACAAAATAACCCATTGCTTTGGAATGTTAAAAGAACCTGGCATTGGGTTAGACACATTAATAATCCCGATTTTCAAAATGGTCTAGCATCATATCCTTTCACTATAAGGAGGGTGGGTGGTGTAAACAATCTGAATTGCTTGGTTGACAAAGATCTACATCGGGTACTAACTTTCACTTCAGCTGTGGAGAAATTCAGTACCTTAGCTGCATACCCTATGGCCTTCCTGCAGGCGCAACACTATGTGTCATCAGTAATAAGGGTACTTTCTGAAAAGGATTGGATAAACCCGATTGATGCACTGCTGAATAAACCCCCCATTTTGCGAAAGGCTATATCTCTTTATTACAGATACTTCAAAATTGACTTAGATCACTCAAAGTCTAATAGTGGCATATCTAAGTGGCTATCCAAATTCCCGGATTATGAAATTGAAGACCTGCTCAAGGCACTTATAAAATCCTGTAAAGTTTTATCCTCAACCACATACACAGAGATGTTCTTGAACATCTTCCATGGAGCCTATCTATCCCCACATCGAAGCTTCCTAATGGGACGCTCCACATCCCACTCATGTTATAGGTGCGGGGAACCTAATGCGGATTTATACCACTGTTTTTGGTCCTGTGCGATAGTCCGGTCATTCTGGCTAAAGGTCAAACAATATGCAGAATTATCATTAATCAACTATGTCCCATTCACACCAGATTGGGCTATATTTGGTACGACTTCATCCTCCATGAGAATATCTAAGGGAGGTAGGCATCTCCTGCTGGCAATCAGCGTAGCGGCACGGAAAACTATTCTTCATGAATTGATATCTAGTTCACCTCCAACATTTCCTTTATTTAAATGTAAACTCTTCCACTTGTTCAGAATGGACTGGATTGAGGTTAGTCTGGACAAGGAACACAAAATAAATAAATTCTTTACAATATGGGAGAGCTATATCGCCACATTGTCTGTAGATATGAGACAACAAATCCACCAAAGTTTACAGAACACATCTTGGTATCTACTTCGCCTAGTGGCCAACGACCCTCCCATTACATTTGATGAGATAACAACATGATTATGGGATGAGAGAGTCACAAATTAAAACGTATTTTCTATTATGTAATTTTATTTCTGGGAAATGTTTCACTGTAATATCTTGTTTAATAAATTTCTATCATAGATGCAGGTTGATATGATACAATAACGGATCCTATCTTTACCGTTACATATAGTATATATCGTTCACTATTCCAATGTTCAAATTGTCATTGTCAAACTTGTGGTTTGTATACTATAATATCAAGTTTAAACACCTAATTATACCTATGCATATATCTTTGACATCAGTTCTGCTCCACTGAAATGATGACGCTATACAACCTGCTCGTGTATAAGTTGTATTTTATTGTCTGTTCACAGTGCCTCAATAAAAACATTAAAAAATAATAATAATAATAATCATATACGTCATTGAGGCGACCTGATGCTTCATCTTCAAAAAATGTGCTGCAACTGGTTTGTCGGTAGTTGAGGTGGCATACGCTAATCTTATTGAGGACCTATGTTGATTCATCCTTTCTCGGAATGGTTCATTGTGCATACAAGATGGTGCTGTATTGGGATCTTGCGCCCCGAATGTGGATGACAAAATGAGCTTCCAGTCAACAGTGCTCTACATGTCGTACACTTTAGACATTTGAAGCAGCCCATTTTTTTCTGCAACCAACCTCCTTTACCCAAGGTAGGTCTCATATCTGGCCAGAACAGCATGTCCTTCAGATTCCTTCCTCTTTTTGCCCCTATCAAGGGGGGGGGGGGGGGGCATTGGATATCGTCCTGAAGGCTGGGTCTGTCTTCAAAATTGGCCAGTTCTTTTTAATCGCTTGATTGACCTTTTTAAACCCACTGTCACATTTAACAACAAGCGTCATCCTATCAGCGGTATTTTTCCGTCTCCCCGTTGTCTCTTGTTCTGAAAAGAGCTTTTTTGCTTTCTGCATACTCCGCTCTATGTCAGCATTTTTGTATCCACGGGCCTTGAACCTCTCAGTGCATTCTTTCAGCTGTATCTCGGCCTGTTGTTCCCCAGAATTGTTTCTGAGTACGCGTAGATATTGAGAGACAGGTAAATTCGATTTTAATCTGTCCGGATGATGGCTCGTTGCCCACAGGAGTGCATTCCTATCTGTCGGTTTTCTGAATAGAGTGTATTCCAGGTGGGAGTGTCTTTTGGTGATTGAAACATCCAAAAAATCTACAGTAGTGTCATCCACATGTGCTGTGAACCTAATGGGGCTCTCCAATAAGTTCAGTTCCTGTACCATCATTAGGAAAGAATCCTTAGTACCTCTCCATATGACAAATAAATCGTCAATAAATCTCTTGTAGTGTACTATGTTATTGGCATACCTACACAAAATGTGTCTCCTCATATTCCGCCATGAATAAATTAGCAAACCCCAGCGCCAGGTTCGAGCCCATGGCTGTCCCGGAGATCTGCATAAAATATTCACCTTGATATTGAAAATGATTCAGAGTTAATACTTTGTGTATCAAGTCACAGATGAATTCAATTGGTGGGCCATTATACGGTCCCCGTACAAGTGCTTTGCGTACTGCTTGTATCCCACTATCATGGGGTATTACCATATAAAGCGAGGATACATCTAGCGTTGCTAGTATGCAATCCTCAGAAAGACCCTCCACTTTCTGTAGACCCCCCAGGAAGTCACCCGTATCTCTGATGTAGCTGGAAATTACCTGTACGCATGGCTGTAAATAAAAATCTAAGTATTGTGCCAAAGGCTGCAATATGGATCCGCATGCAGAGATAATGGGTCTTCCTGGGGGGTCTTGTGGACCTTAGGGAGTGTATACAACAAGGGGCATCTAGAGTGCTCCACTGATAAGAATTCACAAATTTGTTCATCAATCCACCCCTTATTTAATGCTGTCTTCAGACAGAGATCAACCTCTCTCTTAATCCGGGGCATCGGACTGAACTCAATTTTCACATAAGTACCAGTATCACCCAGTTGTCTCTTTACCTCCTTGTCGTAGGCCATAAAATCCTGCAGGACTATTGCTCCCCCCTTGTCCGCACTACTTATGACGACAGAGGTGTCGTTTTTTAAATCCTGTAAAGCCTCACATCACCCTTGACGTCCAAATCCACCTTACGCAAAAACGTCTTCAGGCTAGCGCTGGACGAAGGGGGGTCAAAAGTAATGGGCTTTTTGAAGCTGGATAAACCTCCTGCTTCATACACATTGTCTTTCTCTGAAAAAAACTCTTTCAGGCGTAATTTTCTCCCCATTTTGTATTGGTTAATATTCCACTCCATTCTATCAAATTTACACGTAGGTATGAATTTCAAACCCTTTTCCAATAAGGATTCCTCTGCTCGTGTTAATTTACGGGTAGAGAGATAAAAAAATAATTGTTCTACCTTATCCCCCTTCCTCTGCCTCCCGTGCCTCCCCCTCCGCGGGTGTGGTTTCTGCCTCCTCTTCTTACCCCAGTCCTGGGTCTCACATCCGGGCCTAAAAAAGACCCTGTTGCTGAATCCGGCCCGGAGGGGGGTAGGCTACCCGAGGTGTCGTAATCAGGGGAGGAGTTAGAATAGTGGTACCGGGACCCTGTCTCTCAGTCCCTTTCTGCACGCCGATCCCGGCGTGCGTTTCAGCTCAGATCCACCGGAAGCGATAGCTTCCGTCACTTCCACCTTGGTCACTTACTAAGGAACCAGTGTCTATCCGCAGGACGCTCCTGGCGTGCGTTCCAATATCAGCGTGCAATTGAATGAATTGATCAATGCATTTAAGCCTGCAGCCCCCTTCACGGGACCCCACTTTTCTGCAGGTCCTAACACTATCGCTGAAAATGGCTACAATACACATAGCTATCACATCAATGTTTGATTCCAGGCATGCTATCTGGTCTGAAGCTCACAGCACACTTTGCTTTTATAGGTGAGCAGCTACCAACACACCTGTCACTAATCATCTAGGGAAATGGTTAACATAAGCTATGGAATCTTAGTTAAAGCAGGGTGCATGAGAGAATGTGACCACAATAAGACTAATTAAAAAAAATTAATCTAATAAACAATATATACACTTAACATCGGCACTCACCTTTCCTAGTTTTGGGGTGCCCTATGGCTTGTGACCACATTGTTTAAACAGACATTGTAGGGGCTCTGCACACACTAAATTAACTGATAATAAATAGTGGAGATTTGGTTCATGAATTGATCAATGCATTTAAGCCTGCAGCCCCCTTCACGGGACCCCACTTTTCTGCAGGTCCTAACACTATCGCTGAAAATGGCTACAATACACATAGCTATCACATCAATGTTTGATTCCAGGCATGCTATCTGGTCTGAAGTTCACAGCACACTTTGCTTTTATAGGTGAGCAGCTACCAACACACCTGTCACTAATCATCTAGGGAAATGGTTAACATAAGCTATGGAATCTTAGTAAAAGCAGGGTGCATGAGAGAATGTGGCCACAATAAGACTAATTAAAAAAATTAATCAAATAAACAATATATACACTTAACATCAGCACTCACCTTTCCTAGTTTTGGGGTGCCCTATGGCTTGTGACCACATTGTTTAAACAGACATTGTAGGGGCTCTGCACACACTAAATTAACTGATAATAAATAGCGGAGATTTGGTTCATGAATTGATCAATGCATTTAAGCCTGCAGCCCCCTTCACAAGACCCCACTTTTCTGCAGGTCCTAACACTATCGCTGAAAATGGCTACAATACACATAGCTATCACATCAATGTTTGATTCCAGGCATGCTATCTGGTCTGAAGCTCACAGCACACTTTGCTTTTATAGGTGAGCAGCTACCAACACACCTGTCACTAATCATCTAGGGAAATGGTTAACATAAGCTATGGAATCTTAGTTAAAGCAGGGTGCATGAGAAAATGTGACCACAATAAGACTAATTTAAAAAAATAATCTAATAAACAATATATACACTTAACATCGGCACTCACCTTTCCTAGTTTTGGGGTGCCCTATGGCTTGTGACCACATTGTTTAAACAGACATTGTAGGGGCTCTGCACACACTAAATTAACTGATCATAAATAGTGGAGATTTGGTTCATGAATTGATCAATGCATTTAAGCCTGCAGCCCCCTTCACGGGACCCCACTTTTCTGCAGGTCCTAACACTATTGCTGAAAATGGCTACAATACACATAGCTATCACATCAATGTTTGATTCCAGGCATGCTATCTGGTCTGAAGCTCACAGCACACTTTGCTTTTATAGGTGAGCAGCTACCAACACACCTGTCACTAATCATCTAGGGAAATGGTTAACATAAGCTATGGAATCTTAGTTAAAGCAGGGTGCATGACAGAATGTGACCAAAATAAGACTAATTAAAAAAATTAATCTAATAAACAATATATATACTTAACATCGGCACTCACCTTTCCTAGTTTTGGGGTGCCCTATGGCTTGTGACCACATTGTTTAAACAGACATTGTAGGGGCTCTGCACACACCATCCCTAGATGATTAGTGACAGGTGTGTTGGTAGCTGCTCACCTATAAAAGCAAAGTGTGCTGTGAGCTTCAGACCAGATAGCATGCCTGGAATCAAACATTTATGTGATAGCTATGTGTATTGTAGCCATTTTCAGCGATAGTGTTAGGACCTAGAGTCGGAGACGGGGACCGGCATGAGCACACATGGGTGATTTTCCTTATTTAAGGTGAGCGTTTTTAATGATATTTTGTATCCTGATGACGCTAATAAAGTTAGCGAAATGTTTAATTGGTGTGACGAGAGTGCTGCAGCTGCTTATATATATATATATATATATATATATATATATATGGCAGTAGAGAACTGTACATTTCAGGGGACATGTCCTATTCACAGGAGGCACGGCCATGCACCAAGTGCATGGCTGTGCCTACATCAATTTTTCGGTAGATCTATCCACCAATTTTACTGCAAATCATTTGCAAATGATCACTCCCATGAATCTTTAGCTGGATCTTTTGAGCTTACCTGCTGCAGGGAAGATCAAAAGATCTGTGGGACTCGGGTATTCATGTGTTCCTGCATTTGGGAGTTGGGGCGCTCAGTTGTTCCAGTGTTTGGATGTGTCCGGCTGCATTCGGATGCTCGGATATTCAGGCACTTGGGCGTGGTTGTGTTTATGGGAGTTGGTGCACATAGATTTTGGTGTTCCGGTGTATTCTGGCACAATTGAATGCTCGGGTGATTGGACACGTTCAGGTGTTCGGGCACTTGGCTGTTCGGGCATTCGGGTGCGTTTGGATGCTTGGATATTCGGACACTCCTGCGTATTAGTGTGGTTGAGTATTTGGGTGTTCGAACGCTCTGCTGTTCCGGTGCTTGGGTATTCGGGTGCGCTCATGTGTTCCGGTATTGGGGTGCTCAAGTGTTTGGGCTACCAGGCGATTATTAAGGGGTGGGGGGGCGTGCAGTCGACGGGGTTGCTGCATCTTCCTGGCTATGTGCATAAACAGCCCATTATTCCTTAGTTCATTCGGCTTCTGCTTTCTAATTCTCCTCTCTGACCACATGCTGACCAGGGTGCAGATCTCATCCTCCATACAGTACCTGCCTGATGCTGCCCTCCCCTCCCACCTCTCCATGCTGCAGCACGGAAGTGCCAGTCTCTGGCTAGGGCTCCCTATCTGGGGTATGTATTCAGCTGCTGCTATCACACACACAGCCACCTGTGGGGAGGGACTGCAAGCGCAACCAACTCTGAGTCTTCTTCTTGGGGATGGACAACGCATTGCAATGGTATACAACCATCAATAGTTTTGTTTCGATGGTAATCGTTTTACCATTTGATGGCGGCATTCTGATGTTTTGCAGCATCGAATGGTAAATATTTGATTATCTTCCAATGGACCCGACCCCTTGTGGTCAGGCAGTATGTTCCCTCCAGCCAGCCTTGCTGAAGATGCTGCAAATTTATAATCATATGAATACTTTTTTCGGTACTTATGTAATATCTGGGCTCCCGTTTTTCTTATGAGACCACGTCCGCTCGCCACGCTTCGGGCACGGTGGCTCGCTGCGCTCGCCACACTATATAAAATTAACTCCATGCGTAGTTGGATAGTAGGGGTATGAAAAAATGGGGTGCATTTAACATGGGAGCCCAGATAATACATAAGTACCCTTTTTTCTATTGAATGGTTTTGATGTGATGGTCAGTGACTGTCAGTGGTCGACAGTCATTAGGTTGACACGATTAGGTCGACATGAGTCTAGGTTGACATGCAGGAGGTTACTATTGCATCGAAAGATTTGACGGTGGATGCCGAGTCATCATCAGGAGGGATACGGTCATTGGGTACCAGCATGTTGGTTCGACAGTCATTAGGTTGACACCATTAGGTCGACATGAGTCTAGGCCAGCGGCGTAACTATAGCACCGCAGCCCCCGCCACCGCGGGGGGGGGGGGGGGGGGGGCGCTGTGCATGTGGGGGAGCGGGGGGCTCAGGTGCTATAGTTACACCCCCCTCCTAATCCCCCGCAGACTTACCTATCTCGCTGGTCCCGGCGGCTCCGTTCTTCTGCTGAGGACCACCACAAAATGGCCGCCCCCATATAGCACACAGTTCTCTGAAACTGTCTGCTGTATGGGGGCGGCCATTTTGTGGTGGTCCTCAGCAGAAGAAGAACGGAGCCGCCGGGACCAGCGCGATAGGTAAGGCTGCAGGGGATTGGGGGGGGGGGGGTGTTGCATGGGTGGCGGGGGATTGGGGGTGCTTGGCGGGGGTGGCAGCAGGGGGGGGCAGCAGCAGCAGCAGCATTGCTCTGCCCAGGCGCTGACAGGTCACTGTGGTACTTGTAGTTCCACAGTAAAATAGGCAGCCCTGTGCACCGCTGACAACGGGGGCATGTAAAAGTGGACACCGTGGGCACACCCCGCCACACCGCTATCAAAGGGGGAGTCCCCCATGCAGATGCTAAATTTAGACGCTTTAGCGTCAGAAAACCGGACTACCTGCTAGCCGCTAACAAGCCGGGGTTTCTGGACTTAGGCGCTAAAGCGTCTGAAACCCGACTAACTGCTAGCCGCTAACAAGCCGGGGTTTCTGGACTTAGACACTAAAGCCTCTGAATTTAGTTGGGACTAGGGGTACATTTTTCAATCAGCACTGATATGCAAACCAGACCTGTGCTAGAAACACCACAGCAGACAGCGACAGTGACTCACTAATAGCACCAGTTGCAGTGAGGCAGGGGTGGCCAGACTGTCCTGTGTGCTGCTGCTGAATGGCTGGCCAGACTGTCAGCTACCACCCACAGCAGCAGCACACAGCCACACACACATATGAAAGCCCAGCCAGCAGTGATACTGTCATGTTTGTTAATGTTTTTTTTTATCAGTCTCTTAAGTTTTTAATGAATATAAATCAAGGTGAGAGTGAGCTGGCTGCTAAGCATTGAAAGCAGCACACATTGACACAAAAAAGAAAACATTGGAAGATTGAGAAAAACATCGGGGGAGAAATCTAGCGATGTTGATGAAACATTGGATCCTCAACATTGCAGGGTTAAACATCGAACATTGGAACCATAAATCTGATGTTACCGATGAAACATCATATGATTACTCATCCCTAGTATGGGTCGACATGGGTAAAAAAAAAAAAGTGAAAACCCCATGTCGACCTTTTTGACTGTTGACCTAACCCATGTCGACCTAGAATCATGTCAACCTTCCTGCATGTCAACCTAATGGTGTCGACCTAATGACTGTCGACCAACATGCTGGTGACCTAATGATCTACACCCTCATTTGATGGGGTATTCCTATCTCCATCCCTAGCAGTGTTCTTCAGACTGACTTAAGTGTCAGTTTGTGTGTGATTTATTTACTCTTCTTTTTTCCAATTTTTGAATTGCACCTTTTCCAGCATTATTAAGAACCCTGATAGAGGTTCCCAAAGTAGGTGGGCGGGGATAACTGCTAAGCTCAGCTGGCTCTGTGCCTAGCCAAGGGGGGCCAAGCGGTGCTGCTCGTCGTCACGATTCCCTGTTTGACTAGAATATAACCGCAGGATAGCGCAATACGCCGAGCGATCAGCTCCGGGAAAATGGCCGCTAGAAAACGCTCTACTAATTACAAAGATGAACTTGCAGCCATGGTAACGTAAGACGCAAAGTGACGTCTTATACCCGCCCCCCACCGGCACCTTCCTCGCTTGCCATTGGCTTGTCCTGAAGTCCAATTCCTGGTATCTTCACATAAGAGGCGCTCTCTGATTGGATAAAGTGAATAATGTGTTTTGGCGGGTTGGAAGTGAAGATGGCGGCGGCTGTGAGCTCTCTTGGGCCGGGGCACGGGTGTTGGCGGTAGCAGTGGGTCAGAGACGACGTGCTGGAGGGTAGGGGGCTGTGACTCTTCCCTCCTCACCGCACACATCCGCTCTCGTGTCCGAGATCTTCATTACGGTTCCCCCTACACCTCGCCTTCCGCCAGTATGCAGTCAGCCGCGCCCCGGCCCCAGCAGCACTCCTGGCAGAGAGAGCACCTGTGGATGGCACTGCTGGCGCTGGGCTTCGAGGCTGGAGTGGAGGCTGCTGCCATTGGCAGAACCTTGGCCCATGTCACCTTTGGAGTGTGAGTGTTACTGTGTGTCCCTGGCTTCCTGCCAGGCCGCACTGCTTGTCCATGGTCAGTGTGTACCTGCTGCCCTGGCTGCCTACCTCTGGACGTGACGCTCTCCAGGAGTGACAGCTCTGTTTCTAGACTTCTTTCTTTTTTTTGATTGCTATCCCCTGTTTTGAATGAGTGCATTGACGAGAAGGGCTTTTCAACAGAGGTGATGACTATCATACATTAAGAGGGAAGTCCAGGAATAGGGCGTTCTGTCCCCCCTGGAGAGGGTCATGTTGGGAGATATGAAACTGTGTGTAATCCTGCCTCTGAGCTTAGCCCTTCCAATTGGTACTCTGCTGCGTGGTATAGTACTGGGCTGTGCAGTACTGCAGCATGTTGGGTTGTGCTGGGGCTTTTTCTTTTATCTGTTTTACTTATGTTTTGTTTCCCACTTTTCTTAGCAACATGTTTGATAAACCCAATAAGGATGCATCTTACGTTGTCTTTCACTTCTTGTTTGCAAAACTGGATCCTGTGCGATGTAAGGAAGTTTTCAGGTAAGTGTGATTTCCCCTCCCTCCTCTTGGGAGAAATGGATCTTTTCTCTATCAGGGGCTACTGTCTTGCTCTGTTTTCACTGCATGGGTGAATGGGAATTAATGGGTTGTATATGTGATGATGGTGGCGGTGATGTAAGAATTCTTGCTGCGCGCTAGTTCCCAGGCAGTGCATGTAGTTTTTGAGCATGTGACCTGCAGTGGCAGCAGCAAGGTCAGTGGAATACCAATTTGACTATAAAGGCCACCATGTATTACTTCTAGTAAAAAGGTGGGAAGTGGTTCCAGGCCCAAAGCGTGGCGAGGGTACACTTTGGGTGTCCTGTTAAACTTTAATACTCTCCCAGCTCATATGGTATGTCCTGTCAGCCAAAACATCTACTCCATGGAATCTGTATCCAACTGTTCACTTAATCACAAAAACCCTTTAAACTGCACAAAAGTACCAGCTGACGACACTACATATTAAACTGCTGCAGAAGACCCAGGCCCCTCATGCTTAAGGAAGAAGATACTGCTTTGTAAGGTAACTGAGTAAGCGAATTAGTAACTTCCAACTGCTTAATTAGTCCTCAGGATTGTGCTTTGGGGTCCTAGAGCAAGTCATTTTGTAAAAATTAATGATTTTAGGAGAAATCTGGAGGCGTGAGAAAGGATGCAGTGACTTCTATAGACATCAAGCTCTATCTTGAATTGAATACCAAAACCCAGCAGCTATGGGAAACTACTTTTTTTTTTTTTTTTTTTTTTTATTTCTCGTTGCCAATTTGAATATGCCCATAACTTGCTGGAATTCCCTTAATTGCATAATCACATTTGTATGGTTTTTTGACAGGTTTTGTTGGCCTTTAGACAAGAAGAAGGATGCAGAGTTTAGAAAAGCAGTATGTGACTGGTTGAGAAAAATCTCTGTAAGTAGTGTTTTTATTTTTTTTTGGTCATGTCTCAATGTCCTATTTTACTTTTGTTGTATTAAAAGTGTCCCTACTTTTTACAGGAAGACGTTGGTAATGGCTTTCCTCAAGTTGTAGCGTCACTATTTCTTTCACCTGGAGGACCGAAATTTGTGCAACTCTTGTACCACTTTGCGAAATATGTTTTATTACAGCAAATTAAAAGAGATGGCGACAGTAGGTTTTCAATAAAAAAAATTTTTTCTCTTTAATCTGTTCTGATTTCTTCCATAACAGAAATCCTTTCACAGCTTTTATATTTCTGTTGCGTTATTCCTCATACTTGGTCAGTACAGGTTGCTTTTTGTCTTCTCCATATAGGTGGCAATTCACATATTCCCGAGTCTCTGCAGTGTAGGATTCAGGATCCACAGAAAGCTTTTGCTAGAAATAAGGTAGCACGTCGTAGATATCTGCTAACACTGCAGAGGGAAAACTTTGTAATAGGAGAATATCAGAAAAAAACACAGTAAGTATTAGCAATATAACTTATTTTTGTAAGTTTACCATGAAGAAACGCAATTGAGCTTGTATGTATTTGTTGGCCTTGAGTCCTGTTGAAGATAGTGCGCTATATAAATAAATGATTGATGTAATGGATATGAACCATGTCTATAGTGACATGTTTCACAGGGAATGAACTAGTATTTCAGTAATAATAATCATGAGAAGGAAAGAAGACCTCTCCTCCTATCTGTGCCTTTCTAATCTTACCATTCAGGGGGACTTTCTGGTCACTGTGGGTAATTCTAAAATACAAAAAATTCCCATAAGTCACACCCTACCGCTTACTACATTTGTCTCCTTAAATGTCTTATCCCAGCAGGTGTTTGCATTACAGTGGATGGATAGGCCAGCAATAGGAGGGGTTGATCCAGTGTTGTGATTATTTCCCATTGGATAGTTTTCTTAGCATATGGCTTTGTAAAGCTAATTTCTATTCATACACTTGTTCGATGACCTAACATTGTATGTCTCTTCCCCCTCCCCAGGTTGCTTGTAAAACAAGTAAGAGACTTGCGCTCTGAATATGCAAGATTGCAGACTCAATACAGGTAAGTTCATTTAAATACATAGTTGTCAAACTAAGTTTTTGTTGTGAATACACTGGCATTAACATAATTTCCAAATGTATATTCAATAGGCTGCACCTTGCCATCTTATTACTAATGCATATCAATGTGCATACTACCAATTATAAGGCAAAAAATAGCTATCAGTGTAAGGAGTTTACCTCCTAGCCTCCACCCAGAGTTTTGTATAAATGAGTGCAAGTCAAAGAGCACAATGGACAAAAGCAGTCATCTGCATAAATTGATTTAACAAATTCTTCTATAGCAGTGGTTCCCAACCCTGGTTCTCGAGTACCGCCAACAGTGCACGTTTTTCAGGTCTCCACACAGAAGCGCAAGTGACATATTGGCTCCAACTGTGGATCTTTTAAAATGGGTCTGAATAATGAGTATACCTGCTGGGTGACCTGGAAAATGTACACTGTTGGGGGTACTTGAGGACCAGGTTTGGGAACCACTGGTCTATAGGACCAAGTTTTCCATGTTTAGGTGTAAATGGTCAATTGTCATTATCTCCCAAAAAAGATCTCCATATTTTCATCCAGCGAGCCATATTGGAAAGATAATTTTCTAGTGTGTGTATGGGCCTTTTAATTTGTTCCTGTAATGCATTTGACTCATCAACTTTCTCCAAGCCTTGCTGATGCTAACAAGTTTTTTTTTTTTTTTTTTTTTTTTTTTTTCATATTAATCCTATCACCTCTCAACCTCTGTTTTCTCTAGTGAAACATTCAGTCTGGTTAACCTGTCTTTGTATTCTAGCTTAGTTGCCCTTCTCTCTACCTGTCCATCTCTACAGCAGAATTTCCAGTACCTTTCTCCTAGCACGGCGCCAGCGATTTTAATTGTATTGATCGGGACCTAAAATATCGCGTCCATTGCATGTGATGCAATCGACGCGATTTTTACATTGGAATCAATGTAAAATGGTCCCTGAGACCCAATTTTACATTGGGCCCCAATGTAAACCCCCCCCCCCCCCCCCCCCCCCCCCCCCCCCCCCCCCGAAACCCCAAATTTTAATTATGTTTGATTCCTCGACTATCAGATAATGATAGTGCTATGACAGAACTGAATTATTTTAGTATCCTATTTCATCTGGGCCAGGAGATTTGTTACTATTTAGGTTCTGTAATCTATTTTTGACTATTTCCTCACTCAAACATACAGTTTGGGAGGAATCAAAAGCCAAGCATTTAATCTGTGGAGACCTGAATATTCTTCCCTTAATACCGAAGCAAAAATTCATTGAATAATTCAGCTTTCTCTCTTCCTTTCGGTTACGAGGGTACCCTGCTTATCTTTTAGCGGGCCAATATTCTCCTTCCTTAACTGTTTCCCATTTTATATAACTAATTTTTTTTGGGGGGGGGGGGGGGGATTAGGATTGGTATCTGCTGCTATTTTATGTTCAGTCTCTAATTTAGCCAAAATTATCTAATCTAAAGAGTCTGCTTTTCCTATGGTGTGACTGGTGCTGGGTCACAGAACTGTCTTGCCTGTTCACTCCACTGAGCTTGGTTGAACCCCCATATCCAGGTTGAAACGCTGGGTTTCTCTACCTGGTTTATTTAACTTGGGTGCTTTCAAACTGCACAATATCCCCGATTGCTGTGCAGTAACCTGGGCTATTGCTGGCAGCGTGAAAGCTGTTTTAGTCTATATGGATCAATGCTGTATAGCTTCTATAAAGTGGTATTATCTGGCTAGCTGGTAAATAAAATTACTTTAGTATTCAATTGCGGACAGCCAATGTAGTTTTCAGTCTAAACTGCATCGTCGAAAAAGTGAAACTGCTGCAACTTCCTCAAACGTGTAGCTAAGGGCACTAGTCAGGAAAATGGCACTTTATAAACAATTGGCGTGGATTATTCAATTTACTTTTATTTTACTTTCCCTCTCCCCAGAGCATTACAGAAAGTAGAAACAAACAATTGCAAGTGGGATGCTGAAATAAAGGAGGTAAACTAAAAATAGTTACATTTTCTCTTTAAATCTCTGAACTTTATAGTTGATCCACTGTGTTATGTGAAATCCTGCGATCCTTGTGTAATTTTGGTCACTTGTCTTTTTGATCTTCAAGATTCGCTATATGTGGGACACCGTTATGCGAACCATGCAAGATGTTCATCGGGAGGTGGAAGTGGTTGATTCAGTTGTTGGAGGAGATGTGGATCAGTACTGTCTAGATGGGTCTAATGTTTCCCTAAACATACCCAATATATTGCTGACCAGGATTGAGAGTGAAATGCACATGGTATGAAATGAGATTTAATACTTTACTATACCGGTGGCTAGATTAGTATATCTTAAATTAATCTGACCTTATTCTTTCACGAACTCCCTTTCCCAGTGGATGGAGGTTAGTCCGGTCAGACTAATTAAAAGGCTGGCACTCGAGGACTGCAACAAACCGTGGCCAATATTCCATTACCCATGATCACTGCCTTATTAGAGATTTGTTTTACCTGCCTCAGCCAGGCCAAGCAAAATCCATGGAAAACACAAGTTTCACTGGACCTATGTTTTCTGGTGAAAGTGTGTGGGGTTTCATTCCCACCCGCAACGAAATTGGGTAGCTCTGATGAGAGCAAATTGTGTCCCATCACGCCCAATCTTCCGGGGGGATGAGTACTAGTGTATTGTGCAAACAAGTGACTTTTTTATGTATTTTTCTCCTCAATTGACATTTTGTTTAAACAGTTGCAGATGGAGAATGTATATGAAGCTGGGAAAGTAAATCTTGTAACTGTAATCCAGTTGCTCAATGAAGCCTTAAAATTAGTGAAGCTTGAACACTGTCATAGTGGTGGCAAAGAGCTCCAGGTCGATCTTCAATATCTTGCAGCAAAGCTGAAGTTGAAAATGACATTCTTTCTAGGTTAAAACACATGAGGTAAGCATTGTGGCATTTAGGATGGCATGCGCTGTTTAGGCTGTGCCTGGGGTGCTCTATACTGGTGGGAGATTGATACACAGATGGAGAGAAAACCTGCTCTGTCTGTCACAAAATCTCCCTAAAATAATATTGCCCTTTGATGACCATAACGGAATGAGAGAAATCGTTATGGACAGATACGGGGCAGACATGAGTTTGTTCCGGTATATTTTGGATTCTAATTCTTAAAATTTTTTTTGTTAATTTACAATGTTTTACTATTGCAGACATAAAATAAAAAGGGAAGACCTAGTAACTGTTAACAAATCAATAGCCGATGCAGAAAGGGCCTGGGAGAAAAAATGGAAGAGGATTCTAGGCAAGTCACCTTTTGTAATCTTCAAAGGATTAAACCCTGTAAGTACAATGGTTGTGGTTCTCCTACTAGTTTAAATGTTGGTTTCTTCACTTGTACATTGAACAAGTTTCAAAATGGACACTGATCTTTGCAGTGATAATATAGGAGGACACATCTGTATGCGGTCATGTTAAACCAGCCTTTCTAGTTGCCCCTAGTAATGAGCATGTTTTACGAAGTCTAGTATTTATGTGCATTCTCTTTAAACCGCTGCTTGCACTTCTCTTTGCAACAAACCACTAATGTAGCATTTTGTTAGATGCAGCAGTCGTCACACACAGAATACAGACATGCCCATATAAGGAGGCTACTTGTGGGTCTTCATTAGAATAGCGATACATTTTTCAACAGAAACTTGGGCAATGTTAGCAGAGCTCCCTGGGAACTGATGACCAGCTCACTCACACCAAGGCTCTTGCTGTCCATGTTCTATCTAAGACCAATGTATTTGATTTACAGATGTGTATTCATACATCTAGTACCGGCATGGACAGTTTGGCCCTCCAGCTTTTGTGAAACAAAGTCCCATGTCTTGCCAGTTTTTCTATTTGGGTATGTTAAAACTGTGGCAAGGCATGCTGGGATGTGTAGTTTAACAGCTGGAGGGACACATTTAATTTAGAACATACTAGATCAGTGGTAGCCAACCCTAGCCCTCGAGAGCTACCAACAGTTCACATTTTCCAGACAACCTAGCTGCTGCACTCATTAATCACTGACACATTTTGAAAGATCCACAGATGGAGCTAATTAGCTCACTTGTGATTCTGTGAGGAGACCTGCAAAACATGCACTGTTGGTAGCTCTCGAGGACTAGGGTTGGCTACCCCAGCACTAGATCATGTCAAATTTCCCTCACTGTATATGGTTTGTCATCCTTGGGCTCAGGTCTATGTTGAGAGCCATCCATGATTTTCTTCTGTTTGTCCACGTCTTATGATTAACATAATACATACAATCAATTGTATATTTACATTTGTTCTTGATTACCAACCCAGGGCACTCCTGTAGCTATGCTATTGGCAGGTTGACCATTACTGGTTGACATGGTCAAAAGTTTGACAAAAACAATTACATAAACATGAGTGGGGTTTTTTGGCAGTCAGATAACATGTCACCCTAAAGTGTGGCATTTAGGATGGCATGCAATATTTTAGGCTGTGTCTGGGGTGATCTATTTTGGTGGGAGATTGATACACAGATGGAGAGAAAACCTGCTCTGTCTGTCACAAAATCTCCCTAAAATAATATTGCCCTTTGATGACCGTAACGGAATGAGAGAAATCGTTATGGACAGATACGGGGCAGACATGATTCTGTTGGGTATACTTTGGATTCCATGTTTTAAGTTTAAAAAAAATAAAAAATTTTTTTTTACTATTGCAGACTGCCTTGGTGCCTGGGGTACTCCAGTCCGCATCATACCCATAGTCCCAGCATACACCATGGCATCGGGACAAGGAAAGGGCTTTTTCTCTTGCCTGTACATTCCTGTTTGTTGGATTTTAGTTAGATTACAATAGAGCGCTGAGTATAGCGAGCCATGTGCGGGGACATGGTACACTTCAACAGGTCAATGTTGACCATAGATACCAAAAAACTTAACTCATGTTGTGCTATTGCATGTGTTACTTTATAGTGCTTGACCATTATGGCTTACCCTAAGGCACTCAGTTTATGTAACTACTTTTAATTTTGTAGCCTCGGTTTCTCTTAACTCTTGTTTGCTTAATTTCCTATTAATTGCTACTAAGCTTATCCTTTTCTTACATTTCAAATAGGGGTTTACTTCATAAACTGCAGAATCAGATGTCAGTCATTATAATTTTGAACTGCAGCAACAAAGTGGTGTTGCTTCTGCTAATGTAGCATTTCTTGTTTGTCAGGTTCTAGAACTGCAGCCTCCTCTTGCACCTTTTTCATTCGACCCTGCAGCAGAAGAAGAATTAAGCAGCAGTGTGTTTAGCCAATACCCAATGTCCCTCCCAGGTAAGTAATTCAATGCAATTCTGAAAAGCTTTATGGTTTTTTTTTTTTTATAGTTGCTCTCTAGGTGCTTGTCTTCAGCAGATTTTTGTGTTTTTTTTTTTTTTTGTTTTTTTTTTTTTTTTTTTTTTTCAGGAAGATTTGCATATAAGATTAAATATTTATTTTTTTCTATAGTCCTCACTATTACTCGGTTATCAGGTGTACAGGTAGAAGGTTTTTGTGTAGATTTAGTGCAAAATGATTGATGCTGGTCATCATGATGTATGGCCAGTTTTAGTCCTCAAACTATTTGCCTGGCAGCTTCCCAGACACATGATATATGTAATTTCACATAAGATCTATTGTATGCTATTCTCAACATATATGCTGCAAGTAAGATCTGAGGGTCCACCTAACGGCCCATGCATTGTACCTAAACACCTCCGTGATTACCGTGAAAACACACAATGCATCGCAAGACCCTCCAAAATTGTGCGTACCGTGAAAACACACAATGCATCGCAAGACCCTCCAAAATTGTGCGTTTTGGCCTAAGATAGTTCTGATGTATGGGCCAGCTTTAGACGTTGGAGAGGAGTGGTATCCAATTATGATTTAGTTTCCTGTGATGCGTACCCTAGGGGTGCCATTAGTGGGGTTGACTGGCATCGATCACCGACATGTATAGTGGTCAGAGGCAAACGTAATATAGAACAAAAAGGATACTTGAGTCTTACAGTTGTCAGGATAAAGACAAAAGGTGTGAATACAGTACATGCTTAATTACAATGCAATCGCCACCGTGACCATGGACGGTAATAGCAACAGCCAGGCAAAGCAGTGGACAACCAACCCAGCTATATCAAGGCAGGTCCGTGGATGTTTTAAACTTGAGGCGACTTGCAAAGCCTATTAGATTGGCTGCTGACCTGCGAGTTCCAATTGGCTATCGTTTTGAAATGGCTGCAGAGCTGCTTTGAAACAGCCGTATGGGTTTGCCACTGCTCTGCCTGACTGTTGCCATTACCGCAACACACATGATTAATGTGTTTTATTTTTTTATTTTTTTCATAATACATTTGTGCTTGACGATTCATATCCTTGTAATCAATAGACTCTCTGTACAAAGATCCAAATGCGAAGGACAAAGATTGTAATGACTCGTTTATGAGTTTCATGGATGATACATTATTCACACCCTCTAGAAGGTAGGCACTTTATCAATGGCTTAATTTTAAGAGATGTTCAAATAAATCTATCCTTCTATATGAAACAAGTCGTGAGAGGGGGGAGGTGCGGGAAACTAGTCCAAAGAAAAAATGAACTCCTTGAAACCCTACTATAGAGGAGAAAGTAATGGGTGAAATTTGGGTGTAGGGCAAAAAGGGAATTTGAGACTGAGGATGTTGGGTGCATGGCATAGTGGAATGGAGGAGAAGGATTCAAACCAAGTAACACCTGCCAAAACTGATACAGGTAACCATGCAGATAGCAGGAGTAGTGGTGTGTGTGGTCGGTTCTCTCCTAGAGTCCCGCAGTGGAAATTGGCAAACTGGTTCTGGTCAACATGACTTTTTCATAAGTGTGGGTTTTTTTTTTTCGATTGTAGTCCACGTGGATCGTAAGGTGTGCAGAGCTCAGTGAGGCACTATGCCTGAAGCATGGTGACAGGTGTCACCACTGGTGGTGGTGGTTTTGGAGCAGCTGTGAAGATGCCTGTATTTTTTTTTCAGCAAAAAGTGAAAGTAAAATAACCACTTAATAGCAGCTACCAACAAAATGGTGCCTGCACTGCTATCCCCAAAACTTAAACTGGCTGGGGATAATGTGTAGTCCAGAGAGTCTAGGGCTGCCGGAGACTCCTTCAGGTTATGCCTAGTGGATATAAAAGAAAGTAGCAAATATGGCAAGTATCATACTCCTACTTGTCCCCATAACCTATTTATGCCATGGACCTTATATTTTATAGAGGAAACAAACTGATCAATACAATGGTTTGCAGATGTGAAGGTTGAATATATTAAAACTATTAAATTGGATGGTGTGAAAGGAATTTTTATTTTTTAGGATTTTACTTTCCTCAAGGCATTAAAACCCCTGTTAAGTAGAATTATGCTTGGCTCGTATGGTTAAATCTGACTGAAGTACTGTGCTCAATAGTGAATAGACCTAAAACCTAGACTTTAAGTGTGGTTTGAAAACCTTAAAGCACTGGTCTGGAGGGGGTATTCGATCAGCCATGACCCTGGCCCTTCGGTTTGCTCAATGCTCAATAACCTGCTCAATAACCTATCGCCAGGCGGGATTGGTGGAAAGGGTGTCTGTCCACGTAAACAGCTGTGGATTGTCAACTCTGCCATTATCTCGACCATTCATGGCTGTAATCGATTTTAACTGGCCCGACCAGTTCTTTCATTCTGCCTCTTCAATGCTGTCGGGCAAGACCGCATTGAATAGGCTCCCGCCTCTATTTCCCATGCAGTGGGGATTGAATACCCCCCCTAGGAAAACTTAACCAACCAATTTTCTGGAAACAAATGCCATGCATAAATTTTTTTTTTTTTTTTTTTTTTCTTTCAGGAAATCTCTACCATTTCTTAACAAGATGACTCCATCTAAGCGCAGGATGTCCCTAAATGAAAAGGTGAGGCATTCTAATATATGTGCAATAATTTTTTTTTTTTTTTTAGTGAGTGTGGGGTACATGAAACAGGTTAATGACGTTTAGTTGAATTGTCCAGGAATCCTGATTATTGCTATTCTGTTAGGAGTCCCCTAGTGCAGTGGTTCCCAACCTCCTTTTCCAGGTTACCCAGTAGATGCACAGGTACACTCATTGCTCACTGACTAATAAGATCCACAGGTGTGGGGGGGTGGCTTGAGAACCACTGCACTCGGGGACTCCTAACATGATGACAATATCAGGATTCCTGGACAATCCAATTAAACTCAACTAACATTTCGTATGTGTACCTTTTTTTTCTTCCCCCCCCCCCCCCCCATGTTGATATCCCGTGGTTCCCAACCTCTGTCTTCAAGTGGACCAAGGTTGGGAAACTTGGATACATAGCAGTGCTCTCCTATTTACATGGCTGCAATTGCTTAAGCTTGAACGGCACAAGCTGGTGCCTGACTGCTACTGTAGTCTGTGCTCCAGCAAGTAAGAATCCTCACAGCTGGGTGATGCATGCTTGGTGCTATCTGCAGAGATCGTTCCCTCTGGTAAGCTGAGCAAGGAGCTGCGGTGCTCGTTAACCCAGATTAAGTTTTGAAGTAATGTTGTATGCAGCTAATTGAATTTCCCCATTTTAATGCTTAATGAAATTTACATTTTTTTTCCTCTTTATGCAGGAAATTCACACCCCCATTGCTAATGTAAAAGACCGCTTCACACATACCACTCCAAATTCTGCTCCACAAAAGTGGTTAGATAGAAGTTGGAGACAAACTGCAAGTGGCAGTCTGCGTCACACCCCAACACCATACAAACAGGATGCTATGAGTGCTGCACGGATGCAGCTTGCACAACAGGTATAGAACTTTTGCTGTAAACGCTTTACTAACTGGAAGTGTCTCACTTAAGAGGGTAATGTGCGTAAGCCTTTACGTTAATGAATGCCCCATTCCTTGGAGTGACTCCTAGTGCTTTTGCTGTCATTTCTGTTTGACCTGAGGTATAGCTTACAAATAGGAGTTTTTGTTTGAAATATTTTGGCTGAGAACTTGGATGCTCTGCTCTAGGTAAGGATTATCATCCTCGCACTTGCTTTACCTGAATAGTAAGTCTTTGTCGCATACAAATTAATGTCCTAGGTACAAATGCTTTCTCTTAGAAGTTCTGTATGCTGCTGTAGAACCTCTTTAACCATAATGTTGTATTAAATGTTGCTATATAATGGAGAACTTATTTTTAACATTAAAATGCATAGTGCATCCAGATATTCATGTACCTGCTACTTTAAAATGGGAGACTGATACACAGATAGATGCCCTGTTCTTTTCTGTTCTGGCTCTCCCTACATTAACTGTGCTTTTTGATGACCGTCACGAACTGAGAGAAATCGTAACGGACAGATACGGAGCAAACACATCTTCTGAATAAAATGATGTACCCTTTGTCTTGTCTGCCTATTGTTTCAGGCTTGTCTTTGGATGACCTGTATGAGGTGTGGCTGTCAATTGTAAATTATAGCATTATTTCTATGCTATTTAAGTATATTCTAGATCTAAGGCCCCCATACACATGTCAGACTTCAAGTAGGACCTGATTTCCCTTGACGTTCCCCAGCAGCTTCCCAGAAGGGCTACATACGATTTGGCTCTTTGTGCCCTATTTTTTTTTTTTTATTTATTTTTTTTTTTTTTTAAACCTGCAATAATTTGCATACAATATATTGCATGTAAGGACTCCTGCGGTAGTGGTGGGAGTAGAAGATTTTAATACTGATCAGATGTGATTATACACAATTTGCTGCTGATGGGTCCGGTCCGATAGACTATATGTGCTGCATGTATTATCTACAGCAGGCATGTCCAACCTGCAGCCCTCCAGCTACACATCACAGCATGCCTTGTCATAATTTTAACATTCCCTGATAGCAAAACTGTGCCAATGCATGCTGGAATGTGTAGTTTCACAACAGCTGGAGGGATGCAGGTTGCACATGTCGAATCTGACCTGCTGTCCCAACACCTCTGACTTGGCCAGTTTTCACCCAATAAGTTGGGCAGATACATCCAAATTGGATGAAAACAGGCCAAATCAGACCTGCGTATGGGCACCTTGTGGGGTGATTTTATTTATTATTATTTTTCTCTTGCCTCCTGTCAGCCTGTTGATCTTGTCAATCTATAGATTGGGCACAGGTATCTTCTTGAGAGAGAAAAAAAAAAAAAAAAAAAAATATATATATATATATAATTTCACACACATCAGGGAAATACAAACTCCTTTAGTGACATTTGTCCATAAAATGCAGAAATAGAACTGCTGTACCGCCATCGGTTTTGTCATGTATGCCTCTTTTGTAAGCTCATAAAAAAAAAAAAATGTATTATTATTCTGACAAGCTTACTGTAGTGTTTTATTTGTACTGGTCTCCTTGGCACCCAGAATAAATGAACATTGAGTTTGTGGGTTTAATCCTCTGTCTAGGTTGCTGACTACATTGTTAATGAATCTCCAAGATCAGTATCGGGACGAGGAACAGATCTTGATGATCTATTAGGCATGCTGTCATCTGATCCATTTTTATCCAAAAAGGAGATTCCTCGAACTCCAGAAAACCTAAGTAAGTTCATTTTAATATCTTATAATTTCTCCTCCCCCTGATCAGCTAGATGCCATAAACATAAAATACATTTAATTTCTCTCCCCTAGTTTCAGATATTCGAATCTCATGGAGAAAAGCCATTCAGAGTGATGAATTTTCCAGTATGTCTAGTCCAGTAGAAGATCTATGTATGGAGTTGCCTACAGAGCAGGAATCTGCCCACTGCAGTCAGGTAGACCTGAGCATGGCTTGCTTCTTGTCTACCTCTCATGTGTCTGAGCAAAATGAGTCACCTGACACAAGAGTGTCTGTAAGCACTGGTAAGCCTGGCATGCATCGGCAAGTGAGCTTTAGTCAGAGCACTATACCTTACCTGGCATGTGAAACAAACCCCACACAAGAAGACTTCATCCACTTACCTGGCCATGAGATCTTGAAGACTTCAAGGTCTCCTCTTGTTGAAAATAATCAAACCTTTATATTTGCAAACCAGTCCACTAGTAAATTAATGAACAACACTATGCCTATATCTTTACCTAGTCAGGAAAATGTCTCTGCACAGACAACTCTCTCATGGAATTCCTCTAATATAGTAGATCATAACAATAGTTCAGACAGTCATGATGTAATTCAGTTTGGCATTCTACATGAAACTCTCCCAGAAGGAGTTGGGAACATAAGTCTTAACAGCACCACCAGTGCAGAGACTTCTGAAGCAGACCGAGAACACAAAGTACCAAGAGATGACCCACTGTTGGACACAACTGAGTGTAGTTGGAAAACTATGGAACGGAACTTGGACCTTGATTCTATTCGCACTCGATATGAAGCACTTAAAAGGACCTTTTTCACATCCTTGCCAGATGACAACAATGGTGACGAGCAGACCCCTTTGAGGGGAGTTGCCAAGCACAAATCTGAGTCAAGTCTTCTAACAGACTCTGGAAAACTGTTTAGTCCTTTAGACAAAGGGTTAATAGAGATGACTCCATCACCAAGAGGGAGAAAGCTTTCTCTCCCGCAGCTGATATCATTTTCTCCAAGTGATGAAGGGCTACATGCCAAGACTACAGAAGAGACTGACGTCTTTCATGCACAGTGTGAGTAATTCTACTCTAATTTTACGTGTGACCATTATTAAATTAGGATTTTTTTTTTTTTTTGGAGGAAATTCTAAATTGTAGCTGTTCACCAGCTGGTATAAACAGGGCTTTGGAATGCATACAACAAACCTCTTTAATTTAGTCTCTTCTATTTTACTACTGATATTGATTAGTAATTTATTTTAATATGGCAAAATGGAAGTACAAAGCATTTATCACCACTACATAAGTCATTAGAAAACAATTTTCTTGTTCAAAAAATTTAAAATATATTTTGATATACATTAAATGTAGGTAATTGTTTTTTTACATCCCTTTTTCTCTAAATGTAAATTATTAATAGATAGATAGATAGATAGATATTTTTTAATCTATCCTGTTTTGGCTTTCTGTGATTGTAGTGGTAATCTGAAAGCTGGTCGGTCTTGTGACCAATACTCCTTTCCCACTAACTTCTCCAGGTCCAATGCTTCTACATTAATTGATATCTGATCACAAATTTTTTTTTTTTTTTTGTCCTAGTTATAACTGCCTAAAAACCAATTCTGACTCCAAGTTTTTTTTTTTGATTTGTACCCAGGGCTGTAAAGTAGTTATTTGAACTTGGATTAGAGCACTAAACGGTACTTATGTTAGTTGGGCGCCCACTAAGCTAATTGCTTAGTTTTACGCGTCCCCTCGCTGGGCTCTCTACGCTCGCCACACTTCGGGCTCGCTGTGCTCGCCACACTATATAAAATAAACTCCCTGCCGACATGGATAGTGAGCGTACTTACTATAGTGGGCGCCCAACTAACATAAGTACCCAATAAACACATGTGTTGAAAATGTTCTTGTATGAAAAAATGACTGGTGTTTTATGGCCCACTTAGCTTTCCCAGAGAGCTGCATGTTCAAGGCTATACAACTCTGGGGTGGAGACCACTGGCGGTGCTGGTTAGATCTGCTCTGGGGTGCCTACTCTGTATTCTAGACCCCCAGGGCAGTGCAGAAACAGGATACCGCTTACAGCCATGACTCAATTTGCCCAGCAGTCTGCTATGCAGACATGCAATATATGCACAAAAGTACATGGCAGGAATTGTTACATGTGCAATTCTTTTTATTATTGCACACTATTGTGCACTCCTAGTTTGTGGTTGTATAGATTAAACGAATCGCTCCATCAGTTAAGTATCTTCCTCCACTGTAATAGTGATGGGGCCATTCTGACTCAATTGCAGAGCAGTTCCTTGGCAAGTTTCACTCTACAGCCCCACTTATTTCTAAATTTTATGGTGGTTTACCATTGCTGGGCCAGCCCCATGAAGTTCACTCTTAGTTTTGTCACCTTCGTGTAGAGCAGGGGTCGGCAATAAGCTGTCCTCCAGCTGCCTTACTTTTGCTATTTAGCCATGCTGAAACTGATGCAAGGGATGCTGGAATGTGTAGTTCCTCAACAGCTGGAGGACTGCTTATAGCCCACCCCTGGTGTAGAGATACTCTTGGATTGCTTCAAAAAGTCTGGGTGCCTCTGTTGCATAGCTGTTGTAACGAACACTGAGTCCTGAACATGCTCCCATTATATACATACAGCCATGCTATGGCTCATCCATGGAGTGCCAACTTTGTAAACAGTATGGCTTTACACTCCATAGCCCCGTTTATTGTATATCTGTAATCCTTGCGCATTCATTACATGACCTCCTTTACAGTACACACCACTGTCTTCTAAATTTGCCTTGTGGGTACATTCCTGGTCAATGTCTATTAAATCTTTTTTAAGCATGGGAAAGCATCCCCATTGCAGGCCTGTGTCCCGGCTTCTCAACGCTACATGGGCTGAAGTAACTTCACCCCAAGACACGCAGTTGTCTGGGCTAATGCAAGCCTAGCTTCCCCTGCCAGGTGGAACTCTATGGGGCAGATGTATGAAAGGTCGTTATGGGGGAGAAGGGGTATCAGCGCACGTTATGTGCACTGATACCGCTTCTCCCCCATGTATGATCGAGCCGGGATGCGTTAATGGACAGGGGCGCTATGCTCCCCTGTCCATATCGGCGCTGCTATCAAAATGATAGCAGGCCGAATGTATGAACGGTCAGCATCGCTGACCGTTCCGCACGAAGCCGGGTTTGGCCTCGCCAGCATCAGGCTGGCGAAGCCCTATCTAAACAGCAGGGACAGCGCTGTCCCTGCTGTTAGGTCTGGGCTGCGCTGGGGATCTCGCGTGAACAGCGAGAACCCGCGCATGCCCAGTGCGGCCGGCCGGGGGACAGGAGATAGCGCATCAGTATTAACTGATGCGCTATCTCCAGAAAGGGACATCGCCGGAGGGGGGAGTTAACGCTCCCCCGCTTCGGCAGACAAGATGTTAATACATCTTGTTGATGTCCCTTCCTGCTTCGCCTCGCTATTGAGGCGAAGCAGGAAGTATCATAGCGGCGCGATAAGCGCTGCTATGATACATCTGTTGTGGTGTTTTTTTTTTTTTTTTTTTTTTTTTTACTTCATTCAGGCTGCCATAGGGTAACTGTAGCAGGCACAGCTGTTGGCACTTTCTACTGCAAAGTCTTGACAGGGTCTGTGCTGCTGCTATTAAAGCTTCTCATGCTTCCCACAGTGGATCTGGCAAGTAAATCTGTACTTTAGGTGAGGTGGTGCGACAGCAGGGAAGTTTGAGCATGCTAAGATCCCTAATACTTGACCGCAAGTAAATGCGGTGTGTACATGTGGTAACTTAGAATAACCTGAAACGAGCACCTTAGAACTCATCCGAGGCATTCGATTTAATGACTTATTTGTAGTTTCAGGACCTGTCCCACTTTCTTACAGACCACCGGGTTCTGAGTTCAGGTACCTGGTTAACAGTTCTGTATTTTCTGACTATTTGTAAGGCATTTTCTTATAGATACACCCAGGTGAGTTGCCTTGCGTTGCTGTTAACATAGCTTGTACATTAGAAAGGGCAGAATAGTGTTATGGGCAGTTTTTTTTTCCTTAGGGAACCAGAAGATAACGATTCATTTGCCATTTTACAATAGCAAACTACACTGCTACACACAGAAAGGAGGTTGTCTCTATTGTGACACATTATACAAGCACCTACCTAAATTGGTAGGTGGTTATTTTGCTTGGCTTTCCAGTCATGTATGGATGAGGACCGCACCCCAACTGAGCTTGAAGTGTAGTTTTCCTGGAAAAAGGTTGACTTTATCCACCTGCTTTCCAGTACATAATTTTTTATATTTCTTTTTAATTGCGTGCTTGAGTCCACTCATGTCGGGTCCCCAGGGTTGTATTTTTGATTCCCAAGCTTTTAAAAATGCCAAACTCTTCCTGACTTAAGAGCTGGAAGGCTCCTTATTTTCCCATCCTCCTTGTGAAGGTGCTAATCCTGAGGATGCCCATATTCTGTAGGAAGTGTTTCCTCAGCTGTTCCAGATGCAGGAAGATTATTAGCTCATCCTTAAATTCCAGTATGTCTGGTTTTGCATTCAAGTCAATCGGCTTTTAACGTATGTAACGTATGTTCGTTCTATATCAGTTGAATACTGATTATACTTAAACATTCAAATGTCATAGAAAACCTTTTTGATTTCTATCTAAAAGACATGACCATCAGCATAACCAGTGCATAGGTTTGAGGGCTGGTGGCAGAGCTCAGCACTGTGCAGGAGGGATTGAGGCAGTGCAGCACTGGGCAAGCAGCAGTCTCTCAGCCAATAAGAGGGCTGCCCAGTGTGAAATTTAGGAAAAAATAAATTCTGCAGTCAGTGCTCCTTCACAGCGCGCCATCGCAGTCTTCCCTCTTTCAGCTCCTGATGTGGCACCTTTAGCCTGACTGAAGTACCATACAAATGTAGTGGTGTGTGCGCGTGCATTTCCTTCGGGTCACAGCTTTGTGTTGATGACCTACTTTATACTATCCGCCGCCTTTGAATTTTTATCTATTTGGTTTGTACTCCTTACTAGGAACTTGTAAAGTACTATCAAGACATGGTTTCTGACGTGGGATGTGTTCGTCTCTGAAAGTAGATATCATTCTGGACTCTTTGGAGTTAAGTTCTTCGTTTTGAATATGTATTGTTTGGAATGTTGCAAGAATGACCTTTCTTATAGATGATTGGCTAGTTGCATTTCTTTGGAATTTTGTCAGGCTTGCACCAAGCACAGAATTTTCTTGAAATGTGTAGCCTCACTCTACCCCCTGGCGATGGAGCGCTGCTGTGTATCTATCCCCCCCCCCTGATTTGGATACTACCGTGCATGTCCGTATCTTGTTGCATCTATATGGTGTTTGCCTCTAATGGTACTGGTTTTGAATTGGGCTTACAAACATTTTGTTAAACTGCCGCTAAGGGTAGGTGGTACTTTTTGGAGCAGTCTTCCAATGGGAACTGGATGCCAGAATCAGGGCTTGTTGTATAGCCCCTATCTAAACTAAAATTACTGATAGGATATCCCCCCATAGAATGGTAGAATTTCCAAGTCCTTAAGATTTTTAAGTGCTGCCCTGGAACAAGCTCTGTGTGCCATATTATTGATTTCAGAGTTGGTTTTTTTTTTTTTTTTTTTTTTTTTTTTTTTAGTGTGTAAATCGAATTTAAGGTGCATACACACGGGGCGATATATCAGCGAGCGATAGATCGCTCAATGCCCTCTTTTCATTGGCGACCAGAGATGTTTGCTGATGAGAAGACCTCTGCCGGCGGTGCCGCAGAGTTAATCAGCTGGTTGCAGGAGCAAGCTCCTGCAACCAGCCATTAGAAGGGGGCTGAAAACAGGAGTGCGCACCCGGCGATTTATCGCCGGGGCACACTCCCATCACTGGCATTATGGTCACCAGCGACTATATTCCCAGTGATATCAGCCCCTATCGCTGCCGTGTGTACATGGCATTAGTCTTCTGCTGCAGTTAGGAAAAAAGTAATCAAGGAATAAGAGACATGGCAGCAATCTCGTGTAGTGGCAGCTGCCTTGTATCAATTATCAGTGAAAGATGGCTGGCTTTAATTGAAAAATAACTACCGTAACATCTAGGGATAGGTTTATCAATTCTTGGAGAGTGTCCACCAGTCAGCGTCTGTCTCTCCAAGCACCCCTCAGCATGGATGTCATTTTTACGTAATTTTTTTTTTTAAATATAGGTACTACAACTCTGAATGAAACCTTTGACTACATGGATTCTTTATCAGACCGTCAGAAATGTACAGTGGAAGGTGTGGGACAGTTAATAAAATTGTAGATTATTGAATATAATGAACTTAATATCTGTAAATAAATATTTGTTTTGCCACACATTTCCTGTGTCTACATTCTTAACTGGCCTAAAAGTACTACCTCAATGTGTTTCATTTTGTCAACAGGAATAAAGTTTTCCTGTTGCAGCCACCTATGCCAAATGCTTTCAAATTTGGACGTGTGTGTGTGTGTGTGTGTGTGTGTGTGTGTGTGTGTGTGTGTGTGTATATCTATCTGCAGTGCTCCAATGAATCAGGCACCAAGACACCGCTTCAGTATGCGCACGCCCTGGAAATGGTACCTGCGATGTCACCTTTCAGAGGCTGAAATTGGCCCCACTAAACAGGAAAGTGCTGCCTCACAATCCCAGTTTATGTAGCAATGGGAGCGTTAATGATGTAATTTGTGGGAATAGTCTGGATACCTGCTTTATCCAGACCGCTTGAGGGTGAGGACTGTAGAGGGTGCATGGCGTCATGTATCTGCAGGTGACCCGAAACATGGCCGCTTGCACCTGCTGTGAGTTGCTAGGTCGGAATCGGGTGCCTGGTGCTGCTTCTGTTGCAACCTCTGCTAAACCTGCACAATTTGTTGCCCTAGAACAGATCTTGCCAAGCTGTGGCTTTCAAACTGTTGTGAAACGACACAGCCCAGCATGTCTTGTCACAGTTTTAACGTTTCCTACTGCCAAAACTGGGGCAAGGCATACGTTTGGGTGGTTTATGTTCAAACAGTATTTACCCTGCACAGAAACCATATAATTCACCCAAATCTAACGCGCTCTGCCCCACCTGAAGTGTACATGGTTTTGCCCATTTTAAGAAACTTCCTCTGTAGATCGTAGCTCCTTAGTGTGACAGCTGGAATCCTGCCTCTGAGCTGCAGCCCATCCTTCAATCAGTCCAGCTGTGGTCCGATATTCAGTAATGCCAGCAGAATCCCATGAACATTCAGTCACTGAGATCAGATTTTACTGCATGATCAGGCTATATGGGTTATTGGTAATGCTTCACAGGAGAGTACATTGTTAACGATGTAGTGGGTAGACACAGAAAGATATGCACAACATTGTTTATCATGCTCATCAACGCAAATAATATAGGGGTATGCTGCCCATACACGCTGCTTTGTCAGCGTGCGTTCCGTGCTGTACTAGCACGGATCAAATCGCATTGTATGTGCACACGTTGTGATGAGAACTAGGTACAAAAAGTATGTGCAAGCACATACGTTTTGTACTGTGCGATGAGGTGCGCGGGAGCGCGCACCTCAAAGCACACATCGGGTCAGCCCTTACAGCAGCGTGTATGGGCTGCTGTAGATTTATTATAGCGGTGCTAAAACACTTCCTGCTTCGTTGCAGGAGGGGAGAGCGATAAGATCTTGCCGCCGAAGCGGGGGAGTGCTAACTCCCCCCTCCGGCGCTGCCTCCTCCAGCTGACCGTGTCGGTTAACACTGACGCGCTGCCTGCTTCTCCCCGGACAGCTGGACTGCGCATGCGTGGGATCTTGCTACTTACGGCAGATCCCAGCGCAGCTCAGAGCCAGCAGCAAGGACTTCGCCGCCTGCCGCTGTCGAAGTCGATAGCTGCAGGCGGTGGAACGGTCAGCGATGCTGACCGTTCATAAATTAGGCAGGAGGCAGGCGCACACTACGAAATATCGTAGCTGCGCTATGCCTCCTGCCCCACAGCGATGCACACTAGACACCCGCTTAGCGGGTGTCATAGATCAGTGGAAGTGCTATCCCCTGCCATAAGGCACGGGGATAGCGCATATTCCCCCTGATCGTCAGATAATCTACCCCATAGTGGATTTATAATTTTATAAGCCTTAACATGGGTACACACCATGTTTAAGCTGGCGTCATTCTTGCCTCATTAACAATTTGTGAGACTCCGGGACATTTCAGCTGAGTAGACCGTACTCTCACGTCCCAACCGATGTAGTGGGGGATAATGGGGCAGATGTATTAAGCCTGGAGAAGAGATAAACTGGAGATAGAGTGGAGATAAAGTGAAAGGAGATAAAGCACCAGCCAATCAACTCCCAGCTGTCATTTTCGAACACAGTTGATTGGCTGGTGCTTTATCTCCTTTCACTTTATCTCCAGTTTATCTCTTCTCCAGGCTTAATACATCTGCCCCAGCGTGTGCCACTAAACAATTACCTGAATCTCTGCAATGTTAAATCTAAAGTCCCTCATACACGAATACGAGGTATCGCATGCTGCCTCGCATGTGATACTTCAGCAACTGGCTGCTACAGTACTGCGTACGATACATTGTATGTGTTCCTTTTAACTTACAATGGGGCAGATGTATTAAGCCTTCACAAGCGATAAATGCATGGGTGATAGGATGTGATTAGCTCTAACTGACTTTTCTCAGTTAGCATGGCAGTAAGGATGTGATTGGCTGGACGGTTATCTATCACCCTTGCATTTATCTCTTGAAAAGGCTTAGTACATCTACCCCAATGTATCGTATGCGACCCCCAGCAAGTGCAACTGGATCTGACATCTTACTTGCAGCACTTGCGATCTCCTGGATCAGATCTGATGTGCACAGGATCATGCATCAGATAAGAATGGGAGATTAGGCACATACGATTTGGGCACTTTTCACCTGATTTCTTGGCCCGATCCATCGGACTCATGTGAAAAGGGCCCAAATCATATAAGTGTATGGCCAGCTTAAATTTGCTTGCTATCGCTTTCAAAATTTAAGTGGATATTTTCAACTATGTAAATTGTATCTACATTCTGTACTTTTAGTCAGGTACCTGTGTGTCCACCAGGTGGCGAAAGATACCAACAATAAACTAATGGGAAGGTTTATAATAACTACATTGCTGCTTATAATTCTTAGTCACTTTTGATGCATTTATTTTAGCAATATTTTTATACTTTTAGAATTTGGCTGGAATGTAGTAGCCCATGATTTTTCATGGGGTGCATTGCAATTTTACCCTGTGATTTTATCAGAAAACAAATTTTAAAACACAAGCCACACATTTACGATTTTTTTCTCTTGTTCAGAATGGCACTCACCGAGAGTTAGACAGGCGAGATAGCGGACCCCCATATCTAGGTCCATAGTTATGGTTAATCACCTGCCACCTACTATCCAAAACTGAGCAATTGTGCACATGGCATGCACCCATTCCCCCCCCCCCCCCCCCCCCCCCCCCCCCGCCACCGCTTACTTTGTGCAGCGCATCTATATACTGAGACATTGGGCTGGGGGCATTGCCAGCAGCTCCCAACAACATCTTGTAATTGCATTGCTATTATGCGGGTACTGCATTATAAGGTCAAGCACTCATGTTTAGGTAGCCCCACATGTTGAGGGGTTGATTCAAGTTGAGTTAGGCCCATTGTTGTGAAACATACAGTATAACCCTGGTAAGTTTGAAAGAAAAACAATGCCTTTGAGGTGTTTATAAACAAAAATAAAGATGCTTTTCATTTGGTTGCTTGAAATTTCTGTAAAAAAATAATGGAATTTTCTGAAACCGCCAGAAGTGGGGGGAAAAAAAAACAAGAATTTGTGTGGGGAAAAAAAAATAGCAATGGTGATGTTGGAATGTACTAAGGGTCTGATCTAGCAGGAGTCACATATGCGACCGGCTGTGCAGTCTCCTGATTAGGTTTGCCATTGCGTAGCGAAAATGTCATCCCCTTTCCCTGATTTACAGGCAGATGTGTGTGCGCGCGCAGAGGGATTGGATAGATAATGTTTCCAGAAACAGGGATGCATCTCCCCATTTTTCGGGAGGGGCTAGGTCAAATACTCGGCTGCAAGGTGGGACTTAAGCCCTGTACACATGCTTAGATTTGATTTTCCATTAGATCTGTACTTTTTTGCATTCGATTTCACAATGTACCCATTCGATTTTACTGGATCGAATTTGAGATTTCCTTGGCTGCACAGTAGATTTTTCTATTTGATTTTGAGAAAACTGGAGCACGCATTGAATGCAGATCAAAAGTGTCCTAAAAACCGTTCGCTGTGGATTTGAATTTGATTCGATTTTGCTTTATAGAAGCAAACAGGGAAAAATCTAAGCATGTGTACACAGCTTAACTCTGGTTGCAGTCTGAGATGTTCCTCTAAAGGAACATCTCGATGGTGATGCGCTGTCCCACGTGTTACGATCGCCTGGAGGAAAAGCCAGTGTTTTCATTGGCTTTATCTAGATCGCGGGGCTTTGACTATATTAGAAAAAATACATAAAGCCCGATCACTCAGCACAAAACATTGCGATGTGTGCTGAGCGATCATGTTGCAGCCACAAGCCGGTTCACTCCATGTGTATGGTATTTTAAACCCATCGCATTGCAGTTTAATGTGATTGCAAATGCAATCGGGGTGGTATGCACCTCCTGCACTTGCATTGCTATGGATCACATATGCGAGCAGCTTCTCATAAGTGCAAATATGGAAAAAAAATGGTCTCGGCACAGGACTGAGAAACCCTGTAGTGATTTTTGCTGTGGGTTTAATTTAATATTGTAAAATCTAGCATTTCTGAGTATGTATATGCCCGACTATTAAAGACAATGCTGTGACTATCATAGTCTCTGCTGTAAATGGGTGTAAATAACATTTACATAAAATGTAAGGAATTTTTTTTTTTTTTTACATTTGATGTTTAAGACCCCTTGTATGTTCTAGTTACAAAAGAGTTTGGTGACCTTCTGCACAATACCAAAATGGTCCTCTTTTATTTTACTGCAGAGTTTATTTTCCTAAACTACACTCCACCAAGTAGAATCACTTGGCAGAGAAGGTATGTTCTGGGACAGACTATGGAACATGGCTTATTTGGCCAAAGGTTTCCTTGGACAGGATTGTCCATTGCAAGGAATAATAATGACCTGCTTCATCTGCATTTGTAAAAACCCTTATGACAATTAAGACCAAGGTCAAAATTGTATAATTTAAAGTATGAGGATTTACAACAAATGCATAAGATGACAAATGTAAGGTCAAGGGAACAGAAACTAGTGCAATACATGTAGGCTAAGTGGGGTAGTTAAGTCAATCACTAGGGGAGAAAGACTTAGGGGTACAAATAGATAATAACCTTCGCTGTAGCACTCACTGGCAAGCCGCAGAAAACTGACACAAGCTGCAGCTTATTTGGGTATTGTTTCTCCTGCCTGCAAACCCAAAATTGAAAATAGGGCTGTGTATGGGCGAAAACACTGGTTTCACTGAACCTGTGTGTTTTGGGGTAAAAACGTCTTATCGAGCGATTTTAATAGAACAGCCTGATAAAGGTGTTTTTTTTTTTTTTTTATGAAGCATGAAAATAGCAAAAAAAGCTTTTACATTTTTCCTTTAAAATACAAAACCAGTTTAACAGTGAATATTCGTGAAATGCTTGTGTGATCAAGGACGCCTTCAGTCTATTTTTGAAGGATTCTAGAGCAGATGCTTCTTGGACTGTGCGGGAAGCTGCTGAAAGCCGCGCCCCCCCTTCCCCCCCAGATGAATTTAGGAAGACACTAGGTACTGTTACTAGTTCTTCATCAGATTGCAGCAACTGACTGGAACAGAACGAAATCAAAGCTGCTTTAGGGACTACGGGCCCTGAGTAAGTAGAGCTTTGCGAGCGATTCGCCATCTTACAAGGTAGCCAGTGAAGGAAGTAGAGAAAGGGTGTCATGTTGCTGGAATGGAGCTGGTTGGTTCATAGCTTAGCTTGATTCATGTCAGTGGTATACTCTGCAAGTTACGCGGAGGAGCAGCACGTGTTAACACATGCTCCTCAGTCCAGGGGTTTGGGTCAGCAGTTTGTCTTTTAACTCCTTGAATGCCATTGAGTGGACTGATCTATACAGTAAGTAGGTGAGTATAATTATTCTTTCCCCACACAGCTCCCTAATGGATTTCTACTGGAGAAGAGGACCAAACTACTGGGGGACCATATATAAGTATATGTATGCATATATGTGCGAGTGAATGTATGTAAATAAACTTTTACTTTCTATGGTGTATTTATGTTAATATTGGTTTTACGGTGGAAGTCCCTATGGGCCCATTAATGCCCTGTAGTTCTCCAAGGACCTGCATTTGTCAGAGGCTTGTGGGACTTATTGTTCCACAGTCAAACTCAATATTATTATTATTTTTTTTTTACACAAAATTTCGATCAACCCTGACCCACCTCTCAGGAGTGCTGAGGATAGCCACCCATTATTTTGCAACCAGGACTGGTTCAAGAGCCCAATGCTGGTTGATGAAATACGGAAAGCCTCACTCAAAGTTTTCCCCGTATTTCTGGATCCAGGACCGGTTCAAAGAGCAGGGGCTGGTTATGCCTGGGAGTGGTGACCCAAAGCCATTTGTTTTGAACAACTATTTCTGCACTTTTCCAGGCAGAAGAATATACAGATCTTAGTGATCTGTCCATGCATCTGCCAAACTTGCCAGCCAGAAGCTGGTTTATTTTTGGACAATTTTATTAGTCATGTCAGGTGTACGATTGAAAAAAATCGCACAATGATTAATTTACGATTTTCGATGTTTTCTTTTAGAGAACGACTGGGTGCGATTATTTATATATATATATATATATATATATATATATATTTATATTTTTTACAGTAAAAAGTGTTACTTTCTCTTTCAATGGTCCTGGTGACACAGCTTCACATTGGGATGTAGGAGGGTCCGCAGGAGCCAGGCACCTATCCTAAAGCTTTTGGAGGGTAGGCTCCTCCCCTACTGCATCCCAGACTCCTCAGTTCGTGTTAGGTGCCCACTGTGGGTGCTATTATAAAGGGCTGCCGGAGCAGCCGAAGGAGTAGAGTTAGTTAGGGTTTTTATTATTTTATTAACTTTTACACTAGCTAGGTAGGCACAGTGTGAGGATTCTCATTAGTGAATCCTCACACTGCTAGCGCAGCAGGAGCTGACAGAAGCGTGTCCTGTCAGGTCACTGTGCACAGGGGAGACGCTGTCTGGCCTCCCTGTGCAGCGCTTACAGCTTCTTGTAAGAAGCTGCCTGGGCTCCGGAGCGCTCTGAAACCGGCTTCACGCTAGGAGGGGATCATGGGGGACAGGCGCTCCGTGATGGCGGCGGCCATTTTCTGCGGAGCTTACACACTGAGCTCCTATATGAGAGGACAGCAGTGTGTTACAGGCATGTTCCGAGTGGTCCCCAGCTGAGGGGGAGATACTGGAACTAGGAGATCCTACAATGGGAGCGGCTGTCTGGGGGTAGTTGGCGCCAAAAGTCACAGACCCTGCAGCAGCAGGGACTTGGTCCCTTCCCTCACTCTGTTTTGGCGCCATTCAGAACGCTTGCAGCGGAGCTGAGCTGGCTTACAGATCCTGACAGAGTGATTGGATTTCCTGGGCATCGCTTTCCCCATTCGGAAGACTACAGAAAGCTAAGTGAACTGAATATATTGGTTCTGTATATAATGTATGTACATTTAATGCTGTGACTGTGTTATTTGAGAACATCAGGTCTGAGCAACAGTCTGTGGTTTTGGGGGAGGGAGCCTTGCATTGAGCGCTTGCAGTGGTTATACACTGAAATTTGTCCCTGAGCAGATAAGGGGGGCTTATGTATTTCTTGCGCTGCTGTGAAACCCATGGGGAGTGAACCCCAGAGGGTAGTGCTATCGGAGCTTGCGTGGGCTAAGTCCCTGGGCAGGTCTGAAAATGCTTTGGTGCATTACTGGACAGGCAGAGTGATGGCTGGTAACTTCCCCTAGACCATTGCCATTCTCTCAGCAGTCCTCTAGCTCTTTGCCTCGGACCCAGACAGATCCTGACTTATTACAGGTCATGCAGGATACTGCTATGGGAATCAGCAGGTTTAAATTACTTGTTGGACAAGTTTATGGTTATTCTGTGGGGACCCCTAAAAGGTCTTATTCAGTACCAGTGTTAGCTGCTGATGAGGAAGGAGAGTACACAGACCTCAGCCTCAGGGGTGGAGGTTTTGTTTACGGCTGTTAAACAGGCATTGAATTTGTCTGTGAGGAAAAAACTCCTGCAAATGTTGTTTTTAAGAGACTGCGTAAGGAAAATGATATCTCCCTGCAGACGAGGGTTTACAAGATTTATTGGAAAACCCCTGATAAAAGGTTTTAGATGCCTAAAAGATGTTTAAGCCTGTATCCCATGCCTGAGGATCATGCAGACCTCTGGGAGAAAGTTCCAGTGGTAGATCTAAGGCCATGATTGGTGGGTCATTGACCTGTACACTATTGGACATACTGTTCTTTGTGTGTTGTTACTTGCGGAGAAGCCTAAAGCTGCTGCAGAGTAAGTGTGATTGAGGCTGAGCAGGAAGCTCTCAAAATGACTGCCAGAGTTTCCTCAGTGTTCTGTCAATGCCAGGAGAGTGCTCGGGCTTATAGCTTGGAAGGCAGATAACGAGTCTAAGAAGGCTTAGAGGCATTAGCTTTTAAAGGAAAGCTGTTATTTGGTTCAGAACTGGAAGAGATTATTAAGCATGCCACAGGTGGAAGAAAGCACTTTCCTGCCTACCCCTGCAGCCAAGCAGACATCAAGGTTTTCTGCTTGCAGGCCGTCCTTTCGGCCCTCCCCTAGAGGAGGTGCGTCCTTTCGAGGACAGTCTTTTAAGGGATAGTCTCAGTCCTCCAGGGGCAAGGCCCCAAAGTCAAAATTTGGTTCCTTTCATAAGAAACCAAAGGAGAGGACATGACTGCCAGGGGTTTTGCCCGGCGGTAATTAAGGAGGGGGGACGTCTGTCACTGTTCAAAGACGCATGGGCACTGTTAGACCGGGACTCTTGGGTGTTAGTAATTATAACCCAGGGTTAAAAGATTCCCTTCAAAGGTCTTCCACCGAGAAGGTTCATTCCTACACCACTACCAAAGGAGGCTCGGCTCTGTACAGCTCTCTTGGGAGCGGCTCATTCTCTTTTAGAGAAGGGTGTGGTAGTCCCGGTCCCCAGAGCGGAGTGGAAAAAAGGCTTTTATTCCACTCTGTTTTTGGTGCCCAAACCAGACGGGTCTTTCAGCTGATCCTAAACTTAGTCATTAATATCCATTTGTGGGTAGACCATTTCAAAATAGAGTCTCTACGGTCTGTGCTGCTAGGCCTGGACCAGGGAGAATTTTTAGCGTCCATGGATGTCCAGGACGCATACTTGCATGTTCCTATCCACCCAGAACATCAGGCTCTATTGAGGTGTGCAATAGGAGACCTACTCTTGCAATTCCAGGTGTTGCCCTTTGGTCTGGCCACAGCGTCAAGGGTATTCACCAAAATAATGTCAGTAATGGCGGCTGGGCTTCGACTGAGGGAAATCATGGTGATTCCATTTTTGGACGACCTGCGGTTTAAAGCGGAGTCAGCAGACAAGTTGAAGAGTCACTTGGCAGAAACCATCAGGTTTTGCAGATTCACGGCTGGCTTTTAAATTTACAAAAGTCTCAATTGGTGCCGTCACAGAGACTCCAATTCTTGGGGATTGTTTTGGATACCCAGTTGCATCAGGTGTTTCTACCAGAGGCAAAGGCCAGGGATCTGGCTGCCTTGGTACAGGAGATCCTCGGGTCTCAGAGCACATCAGTATGGAGGTGCCTCAAACTGCTGGGGAAGATGGTGGCGTCTTTCGAGACGTTACAGTTCGCCAGGTTCCACTCTAGAGTGTTACAGTGGAACATTCTGACAGACTGTTCAGGGAATACTCAGACCATGATGTCAGAACAAATAGTGTTGTTTTCAGAAACTCGATCCTTCCTGAAATGGTGGATGGAGGTGGATTCCCTTCGGGGGGTCGGTCCCTGCAGTCCTGGAGCTGGCTGGTAGTCACTACCGACGCCAGTCTCAGAGGCTGGGGGGGCAGTATTCGTGGACCTGCGTCTGCAAGGCTTGTGGACTTCAGAGGAGTCTGCCTTGCCGATCAACATCGTGGAACTGAGGGCTGTGTGGAAGATGTTTTCTCTGGCGGGAGAAAAGATTACAAGGGCTCCCTTTAGGCATTCAGACCGACAACACCACAGCTGTGGCGTATCTGAATCACCAGGGAGGCACACGCAGCAAGCTGGCTATGTGGGAGGTGTTCCGAATCTTCTTGTGGGCGGAACAGAATGTTCCAGCATTATCAGCGATATTCATACCAGGAGTGGAGAATCTAGAGGCCGACTTCCTGAGCAGGGAGGAGCGGATGGAAGGGAAATGGAGCCTGAACCCACAAGTATTCCACCAGATTACACTGAGGTGGGGAACCCCGGATAGGGACCTGATGGCATCCAGGTTCAACCTTCAGGTACCCAGGTTTTATGCCAGGACGTGGGATCCACTGGCAGAAGCAGTGGATGCCATGACTATCCCCTGGGAGGGGAATCTTCTTTATGTTTTTCCGCCAGTTCCAATGCTGGCAAGAGTGTTGAAAAAGATACAGGCCCAGACGATTCCAGTAATTTTAGTGGCCCCAGATTGGCCAAGGAGGTCCTGGTACTCGAGGCTTCAGAGATTCTCTGTGGACTCGTGGCGTCTACCTCTGAGGTCAGACCTTCTAAAACAAGGACCGTTCAACCATCTGGATTCAGCTCGATTAATTTTGACGGCCTGGCTGTTGAAAACGCCATTTTGAGGAATATAGGATTCTCAGAGGCGGTGGTTAACACAATGAGTAAAGCCAGAAAGTCAGTGGGCGGTATTCAATGAGAATACCTGCGAGGTGCAGCGAATCCTTTTTAGGATTCGCTGCACATTCGCCACGTTCCGGAGCCAGCGGGTTCCGGTATTCAACGTGTCAGGGGCTCGCTGCCCCTGACTGGCGAATATGAGCTCCTGCGGCGATTGCCGCAGGGAGCCTGAGGACGGTGCCAGGCAGAGAGATGGAAGTCTCTCTGCCTAGCCCAGAACGTTTGTGGGGGTTAGGTGGGCTCCCTGGGTGCCAGGCAGCACAGGCTGCCCCCCGGGGGTGCCAGCAGGGGAGCACATATTCACTACACACGATCGTAACGATCGTGTGCAGTGAATATATGAATATGTAATGAGCGGCTCGGCTCCGGCGCCCCCTGCTGGCTGCTGTGTAAAAAAAAAAAATATTTTTTTAAAAATTAAATATATATTCATGTGCTTACAGCACATGAATAAAAATAGCATGCCCCTCCTCAGAAGAAAATTCCTGATTTTTTTACACCAAATGTAAAAAACAAAACACTTTATTTTAAAAGTTCACATTCCACTTCACCATAAAAAGATAGCGATTGCTACTCGGTGAATCATGGTGAAAAAAACCTTCAAATGTATTCGCCATCTGCTCATTGAATAGGGTGATTCACCGTTTTAGTCAGAAATTCGCCAAACAGCACAAATTCGCCATAAAAACATGGCGAATCAGGCTCATTGAATACCGCCCAGTGTCTTCTGTAAATTATTATAGGGTCTGGAAGACCTATATTTGATGGTGTGAAAGACAGAAGTCACACACATCGCGATTTAAAATGGCTAAATTGTTGGATTTTTTACAGGATGGCCTTTCCTCTGGGTTAGGCCTTCAGTCACTCCAAGTACATATCTCGGCCTTGTCAATTTCTTTCCGAAGAAGGATTGCGTTAATACCGGAAGTACAGATCTTCCTGCAGGGGGTTTCTCGATTGAAACCTCCCTACAAGCAACCAGTAGCGCCATGGGAATTATCTCTGGTTTTGGAGTACCTTTTAAAAGGCGCCTTTTGAGCCGTTAAGGTCGGCTGACCTTAAATTCCTTACAGGGAAACTGGTATTTTTGTTGGCGGTGGCGTCAGCAAAAGGAGTATCGGAGTTGGGAGCTCTATCCTGCAAGTCTCCCTTATATATCATGATGATAGGGCTGTCTTTTGGACAGTACCCCAAAATTTTTGCCAAAAGTAGTCTCTGCTTTTCATCTAAATCAGGAAATAGTTCTGCCTGTGTTTCAACCCCCAGAGGGTTCAATTAAAAGGGACAAATTGAGGAATTTGGATGTTGTGCGCTCCTTGCGCATTTATGTGGACAGAGGAAAGAGTGTCAGGAAGACTGATACTTTGTACTGTGTTTTGTAGGAGGTACAAAATAAAGATTGGTCTGCTTCTAAGCAGACCGTTGCTAGGTGGTTGCGCTCTGTTATAGCGTTTGCATATACTAAAGTTGGTAGGCCTGTGCCAGCCAGGATTAATGTGCATAGCACCAGATCAGTCGCCACCTCTTGGGCGGTTCGACATGGGGCAACAGCTGAGCAGGTTTGCAGGGCTGCCACTTGGCCATCTGTTCATACTTTTGCCAAATTCGATAGGTTCCATGAGTTCGTGTCGGTGGACGCATAATTCGGGCGAGCAGTGATGAGAACTGCAGACCTGAGCGTACCCACCCAAAAGGACCGGCTCTGGAACGTCCCAATGTGAAGCTGTGTCACCAGGACCATTCAAAGAGAAAAAGGGATTTTTGTAAGAACTTACCGTTCGAATCCCTTTCTCTGATATGGTCCTGGTGACACAGTGATCCCTCCCTTACGCTCAGTAAGTATGCCAGTGTTCATGATGTTTCATGTTATAATTGGTTGAAAAGTTAAATTTAAAATTGTACATATAATATGTGCAGGCGTTGTACTGAGTTAATGTATTCCAGTGGCTTTGAAAGATTGAACTGAGGAGTCTGGGATGCAGTAGGGGAGGAGCCTACCCTCCAAAAGCTTTAGGATAGGTGCCTGGCTCCTGCGGACCCTCCTACTTCCCAATGTGAAGCTGTGTCACCAGGACCATATCAGAGAAAGGGATTCGAACGGTAAGTTCTTACAAAAATCCCTTTTTTGCTGCATTCGCACCCTATTACATGTGTGATTTTTGGTAAACATGCAAATTTGACAGATTTTGAACAAAGTTTCGCACATTTCCAAAAATTGCACCCTATTACATTGAGGTGATTCGAATGACCACTACTTAGTGAAAGGTAATGAGTAAGGCCCTTAGCCCCTTGTCTGCAGGTAATCAGAATCAACTTTATTGGCCATGTGTGCTTGCGCACACTAGGAATTTTTTGTGGATTACAGTGCAGCATCAAGCAGGGATGAAGGGGGGACATTACATACGCTACATTAAGACATTATATACTGGGAGCACATGTCCACCGAGCTGTGCAGCGCCTAGGCAGCCATCAGCGGCGCCACTGGTCATTGCAGCAGCCAGGTGGGTAACAATATGAGCAGGAGCAGTACAGTTATCACATGGGAACACATGATCCTGCCAGCACTGAGCAGGGGGGCTACTACTGGGGCCTTTATGCAGCTTCCCCTCACCTCTCCCTCCGATGGTCACCGGGAGCCTGGATGCCGCATTTCCGGTGTCTGTGTGGGGCCTCCGCTAGGCCAGACCACCGCTGTCTCCATGGGCACGGTGTGCGTCCACCGCCGACCCCAACAGGGGGGGGCGCCCGCAGGCTGATGGTGCTGCGTGGGGGGGAACCACCGCGCTGCTGTTCTCCGGCCATCCTGCTCCTGTTCACCGCGATCACCACCAGGGGTTAAGGGGGGCCGCCCGCAGGCTGATGGTGCTGCGGGGGGAACCGCTGCGCTGCTGGGCTCCGGCCATCCTGCTGCTGTGCTCCAATTCTCACCGCTGGGGGTGTACAGCGCTCACCACCGGGGGAACACAGCACTGCCTCCTCTCCCCCATCACTGCCACGCTTCATGCCGCCCGCTGCTCCGGAGGCCGGGGATGGTGGAGCTCCGTGGATGGGGGACCGGAACTCCACGTGCATGCGACCTCCCCGGCCTCCACCGGAAGTACCCATAATGAAACACAGGCTAAAATGGTGGCCTTCTATATAAGGCTTATGGATGTGTAAACACAATTCCATTGTCTTTGTGTATGTCTTTATGTTTGTTGAGTTCAATAGAGCAGTCATTGAACAAGACGTGTGTAGTTGTTGTTGTTGTCTTTTGCAAAGTATTTACATGGCCATAATAAATTTCAACATCAGCGTAACCTCACTAAAATAGAGCGTTCTGTCATTAAGCAATTTAAAAATGACTTCTCACTTGTTATCAGACAGGCAGATAAGGGGGGGTTGGGTTGTTCTTTAAGACAGACAATATTCTATCTCAGAAGCGTTTAGGCAACTTAATGACCAGATCTACTATTCACAATTATCCTCTGATCCTACTAGATCTTTTCAGGCAGAATTTTAATTGCTTGATGAAGCACTACTGAAGAATGTGATAGCCAGAGACGAATCACGTTTTCTTTTCCCCACTCGCCTAGTTACCCCAGTATTTTATCATTTGCCTAAAATTCATAAATGTTTAACATCACCCCCTGGTCGTCCTATTATTTCGGGAGTGGGTTCCCTCACTTCTAATTTATCACATTTTGTTGATTTCTTTTTACAAAAATTTGTCACGGCTTTCCCCTTACATATTAGATACCACACATATTCTTAATAAAACATTACATTTAACCTGGACTGAGGGTTGGGACTTTCTCATCCTTGATGTCCAGGCTCTCTATACTAACATTCCTCATTCTAAGGCCCTGGAAGCTGTGAGCTATTTTCTAGACACTGATGCTAGTCTGTCCACTGATAAAAAAAACTATTTATTCTTAATTTAATTCTCTTCATTCTCAAACATAATTATTTTACCTTTGAAGACCAATTTTATTTACAACAACTTGGGACGGCCATGGGGACAAAATTTGCACCTAGTTTTGCAAACCTCTATATGGGCCGCCTGGAGGAACAACTTATATGGGGCGGCCCATATAGAGAGGATCTGGTTCTCTATAGCCGTTTTATTGACGACCTCTTCATCATTTGGATAGGAGGTCTGACAAGAGCTAAAGAGTTTGCCAACTTTCTTAACACCAACACTTAATTTAGTCTTCACTCACGTTTTTCTTCTGTTAATTTTCTGGATATCACATTCTCCACTACACAGTATAAATTGATTTCTTCTATTTATATGAAACTAGTAGGAACAGGGAACTAGTTACATTTTAAAAGTAGTCATCATAAACCCTGGATCTGTAATATTCCAAAAAAAAACACCAAATTCTCAGATTGAGACGTAATTGTACAACCGAGAAAGATTTCTTGGCCCAATCCGAAGTAATGCTCAGTCAATTCAGGAAAAGAGGTTATCCAGAGGAATTACTTGATATTGCCTTTAGTGATACACGTTTGGTCCCTAGAACCAACCTTTTAGCCATTAAGAAAAATAAAAAATCCCTCCAGCAAAAAGTTTTTTTCGGAAGGTGATCGAGAGCCTCCCTGTCCATTTCTAAATATTATTTGAGATCAAATTCTATTAAAAAAGTTATCCCAAAAAAACTTTGACATCTTAGAACACGATAAAATACTATCCAAATGTCTTATAAAGCCAAAAATAGTTTTCAAAAGGAATCAAAATCTTAGAGACCTTATAGCACCTAGTATGCTACGTCAAGAACCTGTAACCCCACAAGACCTCATGGTTACCTTCTAAACCTAAGGGAAATTATAAGTGCAATAAATCAATTTGTGTTACATGTAACTATATGAAAAATAAAAACTATTCTATTATATCTACACACAATTTTAGTGTACATCCTATTAAGCAATTTATTAACTGTGATAAAACGTACTGTATTTATAAGTTACAATGCCCTTGTAACCTACAATATATTGGTCGAACTACATGTAGCCTAAAAAGCCGTTTTGGAGAACACAGGAACAATATTCTCAAAAAATTCCCTTTTCACAGTGTATCACGTCATTTCTCGGAAGTCCATGAAGGAAGCCCTAAAGACATTATATTCTCAGGAATTGAACACATTACAAACATCAAGAGAGGAGGTGATCGATTTAAAAGATTGTGCATAGCCAAATTCTCATGGATATTCAAACTAGATACACTTATTCCCTTAATGAAGCTTTGAACTTTTCATGTTTAGAGTAAGATTGAGATATTCCTGGGGGTGGATTTCACAATGCATAAATTGAGCTCCACCGCTATGCCCCTCTTTAATCCTTCTCCCCCCACCTTATATCTTAAATCACGCCTTATCCTAAACCTCTGTCTCCTCCAGTTTAGCTCAATGTATAAGATATTTAGCTCCTTCCCTTTTTCTCCTTTAAATACATTAAGTTTTATATTCATCATCAAAAAATTTAGTGACAACTCCGGTTTCTGCAGGGATCAGAGAGACAGCAAACTACCCTTTTCTCTTAGGGTTTGCAGTTTCCTCTTTTTCTGCTCCTTCCAGATCATCTTCCACTATTTGAAAAGCACTTATACGTAATTGTTTTAATCTAATCAATCAATTAATTCTGTATAGATATATCTTTATTCTAGACTTTGTCAATTCATTTATATATTTCTTTCTTTCAACCCATATGTGTTTACATGTTACAAAATAGTCATGTATATGTGTCTACTAACTGATTTCTCATAATAATCAGAGTAACTTGCTTGATATCACTTCTCTGTTTATGTTAATTTTTTTTATATATATTTATTTTTATACATTTATTGGTACTTGTTTCCTATCTGGGCGCCCAGGTTTTCTACGTACGGCACCGTAATGAAATCGGATCGCATCGCATCATACACATACACGATATTGAACGATGCGATGAGATCCGATTCGATTTCCCATAGGAAACAATGTGAAATGGCTCAATTTAGCCAAATTCTCATAGGAACAATAGTAAATGGGCCAAAAACACCCCTGAACATTGAAATGTCCCCCCAAAAGTAGTTTACGCCATCAACGTGAACCCGAAGCGTGGCGAGCGCAGCGGTACGCGTCCTCCGACCTTTTCATGCCCTACTATCCACGTCGGCGTGGAGTGAGAATAGAATAGTGTGGCGAGCGCAGCGAGCCACCGAGCCCGAAGCGTGGCGAGCGGACGCGGATACCTTCACAGTTATACGCGTCCCCTCGCGGGCGACGCGGACGCCTGGGAAGCCCGCGAAGGGACGCGTTTACCTGTGAAGGTATCCGCGTCCCCTCGCGGGGCTCGCCACGCTTTGGGCTCGGTGGCTCGCTGCGCTCGCCACACTATTCTATTCTCACTCCACGCCGACGTGGATAGTAGGGCATGAAAAGGTCGGAGGACGCGTACCGCCGCCCCTCGCGGGCTCGCTGCGCTCGCCACGCTTCGGGTTCACGTTGATGGCGGGGTGGCGTCAACTACTTTTGGGGGGACATTTCAATGTTCAGGGGTGTTTTTGGCCCATTTACTATTGTTCCTATGATAATTTGGCTAAATTGAGCCATTTAACATTGTTTCCTATGGGAAATCGGATCGCATCGCATCGCATCGTTCAATATCGTGTGTGTGTACGATGCGATGCGATCCGATTTCTCTACGGAGAATAGCATGGTGCGCAATTAACTTAGTGGGCGCCCAGATAGGAAACAAGTACCCATTTATTGATTATCTAGTAATTATAATTAATATATAAAATATAGATGATGGATTGGTATCTATAGTTAAATAAATTAATATCTCTTTATTATGAATTTATTAGCTAGAGGACACGCTGCAGTAGGACTTATAAATTTTTGTTTTTAACGCTCTAAATAGCCTGTTTATCTAATACCAGTATCAATTAATTTAATGACCAATTAATGAATGGACTCTGGCCTATAAATATGCAATACCAACACTGGCTAAACACTGCTTGAAAAAGTCTCCGGTTGTCCAGGAGATGAAACTCGTTGCTCCACATCCACCAGTTCCTGACCCAGACTTGCTCCTGACTTCCAACCTCACTATCTTCCACTTTGCCGCTCCCACTTCCGCCCGGATCACCGCTCTCACCACTGCCACACACGCTGGTTCCCAGAGCCGCATGCGTTCGCCTCCCACAGTGTGGAACCCCACGGCATCGGACTTCCATCTGTCCTGCAGAGGTGTCGCTACCATACCCTCAATGACAGTGAGTTGTTACATCTATACCCACACTTGAAAGTTTCCAACCGGGACTCCTGTCTATGGGTACGAAATTAACCCTGACGTCTCCTGCTTATACTAATACGCAGACACAGCAGCTTATTGCATATCCGCCAATTGCCTGTATGGAACACATTGCATGTCAGCTCACTTGCTAACCCAGGCTTTTCTTTGGCTCTATAAATTGCTTTGCTGCTTCTGGCTACTAACTGTTGGTACACCCAGCGGCTTACTTTAGTGGATTACACTTTCATTCAATTTCAATATTCATATGATTCAGCTGGGACGCCAGCATATATTAAGTCAGGAATTAAGTCAAGTATTTTTCACATAACAGTTTTAAATACCTCATTGCTTGCTAAATTATTATATACTATATGTTTGTTTGTCTATTACACCCTAATTTCTGTTTTTTACCTTTCTATACTGTTTATATTATCATTTGTACAGCGTGTCCTCCATCATTGTGCTCAGCGTGATCCTATCATTCTTTTTACATCACTTCCTTATTGACAGCGCGGTGTGAACCCCCCAAAAAGTATTTACATGCCTCTAAAACTCTGGCACTAAAAGTGCTGGTGCTAGAATGTTTTTAAAGTATATTTGTATTATATTTTTATCAAATAATTATATGGCGGCACTATCTTATTTCTACTTAAATTGAACAAGATACAGTATGCCAACATGCTTCAAATGCTATACCTTTTAGTGTTTTTACTCCAAAATCATACGCGACATAAGAGAAATACCTTTACCCCATATTTTTATTGCAATGTTCCGACTCATATTCATAAACTGATGTGCATGCAGGTTTCTTTTTTGCTGTCTGTTGATTAGTCTTTCCATGGATTAAAGCAGCGGTTCTCAAACTGTGGGTCCTGACCCCAAAGTGGGTCCCGGCCTTCTCAGCATGGGGTCGCGACTCCATGTTGCTGACCATCAAGCTGATGACTTCTTTTAATCTCAGTCAGTGAATGAAGAAGTCTGTTGAATTGTCTGTTATTTTAGACTCCTCCCGTCATGTTGTGCTTCCACAATACTACCATGTATGTGCTGTCTGCTGACCTCACATGTGTGGCCACCATTCTGTAGTAAATTAATGGGGTCCTGTAATTATTTTTATTGTCTGATGGGGTCCCAGAGCTAAATAGTTTGAGGACCCCTGGATTAAAGGGAACCTCACTATATAAAGTTACAAGGCAGTTGGGTTTTGCTAGTAGATGTATAAAGCACTGATAAGGGAGGAGAAGTGAGCCAGAGGAGAAGTGGCCCAGTGGCAACCAATCAGCTGCTCTGTATAATTTTTATACTGTGTAAATTATAGATGTTACACCAATGCTAATTGGCTGCCATGGGCCACTTCTCCTGTGGCTCACTTCTCCCTTATCACTGTTGCTTACTGCTGTTTTTGTCTTTTCCTTGAGGACGTTCTTAGCAAAAGTTCTGCTAGTGGAGAGGTATACACACATCCCTCTAACATGCTGTATACGTAGAAAATGTTGATTTTTTTTTTTTTAATAATAAAAAAAAACTAAGCGGAGCATAAGAAGTGCTGCTCAACAAATGTTTCCATTTAATTGTGTGTTGCAGAGGAAAAATCCTTATTTATTTGAATCTTTTGGACAAATCAGTCTTAACAAAGCTCTCAGTGATGCTGTTTTTGGAAGCAGGTAATTTTTCAATACATTTCTTTTAGCCATCTAGGAGAACTTTGGGGGATTAATCTACAGATGGCCTAGTAATCCAGCAACAATGGAACATTAAATAAGGGCAGAGTCATCCATGGAAATACTGTATCATACTTTTTAAAGTGTGTCCTTATTCAACCTCCAAAATTGTTTAAAATCCGTAACTTACTTTACACCCAAAGACAGTGACTTATATTTCTTTTGTTCAAATGCACGTTGTTTGCAGCAATTTACTATTTATATGTGGGCAATAGAAAGTACTGCTTTGAAGGGAGTTCGTCCTTTCTGAAACACCGTTCTCTGGATGCCCCAACACCACTCTACTGCTTTACTGCATGTTTAATAACCATTGTTGACAATTCTATTTATGAAATGCTTACATGTGCAATGTTAATTATAGCAACATCGATTTCTGACTACTGGTAGAGTACAGTAACTTGAATTTCCTGAACATAAATACTCAGTATTAAATAATGAAATCAAGTTCTATAACTGCTACTAATTAAGGGGCTCCTGTATACTTTGCTGTAAACCTGTGTTTGCTTGTTTTTTCTTTTTGTTTACTTTTTTTGGACTATGCAAATGCTAATAAAAGCATATGCATAGTCCATATGCAAGGAGAGTAAAAGCCTTGTCCTTTTAAATATCGGGCAGGAACATGATCGGAAGCACCGGGTTTTTACAACCTGATGCTTCATATAGAAACCTCAATGTTTGATGAGTACAGGATGTCATCTGCCCGTCCTGTTCCCGTACAGGGAGCACGCAAAGATGAGACACCATAGGTCCCAAACCTTGACAAAACACTTTTCGCACCCTATTCACCTTCAGCCCTTCTCCACACCCCAAAGAAATCGATCCCAAAGCACATCCTAAACCATATTTTCTTTAGAGATACCTATGATGCGTGGCACCATCTATGCAAAGTCCTTAAAAAAGACCCGTCAAACTCACCATGGTTAACGATATGGGGCAACCCGATGTTCTCTCCAGGCATTAATTCTGCAGCATTCAACCGCATAAAACTAAAAGGCTTGATCCTCACCTCCCAGGTCTTTGACCCGGGGGGGGAGGTATTCATACATTCCTGCAACTAAGAGAGATGTTCGGACTGCCCCATAGCGCCCTATTCCCAATAATGCAACTTAGTCACTATGCCAGATCCCTCCCAACCACCTCATTCTCCGACTCCCCCCAAGACCCTCTTCACAAAATAATCTTGAAATATAAATCCAAGAAATTCAAGACCAGAATGATATACTTCGAATTTCTAGCTCTTCAAACAAAAAAGGCTTGGTCCCATGCCACCACGGCCTGGGAAAAAGACCTACCAGACACCCTCGCACAAGACACCTTATTCAAGTACCACAGAGACACAATGAGCACACTTCAATCCTCTTTATTACAGGAAACACACATGAAAATATTGCACAGAGCTTACATTTCACAGAGCCAAAGAAGTCACTTTGTAGAAGAAGAAACAGGCAAGTGTAGGTCTTCCTCGGCAACATTCTTCCACAACATTTGGTCCTGTGGACATATCAAAAAATTCTGGTATAAAATCATAAATTTACATAAAAAAGCATTTCAACATCACACCTACCCTACACCCTATCCCACTATTATTCGCTAACTTTGACCCCTGGCACCTCTCCAGCCCCCAACTAGAACATATACCCTTTCTTACCATTCTGGTCACGGCTGCAAAGAAACTAATTCTAAAACAGTGGTTATCTCCAAACTCCCCATCCCTGACAAACCTCATCTCAATACTTGTTAAGACAATGCACTTTGACAAATATGACACTTCCCTCCCTACTGGAAGAATCTCCAGATACAACAGAAAATGGAGACTTTTCGAAGGACTCCAAACACTCCCTCCCTAGACACGAAATCCCCCACTCATATACTCCTCGTATATCTTGATATAGGACATATCGCAAAATATTCAGCACGTAACGACTCCTAGATACTACCAACGTGTTATTCCGAGTTAACCCCCACCCCCCCCCTTTTTCCCCTACCTGTCTCCTCTACTACTAACTTTCTTCTATTCCCCCTATTATATATAAGTGTATAAGATGTTTTAAGTTATTGTAGTTTTTGCAACATTGGCGAACTAACAATAGGACCCAGATACGCATTCTCAAGAAGCGCGTTACTCGAGAAGGACAAAAATAGATCCAATAAAACTCCACCTTACCTTACCTTACCTTGTTGACAATTGGTCCAGACAGCCTAGGACACACAGGAGCGCCTCCGAAAGAACCATACCAACACCCCAGGCTCCAACCTACAAGAAAACAGCAAAAAGACGTTATCCTAATGTAAATCAGTCCCTAACGTAGGACCTTACCCTAAGGGACTCCTTAATTTTCACCTTTCGAAATACCCATGTTGCAATGTATTTTTGCTATATGTGTATGTAAATATACTATGTGAAAACTTGAATAAATTATGCTTGAAAAAAAAAAAAAAAAAAGATGAGACACCATAGAGTGCCTTCGTTTTGCGTACTCCTTTCAAATCATTCGATGGTCTTCGACCATCGAATGATTTGGCCCCCGCACCCAAGGCTGCGAATGGATGTTTATGCGGGGAAATCACCGAGCGAGTGGGGGGGGTTTGGCTGTGCGAGCGGCGGACAGCGTTTAATCCACACTCAAATTTGCAGCGTTGCCTGTGGATTGGAATAAGAGATATTTAAAAAATAGCGAGAGAGAAAGAGGATTAGGGAACAGATAGAGAGAGAAAGGGGAGGGAGGGATAGGGAATAGAGAGACAGTGGAAGAGGGAGGTATAGGGTATAGAGAGTGAGGAAGAGACAATAACAAAAAGAGAGTGGATGCTGAGAGGGGGGGAGGGAGTCATATTAAATGGAGAGGAAGGGGGAGGGAGAAACGGGTGTAGGGAATAGTGAAAGAGAGAGGGGAGGGATAGAGAAGAGAGATAGAGAAAGTGTAACACCTACATTGGAGTCTGAGTAAAACCTCATACACACCTGGCAATGTCGCTAATTTTATCCCTTTTGAACAATAGCGCTCATTATATTGCTTAGTTTGTATACCATGCCTGGCAGCCGATGCACACTTCTGCGGGTCATTAACCAGAGCCATGCTGCAGAATGCATGTCCCTCTGATCTCCCCACCCCACCACCATTGGTGCTCATCGCCTGCTGGCATTGGCAAGTGTGTATGCAATGTGGCAATAACACGTGGATTGGCAGATAATTCGGTGATCCAGGTGTTTTTCACCTACTGTAGGTAAAAAATGCACCTTGCATTTACATAGGGTGAATTTCCATTCACCCTAAACAAAAGGTGTCAAAGTGATGATTTATCACCTAGGCCAGGCATGTCCCTCCAGCTGTTGTGAAGCTACACATCCCAGCATGCCTTGCCATAGTTTTAGCATTCCCCAATAGCAAAACTGTGGCAAAGCATGATGGGACTTGTAGTTTCACAACAGCTGGAGGGCCATAGTTTGGACATGCCTGCCCTAGGCAAACAAATCGGCACTGATTGAATTTCTTAAAAAGTCCTGCTGATTAACACACTGCTTCAAGATAATTTGCATTCAGTACAGAGAGTCTGGTGAGCAGTATGGTAGGAAAACTGGGAGCCATTGAGGCATCGCTACCATCTGTAGTTGAGATCTGACGAGGTGGCGCAATTGTTTTGAGTCTGATCATTATCTCATTAACCCAGTGGTTCACAAATTGTGTGCCGAGGCACCCTGGGGTGCCTTGGGGGACTTTCAGGGGTACCCTGGGTTGGTGGTTTAGGACCAATTCAAGTTTTTTATGTCCATTATAATAGTCAAATTGTGGACAGCCAGAAGGTAATCCTGTCAATTACTATATAACTGACCCTAAGGATAATATATAAACACAATTTATTTAAATTAATATTTGTTTCGGACTTTCTCAATCAGAAACCTTTAGCTTAGGGGTGCCACGAAAACATTTCTGATGCTTTGGGGTGCCGTGATTCAAAAATCTTTGGGAACCCCTGCCTTAACCTCTCATGCAGCCTACATCTGATTGCTTGACACTTGTGACTTGTTTTCCTTTATTGTGAGATTGAGTTGGAAGTTTTGATATTTTTATTGTATTGTTTTGCTATGATATGGTTGTTTATTGGCTTGATAAAAAGAGAACAATTTTGATAAACATTGTCCTAAAGGCTCCACCACAAGCTACAGTATTGCTGAGGAACAGTAAATTAGTAAAATAATTTCATGTATTTATTTCTGAAAGCTTAGAATGCTGCACTCTGCAGTGTTGGCTCTGCCTTCTAAAAAGGACCTTCTCTTAAGCCCCGTACACACTAGGAGATATCAGTAGTCCTGAAAATGCACAATAATGAAAATGAAGATTCAACATGAATGCACACTAAAGAATTCATTAGCACCAAGATGGCGGCGCAATTACAGAACTGATAGACATAAGGAGTACCAAGATGGACGAAGAATATAAGAAGACTATTGCGGGACATGTAACTTCCGGGAGGATGGGATATGCGAACACAGAAGATGGCCGCGGCATGACCGACTTCCGGGAGGATGAAGATGGCCTCTGAATAAAAGACTAAGCAAATGCCCGGCGGCACAATACGATGCACTCCGGCACGTCACTTCCGGTGGAAATAAGATAGCCACACACCGCCGGAAGTGTTAGGACGGACTCCCACACCTGGGAATATGTATTGTGATAAATACCCTACAAGTTAGATATACTTTGGAATGTAGTATACATATGAACAATTAACCCACAGATGTTAGGAATCCATTAATTAGGAGGTCTATTTAAACCTCATCTACTGATGGTCACTGATACCTTGAAAAAGATCTTCCTTAAGATTGAAACGCGTTGGTGGTGACCTGAGGAGCAGCTGACCTCATCTAGTGGATCTGAGGGAGAACGAGGGAGATTGAAAACGGGGCCCCGTTTTTTATACACCTACTATCTAGACCTCTGGAACTTCAGATTCCATAAGATGAGTAACCTAGCTCATTTTATTTTTATTTTTATACTCCCTCTGCAATAAAGGATCCATTTTACTTCATTGCAGTGGATACCTGTCTTTATTATACTGGATAAAGAGTTTGAGAATTGTTGATACGCTACATTCAAATTGACAATAGTGAGTACCCGGAAATGGGGAATCCCTGACGATATTGTTTATTCTGGTGGATACCAGCATACCGTGTTTATACAATCTATGTCAGGCATTCCCAACCACGGTCCTCAAGGCACACCAACAGTGCAGGTTTTAATGATATCCAGGCTTCAGCACAGATGGTTTAATCAGAATCCCTCAGATAATAATTAAGTCACCTGTGCTCAAGCCTAAATATCTACAAAACCTGCACTGTTGGTGTGCCTTGAGGACCGTGGTTGGGAATGCCTGATCTATATAATATTTTGCTTGACGCATTTGTATAGCGTTTTGTATATCACTATTACACGAGGGCGAAGTACTTCCCTTTTGTTTTTCATATCGAACAATCATACCACAAGAGGCTTGCATCGGATTTATCCCCAATAAGAGGGAAGAAATGATTTGTTTTAGCGCTCTAATGAGGTGAAGGACATCTTTCTTCCATATACTAGGCATATACCCACATGATAGGTTGGCATTAGGCCTGTGACCTGCTGTTATAAGAGGGGCACCAGCTAAAATCTCACCTATGTCATCAAATTGGTCAGGATTATAGGAGAAAGTGGGTCTAGTGTGCAGTATCCATGGTCTGTGAGGATGGAAAGGGGCCAGAGAAGAAAGTTGACGGTAACAAAGAGGCAATGAGGTTTAGAGGACTGGGTGGATATTAGAGTAGTTAAGTATTTGCTTGGCAAGTGAAAGGGCAGTGCTGTAGGATGAAAATATTAATTTATATCAAAGTAACAGAATATGAACAAATTCCCTCCAGTGTTACTTAGCTGTGCATGAGCTGTTTAGTTTGCCATAGATGAGATTTTGATCATCTGCCCCATTTTTCTGAACAGTCTGCCCCAAAGTCCCCTTCACTATACCTGCCCCTCCTAATATCTGTGTCTGTACCCCCTCTTCACATTTGTGTCTCTGCACACTCCCCCCATCTACATGTCCCCCCCCCCCCCCCCCCCATCATATCTCCCATTTTACAAATTAATCTACAGACCCCAAACATGCTGTTCTGTTCTGCTGGTGTGTCCCTGTTTCGACGTGTAACCTGGTGGCAGACTCCTGTATTGCAGTGTTCATTGGCTCCTATCAGAGCCAGGGGAATAACATACTGAATTACACTGACTTCAGTTTTTAGAAAGCGTTTAAAAAAGAGAACGATAACATCTCTATCATAAATTTCAAACTACATGAGCAGGCAATTCATAAAAAAATGAAAGATTTTAAGATCTGTGAGATTTGATTGAACAGCTTCCTGGCTGTGTTGTATGGGAATTACATCAAATTATATTTTATCGTTTATTTGAAGTTTAGCCCAGTTAATCATGGATTTCCATCAAAGGACTACAATTTAAAATGCTCTCGTGGTTTCCTGATTTAAAAAGTGTTGCTGTATTGTTTGTATACATGTATTATATGAGCTCTGTAATAACTGAATGTTATTTCACTTTTTGGCACACAAACAATCAGTATGATCTGCACTTCGTTTCAAATTAAATAAGGCAAAACATTTGTTCTAAGCTGCCACTCACCTTGGTACTCTTACAAAATATGGATTTATTTTACATCTGAGTTTCATAGATTGAAATGAATAAGAATGTTAACTTTGAATGTTTATTTTTTACCGGGATAAAGCAGCTTTACATTCAAAATACAAAGTAGAACTGGGATGTTGGTCGACAGTCATTAGGTTGACATACTGGAAGGTCGACAGGTGTCTAGGTCTACATGGGACAAGGTCAACAGGTGTCGGTTGACACAAGCATTAGGTCGACATGGTCTAGGTCAACATGGGGTTTTTCTCTGTTTTTTTACCCGAATGTCGACACAGTCGACATGGACACAGTTTTAAGGGCACCACTTAAAACTGAAGAATAGGGGTTGCAGTGGGCTACGGGAGAGCAGCGGGGAGCCGGTGGAGGGTGGCGGCAGCACCTCGACAGAATGGACCATGTGAGTGCCCCCTTCTGGCAGCAGGTAGCGGCAGCAGGCGAATGGAGATAGAATCACCAGGAGCATCTCCAATGTGAGCTGCTACATCAGTATGTATCAGGGCGGTGGTGTGTATGAGGGATATGAATGAGAGAGGTAGCGTTTTCATGGGGACGTCCATTAAACCCTGGGCTTTCCCATGTACCATTGCCACCACTGCCCCCGTCCGTCCCCTTCCCTCCCTCCTTGCGCAAACGGCCCAGCGATACTGTAAATCGCCAAGGCCAAATTCAGTTTACTCCGAATTAACTAGAATCGGCCCCTTTATTTTTTTTCTGCCCCTAGTCTGTCTTTCTACTATATCTCTCTCCTTACCTCTTTTTCCATGCTTCCCCTTGCTCTCTTTCTTTTTCCTCCCTCTCTTTGACAGTCTCACCCTCTCTTCCCACCATATTTCATGTTTTCCCAACCTCCGCCTATAGTTTCTCTTTCCAGCCCCAGCAAACCAAGTGTCTCTCACCAGACACATCCCACACAGTGTAACTCTCTAGCCCAAACGGCATCTCTCTTCAGCTTCAGTCATTGCCCCAGCCCATATTATGTCATTCTGGCCACCACACTTACTTTTTCATTGTTTCTGGCTGCCCACCATCACTACTCTGCCCCATTGTGTAATGCCATGTGTGCTGCACTACAATAAACTTTATAGTGATAAGTGCAATAAAGTAACAGAAATTCCCTGGATGGACCCTGTACCCACTGGCACCACCTAGAGGGTAGCTGGCAGTCACCCTGGTCATGCGGTTAGGCCACCTATGCCAAAAGCCAGGCTTGCTACAATCCACCCTCTGATTTAAAAAAAAAAATTAAGATTCACCTTTTAACTCTAATGTTATTATTCTATCATTAAGATCTGTGAAGTGCAGACGTATTATCTTCTTTGTCATAACATTGTTTAGTTCTTTGGAATATTTGCATTATGGAATTTGTGGAATTCGTTTTCTAGACTTGGCATGTAAAGCACCCCAACATAGAACATATTTCATGTAATATTTTTGCAGTCATGCAGGCTTGTATTCTACAATATAGCTTTGTGCTATTTAACTCTAACATTCCTTGGAACAAAAAGTATGTTTTTCCATCCCGCGGCATTCCACATTCCTGCTTAGAAACTATACTGTACATTGATAGACAGGTGAATCCAAAGTCTTTTCATAACAATCAACTGATTCAAGATTAAAGACTAAATTAGCTCCAGATTCCGACTGGAGTGCAAGTTCTTGAGAATGGGAATATTATTTATTTGTTGCTGCACGTAAATAATTCACTAGCCACATATTAAAACAATTATTTTGTTTTATACTTTGCACTTCATATGTACAGCCTTAATAATTGAAGGTACCTGCCTTTACTATTTTTTTATATTTTGGCCTTGTTTAAGGTCTGGGATAGCTGCTATAACAATAACGTTACCATGTCTCTGCGTGGATTCTATAATTGTAATAGTAATTTTTAAAAGCAAGATAAAGTGATATTTAATATGCAAATATCCTTTAAAGACATTATATACAATCAATGATTTTAAAAAGGTAAATTACTAATTAAATAATAGAAAATTAAATGAAGAGAAAAAACTGTAATCTTGCATTAAAAAAAAGCGAGAATACTGCTGTACATCTAAGTGAGTCCTCTGGTAAAAGAACCCTTCAATACAAACAAGACTCTGCGGGTGCTGTACATTAGAATTGTTAACACTGTATTTATTTATTGATTTACAGTTTCTATTATAGTGCAACATATTTTTTTATTTATTTGGTACTTGTGTAGTACCAGGGCGCCCACTAAGCAATTTGCTTAGTGGGATAGTCTGCGTAAGGAAATCACATTGCATGTCCCGTTTTAGTGCCGTGCGATGCGATCTTCCTAAGTAATTTATTCACTGCTCTCTCGCCCCGGCTTATTGCATCGCATGCCATCGTACCTCACGCAAAATGGCATGCGATCGCATGCCATTTTATAGGGTGCCATACCATTAACTAAACTACACTGCAATGAAATGCAATGTGATTTTTAGGCATCCCCCCACTATCCAATGTGATTTTTAGGCACCCCCCACTTTCCACGCCACCCCCAAAGCGTGGCGAGCGCAGCGGAACGCGTCCTCCCGACCTTTTCATACCCCCACTAGCCATGTCGGCGTGGAGTTGATTTCATATAGTGTGGCGAGAGTAGCGAGCCACCGAGCCCGAAGCGTGGTGAGCGAATGCGGATGACTTCATATCTATTCCACGGCCCCTCGCGGGGGCTCGCTGCACTTGCCGCGCTTCGGGCTCGCCACACTATTTGAAATCAACTCTCAATAGTGGGGGTATGAAAAGGTCGGGAGGACGCGTTCCGCCACCCCTTGCGAGGCGTGGATAGTGGGGGGGGGGGAGGGGGGGTTAGGAACACATTCACACCTGCCATTCCATACTTCTGACACAGTAATGAGGACATGTGTTAACGATTAACTTTAAATTTACTTAATAATGAAGAATAAAGATAACTCATTAATTACATTTATACACAGGAATCAAGTGAAACAACAATAATAAAGATAATGAAAATAGAATGAAGGAAAAAAAAGACTAATAGAGTCCTTATGAAGGTTGTTAATTTGCCTTGGGAAGCAGTGTCAGAGCATGTATAATGCGCCTAAAGGGATTAGAAGCGCCCAGAGTCTTCCTCTACATGAACTCATGTATGAATCCAAGTTTTTTCGGGAGGTGCCTCTTTGGCGCTTGTTTCACCATTTACATGCCCCCCCCACAGCCACTCTATATTCTGCGTGTCTCTGGGTCCATAAAGTTGAACCGATGGTTCACGTGCGCGTGCTCATAGCCTGCTTGCTGAAGCTGCTCGGTGTTGTAGGCCCTCCAACAATCAGAATAGATCATCGATCCAGGAGCAATGAAATCGTTGATGGCAGCCATCAATATACTGACATCTCTCTTCTCAACTGCAGTGACAAAGCAGGCACCAGTCTCCCTGCAGATCCCTCCAGAAATCCAGTGCTGAGGCAGTATCCTTCCAACATGATTTTTGCGCCTCACGAAGAGACTTTCATCAACTTCAACCACCATGCCGGGACCGCCAATTTGCCTATGGGGCTGGGAAATCAAGTCCATAGTGCATGCCTCCTGCATCAAGCCATTGTACTGCACTGCGGTTTTGTCATCTCCTCCGCCCATGAGTAGATAAAGCGGACAAGGGTGAGGAAGATAACCGGCACCCCGGGAACCAGTGCACCGCTCTGAGGCTCACCATTTTGCGGCAGGCCTTTATGTGGCAGCGCCACATGCTTTCCTTCACGGATAGCCGCATCGGGTGCCCGTTGACACAATTCTGCGTGACCGGCAGCAACTGGTGGCGCTGGAAAAAGAGTACAGCCTCCTCCTCTGTATTTGGCAAGGTGATAATGGTGACTGGTTCACCTGCCATCACCGTAACCTCAGTCGCATTATCAGCTCTCCCTGATGCAGCCATCACTCTCAGTTATTCACCTCAGACTGAATCTGACAGGGACCGGGAACACTTACGCTGACTACGCTATTTGTGCAGCCTACGCTTATTGAGAAAGCACAGCTACGCTAACCGCAAAATGTCCATACAATATTAACTACTGAGATCGCATCGCACTGCACTAAAACGGGCGGTACGATGCAATGCGATTTCCTTACGCTAGCGTACGTATGTTAATTGGGCGCCCTGGTACTACACAAGTACCATTTATTTATTTACAGGTTTGTTATATAGCTCAGCATATTCTGTTGCGCTCTACAATTGGAAACAACAGTGATTAAACAAACTGGGTAGATACAAACCGACATGGAGGTAGGAGGGCCCTGCTCGCAAGCTTACAATCTATAGGGTTCCATTGCGCTTTACAATTGGAAACAGTGATAAAACAAACTGGGTAGTAACAGACTGACATAAAGGTAGGAGGGCCCTGCTCGCAAGCTTACAATCTGTAGATACTGTAGGGGTTATTCTAGTTGACTAGCAAAGGCCCAATTATTATAATTATTATTATAATTTTATTTATAAGGCGCCACAAGTGTTTCGTAGCGCCGTACAAAGGAACAATACAGGGAGACAAAGCTTGGCATAACATTGAATAAATAACAAGAATACAGTACAAATAAAGAGCGCCACAGTTCAATACACATTACAGCTTGGATATAAGTAGTGAGGACTAAATCAACATACAGTACAACTAGAGGCTAGATGGTCACTGAGTGTTGGAGTATAGGAGTATATCGGAGTATAGGAGAGCTGTGAGTGACATGTGAAGAGAAGTGGGCTTTGACAACAGGAGGGAAGAGGGCCAAATGGAGGAGACAAATGGACCAAACCATATGCACTGCAGGTGGGGCAGATGTTAACATGTGCAGAGAGAGTTAGATTTTTGTGGGGTTTGTACTTCAAACTGATATCTATGTTGCAGTGTAAAATTAAAGCAGCCAGTATTTACCCTGCAAAGGAACATTAAAACACCAAAATTTAACTCTCTCTGCACATGTTATATCAGCCCCTGCTGCAGTGCATATGGATTTGTCCATTAGAGAATGATTGTGTCTTTGCGAGTGAACCAGAATAACTACCTGTGTTTTTGTTCTCAACTTCACAATACAGATTGTTTACTCAATGTACTAATGTCCTCTATCAATTATAGGGTGAGTTCTTATGGCTGTACTTGATCGCCAATTTCGTTCATCCAATATCAAGGTTGAATAATAGATAATTGGTATCCCCAATAAAAAGTTATTTAAAACATAAACATTTTTAATACAACAAATGGTCCCCAGCTCCACACACTGCACTGCAGTGGCAGCTATCTTGCAATCACCTCCCAAGGTTCCTAATCTCACAGTCTGTCCTCTCCTACTCCTGTACCCACAGTTTCTTTCTCCTATCCCTACTTTACAGTCCTCCTGCTGCGGGTATTGCGGAGCTGGAGACCGTTCTGTACGGTCTTGCATCCGTGATTTAATTATAATCTGACTCCCGCTACATGCTACAGAGCAGTAGTAGCTGCTTTGCCTCTGCTCTCCCACCCCCTCCAAGCCCACTCTCACCCACAATGGGCTCTGGATCATTATCTGTGCTTGTTACTGCCTACTACAAGATCTTCCAGCCCATCCTTTCTGACAAAATCCATCTTAGATGAAACCATGTGCACTGTAGGTGGGGCAGATGTAACTTGTGCAGAGAGAATTAGATTTGGGTAGGGTTTTACTTCAAAGTGAGATCTATATTATAGTGTAAAAATAAAGCAGCCAGTCTTTACCCTGCACAGAAACAAAATAACTCACCCAAATCTAATTCTCTCTGCACATTTTACATCTTCCCCCCTGCAGTGCACATGGTTTTGTCCATCTATGAAGGATTTTGTCAGAAAGAGTGAACTAGAATAAGGCCCTTAGTCCTGCATACCGCAGCCTACAAAAAGCACTTTAAGGTTAGCAGCAGGTAATTCTCCCACAGCATAGTTTTACGCACGGACAACTGCTGACCTGTGGATCTCTACTTTGTTAACTCGACCATCAAGAGGACCAAGAAAATAGGGCACGTCATTATAATCTTCAATCATAGGAGGTGTCCCTAAAGACATCGATATAACCAGTTTGGACGATTATCTCAAAAAGCTTTTCTCCCATCTTTCTCCCACTACTCTAGAAAATCACCTACCCCTGGACCGAGCTCATAGAGCTCTTCATCCCCGTTTACAGGACTCTTCTCAGCCCAGGGATATGATTTTGCACTGTTACTATTTCATGGCTAAAGAAGATATTGTTCATGCAGCTCGGAAGCTTACATCAGTGGCATTCCAAGATCATTCACTTAACATTTATCAAGATATTGCCCCTTCTACACTGCTTAAGCGGAAAGACCTTAAACCTGTGACAACTCTTCTAAGAGAACGAAAACATGTTATAGGAGGGGCTTCCAATTCCGCATTCTGATTTGGCACCAGGATCAATTTCATACTGTTTAATCATTGGAGGAAACACAATGCCTTCTGTCTTCCATAGGATTGTCTATGCCTTCCCCGACTGCTGACGCATCTTCTAGTACACAACATCTCCAACCTTCTGTTTCAGATCGCACTCCCCAAAGATCTCTGAACCGAGATTGGTCGAACGTACCTTCTACAAGAAAGTCTGCTCCTTCTGAGCCCCCACCCTGAACTTTTCTACTTGTTTTTCTTCTCTGGTCCTACAATTTACGGACTGTTTTCTGTAACATCATGGTTTCTGTAACTCCTAGCTTTGTTTACTATACTAATTGGCTATTTTCATATAGTTGTTGCCTTAGTCTCAATTAGAGATCTACTAGCTAGCAAAATAAGGTAAAAACAATATTTCAATTGCTTATCCTGTTAAGCATTAGTTGATTTGCAATTTATAGTAACACCTTTTTATCTTTTTGTTGTACTGCTGATCACCAGTCTTGTTCTGTTTTGTGTTTTTTTTTTTCTCTAACTCCTTATTTGTCCTGGATGGTGATATCCCTCTCCTGGTTCCAACCCGTTAGATGGCTGCTATAAGCAGTGTTAGAAGTAGAGAATTTACCAGTATGAACCTTTTTGGTTTACAACTATACTCTTTGTTGTTGGCCTCAAGCCAGAAATGGGTTTTCTGGCCTAACCCATATTTATGCCTTTAGACTATCCTAGCAATGTCCCCTATAATGGGTTTTATGGCCATGACCGGTTTTTGTCACCTAGTGACTTTTTCTTTAATATTCCCTGACTGGCATTATAGACCAGATATGTTACCCTCTGGTCTTCCACTTCCCCTATCTCCCTCATTTTTCCACTTTTTGTTTGTTTTTCTTTTTCTCTTTCCTTTTTTACTGGGTCATCTATTTCTTACTGTAAGTTTTGGTTGTTTATTTCTTTTGCACATTTCTCATTGTACTTTTATACAGTGATATGTGCTCCCGTGGGAGGACCCAAGGCATCTCTCTATCCCGCCAGTTATGGCCTTTAGAATTTATTCAGAGAACATCAATGGTTTGAATGTCCCCTTCAAACACACTAAGCTTTATATGTCTCTTAAACATACCAGAAGTGGCCTCATTTTCTTACAGGAAACACACTTCAAGAAATCACTCAACCCAGAGTTAAAATCAAAAGCTTTTCCCCTAACTTTTCACTCCTGTGAATCTAACCAGACAAATTTATAATAATACATTTAAATAATTTAATATAATTTAAATAGGGATGCAGTAGAATTCAGATCTTCTGATGTTGTGATCAACAAATGTCTTCAACAAGCTCGTCTTCCCTACCTGTTTGCACAAGCTTCTATACAATTAAACCAAGATATCTCTGATGAAGAGATTTCTAAAGTCCTGAAATACCAAAAACATTCTAAAGCCACTAAGCCTGATGGCTTCTCTGCTTCCTACTATAAAAATGTGCTCATATTTTAACCCCCCCCCACCTTAAATTCCTGTTCAGTGCAGTACTATATGTATCCCATTTCTCTTAATCCATGCTTGAAGCAAAAATTGTCATTATCCATAAGGAAGGTTATAAATCCCCACGATTGTGCCAGCTATAGACCAATTTCATTGCTAAATGTCGATATAAAATTATATGTCAAAATGTTAGCCACATGCCTCAATAGTGTTCTCCCTGACCTAACCCATTATGATCAAGTGGGTTTTATTGCTGGATGTCAGGCCAGGGATAATACAAGAAGGACAATATATCTGATCTAAATTCTTAATCCTAGACAATCCCCCTCCCTCATTCTGGCATTGGATGCTGAAAAAGAGTTTGACCACATTTCAGGGCCTTTCTTATTTCAAACTCTGCAAATATTTGGTATAAAAGATGAGTTTTAACTGCTAGTTTTAACTGCTATATTCGCCCTGTAGTCTCCTATAGCTAGCTAGAGTTTTGACTAACGGTATTCTTTCGGACCCTTTTCCACTTACTAACGGCACAAGGCAGGGTTGCCCACTTTCTTACCTCGTGTTTGCTATGGTTATCGAACTGCTTGCCGCTGTGATCAGATTGTCTGACGGAATACGGGGAGTCAAAGTGGGCCCCCAGAACTCCAAAATATTGTTATTCGCTGAGGATATTCTGTTCCTTCCCTGCACTATATGACATCATATGGCCATTTGTCTGGTTACAAAATTAATTTTTCTAAATTTTAAGCCCTGCCCCTGCATATTGCCCATGAACTGAAAAGTTCATTATCCTCCTTGTTTCACTTTAAGTGGCAAACTCGCAGAATTAAACATCTGGGAATCTATATTATGTCTTACTATGACCATTGTTATTCCAAACTCTATCCCTGACTATTAAATAAGCTTAAACAGGTTTTAAATCTTTGAAAATCTTATAAAATGTCTTGGTTAGGTAGGATCATCGCTATCAAGATGGCTATATTACCCCAAGTTCTTTATTTATTTAAAATGCTCCCAGATTAGCTCTAAATACTCTCAAACTTCCCAGAGCTTTGGCAGGTTGTGGGTTTCCTGATGTTAAATTATATTACCTTGGCTAGTCATTTCAGTCAAGTAGCTGCCTCCTTTGCTCCACTGGGGGCTTTGGCCTGGATTGATAGGGATACCTACACGTTGGGAGTCCACTCCCTGACCTCACTCTGGAGCCTAGATAAATCTGCATGACACTCTGAGACATTTACTTTCCTCCCTTAAATTCTTCCTTTGGGACTGACTACTCATCTGCTAAATTTAAACTAGCTTCCATTCCTTCTCCTCCCACTTCCCTGTGCAACAAACCTGCCTTTCCACCTGGTTGTTCTCCTACGCAATTTAAATTGTGGTACAAGGTGGGCATTAGGCTAGTGTAGGAACTTCGGGTTCAGGGATTATGGGCCTCCCTGGACAAACACCAGGCTAAATTTCCCCTTATCCCCTTACTGGTGCCCCCTTCTTTGAGTATTTTCAAATTCAACACTATACTGGGACTCTAGAAATTCATAGAAACATAGAATTTGATGGCAGATAAGAACCAATTGGCCCATCTAGTCTGCCCCTTTTTTAAACATGATACCTCAAACCATATTTGATCATTATTTCTTTGTGAGGATATCAATATGCCTATCCCAAGCATGTTTACATTTTTCTACTGTATTTGCCTCTACCCCCTCTGATGGGAAACTTTTAATTTTTCCTCAAATTTCCCCTTAATCTTCCTCCCTCTAGTTTCAGTGCATGTCCTCATGTTCTATTGCTCCTTTTCCTCTGAAGAATGTCTCCTACCTGTCATACCTCTTTTGAGCAAATCTGTTTGAGGTATGATCTCTTACATTTACTTGACACTAATTGCAGCTTCTGCTCCCGTGCAGACCCGCCGTGAACTGGATTGGGAAAGAGATCTTGCCCCTCCTCCCCCCGATCCATCGTCTTGGGAGGAGATCAGGGAGGGCATTGCCAAGAGTTCAATTTCAACTCGTATAAAGGAAACCTATAAACCTCCTATACCCCAGTTAGACTATCTCAGATCTTTCCCTTTGCTGCAGTTTTTTGGTGGGCTGTGGCCAGAGAGGCACCTTGTATCATATATGGCGGACTTGCCCTATCATTATTCCTTTCTGTAATCAGGTTCTTAATTTGATGAAATCCCTCTCTGGCATTTCATTTTTCCTAGACCCTTGGGTCTTTATATTGGCACTCCCTTTTCAGAATCTAGATCATTCTATTAACAAATTTATTCTCTCATGTATTGGCAGCTGCAAAATCTTTGATAGCCATAAATGGGAAATCTACCTCCCCACTCTACAATCACTGAATAACTATATTTGGTTTATTGCCAATTTGGAGAAGATTATATATTATCTCCATGACCACCCTCATAAATTTAATTTGATTTGAGATCCCTGGGTATCATTGAGCTCTCCTATTCCTAATCCTAGTTAAGAACTGCCAATTACTCTGGAACTGTTTCTGACCCTTTGATGTCTTATCCTCGGGTCCTCCCTACGGCCCTTCCACATTATTAGTGCTATATACTGTTGCTAGACGACTTGCAGCCAATGGTTTTATTCTATATTGTCTTGTGTTTTCTACATTCAGCACCAACTTATTTACAAATGAGAAAAAAAAGACACTCTCTTTTGTGGTTAAAATGGACTGGATGGAGACTTCATTACATAAAGAAAAACGCGTTAACAAATTTATTGACACCTTGGACATTTCATTACAAAAACAAATCCATAGTTGTTTTAAAATGACTTTGTGCTATGACACTAAAACATTTTTAACTGATCCTCCTATACATTTTAATTAACCCCCTGTATTTTCTACAGGGTATCTTTGGGCCTCAGGTGATTCTTCTTTCTCTTCTTTCTTTTTCTCTTCTTTCTCTTCTTTCTCTTTCTCTTCTTTCTTCTTTCCTCTTTTTTTCCTCCGTCCAATATACAGTATATATAAGTATATAGATTGACCAAACTTATAATACTTTTATTATTTCTTTAACTTACAGTAAACAATTATCTTGCTTTCTAAATGTTTTACGTTCACTTGACATTGCAATACATTGCTACTGTTCCTAAAATGTTAAAACTCATATAAAAGCATTTTGAAAAAAAAAATTGTATCCTACTTTTTTTGTACGATCATTGCCTCTTTCTGAATAAATAAAAAGTTAACATTTTTGTTATATTGCTGACTTAATCAGGGGCAATCACTTCATGTCACAGTCTTTTATTGTGAATAGAGTCAACCTAGTGTTCTTTCTGGCACCCTACATATTTCACAACATGTGCTGTTTCTCTTCCCTGCCTGGTGAGGACCTCCCTAATTATGCTTAGCCCTGTCTGCTCATTTAAATAGTACCATTCGGCAAAATGAAATATTTTTTTTCAATTTAGGTGCCAAACTGAGTGTGCTCATTCTTTACTTAGCAAGAAATGTGCTTGATCCAACCACCCAATAGTCCAACATATTGGACCTTATTCAGGTCTGTATGCTCGCATGTAAGTGTGATGTTTTTGAAATGCGCATTTCTGTGAATGTGCATGCACCATGTATGTGTGTCCATGGAGAATAGATTGATTGCCAGGTGGGGGGGTTGTCATGGGGCTGCGGCCGGGGGACTCACCCATGGGCAGGGCCAGATTAAGGGCTTAATGGGCCTGGAGCTGAAAATGTACATGGGCCTATAATGGAAGTGCAGGGGGTGAGGCCAATACCATGTAGGCATGTAGAACCCATATAAACAAACAAAGGCTATAGAAGTGGAGCGCTACGTATCAATCAAATAAAAAATCTAAATTAAATATAATTAGATCAATTGGGTATCACAAAAGTATAAGAAATTTATTATGCATTCTAAATAAAAAATCAATACATTTCACTTATTAATAACCAATATAGTGCACTTGAATAGATAAAATAGTAAATAAAAAATTGGACTGAGCAATATACTTAAGGTTGTCTCCCGCTTATGTCCATATTAAATCCTGTGGTTCAATTCGTCCTCCTTCTTTTATAGGTATCACTGGAACTTATAATGGTGGGTATCCATAGAACCTGGCTGGGTTATTTGCACTGTGTTATAGTGTCTCTGTACTCCTTGCTTGGGGCAGCATCACAGGCTGGTAGAAGAGGCAACCCAAGAATTGAGCAGGTGGTGGTGTCCCGGATACTATATTCCAGTGGAGGAAGTTGGACCTCAGGCAAAGTATTTAACCATGTATTCACAGCGGGGTATCCATCTAATGTGCTTAAAAGTCCAATGGGATTGGTAAAATGGCTATACCCTGATGCGTTTCGTCATCTAAACTGTCAACTTTTTCAAAGGAATGATCTAATGACCCAATTGATCTAATTATTTTTAATTTAGATTTTTAATTTGATTGATACCTAGCTCTCCACTTCTATCCTCTTTGTTTGCTTATATCTTGTTTTAAGGAACTGACTATTCCTTTGTGTGAGCTGCTTAAACACACACACTCCATCCCTCTCACCTACTTTTTACCGGCTGGTAAACACCCCCTCTCTTCTTCCTGTAGAACCCATACACCCCAATGTCTCCCTAACTATATAAACTATATAAAACATACAAAAATTGCATAATTTTGTGTGTAAAATAGAAATGCAATTTTATTACTTTTGATTTATGGCCAACCATGTGGCCAGTTGGTGATCATGGGCCTATTTTAATGTGGAGGCCAGGAGCTGCAGCTCCATCCACCCCATTGTTTATCTGGCCCTGCCCATGGGAACACACAGCATTTCATGGGTGTTTCCATGAAAACGTTGGGCATTCCCATGGAAATTGTCCGGTGACATGGGTGCCAGGGGCATGTAGCTAACATCACTGAATGTCAGTTGCCCAATCACTTCCTTCAGAATGTGCACACACATCTAAGGTTGCTCTGAGCAACCTTAGATGTGCGTGTGCCTTCTACATCATTCGATGCTTGGCATTCCCCTAGAGGCTTGAATGGATGGCCACTATTCGCAAGGTGGGGTTTGGTGGACTCGCAAGGCTGCGAATTCGCAGCCTTTTGAATCAACCAGAATAATCCGCAAAGTACACCGGGAGATTCAAATAGATGCCTCTTTCCTAAATACAGGTGCACTTAAAATGATGTTACAAAACAGTGTTTGAAATGTTTTTTTGCTCTTTCAAAAATGACCCCCTCTGACACCAATTTCTCATAGCCCAGTTAATTGCAGCATTATTGCGTTTAGTACTCAAGGTGTGAGGTGTGTATTTAATACAGCAAATGTAATTTACTGTAAATGATTTGTCTACTGATGCAGCTACACAATGTGTTTTATGGTATAATAATGAGTCCTTTTTCCTTTCTATCATGGCAAAACTGTCCAAATAGGGCACAAAATCTTTTTGTTTTCAAGTGAAACATGGTCCATCTTATGTGCTGATACCATTGAAAGTGTTTTCAACGCAGTTCTGTAGCTCATCTTTCTGTATCTTTGTAGCAGTAAATGTTCTACACCAAGACAATGCATTGCTGTTACCTGCATAGATGGTTTACTGAGTAACTGATACAGTCCAACTGGAAGATAGAGTGACCCATTAATGACCCCATGCTCTCAAGTAGGGAAAGTGACAGTACAATTTGTATTCACCTCTGTTACATTCAAGGTTTAACTTGTGACAGGTCCTATAGTGATTCTGAAACCCATCAGCAGATAAAAGTTTGGCCATTGTCTCCTTTGGAGGAAGACCAAGTAGAGAAAATGATTGTATTATATGTTCTGTACCTGATACTAAAAGCTTTGTGTGCTCTGACTGACAAATAAAAAAAACTATTTAAACCCAATCTTTTTTCTTTATTTTTTTTGTAGCTTTCTTTTCATTGTTTTTGTAGATTCCTTTGACATATGTTTGAACATTTCAGAATGTTCTTACTTAAAAGCCAGATCTATCCTCCAAATTGTAACATTACCATCATGAATACCAATTGAAAAAAAGCTTTCTAGCTTTGTGAGGATTATAATCAACCTGCTTGAGGTTTCATATTAAAAAGCTGTGTGTAGTTGTAATCAAAAACTCCACTAGTCTGCTTTCCCCATGGAACACTTGCCTTTTTTTATATGTTGTTTGGGTTTATTTGAAATATGTTTTCCATTTCAGGCGAAGAGCTTTGCATTCCTGATATACTGACTGACAATGTGTTTTCATTTTCTTTCCTCTTATTCTCACCTATTTGCAGCTGATAAGGGCTGATGTGTTACATGTGTAGTTTTTGACTTTCTAAGCTCCCTATCATTTTTGTTCCGGTTAACAGACACCTAGGTGGTCCGGAACTGGTGCTGCATTGGCAATAAATATATTGACATACCATCAAATTAGTTCCGTTTTAAGGAAATTCCAGGAGAATGGGCAGCTGTAATGTATTTCATGGGAGGCCAAGTACTACTTTAAATTCAGAATAAAGAAATATTTTGTGACTTGTGGTTTACAGCACTGAAAACTCTCCGTGGAGTGCAAACATCATGCCTTAAGACTTGAAGATGCAATTTTCCTTCAACAGTTTTGATTAAAGATTTTGCATAAACAAAAGGAAGGGACACAGAAAATGAGAAAGGGGAAAGGGTGGGGCACACACAAAAAAATCATTGAAGATTAAATTTGTAATAGAACGTTTTCATGACTTTTTTTTTGTAAAATTAGCTCAAAAGTGTATTTTTTTTTCTTTATTTGAACACTAAAATAGTAAATTATAGAAAAAAAACACAGTTTGGCGTATTGAGAACAAGAAGTGCAAAATTTATCTTTCATGTTTCTGATCTCACTGAACCAATTGCTGAACCATGTTATGATTAATTGTATGTTGGCTTTAACGATATACATGATCTTGATTGAACAAAGAGACAGTCAGATGATCCATAGGTGGGACAAGCAAATTGCATTTCTATTTAAGTAATAAAATTTATTGCATATTTACAACATGTTGTGAAGTACAAAAGTAGTGACTATGGTATGTAAATACACAAAAAGGGAAGTGAATCAGTGCTTTGTATTGTTGCTTGTAGTTTGTCAGAGCACGTTTAGATGAAGGGAAAAGTGTAAACGTATATATATATCTAGCTAGGTGTTTGTGTGCATTGTGGCACACAGAATACATGCCCACACTGTAAGCAATGCCTCTAAAATACTATGTACAAAGTTGGTTCTCTGCTGTCACTCTGTCTGTGGGATGGGTTTTACAGTATTGAGATTGGATTCATATAATCATCCTTAACAACTACTACTGGTGCTACTGTCTACCCCATCTGTGTTAGAGTGTAAGCTCTCACAAGCTCTTCCCTCATGTACTTTTCTATGTCTTACTTAAACAATCTTTGATGGCACCAAATACAGTAATGGGTGTTACTTATTCCAGTATCCTCTGCAGATGTGTATGTACCCTGGCCTTGTCCTCTATTGTATTCAACTTCAAGTCACTGTTTTGCTTATTCATTTATGTAATTGGGCACTACAGATCCCCTGTGGAGCCCAATAAATAAAGGAGGATGATGATGATGATGATGATAATAATACCAGGCCACAGGGCTTAAAGTGGTCCTAAAGAGTCGGCAGAACTAATTTCCCCCTTCCACCTTATTTTTGCCCCTCCCCTCCCACATTAGGCAGAGCCAGGGACAGTGGTAAGGTTTTTTTTTTTTGCACCCCCCCCCCCCCCCCAAACGACAATACTTTTCTGTTAAAATGACTGTGCAGGGCCAATGTGGAGGCTGAACTGCAGATGGAGCCGATCGCCTTGTTGCCACCAGCGCAACAGATATCAGAATCTGTCGGCTGGCACGCCGGTAAACATTGACGGTGAGCATCTCACACGCTGGTGCGTCCATTGCCGGCAATGGGACGCATGAGTGTCAGACCGGATCACGCACCAGAGTTGCCCACAGGCGATAGGCGTGATGACAACAAAGAGATCAGCTGCATCTGTAAGACTATTACTAACTGTAGGTGCCACCAGGTTAATGAGTATAGTGTGAATGTTCAACTATTCTCTATAAAGCGCTGCGGAATATGTGGGCGCTATAATAAATAAATAATAAATAAATATAGTTGTGATTATTTATGAAACTGCTTAATTCTGGGGGCTTATGTAGCTGCTGCAGCACTTCTTTGCTGTAGACCAGGGGCTGCAAAGAAGTGCTGCACTGGCATATCTCGATATTTCAAGGCTCCATAGCCACAGTCACAAGCAAGGGCATTCCCATGGGCGCCGCCCATCACTGCCACCCCATGCCCCCTGCCCGCACTTTTGGGTGCAAGCGGGACAGCAAACTACCAGTTGGCAGTGTCCTCTCACACCCAGCGTATGCACATGCGCAGAAATGAAACATCGATCCCCCCGTACGAGCACACGGGGGGGGGGGGAGCAATGTAACAGAATAAGGCCCCGGTCGCTATGCCCTTGCTTGTGACTGTGGCTAGTTCCTACTGACCACAAGGTTGCCGACCGGATGTTTGAGTGATAGATTATGGTTATTCTTATGTGTAAGTCAAATTAATTAATCAGGAATAGGAACAGATCAATATTTTTAGGAATGATGGTTGTTATTATTCAATAAAAGCTCTTAAAGGAGCTGCTGATCTAAAAACCATTACATAACAGTCATACCATACATAGCAAGAGATAGATACTCTCCGTAAAGCTTTGCTGTCCTTATATTTTTAAAAGGAGTATGATTTAAAAGGGAAACCAAGTTAGTTTTGCCTTTTAATTGATTCCTACAGTACTTGAAAAAAATACCAGCAGACAAGTCACTGGAATTTCTGCAGTGTGTGCAGCTCGCAGTCTATTACATATATTTTTGGTTTGGTGTACATTATGCCAGTTTATGCTACTTTTTTATGCTACAGGAGACATCTTCTGAGTGTTCGTAGCTGACTCCAGAATATATGCCTGTATTTGTGCTATTTTCATGAAGAATTTCAGCTCCCACAGTTATCTGACTGCTGTGTGGCATCTAATGGTGTGTACACACGGTGAGATGTGCCGTGCGATGCGATCCCCGATGCATGCAATGGCATACAATTTTGACTATATAGTGCAGATCTACACTATATAGTCAAGGCAGCCAAGACTTTCTGCCGTGCGATACGGGAGTGCGCATCGGGATCGCATCGGTTAATACCCTTGCGATCTCCTTGCGATACCAATGCGATTCTGACTATATAGTCAGAATCGCAGGGTGATTGTACCCGTGTGTACACACCTTAGCTCTAGCTGGATCTCTAGCTGTGACCTCAGTGCCCAAGAGTCATGTAATTGTTTTATAAATATTTATATTGCCTGAAGGGATAGCAAACTAAGCTCTGCAGTTCTCAGATTGCTTCACGTAATCTCTCCCAAATACATTACTTTGTATTCTTATTACAGATCTATTACAAGGGCCCTGTCCAGATGCATTGGGAAAAGCTAAACCATTTGTTGTACTCAGATTTATAATGAATAATGACGTGTTATATTGTGTGTGTGTGTGTTTGTTTGTGTGTGTGTGTGTGCATTTCTCTCTCTGCTTGTCACTCTGAGCCCTGATTGTTTATATATCAAACACTCCAAATACTTATTTTTGCCTGTAACGGTTTATTATTTTATTATTATTATTATTATTATAAATGCTCAGACAAAGTGTCCTCTTCTATGTTTCTCCTGCTGTGACAATATGACACGGTTACATGTGGACCCCCACGAAGGAGCATCTTGTACGTTATAATTACAGTGAAAATTAGTCAAATCTGAACTTGGCACATACTTGGCATGGATCCACAAAAGGAAAATATTTGGGACATTTTTAGCATCTGCGCATATTTTATTGCACGTTAAAGTTATTTTTTCAGCTAACATAGCTATCTGGAACTAAAAACGATGTAAATTGAAGAAAAATGTTACGCAAGAATCCCTGTCTGTTCTATTTTATATGAAAATAAAGAAATACTTAATTTTTTTTTGTTGCATGCGAGAAAGAGAAAGTCTTTTTAATCTAATTTCTGGCATTTGTATAGGCCAGGGCCTGTGTAAGGCTTTTCAGCACCCTAGGAAAAACTTTGCTCTAATCAAGACCGGGTCAGAGGCCTGAGAAGCTGGCCAGTGCCGCACGGAAAAGAAGGGAGAAGCTGGACAGTGCTGCATCTGTGATTCCCCCCCCCCCCCTCATGGATCACAGCAAACAACGCTCCCGCACCCCGCCCCCTCCGTGCCGTGGAGCCGGTAGATGGCGGGCGCATTCCTCCTCCCCCCTAGTACCGGGTCAGAGAGGAGGGGGACGGGGGCGCTGAGGGAGCTTACACCGACCCTGGACATATCCCTAAAGGGAAAGTATGGAGGTTAGATCTTAGAATTTCCACAGCAGCCACCTGCCTTAAGTACAGCAAGGATCTTCATAGACATCCTTGATTTTTTAATTGGCAGACTTGGTGGCGCCCCCCTCCCCAGATCCTGGTACCCTAGGCAGCTGCCTAATGGTAGAGCCGGCCCTGGTATAGGCCAGTCTTCCTCCTGTTTTATTCTATAAAAATGTGTTTTATTGTTTTCTGTTCCTATCTTTTCCGTTTGCAGGTGAAGTCACATATTTATTATCATTTTACATTTTCCCCATTAGTTGAATCATTTATTGCAGCTACAGTACTTTATATTCAGATGTATGAGATGCTTCCTGAGGGTAATTTATCAACAAAACCCTATGGGGAGAGCACATCTGGTAGGATGATGTCCTGATGAAGAGCTTACAGCATAATGTTAGCTTTTGCTACCACTATATTTCTGGGTTCTCTATAAGGCAAATTTATCTAAACATTAAAGGCGTTTTGTACTGGTTTGTCTTCTTAAAGCACAGCTTTTTATAAACATGGCAATAACTCTATCCCTCTAGTATCCCTCTACTTCAAAAAGGTTTGGTCATGGCTAAGTAAGCAGCTAGGGGTAGACAGGCACGCAACCACAGGGTGATGGAGAAGGGATGAGAGGGATGCCAGCAAATGGTGAAGGCCCAAGGAGGTGGTAGCAGATGTTCTCCTGGGCCAGTCTTTTTCCCTGCTTTGGGACTTTTCTATAGCTGCAGCAATCTCACAAGGTCAATAGGCAGCATCAGAGCTTGGAGACATTTGTCTTGCATAATCTCACCCCCAGTACATTGCAATGGACCTGAAAGACATGCATCCATCCTACATACTAATAAAAATGCAGATATCTCAGGGTTAGATGTATGAAGAAGTGTGCCATGGCAACCAATCAGCTGCTACATATAGTCTTATACACTATGCATACAAAGGTGATTGGACACTGACAGTAAATAGATCAACAAGATTTTATTGACTTCAGTACTGTCACAACTGTGGTCACATCAAAGATGGAAATGACCACAGGCGTAGACAGTGGCAAACACAGAATTTTTAGGGGGGGGGGGGGGGGTTCCAAATGTAATCCAAATAGAATGTGGATATATGGTCTATAGTAGGCATGTCCAAACTGTTGTGAAACTACAAGTCCCAGCATGCCTTTCCACAGTTTTGCTATTAGGGAATGCTAAAACTGTGGCAAGGCATGCTGGGACATGTAGTTTCAAAACAGCTGGAGGGCCATAGTTTGGACATGCCTGGTCTATGGTATAGGCGGTTTCAAACATTTAAATAAGATAAGTGGTCAGGAAAAGGTGAAGCATGTCATTATAAATAAATACGTGATAGAACCAGTACTGCACATTCTAAGCTCACAATCTCCCGCTTCACGGTAAGGCTCCTGTCTCCTCCTCCTGACAGCTGCTCTCTGGTCCATTGCAATGTTTTAAAGCTCATATCCACATATACAGTAAATGTCGTAGAAGAAGCTGGTACACTGGGCATGTGCTGCAGCTCTGCTCTGTCCCTTACACTGCATGATGTGGTGGCAGCTCTATTAACCATATTATATCCCAGTGCTATTAACCATATTATATCCCAGTGCTATTGCTGTCATAATTTAAGGCACTTGCCAATAGGAGAGGGTTTCCAGGCAACCAGAAACTCCCCTGCATTTGCCAATGGTAGGGGCTGACTAGTATATGAATTGAGGTACCAGTTAGTTAGAATCAGGACCGCAAGGTAAAAGCAGAAGTCTTTATTAACACAACAGATGGTAGAGATGATAACTGGTAAGACTTGATGTGAATGTGAACGGCAACAAATTCAACAGGATTCAGTACCATAGGAGAAGCATTAATAACATTATTAGGTGCAGTGTAGGAATGCTGATGCAGTCCATGAAATCACAGAGTGCTTGGTAGCATTAAGTCCTGATTAGATGAACAACAAATGAAGGACTGGCAATTGGTGCAGTGTAAGAACACTGATGGAGGCCAGACAATTATAACAGCAATCAGATAACAATATTGACAATAACTGTAAAGATATTTGGGTATGGTGCAGTGTAAGAACACTGATGGAGTCCAAATTATAATACAGACACAGGAGATGCAATATGGAGAAACAGCAAGGTGGTACTGACCCTTGGAGACTTGAAGAAATCCTGAAAGAATTGGGTCCAAGATAATATGAACATATATAATAATAACGATGGTGGAACATTGATGGAGTTGAATAATTAACAATGGTGCTTGGAAATCACTGATGGTGAGAACCAATGGTGGAACATCGATGGAGATAGGTGAGCTGCACACTTGGAGTACTCTGGTTCTGTAGTAGGATGGAAAGCTCGGCACCTGGAAGCAGCTAAGGAGACTCAGGGGCAGATTTATTAAGCTCGTGAAGTGATAAAGTGTCTGGTTTTTATCATGACCAATCAGCTCCTAACTGTGAAGTTACAGGCTTGGTTTAAAAAATTACAGGAAGGAGCTGATTGGCCAGTGATAAAAAACAGACACTTTATAACTTCACCGAGCTTAATAAATCTACTCCACAGAGAGACAGCACAATACAGGTGGCACAATCTGATCAGTAGCGCTGACAACTGGCTTTACTTACCCAGCACCTATATAGCAGCAGGGGAGTGGTGATTGGCTGGGCAATTAACACTGCTGAGAGCCTCACGGGATAGGCTGAGAAATACCATGTGACCAGGAAGAACATGGCTATATAACGGCGATGGCGTGGTAGTCGCAGGAGACAAGGACTGACAGACAGGCATGGATTGGTTTTTATCTGCGGCAGCTGCCGCACAGGGAGACTGCTGGATCGCTGATACAGATGCAACCTGTGAGTCCTGGATCCCGTCACTGCAGCCAGAGTGCAGGCAACGCTGATGGAATCATGTTCTGGAAATCAGTGACAGTCTTGCTAAACACTTGGAAGGTAAATATACCTGTATTAATACTCTGACTGTGAGAAGCACTTTGTAGGCCTACCAGGCAGTCCTCCTTTGCAAACTGTCCACAAGTTCCTGATCAACAACAGGTGTCACTGAATAAGGTTAAGTCAGCTTAAAAGGCACCTATCACTCCAATTAGTCCCAGAGGCTCACAATGGAGTTAAGATCTGGACTTTGCGCTGGCCAGTCCAACCAGGTCACTGAATTTTCTGTAAAACCAGCTGAAACCACCCACAGCACAATGCCATCACCTCCATGTTTTACTGTCTCTACTGTACACTCCAGCATCAGATGTTTTCTGGCAAAACCAAACACATCCATCTGATCTGAAAAGTTTAGATCTTTCACAAACACCTCTCTGCTGCAGAAGCATACCATTTTGCTTGCACAGGGGTGTCCAAACACTTTTGTCTACACAATTAGAATGCACATCATAAATGTTGCATTAAAGCCTATTGGTTGCCATGGCGAACTTCTCCACTGTTATCTCTCCTTCATACATCTACCTCTCAATAACATACATATGCAAACATATGCTAAGCCAACAATCATGGCAAATCTGATATCCTACACTACACCACTTTGGTTCATACATTTTATTTATGTAATTCTTGATTAAAAACCAGCTTGTTTGTTTTTGATATTATCACCGATATCTACTACATCCCCTACCCTGTATACTCAACAAAATATTTGTGGTTAGTATATACACACACACACACACACACACACACACACACACACACCTCATCAGTGTGTTTGCCAGTAATAGTGTAGGGAAAAGTATCTAATGAAAATGAGGCTCTTTTATGCCTCAAGCAAAACAAGATGTTTATAGTATCCCTTATTCATACTAATACATTCAAGATGTGATATCCAGAAAAATATAGGCTTGAGTGTTCAGCTAAATAAAGTTTTTTTGGAAATCTGTAAGTCATGAAGGAAACAAAGAAAAATGTCTCCCTATAACTGATGCCCAAGAGATGAAAATGACTCAATGCTAATTTATTACTGAAAAATAATTGGACAGTAATGTTATTCTTAGGTAATATCCATACCTCCTAACTCTTCCAATTACAGCAGGACAGTAACACATTTTGGACACTGTCCTGCTGTCCCGCAGCCAGATGGGGCAGGTAGGAGGTGCTGTGATCTCCGCAGAGCAGCCTGCGATCAATAAATAGATGATGTACGCATGCGCACACCATATATTTAGTGTAGGGGGGAGGAGTTGGGGGCTGCTCTGGGAGCTCTGGACATGCCACTCGGCCATGCACCTCCACACTAGGCCACGCCACTTCTACTTGAGGCTCCACCCCTTTTTGGATGAAAAAGTTGGGAAGTATATAATATCTTCTGCAATTTATACTATCGTGTAAAGCTGTATGAAATTGTGGTAAAATGTACATTCACTTCCCAAATTGAATTTTGCAAACTTCTGAATTGCTGGCGACACAAATGTTGACTTCACTTTTATCTTTCTGCACCTTGTGCTGTATTTCCACGCTGTATCTATAAATTTATATTGGAGCAATTTAGTCTATAAATAAAAGGCTGGATAGGACTGAGAGAACATCTATATACAAATGATGCTTTTGAAACAAATTCCGCACCCAAATGCAGAATGAGGCAAACAGTGAAAATGCTAAGGGGAAATTTACTGTGTACAAATGGGATCGGCTGTGATCGGCTGGGAAATACAGCTTGAGAACTTGGCTAATTTACTAAGCTGCCGAGTTCTCAGGATTTATATTTCCCAATGTCATTCGTATTTGGCTTCTGAGTTGCATTAAAATGTTGTAATGTATGTAAGATATTGGGTTTTGTAGTAGAACTACAAGGGCCAGCAAGCCTCCCCCGCATGCTGGGACTTGGAGAACCACAATGCACGAATGCACCCACTGGGATTTGTAGTCACACACACACACACACACACACACACACACACACACACACACACACACACACACACACACACACACACAATAAAGTAAAACTTTATTACATACACCATACATACATACATACATACTGTACATAGATACATACATACATACATACATACATACTTACCTATAGGGCCCCCCAGAGGACTATCCTCTTCTCCAGTAGAAATCCAAATTGAAGATATCACACAACAGATTGGTATGGCCATAAGACTTCATTACAGGAAGCATTATTGTTGGATATGTTGTAGATAAACCTGTCGACCTCCCTTTCACAATACTTCAATTTTATCTTCATTTGGGCGTAGCTGCAACATTAAGGATACTATTGACCATAACGACATTTCCATTTTCAGACCTCCTAAGCCTTTACACTTTCTTTCCCATAAGCGGGCAATTATAAGTGGGCATGTATTTGCTTGGAGAAAGGCAATCCTTTTTTTCTTCCCTGTTCAGACATATACTTTTTGAATAAACATCCTTTGACCTGCTGAAGTCGGTATGTGGTCTATTACATGCATTGCCCTTGTGGTTCATTCTTTGTAGGTAAGACTACTAGACAGTTAAAGAAAATAATTGCTTTACATAGATTCAGCATAAGTGCGGCTCTAGAGGCCAAGGAATCTGATCAACCTGTTGCACAACACTTTCAGGTTCAGTATCATGGCTTATTGATCATAAGGTACAAATGATGGACAGGATGCCCCCCAGTGTGAGAGGAGGTAATCATGGGCAGATCATGTTAAAGAAAGATAAGTGGATACACCCCTTACAGACTGTACAACCCTTTTGGGTGAATGATATGTTATCTTTTGTGTGTGTGTGTGTGTGTTTGTTTGCAGTGGTGAAAAGTAAACTAGTGTATAAATATGTTCTCCCTGCCCATCTGCTGCTGTATATCACTGATTGTGTTACCCTGTGTAACCTGCTTTACCATGCCAAGGTGTTTGAGTGAGGGGGCAATGATGGAGGTGAGGTCGGGGGGGGGGGGGAACCTCACTCAGAAGTCAGAATTCACTAAATTACTCCCACCACGTTATTGATTGATGGCAAATACCTGGTTATTGTGTATGTTATCCCTTTGTTTGCATTTACAAATTTATCCACATACATCTATCTTCCATGCGATACAAGTTGCACTATACATAATGCACGAGATGGGTCGACATGTGTTTTTCACTTTTTTTTGTCCCAAATGGTGCATAGGAACTGTAATATAGAATTTCATATGCAGACACTGCCGCAGTCACACACAAAATATACTTATGCAGCATAGCATTTTAATCAGTTGATGCTTGTGCAGGGCCGGCGCCACCACTAGGCAGCTCTAGGCATTTGCCTAGGGCGCCGGCACCTGGAGGGCGGCAGTTCGCCCCTCACCCCCAGCGAACTGTGTAAAACAATTGCTGCCCCGGCGTCCCTGCAGTGCTGGGGCGGTCAGGGGTGTCTGTGCCGTAGGGGTACCTGCGGCGCCGTCATGTGTATAAAGCTGGCTGTGGGTCCCTGTAGTGAATAGCAAATAACTAGCGCTATGCGCGCGGCGGCGCCGGAGCGCTAGTTATATAGAGCACATTGAATAGGGGGTGAGAGAGGCTCCCTAGACTAACTCAACCCCGTGTGTGCCTTCCCAGCCACTTACCTCTCTGCACATCATTGCTAATTAGCCAATTATTCCTATCCCTATTCCTTGAAAAAGCCGCATTTAGCAGTGAAACGCGTAGGTACTTGCACCTTCAATTTTAATAATTGGATAGAGCACCCACTGCACTAAACAACTGCCGACTACCATCCAGCGGCTACCAACCTTGGCAATATTACACCAGAGGCGCCTTCCCACATTTACTTGCCGTGGCTAAGAGATCATCTGGAGGAACGCCACCTCCTAAAGGACCCGGCTCCAATTTCCAAATAAAGGGAGGAACTCTGATTCCGCAAGGACTCTGGTATCCACAATATATATACAAATACCTGGACGGACTTCCCCAGTACTGGTGGCTAAACGGGTGACTATCCAAAATAAGGTCATTGTACCGATTTATTATATCAATGACATTTTAAACATTCCTTATTAATTGATTCCTTTTCTGTGTATTGTCCTGTCAATATGCTATTATTTATGTGAAATTGAATTTGTTTTTTAATATTATACTGTCATACATTTAGCGCAGTTACCCATCTTCCTGTATTAATTAGCCAATTAACCTTATAGCACGATTATTCATAGCCTATGTTATTCGGATGATCTAAAAAAACATTCAAAAACAAAACTGATTAAAGTCGGTCGAGCAGTTCTCAAGTTTATCACGAACATGCATACAAAAATGTTATTAATAGTATAGATATAAACAATAGGCTTTAATCCAGAACACTCAACTATCTGCACTGCCTAAGGTAATTGACCACCCCAGTTAAATAAAAAAAAAGTCATACATAGTCTGCACTCACCTCATCACTCTGTAATTCATTTAAATATAGGAAATGTTAGTTCCAACATATTGGCCAAGCTGGCCAAGCACATCGTGGTCTCCCCTTTCTGGCCAGTCCCTACACTGACTTTGTATCATTTGTTACAGATTGTATAACACATATGTTCCTTTTAATTTGATTGCATCTACTACAACTTTGTCTACAGCTACCTCATGAGAAAACATTCACGTTATTTACAGGGCTACTTTGAATTGTAATCCGCCCCAAGGGTATTTCAATTTACTTTTGGCTATCACAAACTAAGAAAATATTTGTGAATGTTGAGTATTAAATACGAGTTCCATTAGGGGAAGCAATTTCTGATGTATTTCCATTTATTTTCTGGCCTGCAAAAGAGAATAATAAATATAGAGCACTATGTGGTCTATTCATGCATTGGTCATTTTCTCACAGCTTTTAGTTGCAATTTGAGCAATTTAATTCTAATTGAAAAACATTTTAAGTAATTGCCCACTGTGTAGACCCAAAGCACCAACATATGTTTTTTTTTATTTCATTATTTTAAATTAAAATACATCCTGCACAATATGAAGATTGCATGTGATATGCTTCGGGAAAATATGATGGCTATGGACACAAGCTTTACACATTGATGTCCAAGAAAGAGACTTAAATGTTTCCCATCAGATAATAGCTGCCACCAAAACAGAGGGAATAGGACACACAAGCCACTTCTGTTGATTAAAATTATATCGTCACTTTCTGTTATACTCAGAAGAATAAATAAAAAAATGTACAGTATTAAGACTTTGACCATAGGTTAGTAATTGCTATAATTTAATAAAACAGGTAATTTGTAACTGCAATGTGATAAACTTTATATTTTACATACATGTACTTCTCAACACTAAGGGGAAAATGTACTTAAATATGAATGGCTACGAATGGTGTATTCATAGCCATTTGTAGTAGTTACTGGCCGTAAATTCCTATTTCTGAATTTACAATGGACAGTATATGGCCATTTGTATTCCTATTCCGGAATACGAATGCATACGCAATCGAAAGAATATGAATTGGAATAACCATTTATTCTAATAAAGGGGTCTCCTCCTGCAGGATACCCCCATGTCGGGGCTGAAGATCACGTCCTCTTTGTTCCGTTGCAGGCACCCCAGGACTTAAAATAACAAACTGAGACATGCGTACACATGGACTGGGAAAAGCAGAGAATGTTTTGTTTACATTTTTGGCTCCTCCCCTGAATCAGTGGTTAGTCCTGCCCCCAGCCACTAAGGAGCAGCCTCGAGGAAAACTCTGCTCCTGATTGGCTGGGGGGGCTGGCTACGATTCATACGTATTCTCCAATCTCCGGCCTCCGATAGCTATACTATTCCCAAGTAATGTTTTTGAAAACACAATGAAACAAAGTAAGTTCCATGTGGGGTTAATGGTCAGTAACTATAGTGAGTTTGCAATATAACTGATCTATTTACAGTGTGCTGTTCTCTCTCTTAGGTTTCATACACACAGGCCAAGGAGGTTTGGTTATCAAGCATCTCTAGGCCACCCTGCTATTAGTAGTATGGAATATCCAACGTGTTTAAGAATTCTCCATTACATTTACCGTGACACCTGATATATCATAGTACACACTGACTTACTTGAAAGCCAAGGTCTGTAAGGTAATATATCTTCAAATACACAAATTGTTTTTACCCTTACTTTCCCAGTATTATTAGTTATTTCCAGGTCAGGAAATAACTATCCAAATACATGGAAAGTGTACTTTTCCTGTGCGGATATTGATTCTGCCATGCTTGTTGTCTTATCTCATTGTACTCATTTTATTTACTTTATGTGTTGAGTGTGGTGTTGAGTGCATCTGGAACCAATCTCCATTACATAGAGACTCCTGTGCTACAACCTGAGCAGTAATCATGGAACTCTGCCAGTATGTTGAGTGCATAATTGCCATTGTAAATAGTGCATGCTCAATCATCTGAATGAAATGTATTCATGTAGTAGTAAATAAAGTGGAATATTTTGGAAGGCTGCTATATACTCTTTCATTTTATGACACTTTAGTCTGGTATCTAATCAGTTTATATACATTTTGTGATGGGATAAAAGGCTATGATGAATCAGAGGTAGATTTTACAGTCCATAAAGTTAATGAGTATTTCCCAGATGTCCTGATCTAGAGAACAACAATCTGTAATAATTTAGGTAACAACTTCATGCCTAGTATGCATACAGTTTTTTTTATGATTTAAGTGTAACGCATGTGGTGTGCCAGTGGACTGACCTACTGAGTTGCACTCATGTCAGTGTAAACAAAACAGGGGCTTGCAACACAATGGGGTATATTCAATGCCGGGGGCGAGCTGAGATCCCCGCCGTTTAACCCCCTCGCCAGCCGCTCACCCCCTGCATTGAATACTGCCTTTTGCCTGGTTCCTGCTGTCTCATGTTGATTGTATCTCAACCAAATGAAGCAAGAGTAGTGAGATATAGAACAAGTAATTAATAGTAGAGACACCTACTATCAAATTTTCAACTACGGTGGTACAGACTGGCATTGCCACATTTTTTATCACAATGTTGACTGTATGCCACCATGCATTAAGGCTATTCTGAGAAGAAATGGAGAAGCAAAAACCTAGATATGAAATATCAAAAGTATGCATTGTTGATCCACAAATCACTCAGTGGGTAAAGAATTAGGGACTTTAGGGCTCAATGTACTAAGCCTTGGAGAGTGATAAAGTGGACAGAGATAAATGACCAACCAGCACAGCCTGTAACATGACAGGACAGGTTGGCTGGAACATTATCTCCATCTACTTTACCTCTCTCCAAGGCTTAGGACATGGACACCAATTTGCTGTCCATTCCAGCTTCATACCCTCTTCCAGTTTTTCTACTGTAAACTATATGCAATTGTGGTTTCAATACATCTGTTGTTTATCTTATCACAAAGTTCTAATAACTTAGAACTCTACAGATATTAAGTGCCAATTCCTCAACGCAGATGGAACAGTAGATCAACCGTCAGAATCCATACCAGCAGCCATCGCTGATTGGAGATTCAGCAAGGGAATTAGGGAAATTAAACTTGTTGAAAATGACCAATTTTCAGATCCCAACGATTTGTGGAATACAAGCTGCAGGGTGAGAGGAACTGCAGTTATTGACATTTAATTTTATGTGTATATACTGTAGAATGTAGTTACAGAAAAACGTGGAGAGCCATACAGTATGTTGCAGTGGTTATCCGTGAGTCATAATACAATTAACTTGAAATTTCCACAATATATATTGTTCATAAAACTATATGAGCTAATTCTCATGTACTCATGCACTGTCATGTGCTAGTGCTGTGTACTCTCTCTCAGATTAAAATTTGACAGTCAGTTACTAGAGACAGAGCCTACAGAGTGATGTAACTATAAATTTTGGTCCCCCCGCCAAGAAAAAAATCTGGCGCCCATCCACTGTAATGCTCCTATCCACATTATGCCACACACCGCTCACAGTCAGAAGCACTGCACTGCTCACCCCCTGATGATAGCCAGACTACTCAGTAGCCATCACCAAAATCTCGGATCCAACCCGATATTTGGAACACGGTTCTAATCTGGGTCGGATCCAAGATTTTTCCCATTTTCACCAAGGTGCCGACACAGAATATTCCCAGGACCACCGGGTTTTTGACTCGGTGTAAAAGGGTACCCTTCAAGTTTTGAATTCTGTTACAGTTTTCAGCCAACGCTCGCTGCCCCGGCTCTGACAGCAGTGGACCAGGCAGGCGGGGTGCAGAGTGCCACAACAGATGGGAACAGCGCTTGTGTAGGGGAGGGGAGTAGAAATATGTAGGGCTGGATCTGGGACACTTTTGACTCTCTTTCTCCCTTCCCTCCTACAAGGAAGTGAATTTTGGAGCCCAGAACTTGGCAGCTGGGAAACTTGTCTAGATGTAAAAATAAATAAATAATTAAAACAAAAAAATAATTCCTAGATGTGCAGGGGATAGCTTGGTGCAGTTACGCCACTGTAGCTACCAAAAAGATACACGATCTCGCTGCTGCTTCTCCCACTCCGCATGGATGGACATTACATCGTGATTTTTAGCAACCATCGTGGTTTTGTTTTGATGGTCATAGTTTTACCATTCGATGGTGGGTTTCCGATGTCCATCCCTACAGCTGCCTCTGCTCCCCGAGACACTATCGTCGTTCCCTGTATACCCCACCGGCAATGGCTGCCCTACAGGCATAACCAGCCAAAAAAGTATCTGGGCCCCCCAACATTAATTATAAAAAATTGTTACCTACATGCTCGTTGCCATTCAGTGCATATAATAAAAAATATTGGTACTTGTTTCCTAGCATACTTAGTGGTGCGATATTCACGTTAAATTAACAACAGTGCTTGTACAATGAAATATCGCATAGCATTGCATGCCAGCAAATGGCATGCGATGCGATTTTTAATTGTACAAGTACCCTGATGGGTTTTCATACCCCCACTATCCACGTCGGCGTGGAGTTGATTTTAGATAGTGTGGCGAGCGCAGCAAGCCGCCGAAGCGTGGCGAGCGCACACGGATTACTTTACATGCATTCCGCGGCCCCTCGCGGGGCTCGCCATGCTTTGGGCATCATATTACGCTGCCCCTTGCGAGGCTCGCCACGCCTCGGGCTCGGTGGCTCGCTGCGCTCGGAGAGCCACAAGTCTCAGCATGTGAGGCATTAAAGGGCCTGCTGGGTCACACTATCTAAAATCAACTCCACACCAATGTGTATAGTGGGGGTATGAAAAAGTCGGAGGATGCGTACCGCCGCCCCTCGTGGGCTCGCTGCGCTCGCCACGCTTCGGGTTGGCGTTGATAGTGGGAGTGGCGTTGACAATGGGGGTGCATTTAACATTGTAAGCACCCATCAGGGTGCTTGTACAATTAAAAATTGAATCACATCGCATCGCATGCCGCTATATTGCATGCAATGCGGTTGTATAAGATGTACTACGATTAAAATCTAGCTGTGCTAGGAAACAAGTACCAAAATATTGGTTGCTTATGGCACCAGCATTTTATATATAGTCTATTTTTCATTATCTATATTTTATTGTGCCTAATTTGATGATTTATCATGGTGTTATCATTTATTTCTTTAAATTCCTATTAACATGGTTACAAGCAGGCAGAAGACATACTTACATACATATATTACATTACATCACAAACGCACACTACATACATGCACAAACACTACATACATACATAAACACAACATACATATTAGCACTACATACATACATAAACACTACATACATACTACATACAACCCGATTGACCTTAGCCATGACAACCTATTTCAGATGCCGATCCAATGCATGTTAACAGGGCTTATGTTGACACCTAAAATAGGTCAACATGGCTAATGCCGACAGGGTTGGAAGGTCGATATGAGTTTTTAAAAAAAAATTCTCTCTTCTTTTGTAACCATGATCTCTGAATTCTATTATTATGTGATCTTTAAATCTGGTTACTGATATCATTCTGTGTGGTGGGGGAAACAATGGGCAACATTTAATAGAATGAGATATTTCCACTTTTGCGGGTTTTTTTTGGCAAAAATGGCTGAATTTGCATGTTTTACCGAAATCGCCAATTAATTAGGGTCTAATTTGCGGTAAAAATCACACTTTTTGCAGCGAAAATCGCACACTCTGACCGTTTTTTCCTCACACTTCATTTCACATCTACATGTTTTTCTATTATAAAGTATACAACTCGCAAATTTAATAGGGTGCAATTTTTGTAAAATGTTACCAAAAATCGCAAAACAAACAGACCAAGTTCAACTTGACAGTGCGATCTGTGCATGGTTCTAAACCAAAAAAATGTGTAAAAATAAAAAATGGTATGGGGTCCCCCCTCCTGAGCTATGGGCTCAAAGAACCAGTCCTGGTTTTAGAAATTCAGGGGTCAAAAATCATAGGGGATCCCCAGGATTTTTAGATATCAGGTTCAATGGCCAGTCTTGGTTCCCAAAATACGGGGGACAAAATGATTAGGAGCAGCACCGGGCCCAAACAGCTAACAAGGTAATGCCACAGCTGGGGGAAATTTTTTTATAAAAGTTCCCCCGGCCAAAGCATTCATCCCCTTTGCTGGTCAGCCCGAGCAGGAACCCTGGTGGAGTGGGTACCCCCCAATAAAGAGGTCCCCTCTCCAGATTGACCCCTGCCCAGGCTGGTGCCCCTGGGGTGGTGGGCACTGGACTGATAAATGGTTAAGATTAGATTAAACTATTGTGTAATGTTGTGGAACTACAAGTCCCAGCAAGCCTGCACCACATGCAGGGAGTTGGAGAGCCACAAATCTCAGCATGAGAGGCATTAAAGGGCCCTCTGGGTCTTGTAGTTACACAACATGACAAATATTGAAATAAAACACAAACACACAGGAACAGTATAAATTTATTACATACTACATGCATTCACACATACATTACCTATAGATTCTGACAAAGGCCTGACCATGTAGAATCCAAACGAGTACCTGTTGAGGGAACTCAGAACACACCTCCCGGATCTTTGGATGACTTCTCCGCCTGACACTACCCCTGTGAGGGAAGCCCGAATGTTTGTTTACATTCACGGCTCCTCCCACAAAGTAGGGGTTAGTCCCTTCCACCAGCCAAGGATATCAATAAACTGATTGAGCGTGTGCCAGTATATATATCTGACACAGACTAATGTTGAAATAAGTCTTTTCGGGGGGAATTGTATATTTATATTTTATACATACTGGCAGCCAGGATTTTGGCCCAAGGAGGGAGAACCAACAACTTGACTGGTGACTGGTGTATATGGTAGCTCCTACCCCTGCATAGTACACACGGTGAGCAAAACACCCTTACTTTATTTAGGCTCAATCTGACCAAATGTAAAGAGCTGTACATACACACATTTCTGCATTGAAGGAAGTCCCCAATACAATGCATGCATAGTAATGAATAGTGCATTTATAGTAATGGATAGAACTTTACATTACCCAATGTGCATTTTTTGATACCAGCTGCAATCGTTGTGCATGGAACTAATTTAAGTACACGTTGTAATTTCAATGGCACTTGTGAAATCCCCCATCGGCCCTCACCCCCACAAAAACACACATTTACTTACTATTTTGTAATATGAGAATTTTTTTATTAGTGCCTTGGTGTGTATTGGTATTCTTCCTCGATGTAGGGAATCCCTTCCATATGTTTGCTGTAATATCGCATTTGCAACCTACTGCACATACTCCACATCTATTCTAATTGTGTGCGAGGTTATTATTTTGTAGCTAGCACTTCAGATGTGATGGAAATTGACACATCTGAAGTTACGGTCTGTGCATTTAATTTACAAGGCCAGGCTGGGAACATGCCATTGTGGATTATTAGTGCACCTGCATTGTGATCACACACCTCAGAGCTGTTAAATGTGATTATAAAGTATAGTTTCATAATGCAATGGCTCAAGGGACGGAGATTAAAGCTTTTGAAAGTGTTGCCAAGGTCAAGTTAATATTATGTATACATCACAGGGAAAGTCTGGATTAACTGACACGCTCCATGGGAGACACCTGCATGGTGTAGTTTTCACACAATCTACCAAGATAATATATACATTATCCTAGTACACTGACCACCGGCCACACACATTAGGTCACTGCATTCCAGAGCTGAGAACATTTTCATTTCTAAATTGTAATTGTTTTGTATGTACTATATAATTGGCATGTATTATATTCTTGGTTGATTTGGCCTGGGGAGTCCTGTGCCCTGGACTTGAACCTTAGAGTTAGAGACCCACCAGATGAGGTCGCGGTTGCTGGGTCCATATTTGTATCATTATGATTAGCATTGTTTAGTATTTCAGATGTACACCGGAGATTTCTATGTTTTTCTATATGGAACTGCAAGTCTCAGCATGGTAGCACCTCTCATTGTGTTTAACATTAGGTTATGCAGGCCAAGCCCTCCCCCGTTCTATTCATTTGGATATTACCAGGGCCATTATTCCTGGCTCATGACTGTGGCTTCTTATTGGGACTGGTATGACTTGTTAATGATCGCAATGTTGAAAATGACTACTGTAATGGCAATTGTATAAGGCTGGCATATTAATAATGCTAATTAGCACATTTTAACCTTGTCTGCTTTATAGCTTTAAACACGATGGTATTAGCATTAGCTCTGCTCCACATATTACCATTGACAAACTACTTGCCCACTTTTCTTAGCCCCTCCCCCAACAAAAAAAAGAAAATGTCCACCCAAAGCATGTAATGGGCTTAATTAATTATTAGGATTAGGGATATAATAATTACATGGGGATAGTTTTATTAACCCTCTGAGTGCTAAGGGATTTTGTCAAAATAGGTGTGAAAGTTTCCAAGCAAACCTTTTTATTACCCTTTGAGTGCCAACGTTGCTGTGAGAGAGCCTCAAAATATCCGTAAAAAAATGCCAGCGCTTCTCACAGCGACTGTTCATTTTTTTGGGTACAATATTTAACTACAATGAAATTCATTGACTTGGCTATAATTGTATTTATTTATACTAAATGAACAGTCGCTGTGAGCGATGCTGGCGGTTTGAATAGATATTTTGAACATTGCTCACAGCAATGTTGGCACTCAAAGGGTTAAATAGGGTTAAATAGGTCATTGAAAGAAGGGGTTAAATACTAATGAAAGGGTTGACATTGTGTGGCAGTAACCGGGCATCTGGGTTATTCACTGTAGTGTGCTCTGTAACAGAACTGCCACCAGGGCCCCTGAGGACTAAAGGGCCCACTGCTGACCCTGTCACCATCTTCCTGTCACCCACTGTTTTTCCCTGTCACCCTGCCACTCTCTGTCACCCTCTGCCTCTCCTTGTCCTCTGCTTCCATGTTGCATATTGTGAACCTGGGTTGGGGTGGATGAGGGGGGGCTCAAATTATATTTTTGCACCCACCAGTTACGCCACTGCTCTGTATTTTATGATGGTCATTGGGCTGTACAATTATTGTACAGTGGTGACATGGATGCCCTCTATATTGAATTGTGGTCATTGGGACGCACCCCGTATTGTACAATGTTAACGGAGATGTTTTCTTTATTGCATGACACTTACTGTATGGTCTCTGCTTTTTATGCTGGTTATTAGCATGTTCTCTGTGTTGCATGGCAGTCAGTGATGCTGTGTTTCAATGCACAGGCATATGAATTTCTGGCTGAGACATTTTATAACTGCAGGTGGTGTTCATTTTTGTGATACTGAAGAGATCTATATAAATTAACTGTTAGGGTTCCCTGGGTACTGGAGTTCGCAAACACTGATTTATACTTTAATGCAAAATGTATTTCAACTCAATTTTTTGGTTGACCACACCCATTTTTTCCTTCCTACAGGAGAGGTTAAATTTTTAATCTTTTCCAGGATCCTTTTCATTTCTCATTCCACATATTCCTTAAGCTAAAGGTGGCCATACTGTACATCAGAAAGACCAGTCTTAAGGTGGCCATACATCAGAAAGACCTGTTTACAATCACGTTTGTGTTCAACTTTCCCTTCAACACCCCTCCAGTCGTTGGTGTTTTTTGGACACACAATGTACTCACAATCTGTCATACAATCAGTCATACAACCAGTTGAGATTATACGATTGGGTATAATATCTTTCTTTTGTATGGGGGCCTTTATACTTGCCAACATCTGTTTTCTCCTTTCTGGGAGAAGAGGAGATGAAGGTAGCAGGGCAAGTGTCGTAAAACCATCAGGCCCACCTGCATTGTGGCAAAATGGGGTGGAGCAAAATGATGCCGTCCTGATAGACCCGCTTTATGTTGACTCTCTCTTCTCTACATAACTGCAATTAATGGTAATATTTTTCCAATCCTTTATTAGGAAGTGATTGGTATGCAGGAGATCCACCATTTCCTGGGCGTTTGGGGGGACAAACCGATAAATATAAAGTCTAGGAACTTGAGGGAGCATAGGGAAGGTACAGTATGCTTAGGGCTATGGGGATATTATTAAATAAAAGGCTATGGGCATATTCTTTCCACTACTTGGTATTGCAGAGACTGGAATTTCCAGGAGGACATCTTTAAACACAAAGCAAACAGGTCTAAAGGTGCCCATACAGGGTACATTTATTGTATGCAATTTGGACTAGATTGCATCACATTGCAAAACATATGCGATCTAGCAAAAATTGTATACAATAATTGCACAGCGTATGGGCACCTTTATGGCTAGGTAGGTTTTAAAGGGGAGATACTGTACTCATGCAGGAATGAAAGCATTGTAAATCAATTTCATGATGATAATACCCCTGGCAGTAGTGTGTATAGCATCATTAAGGAGGATATATATCATTTTAAAAGATAAAATAAAAAATTGCAATCCTTAATCACTTGGTAGCTGAATGTCAGGCAAAACCATAGGAAATAATTATTTAGTTCTGTTAATGTTATAAATATACAAGTCTGAATAAGACCTACAGCACAGCAAAGAAACATTATTTATGCTGTTGGAAACATCAGTTTGTATTACCCAGCTTAGTCTCATGGAGGAAGTTCATAGATCTATGCGAGGAATTCAAACTGTATAAGCAGATACAGTATCTGTGGAGCCATAGTATTCTGCAAAGCTAGATGACAAACCTTTCATCACAACGTAGAAACAAATGATTCATGATATCAAACATCAAAGCCGAAAAATAATACAAAGATACCAATTCTGTTCTGGGAGATAATGAACTGCACGCCAAGCTTTGTTTTACTTCCAATATAAATTAGCGCCAAAAAAAAGCCCTTTAAATAATCTCAATGTGTGGGCTAGAAGATGTCTGTAATGAATTGTAATGCTTCTCTTTTATATTAATTTCCAGAAAACCATCTGATATCCGCTTATGTGTACTTGGATGCATAAGAGTTTTGAAACCTAAAATCCATGTCTCAGCCAACTATCGGAGATGAGATTCCATATCACAAGGTCATCTGTTCCTCAGAGAAACACAGGGGGCATTTATATGTTCCAAATCTAGAGTCAGAAAACTGGATACATAATATGGAGTCTTTTATCTGGAAATCAATTATTATTATCCATTAATACTGAAAGAGAAGAAAATTAGCATTACTATTTATCACATCAAATTCATGCCGTAAAGGGTCTGTCTCCTCTCTGCTTATGGACCTATACATTCTTTGCTAAGGAACCTGCCCCTTCTCTGCTAAGAGTCCTGTCCTCTCTCTGCTAAGGGACCTACCTCTTCTCTTTTAAGAAAGTTGCCCCCTCTGCTACAGGACTTGCCCCCCTCCGCTACAGGACCTGCCCCCCTCCCTGCTTAGGGACTATCAATATTGTCAACAATCTATAGAAAAATGTAGTTTGTTTGCTGATGTCAGATGTAGATGCCCTATATGGAATGATTAAAAACCAGTTACCAGGTCCAATAAAAGAACTGTTGTTCCCCAGACATGGTCATCATACCCCATGGTGAATACCAGGTGCAAATATGTTAATGTGATTGTACTGATTAGTTTATTTGAAAGTTTAAAAGAAATACAGCCTTTCATTATTGATTTTGCATTAAAACTTGTGTTGTGTTAATCAATATCATTTTTAGAGTTAGACAAAAATATTAACATATATGTGCAGCTGAATTGTCCGTACTGAAAAGTGGATCAAAATATAAATTAAAAGTGTATAAATTGTTTTGTTTGGTGTCAATTTTCTTGCCCATCATTTACTCAGGTACATTACACTTACTGTGGTATATACTATTAGGTGAAGGAGTTACACTTACTGCGGTATATACCATTAGGTGAAGGAGTTACACTTACTGCGGTATATACTATTAGGTGAAGGAGTTACACTTACTGCGGTATATACCATTAGGTGAAGGAGTTACACTTACTGCGGTATATACTATTAGGTGAAGGAGTTACACTTACTGCGGTATATACCATTAGGTGAAGGAGTTACACTTACTGCGGTATATACTATTAGGTGAAGGAGTTACACTTACTGCGGTATATACTATTAGGTGAAGGAGTTACACTTACTGCGGTATATACCATTAGGTGAAGGAGTTACTCTTACTGCGGTATATACTATTAGGTGGAGTTACACTTACTGCGGTATATACCATTTGGCGAAGGAGTTACACTTACTGCGGTATATACTATTAGGTGAATGAGGTACACTTACTGCGGTATATACATGTAAGTGAATGAGTTACACTTACTCCGGTATATACAAGTAGGTCAAGGAGTTACACTTACTGTGGTATATACGATTAGGTGAATGAGGTACACTTACTGCGGTATATACATGTAAGTGAAGGAGTTACACTTACTGCGGTGTATACGATTAGGAGAATGAGGTACACTTACTGTTGTATGTACAAGTAAGTGAATGAGTTACACTTACTGCGGTATATTGGAGTAGGTGAATGAATTACAGTTACCGCGGTGTATTCGAGTAGGTGAATGAGGTACAATTACTGCGGTGTATAGGAGTAGGTGAATGAGGTACACTTACAGCAGTATATACAAGTAGGTGAATGAGTTACACTTACTGCGGTGTATACGAGTAGGTGAATGAATTACAGTTACCGTGGTGTATACAAGTAGGTGAATGAGGTACACTTACAGCAGTATATACAAGTAGGTGAATGAGGTACACTTACTGCAGTATATACAAGTAGGTGAATGAGGTACACTTACTGCGGTATATACAAGTAGGTGAATGAGGTACACTTACTGCAGTATATACAAGTAGGTGAATAAGGTACACTTACAGCAGTATATACAAGTAGGTGAATGAATTACAGTTACCGTGGTGTATACGAGTAGGTGAATGAGGTACACTTACTGCAGTATATACAAGTAGGTGAATGAGGTACACTTACTGCGTTTGTGTCAACCTTCTGCCATTTTTGACCTAGGGAATGTCGACCATTCTTAGATGTCGACCTAGTCACTGTCGATCAATAGTGGTTGACCCATTATTCCAGAACTAAGTAGGTGATTTCATTACACTTACTGCAGTACATGGGGCCAATTCAGACTTGTTCGCAAAGGTCTGAATTTGGCCGCTATACGATGTTTTAAACACATGTTCTCGGCCAAGTTGGGAGCGGCTTCGGAAAATATTTCTGCTTGCAAGGCACTCGCAACCTCCCCAATGTTTCATGGGCATGCCTGCAAAAATGGTGGGTGTGCCAAGGCAAACACTGGGAGTGACTGGCCAAATGAGGGCATGTTTTTGCCTGCTAGGGGTGGGTGCATAATGTTGGAGTTTGCCCCGGAAATGGCAGTTTTGCTGGGAGCCGGTGAGTCCTGGTCTACCCGGCGGCTGCGAGCACCAGGGAGAAGAGGAGAAATCATTCGATGGTAAGTAAAAATCAGATGATTTTTCTTCTGTGCAGCTGCATGTGACCCCTACACATAAGTTTGCAGCGCTGCAAACCCCTTTGTAAGGTGGGATTTTGCAGTGCAGGGGGTGCTGTTTACCTGGCATGGGTTCTAAATACTCACAGCCCAGTGTAATGCATTCACCTACTTATATAGGGCCCTATATAAGTAGGTGAATGCGTTACACTTATTGCAGTATATATAAGGGTAGATGAAGCCAGTGTAGTCATGTGCCACATCATTTGCTTAAACTCGCATCAAATGATACCCCTTTTCCACTAGCAAAATACCCCGGGTCGATGCGTGGGGACACCCATTGACCCAGTTTTTTTGCTAGTCAAATGACTCCCTGGGTTGGACCTGGGATGCTCGCGGGTCCAGGGGCAGTGCACTGTAAGTCGCTCACCAGACTTAATGCCGTGTCGGGCATCTTATGGGAAACAGACTGTTTTCACCTGTTGCTATTAGATAACATGTTATGCTTCAGTGAATTCAGTTCTCTCTGCATCTGCTTTGCAAAATAAAAAAACACAGTTACACAGACAATATACATGTTTGTCCTATTGATCGGAAAAACATTTCCTAAGGAGCTACGGCCTTTGTTTTTTCCCTACATTATTGTTTTGTGTACATAGCCATAAAAACCTGCATAGAAAGCTTCACCTTTTGGTACTAGGAGTTCTTTGCTCGATGCAATAAATGAATAGAAATGTTAAACAGGTTTCACAATGAATTATTTTTATTGGGCTAATACCATTTGTTCTGTTGACTACTTTTTTGCCTAACTTTTACAAGAAGAGTACTAAAAACCAACACTAGCAAATGTAACAAAGGTAGAGTAAAAAGACCAGAAATCCCTTATTTAGTTTATATTGGGCAATGGACTGCCCTCAGGAGACTAGCCAGCTGCTGCACAAAGAGTATGTAGACTGGCAGGAGACCAATGTAGAGACCTTTGTAAGCAGCTCGCACAACTTGAAAAGTCTACAGCAAAGAACAAGTGTCCCTTTAGCCATGTAATGTCATTCATAATTTGCATACTGTAATGTCCATCTTTAAAGCACTTCTAAGCAGCAACGGTCCAACTGGAGCGTCTGTACTCTCACCCATTGTAAACCACGATGAGCTGTTCTAGGCAGGGCTGCTCTAGTCCTTCTGGGTCCTGATCAAAGACAGTTTATAAACTGTTAAAGGCACACTGTATGTACCAGCAGGTCTATTTTCCTGGAACAGTACTGATACAATGGCAAACAGGACATGGCCTATATTGGATTGTGGGTGTGCAAATGCCATAAATGTTACTATGTATATTATGGAGTTACTAGTTTCAAAGTTGCCAAAATTACTTTGAGCTGTGACATTTGATGCTTTTACTTTCACTTTGAGCTGTGACATTTTTTAGCCCACAACCTCTTCACGCCACCCCCACTCCCTATCTGGTCCTACCTCCAATCTGTATTCACTGCTCCCTCTTCTTATTTAGCAAGTTTGAAACAGATGAGTGTCCCTGCAAAAAAATTGCTTTCACTTTCTGTTATGACATCTTTTAACACACAAAGGAGTAATTTGGTCTGTTGAGTGGCCTCTAGTGGTCACTGGCGGTATTTCAACTCATAGAGTCGTGGAGTAGTCAGCAACCAAATCTCTTTAGACATTGTTAAGGCCCATACCTACTGGACGACTTTAATTTGAAGGCCACTCAGTTTTCTCATCTGAGTGTCTTTCAGCATGAAAGCCGCCTAGTGTGTACAGTGCAGCGATGAGCGGTGAGCGCTGCTGTATCCTTCAGCATCATCGTTGCCGGCTGTGGCTTTGTGGACAGCTTTGCATAGCGCTGTGCTATGTAAAGCTCTCCGCCCCCCCGCTGAAAGCGCCGAGGCAGGGTGAAAGCCGCTCAGTGTCCATGCACTGAGCGGCTTTGCCCCCAGTGAGAACAACAATCATCGCTGTCCATACACACTGGGCAAAATCGCCCAGTGTATATGGACCTTTAGTATGTGCTGTGATAGTACACTCTTTTACAATTATTTGACAACTTTATAATATATTAGTCAGTGGTTCGTATATGTCTGCCCAGTGCCCCTAGAGCAGGCATGTCCAAACTATGGCCCTCCAGCTGTTGTGAAACCACAAGTCCCATAATGCCTTGCCACAGTTTTGCTATTAGGGAATGCTAAAACTATGGCAAGGAATGCTGGGATGTGTAGTTTCAAAACAGATGTAGCCACAGTTTGGACATGCCTGCTAGAGTATCAGTATTTTTTTGGACACGCCTAGACAAAAAGTTTCCTATTCATAAATTTAGAAAAAATGCTAAATTATGTAAATTGTGTTTATATGTCATCTTTAGGCTTAACCATTTGAGTGCACTCTGTGTAAAAATTGCCAAGCAAAGATGTTTTATTCATCATACTGACCGACAATGTTTACCTTATGTAAGGGATATAATGTATTTTTAAAACATTTGTTATTTGAATTTATATAACAAATGTGAGCGACGCTGGCATTTTTAGAGGATATTTTGAACATCTCTCACAGAGATGTTGGCACTCAAAGGGTTAATTATGTGGTTCCAGACTGGATTTGCTTCTGTTAACCACATATTTTATGATTGTCAGCCACCAGCACTAGTTTTGCCTATTACTGTTACCATAGTTAAATTGAATTGGTCCTGGATTACCAACCTGCGGCAGCCCTGTAAGTGCCCCAGGGTGCCACAGCACAGTTTGGGAACCACTGGTCTATGAGCAAAACTCAGTTTTCAGAAATAAGTAACATTTGAACCTGAAGACATCTCTTCCAAAATCTACATTTTACAAAATAATTCAGTTGGTCTTCTAACACTATGCATAAACCTGTCTCTATTACCGAATACCCTTGGCTGGGACATGTCACTTTTAGGTATAGTATGAAGTATAGAATAACTTAACAGCTCTCACTGAGGAAGGATGCATAGTGCCATGAATTCTGAAATATAAATACTAGACTACACTGGTTACATTTCATTGTATCTCAAAAGTTCAATCTAGGTTATCTGGCTTCTGGCTAAATAATTGTGGATTTTAAACAAATTGACCAAAAAAATATGCTTATTGCTTCATAGCATCATCATGTCTGTATTATGGTCAATTACACAGAATCATTTCTACATACTGTTCAGAAGTCATTTGACTGAGCATGTGCCAGGTAAGAGAAATGCCCTTCTACACTACATAAGATTTATCAAAACCACCATCTTATCTTCTGAATGGTGATCTAATGAGTGACCTCCTTAATAACCAACAGATGAGGTGGTTTTATCTGTTCCAGGAGGTCTGCTGTTCTTTATATTAGACAGATCAGCTATGAACAGCCAGAAAGCCATATATATACTGTACATACATATGCATGGGCTCTCAGGAATATCCTACTGTAGATGTAACAGCAGGATATTCGGTCTTTCTGTTTTTCCTTATACAATATTAAAGTGTGTGTAAATAGCCATGCAAGCTTGAATATCACCAATACAAATGTAAGTACACGAAGCAGTAAAAAGTCCCAAAAATAATTTTATCTGAAGAACAATGTACAATTATTAATATTGCACTTTTTTTGTACAAGAACCCCTAATAAATACAAACAATGTTAAACATACATAAAAATTTTATATTAATAATATGCTGTAACTTGGCAACACACACTTTGTGCACAGAAGGGCTGTTGCAGAGTTGAACACAAGCTGGCTGTAGATGCCCCAACACTGCATACAGTGACTGACTCTCTACTGCCGACCAATAGCGGTCATCACCTCAGTCCGTACTCGCACCAGACTGTACTAGGTGCAAAGATAAATCTAGAAACAGGTTTATTTATGCATCAGTACAGCCTTGCATTGCCCCTAATTTCATCCCCATTCTCTCACTGAGCATTACTTTCAGTAACAGGTGGGGATGTGTTTGGTTTGTATACAACTTACAGATGTGTCCTTATACATCTAGCAGGCAATAGGAGATGCCTGGTGCGAATGAGCTAATGGCTCCTGCGCAGCTCTGCTAGTGTTGGGTGTCTTTTTTTTGCCAAAATGAATCTTAGTCGCAACGCAAGACTGTGCCTATTAGTCTTATACAGGTTGAGTATCCCGTATCCAAAATGCTCGGGACCAGGAGAATTTTGGATAACGGATTATTCCGTATTTCGGAATATTTTAATATTTCAATGATGTATTTTGAAGTATCTTGCATGTATGCTGTATAAACACATAATATACACACAAATATATTTTATTACCACATAAAATACACACAAATATATTTTAATTGTTCAAAAAACAAGGTTTCAAAACGTGAAACAAAATGTGTGTACTATCTCAGCACTGAATTTTAATGCCAAGCAATCATTGTCTTGCACATATATAGTGCCAGTTACATATCATGTCCCCAGTGATGCTGTTACAAATGTCCCCAGTGAGTTTTTAGCAAAAAAATTTTTTTTTTTTCACTTTCTGGAATGTCCGTATTTCGGAATAATTCGGATAACGGATACTCGGATACGGGATACTCGACCTGTATATGACACTTGTTTAATATGTGTGGTTGACGGCACAATGGACCTTGTATTTGAAAAAGCTGTGGCTGCTACACTGTAGAACAGATTGGCCATCTATAATCGGGGCACTGTGGAGGACTGTGCCAGTTTATCAACGCGACCTCCCCCGCAATGTGTCTCCACCCCACACACCCTCCTGATCTAAGCCCTCCCACAGCCCCTTCTAAGCCTCACATCCCTCCGAATCCTAAATACCCTTTTCAGACACGTGATCCTGGAATTTGCCTGTTCTAGCAAAACGGAAAATTTATGGGTCTCTGCTCCATGACCCTGGTTGGGAGCAGAGTCGTGGACCAGGGACTTAGTCCTGGGTTATTTCTTTTTGCACATGCAGAAAACCCAGGTTGAAGCATTTTCACCTCCTGAAACTTGGGAAATAGCTGCATGTGTGAAAGGGGTATTAGAGACTCAAAATAATCAGCACAGTCTCCATGTATATTGTAGCTGCATCACACTGCAACAAACATGCATTTCAGTAGCACACATAGGAGAGATTTCTGAGTACCCAGAGACCCCTCAGAGAGAGGAGATAATGGGCAAGATATTACAAAGCCACGCCTCTTCACTGAACTTTTGGGTCTCTGTGGAGGGGGCAAAGATATTACGAAGAAACTTTATTATAATCATGTAATTTGGCCACGCCTCATACTGATAGATCCGCGAATCGTGGCATTTTAGGAGGGGGCGGGCTTAGTAATATATCATTAATATTTTTTTGGGGGGGAAACCCCCCTAAAATCTTGCCTTTGTCCCTGAATTTTCGGCATGCAGAGTCTCACAGGATCTGGCATGCCAAGAGGGGCTGTTTGGTCCGCCTGCAACAATGATGTATGAGGACACATTTGTAGCAATGCCTGGAATTGTCTGCATTTGTAAACATCAAAAATAAAAAACACACAAGACTCTCTCCACAAACAGACTTTGCATTCAACTCTGCATCAGCCTAGAGAACGTCATTTAACAAAGTGGCTGTATCATGTGCTTCATATTAGGAAAAGGGTGTAAAGGGAAAGTTATTTCAGTGGTTTCAGGTTTAGTTACTCTGATTAATGTAATGATAATTATAACATACATTTTACCTTATAGACTCCAATAGCCCTCCAATTACATGTTGTGTAAGTAAAAAACCAGCACAATCTCTGCACAGGACTACATCATTTATAGACTTTCCAAGTAATCCTCAAGTGCTTACAGTGATAATTATATTTGCTCATTTGTGGCAGTGTTGTTTTTTAAATATATTACAGGTTTTGATTTTTACAGCATCATAATTGAGCACTGGAGGTGGGGGGCATCTTGTTTCCTAACCTGGTTACCCTTATTATTATGCCAGCCACAAATGGGCCAATCCCGCTGCTGCTCTGTCACAGTGCCAGCTCCACAGACCAATTTAGCCACCCACACAGAGAACCCATCGGAGGGATCTCTATGTTCAGTTCAGAGTTTACCAACATGTCTAATGATGGCTGGCTGATTACGATGGAGTCTTCTTCACAGACTATATTACCAGATTAACCCCGGTACTGAACTACAGTGTAAATCTGGATAGATGAGCAGAAAGACGTCAATACAGTTGTAAGATTATTAAGTGCTTAAAAAGTGTCAAAAAAATGAGACTTTTCATTGGTGATGTGACTTTAGTGTGTGCAGTATATGCCATAAGTGTTTGTGTGGCTGGAAGAGACAGAAATTATTTTAGTTACATGGTGCAGGATTTAAATGAATTAGAGAATGTGGTTCGCTATGTTTCAAACAGGAAGTACTATACTTATACAGTATGCGTGGGAAACAAGCAACTTTCCTAGGAGCTGACCATAGCCTACACTGATGATAGGAATGCCAATCTCTTTGTGCCACTGGAACGGGGCCACCAATTCAACAACTCACAGTATAGGTTTAGTGGAAAACCCCTGCTCATAGCAAACAATACAAAGTGAGTATAGTGGCATCAAAGCTTAAATAATCCTTGCTAGCCCCGAATACATTGCATCTCGTTTGCATGCTAAGCGCATCACATTCTTATGCATATCGTACTGTGGAACATTATTCGACACACTTTAGAACATCACATGTCATTGCATGATACAAAGTGCCCGTAACCCTTGTCATCATGAAAGTTAAGGCAAATTTTTCCCATCTGTGCGAGAAACAGGTTCACAAATCAGCAATGCTATTCTAGTTACTGTCATCGTCGCACAACTTCGTCTTTCATATTTGGCTCTTTTAAATCCAGTAGATGATTGGTCCCGGCTCTCTGTGTTTCATAATGGGGATGGCAGACAAGCAGAATAAAAAAAAGTAGAGTGAAAAATCAAATTAACAATACATGTACAACCAATATTGTCCACTTTGTTTCCAATACAAAAGTTCTGTTCCTATCAAATCCCTTTGTTCCTATATTGCTTTGAAATCCTTTTCAGGGATGCATCACCCCCATAATGTTCATAATGCATTCAACAATAGTTGTGCTCAGTATCCTAGGCTTGTAATAAAGCTTATTTCCCGAGTTCAGCTCATGTGAAACACGTGAGTCAGTTATTTACTGCAATGGTTCTCCCAGCATAAATGGAAGACATCCTTGTCATGTCCTTTTCAAGGTCTAGACAACGCACAAATAAATATCACAGGATCATCACAAGCCTGTGTAACAGCCTCTTTTCACATCTCTTTACGTAGCTAAAGCAAAATGAAGCTTCTGAATGGATTGTCACGCTTTCCCACAAGTCCCACAGCAGCGAGATTTGAACTGTGCAAGCTGGCAAAGTTTCAGCTGTTTCACCTTTTCACAGTACAGGGTTGTATCTCTGCAGTCCCCTAGAAGCAGGATAAAAAGACATTTTGTGTTATAATCCTGTAAGAACATCTAATATCTGCTTCCATCTTACAGTACATGCCAACAATATAAAAGTTTAGAAAACTACAGGTTGAGTCTCCAATATTCAAAAATCAGATATCTAAAAACATTTTTGAGTGTGATGGGTCAATGTATACAAACGTTGTACAAAAATCTTGTAATAGGGTGTGAGAATCAGAAAGTGCGAGATTTTGGGAGAGTTTTCCCAATTTTTTAAAGCAGCAATCATTTACATGGCAAAATCAACCTGTTTTTTTTTTTCCAGTGTATATGATTGCCGCTTTAAAAACATTCCCCCAAATCTCTCCCTTTATGATTCTCACACCTTATTACATTTTGCCCTCTGTGTTTAAAGTTGAGTCACATCTCCAAGATATCTCATTATTGTATAGGCAAATATTCCAAAATACAGAAATTTCAAAAATCCAAAATACTTCTGTGCCCAAGCATTTCAAATATGTATAACCAATCACATAAGCACTTCCTCTGAGTATAAAAATGACAACATTTCAAATATGGGAGACACCCTGTATAACCAATCACATAAGCACTTCCTCTGAGTATAAAAATGCCAACATCTCTGAGAGATGCAAAAATATGAGTGCTAACATGTCTGTGAGAGATATGCAAAATATCAGCTAAAAGTGCCAGCTTCGCTCACTTTTGTTATATAAATTTTAATTAAAAATGTTGTGTAAAAAAGATTATATCTCCTATATAAGTAGGAATAGACTCACTGGGGAGCACCTCCAAGTGAGTCACTATCTACAGATACCACAGAGTCCAGACATTACATATTGTGGAATATTGATTTTTTAATTGCACCTAAACAGATAGTGCACAAGTCCACCCAACAACTCCCTCCCTCCCACCACACACACTCGTTTACCGTTTCCTATATGTAAATACATCACAAGTTATTATGATGAATACAAATATTTGCTTGCCAATTTTTACACCGATTTTGACAAATCACTTGGCACTCAAAGGGTTAAGATACAGTGGGGGAGATTCTCTAATAATCTCCGCCCCCCTTCGCCTCTCTTCGCATTTATAATTATCGCATATGTTCTAACATATGCGATAATTATAGCAAAGGACAGCTTTTGCGTTAAGAGCTGTCCTTTGCGGTGAGAGTCGCCGCGTCCCATCAGGTCCCAGCGGCTCCCCCCTCCCTCCCGCACCCGGCGCTGCTGCTGCACCGGGCTCTCCTCCTCCCTGCACCCGGAAGAGGATCATAGTGCAGGGAGGAAGTCACAGGTCCGGGCAGCACAGCTCTGTGCTACCCGGACACAGGTGAGGGAGTGATGCGGGGCGGCAGGGGTCCATGCAGGGCGGCGGTGGGATGCGGTAGAAGCCCATTGGCTTCTATGGGGCGTCGCCAGATTTTTCTTACAGCATCCCAAAATGCGGTAAAAACCCTGATAACGGGGTTTTTACCGCATTTTTAGCTTAGAGAATCTCCCCGTATATCTAGCAGATGTTTGTACCTGTAAAATGAGAACTTCTACAATGTGTTCAAAGATAATGTAAAAACACATTTATAGTTTACCTGAGTAAAAGAGCTTAAACAATTTTATACAGGGTTACATTCGGTAATGTGCAATTTTGGCGGGATGTGAAATTGCAACTGTGCATTTAACACACTTTCCCAAATCGCAGGCAAATTGCAAACAAATCACTGGAAAACTGTGTGGTGAAAAAACAGTCCATATGTTTTAGGAAGATTTGACTAAATCACGGACTGTTTCTTCTTAGTTGTGCAAGTTATGTACAACAATCTTGTCATTCCTTTACCAGCGATTTGGGGAGTGGTGAGACAGGATTTGAGACCCACCTAATTTGTTCCTTAGTAAATCCAGCCCTTACAGCTCATACCATTCTCACAAGGTGCCATATTGCAGCGTTGCCAGTTAGAAGGTCGCGGTCTCCAAGAACACATGTGATCTTGAACATGTTTACCGGTTCGGTGTTGTACGCATTCAACACGTCTTGACTGGAAACCATAACTGCCACAGGTTGCCGTGCATAGAGTCCACGGTGACACCCGCCAATGTACGCTGCAGATATCTGACCAGCAATTCCGCGTACTTAGAGGCCTGGATAGAAGAAAATACAGCATTTTTAGCAGGATTATAAATAATACATCTGATTTGCAGAGAGGATGTACAATAATTACACATTACGCTATTTGTTTGCTGAAATGTTAACTTTTCTCTCCCTGTACTGTTATATTGCTTGCCCTTTGTACGGCGCTATGAAACACTTGTGGCATCTTATAAATAAAATATAATAATAATAAATAATACTGCAGGAAGAGTAATATACGTTACGCTCCATAGTCATACTAAAATACAAAAATAAATGTAACAGAACACTGAAGCTTCAGATACAGGCATATACTGTGTAGGCTCTAAAGAGTCAGGCTTAAAAAGCTTACAGTCTGATTGCTAGCAGAAACTTAACTTTTCCTTAGGAAATCACCAAACCAAATTGAGCATGGTTATCCTATTCTGAAATAATTTAAAGGGTATATATATTTATGTATAGAAAATGCATAAATGAAATAATTACAAATGATTCTGGGGTAGCTTGCAATCAATCATTGTCCCAGTGACATTAATTATTTGGAAACTTGCTTCCATAATTTGTTTCACATTTTTAGCGGATGAAGCAGGTTATGTCACAATCCATATGATATTAATACACAGTTATTTCTCATGACAAACACAATCCCCAAATAGAAGTGACATACCGCCTATAGGAGCTAATTCAGCTTGGATCACTAATATATAAAGTTGCAATTGACTGCTAGTATATAGCCGCCGCCTAGGTACAAAGAAAACCCACCCATGTAAATTTGCAAATGCTAACCAGCATCGGCTCGCAAATAAATACGCATTTTATGAACCATCAAAAGGTTTTTGCAGTCTGTGTAAATGTGGGTAGCTCTCCCCCTTTCACTATTATGAGGGGTGCCGGATGGGGTCCAACAGTCGGGATCCCGACTGTTAAAACACCAACGGCCATTGGCTATTCTCCCTCGTGGGGGTCCATGACCCCCACGAGGGAGAATAGAATAGGTGGCGAGCCACTGTGCCCGCAGCATGACAAGCGCAGCGAGTCCCCAATGGGCTTTGTTGCGCTGGCCATGCTGTCTGAGTCCGGCCAGTCAGGATCCCAACGTCGGGCTAATGACTGTCAGGATCCAGACTATTGGAACGGCATACCACACCCATTCTGAGACAGGCTGAACGAGGCCAGAGCTGGCGTCACAAACCCTCCCTTAAAACGCTTGGGCACACTTGTGTTTTTTCAGACACTCCAGGAAAACGGCAGTTTTCCGCCCCCAAATGCCGGGTTCCTGCCAGTCAAAGTCCGGCCACATTGCATATGCGTACTCCTCCAATTATCACTCGATTTACAAATTTGCTGATTAGCGATCCAAGCTGAATTAGGACCATAATGCCAGACATTCCATATTTTATAGCACTTATACCATATATGTATATAAGATAAATTGTGTATTCAGCTGTGGATTACCTTGGCAAGACCTGACATTGTTCTGGTGACAAGTTGGTTCCATCCCGGGTCTGACAGTATACTTGTCTGCGCTGTACAGCCATCCGTGGTCCTATGCATTGTCCATGACACTGCACAAAGTAATGAAAAACTATATTAGATACTGTCGATTTTTTTTATTTTAAAAACATATTTAAGATATTCACCAAATATATTCACAATGTATAAAATGTATAATATAACTGCTATGCTATCCTAATCTAGTTTAGCAGCCACTATCTTAAGGGGAATAGATTCCTATGCCCCTCACTAGCAATGCACCGTGAGAGGTAGACCAAGGTCATCTGCTCATTTCAATTTGGAAGCAAATGAATCAGTCTTTACCAGTACGAATTTAATATCCTTTTTGTAAATTTGCATGATGCAAGTTACTGGGAATGCAATCCCAGGGTCCGCATCCGTCCATATGATGATTTTGTTAATTCCCAAGCTAATAACTCAATCAAATCTCAAAACTATCTTGAGAAAGGCTATATAAGTTACACAAAACCAAATGAGAAAAATATGTGTTTGTATGAGCAGGCTGCTTTACACATTTTGGAGCACATAAAAGAGAAATCGATTGTGGACGAAGGGTGTGAAATGTTTAAACACTGGCAACGGCACTGTACCTAGCATCTCTTGGCCATCCAGCTCACTACCGGAACTCACACAAAAGTGTTCGCTACCCTTTGGGGCTGGGAGAAGTTTTGTGTGAGTTTGAGTTGCTGTAAAATGTGGATGTTGCTGTGCTGATTCAGCCGGTTGGATGTCTTCATTCACATTTGACTTCCCCCGATACAGTATGATCAGAATTTAGACCCAACAATTATTATTTCTTAATACCGCTATTTACTGCAATAAGAAATTAAAGATACCTGCTGCAGTCCTTCCTTCTTACATTCGGGTGATACTTCTGATTTGAACGTATCCCCCAAACAGGTTTTTTTTTGTGGAAATACTGAAAATACTGAGTGACAAATAGGCGCAAAACCAAAAAGCAAGAGTAGAACATACAATTGAATGCCTTTAACGTTTCTCTAAACCCGACACAGTAACAATAGTTTTCCATAGGTATACACACTAATTTTGCACCGCTGCGTGTGGTTTTAACACCGCCCACCTCTCGTACAGCTGCCTGTCTGCTCGCCGAGTTCCCCTGCACTGCTGCAAATGGATGTTTTGCATGAACATCCATTCGTAGCCTTGGGTGTGGGGACCAAATCATTCAGTGGTCGCCGACCATCAAATTATTTGGAATGTACACACAAAACTAGGGCACTCTCAGGTGCCTTAGCTTTGCTTGTTCCCTGTATGGGAACAGGGCAGGCAGCTGACATCCGATGCCACGTTAAAGATTGAAGACCCTGTGCCTACAGTAGCCTCAGCTTTCATGGAACCTGGGCCCTTATTCTGATCGGTGCGGATATATCCGCGTGCGTTCGGCCCGCCGATGTTTTGTGTCTGCGCATGTGCAGAGGCGTCTCTGCGCATGTGCGAGCGCGGCGTACGGCCAAATCCCGCATGATATGTGAACACTCCGAACAGGGGGTGGAGAGGGGCGTGAAGGGCTATTTGGGCTCATTACCATATGCATACGCCCCGCGTTTCATGGGAGTTCCCATGAAAACGCTGGGCGTACGTATGGTAATGCGGCCGTGACGCACGTGTAGGGGGCGGACATATGACATAGCCGGATGTCAGCTGCCCGCCCAGATCCCTGCTTTTGCACGGAAAAATGTCCGTGTGGTCTGAGGTTGCGGGTGCTGGTGGAGCACACGGTCCTGCATTCGATGGTCTGCGACCATCGAATGATGGGGGAGGTTCCCTTAGATGGAGGAGGCGTATTCCGTGAAAAATACACGTGCGGTCCGTTCGGACAGCTTCTTACCGCATACGGACGGAGTTGGCGATCCGTATGGAAGGCGGGGTTTCGCACGCACGGTCCTGGCCGCATAATCGGCTCCGGCCGCACCGATCAGAATAAGGGCCCTGGTGAGGTATCCTGCCTCCACTTCAATGGTTTGTGTTCTCCGTGCTAAGATGCTTTTATGCATATTAATATTCTGCATGTATTGCATGGTACAATTCTCTGTACACTATCGACAATGTTGTGTGTGCCAATCACATGAGATCAGCTCTTTCTGAGATTTTGACACCACCGTGTCTGGCAAAAAAATCATCCATGGTCAAAGTCACATAGTTTACATATCTACCTCATTGTTGTGTTTGGCATGAGCAACTCACAACCTCTTAAAACACTTAAATGAAGTGAGCTAGGCCACGCAGGCAAATGAGATATGAAGCTGAAGACGACACAGCAAACAGAGCTTTTACTTGTCCTGACAGAATATTCTGATAGTACAAACAGTGGAGTAACTAGATATTTGTAGGCCACATAACAAAGGTTTTTAAGGGCCCATATGTATCACAAAACAGTGAAAAATGTTATAGCACATGTTACTTTGACAGATAAGGTGGGCCCCTCTCAGCTCTGGGCCCCATAGCAGCTGCACTCCCTGCACCTGATTACACAAGGGTGTAACTACTGTATCAAGGGACCAGAGGCATTTTTTAAACTTATATAAAATATTTAGCAATAATATTCATATGTACCGTATTTAAGTAAAAGTTCTAGAAGCTCATACTAGAAATTGAAGCTATTTGGCACAAAATCATTTCAGGGTGACCTTTTCCTGTGCAAAACAGATGTGCTGTCAATAAATCAATCCAAGAGCGGCCTGAAAATGACTGTTTACAGAGGACAGTAGGTTGCAACTAGTGTAACCAGGCATCAATGACAATATAATATCAAACATTCTATATTCTTTACACTTAGGGAACTTTTACATACTGTATATTATTACAACTTTTATTAGTATCTCTTTCATATAAGCAACAGGATAAGCAGAAATAGTTAAATATCATTCAAACTTAATGTGCAAATGAAGCCAGTGTTTGTTATGCAGTTCTCTTGTGTGTAGTTATCAGAACCTGCATTGCTCATTACTTCAGATGAAAAATGTTCTGACCGATAGAGAAAATGTAAGCATGGATCTCATTTGATGGCTTTCACAGTCATAGGACCATCTGTCCTTCTTTCATTGTTTACGGACAGTGACAGAAGGACAGACCAAGCTTTAGGAAACACATGCAAAACATGTACAAGCACCATTAATCCATTATTGGTTAACACCTCATGATGCCTGTGTAAATGTAGTTTGCTCATGAACACATAAAACTCACTGAAGTTACAACAACAACATATCACACAACCTGACTTACTACTCACTACTCCGTTAAAGAAAACAAATGCATATTTAACAATGTACACACATACATACACAGCACTTCACTTTCCCCACATTTTTTTATGTTACAGCCTTATTCCAAAATAGAATAAATTATTTTTTTTCCTCAAAATCCCTGCACACAATACCCCATAATGACTCGTGTACATAAGTATTAACAGCTTTTGCCATGAAAACAATTGAGCTCAGTTGCATCCTGTTTCATTCAGTTGACTGGACATGATTTGGAAAGGCACACACTTGTCTATATAAAGGTCCCACACTTTACAGTGCATGTCAGAGCACAAACCAAGCATGAAGTCAAAGGAATTCTCTGTATACCTCCGAGACAGGATTGTCTCAAGGCACAAATCTGGGAAACGGTACAAAAACATATCTGCTGATTTGAAGGTCCCAATGAGCCCAGTGGCCTCCATCATCCATAAATGGAAAAAATTCTGAACCAATGCATCGATATATCAGCCGTTCAATCGAACGGCTGATATATCGACCAGTGTGTACGCACCTTTACTTGTTATGCAGACATTGCTTGCGACTGTGCAATAAGAGTCAGCACAATTACACTACTGCTTTTGGTGTGGAAAGATATTCTGTTACACTTGTAAATTCTACTACCTTTCGCATGGAAAGAAATGAAGTTGAAGTGAAGTCAGTACAGTAGGAAAGATCTGTGTACAGCATCAGTTTCATATAAGTTTCTTACCTGGCCCCAGGCAGATGTAGTCCACTCCACACACGGATGTCTACCACAACTCTGACTGTCCACGGGACGTTTTGAAGAAATTGTGCAGATGTCATTTGATACTGGTACAGAAATGCCTGTCCCTGTCAGTTTGTGGCAAGTAACTCTCCGGGTCTGCACCCCGCCTCCGCAGCTCTGCGAACATGGTGACCAGGATGTTACCATCCACCTAAAGGAAAAATAATGTGCAGTATGTGTTTTAGGCCAATTCAGTCAGTAAATAGAAATACAGTTTATCATTAGGTCATTGGAACTTAAATTATAGATTTAAAAAAGGTTATGTGATAATGGTATCTCTATGCCCATCAGGTTTCCTCTCAGCAAGTCTATGGTTATATTTCCTACTGAACTACAGGCAATCAGAATTCAGAAGGTACAGTAGGATAACCACGGTGCTAAAATAAGTTGCATTTCATCCAGAGTGTTGCACCTAATTGGACAGTAGGTGCGATGGATAATGGTGACGTTGGGTACGTATCGTGTGAAATGTGAGGCAAGATGAAAGGCATATGGTCAAATAAGGTGCAATCAATGTTCTTTACATGTAATTCTATATATGGACATCAGGGCCCTGATTATAATTGACTCGGTAAGCTGCGAAGCTCAGGGTGTGCATTCGCCAGGGCAGTGTTACAGCATTACAAGGGCTCGGTAAGCAGCAGGGGGTGTGCATTCGCCAGGGCGGCGTTACAAGGACCCGGTAAGCTGTGCAGCTTACTGAGTCCTTTCAATGCCGCCCCGGAGCAACCATACGAGGGGGTGGTATCTGAAAATACCATTGAAATTCCACCACTATTGGTTGCACACAGTATGGTCTGTGGTTTTTTGGAATTCCAAATTATTCCGAGAAACATAGTCTCCAAAACTTACTTTTTTTGGGCTGAAATCCAACTGGGGACATTTGTAACTGGCACTGCTGGGGACAGCTGTAACTGGTAATACTTGGTAAATGATATGTACAGATGGAGCCACTCTTGTTAGAGCGGCTCCGACAATGTGATTGCCAGCCGATAGCCCACGTTAACCTGAGCCACCCCCATCCCTTCCGCCAGAATGGGGTGCCTGTCCGCCGGCCCCGACCAGGTCAGCATTCGCCAGTACTAGAGATATGTTGCGCTGGGAGCGGCTCCATCTGTAACTGCCACTACTCGGGACATCTTTAACTGGAACTACTTGGGACAACTGTAACTGGCACTACTTGGGAAATATTACCTCAAGATATCTCATTCAAATATAAAAATATTCCAAAATACTGAATAATCCGTTATCCAAAATGCTTCTGGTCCCGAGCATTCTGGATAAGGGATACTCAACCCGTAGTGAAGAAATACAATTTCCATGGCTATCCTCAAATATATAAGTATTAATTAGTACAGATAATAATTATTGGATGCAAACATCTCAGAACTGGAACCATAGAGGGGGTTAAACAGATGTACTGAGTTCACCTAAGAAACAAACCTCTGCGTTCTATTATAAGGACAGACCACCAGCCCATTTATAGCCAACACCCTATAGCTGCACAGCTGTATCAGCTAAGTTTTAAATGTACAAAGATGAGGAATGCACTTTTTGACGGATCAACACATCCAGATTGGAGTGGGAAGTGAAGCTATGCAGCACAACACTCACTAAAGTGTTTTGCCTTCTCTAATCCCCGAAGACTACCTTTTTCTCCTTTATATAATTGTCCACAATTCTTCCACCATAGAATGCTGGGATTTCTAGCCAAGACTTGTGTTCAGGTTGAAATGAAAACAGGATGTAGAACGTTTACTGAGACTGTGTAATTTTCCCATATATTTTTCTTTGGTGCTGGCAAAGTAGCCATTCCCTTGGAGAGGTATCATCACGTTAGTGTTACGGTTGAATTGAAGTTCAGTAATAATTAGGTGAACAGTACAAGACCAATGAGTTCAAGGATTTCAATATGTGTATTAACTGTAATTTTATAGATGTTTGTAAGAGGATCTGTCCCACATTTCTTAACTGTTTCAGAGAAAGCAGAAAAGCTACAAATGCATTATTGGATGGTTAGTTTATCTTTGAATAATATGCTCCCTGATTAGTTAAATTTAGTGAATTCACGTCATCATCTATATATATATATATATATATATATATATATATATATATATATATATATAGTATCCGTGTGGCTCTGAAACACTGCCATCTGTTGGCAGCAAGTGAAACTACATCTACTACGTAGAAGCATTTGCTTTGAGCGGGCTTACTAGTAGTAAATAATCGTAAATTGCAGGTAGATATGGAACACATATGGGGGGGGGGGGGTATTCTGATTCACTCGGAAAGGCACAATCACCCTCTAATGGACAAAACCAAGTGCACTGCAGGTGGGGCTGATGTAACATGTGCAGAGAGAGTTAGATTTGGTTGTTTTATTGTTTCTGTGCAGGGTAAAAACTGGCTGCTTTATTTTTACACTGCAATATAGATATCAGTTTGAAGTACACCCCCTACCCAAATCTAACTCTCTCTGAACAGGCTACATTAGCCTCACCTGCAGTGCACATGGTTTTGTCCATCTGAGAGTGATTGTGCCTTTCCCAGTGAATCAGAATAACCCCCATGGTGTGATTGTGCTCCTGTTGTGCTGATGGTTCCATCACCTTCTAAGTGTGCTGGACTAATAGTGACATACATTGGATTGGGAGGGGGGGGGGAGTAATTCCACTGATTTTTTCTTGAATTACCTGGTGGCGGAGGTACAGTAATGGACCTAGTTCTCGTTTGTATGCAATATCCGATGTTCATGCAATGAAGCGATTGTCAGCAGACTGCACACACGCTGTGACTGTAATGTGCATATGTCAAGGTGCCGCTGCGATCTTGCTCGCAATGAGGATTTCATGGAGAAGTGATTGACAGGTGGCTAAATCTCTTCTAGATTGACACCTAATTCAAAGATGTACTCATTTGAGCCAAGTACATTGCTATCACTAGCAACACAACAGGTGCCACAATGTCATTACTACTACTGTGAGATTTGTGTGTCCGAATGTCATTATATCGTGATATGGAACCATAGTTCCATTTTTAACATGATTAAATAAACATAGTTTTTTATTTGTACCTAAGCATGCAAGCAACAAAAAGAGAGCGCCTGATATATGCATCACCTGTTATTGTGGATATAACCATACTCTTTTCAAAACTCTCAGCCTGTGCACAAGTTTTTCCCGATTCCCATCACCTACCAATACGTTACTTGTAACATTAGCAGCTCCTTGGTTTCACTGCAATGTGTGACTTAGGGAAAACATCTCCCTCCTTGAGAGGGTGCTAATCAAGATTTTCCACCAAATAAATAAGGCCCTAAACAGTGGGGCAACTATAAATATTGCTCCCCCCTGCCAAAAAAGGTGACACCCCCCCCCCCCAGTCCCCCTCCCGGGCTCCTCTCCAGCGTGTTTCCACAGCGTGTGACGTGATGACATCGCACGCATAATGGAGAAGCTGAAGCAGGAGAGAGGAAGAGAGACTAGCAGACACTGCTGCTAGCCTTGGCTCCGGCGCATCCCAGGCCACCCTAGCACGCCCATCTGCCCGCCCATCCTGTACACAGTAGCCAATAGCCGGCTATGTGTACAGTCAATTGAATCAGTGGAGGGATTTGCCGTCTCTGCCGAGGCCGCACCCGCACTGCGGCTGACTCGCCTCTGGTGCTCATCCAGTGGGCATCGGCAGGCAGCAGCATGTCAGTGTGTCGAGCGGGTGCCGGCGCCCACACAGACCCTGCTACGGCTTGCTCCCCCAAGCAACAGTAGTTACGCCAATCAAATTGATTATTGGCTCTGAACATGTGATTTTCTGAGTGTTTGTGTTATTCCAATTAGTAAATACATTTAGAATGAGTGAGAAATGTATGCACTGAGATGAATATTGGCAATGCAGAAACTGCTAGGGTTAATTGTTAGTCAGTTTTACAGCAGGTGATGAGAATGTTAGTTCCAGCACATCTTGGAGCTGATATGGCTTCTATGACAAGTGCTGGAGATTCATCCAGATCCCTGAGAAGACTCATACTGTTTATTAATACTAGAATTTAGGTTAAGCCGGGATATGATTACATTGACCCTTTTAACAACGCATGTGATGGAAGCATTTTTCCTAGAATATATAATTCCTTAAAAACTGACATCATGAATTCAAAATTTTTTTTAAGTAAATACCCAATACTAAAGTGTGCTCTTCTTCAGTGCCACCTTTTGTCTGGACACCCAGGATAATTATTTTGGCATTGATCAGAGTCATCTATCATTATCTAGCTGTGTTCCTCTGACAGTCCTCATAACACTGCGGGGTCACTGGCAAGAGAAGAGACCTCCTGGCTTTAATGTGGTTTGTGGTTTACACCCAGCAGTTTGAGTCCCAGAGTGCACTGGAATCATCTGTGTAGTCTGCATGAGAACACTCTGGCTTACACAAAGCAGAAAGCTTGCTTGTACTTCAGGAAGGGAACAGACATAAATCACATCAATTATGCCTGTCGAAATACTCCTGTCAGCACATCAAATTGCTGGTATCAGGGAGAAGAGCTTGTGCAATGTATACATAGTGTATGTATAAACACAGATAAACTTCTGGCTGCAAATGAATACACGACGAAGAGAAATACAAACAGAATGACAGATAATATTTTCATTGCATTGCTTTCAAATGAAATCAAATGAGTCATGGAATAGGAGGCCTAGGACACACTTATTTAACTGTTGACCAAGTATGCTCATTGCTAATGTTCACCGGGCACTGTGAGGTGAGAGCCTTTCTCCTCAACTTGGAGGTCATTCTGGTTGACTCGCAAAGCTGCGAAATTCGCAGCTTTCCAAGTCAAATAAACGCCGCCCGCAAGAACGCCCGCCCGTCGCATGCAGACTGATTATCCCCACACACATGCGAATGGACGATTTGCATAAACATCCATTTGCAGCTTGTATATGGGGCCAACCATTGAATGATTTCTACAGCGCTCGCAAATCTAGTCACTGTCTGGTGACTCAGATTTGCAGTGCCTTGGTACGGTAAGAGGGCGGGCAGCTGACATCCGGCGATGTCAGCTGCCCACCCCAATGACCAACATTGTTTAACTACATTACTACTTCAAATTTTTATTCCCGCAAACAGAGAATACAGAAATATGAACTAAATTGAAGAATATATTGTAAGAATGTAGTTCATAGCTACTCATGGTCCCTGGCAGTGCCTGTCCCAAAGTGGGCCTCACAGGCACTGCATGCCTCCTGTAGTATTGTGATATGTGTGGCTTTGGGGAAGTAGTGTAGACTGCTACTGGCTCTACACCTAGCACTGCGAGATGAAGGGAGGAGCTTAGATATGACCCTGGAACCCTGCTCACTAAAAGCACAATAAGAAAGATATTTGCAAGGTGGGCGGAGTTTGTAAATTTGCAAAAATTGCTCAGGGAATGTTCATTTTCAACATTCAGAAGAGTAAAATGTGAATATGACCAACAAGTAGTCATATCAGTATGTTATCTTTATTACTAATTATGCACAGAGAAAATTGGTAGGAAACGCTTAGGGGCATACAGTAGTACGTTTGGTGAGTATGTGTTAGCCATAATAGCCAGATTTACAGCATAATGATGTATTCTCCTATACCTAGCCTCAATACTCCAGAGAATGTAAACATAACCATCATTTGTGTAATTTTACGTATTACTTGGGGGGCGTGGCTTCGGCGGCCATCTGAACAGACCTATCCTTCAACTGCTCCCCACTCCAATTATCCTGTATAAAAATCCTGCAGCCCTTCGACATTCCTACCTACACAGGATAGTGGGGGAACCTCCCTGGCACATTCTTGGTGCCCCAGACTCGAGGCTCGGCCACCCGCTTCAGCAATATTGGCTCTGTTGTGGTGTCGGGCTGTGGAGGAGATCGCGTGCCGGCGCCATCTTGCTGCTGCTGCCCCGCATTGAGCTGAACTACGGAGCTCTGCATGACCGCACTCCTATCCGGACAGCTATAAATCTGAGCTGCTAGGCTACTGTCTCCCTCCTACTGATCTCCGGCGGTGCCGGCCATCTCCTCCTCTCCGTAAGTGAGCACGGCTCCATCGTCTGTTCCTCGCGCGGGGTAGTGACCGCGGCCATCTTGCCTGGAGGGACTGCGGGTGTCAGGTACCACTTCTTCTCCCCTTCACTGCGGGCCCGTGCATCTGGGTCCCCCCTCTCTACCCAAAGGGACACTGCGAGCGAGGTACACTTTACTACACTGCAATATAGGAGGTGTGCTAGCCGCCTCCCAATCTCTCCTGTGTTGGTCCCTGTGCCGGCCCTTCCACATAACGGATATAGGATGGGTGACCCATTGCATCAGATCCTGGACGCCATTAAGGCCTCTGAGCTACGGCTTCTCAATACACTCTCGGGCATATGCAAAGACATTGCCCTCCTTTCTGTTATCCGTGATGTGCCCAACGCGATGCCTGACGCTACACAGCCTGTAAGTTCTATAACTGCACCCTCTATGGCTTCCTTGCTCCTCCGCGCCCAGGACATGTGCCCTCGGGAATCTACATCTTCAACCAAGGCCCTGTGGGATGATCTCCTTTGCTGCTTCGAACCTACACATCCTGTGATATCTACAACTGCACCCTCTATGGCTTCACTGCTCCTCTGTGCCCGGGACATGTGCCCTCAGGAATCTACATCTTCAACCAAGGCCCTGTGGGATGAACTCCTTTGCTGCCTTGAACCTGCTGCTAAGGGCCCAGATCTGCCCCGCTTCTGTTTAACACTTCCTATACTATCCTGGCCATATTGCTTTGCCTATTTTGGGACGCTCCCTACTGGTGAACTGTCTGCTGTATTGTCCAATATGTTTACTGGAATGGAAGTCTGGCCGGATTAACAACTCCTATTGCACTGTTTCTTCTGATCTCCCCTATTTCGATTTTGTACCCTCTATTCACATAATATGCTATGGCTGTCACTAACTACTACTCTTGTTTTTTCGTGCTATAAATATATGAGTGGCCTCCTTAGCGATTCCTCGCAACGAAGCGGCTGCTACTATATATATATATTTTTTTTATTTTTTTTTCCGTTATATCCTTCAGCGTAATTTAACTGCTACTTTCTAAAGGTTGGGTGGGCGGGGTGGGAGGGGTAAATTAGTTTTGGGTATGTGGGCTAATGACGTGGTCTAGGACTACTATTGGCTAATACCACTAATTTGACCCTTTAGGGGTTTTTTTGGGTGGAGGGTGGGTTTAGAATTGGTGTGTGTGTGGGGGGGGGGGGAGTGGGGTATGGGCATAGATAGATAGTAGATTTAGGGGGGTTACGAGTTTTTTGGGATCCAAGTATACCTTAGTTGGGGTCAGGTTATACAGGGTGGGGGGGTTTCTAGGGAGGTTGTTCTGGTTTATTATTATGCTTTCCATATTTTACATACCTATTTTGATATGTTTGTAGGTTTGCGGGGTGTCAGGTGTTCACGGAAATAAAAATATATGGTTGTTGTTCTAACCTTAGCATTCCAATGTATAACTGTACTCGTATGGCGCCTACGGGTACCGTGTGTGATGTCCCTTCTGGTGCATATCACACTCTAAGACTATGCTCAACATCCCGATATATCCTGCATTGCATTGTGACACTGTTATTATGTCTGTCGTGCACCTTGGAACCCTCGCATTACATGATCCTTATGTTTGGGGTATGAATATGTTTGTTTTATGTGTTTGTTTGTCTTTGAAAATCAATAAAAACACTCAATTAAAAAAAATTTTTTTTACGTATTACTTTGTTTGCTTAAAATCTAAAAAATTTTGTGAGACAGTTTCTGCTATTTACAATTTCCATTTAATTTGTTTCTTCTATTGAATATTCTGAAGTTTTTCCTTTGTTATAGGACTACCATGGCAACTAAAGTCACAGAGCACAGAAGGAGACAGTGAGGCTTTGGAACACCGCTCAAATCTATGTTACTGTGATATCCTCTCATTCATTCACCCTTTTCTGATTTAATATGGCAAATTGATTGTTGAGAGCATATCCCTGTGAAACAGAATGACTGTCTACATCTGGCAGCCAGCAAAACTGTTTTTCTGTATAGACTCTGACATAAATCCCTCCTTCTTACCTGTGACAACCATAATCGGTTGTCCTCCAGAAAAGACTTGCAAAGTAGACAATGATTTATAGGAGGATAGCTAAGAAAAATGATTCATATCTAAAACGTTTGTGTTTATGGATTACTGCTGTTTGAGAGAGAAGAACGCCTGCTTACTCTGTCTCCCCTCTCTGCTTTAATGTGAGTTTCTACAAAATTGCACATACATCAAAGTATAGTGTTTGTAGTTTTATTACTAAATATAAAAACCCACCATAAACCCATTGTAAAATTATGTTCACTTTATAAACATATTGTATATAAGCATAAATACACACCTTGGTAAACAGTCTCTTCTGTTACATGCCAAGGGCTTTACTGGTGGTCTTGGCTTATCTAGGCAATGAGACACATTGACCTCTTGCTTGTCCAGAACGCATCTCAATTGTGTATGTTGGACACCTCTGTTACCACATGATGCTGTGCATGGTAGGAGACCAATCACTGCCCATTGATAATCTGGTGATTCTAAAGGAAGTGAAAGAGGAAAACAATTGTGTAAAATACTTTCATTTTCAAACTGTAATCTATTATTTGTTTCCTGAGATTGAAGTGAAAAGTGCCATACTTGAAATAGATTTTTAACAAAATCTCAGAATTGAAAACCATTTTATTGTATTGGTTGCTGCACTTCTAGGAAACAAGATCTTTTCATAGAAACTGAAGATGATTTAAAATATTGTCGGTACTTGTTTCCTATCTGGGCGCCCAGGTTTTCTACGTACGGCACCGTAATGAAATCGGATCGCATCGGATTCGGTACTCGATGATGTACGATGGTATACGATGCGATCCGATTTCCCATAGGAAACAATGTGAAATGGCTCAATTTAGCCAAATTATCATAGGAACAATAGTAAATGGGCCAAAAACACCCCTGAACATTGAAATGTCCCCCCAAAAGTAGTTGACGCCACCCCGCCATCAACGTGAACCCGAAGCGTGGCGAGCGCAGCGCGCCCGTGAGGGGCGGCGGTACGCGTCCTCCGACCTTTTCATGCCCTACTATCCACTAGGGCGTGGAGTGAGAATAGAATAGTGTGGCGAGCGCAGCGAGCCACCGAGCCCGAAGCGTGGAGAGCGCAGCGAGCCCCGCGAGGGGACGCGGATACCTTCACAGGTAAACGCTTTCCTTCGCGGGCTTCCCAGGTGTCCATGGCGACGCGGACACCTGGGAAGCCCGCGAAGGGACGCGTTTACCTGTGAAGGTATCCGCGTCCCCTCGCGGGGCTCGCTGCGCTCGCCAAGCTTCGGGCTCGGTGGCTCGCTGCGCTCGCCACACTATTCTATTCTCACTCCACGCCCTAGTGGATAGTAGGGCATGAAAAGGTCGGAGGACGCGTACCGCCGCCCCTCGCGGGCTCGCTGCGCTCGCCACGCTTCGGGTTCACGTTGATGGCGGGGTGGCGTCAACTACTTTTGGGGGGACTTTCCACTGCTCTGTGGTTTTTTTTGGGGTTTCTGGCCCATTTACCATTCTTCCCTATGCTGATTTGGGTAAATTGATCCATTTAACATTGTTTTCGTGTATGTGTATTTCGTGTATGTGTATTTGTGGTATCCGATGCGATCCGATTTTTATACGGAGAATAGCATGGTGCGCAATTAACTTAGCGGGCGCCCAGATAGGAAACAAGTACCATATTGTCTTGTATGCCTAATGCAGCTTATGCTTTTAATGTTTTGAACATTAATCAGGCCAGAATTCAATTTTACAGTAGAGTAAGTGACTTCCTTTTTCCAATGTATACATTTCTCTCACAAACTCATTTTTCTTACAAAGTTAGTAATGTTGGGAATTAGAGATTTAATGGAACCCACTTGTTGAAGTGGGCAAATGCATTTAATATATCCTGTGCTCCATGTAACAAATGAAGAGAAAGCACAATAGAAACCCAATTTTACCTGAAGTCCGGTTTAAGAGTTTGGACTTAAAAATACATAAAAAGTTCCCATATTCAAATTTGGCTAAGGACTTTAGCCTTATGGGTAACTTCCTATATAGCCTCTGCTGCCATTATAAAATGCCTCTATATCCTTATGGGTAACCGCTCCCAAAACAACGGAGCATGTGGCCCCTTTTGAGAATACATCGGCCTGCAAAATGCTTGTGCATGTGCTCTAGAGTATCTGTCAGATCTTTGACAGCAGACCAATAGAGTGGTGGGACCTCAATGGCAACTGAGTAATTCCCCCTTATCTCTGAAAATGAAGTGGACGACTGGAAGCATTGTAATTCACAGCCTGAGCCTCAAAGAGAAGACTTACTTGACCAAGCAACAGGTAAAAGTGAGGTTTACCTGTTGCTTTGTCTATCATGACAAATCTTATGCATCCTCTCTACCGATTGCGTTACATGGTATTTCAAAGTGATATTGGAATCAGAGTGCTTACCACTTCAAAGAAGTGAGCAATGTAAAAGACAAAGTGAAGGCGATATATTAAAGAGGACGCATTGAGAAGTTGCCGCTAACAACTAATCAGTTTCTACTGTAGCTATAATTTATAGAATGTACTTTAAAATTGACTGCTATAAAAAAAATTTTTTTTTACTATGGAAAACTGCTCCACTCTTTAGAAGATACATCTCCTCCTGATACTTATGTAAAACATGAATAAATACACTGCCATGTTTTTGGACAACAAAGACTTAAATTTACCTTTAATTGACAAAGAAACTCTTTGCGTAAGATAATCAGATGTGTTCCTAATAATGCAACTATATTCTCCTTGGTGATCTTTGCTTATATTAGTTAGTCGCAGGATCTGTCCACCTTCTAGCACCTCATGTGTTGGTCTTGCTCCATCGATCAGTGGATGACTTCCATGAAACCAAGATATATTGGGGATGGAAACACCCTTTACAGGACAACCTGATAGACAAGCCAAAGACATACAGTCAGAAAAAGAAAAACATCAAACATAACAATAATTAATATTTGATAATCGGTTTCCTCCTAATTTTGTTGAAACAACCATGGCTTACAGACCTCACCAATAACAATGTATGCAAATGTGGTTCCTAATGAATAACTAAAAAGTATTTGTTAATGATATCTTTGTGTATTACTTCTGTTTTTATCAGCAATCTGTTTTTGTCAAATGTGTGCTTCATAAAAAGGCTACGCAAATTATTCTAGTATGAAAAGTGAGATGAACAGAAGATGAAGGACATCCACCCTAATAAGTGTTCCCTCATTGAAGCACCATTCACCTAATACAGTATATGTACCCTGAATGTACTGTCCATTTTTAATTCTATAGTTCAGCTTGGTATATCTCATGCAGTTACCAATATTTAGGCTCACCGTGCTCTTGAAAGTGATGTTTTATCTCCTTTTAACTAAACAAAACTTCTAAACAATCTTAGAAATTTGAACTTTTTCAAGTTTTTTTTTTATGTGACCATAATTTAAAAAAAGTGAACCTGTTACACTTTCAGTGGTCATGAAGTACATGCAAGGTATTCCCAATAGAAGTGCCATCACTGTTTAAACAGAGTTTAAACAAGTTTTAAATTAATTCAGTGAATTCAATCCATGCTAGTTTAATAGCAATGAACTTGCTCGAAGCACACTTTTGCTTTGGAGCTTGTTTCTTTGTAGGTCACTCTAACTTAAAAGTCAACAAGCCATATAGGTTCAGAAAACATGGTAATTGTATGACATACACATTTTGTCAGAAGAAGAACATGCTTCGCAAACATAGAATATATTTTGTACACATAGAATTTGTTTAATGTACATAGAAGATGTGATGCAGCTTGTGCTTGTGTCACGTTTGAGGAGTAAGTTTAATGACATTAATGGGGATATGTAACAAACCTTGGAGGGAGCTATAGCACCTAACTGCAATGTTACATACTGTTTCCAAAATGCTACTTAGGAGCTAATTGGTCAGTACTTTATCTTCCAAGTTTGATGCCCCTCACCCTAAATATGGGTCTAGCACAGGGGTCCTTAAACAATTTTGCTCTGGGTCCCCATCAGTCAATAAGAATAATTCCAGGACCCCAGCAAGTTACTGCAGAAGGTCATCACATCACATGTGTAGTCAGCAGACAGTACATGCATGGCAGCATTGTGGAGGCACAAAATGGTGGGGGGAACACAGCCCAGGGTGTGTGTGTGTGTGTCTGCTGATGCTACAGCACGGGGGGTGCTGATGCTACAGCCCGGGGGTGGCAGAGGTGGTATATCAACTGACCGGGGGGAGGGGAAGACTACTTACCTAGCTCATCAGGTTAGCCCACCACGCCGTCCGGTGACATAATCCGAGAGCGACCAGCGGCCGCAGCCTGGTCGCAGCATACAGTGCAGCATAGCCCAAAACAAATATGGTCGCCGCATATGTGCATATAATATATGCATATATGCGGCAGCCATATTTGTTTTGGGCTTTTCAGCCGTTTGTGACCAGGCTGCGGCGCTTGCATATATAGGATGACCCAAGCTCCGGAAGAACGGTCGGCGGCCCTGCCAGAGGGAAATCTGGACCGGCCCACCGGGAAATGGCCCGGTTTCCCAGTGGGCCAACCAGCCTCTGGGGAGGAGTCTAAAATATCAGACAATTAAACAGATTTTTCAGACTCTTTGAATCACTGACTGAGATTGGAAATTTCATATGCCTGATGGTCAGCAACATGAAGTCGTGACCCCATGCTGAAAAAGTCAGGACCCACAGTTTGGGAATCGCTGGCCTAGCATGTTCAAGGCATGTGTTCAACTTTGGAACTGGCTCCAGATCATATTTGGGACATTTGTTAAACTAGCATGGTTACATTGTGTTTTGCATAAAATCATCTGTATTGGGGATTAAGATATTTGAGTATATCTAGTGTCTATAACAAGCTTCAAAATATGAAGCTTTCAATAATCAATATCATATTTGTTTTAAAATAATACCATTTTTTTTCCTTTCACGTATTGTAATTAAAATATCATTTTATATTATTATACAGATCATTGCATCAAAAAAGTAATTCCCTTTTGGCTTCATAAATAAAACCACCAACAAGGTGATTATAACAAGGAAGTGGAAATAAGGCGTAAAGGACAGTAGCTTTAGTGATCCTATCCAGACAGGCAGACACTCTTGCATGTCTATAATTATTTGGGATAAGACAATGAGAGTTCACAGGTATCACTTAGATGCTTGGGCCAGCACTGAAATAGTACTGTACATGGCAGTTGTGAATATTGTGGATTTCAATGTTTTCTTATACAGTATATGTTTTATTTATCTGCAGATCTAAATAACACCTAAATAAGCATTGCCATTGCCAACACAATTGCCATATACATAATGCCTTTCACAGAAATTATGTCTATAGCGGATAACACCTTTCCCCAAAATGTTCTTTTGGTACTGTTTTACTATGCAAAAACACATCATTTAAGATGAAAGCAGTAATAACAATACAGCAAATATGCCAAGAACAATGGCCCTTATTCAGATCTGACTGCAGTACAAATTTTTTGGAAAATGGGCAAAACCATGTGCACTGCAGGTGGGGAAGATGTAACATGTGCAGAGAGAGTTACATTTGTTTGGGGTGTGTTGAAACTGAAATCTAAATTGCCGTGTAAAAACAAAAGCAGCCAGTATTTACCCTGCACAGAAACAAAATAACTCACACAAATCTAACTCTCTCTGCACATGTTACATCTGCCCCACCTGCAGTGCACATGGTTTTGCCCATTTTCCAAACAAATGTGTACTGTGATCAGATCAGAATAAAGGCCATAGAGAGAATAGTTAATTGAATATAATATTCTTGGAATAAGCATACTTTTATTATACAGTACAAAGCACCCAAGCCATTCTATGGTAATTTATGTATATATATATATATTTAACACATGTCCCTAAAATTACCATTTAACTGGCACTGTAGGTGGAGCCAAGTTTCAGCCCAGCAAACCACTGGTTCCCACCTGAAGAACTGTTGTCATTAAGGTGCATAAGTAGCTGCCAGCTGGGTAAACATATCAGAAAGTTGTGATGATTTTGCTAGGTTGAGCATATACTAGCTAAGCCTGCTCAAAGCAAAAGCTTCGAAAATTAGTCGGCTACCTTGTGATTGCCTCTGTGTTTCTGTATGTGTTATAGAGAAAGATATGTAGTTTCACTCGCTGCGAGCAGATGGCAGGGTTTCGGTTACACACGGACACTAGACATATACTGTATGTATGTATGTATGTATGTATGTACTGTATGTATGTATGTATCTATCTATCTATCTATATATGAATGATACTGACTCCAAAGGCCAAAGGTCATGGTTGGGTGGGTTCTGCACATGGAAATGCCTCTTTGACCAAAAAGTACATTTCAAACATAAAACTAGGAAAATAGTGTAGATTTAAGGCACTATTGTGTTATATACATTATTACTTCATAAGTGATAAGTAATGCGTCTTTACACTGACTTCACTTATGACCTCTGACTCAGCTTCTGCCCAATACTGTTTCTCCTCCATCCTGCCAGCGAACATACATGTATGCCCCTTTGTACCTCCCAACAGTGAGAGCTCCATGAGAAACCATATACACTGGGCCAATACTGTATACTGTATCATAAACCCTGCTGACAGCACTGATTACAGCTCTATAGAGTGAGGGTATACCCGGTGCACCACAACGCCCAATATAACCTGGCAAATGCTCCTGACTGCAACTGGAGAATTATTTTATCCTGTCCTTGCTAATAACCCTGTGTTTACCTGTTCCTGTTTATACCTGGTTAACAAACTGTCACCTGGTTAAGTCATCTATTGTGTAGACAAGTTGCAATGAATAATGCTACTCAGTCATATATCCATAAAGCTGCAGATGAAAATCAGGGTAACGCTGCACGGTGTATTGCATTGTATTTTATCTCACTTCTATATTCCTATTAAAGTGGAGGACAAAATAGCACATGCCTGGTGCAACATGTGCTCAGTTATTCTTTTCTCTTCAGTAAAACTATATGGTAAAGACCACCACCTGGGGACATACTGGAGGGGCAGTGCCTGCATAACATATGCTATGGAAGGTAATGGTCACCAGCTAATGAATGAATCGTAATCCTAGCTCCTCTGAGATACCGGCTCAGCTAATGTCAGGGTGTAGCTGACAGATGTACGCAATTATCCATATTTTTAGATTTGTTGAAACTGAGAAAAAATGTTAACTTGTCATTAGAGCAATACAGAATTATAGATGACCTGAAAGCTTGTTTAGAAGAATAAATTGTTGCTCCAGGCTTGGCTAAACCATAACATATTACCTGGGCAACGGAACATTATCTAGGGGGAGGATGGTAATTACTGGGTGTCTTACAGACGGAATAGTGTAATATGCTTAGAATATATATTTTTTTATTATCAGACATTGATCTTGGTTTATGTTTCTGGTTTGGAAGTGATGCAGTATGTTTTTTATAATCATTATATTATGCTGTGATAAAAATAAGAAGTGTAAAGGGTCGAATGATGAGATATATACCAAAAATAAAAATGATTATGCTCATACACCTAAAATAAAGCTAATTTTTTTTATAAAATGCAATGTACATGTTATATATATATATATATATATATATATATATTTTATTAGCATACCTCCCAACTTTCATGTTGCCACAGGAGGGTCAGTCTCATGCGCGCCGAAGGAGCTTGCAAATTTTGGGGGATGTGGCCTAGCAAAAGGGGGCATGGTCTATACGCATGGCTCTCCCACGAGGCCACGCCCCAATTTTCGCCGCTGTGGGGCATGAATAGACGCTGTGAGCATGTGCACAGTGTCTATACACGGGCAACAGTGGGAACTCCCATGTGCCCCCCCACCGCGGGACACTGCCGGCCCCAGACGGGATGCAGGAACGTCCCCCAAAATGCGGTAAATGTGACAGTTGGGAGGTATATAATAATTAGTATATCTATGCAGTTACTATAATTTTGATGTCTATGGTGACTGGAATAAGAAGTTCTCAGCATTCTGTACTGTCTGAGACTATGTAGTAGCTGTTACACTGTTACATAGTCTTATGTGCCATGGTGCAGATGCTTGGTGGTAGTATAACAGGACATGGTGGAGAGTCTGGAAAATGTGTATTGAAAGAGATACAGGCAAGTCTTGTGGGGAAAACGCCAGCAGTCTGCAAGATCTTTGACCTGGCAGAATAATGACATCACAGCAGCACAATGACACAAGGCATACAGCCAAAGCCAGGTCGGAATGGAAGGACCGAGCAAAGACCAGATCTTAAACCCATTGACAATGAAATCATTTAAAAATGGCTTTTCTCCTATGTAAGAACTAGAACAATTTCTCATGAAGAATAGGCAGAAACTGTGTCCAGATGTGCATAGCTGGTAAAGATTTACCCAAATAGCCGCACAGCTGTAATCACAACTACAGGTGTTTCTAATGAGTCCTGCTTTTATGCTCACTTTGTAGTATGCTGTAAGGAAGGCATTGTGCCCCTATACATCGTTACAGTTATATTGTCCTACCAGTTTCCTTGCATGCAATATACACTGCTAGGATGGCTCCCTATAGTGACCATTGCCATCTTCAGGGAGGTGAGCTGGGAAGCCCGTGCTTTAATCAATATTTTTCAAGGTTGCGGAAGCTGGTTTTCTTGATAGGGAGGCAATGAAACAGTTAATACAGTCCAGCATTAATCCAGGATCCCTGCTAAGGAGATAGTTTTGTACCGAGAAGATGCACAACATGTGGTTCTCAGTAAAATTGCTCTATACACAAAGTGCATGATAATCCACTTGACCTGTGTGCTCTGGGATATACATGTCAGCATCCTGATGAGTCTCATATGCATTACTCATCCGCAAAACACTGTCAGTCCAATGGCTTGTTCAACTATACAAAACAGATCCAGCTAAATAGAGAGGCACACATGGGTTACAGGATGTACCTTGACACATAGGGGTCATCTGTGTAATAATCAATAGCGCAGAGAATGCCTTCTTCTCATGGGGCTCAGATTACCAGCCACAAGCTGCTTCTTTCATTGTACTTACCAAAAATAGTAAACACTACATAATATAGGGTCAATAATATAACGGCAATAATACTTATTAGCAGATGTCCCTATATGAAACACTTATGATACTGTACGTATTATTTTTTACTGTCTTATTAAATGCCATTGCCGAAATTTGGGAGCTTAACTCATTTTAAGCACTGCGGGTCTGGTAATATGACTTTGTCTTGTTTATCGACCCTCTACCTAATAAAATAGGATTTTCCTAAAATCGTATTGGCTGCTGTGTTATGAATGGCTAAGGTACACCTAGGAACACAGTTACTGTTTCTTCATTTATCCAGATGACTTCATCGTGTTGTATGAGTGAAACACAATATACAATGCACAGTTCTTCTGCTGCAGTCTTATGACCAGCAGTCTCACGTGTGTATGTACACAGAGCAGCAGTCAGGTCATATTATCCTATCAGAATGCAATCTATGAGTTATATTATTCCTGTGGAAGCAGGAACCTCCCCTACAAAGTCAACTAAGGATATTAAACACATAATATAAACTATTAATATAAACTAGTAAAATGAACTATGCTGTTTCCAATTGGAAGGCATCAGAATTTAGTGGCGATTATTTACAACTTCAATGTTATGCTTATTGTCATCATCAATTTAAAAGACAGTATAGGTGATATTTAAAAATCCCAAATATATATATATAGATAGATATAGATAGAGAGAGAGAGAGAGAAAACTAACAATAATAAACTCTGCAGAAAAGTGGGGTCCCTTGCTGTGGGGTGCAGGCTTAGGGGTTGACTTGCTAAGATGGGAGTTCTATTGAAGATGGGATGTCCCTAGTAACATCCAATCAGAATCTACTTATCATTTATTTAGCTCCTTCTAGAACAGGGGTGTCAAACTCAAATTCATCGGGGGCCGCATCAGCAGTTTGGTCACCCTCAAAGGGCCAGTACCCCAAAAAGTACAAATGACAGAAAACTTGTACACGGTGTACTTTAAAGCAGTATGAAACAGGACATGCATATAACAATAATGCGATAACAAAAATGGTGGGCCATCAAACACAGAGCTATGCTGCAGAAATTTAATTCCACATCCAGTACTAATTATATTGAGGTGCAGGGTTCAGTGGTAGACAGGGACAGAAGGTACAGAGCTGCCTTAGGGATGCTAGAGGAGGTGACACCATTTTGGGAAAGACATTTTAATGTGGGCTAGCAAGATAGACACGCAGTGACTAGAGGAGAGCATGGCCTGGTGTGTAAATGTCACCCTCAGTGACAGAGATCCCCACGTACAGCGACCAGCCCGAGCTATACACTACTAACCTATTTCAGTCAGCCGCCTCGCACACACGGTTACCGCTACTACCAGCAGTCCAGCACAGATCGCCAGCTGCGTGACGTCCCAGTCCCAGCAACCAACCCCGCAGCTCTGGCGAGCGAGCGAGTGCGCGCGGGGTGGGTGAGAGGAGGTGGCCTAGGCAGGAGCTGGGACACACTGCCCCTGCGTGCTATCTCCTCGAGCAGGCCACATGACGAGGTCTGGCGGGCCGGATTTGGCCCGCGGGCCTTGTGTTTGACACCCGTGTTCTAGAAGATAATAGAATATGATTGGTTGCCCATAGCAACATCCCATCTTCAATAGAACTACCAACTACCAACTAAGAGAATAAACCCCAAGATGCAATGACCAATACATTACCTAAATTACTAATTATTAATGTTAATGTGAGTGCTGAGCTCCTGTGATTTCTCTTTAAACAATGTGATCACAAACCATGTTGCACCCCAAATCTAGGAATGCCCGAATTACATGGATTAGTGCTGTGTGGGTGTAAAAAATAATATATATATGCATTATTCTAGTTCACTCTTTCTGACAAAATCCTTCATAGATGGACAAAACCATGTGCACTGCAGGGGGGCAGATGTAAAATGTGCAGAGAGAATTAGATTTGGGCGAGTTATTTTGTTTCTGTGCAGGGTAAATACTGGCTGCTTTATTTTTACACTGCAATGTAGATCTCACTTTGAAGTAAAACCCCACCCAAATCTAATTCTCTCTACACAAGTAACATCTGCCCCCTGCAGTGCACATGGTTTTGTCCATCTTAGAAGAACTTTGTCAGAAAGAGTAAACTAGAATAAGGCCCAGAGTCTATGGTGGATCCACAATTCTGCATCCTCTGATGATGAAGGAGAAAAGAAGAAGAAAAGGGTTTGTATTGGATGCACTCCAATACAAACCCTTTTCTTCTTCTTTTCTCCTTCATTCATAAACGTTTGAGATAGCACCCCCACTGGTGCAAATAAACACACAGTGGACCTCTGCCCATTAATAAAAGGGCATTAATCTAATTATGTGTGCAGAACTCTATCCCTCCTCTGATGATGAGGCGGGTAGAACAAGGCAAGGGTGTAGCTATGGGGCCCAGAGCTAAGAGGGCACCCAGAGCACCTTCCCTGTCAAAGTAACATAACTTCATTTACATTATTTCACCAATGAATTGGGGGAGCTGTAATGTGGCATCAAATTTACTGAGTATTCTGTATGTAAATTGTGGGTCCTATGTTGCATAATGTTTACAGGCAGCACTACAATGTGACATTGTGAAATAGGGCACTACTATAGGGCATAAGGCACAGCCATGGTCCAGAAAATGAGCCAGGGGACTATTATGGATGGTGTAATGGTTAGCATTGCTGCCTGATAGCCCTGAAGTTATGGGTTTATTCCCACCATGCTCCTAACTGTGCAGTGTTTGTGTATTTTCCCTGCACTTTAGTGAGTTTGCTCAGGAAACTCCGGTTTCATTTGCACTCCAAAAATATACTTGTATGCTAGTTGGCTCCCAACAAAAAATGTGTCTAGAAGCTTTTGGCTCCACAAAGTTCTATGAGGACCCACAAATGTCGCTATAGGGCCAAAAATGTCTCTGGAATGGGGCAAGTACACTTACGGTATAAGCTTGGTAAAGTGTATAAGTGTGAAAATAAGATTTAAAATAAGATATGTAAATGAGACACAAGGTGTGTACTGTACAAAGTGCATATGAACTTATATTTACACATCTATCACAACCAAATCAGTGGTAATAAATATAGGAAATACCATTTTTTAGAAGCCTTTTGAGCAAAGCAATAAAAACATGAAACTGTATGGTAACGACACATGACATATTGGGGGAAATTTACTAAGATGTGTATTCTACTTCACATGTGATGTTTCTATGGGCAACCAATCAGCATCTACTTCTTATTTATTTAGCACCCTCTAGAAGATAGTAGACAGGATCTGACTGGTTGCCCATAGCTACATCACATGTGAAGTAGAATACACATCTTAGTACATTTCCCTCATAGAGTCCATATGTCAGCTCACTCTCTGTCATGTAAAACAGGCTTGTACCTATAAGATACTGCTGTGCAAATGTGCTTTTAGTTTGGTTGTAACGGAGACCCGACGATAAGAATGGGCACAGTATAGGTCTGACCGCTTGTAGTTAGGTCTAAGCTGATTAGCAGATGTAATGCCAGAACTTAGTACCAGACTTTGCAGGTTTAACATATTTACATCATAGGACCTGGAGTCATGCAAGATTCAGTTCTTTCTCAATATCACTGCAGGCTCATTAGATGCTTGTAAGTTGTAATAACACAGATGAGGCAGGTTCAGTAGTTTTCAGTGCAGGAAATTGTGATTTTTTTTTTATGATCAAATGTTTGAACTTAGGTGGTCAATCCAATTAGCCATGATGATCTCATTGGTGCGAGTCATCGCGGCGGTGGTCACACTTTACAGCAGTCTGAGGTCACACAACAGTGTTTGCTTCCCCATTCTGATCAATTTTATTCAAATTAGTCAGACTAATCTCAGCCCTTGAAGGGTGCAAGTTCGGATTCCTTTGTGGGCATCAAAACGCACAACGCACCTTCACAAACAACAGAATTGACCCCCACGACTGTTTTAAGTAATACAAAAGTTTAGAAGAAGGCAGAAGAGATAAGTAAATATTTGGTTTGTATTTTGTTTTAGTAACAAAATGAACTTGAAATGCGTAAATGAAAAAGAAAGTTTTGTGTCCGTTTTACACTTGGGCAAACTCTGATTTCATCAAGCCCCATCCAGTTAAAATGCAGCGATTATTGGGTCTATGAAATGGAGGCAGGGCTAAAATGATGCAAGTAGTCATTTTAGCCTTGCACCCTTTTCGATTCCCCAAGATTGCCTGTGTTTGTGTACCCAACCTTCCCAAATCACTAGGATGTGGGGGATCTTCCGGCTCTTCTGGGGGTGCGGGGGGATCCCTGGAAAAACGGGAGTTGCCCGCTACTTCTGGGACAGTAGGAAAGTATGATTAAATTACTTATAGGGAGAGTAGTGCTTACAGCAACAGTAGGTGGCATTTGCCTTTAAAGTAGAATCACAAGATAATATGTGCTCTGTATAGTTCATTTTTAAAACACTACGGTGTAGGCCTGACTGTATTAGTTGGTATAGTAACTTTAAACTCTACAGAGCATTAGCGTTAATTTGCATTTGAAACTAGTCTTTAATAAATAGGGATTTCTGGCACTAGAAATGAACAGCACGCTTAATTAATATGGGTCAGAGGGTGAAATTCAATATGCTTTGCAGCAGCCAATGGAACTACGGTCATCCAGAAACACACATTCGCTTCCACAGGAATTTTTGGCTGAGTGTATGTTGGACCATTATGAATGACTTCTGTTAGTGTGTTGTGATTTTAAACAATAAACCTGAGCTAATTCAATATTTAACTGAGCTCTGCAAATAGCACATCGACAACTTAAAAATGATTCAATACCATTCAGCAGTTCTATTTTCCAGAGAGCTTTCTTTCCAAACACGTTTTTGAGGAAGAACTGAAATCATTTTGAGAAGCTAAGGTCATTCCTGTTATGTTTTTAATAATTTTTCCCACCAGATTTTTACTTAATAGAAAGCACAAATTCCTCGGAGATGAAAACCTTTTAAGATATCTGAATATGTATATGATGAACTAGAATTGGTTTTCAATCTGTATTATATTAATATTAAGAATAAATTAATACCTAACATAAGTCATAAGAGGATCTTTTCAAAGTCTTTTGTGTTTTTCATTTCTGGATGAGGAAGGCCCCGCAGTGTCCTGCCAGCTATCAGTCATTTTCTACTTTGCGAGCCAATAAATGTACCTTTTATTTGTTAAATAAGATGATTTATGTCCCAGCACTGAAAGAAACTTAAAAATAGGTTTTTAAAAATGCCTCAAGACAAAATGCTGTATTTGGTGCTATATACATACTCCGCTCAGGAGCTTACAATTAAAAGATGAAGTGTGGACTGTTGACCAGATGTGGGCCCAAAATGGTTTTCTGTGGCTGCAGACTACACAGAACTTCATTGTGTAAAACACAAAAAACTACTTATTGCTGCAGTGTATGCCCAACCGATCACCTACGGCAGGGTCACATGTAATCCATCACATGCAGTCTTTTACTTGTGACGGGTCGCATACGACCCCTGGTCCAAGCCCGATGTTGGACCTGCATGCCGGTTCGACCTCTGACAGGACCGATGCACACAGGACTGCGCATCAGACTTGAGGGGACATCACACTTGGAACTCCTCCAGTTGGTTATGGTATCAGGATCCCTCGATTTGTTATTTTAACCCCTGGATGCCTACATGGACCGAAGAGGACACGATCTACGCTGGAGGACCTGATGAGTATAATTTGCTTTCACAGATACCCATATGGATTCTATATGGAGAAGAGGATTGGCCTACGTTGGAACATATAGGTAAGTGTGTATGGTACTGTGTATGTGGCATTAGCCTGCTGACTGTTTGGGCTCGTTGCTGACTTTTAAAATACCCCTACTCTGTTTGTCCCCCATATTTTGGGAACCAGGATAGGCCCATGAGCCTGGTGCTGGTTATGGAAATATGGGGGGACCCAACACGCCCCTTCCCCCCTGTATTCCTACAACCGTGAGCCCGGGGCTGATTATAGCTCGGTTTAGGGGGGGTGGGGGTGGCCCATGCATTTAAAAATATATATTTATTTACTAGTCTTAAGACCCATTTGTTCTTTGTACATTTCCTCCTGTCACTTTGTCACTCCAAGGCTCAGGTCCATCTATTTTAATGTCAGGCAGTGGAAGAAGAGAGGCAATCCACAACCATCTAAGCCACCTTAGTAAGTTCACATTTGCTGTCAGAGTGCACTATGGGTGCTGAAGTTTGGACTGGCATGTTACTGCGTGACCTATGATGTCATGCTGCAGCATTTCCTTTATAGGATCTAAGCTGTTGGAAGAACAAGTTATCACTGCAGTTAACGCATACCTCTCAACTGTCCTGCTTTCTGCAAGAATGTCCCTTTTTTGGGGGGACGTTCCTGCATCCCGCCCAGGGCTGGCAGGGGGGGCAGTTGGGAGTCCCCCCTGTCACCTGATGAGCAGTGGTCTATAGCACACAGGGCGGGATGTATTAAAATACATCACCGCCCATCGCGGCCCCTCCGCCGCGATGCCGCCGCATATGTACTAACATATGCGGCTGGCATCGCGATGCGGTGACGGAGGCCCCCCGCTATACCTGGAATGTGGTGTGCTGGGGGTCTCCGTCACCTCTCTGCCCCCTTCTGCATCCCTCACGCCGGGGACAGCTAAGCAAGCTGTCCCCGGCGCCTCCTCCTCCCCCCTGCAGCCGGAAGGACGTCCGGCTGCGTCACTAGGGGGAGGAAGGTGTTATCTTCCGGGTCCAGGAGGACCTGGACCAGGTAAGAGAGGGAGGCGGAGAGGGGAGGCGGCGGGTTTTTCGGCGGAGGCGTCGGGCGGCGAAAAGAAGCCAATAGGCTTCTATAGGGTATCGCCACCCAAAGGTGGCGATACCCTACACTGCGGTGACGTGGCGGCCGGGTAATAGTACATAGGAAAATGCGGTAAAACGGGGGTTTTACAGCATTTTCCCTTTAGTACATCTCGCCCAGAGTGTCTATTCCCGCAGCCAGAGGGGCTGGGGGCATGGCTAGAAGCTCACAGAGCCTCTGGACCATGCCCCCACAGTGTCAAAACGGGGGTGGGGCCTTGCAAAATGACATGATTTGTGCGCCCCCTTTCTGAGAGGCCACTCCCCCAATTTTGGGTGCACAGCATGGCACGAGCACATGTCCTGCTCCACTGATTGAGAAAGTTCGAAGGTATGGTTAACTGACTGTACCAAATGGAAGGCTTATTTAGGCTAAAAATATGCATCCTGCCGATCCATTTCCAAGTCAGAAGCAGGTAAATCACTGGGGATGATATGCTGACATTCTAACATGCAGACATTTCATCACTGCCTTCATGATACATATTACATACCATACCACACCTAGCAGGAGAGATCAGTGATATCCACAGTATCACCACTGCACTACATAGCTCACATGCCTGGATTTTACAAATGTAAGGGACAATAACCATGTTCACATTTAGTGATTATAAATGGGTTCCTTTATCTTATTATTTAAATAACAGATTTATTACACAGGATTAAGGTTGTGAATGACTTGTATAAACTCTACAGATTATTCTCTCATGAGTTACTACATTAGTAATTGTGTTGGAAACACATGTGCAGGTTGCATGAGGAAAGCCAAATAAATTATTTTATGATCATACAATTTAACACAGACAAATGTACACAGCTCTAAGATAAACTGATGAATGCCTGTGAATACACATGTCTGCTGCATACTGTGTACAGAGAATCACCATAAAGCTTGTCATAAGATTTTAGTATTGCTAGGATTTAACTTCAACAGACGAGGTCATTTGTGATAATATCAATCAGTTTTATTGTTGGGGTAATACCATTTTATTTAGGCTTTAACAGAGAATTCTCATAAACCTCTAGCACAAGAAAATACATACAAGACCTTATTCAGATCTGATCGCAGTACAAATTTGTTCTCAAAATGGACAAAACCATATGCACTGCAGGCGGGGCAGATGTAACATGTATAGAGAGATTCGATTTGTGTGAGTTATTTTGTTTCTGTGCAGGGTAAATACTGGCTGCATCATTTTTACACTGAAATTTAGATTTCAGTTTCAACACACCCAACCCAAATTGAGCTCTGCACATGTTACATCTGCCCCACCTGCAGTGCACATGGTTTTGCCCTTTTTAAGAACAGATTTGTACTGCGATCAGATCTGAATACGCCACAGTAAGAATACAGTAAATGTTTGATTAATTTGTGCTATGTACAGCAGTCGTTTTCAACCTCAGTCCCCAAGTACCCCCAACAGTGCATCTTTTCCTGGTCACCCGGCAGGTGCACAGGTGCACTCATTATTCACTGAAACATTTTAAAAGATCACAGGTGGAGCTAATTATTTCAATTGTGATTCTGTGAGGAGACCTGGAAAACGTGAACTTTTGGGGGTACTTGAGGACCGAGGTTGCGAACCACTGATGTGGTACATTGGTGGGGACCTAGTTGTTCTGCAGCTTCATGCAGCAATACCAGCTCTGCCCTTCTCATACTGTAGAAGCAGTGGACACTGCATAAAGTGGAATATTGACCGTTCATTCAATAATAAATCTGCCATGAAGGTTCAAATTAAAGGACATTTACTAGGAGTTTGCTGTTCATATTGCTGCCCCATAACTTTGTAAAATAGCTATTTTAGTCCAACTTTAATTAGTAGATAAAATGGAATTCCAAAACTTATGACATACATTAGGAGGTTATTAATAGTGATCTGGGGCGAGATGTAATAGGGTTTGCGATTTTTAGGTGTCTAAAAAATAATCGCACCCAATCGCACATGTCACATTTGAATTTTTTTTCCTGAATTTCAAAAATGTAATAGGATGTGATTTTTTAGACAAAGTTAGAATTAGATTGCAATTTTTATTAATGGAAATAAGGGTACTTGTTTCCTAGCACGGCGCCAGCGATAAAAATTTTATCCATCGGGACCCCCTGAACCAAATCGCATGCGATGTGATCGACGCGATTCTTATATTGGAATCAATGTAAAATGGTCCCTGAGACCCGATTTTACATTGGCCCCAATGTTAAATGGCCCCCAGACCCCAATTTTTATTGTTTCCCAACCCTGATTGGTCAAATGCCCCCCCCCCCATTGTTAACGCCACCCCACGATCAACGCCAATCCGAAGCGTGGCGAGCGCGGCGAGCCCGCGAGGGGCGGCAGTACGCGTCCTCCGACCTTTTCATACCCCCACTATCCACAGCGGCGTGAAGTTGATTTTATATAGTGTGGTGAGCGCAGTGAGCCACCGAGCCCGAAGCGAGGGGACGCGCATTACTTCACAGGTATTACGCGTGCGCTCGCCATGCTTCGGGCTCGGTGGCTCTCTGCGCTCGCCACACTATATAAAATCAACTCCACGGCGACGTGGATAGTGGGGGTATGAAAAGGTCGGAGGACGCGTACCGCCGCCCCTCGCGGGCTCGCTGCACTCGCCACACTTCGGGTTGCCGTTCACCGTGGGGTGGCGTTAACAATGGGGGGGAGGGGGGGGGGCATTTGTCATGTAAAATACCCATAAGGTTGGGTATACGATGAAAAATCGGGTCCATTGGGCCATTTAACATTGTTCCCTATGTAAAATCGCGTCCATCGCATCGTATGCCTTAACTTAAGGCATGCGATGGACGCGATTTTGTAATTGTCGGGGAAAAGGCTAAAAGTCGCGTCCATCACATACCTTAACTTAAGGTATGCGATCACCTACGACGGGCGCCGTGCTAGGAAACAAGTACCGAAATGTGCTGTTTTTTTAGACAAGTACAGTTTTTAGTAAGGTGAATGTGTGATTTGTTAGTGATGGAGAGTGTGTGGATTTCTCTTAAAATAAAAAATATGGCAAATATGACATGCGATTTCGGACGTTTTTTACCTAAAAATTGCACATTAAAAAAATGCTCATTGCAAGGGGTTACATGCTCAATACCAGAGGTTTCCATGCTTATTGCCATGGGGTTTACATACTTGTTTCCAGGAGGATGATGGCTCACAGCACTCCAGGAATCGAGCACTTCTTATAGCGCTGTATGCGCTGCGCTCCCCTAAAAAGATGTTAGAAGTCCAGTATGATCTCTCTCCAACAAGGCAGCAGCCATTTTAGCAGATTCCATGCAGAAGGCTAGACCACATGGAATCTGCCACAACCCTATCCCTCTGCGGCACCTACTCACCCAACCGCCAACGCTACTGCATGACATGGGCACTTGTACTGACAGTCATACTAAAGACCATATTGAGCGACTTCAATTTGGAGCACTGCAAAATACATTTACCTTTTCAGAGCAACATATAAGAACTGTGAACTGTGCACAAAAGCTGTACATACTGTATGGAAAACTGGGGGAGTTAAGGTCCATACACACTTGGCGACTATGCCCAGCGTGTATGGACAGCGATGATGTCAATCACCGCTGCAGGGAAAGACGCTCAGTGCATACACACTAAGTGTCTTTCCCCCTGCCCGGCGCCGACGGAGTGGGAGAGGACGGCTTTGCATAGAGCAGAGCTATGCAAAGCCGTCCTCAACGCCGCTCATCTGCTGGTATTACCAGCAGATGAACGGCTTTCCCGGCGATGATGCGGGAGCGCGCAGCAACGCTTAACACTCATCGCCGGGGCATGACACACTGGACGGCTTTGAGCTGAAAGCCGCTCAAACCTGCTGTTTTGAGCGGCTTTCAGCTCAAAGTAGCCCAGTGTGTATGGGCCTTAGGGTGCTGTATGTCTTTGTGCAAAAAAAAGTATTTTGACCACCTGAAGTCCTCAGGAATTTTTTAGATGCTCTTTTAGAATCTCATATCCACAGTATCAAATCACCTCAGTCTATTAATGTATTAATGGCACCCATGGGCTGATATTAATATCTTAAATTCTGACACGCTGATACCATACACACACACACACCTCTTTATCGTGTTGCTGTTTCATATATCTTATAATAATTGTCTAATAACAAACACTGGGTACGCTTCACCCCTGAGGATCTTACTGCCCTCTCTGGTGCTCCCTGCTCTGCTGAAAAAATAAAAGCACCATCCTATTCTGAAGAGCACATGGATTATTCATTTTTTTCATATACAAAATGTAATTTAACAAAAAAAAGATTAAATGTACACCAATGGAAATCATGTAAATATAATATGGGTTTGATTTAAGAAAAATGTGCAGAAAATTGACCAAACAGATACTACAGTATGACATGATATCTCAATAGCATATGTGTTTTCTGCAACATGGAAAAACAAAGACCATTCCTACAAAGCGATACAGATGTGCCATCTCTAACACTGTTCCTCACCTCTATAGGGGGAATTCAATTGATTTAGAGTGCAGAGTCACCAGCACTGCCGTTACTGTTATGTCTGTGAGACCAGAGCGGCCCTAGCCTAAATGACGCCCTAGGCAAGATTTTGACTGTTGCCCCCTAGCACCGCCACTAGTTCCGTCTCTGACCCTGCTCCCCTTTCCCAGCACCATCAACCCTCATCATAGCAGTCATCATTTTGGTGTCCCTACCTGCAATATTTTAAATAGAACCAGCGCACCCATTCGGTGCCTTTTTAGCTGAAAATTCATCTTATTTGCAATGTTATGACCAGCACACACAAGGAGCTTCTGATGAGTTAAATGATATGCAGCATGCCTATATTCTGTGTGCGACTGTGGTTGTACCTGCATACGGAATTTACAGTAATTTCCATGAATACACTATTTCATATGCAGATACAGCCTCACTCACACACAGAATATAGGCATGCTGCATATCATTTTAATCAGCAGAAGCTGCTGATGCCCCTAGGCATTCCAAATGCCCTAGGCAATTGCCTAGTTGGCCTATGCCTAAGGCCGGCTCTGTGTGAGACATCACCACTACTGGGACAATGTGATAATACAGACGGTACAAGGGCCAGATTCTGGTTCCATTGATCCCCCGCGTGTTCGCACGGGGGACCAATTGTAAGTCTCTGCTCTGGGTGGCACTCACACACGGGGGAGGGGGGGGGTGCTGTGGCGGTGATGGGAAGGTTGTCCCCATATGACATCAGTCGCCCACCCTGTCTTCATCCTGCTGCCTGCAAATATAATTCAGTCTCCATATATATATTTGTGAGGGCAGGTGAAATAATTTGCCGACCATTGAATGATTTCTCCTGCTGTGGACACAGTCGAGGAACACATCAGAACACATCCCCTCGCACAGTTGCGCAGTTGCGAGGGGACATGGTGGCAGGGGGGGGGGGCGGGGTTTTGAGGCTGATGCGACAGGGCGGCGCCACAATTGCTCGGTGAGCTGTGAGCTTCTCAGCTCAGTCTAGGTTTGCATGAAAGCATTAGTAAAGTTCAGCTTAGTTAGCACTAAGAAGTTCTGTTTTCTGCAGATAGTGGACAATGGACAATTGGTGTTTCTTATGTGTGATTGTCACAGTTCCACTTCCTAGCAGGATGCTGTCTCTAGGTCTACAAGCATTAGGTCGAACCACTATAGGTCAACAGTCATTAGGTCGACACAAGCATTAGGTCAACATGGAAAATGTTGACATGAAAAAGGTCGACATGAGTGTTTTTTTCTTCAAAAAATGTTCACGATCCAAGTGGGCATAGAGGCACCTTGCCCATAGCATGGGGAGTGAAGCGGTACACTTATACGGTGTCCATGTCAGCTTAAGTCAACATAGACACAAAACACATGAAGAACTCATGTTGACCTTTTTCATGTTGACCTAATGCTTATGTTGACCTAATGAACATGACTTTTAACCCTATGACCCATACCCTTCCCAGCAAGTATACAAAAAAGGCCATTTCTTCTGCATGTTGGTTACAGACATAGTACTAGATCTCATACTAGAGACAGATATGTTCATTTAAATAGGCTTTTTACTACTGAAAATTCCAGCTTTTACTTGGCATCTGAATTCCGGGTCATTTAGCCGGTTCCAGTCTGACCCCCTGTTCACACTGCAATGCAAATTATCAGGCCAAGCCTTTCTACCCGGTAATTTGCCTTTCAACATGGGACCTTTTCTTGTGTGAAAGGGTAAACCCGTGTCGCCATTCTCGTGTCATCGTCCCGAACCTGGAAAATGTCAACCCGTGTTGACCCTTTCACACTAGAAAATGTCCCATGTTTAGAGGCAAATTACTTGGTAGAAAGGCTTGGCCTGATAATTTGCTCTATAGTGTGACTAAGGTACAATTTTACTTTTGGAGAGTTTCCAAATGCCTATCAGTCTCTACCACTTTTGGTATATACCTGTATAAATATATATACATATACACACATGTACATACCAAAAGTGGCAAGTGAGTATATAGGACAGTTGATAAAATAGAGGGTGGTATTATTAATCCTTGTTTTACGCTTTGAGAATATTATGATGTGCAATCCATATACCATTGCCAGCCTTACACATAATAATAATATTCTCAAATCATAAAAGCAGGATTGTGTGGTGTAATCTCATAACAGAATCAATTGTAATTCTAACTTCATTCCCTGTTCTTGGAACTTATTACACCTTTAAGACGTAAATGGAAAAACTTAGATAAAGTAGAATCTCACTATGATTTATAGAACGTTTGCTAAAATAACAAACGTTAAGGAGTGTCCCACTGGCATGTTCAGTGCAAGAGAGGTGCAAACCGATATGAGACGCTGAGCCACATGCTACAAAAACCATGAGAAACTGACACAGATGTCAGCATCTTGGAAAAATAATAATAAAACAAAAACACAATAAGCTAAAGAAAAACATAGAAAGATATGCTTTATTTTACATGCCAGCAGAATATGGCTTCATTCCATACAGCAATCTTTTTTTCCCTTACTTCTGTAGGCATTTATTTAGCTACAAAGACTCATGAAGACTTCTGACATTAACCACAAAAAGACAGGCATGTAGGCCCAAACAGGGCATGCCAGTAGAGATGAACCAGAAGCAAGTTTACAGTATAATGTCCGACTTCTAAGTTTAGGAGGACAATCTAAAGGTTCATGTGAATGGAGAAGACAGAAATTCAGGGGCAAATATAATAGGGCACAGGTTTTCAGACTCGGGGGGGGGGGGGGGGGTGGGTGCTCTAACATTCGCGCCCCCTTACCGCTGCCCATCGCCGGCTACCGCTCACATAATTATCGCATATGCAATAATTATGGCAAAGGACAGCTCTTGCGTTAAGAGCGGGGTGGCGGTGGGTCGTCCGGTGGGTCGTGCGGGGCGGCGGTGGGTCACGTTAGAAGCCCATAGGCTTCTATGGGGCATCTGCAAATTTTTCTGGCGATGCCCCCCGTTGTTTTACCGCATTTTTAGTTTAAAGAATCTCCCCCTTGGTCCTCAGTACCCCACACAGTGCATGTTTGGCAGGTCTCCTCACAGAATCACAAGTGAAATAATTAGCTCCAACTGTGGATCTTTTAAAATGTGTCAGGTCATTTTCCAAGTCACCTGCCGGGTAACCTGGAAAATGTGAACTGTGTGGGGGTTCCCAAGGACCGAGTTCGAGAACACCTGTAATAGGGCATGAGAATCAGAAAGTGAGAAATTTTGGGGGAGTTTTCCGATTTTTTTAAAGCTGCAATCATTTACACTGAAAAAAAAAAAAAAAGGTTGATTTTGCCATGTAATTGATTGCCGCTTTTAAAAAATGGGAAAAAAAATCGCTCTTTCTGATTCTCACACCCTATTACATTTGGCCCCAGGGCCATAAAACAGGACCCAATAAAGACATACTTTTTACATATAGAAGCCATGGGCAAAGACTAAGAACAGGTCACACGATGCAGAGTCAAGCAGGCAAAATTCAAAGTCACTGAGAAGTACAATACTGCCATTATATTCTCTAACATGTTAACTAAAGTAAGTACTACTATATAGTGGAAGCCTGCTATATATGCCTGGTTTATATTGATTGTTGAACATCATACTGTACGTGCAGTATACTAGGTGCACTTGAGGAATGTAGGCAGCAACTGAATACATGCCCTTTGCATTAGCCTCTACCAGAATGGCAGGAATTAGAAATGCTGATTACTTATCTAAACTTGGTCAAATCTATAAACACTGAAGAAAAATAGATCTCAAACTAAAAGGTTATACTCACTAATGATGCACTCACTCACATTTCGGTGAGGCTCAAATAAGTGTTATTGGAAATTGCTAAGGGACAATGATAATTTACTGGGAGACGTATGTTACATTTTTAAAAAGACAGCTTTTTGTTAGTATTCACATATGTTTATCCTCTCATAGTTGATAGAAACATACAGTAAGTGGAGTGATAAGGCAGAATTCCTGTGCAGTCATTTTATTTCTACAGTTTGACCTACCTATCAATGCCGATCCACCTTTGCTCACCATCAGTCTGTTGCCGATAAGAGATGCCAGCACAGATGGTATTCCTTGGCCAGCTTCAGCTATCAGCATTAACAATCGTTCTTCACCAAAGGTGACCAGAGAAGGTTCTAAAGAAGTTATATATATGTGTAAAACAACCCATCAGTTTATGATAACATAAAGATACCTACAGTGATACAATGAGAGTACATTTACTAAAGGTCAACGTTTATCGACTTAAGACTGATTTTAAAAATAAAACGTTCTTAATCGATGATGGATTTCCAAGGGTAAACCGCACATTTACTAACAGATTATCTTTTATATTCATTTTTAAATGTGTGTTCTAGCCATGAATGCCCAACTTTGTTCAAGATGATTTTAATTTATCCAAAATAGATCAAAAACAACATTTAGTAATACCCATAAGTGCCAATAGTGCCCTATACTAACATATAAATCCCAGGCCTCAAACTGCATGGTATGCAGTCATTAGATCCGCAGTGTCTAGGTCAACAGTCAAAAGGTCGACAACTATTGGTTGACAGTCAAAATGTGGGGGCGCAGTACACTTATACGTTGTCCATACCGACCTATGTTTACATAGACACTGAAAAACTCAGGTCAACCTTTTCCATGTCATCCTTTTCCATGTTGACATTGTGACCATGTCAACCTCTTGAATGTTGACCCTTTGATCATGTCGACCTTATGACTGTCAAACTTTTGACCCTGTCGGCCTTTTAACCATGTCTACCAATAGTGGTCAACCGTTTGACTGTAGAGCTAGTGAGATATTTTTATTTGTGATAAGCCCTGGCACCAATACAGAAGTAAGCAGGTCAGGTCTGTAGCAAACAATTCCAACCTGCAAGTTTAGTAATACAAAAATACTGTCAAGAGTGCATGAAGTTCAGTGCTGAAGTATTAGTAAACAGAAGCAGCGTGATAGTCAATAGGAACAGGTGGCACGCAGGAGAGGAGCAGAGAGTGGGCAGGAGGGAGGCTGGACAGGAAGGAGAGAGTGTAGACCAGACAGGATGGAGTGTGGATAGAGGTGAGGCTGGACCTGTAGGTGGCCGGAGGAGTGACAAAGGGCATCTAACCTCCTCTCAATAAAATGAGACGAGAAAACTGAGCTGCTTTCAGATGAAGCATGTCAACCAATCCATCTAATGCTTCACATTCCAACATTTCCTTTATCTGGTACCTTATTGGATGAAAAAGAATTAGGATAAATGTGTAAATCCTTATCATCATGTGCACATACCTATTACTTGCAGCTCTGTTGTTGATGACACCTCCCCATGTATATTGATGGCCTTGCAAGTATACAGTCCCTGGTCCGAATAAGTTACATTCCCGATGAACAGAGATGCATCACTATGGTGAGATACATGGTGCAATCTGCTTTTATTTCTGTACCAAGTCACATCTGCCTCAGGGAGACCTGTAGAAATATTGCATAATAATAGAGAGGACTTTAGTGAAAAATAAAACACATCTTTATGTTAAATTTTTATATTACAGTGGGCCCATCCCTTATATGCAATTCTGCACACTTGCCTACTCTCTCTGGATGTCTATGATATAGGAATTCCTGGGCGTTATCCTGGAATCCAGGACAGTAGGATACCCTTGGGGATCTGCTATCAATTGCATCATCATAGCTCCACCCACTCACTGCATGGGGCAGTACAGACAGTGCAATGGTTAGCATTAATGTTTCACAGCACTGAGGTCATAGGTCAATGTCCCACAATGCCTTGTGCTTGCATGGGTTTCTATTGTGTACCTCAGTTTCCTCCCACAATCCAAAAATATACTGGTATATATTTATTGGCTCGCACCTAAAAAAAAAAAAGAACCGCTTAGTCTGTAAGTGTCTACAGTACATGGGCAGACTAACTAAGCCAATTGGTTCTTAGCTCCTGTCAAATTCTAAGTTTATATGATGATTTCAGTGGAGGCATGAGCTATACCTGGAAGGGAAGTCCAAAAAGAAAGCAATTATGCAGTGGAGGACTTTATTTGTGGATTTTGTGGGAAATTAGCCTATTCAATCTCAAGGAATAATTATATAATAAATATACAAGGTTACTGATATATATTGGTCCAGCCCACAATATGGATGACTTGTGACAAGTAGACATTATTTGAAAAAAATAAAAAAACTAGTGTACATGAAATATAATTTGAAATATATATAACAATAAGCAAAAGTTATAGTATAACAAATAATTGTAAGTTATAGCCTTCAAGCATTTTATTACTAAAATCTATAAGATCTATACGTCTTACACAGATAGATTTGGCCATCGATTCAAATCTAGTTAACGATTTCCTCTGAACTCCTGCACAAACGATTTGGTGTCAAATGATGAACGATTGAGCAAACGTTTAAACATGAACGATTGATCTTTAATGATGGTGGAGGGAGAGGGAGCCAGTCAATTAGCCTTACCAAATCGTTCATTGTGCATACACATAAAACGATTGGTACACATCTCTAATAATTGGTCGCTGATCTTTCTGCATGCAGAAAAGATCATCAACCTCTACCAACGACCGGTGAGTATGTGCATCGTCCGATATATGGTTCATAGACACGGAACGATTTGAGCGATTGGTCGTTTCAATCGGTCGGGAACACCCAGATCTTTTGCCAAATCTATCCGTGTGTATGCACCATTAGAGCGCAGCAGTCCATAACTATCTGCCCTCATTCTGAATTTGCAGGTAGTATGAGCACAAACCTGTAACTAGAGTATTTCTAGTGTGCACACACAGCATGGGGATATGTATCTTATGCAAAACAAATTAAAAAAAACAACAAGAACATGTATGTATGTATGTATGTATGTATGTATATATGTATGTATGTCCAGTTCTGACTTTATTTTATAACTAATTGGACTTGTCATGTGAATTTGCACCACTAGGTGGCAAAAGAACATTTGTCTTAAACATTTAGATAATAACATGGTTACAACAGAAAGAAATCCATCCAATTTTTCAGTTTAACTTGTATCATTTCACATACACACACACCACACACGCACAACACACAAGCATACCATTAAAATTCATATAGCTTTAGCACAGTATGGATCATTCACAAGCACAGAGTGGAGTGGGTAATTGAGGAGCCTCTTTAAAATGTATTATATTTCTGCAGTCATTTTTTAACTTTTAACTGAAATGAGATGCAATATCATACCTCTATACAGTAAGTGACAGTAAAGTACTATATATATATATATATATATATATATATATATTGCCCTCACCTGTGTCGAAACACCTTTCATATCAATTAACCAGGTTCAACACAGGTGATGGCAATAATACATTCAGGGGGAAGTCCAGGAACAGAGCATTGTGTCCCTCCTGGAGAGGGTCATGTTGGGAGGTATGTAGAAGGCATTTGTGTAATTACAAATTATGTGTATGCCATATATGAATCAATTAGTGCTTTTCAGTTCAATGACGCATATTAACCCTTTAAATGCGAACATCTCTGTGAGAGATGTGCGAAATGATCTGCTAAAAATGCCAGCATCACTCACATTTGTTATATAAATGAAAATAAAAAATGTTGTGTAAAAATAGATCATATTTCTTATATAAGGTAAACATTATAGGTTATTATGATGAATAAAAGTACTTTGCCAGCAGCCTCATGCTTTCATGTAGTCACATTGGTGGCCTGTTATAATGTACAGAAGATATTATAGCAAGATTGGTCATACCAGGGAACCATCACACTTTTGGCAGGACAGTCGCCAACTGACAGTCTTGCAGTCTTTCAATCAAAACGGTCTAGCCCACAGATGCACAGTGGGAAATTCCAGATAGGCCCCACTGCCTGAGGGCCCAAACTCTCGTCAATGAGTCAGACTGTGCACTCAAATTTTACATTGTTACTTTGTTATATGGTCGGTAACTTGATGGAGCAGGGCCACTGATAAACATGGAGGCTTGATTGACTTCTCTAGAAACTACACCAAGATTTGCCTAATGGTTAGCCAAGCATCTGTAGTTTTTGGCCTCACCCCCTTATGGAGTCTTACCACACCCTTTAAGAAGGGGCCCCTATCACTGCATTCCCCTGATGAGCCATCCATGTCCCAATCCTACACACTCATTTTTCAAATCTCTTCTACCATTATTACTAACTAACTGTGCCAAACTCACACACCATAGGGAGATAACAAATAAAGGAGGAAAGCAGGCAGGATTGCCCCAAACATTGGTCATGAGAGACAATGAGATATATTCCGGATATCTATTCAATTATAAGGGGCATCCATAAGTCAGTAGTCCGCGTATTGAATAATACATTTTCGCAACTGGAGAATCAAATACATTGTTTAGATTGTATAAATTAAAATTTGTCTTCTTTTCTTTATGTATCGTGCAAATGTTTAATTGGGATAGGATTATCTCACAAATCTGTTAATATCCCATAAGTGACAAGTGTCACCCTTCCTTTTAAGAGTACAATAATAAAAGTTATGTTTTAAATTGTTATAACATTTCACAATAACATTGTTTAAGTGTGCCCCAGATAACACATAATCAGTCTCCTCTTGCATTCTACTGCAAGAAACTCTCCATTGTAAGTTCCCTGAACTTGATCTGGGAGCACCACCAACAGGTCACCCAACAGATTACCTTCAAATTAGATATATGTTGGTCCAATTTAAATACAGTTATTAAAATTATGTGCGGATTCACAAAAACTTTCTGGTTGGAACAAAAACCTGGTAATATCAGTTTGGCAGTTTTCCAGCATTTTGAAGCAAATGGTCAACTGCAATTTGCTCTCATACATTACCAGGTTTTGTTCCAACCAGCCAGATCAAACAATAAATATTTCGATGTCCAGCTTAAGGCATTGCATGCTGCTTTGGAATCAGCTTAGCAAACTGATTTACAAAAGAGAATTTCACAAATGTAGCCGATAACAGATAATTGAAGAGAATAAGAAAAAAAATGAAACAAGCTATTAGTGACAAACCAAGTGCCTAAGTCTTAATGTGGAATGTACATTACTACTATCTCCTGGGGCCATAATTCTTAGCGTGTCATCATTTTTGCTACAGTAATCTTCTGCTGCAGCTTATCAAAGCCTGTCAACAGTCAGCCCATTTCACTGTCTCCTGGCATCAGCAGCAGGAGCCTCATGTCATATTTACATTGCACAGTTCATCCATCATAATCATTGTTACTATGTGCTGTCTGAAAGGCGCATATAGTAAACTTTTACGTCTTTTCATATCCACTGGGAGCCATGGCTGATGATCTTATCAGTGACCTCTCATTCAGAACTTGGAACAAGATTCCAAGAAGGATTTCCATGATGGAACAGGATATGTATATGTCTGGCCTTGCTGCGACATAAACCTTGTACAGGAGACGGAATGTACCTATATCCTTATGGGGCATATGTAGTAGGGCCCGCGTTTAGCAGAGGTGCGGTATTCCGGAAAAACTATGAGTTTTTTTTAAAGCTACGTTCATTTACAAGGCAAAACCATGCCCTGTAAAGGATTGCCGCTTTAGAAAAACTTGTTCAGGCGGCATCCCACACCTCCGGTGAACTTGGTTACTATTACATATGCCCCTATGTGTACTCACAGTTTATTCTTACCAGTTTTGTATTTATTCTCACGAGAATAGGGAATGCATATGTAGTTGGAGTTGAGAAGGACTGGGCTTTGGCTTATTCCTTGACATGAGCACAATGTGAATGTAACAGGTACAGTGGTGGAACTTGTGAGTGGTGGGCCCAGCTGCAATAATATAATTTGGGCCCCTCTCCTCCACTGCAAACCAAGTTCCCAATATGCAACACGGCAGTTGGTGATAGGGGGAGGTAGAGTGTGACAGGATAAAAAGTGTGTGACAGGGGCAGCAGTGGGCCCCTAAGTCTTCAGGGGCCCCAGTGCACTGCACCTGCTGCACCAATGGTAGTTGCACCTCTGAACAGTTACACACATTGCATTAACTACAGGTGGGTATGTTCATAGCATGCAATGCAACCAATCTTACAAAATGTGACACACACGTTATAAAGAAAGGTCGGTACTTGTTTCCTAGAACGGCGCCCACTAAGCTATTTGCTTAGTCGGGTATTCTGCGTAGGGAACTCGCATTGCATCGCATGGGCCATTTTAGTGCCGTGCGATGCGATGCAATTTTTTCATGTAATATTAGGTATAAAATAATGATTGTATGTCATAAAATTAGGTTTTACGCACCCCCCCACTATCCACACCACCCCGAAGTGTGACGAGCAGCGGCGATACAAGTCCTACGACTTTTTCATATCAACACTATCCACGTTGGTGTGGATTCGATTTTATATAGTGTGGCGAGTGCAGCGAGCCACCGAGCCCGAAGCACGGCAATACAGGGGGGACGCGGAATACATGTAAAGTTATCCGCGTCCCCTCGCTACGCTCGCTACGCTCGCCACACTATATAAAATCAACTCCACGCAGACATGGATGGTGGGGTTATGAAAACGTCGGAGGACGCGTACCGATGCCGCTCACAACGCCTCGGGGTGGCGTGGATAGTGGGGGGGCGGGGGGTACGTAAAACATCATTGTATGTCATACAATAATATAATTGTATACCTAATGTAATGCCATCGCACACCCTATAAAATCACATGTGATCGCATGAGATTTTGCGGGAGGTGCGATGCGATCCCCTCGGGCACTCAGAGCAGTGAATAAATGACATTAAAAAAATCGCATCGCACGCCACTACAATGGCCCATGCGATGCAATGCAATTTCCCTACGTTTGCATACGTAGAAAATCTGGGCACCTTCTAGGAAACAAGTACCGAAAGGTCCAATAATCCTTCAACCTCATGAGTTATTGGACATCTAGAACATTGTTTGAAAAATGACAGGAGCTGATTGGTTGGTACAGATGGGTCAGGTCCCATCCTTGCTGGCGGGTCGCCAGAACGTCTGCGCTGGCGACCCGCCAGCAGCCACGCCAGCGAATGCACTGAGACGCGCGTGCGTCTCACGCGCACGCGCGTCTCAGTCTCCGTCGCCAGTGCGACGGAAACCCTGTCCGTCTCCGCCTCAGGGAGACGGGCAGGGTTAGGGGGGGTTAGGGGGGGCTGCGGGCAGGCGGCGGGGACCCCGGGTTACCGCCGGCAAGCCGGCGGGGACCCGGGGGAACGGATGGAAGCGCCGTCGGAAGGGGACGCGCGCGCCTCTCGTGCGCGCGCGTCCCCTTCTCACCATCGCCATGGCGCTGGCGGGGGATGGCGGCTGGCGACGCCAGCGCCATCCCCTGCCAAGATGGGACAAGACCCATCTGTACTTTATCTTTCTACAAGGCTTGATACATCTCCAGCACAGTATAAACAATTCCCAGAATGTGGAGGCAAATCTGTCTATGGCGAGATGGTTTCAACATAGCCTTGGGTTGGTTTCTGCTCCTGAAACTATTGGCCTGATTCGGGAAGATGGTTTGTATACAACTTCGATGGCAGGAGGACCGTGAATGTGGAGGACCTATTACGCTCATGTGGTTGGAATGACACAGCTGCTCCCACCTCTGAAACAGGTTGTGTGTGTCTGTGTGTATGGCAGCGTTGTAAAATATTCTGGACAGTACTATAAGTAAAGTTAATATTTAAAATTGTGGGGGTGACCCATATTTTTAATATCCTTTCCTAGTTTAGGCACAATTACCTTAAGACATTTAGGGGTATTCAAAGCCCCCGATGGAGAAGTGCTGATAGGTTGCCATCAGTATTCAACGCACTCCCCTTCAGTCTTCACTCGCTGTTCCCACCTTCCTTTTTCCCAGACGCAAGGTGGAAACGGTGAGTGTGGCCATGAAAACGTCAGGGCTCGCCACAAAATGCAGCTGCCTCGCTGCATTTTCAGGGAACCTCGCCGTTTAAGAGGGGGTTTGACAGTGAGGATGACTTGTTTTCGGTGAGGAAAAGTCATCCTCACTGTACAAACCCCCTCGCCAGCCGCATTGAATACCGCCCCTTACCTGTAGTCTTATAATAAAATATACAGCCTAATTACAGATTGCCAGGTTCAATATATCAATATAACACCTAACCAGATAACATCACATTAGCCAATAAAATGCTCATCAGCAATTAAGAAATATTTAATTCCTGGATGTATTTCCTATTTAAGGAGTAACCGTTAGCCTTCTGATAAACATTGCTCTAATGTAACATAAACAATAACACATGTTCCAGAGATTAATAACACTGTCCAACACATACTGTAGTACTGCATTGCACAATGTATTACTGTAGTAGGTCAGAGGTTTCTGTTTCTAAGCCCAAGAGGAGAATGTGTGACAATGGGAAATAAGAAGTAATGAGGTTCTGCAATATACAATGTCACTTGTGGCTAAAGATTCCCACAGACCGCTCTTGTTTATCCACAGTGACCTGGTCTTGGTGTGTAAGGGTTCAGTTGAAAAACTGTCTTTCTATCCCTGACAGTTAACATGGCCTCTGAAAATACACTAAACCAGTCTGCTAGAAGTAGCGTTAAATGTAGGTTCATGATTACATTATAAATGACTCCATAAACATATCTAGATCATAGTTACTTCATTTTATGTGATGTCCGGGAGATCTGGAAGGTACAAGTTGGATTGTGTGGTACCATGAGACATGCCATCATGACCCTACCCACACAGAATATTGTCGGTTCTATGATAATGCAAAACGCATCATCACAGTCCTGACCCATGACTTCAACGCATACATCGTACAGGTCAGAATGTCTAAACACACGTACTCTTTCATCTTGTAACTCATTTAAACCTCAGCATAATGATTATTATTTATAAAATACTTAAACAATTATAGAACAAAGGTTTTTAATCTGTCTAGAAGTGGTATCGCAGTAAATGATAGAAAATGATAGAAAATACGGGGCCCGATTCAGAGTTGATCGCAAAATCAAAATCATTCTCGGTGGCGGGGAGCAGGTACAGGGGACTGCGGTCAGCGTCAGGGAGGCTGCGATGGGCTCAGACAGAACAGGGCGCGTGAGCATCTTATGCACGCGCTCCCCCTTCCGTCTGATGAAAGAACCTTGCGGTTGGCAATAGAAAATCGGCAGGACCTGCAACAATCAGAGGCACTCCATCTGTATGCAAAATATAAATGCAACAATGCACAGGATGTTATAAATGCAGAATATAAATGCAACTAGGAGAGGTACAAAGAAACTGCCAAGTATTTAGCTTTTAAGCTGTCTGCAGTGGACTCAGGGAAACCCAGAGCTAAAGCTGCTAACAGCACAAACTGCACAGGCACAGGGTTCAATAGCAGAATAAGGACGAGGACAAGGTAACTACAAGTACTAGAACCTATAACCGGCATCTGTGCAAAAGTCAGAGGGGATTATAAAAGACCAACTCCCATTCACAGAGAGAATAGACAATTAGCACAACAAGGTCTAGGTGAAAGAATACAAAGCTGCAGCTTTACACCTGACAGACACTGCAGCCTGCCAGCATTCTGGTTGCCTAGCAACCTAAAGAAGCCTCCCCTGTCTTTTCCCGTCGACCGGAAGCTCCCGGTTACTCTGCTGACAGGTTGCTATGTAACCACCCGGACGTACGCTGCGGTGTGGCGACTGCTAACACAGGGGTTTATTCTAGTTCATTCTTTCTGACAAAATCCTTCTTAGATGGACAAAACCATGTGCACTGCAGGGGGGCAGATGTAACATGTGCAGAGAGAATTAGATTTGGGTGAGTTATTTTGTTTCTGTGCAGGGAAAATACTGACTGCATGATTTTACACTTCAATATAGATCTCACTTTGAAGAAAAACCCCACCCAAATCTAATTCTCTCTGCACAAGTTACATCTGCCCCACCCGCAGTGCACATGGTTTTGTACATCTAAGAAGGATTTTGTCAGAAAGAATGGACTAGAATAACCCCCACAGAGAGAGTTGACCAATCTCTTGGATCTGCCCACTTCCCCAGGGAAGTGTGCAGCATAGTTGCTTAATAACATGATATTCAGTAAACTGCTTCATCCTGGGCCCAACCTCTGCTGTACAATGCTGCAAATCGTGCCTCCACTTCCAGCATCTGCTAAGGGGCCCAGGTAAAAAAGGTGGAAAGCATGCATGTACATCTCGGCTTACCTGCACAGATTTTCTCTATGCAAAAAACTGAAAATACTGATATTTCAGCAAGAGAAGTTGTTAATGTGCTTTAATTCAACATTAACAACATTAATGAATGATCATGATCACTAGAGATAACTAGATTTTCTAAATTGTTCCTTGGAATATTTATCTTATTTGAATTTGACATAGAAATCTCACATATTATGCTGGCAGAATCTGACTTCACACGTTCCCACTTCTATTCCAACAACATCACAAAGTAGAGTATACTGATTGCTGTCCTAGCTCTATCTACAAACTATACATATAATGAAATAAACATACGGCACAGATGCAGTTACAGTGTTCAAAATTGCGCATAAAAAATCATGGTAAGATTGCTGTCTACTTGTTATTAAGTTAGTCATCATATATTATAATATAACCGTGAGCTAGTGCTGTGTGTTCTTTCAGATGCGATAAAATGTGAGTGAATGCTGCCTTACCTGCTACTTGGCAGTGGATAGTAACATTTGTTGCTTGAATGGTTTTCACCATAGTACCCACATCAACAGTGATAGATGGTGCATCCACATTGAGAAGAAAAGCCTTTGAGGTCTTTATTAATGGTTTCCCTGGAGAAAGAAGACAGAATATTGTGGTCACCTGACACCGCAGAGGTTCAAAGAGCAGGCACCGAGGGGCATCACACTAAAAGGTAGCCTGCTGTTTTGCAGCAAGCTGTCCACACAAGACATGCTATAAACCATCTAAGCCAATGAAGAATGGATGAAGACCACAGGAGAACAAGCATGGCTTAAACACAAGCCTCTACATTGAATAAAAGGTCAGTAATGTAAGCTTGAGCATTCAATAACTTGTGACACATGTTATTAATATGTAATACATACATGCAACAAGAGACCTCTTCAAGGCCTGAAACTACCACAAAAAAGTTCAGCACCACTAAATGAAGATTATAGAAACATGAATGCAGAACTAAGAGTCCCTTATCTGCAGGCACATAAACATGTAAAACTATTAAGGATTAAATATTTGGTACTTGTGTAGTTTCACGGCGGCAGCCTAAGCTACATTGTCAGCGTAGCTCAACGGCTGCCTAGCGTAGTAAGCGTAGTGTCCCCGCGGCAGCTCAGCGTAGTCACCGTACTGTCCCCGGGAGCTGCAGCTCTGTCCCTGGCATCCCTGGCAAGCCTAGTGCCGGTAACCGCCAGATCCCCTGCGCTGGCGGACACCGGCAGAGAGGGGAACATGTGGGCGCCGGCGGAGAGGCGCTCCATCTGTCTGAGGCGAGCGCAGCGAGCCCCGCAAGGGGACATGGTACGCGTCCTCCCGACTTGTTCATACCCCCACTATACACGTAGGCATGGAGTTGATTTTATAAAGTGTGGCAAGCGCAGCGAGGCGAGCCCAGCGAGGGGACGCGGATTACTTGACGTGTATTCCACATCCGCTCGCCAAACTTCGGGCTCGGTGGCTCACCACACTTTATAAAATAAGCTCCACGCTGATGTGAATATTGCGGGTATAAACAAGTCAGGAGGACGCGTACCGCATCCGCTCGCCACACTTCGGGCTGGCGTGGATAGTGGGGCTGTTTCAGGAACACATTCACACCTGTCATGTTAGGCAGGGTAAAATGGTAAAATGGTCAATGGTTCCCACACAATGTAATAAGCGCTGACTGATTATGCTAACTGCATAACGCTGACTGACTATGCGAACTACGTAAGCTCCGGCTAGCCCGTGAACGGGTGGGAACACGAAGCTGATACTGACAGGGACGCCTGACTGACTACGCTAACTACGTAAGCGGCCGCGGGAACACGCTCTATTGACTACGCTAACTATTTGGTATGTGGCAATATTTAGCTTTATTGATTACATGTGACATTATGTAGTTTTATTGTTGACAGGTGACATCATGTAGCTTTATTGCTGACTTGACAATATGTAGCTTTATTAATAATGTGACAATATGCAGCTTTATTGATAATGTGACATTAAGTAGCTTTATTGGTAACGTGACATTATGTAGCTTTGTTGTTCACATGTGACAATATGTAGCTTTATTGATGGCATGTGACAATATGTAGCTTTATTGATGGCATGTGACAATATGTAGCTTTATTGATGGCCTGTGGCATTATGTAGCTTTACTGATGACGTGACATTATGTAAATATCTGAATCTTTCCCTTTTTCAATGGAATCGTATTCATTAAATGACTGACACATGGTGCTGATTAAATCCTACATGTTGGAATGACCGGAATACCCATGTTAAGCTAGTAATTCCAATTTAAAGTGTAAAATCATGATAAGTATTCTTAAAAAATGCAATGAATAATATCCTAGTCACACACATTTAATTTGAAACATATATGATTTAAAATAAAGTATTTCCCAACAGATTTTTTTTTGTTTTGTTTGGTGCCAAGGACAAACACAAATGTAAGTATCATAACAAACAGGGTTATGTTTTTATATTTTTGTTGCAGGATAAGACTGTAATGTTTAGCAATCACGTGTGTGTTAGTCACCTCAGGCTTTGGAATATGTAACTTTATTCTAATTTATTTGGAAAATGGTTTAAATCTTAAAATATGCAACACCAAAACCAGATGTGTTGACATTTTACTAATGCACAGGACAAAAACAGCAGGGCAAGAGGTAATGTGAAACATTATCAGGTAACAAGTATGTCAACACACTAACCTTTCACAGAAAAGGTAGCGACCATTTAACTGGTATTTGTTACAATATTGATTTTAAACACATGATTGCTGCATAAGAAAATCAGGTTGCTATGCACTGTGGTGGGTCAGACATGTCAAATTTGCCAGTTATAGACACAAGTTTTATCCGACAAGTAGTCAATAATATATATATATATATATATATATATATTAGTAGAAGAATGGGCACTCAGGGATTTTATAAGAGGATTGTTTATAAGAAACACTCACGGTACTTATGTATTATCACGGCGCCTGTTAAGTAGTTTACGAACTGTCCTATTCAGCGTAGTGTCCTTTCAGCAGCGTAGTAGTGTCCCTTCAGCACGAGCGTTCTTCTCAGCGTAGTGTCCCTTCAGCACGAGCTTACGCAGTCAGCGTAGTCAGTCAGAGGTGAAGGTGAAGCGACTGTGACTGCGGCTGTATTTCTGAGCTTATTGTTCAATAAAATCCAGTTGCCAGTTAAGACATTACTGTTTCAGATGGATGATATGCCAGGTGTGAATGTTTTTCTTAAACACCCCCACTATCCACATCAGCCCAAAGCATGGTGAGCACAGCGAGCCCCACGAGGGGACACATTATGCGTCCTCCCAACCTTTTCATACCCCCACTATCCACATCAGTGTGGAGTTTATATAAAGTGTGGCGAGCGCAGCAAGCCACCGAGCCCGAAGCGTGGCAAGCGCAGCGAGCCCTGCGAGGTGATGCGTAAAACTAGCCCAAATTGTGGCAAGTGCAGCAATCCCCGCGAGGGGACGCGGAATATATGTGAAGTAATCTGCGTCCCCTCACCACGCTTTGGGCTTGTTTTCAGCGTCTGCTCGCCATGCTTTGGGCTCGGTGGCTCGTCACACTTTATAGAATCAACTTCACGCCGACGTGGATAGTGGGGTTGTGAAAAGGTCAGGAGGATGTGTATTGTGTCCCCTTGCGGGGCTCACTGAGCTCGCCACGCTTCAGGCTGACATGGATAGTGGGGGTTTGAAATGGGGGCATTTGCCAGAAATTGACATGGAGCACTGGCAAATGCGTCCTTTTTTGTGCACAAGATGCATGTGCGCCACACCCCTTAACCCTGTGTCCACAGCCGCAGAGTGTCTGGGATGCTTGTGCGTATGTCCACAGCCGCAGAGTGTGTGGGACATTCGTGCGTATGAGACGCTCGCACATTCAACTAACATAGAATGCCTCTCTGCCGGCGTCCGTCAGGGTTGGGGATCTGGTGGTTCCTGGCACTGTATGTGAAGCGCTTCCTACAATGTTGTTCCAGCGTCTGCCAGCGCACCTAACCCTGTGGACGCCTGCAGCTTTACTAGTTACTTTACACTACGCTTGCTATGCTGCCTTACTACGACTACGCTAGCTGACGCTGACTACGTAGTGCGCTGCGGCGCCGTGATAATTCACAAGTACCAAAATCACTTCCAATTAGTCTACAGAAAATATTCAAATGCATATTTTTATGGTAGCCAAGTGTCCCAGGAGACAGAGAGGTTATTTAGTCCCGTCCGATGGGCTGTAAATTCGCAGCCCAAATGATTATTGGACAGATCATAATGTGCATGCGCGAGACTTCCATGCGAATTAAGCCAGTGATGGCTAGCAAGTTGATTGCCAGCTGGCAGCCGTTTGTGGGCAGCACGCCAGCGTTTTCTGGGCGTGCCCCAGAAAATGCAGAAGTGGCCCGGTTGTTTGGAGGAAGGCCCGAGGATGTCAGCAGTGGCCTTCTTCTAGCCACGGCCATCACAGTGCTCTACACTTACTCAGTGCTAAGAACAAATTGACATGTTTGGCAGTTTATCTGTGCATATCTCCAATGTGATCTACATATACATCTGGTAAGTATTCACAACGCACAAAGGCAAAAATTATTTATTCCATTTTAGAATAAGGCTGTAACATAACAAAATGTGTAAAAAGTGAAGCTCTGTGAATACTTTCCGGATACACTTTACACTAGGTTAATAAGGTACATCTTCAGTACCTATTTTCTTAGTTGTTTATAGTACTAGTTTCAAACACAATGTAAATCACGATAGACAACATCCACTAAAGTGGTCACTAGCTATAGCATACCTGCTAGAGTAATGGCAATAGACACGGAAGCAGAGCCTAAAGGGTTGGTGGCATTGCAGGTATAAAATCCAACATCAGCTTCAACTGGCTCTAGTATTTGCAGGGAATCATCTGATTTTAAGAGTATCCTGTTTAAATATATAATTTGTTAAGCAAATACAATTAATAAGTAAATCAATTCTGACAATTCAATATTGACATACATTTAATAAAGCCTCCATATTGCTTCCACCCTGACTGTAAACTATTAATACATAATTTGCTAATACCATTATATTTTCACATTAAACCCGGGTCACCCATTATAGCCCTGGTTGAACTGCCGGGTCAGTTGACCCGGGTTATAAGCTTCGGTACTTTCACACCGCACCTCGAGCCGGGTCAACACATTACCAACCCACCAATGATCCAGGTCCAAGATGTGATGTGAAAGAGGTATAAAAAGACAAGTTGTCAAATCATTGCTCAATTTAGTAAACTGTGCTGATATTGCATTGTTTTCAATGAACAATGAACCATATTTTAAATTGGCAAGTGTCATTATTACCTATTGGAAAATAGTACTGAATGTGCTTGAAAAAATAAGCTAAATTCCCTGTCTGTTTCCATTTAATATTTTTCTAACTAGACAATTAAATGCATTAAATGTATGAATGATCACTCAATGTTCTAGTGTAGCTCTATTTTATGACAAGGAAATGTTGTTTTATATTATGATCAGTGGCGTAACTATTCTTACTGGGGCTATTGTTACACCAGTGATTATGATAGGGATAGACTAGACACAGGTAATCTTGGTTCTGCCAACAAAATATGAAAATGAATGAAGCGATTTGTAAAAGATAGAACTACTATTAACTAGATATCTATTTTTACATTAGGCTGAATTTTCAAGTCGTATTCCAGTGATCTATATAACAAAATAATAACAAATATGTTTTGCTTGTAATTTCCTACCTCAAAAACCAGCAACACAAACACAGTATAGACATGATGTAGTAAGTAAAAGAAACAAACCGCCACACTGGTTGTAATTAATGTATGAAAAACATAAAGTAGTATGCTAATTCAATTTTTCTTCTAACCCATGTTGTTACCTGTTACTGTATGTCACTTCCTCTCCATTTTTGGCCCAGCTAATAAGTGGTTTAGGGTTTCCACCAGCTTCACAATGAAGCAGTACACTGAGTGTTCCGCTAGCCAGTGCTACGGTCTGTCCAATGTGAGTAACCACCTCAGACGCAGAAAAATGCTGAGCTGCTGATATCTTTCTTAGAATGACTGGCTTCCTGAGAGAATGGGCTGGGAGCCTTTCATGAGGCTCCAATGCTTCTGCTTCCGTGGATGACGACCTCCAGGAACTGGAAAAACCAGAAACAGGTTTATGCGATGAATGTTCTGAAGTTCCAGGACTAACCTGTTTATGATCTGTCTTGAAAACAGGTGGTTCGTGGCTTTCTAGATGGCTCCTTGTTAACTCCTGAGCCATTTGTAATAAAAGGTGCCTGCTGTTGTTGTCGTTCAGTTCAACAGGTTGCTGAGACAAAGATCGAATTATATCATCTACGTGCTTTACATCGGTGACAAAAGTGTTAGGTAAAGAATGTTCCAAACCATGGTCTTCCTCTGAGGAGATATTCCTTTCAAAAGATTCTTGAGGGTCAGATGGATCCATATGATGATCAGACCAAACTTTTAGGGCCAAAAGACGTGATATAATATTATCGTAGTGACTGCTAGGGTCTGACAGTTGCATTTGCTTCTCTGTCTTGCTTCGGTTAAACAGATTTGCACTCTGCTGCTTTTCAGGGTGGTTATAAGCATCATTCTTTCTCATTTTCTTGGCATTTCCTTCATCTCTAACTCTGGAAGCTTGGGAAATAATTTTATTATTCTCTCCAATAAGCTTGATGACAAAACGTTCTTGGCTAGGCCCTGCCATGCATGTGTAAACTCCAGTGTCGGAAAGTTTAAGGTGATGAATTTTGATATATCCATGTTGTGCAACAGTAATGTGTTCTGAGCTGATTAAATGTTTCCCATCTTTTTCCCATATGATATGGGGCTTACGGAACTGACGTACAGGACACCTAAGCACAAGGGAGGTCTTCGGAAGAAGGTAAGCATATCCGCCAACAACAAACTGCAACTTCTTCTGCTTTTTGGTCTGTATATATAGTTTTCTGAGACCTGTAATCTGTGGGTTCGTTTTATGGCCAATCCTGGGTCCTTAAAACATAAAATGCATTGATATTCAGTGCACAAAAAATGGAATAAGAATTACGCACATCAGCAAAACAAAAAACTTATTGAAAATTATTTCAAAGGCAAAGACACTGACTATATTATTATATTTCTATTTCAAAGTTTCCAACATTCCTTTTAAGTAGTAGGAATGTTTCCTTGACCTCTCCCCGAAATGTCCTCAATATCTCAAGGTATGACATATGTTAAAAATAAATTGCCCAATAACCAGATTTTATTACAAATATGCGAACAGAGGTTCCCAACCTCGGTCCTCAAGTACACCCAACAGTTCACATTTTCCAAGTCACCAGTAGGTGCACTCATTACTTTTACATTTTAAATTATAATTATTTTCACTTGTGATTCTGTGTGGAGACCTGGAAAACATGAACTGTTGGGGTTACTTGAGGACCGAGGTTGGGAACCACTGAACTAAGTCCAGGGGTTCTCAATCATGGCTCTTAAGGCACACTAACAATCCATGTGGCAAGGATAGCCATACTTAAGCACAGGAGACTTAGAACCTCAAGTATATTGATGTAACTATCTGTGCTGAAGCATGGATATTGCTAACACCTGCCTTGGGGATCAGCAGTCAAAATCTATAGTGCTCTATAAGTACAGTCAGACAAAGACTGCACACACAAGAGTGAAAGTTAGACACCTCTATAAGACAGTTTGTGAGTTAATTAAATGTATAACACAGGTAATCCAGTATGACCAAATAACAGTAATAAGGAATGTTAGATGAAATTTATATGTCACTACGACCTAGCAATATCTAATCTGTCAGCTGGATTATGAATGTGACTTCATCAGCTGGATATCATTTAGTTAACCATTTGAGTGCCAGCATCTCTCTCAGAGATGCGCAAAATATCTGCTAAAAATGCCATTGTCACTCATTTTTGTTATATAAATTCAAATACAAAATGTTGTGTAAAAAACATTATATTTCCTATATAAGGTACACACTGCAGGTCAATATGATGAATAAAAAGTTTTGACAACTTATAGGCACACCTATTTTGACAAATTCCCTTGGCACTCAAAGGGTTAACAAGCAGCAGACGTGACAGTTAATTGTGTTTTCATTGCTCATCTAATATATATATATATATATATATACACATATATATATATATATATATATATATATATATATATATATATAGAGTCATGCTGCAATGATGCAGCAGCAGCGGTACACGGTAAAGGAAATCACGAAGTCAGCAGGTTCTGCAGCGTTTTGATTATTTAATCAATCGTCATCAGGTATGCCTGATGACGATTGATTAAATAATAGAAACTTTGTAGAACCTGCCGACTTCGTGATTTCCTTTACCGTGTGCCACTGCTGCTGCATCATTGCAGCGTGAGTATATATTTTGGCCACCGCTGTGTGGATTCAAGGCAGGCACTGGGACTTTGTATATTTATTTGGTGTGCCAGGCCCACTGGTTGTCTATATCTATATATAGGGGATTTTTTTTTTTCGTATTTTCATAGTAAAATACAATTTTTTGGGGCGTATTCGTACTCGTATTGATGGGACATTCATATTTGTATTTACAAATCCGAATGAATACACCATCGATAGAATACGACTAGGAATCACCATTCAAAAGAATGGTGATTCCTAATTTACTAACCGGACGTAATTTCAATATGGCCGGTAATTAGCGGGATACGCCCGCTAATTGCCAGCCAAATACATCAGAAAAATACACTTCATTTTCCTGGCGTATTTGGCTTCAGCCTGCATGGATCAGTCAGATCCGTGCAGACTGCAATGTGTAAAAATTCAAAAAATAAATAAATACATTTTAAAAACAGCGTGCCCCCCCCCCCCCCCCCCCCCCCCCCACGGCCGTAATCATTGATTTTTTTAAATACAAGCCCCGGCTCTTTCAGCCTGGTGCTAGTTACGACCGTGGGGGGGACCCCACACCGTTTTTTTAAAATGTATTTATTTATTTTTCTATTTTTTTTTTTTACACACTGCAGCCTGTGCGGATCTGACTGATCCGCGCAGACTGCCTAGACAAATTCGTATTAGCGCCCCTATATATGGCCGCTAATACGAATATATACGACATTGGGGTTTACAAAGCAGTCGTATTTGACTGCTTTGGAAATTACCCTCCGGAACACGAATTTGTATACGGCTGAAACAGCCGTATGCATATCGTATTCGTATTCTTAGTAAATTTCCCCCATAATGTCACAATGACTTTAAAACAATGCAAAATGGAAACTTATTCCTGAACAAAACAAAAACAAGCAACAAAACATTATTACTTGTGCATGCTGCTAGTGAACAAGGTCGCGTCATTTGATGAAGGACTGAACTGGCACACAGCGAGGAATTCACCAAGACATATTCTCCGGTTTTCACCTTCTTCCTGCAAACAGCACCTTGGATCTGTGTCCCCTCTCCACACGAAACTGAACACTAAAATATAATAAGTGATGATGAAAATTACAAACTTCTCTTCTCAGAATTCTATTGAACATGGATATGATATGACAAATGATTAGTTTAAGTGTGTACATGTATGTACACAGGAGATCAGCCACCATATTAACAAATATGCATGTACAATAAAATGTCCTGTATTTGGAGTTATTTTTTTATTTAATTTTAATGACTAATGTATAGCATGTTTTTATCCAAATATAATGAAGAAGCAAATTGTGTGGTTATAACTTCTCACCTATTAGTTCAATGAGAATGTTTAATCAAAAAGGGTTTGAAATTCATATGTATACAGGTCCGCTGTTCAAAATGTTAATATAATATATAACAATGACTGTCTTACATACAGTATGAAGCACAATATACCTGAGACCAGTTACTTAAATGCCATTCTGCAGGACAGTCTTCATTTTGACATATGTCCTGAGATAGTGGTTTCACAGATGAGCAAAATGTTTCTGGCAGTTCCAGGATGCTGCCATCGGACAGTCTTTGCTTGCAGAGGACTTCTCGCGTCTGTATACCACCACCACATGACTGAGAGCACTGCAAGGACAGATGAGACACTGCTATGAAACAACTCTATAAAAGCATATTGTTGTTCAAAGAAAAATTACATATATTTTACTAAATTCCAACCAGTGTTGTCTACGCCTTAGAGATGACACCATATACAAGGGTGGAGGTGCAGAGTGTAGCTGCTATGGGGCCCAGAGCTGAGAGGGGCTCACCCCTGTCACAGGGGTAGATTTATTAAGCTTGTAGAAGTGATAAACTGTCTGTTTTTTATCACCGACCAATCAGCTCCTACCTGTGACGCTACAGGCTTGGTTTGAAAAATGACAGGTAAGAGCTGATTGGCCGGTGATAAAAACCATACAGTTTATCACTTCATCGAGCTTAATAGATCTGCCCCAAAGTTACATGTGTTGTATAAAATTTCCAACATTGAGTGGTATGTAGGGGCCCTTACAAATGTTTGTCTTTGGGTCTACAGTATATCTATTTATACAGATGGACCTGCTCACTGTAATGTGGTATAAAAAGAACCGAAGAGCGTTATAATTTGACATAATATGAACTAGGGCACTGTAAAGTGGCACACTATGAAGTGGGAGCAATATAGTGGGGCATAAAGTGAACTGGGGGCACATTAATGTGGCACACTATGAACTGGGAACACTGAATATAGTAATATGAATTAAGGGTATGGTTTGGTATAATATGTACTGGCCGCACTACAATGTGACATGTGAACTAGGATACTACGATCATTTATAAAACAAACAAGGGGACGACTATGGGGCATAACATTATCTAAGGCACTATTTTCGTTCACTAAATCAACTGGGGAACTATTATGGGGCACACAATGAACAACTATTGCAGGGAAAAGTCTATCTAAAAGCAATGGGAAAGGGACCCCTTCAAAATGTTGCTATGGAATTTCATTTCCTAGAGGAGTATGATTTTTTTTTGTGATAGACAAATTGTTGAAAAATTAACTGGAAAGTCTAACTAGCTATATTAATTAAGATGATTCAGTTTGGTACAAATGCTTAATAAGGAGTACATAATATATATATATATATCAGATGGTAATTTTACAGGACTGGTTTTTTTTTGGATGACTTATTTTTAGAATATGGCATGGAAGCTTTAGAAAGATATGTCAGATTAGGTGTGTGTGATGCATTTACATTTTCATTAGATTCTTTGTAACAAGTATATATACTGTATCAAATCTAGGTGTGCCTTATTTATCAAAGTGAATTTCTTTATTGGGTATGGTATACATATTTCACAGTTTCTATGTTGATTAAAAGGACAATATAGACAGAGGGTGACTCAAGCAGAAAGATCGACAAGGAAATAGTCGACATAAAGGTTAACATGAGTTTTTTGTGTCAATTTGTAGATTTCCTCACTTGGACTCTGAATTAGTGTTGTGTGTCCCCTTGCTTCAGGCAATCGGATTTAAGGTGGATGGTGAAATATGGGAAGAGTTCCAAAAGACAAACATTCCAAAAAACTCATGTCAACCTTTTCATGTATTGACCATTGCCAAGTAGTCTATGTTGATCTTATGCCATATGCTGCTGACCTACTGACTGTCGACCTAGATAATAATAAAATAATAGAGTTTCACTATGTTTTAAATGCTATTTAAGACCTTGTAACTGTGTAGACAGTATGTCATAGTTTTCTTTAGCAACAGAGATCCTAAAGAAATAGACAATAATTATTTCATCAGTAAAATGCAGACAGTGATAGCCAGTGGAGCTTTGTACTGCCCAAGCTCTGGGGCATATTGGTCACAATTCAGACCCGCTCGCTAGGCTGCGTATATTCTGAGCTTAGCGAGCAGGTTAATGCTGTCCTGCTGAACACACACCCAAAGACACAAAAAGAGGGAAAGAGTTTGTGTGGATGCACTCCTTAGTGGACAATCAGGGAAAATTATTATTGGATTTAATTCCTTTTCAATTCTAAAAAACGTGGAGGTTCCTTTTATCTTTATTGGGATCTGGTTGGATAAGGATACCACCACATGTAGCGAAATAAGAGGTTAAAAGGATTTTTTACATTGATCAACAAACAGTGTTTATAGAGGAGAAAAATGTGATTAAAGATTTTTAAAAGTGTAGGTAGATACGAACGTTGGTGCTAGTATTTTGACATAAGTTGGGGTGTATTCCCCATTAGAGTCCTTACATATGTTATTGAATCTGTACCAATAAAGAATTTTTACCACACGTGTATATTTATTTTAAAAGGGCTTTCCCAGGTATGAACAATCCCTGGACACAGTTGGTGGAAATTAGGGGTAGATTCCCCACACACCATAGCGATATATACACCCAATCTGTGTTCACAAATAAAGAATTTTTACCACATGTGTTTATTTATTTCATACGGGCTTTCCCAGGTATAAACGATCCCTGGACACAGTTAATGAGAATTAGGGGTAGATTCCCCACACACCGTAGCGATATATAAACCCAATCTGTGTTCACAAAGAACGTTCTTTTTGGGAGGTGGATTCCCCACAGGTATCCCCCAACAGGATATAGTTTGTATAAATTAGGGGTAAATTCCCCACTAAGGTTTTGCCGAACCGTCACAATTTGGTGTATTTTCCAGACAATCAAAGTGTCTAATATAGGTTCACCTATATATGTCGGTCGGTTCCTAGAATTCTGTCTAGAGGGATACTTGGTGTGTATGCCTACATACAGTTGGTCAGGTTTTTTAGGGGTAGATTCCCCATACGGGTCTTAGCAATAGTGTTGGTAATTGTTTAGGGGTAAAATTCCCTACAAGTCGTCACTCGGGGTGCCTGTGTTTATTTTTATATATTCAAAGGCTATGAATTTGTTTGAGGGGTGAATTCCCCATATGCATCCCCTAGATACAATCTGTGAGAATTAAGGGGTGGATTCCCCACTATGGTCTTCCAGATTGCATCTGTTAAAAAGCCCTGTGTTAGTTTACCTAGATCGGCACTATATGTGTCCAAGGGTAGGTTCTCTGCAGATATCCCACAATAAGATTTTATAACAATTTCAAGGGTACGCTTCCTGTGGGGGTCCCTGAGTGAGATTGTACGTATACCACTACAGAATCTGTATAATTAGGGGTATATTCCCCAAAGAGTGTGACCCTGTATGGTTTATGGGTTAAATCTTTGCAGGGGTTACAACGTAGATTTTTTTCATATAAAGTTAGAATTTTCTCCTGAGATAGCCCAAATGTAATATTTTTATATATTTTTATTTTTATATACACAGTATTTACAATAGGGGGTGCTTTCCCCTCTGAGACTCGTGGTAGTACTGTAAGTCCAAATAAACATATGCAGAATCACTCTGATATGAGTATTGAGGTATATTCCTTTATATTTGGTTTACTGTATATCAGAAATTAAGTCTTCTGGTGATATAAAGACTTTACCACTAGGTGTGGAACACAAGGTTGTTTTAGCCAGAACAAAGAGTTTTTTTATATATATTATATACACATTGTTTGTCTCTTATTATCATACAAATTTGGTAATGACAATACAAATGTGTTGATTGTGTTGCAAATTGCATCAAGAGCTTCTGAGACAAGTTAATACATTGTCTCCATACTTTTGTTAGCTCTGAGTGAGGTGCAACAGCGACATCTACTGGGGAATGCAGGGTACTGATGTTCAGACACCTTCTGTATAGTGACTGGTGCTGAGCTGCGTTAATACTCCCAGAGGTGGATAAATATCAAGACCACTAAGGTCTGCTGACAATAGCTGCTGTAGATTTTCTGGCTACAACCTATTGGATACAGATTAGTAAGGACGCTAGGTATATGACAACAATAATAGAAGATACATGTCTAAGCTAAACACCAAACATTCTATCTAGCGCTACACGGACAGAACACGTGTTTCGCTATATGAGCTTCTTCAAGCTGAACACACACCCAGCCAGATCCCCTCACGACGCTGTGAGGGGATGTGTACGCTTTTACATTCAGTCCCATGAACCCACACAGAGGAAAAATCATTCGAGGGTTACTCCACTTCCAATGACTTTTCCTCTGTTCCCAGCAGAAAAGTAGGCCCGGGACCTACTTTTTCGCTGCATGCTGAAGACCGAATTTATCCGCCCGCCCCAAGCAGGCAGGAAAAAGCCTAAATTCCTTAGGGCCCGACTCGCATTTCTATAGTGTTCATTATAGCACCCACTATCTTTGAAAACCCATGAAGTTTCGCTTCCCTGCCTGGGGTGAGCACTTCTAGCACAGTGTGGTCTGTATATCAGCACTGATATGCAAACCGGATCTGTGCTAGAAACACCACAGCAGACAGCGATACCCCAGGCAGGTCCTGTTCCCTGAATGGGTTTTCAAAGATAGCGGGTGCTAGAATGAACACTATGCTATGGACTCACCCACCATTTATGTGGCCACACCCAAAGGCGTTTGCTGTGGGGGTCTGCCCATGCGCATTATGCCTATGCACATGCACAGTCCCCCTCCTTCAGAGATGGGGCCGATCAAGAAAACAATGACTTGAAGTACAAAGCAACTTCGGGGGCTGTTGGAAATAGTGGTGTGGAAAAAAGGAAAGAGAGCAGGAGAGGTAGATTTGAGTATCATCAGCAATGATATTGAAAGTCGAATAAGCTTACCTAAAGAGGACATACAGTATAGAGAAAGTAATGTAGAGATCCATGAATAGAACCTTAGTGGACATCTACTGTTAGTAGAAGCAGGAGAAGGTGGAGTGGTGAGAGGAGCAGGGGTTAAAGTGTGTGTGTGTGGGGGGGGAATGGGGTGGAACTGAGTTCCACCACCTCTAATGGTGAGAAGGATCTAGTTTAGCTCTGCCTTGGCTCTGGCACAGTAATTCTAACAGAAAAGCATTATAGTTTGCATGGGGGTACTGAAAACCTTGCCACTGGCTCTGGCTCTGACTAGTAAGGGGAGGGGGGTAATTAGGTGGCAGATGGAAAGGAGTTCCCCCACCTCTCCAGGACCACTTTTAGCCCTGGAGAGGAGACAGAATGATCAGAGAGGTAGGAGGACACACAGGGGCAGCATCACGCAGACTTATGGCATGAAGCATTTGGAGAAGGAGAGGGAGGTACACAGTGTAAAAAAGTGCAGCGAGGTCATGAAGAATAAGCAGAGCGTAGTGATCCTTAGATATTGTAGCATGGAGGTTATTGCAGACTTTCGTGAGCACAGTATTAGTGCAGTGGAAAGAACGGAAGCCTGACTAAAATGGGTCAATCAGGAAGTGGGAGGAATTAAAGGCTGTAAAGCTGGGTACACACCTAGAGATCCCTGGCACCTCCAATATTGTTATCTACATCAGTGGTGACATGGTATAACAATGTAGTGCATACAGCTGACTAATATCATTCACTATACCAGTCAGTGACATCATACATCTCCCGCTCCTACATGCAGGGTTGGGTATATATCCTATTGAGTGTATGTGCCGGTTGACGGGACATACCATCGCAGCTGGGATGGCGGGAGGAGCATGAAAGTAGGTAAGAGTACACACATACTGGGCCCTCATGTGCCTTGCTTTGCTCGCCACGCTTCAGTCCTGGTGGTATATATCACCCAGTGTGTACCCAGCTTATGGCAGATTCTGATTGGTTGCTATGGGCAACAACACCACTTTTAATTTATAGAAGCTTTAGTAAATCTACCGTTATAATTAAGTCAAATCCTAAACTAAGCAATAGATTTGTTGCATCCTTATATATCAGTTAATAATAATAACAATATTTGAATGCTGAAAACTACAAGTGTAATAATTTGGTCATGTTTAATACATGTGAAATGTGCAATATGACATCTTGTACAAGTTCATCATAAAATCCTAATATGACCGTGTAAAATTAGGAAAAGCTGTGGTCATTTAGCAGCAGTCATAGAGAGAAGAGCTAATGTTCCAATTCAATTTCTCTTCTTTGCGTAGAGTTTCTGGCACTGCATATCCACCTATAAAAAGCTGCTGAAAACAAGATAAACCTTCCTGCTGTCTTGGATCCAAAAACCAGCAATCTTTAAACAAATACTGGTTTAAATTTATACAGCTTCTTCTTTATCATCTTGAAGGATATAAGCTTTGATTGTAATAAATTCATCTGCCAAGAAATAGCAGTTTTTAAATGCATCCAGACTGCTCCTCTCTCCTATTTGATCCATTTATTTTACTAGGGGATGAAATTTTTCTGGAAGTTTTTTTTTGTAGTGAAATCAGTTAAAATGTGATCATTCACCTGCTTGTGGGGATTATTCCAGCTAAGTGATTCTTGAAAAACAAAGGAGGGGGAATGTTTCAAACGTGAGATCAGTTCTGCTTCTTGTAAAAGATCTACTGAGGAATTGCAGCAGAATTAGATATGAAGTTGGAATGTGTTTTAAAGAAGAAACAGGGAAAGGGTGTAATTTAGGCATGAAGATGTAGGCATCTTCTCTGATACAGTATGTCATCAAGTTAGAAAGAAAAAAAAGTTTTTGAGGTCTTTGAAAGCTTTCCAAAAGCATTATATAGCAGCAAAAGTGAATAAATGTATAGTAAATGCTAAAAAAACCCCTCTCATTAATTTTGTATAATAAATTGTACTTTGCTGTCAATAGAAAGACATACAGTACTTCTTGTTCCTAACGCAGATAGTGGCTGTGAAACTTCTAAGACACGGTCTCCTCACATTCAGTTGAGAAGCTGGAAAGTGGGTATTGGTGGCAGTGTAGGGTTGGGGAGGGGGCAGCAGGTTCAAATTTTGCCCAGGGTGCCGAGAAGCCTTACAATGGCCCTGGAAACTCATATACATATGACAGCTAAATAAGAAGTTCGGTACTTGTGTATTTTGGCGGTGCCCCCGATGTCCATCGTACGATGAACATGTACCCGATGGCATGCGATGCGACGCGATTTTGACCCCCTATACGATAAAAAATCGTATAAGCACCCTGAAGGGTGCTTACAATGTAACCACGCCACCCCCCCACTATAAATGTGAACCCGAAGCGTGGCGAGCGGCGGCGGTACGCGTCCTACGACCTTTTCATACCACCACTATCCACGCCGGCGTGGAGTTGAGAATAGAATAGTGTGGCGAGCGCAGCGAGCCACCGAGCCCGAAGCGTGGCGAGCGCAGCGAGCCCCGCGAGGGGACGCGGATACCTTCACAGGTAAACGCGTCCCTTCGCGGGCTTCACAGGTATCCGCGTCCGCTCGCCACGCTTCGGGCTCGGTGGCTCGCTGCACTCACCACACTATTCTATTCTCAACCCCACGCCGACGTGGATAGTGGGGGTATGAAAAGGTCGTAGGGCGCGTACCGCCGCCCCTCGCGGGCTCACTGCGCTCGCCACGCTTCGGGTTCACATTTATAGTGGGGGGGTGGCGTGGGGGTGCATTTAACATTGAAGCACCCATTAGGGTGCTTAACATTGTATAAGCACCCATTAGGGTGCTTATACAATGTTTAATCGCATCGCATCGTATGGCATTGTATGCCATGTACAATGGCATACAATTTGAAAATTGTATGCCATCGTGCACTATCATACGATATCGCGTCGCATCGCATAACATCGTATGCGTTATGGTATGCGATGCGATGGGCGCCGCCAAAATACACAAGTACCGAAGTTCAAATGCCACCTCGATTTAAACCAAAGTGCAGCGGTACAGAGAAGCCACACCACTTTTACTGGGCAGTGTAATTGAACAAAAATGTGGAACAAACGCGCACACACACCAAAAAAAAAGTTGTAGAATAGGTTGGATCTAAATCAGGTGACTCCTGAGGGCAGCGCCTTCAAGTTGACTGGGTGGACAATCTGTGCACCTGTAAAGGAATGTGAACTCACCTTACTAGCTGGCTTTGAAAGACATAACTGCAAGAAGCATGGTTTTAAGAAATCCCACAAAGCAAAATAAAGCACTGTCTGGCCATCCAACATCACTGTTAACCAAATATAAGAAATATTTAGCAAATTAAAAAGGTGAATTTATCATCTTACCGGTTTCCATTCTGTAGAGTACCAAGCTGGGGGGCAGTCAAAGCGATTACAGGCCTGTACCAAAGTAGGTTTAGGTTGTCTGCAAAAATCATCTCCTAAAACTACGGTTTCATTTGTGTCTCTTGATAGAAGATGTGAACAAAATATGTCTCTAGTTTGTAATCCCACTCCACAAGTTAAGCTGCACGAGCTCCAGTTTCCAATCTCCCACCTAGTATAAAAGATAAAAAGTGATGAAGTATTCGGGTAGATTATTTTTCTTTTTATCTTGACACTTATCTCTCACTTATGTAGTACAAACAAACTTGCTCTTCTTGATATTTATTTCACTTAATTATTTCACTTGCCAGTTGCCAAAAGCATTCATCCCATAAAGCCCACACTGCAGACATCTCTTCATTTTTTAGATGCATTACAGTAGTAAGACACTTCACTAATTCCTAATGGTGCCCTCCTAGAGTGGGAGGTCCAGGCAGGCGGGAGGTGAAGTGGGCATGGTGCCACAAAGCACATAACCACATCTACAGTATGCCTACTTTGGTCAAATTTGTGAGATTCCCAGAAATTTAGGGAGGACAGACTAGTAAGAACCTGAGCAAGGCTTAGTAGTTAAAGAATAAATGAGCTCTAGTCCAGATCGGTTAGCTGTACACTCAGGACAGGTCAAAAGAACATATGTCATGCTTGCAATGTGCAGTACAGTTTTAGATATGTATTTTCTAGTCTTGCTTCCAGCTGCTTATGAATAGTGGCGCTGTGATTTCACTGTCTCTTAATGAAGACATAGGTTGCATTCTCATGGCTGCCCCTTCCACATATAGACGACAGATACTCAAACTCAATTTAATTAATGTCTTAATAAGCACTTTAAATGTTGTTTTTAGACCAATGCCATTGCTTATAAATGATATTCTATTAATACAGCAAATAGTTTAATTAAAAAACTGTAATGAAACAAATAAACCTGAAAACACAAGTACTAGCTTAGTAGTAGCAGCCAACCATTCTTTTAAACACTGTGCTGAGGAGGGGGAAATAGAGAAACTCCACCACACAAAGAACATATTGAATTTCACGAAGAGTTATTAATCTAAAACTCTCAAAGGTTATACTACATATATTAGGGTTGCTCCAAAGTATACCCCATTATAAAACACTTTGTTGATCAACTCCCTTTAAATAACTGAAAGATTAGCGCAAGGAAACAGATAAATGATGTACTATACAAATTGGGGTCATGACCTTTATGACTGACCTCATTTTTATAACTGGCTGCTAGAGTCCCCACATTAATGAGAGATTATGTTTCCAGAGAGAATGTTAAGTGGAATACTGATGTCTTGTCTTATCATCCATAGTTTGTGTAAGTGTCAGATATGGGGGGGTCCAAGCGTAAGAAAATGTATACTATATCCACAAGTATTAATCTTTCACACATGTGTAAAAATAAATACAATACTACTTTCTTGACATTGCTCATTTAAATGACTAGGAACATGTGTAACCAATAACTAAACATCGGGACTGAAGTAGAGAAAATTGCAACCAATTGTATAAATGGATTACAGCATTCCACAATGTAATGGTTGGGACATGACAGCGAATGCTAACATGAACTAAAGATAAGACCAGTAAAAGCAGTGCTGTAATTTCATAGATCAGCGTAGATTAAGGAATGGAGTAGTAATGGGTTAGTGCATTGTAAAATAAGATTATTTGAGATAGAAGACCACCATTTACATCTCCAGTTCCCATCCCTAGGGACACTCTACAGTTCATTGTGGAATATCATTACTTTGTCCCAGAATCCTCCTGAAATATGAGCCGAGTTCCCCTGACAGAAGTGTGCAACATAGTAGGGTTCAGGAGGCAAGTGGGTATATGACGGAGATTAGGAATATGTGCTCCAGCAGGCCCCAGGGATTGGTCATGCATATATACAGATTTCCTGCTCTATTAACGAATGGTCCATGTAGTAACACAGGTTTTTTACATGAGGTGCTCATCACAAAACCTAGCAGGAGGCGGCTAAATCAGACCACACAAAATACAGATTGGGAAAATAATAAATGGATGTTGCTTCTCATAAAAAGCATAAAAAAAGGCTAAACATAATACATGTAAAAAGTAAATTCATTAACTTTGTCTTGTGTTGTGACACACTTCCCAACTATATTCACATAAATCATCCATTATACTAGCAACATTATATAGCAGTATATCTGACAGAGGGCCAGCTGTATGTAATAGCCCTTGGGATATGGAAAGTGCAGAAAATCAGCAAATTAGTTTGATTTAAAGAGGTATTTTTAAGTAGTTTTCGAACCTAAGGCATCATCAGTGATTTATACCCACAAACCACTACTAAGGCCTGCAGTGGCAAATGCCGGATTTTTAGAGGGGGTTTTCCAAATGTAGTCCAAAATGTCTCACTCAGCAACGCATTAGACTAAGTACGGGAGTCTGGGGGAGTGATAAAAGCAGCGAATATTGGTATTTTTATACACTGTATGTATGAAATACAGTACTAATATTTAATAGTACAGATGGTCTATTGTTCAGGCTGTTTCAAACATTTTAATAAGTGGTCAGGAAAAGGTTTAAAAATAAATAAATACAGTATATACACAAACATAATAAAAACCGTACTGCCCTTTCTAAGCTCACAATCTCCCAATTCATGGTAAGGCTCCTGTCTCTTCCTCCTGGTAGCTGCTCTCTGATCCAGTGCAATGTTTGAGGACTCAGATCCACACATACAGTATATCTGGTAGAAGAAGCTGGTACACTGGGCATGTGCTGCAGCTCCGCTCTGTCCCTTACACTGCATAATGTGACAGCAGTTCTAATAATCATATTATACACCAGTGCTATTGTTGTCATCATTTAATGCACTTGCCAAGAGGAGGAGGGGTTTCTGGCTCTCCGGAACCCCCCCCCCCCCCTTTGTTTGCCCATGGCCGGGGAGCAGTAAAGCTACCTCCCCATTTACCTATTCAAGTTGGCTCAGCTGTACATCTCTGCTCTCATTACCTGCCCTACCTTATCAACAGCCACCTACCTCTCACACACATATAGTTGTACCCCAGTCACCTCACTCTCACACACACATATACTCCAGCCACCTACCTCTCACACAAATATGCTTCTGCCTTATACACCTCCCTCTTACAAACATACAGCCCAGCAACCAACCTCTCACAGATAAGCCTCGCCTCACAGCTGTCAGCTGGAGTTTCACTGTGTTATAGTGGGTCTGCCTAGAACCTGGAGACATAATGTTATCTTATTTCTGACTATTATGAAATGTTTTGCTTCCTTGTGTTCCTATGTATTTGTTAGTCAATATTATTGGTTGCTTTGTACCCTCCAAGGTGGGGACCATTTTGTCTGTCTGAGCCCAGGACAGACACCCTCTCTTCCCCCATGTCAGCCCTGTGTATCATTGCATATTGCAGGTTGCAGACTGCCTAAATATGCCTGTGACTAATTAATGTTGCACACTCATACACAGCTAACGTATGCTGCACACAGTGATTTTACCTTGAAGGAACCTCTCTGGCTTTGCTGGCCTGCCATTTGCCAGGTATAACTTACAACACCTGGATCTGGTATTAGCTAGTGGCATGAAGCTAAGCTTTCTTGCTCTGGAAGAAGGGTTATCACTGCTTCAAAAATAGTCCCCTTAACAAGGTTAGCACAAAAAGATTTGTACAGTTGTATAATAAAGAATCCAAAGAGTTTCAGCACAATGTTTCTGGGCTTCCACTAAGGGGAAGCAGAAGGTCAGTGAACACGGACCGATTTAACTGGGAATGCCACATGCTATTTGCTCTAACACTCTGCAGATAGGAAAGCAGATCAGAACCTAGCTTCAATGTAAAGCTCAATATTTTATATATCTTGGCAAAACCCACAAGAAGTAGTAAAGAACAGACTACAGATTAGTTTGTTCCTTCAAAATATTCCAAGTTGCCTAGCACAAAAATCAGGTCTTAGAAAACGCCAGCACAACTATTGGACTAACTGCATAAAATGGGAAGGTAAAAAGTATCTGTTTAATAACACAAAATCCAGTATAATTGCTTTGCACAATCATGTAAAAACACAAGTTTCTTAATACAAAGTGCAACTGCACAATAACCCTGAACAAACAACACATTTCCCAATATTGTCAAAGGGGTATTTGCTAGCTCAAAGTAAACTGTTTTGCAATGAGTTACTGCTTATACACATTTTGCTAGTAAAACTCCCTTTGTCCAACATTTAAGAGGAATCAAGTTAAAATGTATTTTCTGTAGCTTACATTTGTACGGTAGGTGTGTACGGTCTGAGTATATACACAGATGTGTCCACATACACCTTTTCTGAAATCCAGAGTAATGCTGTGTACACACTTGTACAATCTGCATAATGCTGTGTACACACTTGTACAATCTGCATAAGATCCAGATGAGATTACAATTTAGACTATCTGCATACAATTTACACTATCTGCATTCAATTTAGACTATATAGTGCAGATCTGCACAATATAGACAGGGCCAGTGGCGTAACTATGGAGGGTGCAGGGGATGCAATTGCTATGGGGCCCGGGGGCTTGGGGGGCCCCATAGCAATTGCTTCCCTTGCCCCCTCCATAGCAATAAATAAATGCATTAATTCTGTGCGGGTCGGCATCTATACTACCTGGCACACACTGCCAGTGTCCCGGAACGAAGCCGCTAGTGACGGAGCTTGTGGCAGATGGAGGCGGAGCCGCTGACCAGAGGCCACTCAATGAAGGGGAAGAAGGTATAAGTCCGGAAGCTGCAAGGAGCCTCACCGGCGCGGAGGAAAACAAGGAGGCGCGGCTGTCCCGAACTTGTCTGAAGGGGGATGGGGAAGAGCAGCTGCCGCTGCTCGCTTTGGCTGTTCTGCAGAGGCAAGTGGGTGCCGCTGCCCGGAGCCTGTCTTTAGCCGCTCCATCCAAGGTAATGAGGAGAAGCCGCTGCTGCTACCTGGAGCCTCTCCACAGAAGAGAACGAGGGGGTGACTGTCCCCCCTCCGGGAGAATGAGGAGGAGACGCAGCTTCTTCCCTGAGCCAGTGCATGCAGGCAAAGTGCCGGTAAATGAGCTGTCTATGACCACTGTCCATCTATGTGGCCTCCCCCCACAAACTGTCTAGCTATGCTGTGCCAAACCAATGGATCATCCATTCTTGCTGCCCTAGACCTCCCTTTCTATGCTGCCCCGCATGTCTATCTGTCTGTGCCCAATATGGTGCTCTATGACCCCTTGTCTGACCATCCGTCCGTCTTTCAGTATTTGCCCCATATGGTGCTCTGGACATCCGTCTATTTCCCACCCCTTATGTCTGTCATTCTGTGCCACCATATGTGCCCCCCCCCCCTTTGTCTAACTGTCAGTCTATGCCCCCGGTCAATCCACCTTCTTGTCTATACCCAACCCCCATTCAATCTTTTTCATCTTTGCCCAAATATGTTGAACTATCTATGCCCCATATGGTGCTCTCTGCCCGTCCATCCATATACCCATTTATGCCCCATATGGGGCACTATCTGTCTGTACTTGTCCCCGTCCCCCGTCTGTCTGATCCCCCACCACATCTTGTAACGTAACCAGGTAGTGTCTCTCAAGCTCGCTCTACCCCTCTATCTATGTTGTGACTCTCTCTTTATCTCCCTGACACTGTCTGTCCTTCTCTTTCCTCCCTGACCTTGTCTCTTTATCTCCCTCTCTCAGACACTCACTCTCTCTCTCTCTCTCTCCCCGACAGGGTCTCTCCCTCCATCACTGACACTTTCTCTCTCTCTCATATCTATCTATCTATCTATATATCCCTGGCATTTTCTATCTCCCTGACCCTCCGTAATCCCCTGACACTGTCTCTCTCCCCCTCTCACCGGCACTCTCTCTTCCACTTTCTCTACCTGCTCTCTCTCTCTGTTGATTACACCCTCTCTTTCCCTGTCTCTCCCCCTTGTGTACCCTGACATTCTTTTTCTCTCTCACACTGACATCCTCTCTCTCCTTGTCTCTGCTTTTCTCTCCTAGACACTCTCTCTTTTGTTCCCCTCTTACTCTCTCTTTACCTCCCTGCCATTCTCTCACTCCCACTCGAACTCCTCTCTCTCTCTCTCTCTCTCTCTCCCTGACACCCTCTATCTCCTGCTCCTCATTCTCTCATTCCCTCTTTTCCATGAGCCCCCTCCCTCTCTCACACCTTTGTTCTTTCTCTCTCTCTCTCTCTCTCTTTTCCCCCTTACACACTCTTTGCCTTTGTCTCTCACTCCCTCACTTTTTTCTGCACCCCCCCCCCCCCGGGGGGCCCCTTTCAAAATTCTGCTATGGGGCCTACATGATTGTAGTTACGCCTCTGGACAGGGCAGCCAAGACTTTCTGGCTGAGATATGGGAGCGCGTATCTTGAACACATCTGGATCGCTTGGGATAAAACCCATACAATCTGCATGAGATCCAGATGAGATTTTGACCCTGAACTGGAGCAAAATGTGTGGAGCTGGGAGGCCTCCCAGTAAAGGTTGGTAAATATGCTGTAATGTATCCACTATCTCCTTCACCTATAATTTACTTTATCCTCCACTCCATTGTCTACAAAACATTAACCCCCCCCCCCCCCTCTCTCCTGGCTTATTGCATACATTCCAATTGTGTCAGTGACATGTCACTTATCTGTTGGATTTGGTATTGTGGAAACTGTATTGCTGATGGTTAAGTCGCCTAGTAGTAGCTCTGTTTGAATGGTATATTTAAATGTCTGGATCATGTTGTCCTTTCTTATTTATATTCTTTGTATAAGTAAACAGAATGTCAAGAACAATCGTGTACATACAATTTAACAACTATATCCAGCTAAAAGGAAGAAAAAAATACACACATATACATACATACATATATACACATACATACATACATGCATTGCATTAGCTTAATGAGTAGACATCCACCATATGTGTTTATAATTGCTTAGCTGGTTTTCCTAGTATATACTTATATATCTTTGTATAGTATGGTCTGAGTCCTGTGCGGGATACTCACTCTCTTGCTTATACCCCTTTCACATCGCAAAAATAAGCCGGGTCGACTCGGGTCTCTGTACGATTTGAAAGGGCATTTTTGAACTTCCCAGGTCCAGTAACCCAGCATTCCGACCACGGTTAAAATAAAGGTTAATCCCGGGTCAGACCTGGGTTGCTGTGCAGTGTGAACATGTAACCCGGGTCAAGTGACTCAGGTCCACTATGGAAGAGGCAGCACTTGAAGACAGCATTAGCTCCGCTGCTCCGTCCTTCCCCATCTGACATCAGCGAACACACTTATTGCTGGACCGCTGTGGAGAGCTAAACCTCGCAAATGCAGGGTCGCTCCTGAGACTAACCAGTGTCCAAATCCCGGATGTGACCTGGCATTTGAGATGTGAAAGGGACAGGGGTTAAAGTGTGGGGAACAGGGTGGAATTGAGTTCCACCACCTCTAATGGTAAGAACTAATTCAACCTCCACCTTGGTCCTACACAGTAAATCTAACAGAAATTCATTATAGTTTGCAGGGGGTACCAAAAACCCTACCACTAGCCGTTGCTTTGCCTAATGGTGGGAGGGGAGGGGGAGATAAGGTGGCAGAGAGAAATGAGTTCCTCCACCTCTCCAGGACCACTTTAAGCCCTGGAAAGGGATATTAGTGTTTATGTTCTACAACAGATGGGTTAAATGCTTATTGACATTATTTTTAAGTAACAAGCACTTTGTGGAGACAGCATTGTAATTGAACTACAGTAGTTCACTTTGAGGCTGGACATGGAGCCTGAGGCAGCAGTGCTGTCAAAATGTGACTTTCACAACAGTGAGAACATTGTAAAAAGGGGCCAAAATATAATAAGACAAAATTCACAAGGCAACTGGAAAAACAATTAAAGAGAAGATTCCAGCTGAAAAATGTAGATGGTGCACTGTGACTTATTAATCTTGTCACGCTCAGCTTGACGCTGATTTGTGACCTTCTAGTGTTGTATACACTTGAAAAAGAAATGTAATAAGAGATGTACAAAATGAAATAAAGATTAGTGCCACACAGAAACCTCAAATTTTAGATGCCATGAGTACCTAATTAACTTTATTACAGGTCTCATAAAGTTTGAGTCACTGGTTATTTAGTCAGGTGGCTGGAATGATTGTACTTGTGGATAATAAAGATCTAATACACCTAAGTTATTATGTGTTTTTTCAATTGAAATGTGAAGCAGGCCAAAATGGCTGACTAGGTGAGACAAGACTATAACGTGACAACCAAAATGTCTAATAGAAGGTCAAACTTGATTTTAAGCTACAATCCTTACGCCAGTGTGGAAACCATTTAATCCACATTATATTACTACATTGCCTGAGGGAGAAATCAAACTGGATTCAGAACCTCTCAGCCTTTTCAGTTATGGTTCTACAAAAACAGAACCACTCTATGTAGATCCCACATTAATTGACAATTTACCAAATAAGAAAAGAAGCCTCAAATACATGAATAAATATTTGCAGATGCTATTAAAAACATACCACCTTCTATGCACCACTGGAAATACACAATTAAATGTTATCTCTAGAAAACATGGTCCTTTTGTATCATTATCAACCTGTTCTGATGATATTGTATCATAGACTAAATATAGATGTGTCCTCGTACACCTACCCTCAATATGTCACACTATGGGATGCCTGGTACTGTGACACTGTGCTAGTGTTGGTTAACACAATGTGTATAGGACACACCATGAGATGGTGCTAGTTAATATACAACTGTGACTGATTTTCCGAATCTGTATATGAAGTGCTACATTGTAGTATTTTTCCAATACAAGTTCTGTTTTGCTCTGTATACATTTTGTTTTACTCTCCCATGGGGATAATTATCCAGTTTGCTACTTTGTCTCATGGTAAAACAGGCTTTTAGCCCGATGGTATTCTTGGCCTATGCAACCTGTTTTTACCATGCAGGAAATGACCCACTATCCAGGTGATAACACATGGGATACGGGATAAGTTCCCGAACCCATATGTTACTGGACGAAAAACAAGTCTCCAACTGCTCCTTACAGTATAGGGGATTCCGCTGAATCCCCAATAATGCCAGCTTTTCAGGACTAATTAGCTAGACCTCCTCAGCAGTGGCGGCTCTTACCATTATAAAGGAGGGGGGCTGTTGCAATGCCCCTCCACTGCCGATGCCATCCCCAGCCACCGCCACTGTCCCTGGAAGTCCACGCAGGCGCACACCCCCGTCCCCTGCACGGGGCCAGCGCATGCGCAGTACCTTATACATACTGTGCATGCACTAGCCCAAGCCTCCGAGGGCTGCCTTTGCAGCAGCCCCCGGAGGCTTGATCAGGTTCCCGGGTTCCAGCACATGCGCAGTATGGTCTGCAATACTGCGCATGCGCAGAACCCGTTTTGCAAATTTTTTTGTAAAAACCGCCACTGCGCGACACACACACATATCAAATTAATCTGCACAGTCTCCCTGTGTGTCCTATTGCTTTGCAAGTACAGCCTCATACATGTGGCGATTTCTGCTAGCCTGCAAGCTGAGCGATGCAGGCTACAAAAATCACCCAGGGCTTTCCAGCAGTTAGAGCTCCTTTTCGCCCATCCATGGATCATCGTGCAATTCAATCTGCGTTCCCCATCATGAGCATCATGAGTATGCATGAGCATACTGTAGGTAAAATATCAGCCACTTGTGCCTAATGCTTTACCTGCGCCTGGCTATAATCCTTCAATCTTTGTGGACTGTGTGCAAGTGTACATAGAAGTAATGATGCGGTTTTGAAGGCAAAGGCGGTCACACCAAATATTGATTTAGGCTTATGTTCATTCACATTGCATTTGTTAAAAATAAACTATTAACACTTCTATTATTTAAAGCATTCTTACTTTGTAGTATTTTTGGTACTTGTGTATTATCTGGGCGCCCAATTTTTTCATTGCATGCCACTACTTAAGGCATGCAATGCAATGTGATTTTTCATTGTAAAGACCAGATTTTTAATTGTATAGTCACCCATGGGTGATTTCATACCTCCACTATCCAACTACGCATGGAGTTGATTTTATATAGTGTGGCGAGCGCAGCGAGCCACCGAGCCCGAAGCGTGGCGAGTGCAGCGAGCCCCGCGAGGGGACACGGATTACTTTAAATGTATTCTGCGTCCCCTCGCGGGGCTCACTGCGCTCGCCACGCTTCGGGCTCGGTGGCTCGCTGCGTTCGCCACACTATATAAAATCAACTCCATGCTTAGTTGGATAGTGGGGGTATGAAATCACCCATGGGTGACTATACAATAAAAAATCGTGTCTTTACAATGAAAAATCAAATTGCATTGCATGCCTTAAGTAGTGCGATGCGATGCAATACAATGAAAAAAATCGGGCGCTCAGATATTACACAAGTACCGTATTTTTTTCGGTACTTGTTTCCTAGCAGGGCGCCCCCAGTATGCTGTAAGCATACAGGGCTATTCTCCGTAGTAAAATCGCATTGCATTGCATCTCATGGGCCATTATAGTGCGATGCGATGAGATGCAATGCGATTTTTTTAATGTAATTTATTCAGTGCTCTGTTGGCCCTAGGGGATTGCATTGCATTGCACTGCACCTCCCGCAAAATCACATGCGATTTTATAGGGTGCGATGCCATGCCATTAGCTATACACTTGTATGACATACAATGAGGTTTCACTGACCCCCCCCACTATCCACGCAAGGAAACAAGTACCGAAAAGGTACTTGTGTATTATCTGGGCGCCCAATTTTTTCATTGCATGCCACTACTTAAGGCATGCAATGCAATGTGATTTTTCATTGTAAAGACCAGATTTTTAATTGTATAGTCACCCATGGGTGATTTCATACCTCCACTATCCAACTACGCATGGAGTTGATTTTATATAGTGTGGCGAGCGCAGCGAGCCACCGAGCCCGAAGCGTGGCGAGTGCAGCGAGCCCCGCGAGGGGACACGGATTACTTTAAATGTATTCTGCGTCCCCTCGCGGGGCTCACTGCGCTCGCCACGCTTCGGGCTCGGTGGCTCGCTGCGTTCGCCACACTATATAAAATCAACTCCATGCTTAGTTGGATAGTGGGGGTATGAAATCACCCATGGGTGACTATACAATTAAAAATCGTGTCTTTACAATGAAAAATCAAATTGCATTGCATGCCTTAAGTAGTGCGATGCGATGCAATACAATGAAAAAAATCGGGCGCTCAGATATTACACAAGTACCGTATTTTTTTCGGTACTTGTTTCCTAGCAGGGCGCCCAGTATGCTGTAAGCATACAGGGCTATTCTCCGTAGTAAAATCGCATTGCATTGCATCTCATGGGCCATTATAGTGCGATGCGATGAGATGCAATGCGATTTTTTTAATGTAATTTATTCAGTGCTCTGTTGGCCCTAGGGGATTGCATTGCATTGCACTGCACCTCCCGCAAAATCACATGCGATTTTATAGGGTGCGATGCCATGCCATTAGCTATACACTTGTATGACATACAATGAGGTTTCACTGACCCCCCCCACTATCCACGCCACCCCGAAGCGTGGCGAGTGCAGCGGAACGCGTCCTCCCGACCTTTTCATACCCCCACTATCCACGTCGGCGTGGAGTTGATGTTATATAGTGTGGCGAGTGCAGCAAGCCACCGAGCCCGAAGCGTGGCTTGCTGCGCTTGCCATACTGTGCTTGCCACGCTGCGCTCACCGCGCTTTGGGCTCGGTGGCTCGCTGCGCTCGCCACACTATATAAAATCAACTCCACGCTGACGTGGATAGTGGGGGTATGAAAAGGTTGGGAGGACGCATTCTGCCACCCCTCGCCATGCTTCGGGGTGCTGTGGATAGTGGGGGGGTCAGTGAAACCTCATTGTATGTCATACAAGTGTATAGCTAATGGCATGGCATTGCACCCTATAAAATCGCATGTGATTTTGCGGGAGGTGCGATGCAATGCAATGCAATCCCCTAGGGCCAACAGAGCAGTAAATAAATTACATATAAAAATCGAAATGCATCGCATCGCTTCACATGGCACTATAATGGCCCATGAGATGCAATGCAATGCGATTTTGCTACGGTAGCGTACGTAAGAAAACTGGGCGCCCTGCTAGGAAATGAGTACCTTTTTTTCTTCACCTGTCTAAAACTTTTGTGAAATAAGGTATCTAAAATATTCACTAAACAAAGATTAATAAATGCTCAAACGGTCAGATTTTCACATTTCATTATGTTACATCAGGTAAATAAAACAATACTTGATTGATTGGATATTGATTACAGTAGTATTCACCACCACATTCCTTCTTCTAAAACTTTTTGAAGTATTTATATCTCCGAGTTCTAGATGTTAGATGCACTATACATCTTTGATAAATTATGTGACTACGAATTGCTCAAGGATTTATACCAAGGATTATGATTTCCATAAATTAATTAAAAGTACAAGGGGAGCAATTGCAACTTTCTTAAAATGTAAACAAATGCAAATGAAAATAGGAAACACTTCTGTAAAACAGATGTATGTCCACACAGAGTTTTAACAATAATTAGTCAGGTTTTCATTCCCAACACTCCACTGTGACAGAACTGACTAAAGTGGTGAATGATCTGGTAACTAGTAAATCTAAAGGCCATTACTCACTACTCACTCTTATAGATTTCTCTGCTGCATTTGACACTGTTGATCACACTATTCTCATACAAACATTACACTCCCTAGGTCTTAATGATACAGTCCTCTGCTGGTTCTCATCTTACCTATCTGATTGCTCTTTCAGTGTTTGCTTCTCTGACTCTACCTCCTCTTCACTACCTCTGTCAGTCGGAGTTCCGCAAGGTTCAGTTTTAGGTCCTCTGCTTTTATCAATCTATTCCTCATCTCTTGGCAAACTAATTAGCTCTTTCGGATTTCAGTATCAATTGTATGCAGACGATACTCAAATCTATCTATCAACCCCAGAGTGGTCACCAGTGGTTTTTAGCCGAGTCTCTGAATGCCTCTGTGTCATCTCATCTTGGGTGTCTTCTCGCCACCTCAAACTCAATATTTCCAAAACTGAATTAATTTTGTTCCCACCAGCCAAGAACAGTTACCATCCTGACATCTCCATCGCTGTTGACAACTCGACAATCTACCCTACCCCACAAGCTCATTGCCTATGGTCAACCATATCCAAAATACAACCCTATCTTACACAAGGCACTACTAAATCTCTTATCCATGCACTCATTATATCCCACATTGACTATTGCAATAGTCTCCTAACTGGTCTTCCCAAGAATAGACTCTCGCCCTGCAACACATTTTAAATGCTGCTGCTAGGCTGATCTTCCTAGCAAGGCGCTTATCGTCTGCTGATCCGTTCTGCCAGTCCCTACATTGTATTTTACTGTATTCAATATACAATATTTCTACTCACATATAAAGCTATTAACCATACTACACCAGCATATATCTCTTTACTTATCTCAAAATAGCTCCCATCTCGACCACTCCGCTCTGAGCAAGATCTGCGTCTCTCTTCTGGACAGATCACAAGCTCCCATTCATTATTACAGGACTCGGGCTGCTCCCACCATATGGAATGCCCGCCCATGCACAATAAGACTCTCCACTAGCGTCCAAACTTTCAAGCATTCCCTGAAAACTCACTTCTTCAGGAAAGCCTATTATTTTATAGTACCGCACACATAACCCTCTGAGGCACTTATGTATTATATAGCTTTACTTCTGTACTTGCAATTTGGTGGGACTGCTATGCTATTACTGGTGCCTGTCCTTGTGTTTCCCTCCTATGTCCCTATATGTAAGCTTGCAGCAGGGCCCTCTAACCTCCAAGTCTGTCTGTTGTTACCCAGTTTATTTGATCACTGTCTACAATTGTAAACCAGAATCTGCTGTGCTATATAATAAATGGTAAATACAAAAATAATTAATAAATAATTAGTGGAACACAATAAATTCTGTATCTGAGACTGCTCCACCCTGTCAGGGTTAAAAGTGTGTGTGGGGGAATAAGGAGCAAATGAGTTCCTTCACCTTTAATGGTAGGTGGTACTAGTTCTACCTCCATCAATGCTCTGCACAGTAATTCCAATAGAAGTCCCTGCCCCACCATCAATAGATGATGCAGGCAATGCTAGTGTCACTGATGAGCTGCAACCACTCCCCCCCTTCCTCAGGTCCTGGTGGATTCATGGTTCTCCACATGGGACCCAGTCCTCCTGGTACTCACATATGCTTTGTCTGTTTGATGGCATTTCCCCCCTTCTCAGGGCCCAATGGCTTCCTTTTGTGGCAAGGTGTATTTGATGTCTGGCCATCATTGTTGCTGAAGTAAGGAGCCACAAAGAGGAGCAGACTGTGCATGCAGAAGACAAGATAAGTGGGGGCTGAAGGGACACAGTAAGGCTGGGAAGCTGTTGGAGGAACACAGGGCATTTATATAAATAGTCTTCCTACTTTGTAATGGCTGTTCTATGAACGTGACAATAAGCTCAGTGTGCAATGACATCCATAGTCACCAAATCTCAATGTCTGCCCTTAAATTGGGGTGCTTCCCACACATTCACTTAACGTTACATCTCAGAAGAAGATCATTCTTAAAACTGCATAACCAGTTAAAATTATGAATATTCTTGATCACCACTTTAATATGACTGCAGCACAAGGGTGTGAGTAGAAGGACCATTGAGAAGCAGCTGTTATCTTGTACGGCCTACAGAAACCTCTGACATACACAGGGCAGCCGAGAGGTATGACGGGCCCCGGTAAAAAGAATTGGGGGCATGGCCTAATTGCGGGAGGGACGGCCACCTCCATGATTAGGCCATGCCCCAAAATGTTTAGGGGGTGAAACACACTTTAAAGTCAAGGGGGAGTGTTATTGTCGCCCCCCTCTAAGCAGCAGCACATACCTACAGCATGTGCTGTGCTGACAGCAGGCTCAGCATGAAGTCTCACACTGTCAGTGAGATGCTCATGCTGAGCCTGCTGTCAGCACAGCACATGCTATACATGTGTGCTGCTGCCCAGGAGAGATGGAGGGGGCAGGGAGTGTTCGGACAAGGGCCGCCGCCGGGCCCCTCCAGCAAGCCTGGGCCCGGGTAATTAGTACCTGCTCCCCCTCTCTCTCGGCAGCCCTGGACATACAGTATCACTAGCAGCCAGAGCTGCCAGACTCAACACCATGCCCAAAGCAATGCACCTTCACTATCCTACATCAAATCTACTTTTTAGAAATACAGTAAGTGCTATATCTGGAACACAATAGACAGTAGATAAACATACATACGGCCCACTCACTTCTGTCTGTCATTCAGGGCAAATATTACAGACGCCGTTTCTCCAGCAGGTGTACCAATGTAAAGTTTGGTGAAAAGGGCATACAAGTTATTGAATGATGTCACATAACATAATAGCTCGGTTTGTTGTATGATGTCTGGTTGTAAATGATTCCCATCATGAATTGGAAAATGTGGTTCAATCACTTGTGCATTAAATCAGTGTACATGATATAAATCACATTCATTAGCGATGTGTGAAGAGTAAGCTTTGGCATCATGCCTCACACTATGGTAAGCCTTGCTGTGCTGTTTCTGAAAATCCATGCACCCTGCTGTTTATTAATTATCGACTTTTGGCATTCTTAATGCAATAAAAAGAAAAACAAATGTATTTTTTTACAGTACACAAGAAAGAATATAGCTGCAGAAATTGTCTGCAATTTCCTTCGTATCCAGCCATCTGGCTTCCATTTCTCATATGCTTTCCCCATCCCCTCACACATCTCACACATTCTTCTCACACAGTAACCCACGCTGAGTGATCGAGCTGCTGCGGTCGTCTATTTCTGTGCATGGTGGATGACTGTTTAAACACCACAACCCAAAGCCTGCTCCTATTAAACCAATGTTTTCATAAGGTCAAATTTGCTGAATAATGTTTTTTTTTTATTTGAATCAAAAACAATTGCAGAGTGTTAAATATAGTTTACAGTATTTTAATAGACTCGTTTTAGAGTGTGATTGATTATTAGAGAGTGGATAATAAGTATTAATGGAATTGTAGAATACATAGTTATATATTGCAAATAAAAATATATAAAAAAAATATGTTTAATTTACAAGGGAATAACTGATTGATACATTGCTGGAAACCGTAGTCTGGATACAGTGGTAAAACAACAACTCATTTGTAGGAATAGCTTCTACTAGTGTGATCTGGAACTGAACATATACAAGGACTGTAGATGGGCATTGTGACTACAACTACGCTTATGACTGAAGAGGTGTAAGTTTGTAGTAGCAAGGCTTTGTCATGTAGGCAAAGTTGTGTGAGGGTGTTGACGCAACTGTGGTCTGTGCACAGTTAAGCATTAATACAGTATACCTGTTTCCAGGTGTTTTAATATTGAGTATGAGTGCAATACCAAGCATACAGATTGCTGCAATTGCTTGCAGTACAGGAGCACATATAGTACATCACATTCAACATCAGCCCCTTTGACTTATATCATTATATAATATAGTTATATATAAACTTGAAGTAACATAATTTGGTTATGCATAAGACTACTCCAGAAAAACAGTCAGAAATAAAAACATTAAAAGTGACTAACTAGAAATCAGGACAAGATTCGGTACTTGTTTCCTAGCACGGCCACAATCTGGAGTAATCGTGTCCCTTAATTAAGGGACACGATTACCCCCGATGGACCCGATTTCTTTTGAAATCAGGTCCATTTTGCCGGCTAGGATACAATATCGGGGGCATCGCGTCGGTCGGGACCATTAACATTGGTCCCGACGCGACCGACGCGATGCCCCCGATATTTCCATAGGCTTCAATGTTAAAAAATATTTTAACATTGAAATCTTGTCGGGAAAGTTAAAATATCGGGGGCATCGCGTCGGTCGGGACCATTAACATTGGTCCCGACGCGATGCGATGCACCCGATTTTTGCATAGGCTTCAATGTTAAAATATTTTTTAACATTGAAATGGTGAAAAATTGTGAAAAAATGTGAAATGGGCCTTTTCATTCCCCTACTATCCACGTCGGCGTGGAGTTGAGAATAGAATAGTGTGGCGAGCGCAGCGAGCCACCGAGCCCGAAGCGTGGCGAGCGCAGCGAGCCCCGCGAGGGGACGCGGATACCTTCACAGTTATACGCGTCCCTTCGCGGCCTTCACAGGTGTCCGTGGCGATGCGGACACCTGTGAAGTCCGCGAAGGGACGCGTTTACCTGTGAAGGTATCCGCGTCCCCTCGCGGGGCTCGCTGCGCTCGCCACGCTTCGGGCTCGGTGGCTCGCTGCGCTCGCCACACTATTCTATTCTCAACTCCACGCCGACGTGGATAGTAGGGGAATGAAAAGGTCGTAGGACGCGCACCGCCGCCCCTCGCGGGCTCGCGCACCGCCACGCTTCGGGTTGTCGTCTATCGTGGGCTGGAGTTTACGCGCTTACATTTGGGGGGGTTGGGAATTTTTTTCATTTAATCCAATGTAAAATTGGGTCCCAGGGACCCAATTTACATTGGATTCAATGAAAAAAATCGGGTCCAAAATCGGTCGGTCGCGTCGATCGCATCGCATGCGACCAAATCGCATGCGATGCGATCGACCCGATTTTTCCGACACGACCGTGCTAGGAAACAAGTACCCAAGATTCTTCCAAATCTCTTACTCATTTCTATTTCAGATACATACCCTATATATGGTTTTAAGGGTCTATTTAAAAATGCCCACTGTCACCAATAGGTATTAGCAGGGATGTTTACACACAGTACAATAGCCTTTGACAACTATTGCTGAGAAAGATAAGCTATTCTCCTATCACTATTTACCATAATTTCCAAGTATGAAAAAAAACCTGCATAATATTTTATTTAATATATATATATATATATATATATATATATATATATAATAGGAGAAGACTGCGTCACTCGGGACTGGTGTTCAAAACAGCTTTGATAAAAGCCTGCGGGCTGAAACGTCAACTTAACCATTGTCTGGCTATGAGTTGTTTGTTATTGAACCAGTCCAGAGTGACGCAGTCTTCTCCTATTATCTACATGGGACAGCATTGCCTGTACTTATACTGAAGGCACCGGGCAAAAAGTTTCCTTCTGGAGTTGAGTGCCAGCGTTTTTGCACAATTATATATATATATATATATATATATATATATATATATATATATATATATATTTATATGAAAACAATGTATAAAGAGAGCGGCGACTAATTATTGTAATTTATAAATTAGTGCGAACTGTAGCAATATTATCCCATAAAAAGTATTTATTTAAACATCAATAAAGTTAAAAATAGACTAATATAAACACAGAGCATACAGTAAAAACAAGTTTAAGTTAAAAATTCAGTAAAGTGCTTATCTCAAGTAAATGGTGGGAATTTAGGTCACCCAACGTGTTTCGTCCTGTGAGACTTCATCAAGGGCACCCCTTGAACCAGCAAAGTTGGGTTACTTCCTCTTAGGAATGCTGTAGGAATGCATGACTATTTTTCTGAGGATAGCGTAATGCTACTGGTCTGAACTTTGTCCACCTTTTTTACTGCTTCTACTCCACTATTTGAGGGAGACTTCCACGTACACAATAAAGGGTTGACTGCCACTATACACTTGCCTCCTACACAAAAGTAAAAGGGCCGCTTGTTGAAAGAGATAAAACAGGATTCCATTGGCATCTTTCCAATGTCATTCAATACATTTGTTTATCTCAGGGGCACGATTGGGCCCTTTTTTTAGCCTAACAAAATCTTAAAAGGAACACATTTGGAATTATTTCTCTTGAACCATTCCCAGGTAACGTAAATTTATTTGAAGCAGATGAAAATTGTTAAATCTACAAATGTTTGAGCGCTTAAAACAACAGGAAACTCTGTTAGTGGATTAGGCACATATTTTCAGCATGTTTTATGATTTAAGCACTAAAGTTGCTATTCGATTACTTTCTATTTCTTTATACTGTATGAAGAATGTTTGTAATCCAGTACTCTAGATCTTCCGCTTCACAGTCCCCTCCCACAAGGAGAAAGGCTGTAAATCTAGAATAGCAAAATTCCCACTAGAGGTTCTACATGCTTTTCTACAGTAAACATTCCTACAAGTTCAGCCCTGATCAATCATAAATACTTAATTTTGCAGGAGTGACATGGGTGGTCAAGCAACTCATATATAATATGATAAAAAATATTTCCAGTTCAAAGACAATTGTGTTTCCGAATAGTATAACCACATAGAGAACATTCTGATAATAAAAGCTCTGCTGTATTTCAATAGCCCCTATGTGGCTGTCCAATTAAAAGTTTACATAACATAAAACTCCAATCAATGAGGGAGGGTTACGTTTTTATAAAACAGTTTTTTGTTCGGTGTGCAATATGTACTAAAATAAATGGAAGGCTGGGGGACAATAATCTCCATTAAGACACAAATTCAAAATAAATCATATTAACCCTATAAAAGGTAGCAAAGTAACAAATACAGCTAATTATATAATATTGTCTGATCAGGGAACTTAGGGCCTGATTTAGACCTGATTGGTAATTTGCAAATTTTCAAAAGACAACGAGTAGTTAGCCACCACCCAGACAGAGTGAAAACCCACCATCTGTAAATCTGCGAGTGAATTGCAAAAATTAAGCAATCTGGTGTCCTTTCGCACATCCATACGCAATTCACTCACCACTGAAATATTACAGTCTGTGCAAATATAAGTCTGACCCTTCCACAACTCTGCGACAGAGACAGGCTAATGGAAGCCAGCGTTCATGTTACATACCCTCCCTTAAAATGCCTGGGCATGCCTATATTTTATCTGAAACTCCCAGAAAACAGACAGTTACCACCCCCAAATGCTGACTTTCTGTCTGTCAAATTACAAGGATATTGCAATTAGATATTTTTATAGCATTTGAAGGCAGATAAGAACCATTGGTCCCATCTAGTCTGCCCCTTTTTAACCATAGTGTTACCCTTAAACCCTATTTGATCCTAATTTCTTTGTAAGGATAACCTTATGTCTATGCCATGCATGTTTAAATTGTTCTACTCTCTTAGACTTTGCCACCTCTGATGGTAGGCTATTCCAAGTGTCCACAACCTTTCTGTGAAGTAATTTTTCCTCAGATTTCCCCTGAACCTCCCTCCCTCCAGTTTCAGCACATGTCCTCTAATACTTCCCTTCATTTGAAGAAATTTTCCCTCCTGGACATTGTTAAAACCCTTGATATATTTGAAGTTTCTATTATGTCCCATCTTTCTCTTCTCTGCTCCAAACTATACATGTTGAGATCTTTTAGTCTTTCTGGGTAAGTTTTGTGATGTAGGCCATGCACCATTTTAGTTGCCCTTCTTTGAACTGTCTATAGAGTATGTATATCATTTTGGGAATAGGGCTTCCAGAACTGGACACAGTATTCCAGATGAGGTCTTACCAATGACCTATACAGTGGCATTATTTCTTCTTTCTTTCTGCTGCTAATTTCTCTCCCTATGCAACCATTTCACTTGTCTTCCTCATTGCTTTGTTACATTTCTTAACTGCCTTTAAGTCACCTGAAATAGTGACTCCTAGATCCCTCTACTCCTCAGCAGTTTTCAATATAGTGCCATTAATGCTATATTTAGCCTTTGTAGTTTTGAGACCCAAGTGCATAATTTTATATTTTTTGGCAATAAACTGTAATTGCCATGCTCTTGACCATTCCTCTAGTCTACCCAGATCATCAACCATTTTTTTTACCCTTCCTGTGACACATCAGACTTATTTTTTTGTTCCCAAAACTGTTGTTGCAGGATAATCTACCCCATGGAGCACTGCCGTAGTGGTCCAGTGTTACTGTTTATAGAGGGTTAACTTTCTGAAGTGGATGGGATACCTGTATAGTTCTATAACAAAGATAAACAATCACCCCACTTTATTTCTTCAGAATGTTTACAGTTTTTTTCTGACTCCTTTGCTCACCCATTTCTGAAGTCCTTATTGTTATTCTCCCCAAACCAGGTAATGACCAGATCCTCCCAGTGTCACATAGGCCTATTTCTCTTTTCTATGTTTAGTGCTCGCTAAATCCTCTAGTATACCTAGATCATGAACCATTTGTTTTACCCATTCTGGTGTTTCTACCCTGTAACAATAAAGATATTAAAAAGCACTGGTCGAAGTACAGATCTCTGGGATACTCCACTTGTAAAATAACTCTCCTGTGAATGCACTCCATTCACTACAAATTTTCTGTTTTCTATCCTGCAACTAAAATGTTATCCGTTCAACCATCTTAATGTCTAATCCCATGCTTTTGAGTTTATTTAGCAGTCTGCAATGTGGGACAGTGTCAAAAGCCTTATTAAAGTCTAAATAAGTTATATTGATGGCCTCTCATTTATGTATTACTTTAGTCACACAGTCAAAAAAGTCAAAAGGTTTGTTTGACATGATTTCCCCAAGTAAATCCATGCTGTTTGGGATCCTGTAAATAGCTGGATGTGATATATTCTACAACTCTTTCTTTTTATTTCCCTACTACTGATATGAGGCTCACTGGTAGGTAGTTGTTTGCATCTTCCTTGCTTCCACTTTTGTGCAGTGGTACAACATTCACTATTTTCTAGTCCTCTGGAATTACTCCTGTAGTTAGTGACTGGTTGAATAATTATGTTAATGGTGCTACCAGCACCCCTTTAAGTTATTTTAGTATCCTTGGATGTATCCCATCTGGCCCCATTGATTTATCCACTTTTAGTTTTGATAGCTCTACCATTCTATATCTTGGTTTACAATTAAGATGCAAACAATCACCTCAAAATAAATATTTAAAAATGAGCTTACCTTGGGGGACATGCATCCGAATTACACGTTTTTAAGAGTGGTGGAGGCCGTCTAATAGCCACACAAAGATTTTCCACTACAGTCACTCTTGTCTGTTTGTTCAAGCACACTACTACAGCTTCTTGCACACCTGTAGGAAAATAAAAACAGTTCAAACACAGTTCTATTGCTGCACTGAGGAAAATACTCTGAATGCAACCACAGAAAAAATACTGCATTTAAAGTTAATTTATACTGTAGCCTCAAATTAAATAGAATGTTAAAAGGAAAACATTTTCTTCCAATTGATTGACACAGTGCAAACTATATTGTATAAATGTACTGAAATAATAAATAGCCAGAATAAACCGGAACACAATACAGATGCATTAAAAATTGCATCAGTTCTGCAATATCATCTGAACTTGGCACTAGATAAATAATCTCCAGTGTATGGGATAGCGAGTAGGAAGTGAAAGGGAGAGTGTAAGTTTCTACGTTTCACCTATTTTTGGCAGTCAGGGAACATAGTACATAGCCAAGTTGAACTGAAACAAAACATTCTTTTGCCAATAAACCTTTACAAACATCACCAGATTTTATAATGGGCCAAACTATAATATGGTAATTTATTGCAGGATGCAGTGTGCGCTTGCGGAAAAAAAAAATGTCAACATTTACATGTTTGGTTTTAATCAGCAGGATATTTATTTATTTAAAGGGGAAATTGGGAGCTCTAAGAGTTTTAACATTGGCTGTGGTGCTACTATAATCCTTTCACCTTTGAGTAAGAGATGAAAATCTGCCTTTGAATCGTGTGTATATTCAGGTGACGAAGCCTATGGTAGGTATGCGTTATGCTTTGTGTGTGTTGGCAAAGAGGAGCTGGACAAATCTCATTAACTTTAGGTATTCTCTACTTAGTTATAGTCCAGACCAAAACATGGAGAGCCAACATCTCCAGCTGTAACTGGACCACAACTCACATTATGTGCAGCCTCTGGATCTGGCACATACTGTGGAAATTATAGTCCAACAATAGTTGAAGAGCACATGTTGACAATACACGTTAAATACACAGACTGTGGTCACTTTTTTTTATCTGGCAGTAAGCATAAAAGAGAACAATTATCAGCAGCATTTGATGCATATCGGATTTCTTAGAAGTCCTCAGCTTGGCTTCCTTCTAGAACTGTGTGAATCTTTAAGAAATCTGGGAGGTTTTCAACTGTTCTACTACCAAAAAGACATGGGTAAGATCTGTCTGTATTGTGAATGGTGTCTTTGTGATCCACAGACAAATTAGTATGTGGCTAGTGAAACAGAATATTTGCTTGCAGCTCTTTTGTTTAACACACTATTTATGATGCTGATGCTTTGACCACCCACGTGGCTTGGACGATTAATCAAAGAGCTTTACCAAGACCTATGGATTAATGCAAAGTAATTTGTACGTAGTTTTTTCAGCAAAGATGTTGGGTTGTTTTACTGCAAAAAGACAATGAATAATGTAAGCAGCGATAGAAACAGAAATAAAAATATAATGCCTAACTAATGAACAAGAAAAGAAATAGTGAAAAGAAAAGTAGTACAAAATACCATATATACTCGAGTATAAGCCTACTTTTTCATAACATTTTTTATGCTGAAAAAGCCCCTCGGCTTATACTCAAGTGAGGGTCCCACTTGAGTCGATAAGTTTTCCCAGTTTTTTTTCTTGTAAAATTAGGTACCTCGGCTTATATTCGGGTCGACTTATACTCAAGTATATACGGTATACATCACATCTGTTTTTAATGTACCCATGACAAAGAAAATACCAACTCATACATGTGACATCACTGGTTCCTTGCGAAGTGAAATAATATTCATGAGAACATAACTGAACCAATGCTCCTAAGATCATTGGTTTTTAAGCAATATTTCTGACAATATTCATACTATTAAATATTCATGATTCTGCCCCTTATGAAATCATAGGAAACCCGTGACATTCCTTGGGGAAAATGTGACTGGTTGCTCAATTAGCATTTAGGCTGCATTTTCTAATCTATAAATTAGTTTCCTAGACTATGTGTAGGCTACAGATATACTTTAAGCTGTCCAGCGTGAACATAAGTGCAGCTATACAAATACATATTAAGGATGGGATGCAGTCAAAAGGTTGATAAGTAATGTGGTGACATTTTCACAATGTCCACAATAGAAATGTCAACATTGTCAGAGTCACAGGACTGTCGGCACCTGTAAGACATTGCTGAATTCTCCAGAAGCACCATTGGGCCACCAAAGATGATATGTCAACATTCTAGCATGCTGATATGTCATCATTCTCTTCATGATCAATATTGACATGGACAAAATCGACATTTTGAACACATTATGTCCACATTATGACTGTCAACATATTATACCAAATAAATTACAAATACTGAATAACAAGTGTCAAGTGTGTACCTGACACATGTTTAAAGAGGATACATACAGATAACCAATGGTAGGGATGCCAGTGTTCACAATACCAATTCTGGAATCCCGATGTAGAGAATCCCTACATGGCTCAAGAAAATACACTCACCTTCCCCCTGCACCTCTCCTAACCCTCCCCTCTGAAGCCTACACCCACAGCAGCCTAACACTAGCCCCCCATACACCGCTACCTAAACCATCCCCCCTTTCCTGTAGCCTACCCTAACCACTCTTCTAACTGTATAACCCTCATCCCTGCAGCCTAACCCTAACCCTCTCATGCAGCTTAACTCTAAGTCTCCCCCTTGTGCTTAAGCCTATCTCCCCCCTTCCCAGGCCTTAGCTCAACCCGCCCGCATACTTACTTTGACATCTCGGCATCAGTATTGTAAATGCTGGCATCCCCATTGTCTGGATGCAGAACACATCCTGTTTACAGCTATTGGTATTACTCACTGTCTTCTAGTTTTGTTACTGTACATCACATTTTACCTACTCTACCAGGATATCCAGAAGACTCCTCAATTTAGGGGGGGGGGAAGGGAAGCTTTTCCAGAACCTGAGAGAGTAGGCCAGATTCTTGCAGGAAACTCAGCTCCACAGTGATGTTAGCAGTGAAAACTTGTACCGAGATAGTTTATCTCATTGTAATTAAGCACCCACAGAACCCACAGAGCTAGTGCTAGTGGGTTACAGCGCATGTACAGCATTTTTGGTAAAGCTACCTGTTCAGAGGATTTGGAATGGAAGGAGGTATTAAACAGATTTCCTCCGTCATGTAAAGAAAGAATAAGTCTTTAAGATGAGCTTCTAATGATCCATGGGTCTTCAAACTTTGGCCCTCCAGATGTTGTGAAACTACAAATCCCAGCATGCCTTGCCACAGTTTTAACACTCCCTTATAGCAAAACTGTGGCAAGGCATGCTGGGATTTGTAGTTTCACAACATCTGGAGGGCCACAGTTTGAAGACCCATGTTCTAATCTATCTTTTATTACACATGTCTTGCATTTGTCTTGTAAGAAGGTTTATCTACAGAATTCTTGTCACTTCTAGAATATTAAAAAGATGAGAGACAAAAAAATAAATAAAAGGTAGAGAAGACTATGAATCATGGGCAATCTGACAAATTCTATGTGGATCTTCAAGCTTCCAATGAAGCAGAATCCAACTAGGTTTCTACCTAACAGAATGGCATAATTGTTACATTATATTTGATGACAGCACTGGGAAATCATGAAACTAACAGCAGGCTAAATTACTAACCAATTCCGTCTGGTTGTTACCTCTGCAAGGTGAAAGGTTGAGTGTGAGAAGATTCAATTACATCTCTCGAGACAGTGAAAACAATAAAATGACTATATTCAGAACAAAAAGATTATTTAAGTAGAACGCAAACTGTGCCTATATTTCCATATTTGAAGTTCCAGCCTAAAAACAATATGGAAATCAATTCCTTATGGGATAAATCCTGATCAACAAATGCTAGTGTAATATAACTGTATGTAAATGAACTTTTTTATATATTGCAGGGATTACAGACAATATTGCTTTTATGTTGATCTGCCCAATATTAGTTATTCTTTGTACAATCTTTGGGCTAACTTATTTAAAATATAGCACATTAAAATTGATTACAGGTACAGACTATAATCTAAAATGTTCATCACTGTTGCTATATAGGTGCAACTGTTCCGTTCAGGATATTTGTCAAAATTCCTGTATGAAGGATGCCACGTGTATCAGTGTTGGGTTCATGTGGCATTTAAAAACCATTTTTAGGGGATAGTAAGAGGGGCAGGTGTTGTCTCAGAGCTTCTGAAGTGCTACTGGGGCCCCATCGCTTTCTCATGCACATTGCACTAATTATTGCCATTTTCCCAATAAGTACATATATGGTAACCTCAAACAATTGCAGATGAATGGTAAATAACATTTCTGTCTTTCACATCAATGAATGAAATGCATGCATTCGATACAATACACCACAGAAAGTGGTAACAATTGCAATTAGTACTTTCTAGTAAAATTCTCTGAAGATGTTTTTTGCATAAGCAGTGCATATTTAAGGAATGTTTAATCGTGGATACTAGTTTCATGTATGTGTCTCTACAGTTTCATCACACATTTGTAAATAGACATTAATAGCAGCATTTATAGCTGATGTCCCTCTCATCAATGGGTGAACACCAGGGTGAAAAAGTGCATCCCAAAAAAATAAAACAAAGTAATGCACAAATTTTAGACATGAAAATCTTGTTAGGGAGGATTTTTATTTCTCTTTTTCAAAATAAAGGGAGGATATAACAAATCTTAAAGCTGCAAAAACACTGCAATTTCCATTTTATTTCTGTGACAGTGCCTAAAAAAAAATCCACAAATCCATTATTTGTGGAAGTGATCTATTTCAGGGTCAGTAGCACTGTAGGGCAGTGGTGTAAGTTCCTCACGGTTTCCCGGAAGCAAGATAAATATTGTTCCCCCCCAACACACAGCACCTTATATAAATATATGTATGCATATGTGTGTGTGTATGTATGTTCTGGATATTATGTTTAAAATAAATAGAGTGTGATGTCTCTGGTCCTACTAGGAGGGGGAGCCAGCCACAGAAGCAATATAGATGGCTTTCAATTAAATGGTTCAAACTTGCAGGGGAGGAGAGGAGCCCCCTTGGGAGCAGGAGCCTGGCAGCAGATGACTCCATTGCCTCCCAGAGTTACGCCTCTGCTGTAGAGTGAATGAGACAAGTCAGATGGGGTTTTGGATTGTTTAGGGTCCAGCAGGAATGAACATTTGTGTGTCATGTGTAGTATTTATGGGTTAATGCTGCTGAACCACTTATTTCAGGCAACCCTTCCATGGCATATACACAGTCCTTTACATCACACGGCATCACCTGCTTAAACACTTTTTTACAGCTGCCGAATGTTTACAGTTCCCTGACAGCAGGAGCCCTCTGACAGGAGACTGCAAGCTACTATACTGTGGCAGGGTAAAATGCAAAAGGTTCTGAGTGAGAAGATTCTCTGGGGATATAAACCTCACTCATCCAGAACCAAGTAAAAGTGTTTTTTCTTTATTTTATGAATCGTTAACATAAGTGCGAGAGTTTGGCCAATAAACTCACACATATACACATGTGAATACAGTTTGCAAACTAAAGTATTAATGGTAATACCGTTCTTAAAATAATTCTGGGCTTCTGAAAGGAAGGAAAGGAGTCGAAAAATGATTAAACTACCAAAAGCAAAACTTCAAAGACAACTCATCAAAACTAAGTTGTAAGAGGGTTCAATAACAGCCATGTTACAGACGTTGCTGTGTCTTCTGGGAAAAGAACTTAGTGCTCTGCTAGATTACACAAAGCCCTTACGGAAGACACGCAGATTAGAAAGGTAAAAAGTCAGTTTAAATGGATGAGAGTGGAGGAAGAATTAAGGACCCAATACAGACCTGCTCGCTAGGCTGCGAATATTCACTGCCTAGCGCAGGTAAACGGCGCCCCACAGAACGCACTCCTCCCCGCCAACCGCATGCGCACGAACAGAGGAAATATCATTCGATGGTACGCACCATCAAACAATTTTTCCTCTATTCGCAGATAAAAGTAAGCCTGGACTTACTTTTATGCTGCCCGGTCTTCTGCGAATTGTGGGCGGGTGCTGACTTCATGTGATGTCATCCGCCTGCGCCGAGCAAGCAGGGGCACGACTGCGTTAGCTGGGGTCCACCTGGACACACCCATGAAATGCTTGGGGGGCCGCAGCGAATGCCCCCCTGCCTGTCACTCAGGCTGCTAGGGCCTTGACGAAGAGAACTTAGCCGCTCACACGCGTATTGGAGACAATGCGCACGCACAGACCTAAAACATCAGAGACAGGACCAAATTCTGAATCGGCCCCTAAGTGTCCTGAACTACTCACATATGTATTTGTGAGTTTATTCATCACCAGAAGCTCCAAAAATATAATAACTCAGCTTCAACTAAAATGATGCAAAAACTGGGCCTTATTCCATCACTGGCTTCATTCGCAGGGGAACCTCGCGCATGCGCACATTGTTGTTTGATAATCCCGTGGGCTGCGAATTTGCAGCCCAGCAAACAGGTCTAAATCAGGCCCAAGGCCACGTAAGGGGTAACAGCATGCACCTGGGAGTGTGCCTAGCACTGGTGAGGAAGCTGCAGGAAAGACATGTCTACCTGTGGGGCCAGAACATGAGACAGAGGCCTGTTATCAGGACTATCCAAGCCAAAATCATAACACAATGCTATCTGCTGGAAGTCATATTGTGCTCCTCATCTGGTTATTGGTGCAGGTTTTTCAAAGTGGTTATGTTGCTCATAGCAACCAATCAGATTCTACGTATCATTTATATGCTAGCATGAGCCAGGACATACCAAGTTTGCTATGCCTGGGTGCATATGAAAGTTCTTACTGCATGCAAGGAATATAGTTTAGCATTATGGACTATAACACTGAGAAGCTTTAACTGTGATTTCAAGCTGACATAGATTGTGCCCCTCCCACCTTAAAATTGTACTTTCCAGTTGGATATACTCCTAATACTTAATGATGCCAGGCTGGCATAAAAAACACTTAAAAAAAAAATTACAAACTATTTTACTCTTCATTTTTTAAGAGGTGGCTTCTCCCAAACCTCACCATGTATAGATTTTTTCAACTTTGATACATTACACACATACACAAGCCAACAACATGCAGAAATCAATCCCACAGATTGTTTCCATTTACTGTATGAGCATGTCTGCCAGCATATGGTTTGTGGAAATGTGAAAATCCATCCAACTCCTGGTTGAGTGGCTCAGAATAAAATATAAACAATACTGATAAGTAAAAATGTTTCCGTTATTTGGAGGGAAATTGAAGGACTACTGTAATAACCCAGTTACCAGTATAACAGCAGTGCATATGCCAGTACATTTCACTTATACTTATCCAATAAACTACACAGTGCTCTATTTTCCTAAACCCCACTCCCCCACCCTCCAAACAATGACTGCACTTGTCTGATACCTGAGGAATGGGATTCATTTTACCTCTGTAGGAAATTCACAAGGAAATTATACCACGAGTTACAATTGTAAAGGTAATGGTCAATATGTAATTCTTAGTAATATAGCAGAAATATTCTTTAGCCTTGTGTATTTTATATCTGTGGGAAAAAAATAATACATTATATAAGGTAAGTTGGTTACATACATGCAGTAAGTCACATACCTCCACCACATGATTCAGAGCATTCAGAGAATCCCTCATACTCCCAATCATAGAGTTCATCTATATCCTTTAATCCTCCATACTCCAGCTCGTCTTCATCTGGGTTATACTCCACCGCTTCGCCATTGCATGGTCCACCGTAACACGTTCTCTGACTGGCTGGTTTCGGACCATCGCACTCATCAAGTGGCAGATCGGCAATTGTCTGAGCAAAGGACAGTAGCACCTGGCACTTGACTGCTCGCTGTTGTACACCTACTCCACAGGAAACACTACATAGTGACCATGGCTCTGGTATGAACCTGCAAGAGGAAATATTACACTTTCAAAGTATCTTACAATCAAATTTATGAAAGCACTATAGAATAGCTCCATCCCTCTGAGGAGAGGAGAATATGTGTGTCCAAAATGAATCACATAAGCTTCTAAAACAGGCTTCCCTTAATTTGCACAACTCAGAATCACAAAGAGCTTGTGATACATACCCACGACCCTCCCATGACACAGCCACAAGAAAAATATCACAGGATAGCATGTGCATATGCTATTACTCTGACACACGTCTATATGATTATCAATTTCTGTATATCTTGACCATGGTCCAGCATATGATCAAAACGTTGATTACAACCCCGTTCTGTGATGTTCCTTCTAAAGTACTGTAATTTACTTTTTTGTGCATCAAGCCTAGTGAGTGCCTTCTTTCCTCCATTTTTTTTTGCCTGGGATTTCAGGAATCTACTGTGTTGCACCCAGGCAGGTACAAGTGCAGATACCTCGGTACTTATAGATCCTACTATGTCTGCATATGCTCCATCACAGCTAACGTGTCTCATCACTGGGTAATTCCTCATTTCAGGAAGCGTATCAAAGAGGAGTTGCATTTTCAGGTTTGAATTTAACAATATCAGTTTAACATTAGACCATAATAATCTGAGGTTGGTAGCAAATGTCAAATATATGTAACATTTGGGTAAGTATCATTATTTCTGGTAAGTATTTGCTAACTTAGCTCAATTACAATAGAACAATATGACAGAGCAATAAAAAAAATGCTATTGCACTGTTTTATTGCACTTGTCAGTGCAGTCTTTACTTGCTGCAAGCTTTGAAATGGGCACAATATACATGAAGCTCTTGTATGGCAGTAATTCACTTACTAATACATCCATATGGTCATATATACATTTCACTAGTAATGAGGACCCATACACTAGTATACGTTTGTTAAATAGTTCTTGTTGGTGTACTCTTTAAAAACGAATAACGTTCCTTTGTATATATTGCTGGTTATTCAAGTTTAGAGAATTTCCTTTCCTTGGATATAAATGGGTTACTTCTTGTAGCAAGACAAGATATTTGTATATTTTATATGACTAATTTATGCATCAAAAGTATATTTTGCTAAACTCCAAACCAGTATCTATCCTTAGTTTGCATATTCGCTCTTCATCTGTTCAACAATAACAATAACCAGTATGAGCGCTGAAGAGCTGAATCCTGTAGTTATATGCTCCCTGTAATACATAAGCTAGATTAACTCTTTCTTGATGGGTAGAGGTGCTTAAGGAGGGCTGGTATTACAGCTGTAGTCACCTACAGTAGCTGTACTGGGCTTTGTATGCCCTGTCTTGTTAAATGGGGAATGATAACTGGGGCTTTACTGCTTGTAATAACTATATATATATATATATATATATATATATATATATATATATATATATATATATATATATATATATGAGGGATAAGCTCCTGCTTCCTAGGGTGGTCTTGAAAAAGGTCCCCAAGTGGACCGAAACATCTTATGATGTGTGAATAAACGTTTCCGTTTGGAAGATTAAACAGCCTGGTGAGTGCTCTCTGCATCTGACTGCATTTATGAAAGTGCTCCTGTTGATATATCTTTCTGAGATTGACACCCCAGCAAATATGGCTAATGATTATATGTGAAGTGCCATTCTTTTCTGGATTATATATAAGGACTGACAATGTGAGTGTGCACCCATTCTCTGATTTCAAGTGGATATGAACAAATTGATATTCATCGACTGCATCCTCCTAAGGGAGATATTAAATATTTAACGGACAACCTCTGAGGAGGAGCCTATTGCCTTATTGTTTTTAACCAGTCTTTGCCATTTTTCCCACCAGTATCTTTATGCTCGTAATAGTTTGATTACTTAGCATGTGATTAATTTTGTGTCTTGTATGTCCTAAAGTGTTGTATCTGTGAACTTATTGCCTTCATTGTACCCATTGAGATTATTTAGTAGGAAAATAGGATGGCAACTGGATATTGCCTGCTTGATGAGAAAGCACTAACAGATGCTGAATCTATACAGGTCAGTTTGACGGATGATGAGGTAGATAGGGTGCTGTTTAATCAGAAGGAATTTGATCACTTACCGTCTAAAACTCCCTCTGACTTATTTCATAGAATTAGTTGCAAAAAGGGAAATTGATCTTATCCTGCATTGACAGATTTTGTCCGAATACTTTCGTAAGAAACGCATCCCCTGAGGTTTTAGAGTGGCCAATCCCCCCACCATCGGACGCAGTAATCTGACCTTCTGTGTTCTAGACCTCATTGCTTTAGTCATTGAGGAAGTAGGCAATGGTTTGCAGAAGGTTAGGGCTGACTTGCATATTTTTGAGGTTGAATCTATGCCTGTCCTTAAGGAAGATAAAACTGATAATTGGCTTGAACGTCTACAATTCCAAATAGACAAATATAGGGTGGATTTGGTGGACATGTTTAAAAGGAAAAAACTTGAAATGGTAGAAGTTGACTACCAAAAACGTAGTGTCTATAGGTGGCTTCAAGGAGGTAGTAGTAACACAAGGAAGGTCCAGACCAGTAGACCTGATAGATGTTATTTTTCCAATAGAGCCAATATCCATCCTCCTTACTCCTCCTCTGGCTCAGATACCAATGAGAACCTACCTCCTTCAGCCAGAGACATTGACTACAAATTTACACTTGTATAGTGTCTTATTGGATGGAAGTCTCTTTGAGTGCCAGCCAGCAACAACTATATATATTTTCCTAAAGGAAGGTGGGCACCAGAGCAAGTTGAGCATTTATTATCTACAAGTGCCAGACACCAGCTCCATATATATATATATATATATATATATATATATATATATATATATATATATATACATACACAGTAGCACAATAGTATATACTGACCTAATGATTGGAGTAAGACAGCGTTCAGGAGTGTATTAGTTTACCATGTAGACTTTACTAGTCCCTGCAGCACACACTCGACAAGGCACTGAATATAGGCTTTCATTTAGTCTGCCTTTTCTAAAACATAAAACCCCTTTCTAGTTATTACAAACAATTTCCTCTTATTTGGACTGGATTAAAATTGCTGGTTGTAAAGAGCCGTTATGCTCCGCAAAATGCTTTTTTTCCTCTCCACCTGGCAATTAAATCTGAAAATGGGTTCACAATAATTTGAGATACCTCTTCTAAGCACAAAACTCACAGACATATGTTATAGAATATATCATATTACAAATGATTAATATCTTTGAATCTGTGATCAATACACATAATACTGTATATATATATATATATATATATATATATATAGATAGATAAATCTATCTATCTATCTATCTATCTATCTATCTATCTAGATAGATAGATATCAGAAAAGGGGGTGGGTTGTGACCTTTTTCCGCACTATTAGGGTAGCAGAACTTCTATAGAACCTCGCTGTTAATAGAGGCACAGGGGATAGAAATGGAAAAAGGAGAGATGTAGAAGTGCGCTCTTAAACTTTCACCAGAAAAAGTACATAATAGTAATATTGTGACCCAAGATGTAAGGTACAGTAACATGTGCAACCCAAGAGGTAATGTACAGTAATATGTGTAACCCAAGAGGTAATGTACAGTAATATGTGTAACCCAATAGGTAATGTACAGTAATATGTGCAACCCAAGATGTAAGGTACAGTAATATGTGCAACCCAATAGGTAATGTACAGTAATATGTGCAACCCAAGATGTAAGGTACAGTAATATGTGCAACCCAATAGGTAATGTACAGTAATATGTGTAACCCAAGATGTAAGGTACAGTAATATGTGCAACCCAAGATGTAAGGTACAGTAATATGTGTAACCCAAGAGGTAATGTACAGTAATATGTGTAACCCAAGAGGTAATGTACAGTAATATGTGTAACCCAAGATGTAAGGTACAGTAATATGTGCAACCCAAGAGGTAATGTATAGTAATATGTGCAACCCAAGATGTAAGGCACAGTAATATGTGTAACCCAAGAGGTAATGTACAGTAATATGTGTAACCCAAGAGGTAATGTACAGTAATATGTGCAACCCAAGATGTAAGGTACAGTAATATGTGTAACCCAAGAGGTAATGTACAGTAATATGTGCAACCCAAGATGTAAGGTACAGTAATATGTGTAACCCAAGAGGTAATGTACAGTAATATGTGCAACCCAAGCAGTAACTTATAGTAATATGTGCAACCCAAGAGATAACGTACAGTAATATGTGCAACCCAAGATGTAAGGTACAGTAATATGTGCAACCCAAGAGATAACATACAGTAATATGTGCAACCCAAGATGTAAGGTACAGTAATATGAGCAACCCAAGAGGTAATGTACAGTAATATGTGCAAACCAAGCAGTAACTTATAGTAATATGTGCAACCCAAGAGATAACGTACAGTAATATGTGCAACCCAAGATGTAAGGTACTGTAATGTTTGACCCAAGAGGTAAGGTACAGTAATATGTGTAACCCAAGAGGTAAGGTGCAGTAATATGTGTAACCCGAGAGGTAACATAACCAAGGGGCAAATAAGGGATGACACACACATATCAAGTCCTAATGAAGAGATGATTGAGGGTTTCAGAGAATAATGGTGTAGCAACAGCTGGAGTGGTGAACGTGTGTTACCAACTAATCCTTATAATCCATATAATATGTAACAGAAATACAATTGTATGTATATTTGTGTTTATACACCTGAATGCAAGTTGTTTCTGGATTAGGAAAACATGAATATTGGAAATAAACTCTAATAAATGACAATAGGGCCCTTGTTAGCAGTGGTCGTAAAATGGAGCACATCATATTCATTCTGCTTGCTAATGTGTGTTATACAGCAATATACATCCAGCAATGCAGTAGCTCACCACATGTGCTATATTTGCAATATAATACAGTGTATCTTAAGGAGTCTTTCATGGCAACTCTACTCCTCTGAAAGGAGAATTTATTTGACTACATTAAGATTTCAATTTCAGCCCCATAAGCTCCTTGCATAGAGAGACCAGGGAACTCTGCAGATCAAAGCTGTAAACTGTGCACATTAATCATGCTGCAAAAGGAAATAGTCATAAGCTACAATTTAATAGTAGCAATCCTACTACCTGAAACACTGTGGTCTCAGTGCTGAGCATTTTAGCATTATTTCCTTTCAATGACTTTCCCAAAAAGCGGCACCTGCATTACCTGCCAAATCACCCTACTTCATTATAGCTCACAAATCTAATTCATGACTCTTTTTCGCATTATGGTCTTTTTTTTGCATAGGAAAAGACTGACAGGTCTCAGAGGCGTTGGATTCGGAATCTGAAATGGACTATGTTGGGTGGAACTAGAGGATGTCTGAATAGACTACTGTTTCTCCAGTCGGAAGGGAGACCTCCAAACAATGCTACATTGTGCATCGCTCTGGCTAGACAGCCAAAAATGTGTCAAAGAAGAAATATATGGAAGACATTATGACTAACACTAGTGATGTGTGTGTTTCCAATACATTAAAATTGGATTGTATCAGGAAAGCCCAATGGTATAAGAAGGGTATGCAATAACAGGAAAAGGAACATGGGGAGCAAAAAAAAATTATAATATGATTTTTTTTGGGAGGGGGGGGGGGGTGGGGCTTATCATAACAGGTCAGCCCCTAAAAAACAGGTTCTTGAGAATCAGCCACAGTTTCGCTCGAGATTTGTTTTGCCTGTCGGAGGAAGATTAGAATCCCTAATATGATGCAGCTCTCGCAGGCTTATTGGGGATAATTGATTAGCCCCCTGTAAAGCAATTATATGTGATCAGTGTTCGCTAAATGTCATGACTTCCTAGAAGACATAATTGTGATTGTGGCAAAATTTAGCACAAATTGCGTTTTGATTTGAACAAGCCTTTTTGTTGAGCTGTATGCTATCTTTCAGTTCTGCTTTTGCTTCCTATTATATTTGTAGATTTGCATTTATGATCCATGATAAGAACTTACACAATAACCAGCAATGTATTGCACTCTGTGCTGGGGTTGTGGTACGACTAGAAGCTCCATAGATAAATTCTGCCAATAAAATAGTGACATGTAACTGCAAAGCCTAGAATTTATATATTGCGGAAACAGATTAGCGTATATTGCTCATCTCTCTTTTGAACTTTAGTGGATTTTATAGGTCCATTTTCCAAGGGGAGTAGATCCATCCCAACAATAGCAAGGATGGACTTATTAGAGAGAGGATTCCTAATGGAAAATGTAGTAGCCCCCCAAAATATTATAGAAAGGGATGAATAAATCAATGCTTCACAGCTTGGTATTTTCAGTAGGACATACCCATAGACATATAATAAAAACTTTAAGAAAAGTATATATATAGATCTAAATCTATCTATCTATCTATCTATCTATCTATATATATATATAAACTAATGTTAGAATATGAGAACTTACGAAGGCTCTTCAGTTACAGCTGTTGCCTCTTCTAACTCCTGCGCTTGTTTATACCATGGCAGCTTGGCTTCCACAGGCAGCTTTTCTGTTAGGTAAAAAAACAAATATGGTTATTTGAGAGTACTACAAGTCACTGACATACTATTAAAGCTCTAGTCCTGGAAATCACTCGCTTATTAAAATTATGAGCACAATGATAGAAGCTAAAACAGCATTGGTGAGGGACAACATTTGCTTACGTTTCTGTCTATATATTATGATTGGCAGCCATTAGAACTGGGTTTGCCTATTACATTGACCATACATAATTTGAATTGGTCCTAGACCTCCAATCCAAGGTACCTCTGCAAGTGTCTGGGATGCCACAGCACACAGTTTTGGAGCTATTGCCCCAAGCAATGGGGAAAAATGGCTTTGATGTGGCTATTATACTGCAGGATGCTAAATCCATCACCTGAAAGAACCCAACTGTGTGTACATTATACATTATTTGGCATCCACGGTTCTGACATTATGGCAGTTTAGGAGGTAGTAAGAAATGGATGAATCCTTTATGCAGAGTTGTAATAATCACATATGATTACTGCATAAAGTGCTCTATAAAGAAGCACACATATACACTAATGGCAACCAGATCATCAGCAAAAGACTATAACAAGATGTGATATTTTTATAACTATGCAGGTTATTAGTTTCAAACGTGGAAACTTAAACAGAAAGTGGAACAGGGTAACTTTTAATATGCAGTACAGCAGGAACACATAAATGATGGCAAACAGCGATTGCATTACAGCTGGCCAAGTTGTTGAAAAGGTAATATAATTTCCTCTGCTTCAAACAACACATAGAGTTTAATACAGGGAATCTCCTGTCCTCACAAACACATGTTAAAGAGATGATAAGCTACTTGGAAGCAAGAAATGGTCATGTTGAGGTATAAAAGAAAAGCTATAAAAATAACTGGGCCCAATAGTTTTGAGGAAGCTTTACAGAAGTAATATAAGACACAAGATGGTGTCTGTGAAGATAATCAAGATGTTGCTTAAAACATTATAGAAAGGAAGTGAAGTAAAGTTGAGCTGTTCAGATGAAATCCGGTCCTGAAAATATTTAATACAGAGGCCACTTGGTATTCCACTAAGGCCCAAACCCCGTCTTATCAGCTCATCCACCGAGCTGCACTTAAAGAATGAAGAACATATTTTGTTTCGATATTAATGATGGAAAACAGAACACAAAATGTCAAAGACGCTGCAGTATTCTCCAGTATATTTCATCTTTTTTTCCTCAATTAGGCAAAAAATATTTCTTAGATTTTTTTTCCTCCCAAGGTAGTGATCTGAATGCAAGGAATTCGTTAGCTAACAAGGGTGACTGATCTTGATCCAATGTTATGGTAAAAATGTTGTTTCCACCATTTCCTGACATATGGATATGGGGTTTTATTGTTCTCCTTGTCATAAGTATGTTGTAATAAACTGCAACCACACTGGACTTCAATGGGAACAGCTAAATTCAGTATTTTGAACGGTCTCAATTCACATTGTAACCAGAGGCATAACGGGGTATTTGGTACCCAGGACACAATAAAAATTTGCCATTCCCCATGCAGATGGGGGAAAATAATCCCTGCATGTTTCCAAAAAAGAGGGCATGGCTGGCTGGGGAGGGGCATGGTTTCATGGCATGCCTCTCTGTCCTCATTCTAGGGGGCAGAGAGCATTACATGCCATTCATATACCTGCTGCGGGCAAACCCCTCCCAGCACACACTGTTGCTGAGTACAGGAGCCAAAACTACTTCTCTCCGGTTAGAGCCTCTACTTTGTCCTTGTCTTACCATATTCTTGGTTCCCACCTCCAGTCCTCTTTAATGTGTGGGCATCCAGCAAACGCTCTCTGGATCCTAGTTCCTGCCCTTTAGTGGCAATCGCCCCCACTGTCCTGACACCCAAGACACGTGTGCTGCTCACCCTGCCTTTATTATGCCACTGTCAGTAACAGGTGATGAAAAATAACACACATATGGACCAAACATAAGAGGGTGTGAGAATCAGAAAGTGAGAGATTTTGGGAGAGTTTTTCTGTTTTTTTTTAAAGCAGCAATCATTTACACAGAAAAACCAGGTTGATTTTGCCATGTAATTGATTGTTGCTTTAAAAAAGTGGGGAGAACGCTCCCAAAATCTCTCACTTTCTGAATCTCATGTGTTTAGCTCCTTTCATGTGTCTGAACAATGACAACATGAAGTTGATTGGCTGGATCACCATTTATCATACGCAACAAGTTTTAGGGCAGTATTCAATGAGAAAAATTCTCCGTGCATGGCGAGAGATTTTTTCTGTTTTCTGTTCCGGAGGGCTCGCTGCCACTCCTGCTCCCACTATTCAATGTGGTTAAGACTCGCCGCCACTCGCGGCGAGTCTTAACCCCTGCAGCGGCAGGGAGCCAGGGGACGGTGGCAGCCAGGGAGATTAAAGTCTCCCTGGCTGCCCCAGAACATATGTGGAGGGGAGGAGGGCTCCCCGGGACCCAGGCTGCACAAGCTGCCACCCCTATAGCCAGCGGGGGACCCAGTATTCACTGCACCCGATCGTGCATATGTAATGATCGGGTGCAGTGAATATATGAATATCTAATGAGCGGCTCGAGAGCTCCGGCCCCCTGCTGGCTGCTCTGTGTAAAAAAAAAAATTAAACATTTTTTTTTTAATAAATATATATTCATGTGCTATAAGCACATGAATAAAAATAACATGCCCCTTCACAGAAAAAAAATCCTGATTTTTTTTACACCAAAATTAAAAAAAAAAACCTTTTAGTTTAAAAGTTCACATTCCAGTTCTCCATGAAAAGATGGAGAATTGCTACACGGAGAGACACGGCGAAAATCACTTAAAAAGACGGCGAAAATATCACATTGAATAGGGTGGTTCACTTTTGGAGAGCAAAATGCTCCTTCCAACGCGAAAATAGCACAAACTCGCCATAAAACACGGCAAATTTTTCTCATTGAATACTGCCCTTATAGCTTATGATAACTTGAATAGATATGGGTATTGTTGGATACATGAGAACTGCCAGCTTCATTGACTTGTGCCTCTTAGGGTTGGAGGCTGCTTTATGATTTCCACTATTTTATTTTTTTTGGGTACTGGGATCTATGTTTTGAAGTTATAAAAAATACATTCTTCCAATACCTCCTGTTAATCGTGCCTTTCTTCTTCTTCTTCTTGACATATATAAGCAAAGAAAAGGCAGTCCAACCTTAAGGCCACCAGCTACTAGGGTGAGGTATTGCATGTGGCACCTCGCATGCGATACCCCAACAACTCACCTGGCAACTACTGGGTGGCAGTATCACACAGGAAACATTGTAAGTGGTCCTTTTGCATACAATGTGATCCCAACAAGGTCTATGGGCTGCGACGAATATTCAGGGCAGTCCATAGGATCTGCAACTGCGATGCGATGCGAGGCTCATAGGAACGTGTGCGATGTGTCACTTTTCATGCGATCCGTCACAGCAATTCATCGGAATCGCATAAAAAGTCGCCATATTGCACTAGTGGTTGGCGGCCTTAACTTCTGTGATAAAGTTCTGCAATGTCCAAAACTACTGTGTGTGCTTGATGAAGAATAAGATGGGATACAGCTGTTTTTGAATTTGAAAAGTGTAATTTATTACAGATGTTAGTTGGGAGTGCCTGCACTATTATGTTTATTTGTGATTGAGAACTTCTGACAATAATTGTTAGCAACAACAATCGGAGTAGGTGAAGTCCTTATTGACAATAGCTATCAGTTCCTGCATTATTAATTCATTTGGTATTGACTTGGACTTTGAAGTCTAAATTATAACGAGTTTTACACCATTTAAATTTACATTAACTGTTCTTACTCAAACCCTATGAAACATGATATGCTTTCTCTAGGACTTTGCATATCTTAAAACAGAACAGGGCAAACATTGTGCATCACGTCACAGCTGATTGGACAGATGGACACATCTGTGATGCTTTTACGCTTTGTAAGTACGAACCAATTTTACATTGTGTTAGCTTTTGTAATTTTTTTGCAGTATATTTCACCACTAACTAAAATACAAATAAATCCGGAGATGGCATGCTCACCAACAATGTTCCTGGATGTTGCAAAAGGGCATACAAAGGATTTAGCTATACACCTCAAAATTATTTTGCTATTGATTAGGCCAGGTTTTAGTGGATTATCCACACAATCAATTTTTGATATTTGGTATATTTCTTTTATGCACAAATCTCACATAAAAAAAGATTCTATAGAATATAACAGAAGGAATGGCTCAACCACCTATAGCAGCGGTAGGCAACTGGCAGACCGTGGTCCACTTCCGGACCACAAAGGACAGGAAACCGGACCGTCTCTAGAATATAGATTAGGAGGCGTGGCCTAGCGGCGGAGGAGAGAAGACGCACTTTCCCGGTCCTCCTGCTTCTGAGTGATGGCCACCCAGTTCTCGGCCTCCCCCTACACCCTGCTCACCCCCACAGTGTGTCCTCACCTTGGTCCTGGCACCCCGCCACCTGGCTGGAGAGCTGCGGGGCCGGGGAGCGCATAGTTCGCTCCTGCGGGTTGCGGCCTCCAGTACTCGTAAAGCCGGGGCCTCGATTTCTGCATCCCTCTCCTCTCTGCCCATGATCCTGGGACACAGTGACTGCGGGGACATGGTCCGGCTACCAGCTGGTGCCCTCACACTCCCTGAGACTCCAGCCGGGTTGACTCTCCCTCTTCAGCCCATATACTGCAGCAGCGGTCATCTTGCTAGCAGAAACTGTGCCTGATCTCAACCCTGCTGTGGTCTTCTACCTTATGTGGGTTCCTGTTCCTCTCTCTCAATAGTAAGTACCCTCCAAGTGCTCCCTCCCTCCATTAATATCCTACCTATACTATTTCTCTCTGGGAGATTATAACATTTATATAGGCGAATCTAGGCATTAGACCGCCGCACACAATTCAAACATAAAATTTTAGTTTTCAGTCCCCGTTAGTATGCATTTTCTTCTGAAGCCTCTCATGGCTTCAGCGTTCCCAGTAGTGCACTGCGCCGGTGATGTCATCGTGCACCGGCGCAGTGCAGGACTGAGAACGCTGAGGTGGACCAAAATAATTCAAAATTTACTTGCCTACCCCTTACCTATACGAATGTAAACTAGTGACAGATAAAAGAGGTGTAGATTCATTGTGCATTAACCAAAAACAACTGTTTCTGAGAGAATGAGATGGACTGAAGTTATGTAAGCAGATCATGTTCTAGATCTACATTCCGAATAATGTGGAAAATTCCATTTTTCCTGGATATTTTGCTGTTGTGTTTAAGGCTGAAAATACAATTAGGCATTCACTCCAGTACAAATGTATAAACAAAGGCAAACATGTAATACCTTAATGGCAATCTATATAAATATTGCCTGTAAATCATTTAATTTAATTTTAAAGCATAGCACATGAGAGAAATACCTGTATTAGATTCTTAACCACATTGTAATTACCAAGGGTTTGTTTTTAGAGTTAAATTTAATCAGTGGTTATTTACTAACTAAGGAAGAGGTCTCTATCTGCTGGGAATCAGTTATCTGGCAACAAACAAACATTGGTTTGCATTACATTTTTTGCTTGTTCTAGAGGTCGATTTAGTATAAAGTCTTATTCTAATGCTGCCCATACATATGTGAGATATTGCATGCAATCATTCGATTTCGGCCACATCTGCCTGATAAATTAAATGATTGCATGCATTTTTTAAGCTGACATTCGACGTGTTGCACAGGCACGCCGTCGAATGAGCTGCACACAATATTTATTGAATTGCATGAGCAATCGCATGTGGTTTTTAACCACAGGTGATTGCTCGAATGCAATCAGCGGCAGGTTCGGGGAGCGGAGCCGGGGACCACAGCTGGTGGCAGAGGAGTGGGACCAGAGAGCTCTCGGGGAGCTGGTACCTTGGCGCTGGTGGCTGTGGAGCTGCAGATTGCTGGGGACCGGCGGGACTCAGCAGCGGCAGGGGTGGCATGGCGGCTGTGTAGCGGGGTCCGGAGTGATGGAGATTTCAGGCGGCGTGATGCGTCAGCAGATGACTTTGAAACACTGGACGGCCCTCTGATTGGTTGTTCCCGCTGAGAGAGAGAGCTCTCTCAGCCAATCGTCGGCCACCTGAATGTGAGGCTGATTGGCTGAGAGAGCTTTCTCAGCGGCCTCAGCCAATCAGAGTGCTATCCAGTGTTTCAAAGTAATCTGCTGGAGCGTCGCGCCGCCTGAAAGCTCCACCGCTCTGGTCCCCAGCTCCGGTCAATGGTACACAACCGCCATGCCACCCCTCTTCAAACATTGGGTACTGCACTGGACACCACTTGATGTGATCAGATGCAATGGGACATGCATGGTGCCCATACAATTATGCGATCAGATGTCGCATCGCATCTGATCGCATAAGTGTATAGGCACCATAATGATAGACAGTCTGATAATCTTCAGTAATCCATAGTATAACATATGGTGTTTAATGTATTCATTAACTCATATGAAGCTAGTATCATTCACCAGGTGGCTAGCTATTGTGCATGTTGCTGTCCCCATTGAACAGGCTGCTGAAACACATTTATTTGTACGGAGAGGACATATATATTGTGCAGTGTGTCCTATCTGCAGGGCACGTGTGAGTGTCAACTGCCCATCTATATTTGTGCATAATGGTTATCATTAATCTATATATAAACGGCTAACTACTCCACACTGCTATGAGGTGAAGTACCGCCAGTGACCACTGGAGGCCACTCAATGGACAAAATTACTCCTTTGTGTGCTAAAAGAGGTCCTAACAGAAAGTGACAGCTATTTGTGAATGGACACTGATCTGTTTCAAACTTGCTAGATGTAAAGAGAGGGAGCTGTGAAGACAGAGATCGGAGGGAGGAGCAGACAGGGACTGGGGTGGGGTGGCGAGTTTGTGGGCTAAAAAACTGTCACAGCTCAAAGTGTAAGTGGGTATACTTAATAGATGATACACAATAGATGTGGGATATGGGAGCGATGGGTTGTTTGTTTAGAAATGTTCATTAACAAATCTAATGCTGCTTCATTATTTTCTGACATGAGAAAAAGAGAAAAAATAAATAAAGGTCATCACATTCAATATTTAGTTGGCCAAGGAAAAAAATATAATTTACCTATGAATAACAAACAACAAAACAATTATTATTTTAATAATCAGCTTACCTTTCACCTTGTAGCAAGGTATATGTACAGTACATTCTTCCTTAATGTGAGGTTTTGTTTTCGGACTACAGCCGCCTGTATGTATACCTCTGTGATCAATGCAGAGAACTACTCGGTACCTCAGCCCATGGCCACATGTAACAGTGCACTAGAAACAAAAGGATAAGGAATTCAGTATTACATTACAGTGGCCAATTCATTTAGAAGTCATGGCTGTAAAGTAAGAGAACTCTATATATCACTAATACAGACTAGAAAAGTCTGAAAATCCCATAATTTTCATTGCTGGGTAATTTGCCGGTCCCAGCCTGACCCCCCTTCACACAGAAAAGCAAATGACCAGGTTTGAAACTCCTACCCGGTAACTGGCTAAATAACATTTATTTCTTCTTTGTGAAAGGGTCAACCCGGGTCAAAAATTCCTCAACCCTGGTAAATTCCTGGGTTGGAGACCGGTAATTTATGACCCAAGTTGACCCTCTTACGCAGAAAAAGGATCCGCGTTGAATGGCAAATTACAGGGTAGAATTGCTTTACCTGGTAATTTGGTTTTCTATGTGAAAGGGGTATAAGCATAACTTGACAAGCCACCTCACCCTTGGGTTGTATAGAACACAAACTGTGTTATGATGGAATGTACATTGCTGCTGCTGGTTCCCTTTGGTAAATGCACATTTTTACATTCACTTTTTTTGAGAAATGGTTATTATTATTATACGAAATAAGATCTATTGCTTTCTATAGGTATGAAACCACAATCTTCCAGTGTCTGTGTAACCTGTATTATCTGCCATTGGGGAGACTTGCTTCTTCCATTCTCAGCCAACAGATTCCTGCTTGCCTCAGTTCCCCTCCCCACATACTGTAAGAACAGTAGTATACTCTATTTCAGAAATACTCTGACCCAAATGCGAGACAGTCCAGCAGAATTGGGATTTTGGGAGGTATGCTAACGTACCACAGGGAAAGGTACACACAAACAAGCCAGAGCTTAACAAAAGGGGGATCTGGCTCTAGGCAAACACATTCTGAACTCATATACTGAAAGATCATTATAGTTTAAGGAACTCACCGGTGACCATTCCTGAGCCAACCATTTAGGACAATCAAAAATATTGCAAGGATGGACTAAGGGCATCTTTGGAGTGTACATACATTTCCATTCCTCCACAGTGCTAATCTGTCCCTGCATGTCCTCCTCCACACAGGACACAGTCCGGCTTTGAATCCCTCCACCACAAGATGAGGAGCAAGCCGTCCAGGGAGTATTTTCCCATCTAAGCAAGAAACAAAATAAGTCTGCATCAGTACGTTGGAATGAGCCAAATTTCCAAATTATTTCCAAAGACAAGCACACAGTGTCACATTTTGTGTCAGGCATGGTCCATTGTTTATAACATTGCCCTACTGTCATTCCTGCTGAAATTTCAATGGTACCATCTGGGAGAGTCCCAGTAAATCACGTCATTAAGTCCACCCTTACTTTCCAGCAGAAAAGGCTTGTATGCTTATTCTACCACAATACCTTCCCTGCTTTTTGTTCCTTTGCGCAGTTTTCAATAGTGACCAATATGTTCTCTACATGATGTGCAAATTGAAATGATGCAAATAAACATTTAAATTGAAAATATTAATATTGCAATCATGTCTAGTCAACAGGCTTAGGGGGAAATTCTCTAAACTAAAAATGCGGTAAAAACCCCGTCATCGGGGTTTTTTACTGCATTTTGGGATGCTCTATGCATCCCCCGCCTGGTTACCACGACGGGGGGGGGCATCGCCAGAAAAATCTGGCAATGCCCCATAGAAGCCTATGGGCTTCTTCCGCGACCCACCGCCGCCCTGCATCGCCCCCCGCATCGCCCCCCCTCACCTGTGTTTGGGCAGCACAGTAATGTGCTGCCCGGACCTATGACCTCCTCCTCCCTGCACTATGATCCTCTTCCGGGTGCAGGGAAGAGGAGAACCTGGTGCAGCAGCGACGGGTAAGGGAGGGAGCCACCGGGACTCGCTGTTTTAGCGCAAGAGCTGTCCTTTGCCATAATTATTGCATATATTAGAGCATATGTGATAATTATGTAGGCGATGGGGGGCGATGTGCGGTGGTAAGGGGGCACTGATGTTAGAGCATCCCCCCCAAAGTTGGGTAGATATACATCTGTAAAGAATGTATACAATCATATTAAAACCTGATGTTGTATTGAACATATGTATGGCTTTATATCGGTAACAGATTACACAATACATTTTATAATTCACTATGAAAATGATAAGGGGGAAAAAGTGACACGTAAACTGAGTAAACTTGTGCTACTGTATATTTTTTAAAGTTGTTTCAATATGAACAATGGCAAGCATCCGGTTCCAAGGGAGCTGGTCGGGGACTCTCTTTAGATCATTAAGGAAGCTCTGACTTTCGGCCTGTAAGATGAGATTTAAAACTAATATTTTTACACTCATGAGAAGCCAGGCTGGAAGCTGAGGTCATTAAAAATGATTTCAGAAGCAGGAGCAATGTAGGAATCATGTTACTTCAAATACTTCTACTGTGAAACAGCTTCTATTTAACTCTTTCACGATTACTGATGCATTTAACCCTGCACATGTCATGATTTATAGTCCATGGAAGCACAGCAAGCGTTAACTCTTCCAGTTAGAAAAGGATAACACTTGACAGAACAATAATTTGCTGTTTTACAAGGTATGCAAATGTAATGAACTAGCCACAGAAGAGGTAAATAAAACACAGGAAAATTTTGGTGGAAATAATTAATTGAAAACATGTTTTTTTTTATAGGCTTTCTGTTAATAAAAACACTTTAAAACATAATTAATTGTGCATTTTATGACACTTACACTCTGTATTGTATTGTCGCCTGGCAAAATAAATCTAGAAAATGGATTATTCTGTTAACAATGTAGATAATTCTAATGAATTAATTCTAGTTAATGTCTGTCAGAGGTGTGCGTGTGGGGTGTACTGCACTGCACTTTACCCACTGCAAAGGTGTAAGCACGTGTAAGATCATCTGTTTACTTTTACACATGTGTGTTTTATGGAATATGTGTGTATGGTAAGAATTCACAGCATATCAGAGGAGCTGTTGGGACTATGTTTAATGGGCTAGATAGAGCACATTTATATGTATGGGACCATATCTAATAACCACTATTTGAAAGAGGGATTTGTCTTTAAACGTATTACTTTTTGAAATCTAGTAACTATCTTACCATACCCCACTGGCACCTACTTATTGCAGGATACTGCATTGGCCCATAGGGCTTTTCACCCTGCAAAATACACTGACTTGTCTACAAATTTGAAGACTTCTTAAATAATTGAATACTTTGAAAGGCCATCAGTCTGCACCCTCAAACTCTCAAGGCACACCAATGTAACAAAACAGCAAAGTTGAAATGTGAGGAAATAAAAGCTTCCACATTCAAATACCATAAATCTTTATTAATAGCTAAAGCATTTACATTGTTTTCACCAAAGGTGGTGTAATAGGTACGTATGTATATGTGAAATGCTCATAATTCATAGCATCATTGGCCACTTATGGAAGTCAGTGATTACCCTTTCCATTCATGTATAAAAGGTAAAATGTGTGTACAGTAACATTTCTCTGCTTGGCATTTTAACCTCTCACATGCTTTCTACCAAATGTTGTTTTTCTTTACCATTTCCTCTTACATTTCTACAATAAAGTATGAATTGAACTTGTGAGTTGTCCAACTTATTGTGTGCCATGAACAGATTGACTTGCCTCTGCTGTTGGATATTTCAACAATAATTCCCATAGGCCTCTGGTGACCTCCCTATCAGTCCCCTTTACACATGGATGGACTGTTTTGGAGAATATTATGTTCTAAACTAATTCACGTTTGTGCCATATTCTATTATATTTCATATAGACTTGATAGTAATGTAGGTTATAAAGAGTTCTTTTCTATAAACTTTTCTTGGATTTGCTATGAACGTTCTTTGATCTTAATGAGGAACTTTAGAAATCCCCAAACAGACATGATTGAAACTCAAATGAATTGTGCACCAACATAAATGTACCCAGGTACACATACTGTACTTTATTATGTGTCCTCTGAAGACAAACAATTGCACTATAATTTATTTAGTTGTATTTTAGCAAAAATTACTATTTTTACTACTAATGCCTTTTTTATTTTTGTTGCGAAGTGAAAACTTTAGATTTGTTTTTATTTGATATTACAACATATTTTGTGTTGACCGGTGGTAATAAAACCTGAATTAATGCATTTTAATTTAAGAAAACAAAATGTGAAGACAAGACTGTTGCCATTGTAGTTTAAAAATCACAGTTCTTTATTATTGTTGACTTCTAAAGAGTCAGCATATTCCGATATGACTTACATTTGTGTTTTTTTAGAATAAGTGCTATTGTTGCAGAATGTAATCTTACCTGGGAAGGGGGTGATAGAGATCATAGGGCATAATTTGCTTGTAACCATCACTGCAAGATGAAAAACAAACAAAACATCAGTATAATCACAAACAATACAAATATCAATATTAACACAATAATCATACGCAGATATGTGGCCATATATATGTCGATACATGGAAACGCCTATTGTTTCATGGGCATCCCCATGACAACACTGGGTATTCCCATGCAAATGCGGGCGGGACGCAGAGTGCTGGACCATCGCTGCTATATATATATATATATATATACACACACACACACACATATACACAATATTTTATTTAAAGGCAGGCACTCATGATAATAGTATTTAGCATCCCTGATGCCCTCTGTAGGTACCTTAGAGGTCCAAATAAAGTCCATACATTGGGTATTAAATGCATCTACTGCCATTTTGAATTGCATTTAATACCCAAGTGCCGCCGATGTATGGACTACAGTATATATATTTTCTCCTTTTTTTTCTGTCATATCTTGGCAATGTCTATCTATTTACCTTTAATAACCAATTTCCTTACGCTATCCAGTTGGCTCTAATGAGGCTAAATAATTTTCCTTCATTAATAAAATATATTCATGAGCAGAACAGAAACAAATAGTTGAATCGCAGTCTGGATCCTTTAATCAGCATATGAATGTAATCTGTTTTGAATGATGCTGCTTGTAATAGCACAGGTAGTGGTACAGTACTCATTGTACTATGAACCTAATCAAATGAATTGCATGAGCAAAAGGTGGTGACAGGCTAAGAGGAAAGACGGCTGGTAACATCCTGTGATATCCGCCAACTTCTGGATGAACTGAAAAGACCTCTGAGATTTAATGAGAAAATCTGTAATACTTGTTCTCCTGATAATATGTATTTATTCATCGCTTAAAGACCAGACCCTGATAAAAATCCACATAATAGACTTCTTTTCCTGCTAAAAGTCATCTCTTGGGCTGCTAAAAAAACATAAGGCCATTGCTGCTCCTTTGATATGAATTAAAAAGTGATACAACTCGCTCTGCGCTCCATGCTGGTTATCAATAGAGATAGTGCAAGGCCTTTTCTAAGCCAGGAAGCTGTCCAAGTGATCTGGCATTTGGTAAAGCAATTTCTGCCCTAAAGGGAGGTAACATGATTGGCAACAGAAGAGATTGTACATTCTGATAGCGTTTGATAATGTACAGACGCTAAACACAAACCATGGCCGAGAGACAGAATTCATCTGACCTTGAGACTGCTTATAAACAGTAACTGTGCTATGTACTTAGTAAGTGGATACAATATACATAGTCAGCAATTATAGAAGAAGTACAATTTTGCAGCCTCTTTCTGTGCAGCCTCTATCTTACATAGCAACATTTAAAAGTATTTACCAAGAACATTTTACTGATGTTTAGGCAAAACAGTTGGTGCAATGGTTAGCATAACTGCCTCACTGCACTGAGGTCTTGGGTTCAATTCTCACACGACCCCTAAATGTATGGAGTCTGTACGTCCCCCCATTCAAATGTGGGTTTCCTCCAAGTACTCAGGTTTCCTCCGACAATCCAGAAATACAGTGGCAGGCTGTTTGGCTCCCAACAAAATGAACCAAAGTATGAATGTGTACGTGTAAATGTAGTAGGGAACATAGGGCCAAATTCAATAACACTCGGAACAGTGCGAATTTGTCCCTATTCCGATGTTTGGGGGTCTGCACATACACAACTGTGTATTTGTGCATGTGCACCAAGATGCACCATCGGATGAGTCTGTGGGACCATCAGTAATCGGAGTAACCTTCAGGTCCGTAGCTGAGGTCAGTACATCTGGATCACCACACACAGGCACTGACTTCAGCACTCCCACAAAATGGAGGTGAGATTTCTGTTTTGAGAAATGGAATCGGATGCCGCCCCTTCCATGCTACCAAACACCCAGAGCCTGTCAATCTCAGCATGCGATGACACAGTACCTGTTCTGCACATGAGCAGAACAGGTCCTGCATATGTACAGTGTCCCTACTAGTGGATTCGTATGCTAAATATAAGGTTAGCATAGAAGTCTAAATCCATCAATCTATAAAGTGATACCATCCATAAACTAACACTGCACTCTCTCTCTTTGGGGGTTATTCTAGTTCATTCTTTCTGACAAAATCCTTCTTAGATGGACAAAACCATGTGCACTGCGGGTGGGGCAGATGTAACTTGTGCAGAGAGAATTAGATTTGGGTGGGGTTTTTCTTCAAAGTGAGATCTATATTGCAGTGTAAAATCATGCAGTCAGTATTTTCCCTGCACAGAAACAAAAAAACTCACCCAAATCTAATTCTCTCTGCACATGTTACATCTGCCCCCCTGCAGTGCACATGGTTTTGTCCATCTAAGAAGGATTTTGTCAGAAAGAATGAACTAGAATAAACCCCTTTATTCTGAATGATGATTTAACTTTTTGTACCAAGAAGCAGAATGACGCACTGCTGGTAATTTACAAGGCAATAAAAAAAAAAAAAAAAAAACCTTAAGAAGCTCATTCACTAATCACTTTCTCCCAGAAACCTCATGTTCCCTTTAGAACCTTTTTTTTAGCTATTGTAAATGGGAAACTTAAATGTCAAGTCCACATGTATTAACTACTCACTGTTCCAGGGGGGGAGCTAAGGAAGAATCCACAATACAGGCACCAACAGACACCCTTTATTTGTCTTACTTAGATCATGGCCTGAATTCTACATATTGATTTTATACAGAGCTACTTTTAAGAAAGTTCCACCATTATATTTAAAGAGACAGGCAAACATATGTTCAACAGATTATCCAGCCAACAATGCTTTGCTTGCTTGCTGGAATAAATGAGCAGCTTGTTAATAATCATCGAATTAGTCCCTTTCGTAAAACTTTTTTAGGAGGAAAAAATAATGTCAGTAATAGGATTCTTTAAATCCTCTCAATTAATATATAATCATGTGTGTTTCCATCATCAGACAGGAAAACCACATTCTGTATGCCCTCAAACAACCCAACAAGGAAACACACAGAAACATGCTACCTAATCAAGGTATGAATTCAGATGTTTCGGCACAAACTGAGTAGAGGGAAAACATTCTAGAATAAGGGAGATCTAATGAGATGCTGCAAGCTACAAGTGCTCATTGTTCTCTCTCTCTGTCTGTCTGCTGCTGGAACTTAGAAGAGTTAATGACTTGTCCAAATATCGGTGTGTACAAATGCATCTAGCACACTAGAGTGAAAAAGTGAAAGGTTAGCCTCACTCATCCTGTGAGGGCTATTCATTATAATGGCAGCTTGGTTTGTCTGGAGGTGAGGAAAGTGGTGATGGGTGGGTACTCTATTCAGCTTGTATCAACAAGCACCGAGAGGTAACAATTAGCAAAAATAAAAGACCACTAGCAGGCACTTTAGAGACAAGAAAAGAAATACATCCTTTGAGAGCCAAAATAGCAACCCGCTCTGCATGGATTATGCTTTGCTGTAGTGTTTTTTTTAAGCAACTTGTGGAAATCTGATACAAAGAGCAAACAAGGCAGTTTGTGGTGTAACAAAATGATGATTCTCCTTAGTGTTTTTCTACAGCAGGAGTTTTTGAATCCCTGAGCATTTCTGTGGTCCAGCCTGTAAGGGAAATATAGCGCAATACAGTGTCTTAAAGGCTACTGAGTACTCTGGGCCTGATTCAGATATACCTCCCAACTGTCCCTATTATATTGGGACAGTCCTGCGGGTCACTGAGACCTGTGGTTGAGACAGTGGGCCTGATTCAGACCTTTTGGCAAGGCTGGAAATTTTTCAAATGGACAAAATCATGCTGCACTGGAGATGGGGCAGACGTAACATGGGCAGAGAGAGTTAGATTTGGTGAGTTATTCTAATCTGTTTCTGTGCAGTGTAAATACTGGATGCTTTATTCTTACACTGCAGTATAGATTTCAGTTTGAAAACACCCTACCCAAATGTAACGCTCTCTGCACATGTTACATCTGCACCCCCCCCCCCGTCAGTGCACATGATTTTGTAGATCTGCAAAAATTGGATTAGGCCCAGTGTTAAATTACCGATGATCACTGTGGTCCCTGAATAACAGTGCAGAGGGGGAGCATGGGGCTTCCCAGTTGCTCAGGGTGCGCTGGGCATGCCCACAAAATGTTGAAATCTGGAGGTTACTGTGCTAGATCATGCCATCAACACAAAGCCACCCACCCTTCACAAGGCCCTTACTCGTTAGAGCCAAAGTTGAGAGATACAATTCAGAGGTGGGGTCTATGCCAATGTTTGCACCATTGACCGTTTTTTTTTTAAATACTGCGCATACGCTGCGAATGATTACTAATTTGGACACAGAAAGATTGACAATCAGTTTGCATTTATGTGAGGCTAGTTCTACATAGGTATGTCATAAGTATTTTTTCCTGCTGCCAGCATCTATATATGCAATGCCTAGGGTATAGATATTCTGCATAACCATATGCACAGCTGCTGCCCTGGTGGGTGAATGAATTTGAAGCCCAATTTGTGTCGTTTTGTACGGAATTAGGTTTTGCCCATTTCTGTAGCAACTTAATACGACTACTGCAATAGAACAACGCTGCACTTCTGGCTGCAATTTAGCCTGGAGGGAGATAGAAGAGAGAAAGGCATTACACCACCAAAGGGATTGTGGTGCTACAGTATCTAATATACATTTACTAGTGTCATATAGTTGTACAGCCTTGCATCAAAGACTCATTGGGGAAGGGTCATAGGGTGGATGGTAATTAGGTTGACCACTATTGGTCAAAAGGCAATAGGTCGACACATGAAAAAGGTCGACATGCATTAGGTGGACATGATCAAAAGGTCGACACAAGCAGTAAGCTGCCATGGAAAAGGTCAACGTGAAAAAGGTCTACATGTTTTGTATGTTGTTTTTTACTGTCTATAAGTGTACTGTGTCCCCTCGCATGCTTCGGGCACACTATTATATTCTCCCTCTATGTCCACGTGGATAGTTAAGTACAAAAAACTGCCTTTTAAAAAAAAATTTTTTGAAAAACTCCTGTCAAACATTTTCATGTTGACCTATTACTTGTGTAATAGGTCTTTCACCTTTTAGACATGTTGACCTAATACATGTTGACCCTTTTCAAATGTCGACCTTTTGCCTGTCGACCAATAGTCGTCGACTTATTGACTGTCGACCAAATTACTGTCGAACCATTGACCACATACCAACTCATTTTTACCAAAAATTATGCCCAGCACTAGCAGAGTCTCACAGACCTGGTGCCCCAAAAGGTGCTATTTGGTGCAACGATACAGCAATGATGTATGAAGACATATCTGTATGTCATAAAATGAGAGCTGATCACTGAGATCACAACTGTGACAATGACTACAGTTTAGTGCACTTTTGCACTGTTAAGTGAACGACCCCCATAGAAGGAGAATAGAATAGGTGGCTCGCATAGCGAGCCACCGTGCCCACAGCGTGGCGATCGCAGCGAGTCCGCAAGGGACTTAGTTGCGCTCGCCATGCTGTCTGACTCCGGGCAGTCGGGATCCCGACATCGGGATAATGACTGTCGGAGTCCTGTACCACACCCCCAATATAGAAGGTCCATACAAATTCCTACACTGTTTACAGTATTCTTAGCTACTGCCCTTATCATCTATATGTATGTCTAGTGTCCTTGAGTCTCTGAAACACTGCCCTCTGCTGGGAGACAGTGAAACTACATCTCTTTCTCACACACGCACAAACACAGAAGGTAGCAGACTAGCTTTTGAAGCTTTGCTTCGAGTGGGCTTACTTGTACAGTATATAAAAGTTATGAAGTTAAATAAACACAAAACTCATGTCAGTTTCTGAATCTTACTTATAAGTTAATAGAAACTTTAGCAGATCATTAGATTACAAGTTTATACAGGGTGCAGGAACAAAAGTAAACGAGAACAACAATGTTGTCATGATCAGTATAGGAATTATATTATGAGATATTAAATTGGTTAGTATTTATTAATGAAAAAAATAATGTAGCAGTCAATAAAAAAGTGGCCAACCTGGCTAAGCATGGGTCCATGTTACACTCCTGGAGTCTGGGTTTGGGCTTTACATTTTCAGGATAATAATGGCAGTACTGATCAGCCACTATCCGTCCACTCCTCATGTCATAACATTCAGCTGACGTCAGCTGGTAACCTGAAATTACAGAACGTGTATTGTCAACACACTTTTCAAAAAATTACGTGATCACTCTAGCCACGCCCCTAAATAGTTCATCACAGATGTGGCTCCGCCCCTTTTCCCTCCTAGCTTTGGCCCCGCCCCCTGCCATACTGAGCTGGCTGCTCTCTCCCGGAGAGAGCAGCCAGAAAGTCGGCAACCATGGATAAATTTCATAAGATGGGCAGGGCCGATGCAAGGCATCTAGGCGCCCTAGGCAAACCTACAGGATACCGCCCCCCCCCCCCAATAGAGGCAGGAAGCACCACCGTGTAAAAAAGAAATAGCTGCCATTGACACCCGACCCCCCCCTGAGATCCCTGTATAACCTGTACTTGCAGCATCATGTCCATCACAGCCAGACATCCCTTCTGTTTCTGTGCTTCCACCAGCCCAGGTGGTCTGTGATGTCCCACTACCATGAGTAAAGTAATGATAGGGGAGGGATCGATGTCGGTGGTTGGAGGGAAGTGCTGTACTAGGGCGGTGCTTGCGCTCCCCTTGACTGCTCATCTCCTCCTGTGTTGCAGGCGCTGCCATGGTGCAGTGATCCTAACAAAGAAGCATTTCACTGGAGGGATCATTGGCATGCTGCGGTTCCCCTGTGTTCCTGGACAGGGGGCCCTATTCAGACCTGTTCACTAGGCTGTGTATGTTCGCAGCCTAGCGAATGTGATTGCCTCCCAATGGCCGAATGCCGGTCGCTGACTATCCAATGATTTTTCCTTTATTCGTGGATAAAAGTAAGTCTATACTTTCTTTTATCCTGGCCGGAGATGGCCAAAAAGGAGGTGGGCACTGACGTCAGCCGCCCACCCCACGCAGGCAAGGACATGCCAGCGATCACAGGGGAACACCCAGCGATTTTATGCTGGGCATTTCCCTGCTACCGCCCTCTGCCCTTCCCAGCCAGTCTGAATGCCTCGGCGAGTGTGATACTCACCGAAGGCATTTGCACAGGGATTTGCACATGTGCATATTCGCGCATGCGCAGATCCCCATCGGCAACAGGGCCAAATTCGTCCCCATCGGATCAGGTCTGAATCAGGCCCATGCTACAGTCTGTAACACCTTCATGGTGGTCCTGGGTGCAGGGGAGCTGCAGTCACTTACACATACACACACACACTGACACATACACACACTGACACACACACTGATACATACTGTACACACACATATACACTGGCACATACACACACATATACACTGGCACATACACATACGCTGACTAACCTTACCTTCCACTTCTGGCTGGGATACTTTGCTCCATCTTGATGACTCCCTCCATCATGACAGGGCTCCATGTTATGGCTGCAGAGCCACCTGCAGCAGCCAGTCATAGGGGAGCAGCAGAGGCAGAGCTGCACCAGGTCCAGGCAAAGAGGAGGCGTGGCCTAATCACGGACCCTCGTGACCACGCCCCCCTTTGGGAAAAAACCTGCACCGTGCAGCGTGCACACATCAAGCCGGCTGGGAGAGGACAGGGGAAGCAGCGGTGCAGGACCTGACAGGCGCAGACTCAGAGGAGTAAGCGCAAAACTGCCACTGCCCCTGTCAAGGTGAGCCGGCCCTAGTCTGCATATGCCTAGGGCCAGCTCTGCAGTCTACACTGTGTGAGTAGTCTAGCGTGCCGCTGTCTCAGGTTCTCAGAGGAGAACATCGGGTGGGAGGAGGCGGGGGCCGGCCACTATGTCTGACTGCACTGCAGTGCAGCCAATAGCAGGGACTTCACTGGGCTGACGCCGGCTACTGCTCAGCGTCTGAGCCTGAGGTGAGCTGCCGGCCGCCTGCTTGTAGTGCAGGCCCACCTCCGCTCAGCTGTATATTTATGCTCTGTGCTGTCCCGGCTGCCTAATTCGGCCTCAGTAGCAGCGGCCTCCCGGGAAAGTTCCCGGTAAATAGAATGGCCAATCCACCCCTGCGGGCGGGCTCCGGCGGGGGGGACGGGGTGGGGGAATACTTACATAATAGCTGCACACTTTTCTGTAGAAGTCCTGCAGGCAGCTTGCTTCTTGATCCTCTCCTCTGCAGACTGCGGTAGCGACGTAGCTTCCTGCTGCTGCTTCTGCTACTGCTGCTGGCCGGCTCACTACCGCCCTCCAGTGGCCGGCGCCCTAGGCAAATGCCTAACCTTGCCTAGTGGTGGCGCCAGCCCTGAAGATGGGAGATCTCTTTCACATGGGATATTGGGCAATCAATCGGAATCTACTTATTTATTAAGCATCTTCTAGAAGATAATTTGATTGGTTGCCCATAGCTACATCCGCTGTGAAATAGAACCCCCATCTTAGTAAAGTTCCCGCTATAAGTTTACAGAACATCTGTTTATATAACTTACAAGAATAAAAAAAACTGCTTTTTTAACTGACATACAGTTCTATTGTAGGGTTGCATTAGATTTAGTTATGTTTTATTTTATACTCATTACTTACAAGATTGATGAGCATAACACATCAATCAGGCAGGTGTTTACAGTAGTCTTCTTACAATGGTGCCATCAGAGCTGGAGACAGATTGCAGAACCAAATTGATCTGGTTCATAATTTATGTAGCATGGTTTGATGGTCTCAAATACAGGATGTAGTTAATATCCTAGTGGACAGAATGCTGACAGTGGAATCGCGGAAATCAGACTCCCAATGGACCCCGACAGTAAGTCACTCCCAACAGCTGGTATTCTGATACCATTTCCAAAAATTAAATTTTCACTTTTAGCTTTAGTTTTGAACATAGATCATTTAATTTAGTATAACCAATGGGAATCCATGAAAAGTGAAAGGATTAACAACCGGTTCACAGATGATTTCTGTAATTCTGCTGCATTAGCATTGATTTTGTTACAAATGGTTGTAGTCCAGCGCTGGACTACAACCAGTTATATCAGTAAATAAAAAGGCAGGGATCATTTTTAGTACATCAGCTCCACATGTTCAAGCCCAATCCCAGACGAACACAGTTATCTATCGTTTTATAAGCATTGGTTGTGTGCCTTACCTCCTCCACATGATGCTGAGCAAGGAAAAAAATCTGTTTCTCTCCAGCGATGTATTATAGGCTGGTAGAAAATAAACTGTACCACGCTATCAGCAGCACCAGTGTAACGGATCTGAAAAAGGAACAAAGGCAAGCATATTGAAAAGCAAGCTTAATGACAATTCATCTAGAACAAAGAATTTCTGGTATAATATGCAGAAGCAGTTTGTGGCCCCCATGTGAACTTGATTGACTGTTTACAATATGGGCATGTGTTCTAGTAAATAAATAAATGACTATAATTCGTGCTGCATAAACTATTCAAATAAGTAACACCAGGAACACTTGGCTAACAGTTTTCAGACATTTAAACATGTTAAACTGTACGTAAATCAGAAGGGTACAGAATTTTTAACTGAATGCATTGAACATGGAATATGACTGAAAATCGTACTAGAACCATACTTGCTGCCTCTCCCTGAATGTCAGGGAGAATCCCAGTAATAGTGTACTTTGATTTCCAGAAGAGTCTAGAAAACTCCAAGAGCTGGGCTGGATGTGTGTGTAACACAGTTATGACATCATTATTCTGAGTACACCATGGAGAAAAGGATTAGGGATGAAGAATGTGAGCTAGGAATGACCAACAACACATAGTGGAGCCATCAATGATTTGCCTATGCGCAATATGCCTCTGGAGCCAGAACTCACTCTTGCCAAATAGCGGGTCCATGACAGAGATGACCGGTTGTGTGCCAAAGGATGTGCAAAAAATGACAGGTCATTTGTGCCTAAAGACGTGTGCTGGTAGTTTATATGTCCTGGGGCTCAGTGTTATTATATTTATCACCAAAAGTCACTTTTCAGTTGTAAATGTCTAGGAATGTAAACTAGGAAGCTCAATAAACTTTTTTCCTCCCTTACATTCTAAAATCACTTTCAAACCTCTATCTTTTAGCTCCTAAATAGTGTTGAGTAAGAAACGCTTCTTTCCTGGGTCATGTAAAATGTTTTTTTTTTTCCTTCTGTTATTTCTGTGAAGCTCAGCGCTTGTACATGTTCTAGATTGACATCTACAAAACCTCTAACAAAACAAACAAAGTTGATCCAAGAACATTTTACACTTTGCATACGCTGCATATATTGGGGCTATGGCCAGCATAGCATTCACGTTCTGGATCCAATGGACCAAACATTTATGAGACAGGATCCCAAGAGGTTGAAGCTGGTTTGTAAATGATTGGCAGTCTCTCTGAGAAGCAGGGGCAAGCGCACATTATATCCTTAAATTCACAAGCATCTGAGGAATGTGCATGAATAACATCTGGTAAATGTAATGCTGACCTCTTATTACATAAAAAACTCCAGAGAAAAGCAGCAGTATCTTAATGTGAAAGTAGACTTATACACTTATGATAGCTTATCATTTAGTCATTAGGTGCCCATTTGTCACACTTATTATAAGCTAGTAAGGCATGTACCAAGTATGCTTTAGGCTAATTTAGGATTTGCTTCTCACTTTTGCAGTGATAGAGCAGTTGTAGTAAGAGGGTAACTTTGAATAAAATAATTCTAGAGTGAAAGGATTCAAGATAAATACATTAAGTCCATCACATTCAAAAGTTTTTTCACTGCTAATCCCAGGCCTGTTTACTGTCAATCGAAAGTAAAAAAATACTTCTTCTAGCTTTCTAACTTGTGTTATTCAGCCACCCAAGGTGTTAATGTTATGGTAGTGGTGGGCAGCAGGCAGACTGGCAGCTGCATCAGGCCCTTAGGTGTCACAAGCAGTGCCCCTGACCAGTCTCATTCCCCCTCTTGCTAGTGATTCCCATGTTGCAGTGTAGTCAAGCAGCCTGTGTAGCATGGTAACCAATGAATGGATGGTGGGGTGTTCTCGGGAGCTTAACTGGTCTACCTATAGCTTAACCTACTGTTTGGGCTGGAGCTGCAGCACAGTTCAAAATTCAAATAGGGGAGCCACACCAACTGCCAGTCAGTCAGTTTGGAAGGCAGTTGGTGGTAGTTGGTGTGGTTCCCCGATTTTGAACTGTGCTGCAGCCCCTCCTCTGGAGCCGCGACTGGATGAACATATAATTTGGGCACTCTGATCTCTTAGAGGAGAACAATCAATTAGGGAATGCCCCCAATGCCAATTACAGCATTCCTACTGTAATTCATTATTTGAAAATATACCTTTTATAGGGCTACTAACTAAAATACACAAATTAAACATATATTTAGTACAGTTTAGGGGCAAAGAAGGGTGCCTTTGCCAGCGGAGTTCCAACAGAATTGTGGGCATCTCTTATAATTTGCCCCTATTTTAATTGATGTTAAAGTGCTCTGTAAATATGTTGCCTTCTCTGCTCAAAGAATATTATGTAAGGTTAACGGAAATGGGCTCGGAAATTGCAGATTTGACCTTGCTTTAGCTAGAACCCTTTGAGTGCCGATATCTCTGTGAGAGATGTTTAAAATATCTGCTAAAAATTCCAACATCGCTCACATTTGTTACATGAGTGCAAATAAAAAATGTTGTGTAAAATAGGGTTATATTTCCTATATAAGGTAAACATTACAGGTGATCATGATGTATAACTGTTTGCTTGGCAATTTTTCACACCTATGTTGACAAATTCACATGGCACTCAAAGGGTTAATAAAGCTGCTAATGTCACTACCATCATATAGGTGCATTTGTCTGATGCTCCCAAATGACACACATTTGGTCTGCAGTTGCAATGCATACAAACTTTTCTGTCGTGAACTGTAACAGTCAGATGGAGTTCTCAGATATTAAGCAAGTACCGGTTGACTGTTGAAGCATTTAAAGCGTTAAGGGGCAGCAAGCCAAACTATCAAAGGCACCAGAGCTAAAATTGTATCTTGGAACAGAACTAGACTGTTCTCTCTGGTGTCCAAGTCCTGCAATGGTTCTGTTCTAGTGCCTTGCTTCAGAACCACTAATCAGACATCCCACCGCAACGTACAAAACATTTTTTTCTGCAGTGAGATCAAGTTCAAGTACTTGTATCTCATATTATTTTATGTTAGGTAATGCAATCCTTTAAGGAGTATCATTACTTAATAAACACAAGATGGACTACATTCTTTGAGGTTATTTTCTTTGCAGTGCAAATACCTAAAAATTCAGGTAGCTCCAATAAAAGAGAGAGTAAATGACTGAATAATTGCAATACCAAAGTAAGTTAGAATGTGATGACAGGAATTATGCAACATCTAAATATTATCATAATTTCAACTCCCTTGCAGTCTCTTGTATCCCTGATATTGTCAATAATCTTCACTCATTAATGTACTCGTCCAGGTTCTCTCCCATAATGCCAAGGGCTCTAAACACAGCTCTCGGATTACACTGACTGTTCCATATTCATCACTATATCATAATACAGACTTTAAACAGACCAGTCAAGATTTATATGTTAATTTGATGCTGTATTTTAATCTGCAATGGCTACAGTTTTTTTTTCGTATCTGGACGACAAAATGACGATCAACCATGTTATGGTTAACCATGCTTAGTCTAACGTGTCTAGTTAGATGCCTTAAGATAGTCGACAGAGTCTAGATCGTCGGTAAGGAAAGTCAGACACAAGTGTGCCGACGGGAACGTAATCGTCAGACACAAGGTGAATATTTTTTAAGTTTATCACGTTTTTTTGCTTTACACCGACTTGGTTCATACTTTACCATCCAAGTGGGCATAGAGTGAGATTATAATAGTGGCAAGCCATGCGAGTAGATACTGTACACTTATTTGGTGTCCGTGTTGACCTATGTTGAAAAAAAACTCATGTCGACATTGTGACTGTTAATCACGCTCCCATTGACCTAAGTCTTGTGTCTTTCATTACCTTCGATTAGAAGCTGTCGATTATCTTTAGTCGTCTAACTACGTGTTTGACTAAGCGTGGTTCGACTAAACATGGTCAATCTAGACACTTTCGAGGAACTTTACCATACCCAGTTTTTTTAAGGGTGTCAAATTCAATCACCTATGAGGTGTGCCAATACTATGCGGGTTTCATAGCTATGAAAACCTTGTAAAAACAATTTTACCCACATTCCATAGATGTTTGATCAAGAAACAAGCAAGGTGTTCCTCTTTTATGAACCCGTTATGTAAGCAGATGCACCTCTTGTGAGTATAAGCTCTTAATTAATTTGTCCACATCTGCATAAGAAGAACACAATAAATCACATTATGTGAAATAATCACCTCATTTGTACAAACAAATTTAAAACATTAGCATAAACGTTTATATTATATTAACAACTACTCTAAGCATCAGTCCTTTTTGGGCATTTTCCATTGGCTAGTTAATCAGTTTTGTTGTGACCAGATATTCTTTTCAAATCTTAATTTCCAGGTACAATCCCAGGTCACAAATTTCGCCCTGGAAATATGTTTCCTAACTGGCCAAATGTGCAGTAGAACTAATTTATCTTTTTGCCTTTTTTTAATTCCATTTGTTGATTATAGTGGTGGTTCAAAGTTACTGATGATTTCTGGAATTGCATAAAACCAAATGACTGAAGGTTCACTTTTTTTATATAGGTATGGCCTGTGTTCTTAGGAGGAGGAACATGAGCTGTCAGTCATGGTGAGAAGGTGTTCTTCAGAGCTGGCTTATGAGGGGTAGGAAGTGACCATGCAGACATACTGTATAAATAGCTTTAGACCTATATTATTCTCACTTTTGTATAATAAATGTACATTTTAATGCAGAGTGTTTAAAATCAAAACCTTGATTAGCACAGCTCCCAAAATGTCTGCCTCCCATTTCTAGCAGACATTTTTACTTTATTGGTCTAATTTTACATACATTACTTAATTTAACCTAGATCATAGATTCTAATGCTCAGTCCCCAGGACCCCAATAATTCATGTTTTGCAAGACACCCATAAGCTAAATAATTAGCTTCTCATTACATCTTTTAAAATGTACGACCTGTAAAATGTCACTTGCTTGGGACCCTGAGGACCGTGTTAAAGAACTACTCCTCTAGATTATTATATTTCATTGGATCATATATACAACAATACAGAAATATTTGTAAAATCAGTTTTTTACTGGCCCCAGAAAGTGTGATTTCCTAAATTCTAGCACCTTTGTTAGGAGTCAACTACAAAATTCTGAAAATGTTTTTAGTAACCACAATAATGATGCAGCTTCTGTTTTGGAGAATTAACAGTTCACAAATATTATTTTGTGTGTAAGTAGTCAAAAATATTTTAAGTAGACAAATTTTAGAGAGGCCAAAAAAATCAGGGACAAATAGAAGTAGTCTTTGGGAAATTATTTATGATGATCAACTTAAAATGTGTTTTACTATTTTGCTTGCAGAATGTTGCAGTGAGCAACTTTCTAGGACCAAATATATTAAGCCTTAACAAGTGATAAAGTGGAGAGTGATAAAAAGTGATAAAGGACCAGCCAATCAGCTCCTGACAGTTAGGAGCTGATTGAGTGTTCCTTTATCACACTTTATTACTTTCCACTGTCTCACTTGTTAAGGCTTAACTTATTCTGTAGAACTGCAGATAGGACAGCAAAGCTAACAAATACTCATACTAAAGGACCACATAATACATTAATACCAATGTTAATTGGTTTACCATCATTAGGAATTAGAAATCAAATAAACATTTACTATATGACACATAATGATGCCACTGATAAGGCATAACACACCATGTGGTTGTGGATCCCATGACACCAAAGACAAATCTTGGACTCAACACAGCACTTACAGTTATATGGCTGAAGGCTTCATAAGGTCTTTATGACCTCCTTAAAAAGCTTTCATTTTATAGTGATTCCCAAATGCTGCATTTTTTGCTTGCGGTTCCAACAGAATGTATGTATTCCTTCCAGCAATATGTTTTAGATTACCTTAAACAATCCAAATAACATTTTTAATGGGAAACAACTCAGTTGCATCTGCCAACACTATACAAAGTCAACCACTGTACACTGCACCTAGTGATCCCAAGAAAGCAAGTGATGAATTGTGCTGTATCACTTATCCGCTTTTCTTTATCACACAAGGTATTTTGCTGGTAACTACTAAGCATTAGTTGGCGTTGAACATCAAATATCTTAAGATCTTAGCAGGGGGGAGAATAGTGGACTACATAATCCCTAACATGGACTGCTTTCAATCCGCCAACATCTCCAAAAACCCTTCATCGGATTAGTTTTGGTAAAAAATTATGATTATTCCTGGTCTACAAAATTATGTATTTCAGGCTCTAACATAAAAACAATCAGCTTAGATGATCCATTGTACAGTATATTACTCACATAGGGACTGATTCAGAGTTGTACTATACAGTATTGCACAGCAACAGGGAAGCAGAATGCAGCAGGTCTGGTGTAAATACACGTGTCCTGTCTACTGCCTTGGTCCACTGTTGCATCTCAAGTTGTACCATTGGTCATCGGATTAACCTATAAATTACTCAGATTTCTATCTCAGGTTTGCTGCCGAGGTCTGTACATCTTCATCACTAGACAATGATTTTGGCCCTTTCACAAAACAGGGGAGGCATGCCTCCATTTTGAGGAACAGGTCTCATTCCAAATGCCCTCATCCCATCAATCAGACTAGGGCTTAGAGGGCCTTGCATGCAAGGATGGAGGACCTATATTGCACATGCACAGTGTCCTCAATATCAAACTTGTATGTTAACTATCTGGGGCGTTTGCCCATGTGAACATCCAGCGTTTCATGGGCATTCTAATGAAAACACCGGGAGTTATTATGGTAATTCCAGGATGATGTGGGTGCAGGGGGTGGGTAGCTGATGTCATCGGATGTCAGCTGCCCGACCGCTTCCCGCACAGGGTGCCTGCAGATCTGAGACACCCAAAGCTTGGGCTATTCGCACAGGATCCTCATCTATGAGAGGCAGAAGGGTGGACCCCCAGTAGGTACAGTGACTGAAGAGATGTCAATTGTTGTCGGAGGTGTGCTACCACTGGACATAAAGATTTAGAACATGTATAATAAAGAAAAAGTATGTCCGTGTGTGATGTACCTGCTAGAACTCACACGAATAAAAAATAACTTTTATTAGTCATATTTAAGAAAGCGAAATATAAAAAAAACACATACAACAAATACACACTGTGTTAAAAAATGGTGGCTCTCTGATCTCATATACGGTAGAACTATACCAAAGTTCAAATACAGGAATGGGGGGCCGTGTTGTCCTTATAGTGTGGTAAAGTGCCACTGTGTTATGTCATAGGGTGGTTGGCCACAGTCCCTAGATAGAAGCGCACTGATGAGTAATCCTAAACAAAATAGAATCCTAAAAAATTTTTTAGGACATGTTTTAGGACAAATAGTGTTTAAGGTATTCAATAGTGGTGTGTTGGAGTCTGCCTGGACTGCTGTTAACCACAATAAGTATGTCGACACGGATGTCATAGGTTAAAGGGATGTCTCCTCCCGAACAAAAATACAGGCTAGTAATAATCACAGTGTACTAGGTCTATAGGCGCCTGTCACTGTTAAGCCTAGTAGGGGGTGACTCTTATATATCTCAATATCAGCATGTGCCGACACAGATGTCGTCACCTAAGGTGTGTCCCTTCCCAAACAAATATATATATAGGCTGGTGATTATTTCTGCGCACTGGATATATATAGGCGCTTGTCACCAGTAAGCCTAGTTATGGGTGGCCACCTGAGGTGTATATTATCAGTGATGATTTACAGTAAAATAGTCACCTAAAATAGCCAGAAAAGCTTGATCTCCTAAATTCTAGCAGAGAATTAATGCTCGGTCTCTTTAATTACCCGCAACAACGGGAGTCATATATAAAGATTGGCTGGTGAATATATCAACTGACATGTCGACATTATGTGTCAGTACTCGTACGGCAGGTAGATAGTGGATATATATCCAGTAATTGAATGGCAGGTGGGTGGTTGACCTATGTCCAAATATATGGCGAGTAATATTCTGCCTGAAATACTGTGTGCCACAATTTGTAGTCCTGATAGATATAGACAAGGCAGGTAGTTACTTATAGGGATGTCGACTTCCAAACAAATATTTATTATCAGGCTGGTGATACTCATATAGCGCTAAATAGGTATGCGCCTGTCACCAGTAAGCCTAGTTTGGAGTGACAGCCTAAGATGTGAACTCTCAATAGTAATTTGACTCGGAACCCCTTTAGGAGTAACAGAAAATAGACACAATTTTTCAATCTCTCAATTACCCGAAAACGGTAATAATATGGAGACTGGTGGTAATAATATTGTGGTAATCGCTCATGGGGATGAATCAAATTTCATCTCTGCAGAGTGAGGTTAATATAGTAGTCAGGTAGTCTAGTTATCAGGTGTTCGTGGACACAGTAGGTGAAAAGTCGACACTGGGTGTCAGCAGTTTGTTGGCAGACAAAGAAAAAAATTTTTTTTAATAAAGATTTTAATAATTTTTAACAGTAAATGAGAAACACTAGGTCCTGCATACCATTAAGATAGTATAACCGGTACACGATCGGTTCTAATGGTATAAAGACCAATATACAAATAACATGTACACCATATATTGAGCTGTCACAGCAGGTAATGCAATTTACCTCAAATGACAGAGTCACTATATAGGTTGGTTCACGTGTGTATAACAATATGTTGGAGCTGTATAGAGGAAGTGTTCCAAAACCCTTAATGCGGGTAATGGGAGTAATGTGATATTCTGCCCCAAAGACAAATGGTGAATGTCAGATGGGTGGGAAACAATTTCCTACAAAACTTCCTCCGTGAGCTAGTACCTAGCGACTCAGAGGTAACTGCCGCTGCGCAGTAGCAAGCGTGAGGCTGTCCTCACACTATCTGTCAGTGCGCATCTAATAGGGCTTCCTGTAAATAAAAATACATCAATCAAAATACATCCTAGTAAATGTAAGGATCAGAGAGCGACACCGCTAGCCGGCGCACGCTTCGCAAACAGCTTTTTCAAGGCCAACCCGTCTGGCCAAACTGAGGCTGTTAAATACCCTCCCTGAAGTGGGCGCGGTATGATTGAAAGTTGCTGCGTCCTATAAACTTTGGTCCGTCTCATCAAGACAGTTCTGATTGGTAACGGGGCGTGGTAACCCCCGGGGATGATTGACAGCTGTCAAATCCCTGCAGACTCCCAAAGTATTGATAATACAGTGGTTAATCTCCGTGTCATGCACTGTGATCCTATCCAGGTAGCGTACGAACAGTATAATGTTACGTTCGGATGCCGCGGTATTGTTCCGCTACAGGCTGCTGTTCTATTGTGCCTGTCTGTTCCGGGCTTCCTACGTGGGAGTTAATGTCTCAGGTATTGGCAGCCGTCAGGCAGGTTCCCACAGAGCTGATAGGTAAGTAATTTGCGAGGAGGGGGAAAGAGAGGAAAATATGGAGATATGTACTTGCTGAGCAAAAGAATCACAGGTCCGTAGGCGAGGACGGTATCTATATTTTTGATTATCATGTACATATAGGCAGATGGAGGATGAGAAAAGATCTGATTGGGAACGGGGCATGGTAGCCCCCAGGGATGATTGACTGCTGTCACTTCTCATTCTCTGTAGTATCCCGGGATATAGATACAGCGGTTAATCACCGTGTCATCGGTTGTGATCATATCCAGGAAGTGTACAAGCAGTATAATGTTGCGTTTCAAAGCCGCAATCTTATTCTGCTAAGACTGCTATTCTATTGTGCCCGTCTGGTCAGGGCTTCCTACGTGGGAATAGATATCCCAGGCAGTAACAGCCGTCAGGCAGGTTCCCACAATGCTGGTAGGTAAGTAATTTACGAAGAGGGGGAAGAGAAGAAAATACAAAAATGTGCATTTGCTGGGCAGAAGAAACACAGGTCCGTGGCAAGAGCGATATCTGTATTTTATCATTGTCATGTACATGTATGGGCGGGTGAAGGATGAGAGAATCTCCAACCACCCTTAAACCCTGTTTCGAAAGTGTCCATCTCTCCCTACAGTTGTAAGGTATTTAGGCAAATAGTGGTAGAATTACTGATCTTCATGAGGGATACATATAATGTTACTAGTAAAAAACACAGAGAGACATAAGGGGGTGAAGATTTAATAATGGTATCGTGTCTGTTGTACAAGTGGCAATGAATGACACTATTTTAATTGTCATTCATTGCCACTTGTACAACAGACACGATACCATTATTAAATCTTCACCCCCTTATGTCTCTCTGTGTTTTTTACTAGTAACATTATATGTATCCCTCATGAAGATCAGTAATTCTACCACTATTTGCCTAAATACCTTACAACTGTAGGGAGAGATGGACACTTTCGAAACAGGGTTTAAGGGTGGTTGGAGATTCTCTCATCCTTCACCCGCCCATACATGTACATGACAATGATAAAATACAGATATCGCTCTTGCCACGGACCTGTGTTTCTTCTGCCCAGCAAATGCACATTTTTGTATTTTCTTCTCTTCCCCCTCTTCGTAAATTACTTACCTACCAGCATTGTGGGAACCTGCCTGACGGCTGTTACTGCCTGGGATATCTATTCCCACGTAGGAAGCCCTGACCAGACGGGCACAATAGAATAGCAGTCTTAGCAGAATAAGATTGCGGCTTTGAAACGCAACATTATACTGCTTGTACACTTCCTGGATATGATCACAACCGATGACACGGTGATTAACCGCTGTATCTATATCCCGGGATACTACAGAGAATGAGAAGTGACAGCAGTCAATCATCCCTGGGGGCTACCATGCCCCATTCCCAATCAGATCTTTTCTCATCCTCCATCTGCCTATATGTACATGATAATCAAAAATATAGATACCGTCCTCGCCTACGGACATGTGATTCTTTTGCTCAGCAAGTACATATCTCCATATTTTCCTCTCTTTCCCCCTCCTCGCAAATTACTTACCTATCAGCTCTGTGGGAACCTGCCTGACGGCTGCCAATACCTGAGACATTAACTCCCACGTAGGAAGCCCGGAACAGACAGGCACAATAGAACAGCAGCCTGTAGCGGAACAATACCGCGGCATCCGAACGTAACATTATACTGTTCGTACGCTACCTGGATAGGATCACAGCGCATGACACGGAGATTAACCACTGTATTATCAATACTTTGGGAGTCTGCAGGGATTTGACAGCTGTCAATCATCCCCGGGGGTTACCACGCCCCGTTACCAATCAGAACTGTCTTGATGAGATGGACCAAAGTTTATAGGACGCAGCAACTTTCAATCATACCGCGCCCACTTCAGGGAGGGTATTTAACAGCCTCAGTTTGGCCAGACGGGTTGGCCTTGAAAAAGCTGTTTGCGAAGCGTGCGCCGGCTAGCGGTGTCGCTCTCTGATCCTTACATTTACTAGGATGTATTTTGATTGATGTATTTTTATTTACAGGAAGCCCTATTAGATGCGCACTGACAGATAGTGTGAGGACAGCCTCACGCTTGCTACTGCGCAGCGGCAGTTACCTCTGAGTCGCTAGGTACTAGCTCACGGAGGAAGTTTTGTAGGAAATTGTTTCCCACCCATCTGACATTCACCATTTGTCTTTGGGGCAGAATATCACATTACTCCCATTACCCGCATTAAGGGTTTTGGAACACTTCCTCTATACAGCTCCAACATATTGTTATACACACGTGAACCAACCTATATAGTGACTCTGTCATTTGAGGTAAATTGCATTACCTGCTGTGACAGCTCAATATATGGTGTACATGTTATTTGTATATTGGTCTTTATACCATTAGAACCGATCGTGTACCGGTTATACTATCTTAATGGTATGCAGGACCTAGTGTTTCTCATTTACTGTTAAAAATTATTAAAATCTTTATTAAAAAAATTTTTTTCTTTGTCTGCCAACAAACTGCTGACACCCAGTGTCGACTTTTCACCTACTGTGTCCACGAACACCTGATAACTAGACTACCTGACTACTATATTAACCTCACTCTGCAGAGATGAAATTTGATTCATCCCCATGAGCGATTACCACAATATTATTACCACCAGTCTCCATATTATTACCGTTTTCGGGTAATTGAGAGATTGAAAAATTGTGTCTATTTTCTGTTACTCCTAAAGGGGTTCCGAGTCAAATTACTATTGAGAGTTCACATCTTAGGCTGTCACTCCAAACTAGGCTTACTGGTGACAGGCGCATACCTATTTAGCGCTATATGAGTATCACCAGCCTGATAATAAATATTTGTTTGGAAGTCGACATCCCTATAAGTAACTACCTGCCTTGTCTATATCTATCAGGACTACAAATTGTGGCACACAGTATTTCAGGCAGAATATTACTCGTCATATATTTGGACATAGGTCAACCACCCACCTGCCATTCAATTACTGGATATATATCCACTATCTACCTGCCGTACGAGTACTGACACATAATGTCGACATGTCAGTTGATATATTCACCAGCCAATCTTTATATATGACTCCCGTTGTTGCGGGTAATTAAAGAGACCGAGCATTAATTCTCTGCTAGAATTTAGGAGATCAAGCTTTTCTGGCTATTTTAGGTGACTATTTTACTGTAAATCATCACTGATAATATACACCTCAGGTGGCCACCCATAACTAGGCTTACTGGTGACAAGCGCCTATATATATCCAGTGCGTAGAAATAATCACCAGCCTATATATATATTTGTTTGGGAAGGGACACACCTTAGGTGACGACATCTGTGTCGGCACATGCTGATATTGAGATATATAAGAGTCACCCCCTACTAGGCTTAACAGTGACAGGCGCCTATAGACCTAGTACACTGTGATTATTACTAGCCTGTATTTTTGTTCGGGAGGAGACATCCCTTTAACCTATGACATCCGTGTCCACATACTTATTGTGGTTAACAGCAGTCCAGGCAGACTCCAACACACCACTATTGAATACCTGAAACACTATTTGTCCTAAAACATGTCCTAAAATTTTTTTTAGGATTCTATTTTGTTTAGGATTACTCATCAGTGCGCTTCTATCTAGGGACTGTGGCCAACCACCCTATGACATAACACAGTGGCACTTTACCACACTATAAGGACAACACGGCCCCCCATTCCTGTATTTGAACTTTGGTATAGTTCTACCGTATATGAGATCAGAGAGCCACCGTTTTTTAACACAGTGTGTATTTGTTGTATGTGTTTTTTTTATATTTCGCTTTCTTAAATATGACTAATAAAAGTTATTTTTTATTCGTGTGAGTTCTAGCAGATCTGAGACACCACAGAGGTGTCTCAGATCTGTGAGCGTTTGCAAAGTCATTCGATGTTCGCCGACCATCGAATAATTCTGTCCCCGCACGCATAGATGAGAATGGATGTGTATGTTACACATACATTCGCATGCCTGCAGGGGATCGCGAGGGGGGGCAGCCGTGCAGGCGGCGTCTGGTAGACTCGCAAGGCTGCAAAATTTATTCCATACAGTATCCATTGTTTCATATGATCAATGTGTACATTAATGTCCAGTGTCTACAGTGTTACTAGATTCTTCTACCGCTTACCCAGACTCTAGCTCTTGCTCTGATGTTCTTCAGTGGGAGATTGTGTTTGCCATGGACACTGGTGCAAACCTTCACTGGTCCTTTAATATTGGTGACAATAAAATATGGAGACGCACATTTTCCCTTGGAATACCACATAATACTCACAACGCCATTACTGAGGCATGCATAATCAGTCTTGCTAATAACTGACCAATATTTATGTTTGCACAACACTTTTGTTGAACTTTTGCAAAAGTTCTTGATAAAAGTCGTAGAGACTGAAAAGTCAAACTAAAAAGAACCCCAGTGTGGTCTTTAATTTCTTGTATATGTCCTGTGAGTGCCGCCATCTCCATCCCATATATATATATATATAAATATATATATATATATATATTTATACATTTGGATGAACACCCTCAAATCTCATCTACTGAAAGGTTGCTGACATAACTCAGCATAATATTTTTAATCAACACATTTATAACATTTAGAGGGGGATTTATCAAACATTCTAAAGATTGAATAAATGTGCAAGTACAGAGGTTGCCCATAGCAATAAATTAGCATCTACTGATTATTTTATAGAATGTACTTGAAAACTGCTAGCTAGAAGTTGATTGGATGCATAACTAACCAAGCAATGCACTTGTTTAGTTCTGCAAATCTGGAATGTGCCCAGATGCCTATGTGGGGCTGTATTAGAGTCATCGATTCTCTCTTACCTTTACAGAAAAGTCTGCAGAAAGAGGACCAGCCATCCTGAGGATTTCTTTATCAGGAAATCTCTGGAAGTCAACAGTTGTGTTGTCCACAAGAAAGGAACCAGTGTTACTGAGGCTGTTCTCCCCTTTCATACCTTGCAAAGTTTTGGTTTCCAGGTCTGAAATGGTAAATGGTCAATAAGGTAAACATGCTTTCTGAAAGTAGCTCTGAAATGTATGTTTTGCTATGTAATACAGCATGATGCTGGAAATATACACAATGGGGGGAATTCAACCGTAGCGCCAGCAGTTGAATGTCCTGTGCACCCGGTGGATATATTTAATTCGTGCTCCTGTCGGGTGCGACCAGCGGCTAGCGCCGGCATTTCAGAGTGGAAATGTGTTAAAAGTTAACCATCTAGGTGCTCAAACAGGACTTTTCACATTAGTTTAGTCAGGTTTACACAACTAAACCAGATACCAATGAGCTTGATCAGCGCATTAATAAACATCAATTGAATATCGCCTCTGTAATCTCCCCTAACTTGAAACAAATAATCCTCTGGCGTTAACAATGTAATTCCCCCAATAAATGTACAACAGTGAACAAGTGAAAAGAAAGACACAACAGATGGACAGTTTATTTAAGGCTCTGCCCACTACCAATGACTTTATTATTTGGAAGGAAGGCCAAGGCCAGTTTTCATATATATTCTTATATAGCGCACACATATTCCGCAGCGCTTTACGGAGAGAATATTTGACCACTCACATCAGTCCCTGCCCCAGTGGAGCTTACAATCTATATTACCTACCACATGTACACACACACACAGACATTCTAGGGTTATTTTATTTTATTTTTTTTGGTAGCCAATTAACCTACCAGTATATTTTTGGATTGTGGGAGGAAACCGGAGTACCCGGAGTAAACCCACACAAGTACGGGGAGAATATACAAACTCCGCACAGTTAGGGCCATGGTGGGTATTGAACCCACGACCTCAGTGCTGTGAGGCTGTAATGCTAACCATTACACCATCCGTACTGCCCCGAATATATATATATGGTGACAGGAAGTGCTCCCAGGTGTACAGTGCATGCTTTTAGAGGGGCAGCGAAGGGGTCAGTGTATGCTATAGGAGGCAGTGAATGAGCTGTGAGGAAAGGGGGTGAAGGGTCAGTCAGTTTTCTGACAAGGGCAGTGCTGTGAGGGGTCAGTAAGTGCTCTGATGTGGAAGGTGAGTGCTGTTAGGGGTCAAGGAGGGGATCAATGAGTGCTGCAAGGTCAGTTCATTCTGTGAGAGGCTTAGGGAGATATTCAATCTCTGCTGCTATTTTTGACGGGGAAATAGTGGCGGGCGCCTATTCAATGCTGTCTTTGAACAAGCATCTAGTCCGAACGGGCTCGACTTTAAAAGCTGTCGGGCCCATTCTGGCGAGATAAGCTGTAGATTGTTGTGATCATGGCGTATCTTGACGATCCATGGCCTTATCCTGTAGCCATGCCTCTTTTTTTGCTGATTGGCAGGCGGGACATTGATTCCCGCCTGCTGATATGCAGTCGAGGAAAATTAAAATGGGCCAGGGTCATCGCTGTCGGGACCAACAATTGTGACCCTGGATTGAATACCTCCCTTAGTGTTCAATGGAAGGGACTGTCAGAGAGAGAGAGATAGAGGGATTAATGAAGGACAGCTATAGAGGGGCAATCTAGGATTGATTGCATTTGCCCCCCAGGATAAAAGTTGCCAGCAAACCCCTAATTCAGTTTATAAAACAAATTTGTCATAGTATTAAAAGCAAGCAAGATTAACAATGCTGCGCATGCGCCGGACCCGGGAACCTAATTAAGCCCCAGGGGTAGCCCATGGAGGCTTGGGCCAGCGCATGCGCAGTATGTATGAAGTTACTGCGCATGCGCTGGCCCCGTGCAGGGGACCGGCAGGTGCGGGGAGCGCAGCGGCAATGGCAGTGGAGGGGTGGGGGCACATTGCAGCAGCCCCCCTCCTCCAAAAGGGTAAGAGCTGCCAGTGATCACCGTCCACTTTATCACTTCACCAGGCTTAATATTGTGTATCAGCCCCAGCCTGCATTAAGAATAAAGCATTACATATGCATTTACACTGGAGGACTTTTATCTCTATACTTCTAGTGAAACGGCGATGATTATAATTAGCACTGCCGATTATGGCATGGCCATTATCCTATCGCTTTTAGCATTCTGTAAATGTATGTTCCTTTTTTATACATTTTCTGTAACACAAGTGCCACAAGGCACATAGTAATGTTATTTAACTGTATAGAATGACATTTTGCGTAACGCTCCCTTCCTAACACCGAAGGTTGAGTTTAGCTCCTAGTACATGCTATTTATTATATGCAGCCTGAAGGAGCACTGAGCGTTTCCTTACAGCTATCTGACTGAACCAAGTGATTACAAGGTGCTAATCCCTCAAAATGTACTATTTCAGAATGCCAAATGTGAACGAATGCATAAATCTAACAGCTGCCATTAGCAGATATACTATACTTAAGGTTCATGCAGTGCCAGAAGAGAAATTCAGTAACCGCTCCTCCCTCCTCCTCCTCCTCATCATCTACAGAACTTCATGTTATGATTGCACACGAACAGCAGCTTTGCCTATTGGAGGGCTACCTAACACGGGGTTTCCATTTCATTGTAGGTAATTGTGTAAAAAAAAAGTAAACAGAACCATTTTCAGAAAAACACTGTCACCTCCAAGCACACTAATGATGTGCTGAGCAGCGCTAACGTTTGCATGGAATACAACCCTGAAGGCATTGAGTTTCCTGTTTCCACAAGTCATTTCCTTCCTACATGAATTTTTGCAGCAAAGGTAACACTTGCACCAATTGTTTTCAGAGCAGTTTTAGTTCTACTGTTCAAGGTTTGGTCCGTCTGGCAGATTTTCTACTGTGTAGTTCAGTTTGTTTTCTAAAAAATATATTTGAGAGTCAATGGCCGCTTGTCTCCAAATTATGACTTCCCTGTCCAAATAGTGCCCAAGTTACATGTTTCTATGTTCCAATAGAAGTGATTTATTAATGCAGTATTAAGTGCATACCCAGCTATGATTATGGGCCAGAAACAAATCAGACATGCTTTGCTGGAAATAAAATAAAAAAGCATACACAGAAATGTGTTATTCGCCTATATGCATATGTGTGACTGCCACAGCGTGCATACCTGGATTGCTTGTACCATCACCACTGTGTACTTGAATCTACTGAATACTACTGTGGGTGCAAAAGGAATACCTTTTAAATGGCATACAGTATTTACTCTATGATTAGGTCGAATTTCACATAGAGGTGGGGCAGATGTAACATGTGCAGAGAGAGTTAGATTTGGGTGGGGTTGTGTTCAAACTGAAATCTAAATTGCAGTGTAAAAATAAAGCAACCAGTTTTTACCCTGCACAGAAACAAAATAACTCCCCCAAATCTAACTCTCTCTGCACATGTTACATCTGCCCCACCCGCAGTGCACATGGTTTTTTCCATCTGCAAAAATTACAGCCTTGCTATCAGGTCTGAATCAGGCCCATAGTCCGCATCCTCATGTGAACACAGTTACAACCCAGTCAAGGCTTCTGAGGTTTTGAGCATAGATATTACCGAAAAAAGGTCACGACTCTATACTGTACATGCATGTGCTCATTTCATAGCATGAGCAGTGCGAGACAAATAGAAAGGGCATATGTTCAGCTTTCCATCAGCCCTATATGAGCACAACTGATACTCTCTAACTGCTTACAGTAGATGGAAGATATAGGCAACATGGATATAAAAATCAGCCAAACATTGTCATTAGCACAAAAATGTCAACAGTAAAAATGATGCTACGTACACTATTAATATGTCACATGACATGTCCTACACATTGCAGCGCCATATTACAGGTACTGTAACTACCTTTCAGATTGCTGATATATTTTGTTTTCTAGTCTCTGTTTGACATTATTAGCTTCATATCAGCCTAGTGGTTGATCCTTTTATTTGCGATGGGTAAGAGGTGCCGTTTAAATGCGTTTTAACGTCGGCAATGGCACCCCAATTAACCCGATATCACATCCTTCACTGGGCCGGATTCGCTCTAAATTATTCACAGCCCTATGGTTAAGAGTGAAGTCCGTCCGCCGTAAGGTGCGTCCGGTGCCATGATGATTTGCCACGGCTAATAGGATCGACCCCCTAAATCTATTAAAATTGGTCCTTGTAAAAATATTATCAATACAGTAGTTGGCAACCCTGGTTAGCAGGCTTTTTCACTGTGTGGACAGAACATTATGGAGCAAATGCACATTGGGATACCAACCAATCAGCTCCTAACTATAGCCTGTAACATGACAGTTAGGAGCTGATTGTCTGTGTCCCTTTCACTCTTTACTTTATTAGTACATTTGCCCCTTTGTCTATAAACGAGGCGGGTGTGGATCGTTTGGTCTACAATAACTAGGTTGACACGCATGGGGCCGACACTACTAGGTCGACATGCAGCAAGGTCGACATGGGTTAAGGTCGACATGGGTCAAGGTTGACATGGGTCTAGGTCGACATGACATTAGGTCGACACAAGCATTAGGTCGTAATGGGCAGGGTCGACAGTCAAAAGGTCAACATGGGGTTTTTCACTGTATTTTTACCCGAATGTCGACACAGTTTGAAGTGCACCGCATCCCCTTGCACTGCTCGCTTCACTCGCGATGCTTTGGGCACGGTGCCTTGCTACGTTCGGCACACTATTTTATTCTCCCACCACGCCCTAGTGGATGGTAGGGAATGAAATACTGCCTGTCGGTACATGTCGGCTCAAAAAACAGTGAAAAACCCCATGTCGACCTTTTGATTGTAGGCCGAGCCTATGTTGACCTAACGTCACGTCAACCTAGACCCATATCGACCTTGACCGATGTCGACCTTGCTGCATATCGACCTAGTGGTGTCGACCCAATGCTTGTCGACCTAGTTGTTGTAGACCTAATGACCGTATCCCAACGAGGAAACCACATTTCATTCATCATATTGCAAAAGAATAATAAACACTTGAAATATTTATCTTACAGAGACATATTTTAATAACTATACTTACACAGATGATCAGGACCTTTAAGCACCAGCCGAATGTGCCTGCTTCCATATGGTATTACAACCACCGTTTCATCCACTAGAAACACACAGAAAATGTAAGTAGACCTTAACTCACTTTTGTAGAATAAGATATGAAGTGTAATGGCTTTAGTAACAGAATATATAGTAATTATTTCTCAAAACAGGGAGTATACAGTATATAAATATTAAAAAGCAAATAAAATATATTCAATAAATAAATATATTTGTTGAAGTTATAAGCATAGATAATGTGTACACAGTATCCAGTTGCAATTCAGGACATATTTAAAACAAATTCCTGTGTGGTTAAAGTTGCAGCTATTACTCTGCTACAGATTTAGGGCCAGATGTACTAAGTGTGAAAGGTGATAAAATGGAGAGTAATAAACCACCATCCAATTAGCTCCTAACTGTCATGTCTAAGGTTGTGTTTAAAAAAAAAAGAAATGTAGAATCTGATTGGTTGGTTGTTTTCACTCCCCATTTTATCACTTTTCAAGACTTATGTAGGGTACACACCAGAACGATCATGATCGTGAATAGATTGTGAGACGATCATATGATGGTCGCATGATCTGTTGCCGCACATGATCTGCCTCTGATCCGATCACGATCCTGACTGCAGCAGGAAGGATCTGCGAAATGACCAAACGACCAGTTGGGACGTACATCAGACCGGAATCGGACCTAAAACATGGCAACACATGCCCAATTTACATCCAATTTCTATTGAAATTTGGGGAATGGAGGCTACCGTATATACTTGAGTATAAGTCAACCCAAATATAAGCCGAGGCACCTAATTTTACAACAAAAAACTGGGAAAACATATTGACTCAAGTGAGACCCTCACCCGAGTATAAGCCGAGGGGGGCTTTTTCAGCATAAAAAATGTTCTGAAAAAGTAGGCTTATACTCGAGTATATATGGTAAATCATTCTGGTGTGCACCCAACATTAGTACTCATCCATAGTGGTATTTCTCTGTGCCTGAAGTGCCAATAAGACGCAAATGTAAAGAAAAATTGGGACGCTACACAGATTGTAGTGGCTCATCTCGTGGCACATGGCGTATTGAGGCTAGGTGTATCATGACACATCTGTAGGTAAAATTGGAAGCATATTATTAACCCTTTCTATGTAGCCACTGGAACGCAGAGCTTCAATTTATTTTGTACTGTTAAATTAACATAATATTCTGTTTGTTTAAAAAAAAAATCCACAAGCATTACACAATATAGGAAACCAAGTTTTTATAATAAAGCTCGCCCCACTGAAATAGGAATATAAAATAAAAAGTTAATTTGCTAGTGTAATTTTTTAACTTCTTTTCGAGAATGTTTTATTGAACTACAACCATAGTAAACATAACCGCAATGATTGCAATCAGAACCACAACCACAATGATAGCAAACCAAAATAAATCGAAATATTTGAAAGTAAAAGTTAAAAAGAGGCAAGTGGTACCATACTAGAGGAATTGCATATCAAAACTGTTTAGGTTAGGTTAGAAAATATATATAACATCCATTGTGCTTCTCCAATATGTCACTCAGAAATATGGGTCAATATGCGGAAATATGTAGAAAAAAATAGCAATATCAAATAGTCCAAAAGTAAATGTGGGGTAGATGTATTAAGCAGTGATAAGGGAGGAGAAGTGATAAAGTGCCTGGTACTTTATCACCGACCATTCAGCTCCTGACTGTTCCTTTTTAAACCCAGCCTGTAACTTAACAGTCAGGAGCTGATTGGGCGGTGATAAAGTACCAGGCACTTTATCACTTCTCCTCCCTTATCACTGCTTCATACATCTACCCCTGTGTTCTAAACAGCATAAACACTCACTTCTCTGATCCCATGATGTGGATCTTTGTCAATACCCCTGAGAGCTTGTCTCCTTTCCCAAGAAAAGCAGAGACACAATCTAACACTAAACCTATATTGCAGCAATATAGATGTCTATATAAATCCAATCCTGGTGTGTTATTATACAATTAAGATGTCACAAGATTATAGAGATAATGGTGTTATTCAGATCTGACTGCTGTTGTGTGATTTTGCAAGCCGGTCGATTATCGAATCACTGCTCATGTGTCTGGGCCGCAGATGCCAAACAGCAACGAATATAGAGCTATTGTTTTATTCACAACCTGGCTGCAGTTTTATTGACAGGCAGTTGCAGTTTGTGGTTGGTAACCTGACATTTTTTGGGAGTGTCAGCTCCGGCCTCGATCAGTCTGTCTCTATCACAGAGTTGTGGTAGGGTCAGAGTTACACACTCTTGCACAGACTGGGAAATCATTCGATTGTGAGTGAGTTGAGAACGGATTTGCAGAACGCTGATCGATTTGCAAGCCATTAGCAGACTTGCACGGGCAGGATTTCATTCTGTCGGAGCCGCAGCTAACTGATCGCAGGCCTCTGCAATTGTGCACAGCAGCGATCAAGTCTGAATAAGGCTCAATGATATTGACATTGCTTACCTCAATTAAAGGGTCATTCAATGCCAAATCATCACAAAAAAGTAACTTCTCAACCCGACCGTCTCAGATTTTCATGTCTTGAAGCTAAGGGACCATCATTTTCATAAAAAGAATAGTTTTAGGTTTAAATATTGACTTCTGCATTTCAGGGTCACCTTATATGACCTTTGACCTTGAATATCTTTTTTTTTGTGCATAAAGTATGTTATGCAGTTAAATACAATCTCTCTTTTGGTATAAGTTTCATTTTGAGATGACTTTGTGAACAGGAGCAAAACTAAACATTAAATACAGAAGTTAAACCATTTATGCATTAACCATGCAGCTGGCAAGTTCAGACTTGTCTTGTATTGGTAATAAATAAATAATAAGAATAAAAAAAAAGCAGGAATATTAATATTATGGCGTGTTCAATTAAAACATGAGAACATATAATTATTTGTGTTATTAGTTTATTTAGACTGTGGAACAGATGTATTAAGCCTGGTGAAGAGATAAAGTAGAGAAAAGGAGGAGATAAAATGAAAGGAGATAAAGGGTGAGATTTAATAGGATGAGAGATTCAGATTCAAGTGAAAGATTTGGGAAGAAATCTCCAGGTTTTTTAAAGTGGCAATCATTTACACTGCAAAACCAGTTTGATTTTGAAGTGTAAATTATTGCTGCTTTAAAAAACCTGGATTTCTTACCAAATCTCTCACTTTCTGAATCTCTCATCCTATTAAATCTCACCCAAAGCATCAGCCAATCAACTGCATTAAAAAAATGACAGATGGGTGTTGATTGGCTGGTGTGTTATCTCCTTCCATTTTTTTCTCCACTTTTTCTCTTCACCAGGCTTAATACATCTGCCCCTCTGTTTGTCTATTGTTGTGACTAATAGTGTGTACACACGGGTACAATCAGCATGAGATTTTGACTATATAGTCAAAATCGCATGCAGATCGCACAGGTTTTTTACCTTGCAATCCCGATGTGCTCCTGTGACAGCACAAATCGAAACCCAGATAGACAGGGCAGCAATGACTATATAGTGCAAATCTAATGCAGATAGCAAGAATTGTATGTAAAAAGTACATAGATAGCAAAGATTGTATAGCACTGGAATCTTAAGTCGAATAGCAAGGGAATGTCACTGTGTGTACACAGCATTAGATGAAGGTCAGAACACATTTTATGACCAATTTTATGCAGAAATCCAGGTCCAAAGGGTTCACATACTTTTTCTTGCAACTGAGCTTTCAGCAGCATAGTTATGCCTGGTACACACCAGGACGACTAGGGCCCGATCCCCTCAATCTAGATGCAATTCCGACCAATTGGATGTAGATTGTAGGTAGATTGGGCCCTTTTTTTCCCTGTTCTGGTCCGATCCCGATCTGATGCGCGGCCCCGCGGGTCGGTCGTTATTCAGATCCTACCTGTTGCAGGTAGGATCTGAAGAACGACCATACAGCCGGATGCGGGTCACCATCGGATCGGACCCGAACGGGTCGGACGAGACACTGACGACCCGCTCACGATGTGCATCGTGAGCGGGTCGTCGTGGTGTGTACCCTACATTAGTGTATGAATGAATTAAGTGCTGTACTTACTATTTGGTTTTTATCCTGTTCCCAAAGGCTTCCCAAAATGAAACATATCAAAAGAAAGATTGTATTTAACTGTAAAACATACTTTATGTACAAAAAAATTGAAACCTGCATTTTTTGAGATATTCAAAGTTAAATGTCATGTCATCATGTGAACTTGAAATGCAGAAGTCAATACTTAAACCTAAAACAATTTTTTTTAATGAAAACTATGGTCCCTTAGCTTCAAAACAAGAACAGCAGCTACTGGAAGTTCTACCACAATTAGAAGCAAAGGAATTTTTAGTTGACCGTGCAAACATACATTTTACATGTTTTGTTATGTTTGCAACACTGTTGTATTAAACTGTGTATCCCTGAGGGCTAAAATCTAACACATGAAAGTAACTTTATGCCATCTACCATTGAACCACATTTTATGAAGATCTGAGATGGTCAGGTTGGAAGCTGTGATGATTTGGCATGGAATGACCGCAAAACGAGTCCAAAATGGGCAGAATATTAGATATTACTTAACTCTTTGAGTGCCAACATCTCTGTGAGAGATGTTCAAAATATCCAGCAAAAATGCCAGCGTCGCTCACATTTTCTATATAAATTCAAATAAAAAATGGGAAAAAAAAGATTATATTTCCTTTTATAAGGTAAACACCACAGGTCATTATAATGAATAAAAAATGTTTGCTCTTCAATTTTTACACCTATTTTGACAAATTCACTTGTCACTCAAACGGTTAAAACACCAAAAGAGAGCAATCTCATAGATCAGTGGGATTTCCAATCACGGCATGCATTCCACTGCAGAACGTAAGCTCTAACTTCCAGGATTAGTGTAAAACAAGGAATCTTGTGATTACAAATCATCCAAAGATAATCTAATTATTTATGTAGTACCATTAATCATATAGATGTGTCTTCATACTGTACATCTAGCTTCAACTAGAATGCACCAGGAGACTGCGCTGTATATCTTTGTGTGAGTGAGTCTGTAAACTGAGCACAACAGAACTTGTATTGGTCTATATCAGATGAATTAATACTTTCTGCCAATTAAAATGAGCAATTAGATTAACAAATGTCATGCTTTCATGCGTGTAATTAACTTTTAAAAATATACTGTACAATATTGCAAATGAAGGACTAGATGCATTGGCATCTGTGGGGGGAACTGGTACATTTTACAACCCTCCCGCTTCGCCCTCCTTATTCCCCATGTAGGGAGCCAGTGAGGAGAGAGATGAGAGGCTGTTGCCGCAGCACAGCCACTCTCCCCAGCTCAGCACACACTACACAGTGCTGACAAAGAGCTGATAGCCTAGTGCTCTTGATCCACCACTGACTAACCCAAGCATTACAACGTTCTTATGTTTAATAGACGTATACATATAAATAGCCCCAACTTACGAATACCCTTTTCACCTTGTGGAAATAACCTGCCAGCTTGATCTGGGTTGAGGTGAGGTGTGAAAGCAACACACCTAATAACCAGGGTTGACCTACCTGGCAATTGGACCCAGATTATTAGAAGGGTTAAAACCAAATTGGCCTGTGTACAATGGGTGACCTAGGTTTTGCGTGAAAGTGTTGGACCCAGATCTGAGCCGGGCTGGGCCTGGGACCGCATTGCGATCTGAAAGCGATATTATATAGAGGCCATGCCTTATAATCACTAACAGATGATACCCTTTTGGTAACTTGTTATGTAGATTTGTTAGAAGATATTAAACTTTAGGTTAGATTTCATGTGAATTTGTTGCAATAATAGTTATATTTTACTACAGAGTTACGGTTTGTGTTGACCAATTGTAAGAATTTCCAATAAATACACTTTGGTTCCAAGAAAATGATAAATGACAAGGGAGGTGACATCTTATTATAGCCACTAGTCTAATACTATTACTATAATATGATATAATGTAAAGTAAAGACAAACTAGCCATTAAGGAAAAGTATAGTTATAGCAATAAAAACACCTCATATAAAACAGCTTGCAGAAAAATCCTACAGCCTACTTCTACACAAACAAGGCTGTAGATAAAGCATTTTATTTTTGCAGATATGCTAGGATATTGTATAATCAGGTAAGGAAATAGCATAATTAAAAGCATCTTTAAAAAAAAATATTCTGACACTGAAAGGTCAAAAGAGTCCTGTAATAGCCAATGCTTTTGCTTTCTGAGAATTAGATTTAGACGTGTTTTATATAGAAGGCTCCCTATAGATTTCTCATGCTTAAGAATAGTGCAGATTTCATGTGCTTTTCCAAGTACGATATTCTCCGGCTTACACTCCCCACTGCATCCAGGCTCCTGCATTTGTCTTAAATTAGGGAAACATAAAAATAACTGTTCACAAGGTTTACATTAGATGCAATGTGAAAATGAAGCAGACCTTTCATTTCTTCCGGTGTTGGATGAAGTCAAGCGAAGAGCAAAAAAATAAAAAGCTTAAAAGGTTTCCCTGTCCATAAAAAGAGCAACAATGCTATATTTATCTCATAAATAATGATCTTATCTGTGGGATCCAATCCAAAACAAGTCAGCATCAAACAAGAAAAGATTCTATTCATAAGCGTAAGAGTATTTTGATACGGTTACTCATAAACTTGGCATCGATACTGGTGGTCAGTAATTATCTCTGCCTCCCTCCGCTCCCCAATTCAACCTTATTTATAGGATATGTCAATGATTTGATTCTATGTTAAGAGGTTATAATAGTTTTATATAGCTGTAATAAAAAATGTTTTAATAATAGTTCATTTAATGAGTAAAAATTCATTTTAGCTAAAGAAAATATCACATTTTAAGGGTCTTTTTTCTAGTACCTCCACTTATATTGAAGCATGCTTATATTTATTTATATTTAAGATTTCAGATTTTTCAGGCAGTCTCCGCATCCACAGAAGAGTGACCAGATCTTGCTCTTCATAGCGGAGTGGACAGGATTGAGAGATTAACAGGGAAATCCCAAAGCTGTATTGAAGGGGTAGGGCTAAATTCTGCAAATTCATGTAACTAAATTCCGCACCCTCCCAGCAGACCTGCAATCTTGGCAATTTTGGGCAACAAAACTGGGCGCTGGAAGGGGATGAGTCGTGGAGCAGCTACTTAGAGGGAGGGAGTAATCCCTCAAACAACAAAAATACAAAATGGAAAATAAGTAGAGCTATACAGTAATATAAATTAAAAAACAATAATTTAATAATATATCAAAAACACAATAGACCATAAAAAGCACAAGGCACCTTTGACACTTAGGGGGTATCCAATCTCCCACAGCCATCTCCCGATGGGGAAGATGGTTGCAGGGCCCTATTCAATGCTGTGTTCCCCGACAGCATTGAACAGGGGATCTCGGCAGAATAAGCCCGACTTCACAAGCAGTCGGGCTCGTTCTGCCTGGAATGGCCAGAAAGGGAAGAGTTCCTGGCTGCAGCTCGCCTCTTCCCGGCTACAGCTCGCTGCCACGTCCCCTTCTTTTCCTGCTGCAGGCGGGACATTGAATCCCGCTTTCAAATTCACGGCTGTGACCAAAGATTGAATACCCCCCCCTTAGAATAAATGAATTAATCCACATGTATGATAAGTCCACATGTATGAACCTCCAATAGAAAAAGTCTCTCTTTGAAAAAGATGTTAGGTGTATAGTTACCACAATTTTGACCATTTGGGGAATTTATCCAGTTTGGAATGCATATCTTCCATAATGGTGGAGTGGTGAATAAGGAAGTTCTTTTGGAGTAGCAATGATGTGGAATGCAAGGTCTGAATGGTGGCTGATCTGGATCCAATAGGTGAAAACATAGTAAACAATTGTCCATGTACTATGTTCCCGCTCATGCATTTTGCTGTAGCAAGGCACAGCTTTGTCAACCCCAAATGGACTAAATTGTGGTAACTATACACCTACCATCTTTTTCAAAGAGATGACTCTTTACAAAGACCCATTCTACTTCATTATATTCTCCATAACTAAACTAATTCATGTTATACATTGATTGGGAGATTCCCCAATGCCTATCCGAAAGGCTGATCAGCATTCAAGAATAAATGCAGATTGGTGGACATCTGTTAGAGAAATTAGCAAAATATAACATGTAACAAATCCGAAACTTGTAGATCAGTAACTCATTTTCTAACGTGTTGTATTTCCTCGATCCCTCAACCCAGGCATCGGGAGAACAGGGAATTGCCCTGGGAATTTGTTGCTGCATGGGCCCCTTTATATTCACTAAAATCTGCTACAGTAGATCCAAAAGAAAATCTCATCACTGCAAATTATGGTAAATGTATCTAATCTGACCCAGGCATTTCAACATAATACACTGTATATTGTGTTTAACATGTTAAGATTTCATTTATTCTGCTGTATAAGTAGAAATACATTTTTGAGTGCTGTGTTTATTTGAAAAAAAGAACAGAAAGACTTAGTAATATGTACCATTCATGGACTATGATTATACTTGAGGTATTAAAAGAGCTTGGCATCTGAATGTTCATTGCTTAGGAATGCCTTAACAAATTGAGTCTAATAAATGGCAAATTAGATTGTATGCAGTTAGACATGCTTGGCATCCAACCACTTTGTAGGAATTCAAATGATGAATAAAATGCTTTAGATTTAAGATTTAATTAATATTTCTTTTTTAAAAACGTTCTCCAAGAATATAAATGTGTTCTTGTTAAATGTGTTAATAATGTGTTAATGCAGAAAAAACATCCAAATGTCCCACTGTTTATACCACAGGAAGTGCTAGGGTCTGTTCAATTATCTCTCTAAGGGGGCTATTTATTAAACACAGAAAAGTCCTGGCCAAATTAGTTTAACTATCAAGTATTTGCCAGGTTTTCTCTTCCTTAACAGAGGGTTCGCAGCATGGCGATAGCAGTAGATAATTAAAGGAAATGTATCTACTGCTTTCATACTATATTTAATGTGATCATTTCTGCTTTTGAGCTTTTCGTGTCTCTTATAAGGGATTCTGGATTTGGCTTCAAATCCTCAGCTGACCCTGCTGCAATGTTTGGACATCGACACCTGCAGTGGTTGATATCAATAGCTGCAGGTGTCAGAACGGTCATACATTTCCCCCCTGCCATTTGCATGCTTAACGATAGCAGCACCGATAATGACAGGGTGACATACTGTAAGTGCCCCTGTCTCTGAGCCTGCTTCTTCTTGCACATGGGGTAGTAGAGGCATCAGTGCAAATAATGGCAATAATACTGCTTCTCCCCCATAATGAGCATTAAAACATTTACCTTTTTCTGGGGTAAATGTGATGAGAGAACTTGGGGTAAATGTAAAACCCACATTTACTGATTAATTACAGATTAATTTTTATAGTTATTTTTAAATGTAACTACATGTGTGCTCTATCCCCGGAAGCCCAACATTTCAACATTTATTAAGAGCGATTTTTAATTGATCAATGTCAAACCCCCCCCCCCCCCATTATGTAAAAACCCCAAATAAATAAATTGTCCAATATCGACTGAAATCAGTATTTAGTAAATATACCCCATGGTCTCTCAACTTCTTGCCATATGGTTTATACGTAGTAGGGACACTAATAATTGATTGGCAATGTTACAATCTAGTAAATAAATGTTCTATTACTACATACCTTTAAATTTGGGATGCAAGTGAAGTTTCTTTGTGTTACATTACAATGTATAAAAACACCCAGAGTAACAAGTGGAGACAAAAAATGTTGAAGGGAACTAGGAATGTTCCTGTGGCTCTGGCACTGAGCAGTACTGGAACACGGTTTCTGAATGTCCTTCAAACAGACTGAAGTGGCTGTTTGAGAGCAACTGAAGCATGAAACTGGCATGCAGCATAGTCACAATTGCATCCCAGAAATATTTACAATTTCAAAGAATTCTATACAATTGCTGATAGAAAGAAAAGCAAATGCTGCCATGGCTGGGAGTCCTGGGAAATGAATGCACATATTAAAACATTTCTTGGCTTAGAGTCTCAGATTGTGTTGACATTTACCGCTGCCTGCCCTTCTGATCCGGCTATTGGGAGCAGAAGAATGTGAAACCTTTAGCACTGCTTGAAAAATGGGTCTCGTGATCTCCAACCAGTAGGTGAGGTGTCCAACTATTTGATAGCCTTTTATGAAGTATGCATAATTACTGGTGCTCATTCACATCAGATTACTGGACTGTGTAATAGGAGGCAAATATTCAAATACTTTATCTAAATGGACAATACCTTTGAAATCAACACACAATTATTTCAAAGGGGAAAAAAAATACATTTGTTTGCATATAATTCCAATTTAAGTATACAAAATAGATTTCATATTTCATATAATTGTGTAGATCCTCTCTCATATGAAACAGATCATACAGTTGCTATCTATAAAAATGAATATTGCCACTGAGACATGTTCTCATTTATCCGCTATTGTGTTAATTGTTTATTAAGTTTTTATCTTTGTAATGATGCACTCAGAAACATTTGCTGAAAATGTCAGCAAGCATTTTCCTACACCGGAATGAAACAAACTGTCAGCAACCTTGAAGTAAGGTGTGCATTTACAATGATACAATGCTCCTGGGAATGCAAACAGATGTGAGGTCCATGGTTGAACGTGATGTCTTGGAAAGACTTCTAGGAAAAATATTTGTGGCTAAACACACCTTAGATGGCAATAGTATTACTCAGCCACACTTCAGCCTAATGTAAGCTGCACTGGAGCACAATTGCAGACAGATGGATACATACATCCCCTTTCATTATAATGGATAAAACACATCCTATAAAAGAGTGGAAATTGACGTCTACCCAAGATACTTAAAAGTGGCAAAGCAGTCATGCTGTTCTAGTTTAGGCCATTTGTGGAGAATTCAGAGATCACCAAAAGACAATAAAACTACACAGTAGGGAACACATACAACATATCATCATCATCAACTACCACTCCATAATAATGGGAAACAGTGAGAGCATGGGACACTAGAAATGTCCTGTTTCTGTTACTAAGGGTCCTGTATGTACATCACAGCTCATTAGTGTACATCTAGAACAAGTTATCCATTGTTTAAAGAACATACTGTATGTATACCCAAGTTATTTAAAAATAAAAATTGTGATAGTTGTGCAATAGAGTAGTAATGGACTGCGGATGCCTGAGCATACATTTGTACTAAATGTAAAGTCAACAAACAGTGTAGGCTATTTATCAAATACAGCATATGGCCTGATTCTGAATTGGAAATAAACATACATCAAGTAACAGCGTTTAGTGGCAAACCCATGTTGTACTGCAGGTGGGGGAGGTGTAAAATGTACAGAGAGACTAACTCCAAACTTAGATCTAGATCATGTAAGATACATGCAAAAGAAGCCAATTATTCTGCATGAGAAAAAACTTGTATTTGCTATTTTCAGGAGCTTTTTGTTGCTGTACTCTGACCATAGAATCAAGGCCAAAAATGACCATTCTCCAAAATATTTCCAAGTTTAAATTCAATCAACAAATATTTTTCATCTACCCTCCTGTTTTATTAAATGACAAGAGACCCTATTCACTATGCTTAATGGGCCCATTAGACTTAAGGTGCCCATACACAGTACAATTATTATATACAATTTGGACTAGATCACATCGCATCGCATAGGTTTTTCAATGCAATGAGATGAGATCTAGTACAAAAAGTATGTGCATACTTTTTACACACTTTTTGAGCTGTGCAATGGGATGTGAGCGGGAACGCACATCTCATCGCACCCGGAAATTGTACCTTGTATGGGGATCTTTATTTCAACATGTTTTTTTTGTTTTTTAAATGGGCCAATTCCTCATAAGTGGTCCGATGTTGCCACCTAATAATATAATATTGCCACCTAGTATTTATCAACCTCCAAAAAGTTTAATTGTGGAACTATGTATAATTACCGATGCCCATGGACATCAGATTACTGGACTGTGTAATAGGAGGCAAATATTCAAATACTTTATCTTAATGTACAATACCTTTGAACCCAAAACACTTTAATTAATTAACAATTAGCATAATTACGTCCATTCCTTCTTGGTGTCTACAACTATCTGTGCTCCTTCATGAACTCAGTTCAGGTCTGTGAGCCTACACTACTGTTTGTGCAAACTTTCAGTACTGACTTTTAGCTGCAAAACAGTTTTTCAGAGAAACTGTCTGCAACCAGAGGAATATTGAATTGTTTCCTATACTTGGAAATACAGTGTTAACCTTTTTGTAAACAGAGAAGAGTTGAAAAAAATCTCTATCTATGGTGAAAACACTTAAGAAATGGGGTTTCTCAGGTTAATTAACCCTTAAAAAAATAGCGACAGAAATACTGGTAGAAAAAGGTGGTTGGGTTTTCTTTGCACTTTATGATAATAAATGAAGTGAACAGTACATATATTAGCAACTTACACTTGTTTGCAGAGAGCTGTGATTTGTACTGTCCTCGAACCAAACGGCAAGTCGACCCTTCTCCATTGCAAACTCCACAATTATCCTCCTTTGCAGTGCTTCCTAGCTGGTGGTCACAACCAACAATCTGCCAACAAAAAGAAAGGTGTAATGCTTCAGTTCGCTCCTTTGTTTTATGGTGCTGATAATTACTGTCACCAGAGACCTGTAGACCATGGCTTGAACCAAGTAGTAACATGCTTGACTCAAACTGAAAGCTTTATCTAAGAACATACACTGAACCAAGTCCTGTACATGAGCAAATGCTTTTGCCATATCAAATAAAAATACATTGTCTGGTTTTATGGGAAATCACAGGTCTTACTTCATTGACTTCTTGGGAAAAATTCTTGAATAAAAAAGCAGCCTACAGTACAACATATAAGAATGCATATGAACAGATGAATACATAAAACACACAGCTGTGCATTCACTGTGGAAAATAAAAGTATGAGGCCCGGTCTCACAGTACTTAAATTTAGTAGATACTGGGAAGTCTACACTGGCACTGAATATTCTAATTACTTTTGTTGTAGCAGAGCTCAGAACGTCATGTGACTAGCTGCTTCAGTGAGAATAAAATATATTGTATTAATTAGCATATGGTTACCACCTTTTCGATTTCAGATTCCTGAACACGGGGTGTATCCAGGAGGAATGATCCCATTTATATGGCTCAAAAACCTTTCTTGCTCTAATATTCATGCACAGCGCACTCTTATTTCCTTATACTGTATGTTTGCCCAGAGTCCGCTCATGCCCTTATATGATAGAGAACATAGACTCATCATGCTCCTTAGTATGGTAGTTACCGCTCAACTATGTCTGCCTTCGGCCCCCTCATTGCCCTTTATGTCTGCCCAGAGCCCTCATGCTCCTTTATAAGCCAGTGCACCAGCATGCCCTTAAATGTCTGTCAAGAGATGCTTCATAGTCATACCCTTAATTGTCTGCTTAGAGCCCCCTTATACCATTATATGTCAAGTCAGTGCCACTTCATTTACTAAAGACTGCGGCTCACTGTACCCTTCTAAGTTTTTAAAAAGCTTCTCTTCATGTCTATGACTCCCTTTCTCACCTCCAATGCATATGTACTTGCTCCATGCCTGTATCCAGAATTATTGCTCAGAAGATGCTGGCTGTGGGACAAGGCTGGAGGTATAATTGTATTGGTTTATTAACCTCTTGGATAGGATGGTCATGGGCATGATAATTAGTTTAATGCAGTGGTTCCCAAACTGTGTGCCGTGGCACCCTGGGGTGCCTTGAGACACTTGCAAGGGTGCTTTGGATTGGTGGTCCGGGACCAATTCAAATTTAAAAGACAAATTCATAGATGGTGACTGCCAATCTTGGCCCTCACCACATAACTGAATGTAAGGATGATATTTAAAAACACTTTAGTTAATTTAATATTTTTTCTCTAAATTTTGCAATTAGAAACTTTTGGCTTAGAGGTTCCGTAAAAAATATCTAGGGCGCTGTGATTCAAAAAAGTGTGAGAACCACTTGTTTAATGGAGTTATGCATATTTGCTATATTTACAAACCATTCTTTCAGGAAATTTTAAATGAACAATAAGTTATAAAAAAAAGCGGCTGATCTAGTGCGCAGTGCTGCCCAGCCACTGGAAACACAGTGGCCTTTTTTTAAAGGGAGCGCTCCCCAAACAAAACTTGCCCAGTGGGGAGCGCTCCCTAAAAAAAACAACAACACTGAAGGGGGTATGTCTCTGATTTCGGGAACACACAATAAACCAAACGTGTTTTGCGCATACTGTACATTCGAAAATATAATTCTGCTCTCCAAATTACATCAAAACAAAGGCTCCAGATGTACTTCAAGGTCCGTTCTTCAACCAAGGCAATGCTGGGTGTTAGTTAAAGATGTAGTACACATACTGTATAGTTTTACCAGATACACTATATGGAAGAAAGTCATTGGACAACACATTTCAACGGAAACCATGCGTTTATTTACAATCAATAGGGGGTAGGTCCACCTTTTGCAGAAATAACAGCAGCTACTCGTTGTGGTAAACTTTCCACAAGTTAGTGTAGCACACATAGTGGGATATTGTGCCATTCCTCCTGCAGTACAGTCACCATCTGTGGTAGTGTAGAAGGGCGAGGCGATCCCGACCGCAACCTGCGCTCATGTTCGTCCCACAGATGTTCTATGGGGTTCAAATCAGGGCTTTTCGCAGGCTACACTAGTCGGGTGACGCGATTTTCGTCATACCACTCCATTATAGCCCTCGAAACATGACATGTCGCATTGTCGTCCTGGAACACACACGACACAGGTCGCCGATGTCATGTTCCCATGCACCTGTACGAGTGGGCCCATGCCATGCCAGCAGAAACAACCCCAGAACATGATGCCTCCACCTCCAAATTTTTTACTGTTGGCACAACACATTCGGGTAACAGGTGTTCTCCAGGCAATCGCCATACCCACACTCTCCCATCTGATCGAAACAATGTGAAGCGTGATTCATCGCTCCATAGGACTTGTTTCCATTGCTCCACCGTCCAGTTTTTCCGCTCCTTACACCAACAAAGTCTCTGTCGTGTATTGGTTTTTGTGATCAGAGGCTTGTGAGCTGCAGCTCGACCACGATAATCGATTGCGTTTCCTGTCCATAATTTTATCAGCAAATGATTTGCTACGACGCTTGCTTCCATATTTATACATGTAGGAAGAGTCCATATTCACTTTGTCAGGAAGATTCCATTATTTCAGAGTTAAACCAGGGTGTCCAATGACTTTCTTCCACATAGTGTATATGAATGCTCTCCTTTCTACCTGATATATAGTACTACACATAGATATTTGTGTTGCAGTGGTATCTTTTGTGGAAGTTTTAATTTGATCAGGACTATACAGTAAATCGACCTTGGTGAAGTGGGACATACCTTTTGCATAGCGAGATAGTGACAATTATGTGAAGGACATTGGCCCTTATTCTGGTTGGTGTGGCCAGAGCCGCACACGGGGCTCCGGCCGCACAAACCAATCCCCGCCCACCCTACGGATCGCCACGGCCGTCCGTACACGGACGGCTGGCGATCCGCATAAAAATGGTGGAGGCGTACGCCTCCACCATGGTGGGAGCTGCCCCCTGCATTCGATGGTCGTCGACCATCGAAGGCAGGTCCGCACGCCGCGGCAGCTCCCGCAAGCTGAGACCACACGGACAATCGTCCGTGTGGTAGCTTGTATGGGGACTGAAAGCTGACATCCGGCGACGTCAGCTTTCCGCCCCCATGAGCTGCGTCATGCCCTCATTTCCATGCATACGCCCCGCGTTTGCATGGGAACGCCCATGAAACGCGGGGCGTACACATAGGGAAATGAGGGGATGAAGCCCCTCACGCCCCTATACGCCCCCTTTGCGGCGGACGAAATCCGTCTGCGGCGAAGGGGGCTGCACATGCGCAGATTGACCTCTGCGCATGTGCAGAGTAAAAACATCGGCGGTACGGCCGCACGCGGGCCGTACCGATCCGATTAGAATAAGGGCCTAAGTGCCAGAACTGCTAAAATGAAATTTAGTTTTGCAGACAGGATATTAAAATGAGCTATAAGAAGTAGAGAAAGACCATATGTGAAGGCATTCAGAATTTTGCGGGCGGTGCAGAGCCTTTAAGGTCAAGCCAGACTCAAGTGTAACTTTTCCAGTAATTTAAATTACCTTTTTTATGCACTGTCTCACTGCATAATATAAAGCATGAACATTATTCTGTGTAAGTAAATCAATGTATTTAAAATCTTAACATGACATAAATGTAAAATGAAAGGTAGACCCGATGTCTGTTTACTTTCCTGAGTTATATAACAGCCAAATAAGAGTGAAAAGAACAGAGCATTAGGAGAAAGGAAAAATCTAACCGAGTGAAGGGGAGGCCAAAGTGTGATAGCAAACAGTGCTCGGAGCTATTACATTTTAATCACAGTGACAATCCCACAGGAATCATGGACATAGAACACCAATTAATTTCATGTACCTATTTAAATATGGCACTTAAAAAGTATTTATTTTAGCATTGAAATGAATGTGGAGGAGCGGTGTGTGTGTGCAGAGGAAGGGGGGTGTGGCTGTGTTATTATGCTAAATGCAGATTTATAGTTTTTAAGTTCAGTGTGCTAAATGCAGGGGTAGCAGAGTGAGGCACCTGACCTGAAAACTGGTGAGCAAAACAACTCATGTGAAGGGACACGCTACACTAATTGGGGGTCTGCGTGATCAGGTGTCAACATTGACATCCAAAAAAGTGAAAACTTTTTCTGTGTCAACCTTGTAAAAAAACGTGTCGATCATTTGGTGTTGACCTTGACATTGTCCACCTTCTATTTAGTGCCCCATTGTCGATAGATTAATCCCTTTAGACTACAAAAAAAACTGTATTATTGTACAGAAATCAGGACTGTAAAAGGTTTGCCTACTTGGAAGTGTATGATATCCCACAGCCAGCAGTATCACTTCCTTAGATTTCTGCTTTCTGCTCATTTAACCTGACATTGCATATGTATGTATTTTAAAGCATTCGACTTGGGAATATACTTGGGACCTTACTCTGGTTCACAAGCAGCTCAGCGAAGTTTGTAGTGCTGCGTGTGATTTTAACGCCGCTCGTCAAGCCACCCGCCCCCTCACTCGTCAAATTCGCCCACACGGCTGCGAATGGATGTTTTGTGTGCACCCTGTATGGGAACAGGACATCCGGTGATGTCAGCTGCCCCCCCCCCCCCCCAGACGCCGTGTCACTGCCTCACTTCCATTGGACCGCCCAGCGGTTTCATGGGAACACCCATGAAATGCTGGGTGTTCCCAAGGTCGCGTCCACCCGCTGATGCCCCACGCCCTCTGGGACAGCGAACTTGCAGTTTACCCGGGCCGTTCGCACTCGGTGTCTGCACATGAGCATGTGCAGACTCCAAACATCGGGCGAAGGCGCCGGGGGTCCGAACAGACCCGAATAAGGTCCTTGGAGTACAAAAAATGTTGGGTAAAACTGCTTTCACTTCAAATGAAACCATACTGTAGCTGGAAGGCACGAACCAGACCGCTACTCGCTTCCAAAGCCAGCGGCCTCGGATGTCAAGACAGTTTTCTCGCCACTTGATTAAACATCTTTATTTGTTCTTGTGTCAAACATTTAACAGCATAATTTACCCACAGTTGTTTTTGTGCATGTTTGTTTAACTTCTTTTTATCTTTCTTTTCCTAAGTACTGACCCTTTTTCTTTTTAACAGAGGCCTTCATTCCTCCTAGCCTCAGGCAGTCCCACATCTTTAGCTACTGCTGTACCTTGGCTGACCCTGTGCAACCAGAGATGATGAGGCAAGAAGAAGGATGAGGCAGTGGCACAAGGGGATACAATGCAATTAGCATCACCAAGCAAATGCAGTCTCTTTTTGTTTGTGTTCTGTAGTACTCTTTATCATGCTGTTTAACATGAGCGCATTGAGACTCATATCGTAATATAAACACAACATTTGTTTTACAGTTTGTTCCTTGGTTTTTCATAGCTTCATCGGGTCATGTGTCTCTCACACTGACCTAGAAACAATTTGTTTTAAGTGTTCTTTGTAATAACAGTGACAGTATGTATATACATATATCATGAGTAATGTATCATATTGTAGAGAACAGTTAAGTAATTGGTTCTAATTTTACAGTTGTGACATCACTCAAAGTACATAGACTTGACGTTATTCGGGCTATGAATGACTCCATTTGTACATGAAATGTATATAAATGGCTATAGGATACAATTTCTAACTACAGTATTCTGTTGACTTTGAAGCAAAAAGGCAGCGCATGGTGGCATTATGGTAGCATTTCTTCCTCAAATCATTGAGGTCATGAGTTCAATTTATGGTCATGGACAATTGGTGTAAAGTTTGTATGTTCTCTGAGTTTTCCAACGACATACTAGTAGGTAAATTTACTGTGGACAAATAAATGATGTCTGCAGGAGGGTAAGGAATCACAAGGGCTAATTCAGGGGTAGATTTACGAAGTGACGATCAGGGGAATATGCGCTACCCCCGTGCCTTATGGCAGGGGATAGTGCTTCCCCTGATCTATGACAGCCGCTAAGCGGGTGTCTATCGTGCGGCGCTGTGGGGCAGGAGGCATAGCGCAGCTACGATATTTCGTGCTGCGCGCCTGCCTCCTGCCCAATTTATGAACGGTCAGCATCGTTGACCGTTCCGCTGCCTGCAGCTATCGACTTCGACAGCTGCAGGCGGCGATGCCCTATGCCTACAGCAGGGACAGCGGTGTCCCTGCTCCTGGCTCTGAGCTGCGCTGGGATTGTGCGTGAGTAGCGAGATCCCGCGCATGCGCAGTCCAGCCGGCCGGGGAGAAGCAGACAGTGCGTCAGTGTTATCTGACGCGCTGTCAGCTGGAGGGAACATCGCCGGAGGGGGGAGTTAGCGCTCCCCCGCTTCGGCGGCAAGATCTTAGGCGGCAAGACCCGGAGCAGGCAAAGGAAAGCCTGCGTTCCCTGGGGCCTGCCTGGCATTTTTGTGGGCAAGCCCATGAAACATAGGCTTTCCACATCAGAATGCCCTCGGCCTGTCAATCTGGCGATTGAAATTATCACCAATGGCGCTTGCTGCGGGGTCTGCACATGTGCATTAGTGCCTATGTGCATGCACAGTCCACCACCATCGAGACGCGGCCAAATCTGGACCTGTGCGAGCAGGCCTGAATCAGCCACATTAGTCACACATATTTATCAGTGTGTGAAAGCTGGTTGAAAATCCAGACTTGAAAAATATATTGTTCTGGCTGAAACCATTGGATTGTGATTTTACAAGAATGTACCTTCCCAAGGGCGGGTTACATTGCAAGGGAGTAAAAAAATGACATTAACTGCAGACAGTAAAAAATGTTCCACTTGCCCTGAGTTTTATCCACTCCTAATCTACAATAAATGTAATCAATGTTATCATTGTTATTCTCTGACATTTCCCACCCAGTGTTGCTGGGTAATAAATTACAGGCCCTCTGGCAAAAGAGGAATTAGCTGTAATGAAATTAAATTCACAAAAGAAAAAATGCCTAATCGCGCAGACAGCGGCGGGTAATTTGTTAAAAGCAAAAAAAAAAAAAAAAAAAAAAGGAAAATCTAGTCTATTAAAGGATTGCACAATGAAATTATGACAGATAATGTAACAATTCTATCACTGCATTTCTTTTCACACTGTGCAACTTGTACTGCTGTAAAACAAAAGAAAGGATAACAGTTAATCCCAACTGGCAGCGTTAATATAGTCATTTGGCAGCGGAAACTGCATCTAAGGGCTCAGTGCAGACATTCTCAGAGCTGAGCACCTGACACGCCACGTTACACACTTCCTGCTTGTTGACATCCAAATAGGATTAAAATATATGTAGATTTTTCACTTACGAGCCTCCTCCTCCCATCCATGACAATCAGCATGTTCTACATACATATTTATATCCAGCAGAGATGAAATTATTACAGCTGTATTCATTTAACCAAAAATAGTGAAATATCCTATCATTATTGTCACCTGATATAACATGACATAACTAATGCGATAGGGAACTTACACACTTGGCAACAACCTGTTTGAAAGAGTGTGTTTACATACTGTACAACTCTGATGGTGAGTGAACTACTGCACATGTGCAGAACAGGTCCTGAAGGTCAAAGGAGCAGCATGATTGACACACACACATATAAAGGCAAAAAGACTGACACAATCCACAAAATAATCAGGAGTCTACTTAACTGAATGTCCTGACGAGAAGTACAGCATGTGTAGAGGCGCGACACTCCATGGTATTCAAACGTTGCTGACAACCCAGAGTATTGCTCACCTTTATTGCATGAAGTGCCGTGCCTCTTTACATGATATATATATGTATATTTGCAGCTCTAGAGGGTCAAGTCCACTTGGATACCAATAGTGATGTGCTGATTGACTAGCGTTAATGGGATTATGCTAATCTCTTTCATACCTTTTGGCCACAGTTGAGACCAGTGAACATCTTTAATTTGTTAAGGAGTCCTAAAAGATCTGGACAATTACTTTTCATATAGATTCATCCTATTATCGAACTCTCTCACCCCTGATGAAGTCTTATTGACGAAACGTGTCTGGTTTCTTTGTGATGAATTCTTGAATTACTGGACCATATTATGCTGCAAAATAATTTTGTCTAAACTGTCTTTTTAAATTTTGTATTAAAAATGTCTGATATAATTCACTTTAACAAATTGCAAAGTGACTTTTACTATTGTACCCTAGAGTGGTGGTGGTACATAGAGTGGCGCACTCTATATCTTTCCTTGTATCTCTCTCTTTCTCCCCCGCTAACAGGGGGAACTATAGAGTTGCTGCCCCACTATTATACATAGTGCAGGGAAAGGGTTATCTTTGTTTGCAATATATATATATATATATATATATATATATATTTACATATATACACACAGAGAACCTGCACTCTCACCCTCACATTAGATAGCCGCTGGGGTGCTGTATAGATAGTAGTGCAAAGACAGTACTATATAGATACAGACTACTCCCCTGGGGGAAAACAGCACTCACCAGACTTGTATTAAATTACACATTTTTAAAGCTAGCTAACAGGAGCTGCCAATCAGCCTGTGGTTCAGACCTGATCTTAAGACCTGGACAGAGACCCTGTGCCCCTCCAAAAATGGCTGCCATCTTTGGGGAGACAGAGGTAGAGGTCTTATTTCACCTCTAGCATCTGTCAAGGGAGTGCAGTGTGTACTCGTAAGTGCGTATTCCAGAAGCGCTGGCACGCTAAGCACCTGGCCCCGGACAAAGAGCATGTAACCCCTGGGCAGCCAGCATATTTTCACTGCGCAGCAAGCATGTTACCTCTGGCCAGGAGCATGTCAACCCCATGGCAACAAGCAAAATAACCCTGGCAAGGAGTATGTAACCTCATGAAAATGATCAAGAAACCTTTGCTGAGGAGCATGGAATACCTGGCAAGGAACATGTAGGGTGGTAAGTCCTACTAGGGGCATTATGCATTTAAGTGGCATTGCAGGGTGCATTATCCATGTAAGGCACACTTTAAAATGGCATGGGGGTGCCCAAAGCTGCATCTTTTGCCATGAAACTATGACAGCAAGTAATTAGAAGCCTTAAGGTACGTACACACGGGCTATAATCGCTGGCAATATGGTCGCTGAGTGACCATATTGCCAGCGATTGGGGTGTGCACCAGCGATAAATCACCGGGTGCGTGCTCCCGTTTTTAGCATCCTTATGGTCGCTGGTCGCAGGAGTTTTCTCCTGCGACCAGCTGATTCCCTCTGAAGCTCCCCCGGCAGAGGTTCCCTTTCATCAGCGACCATCTCTGGTCGCTAAAGAAAAGGAGACACTGAGCAATATATCACTCCACTCCCATGTGTACACAGCTTAACTGTGAGGCATAATTTGTAAGGGGCATTTTGTGTGTGACAACACTGGCAGGAACTATCCACCAATCAGAGTGCTTGAAATGGTTCCCATTAATGGGTGGTGAGGCTTTGCCCAGGGCCTACAATGCTGTTAATAAGATGGCCCTGCATACACATGGCTAACACAAATTAATAAGTGTGTTTGACCAACTAAGCCAAAACCATTGCCAAGAAGTGCATACAATCAAGCATACAGAAATAGAATGGTAGAGCTGCATGTGCAGATATACTGTATGTGTTGTTATTGTGACTGTCTAGTAGCAATAAAGTGGTAGGCCACACAACCTCACATAGAAATTGTCTGTGCTCTGTTGCAACATTCACTACATAGTTCTAAATTGCCTCTGGAAGCACAAGAACTGTTCATTGGGATATTTATAATTTGGGTTTCCATGGCTGGACATGTCTCAGATCATCACGCGCAATGCCAAATGCCGGCAGGACTGGTGTAAAGCACACTGCCAATGAACTCTGGAGCAATGAAAATGCATTCTCTAGAGTGACTAATCAAACATCACTATCTGGCAGTCTGACATACAAAGCTGGGATTGGTGGATTCCAGAGCGCTTCCTGCCCCAATACATACTGGCAAATGTAAAATTTGGTTTGGCATGGGCCCTTTAGTTCCATTTAAGGGATACAGATGCAGGGATATTTTAGAGAACTGTGTGCTCCCATCTTTGTGGCAACAGTCTGAGGAAGGCGTTTTCCTGTTTCCGCAATGCTACCTTACACAAAGCGCGGCCTAAAAAAACTGTTTTTAGTTTGGTGCAGAAGAACATGATGAAACCACACAGACATAAACCCAACAAAACACCTTTGGGATAACTGGTGCACTGGCTGTCCAGGTTTTATGGCTGGCTGGATATGAGTAACCACAGCCAAAATTACTGGAAGGATTAAAAGGTAGCTAGTGCTGAATCTATATCAATGCTCAGTCATGGCCATTTAGTGTGGCCAAACAGTGAAGGGTTGGGATCATTTGGTCTACAGCATGATGGTCATTAGGTCGACACCATTAGGTCGACATGGGGAAAGGTCGACATGGTTATAGGTCAAAAGGTCATTAGTTTGACAGGTCATAAGTTTGACAATGTCTAGGTCGACATCGGGTTTTTCACAGTTTTTTTTACCTGAATGGCAATACAGTCAACATGGACACAGTTTAAAGTGCACCGCATCCACTCGCATCGCTCGCTGCACTTGCAATGCGTCAGGAATGGTGCCTCGCTACGCTCGGCACACTATACTATTCTCCCACCATGCCCTAGTGGATGGTAGGGCATGAAATACCGCCTGTCGGCACATGAAAAAACAGTGAAAAACTATATGTCGACCTTGTGTTGACCTAATGTCACGTCGACCTAGACCCATGTCGACCTAGACCCATGCTGACCTTGACCCATGTCGACATTAACCCATGTCGACCTTGCTGCATGCCGACCTAGTGGTGTCGACCCAATGCTTGTCGACCAAGTTGTTGTAGACCTAATGATCATATCCCTCCAGTTGTACCCCACATTCGTGAGACTCCCAACTCTAAAAGTGCCTAATATTCATTGCATATGATATTACATATGAGGATTCAATACCATTTCCATTGAATGATCATTATTTTCTGCCATGGTGGTTGCTTCTAAATGACTGGTTTTTATAATACTGGAATTAAAGATATACCGCTAAAATCCAATTTGAATGTTATTATTTACAATTGTATTGTTTTACATAAAATGTTTTGATTTTGCAGACAATCCCACTAAATGTATTTAATATTTATATTTATTATAGTGATACTTCATTTTTGTTATGCTGTTTGTATAATTTGTAGGGGTTGATTATACCCCCCACCCAAGCAGCTGCTCTGTCACTCCTTACCTATGGTATATACCCCTTTCACACCAGCCACCCGGCAATTACCCGGCATTTTGCCAGGTGCAGCTGGACCCCATTCACACCACCCGCAAATCCCGGCACTCCAACCCTGGTCAAGAGCAGGGTCGGAGTGCCGGGATTTAAGACCCGTGTTGACCCTTTCACACCACCAAAAAACCCGGGTTTCCCGGAAAATTACCGGGTTGAAAAGCTTTCACCAGGAAATTTGTTTTGTAGTGTGAATAGGGTATTAGAAGTGGCACATGGCAACCAATCAGCTGCTATGTATATTTTATATTATGCAAATTACAGATGTTACTTCAGTGCTGATTGGTTATCATGGGCTACATCTCCTCTGGTTCACTTCTCCCTTATCACTGATTTACACATGTATCCCTCTGTGTGTGGTTTACAGACACACCTGAAAATGCACATTCATATATCTGAAATCTCCTAAAAGTAGACCAGATTTCAGATATATGTACAGCCTTTAAATAGTGTAACAAAATGCATGAAATGGGATACACAATAGAAAGTATCTAAAAGGGCATGAGATGGAAGTGTGTGGGCCTTCTGGGGTATAATCCCTGCTGAATCAAGACAGGGTCTATCCATGGGAAACTTGAGACTACTTAATAAAATTGCTGCAGCGGCCAAAAAGACAAAAAGACATTATTATTATCTCAATGGATATATCCTGAGCCAGTATCGATTACCTTATTATTTCCTATAGAAGGGTGGATTAGGTCAATCGCACAAGATAAACAAGTAAGAGTGGTGGACCCCTAATATGGATGATCTATATATGTATATTATAAGACCAAAGGGGTGTGCTACCTTGGGACAGAGAAGTTTAGGACAATATTTACGAGAGAGAAAAGAATGTCCTTGATAAGGTGCACCTCAGGAGATTTATTAAAATATAACCTTTATTTTGCTTACTTAAAAGGCTGCGAAAATGTTATTAAAAAGACATTAAACATACAAGGGTAGGGTTCACACAATAAAAGACTGGGGTGGCAGGCAGATGTAGCTGTAATGTAGATGTTTTACACTGATAAGATTGTGTATAGGCTGTCTGGATCTTATGCAGACCCTGCGAATACAAAATGAATCGCAGTGGCTGCTTCCAGATCTTCACATACAATGTACTGGGTGGGAGTGGGTTAATTCACTTCTCCACTAATGCCTTTTAACTAAGATCTAGTGCAAGGGCTCATCCGTACTACAGAAATTGCTACGGGTAATAGCCTCTTTGGGAGTGGGTACAATAACCTCATAGAACTCCCATGTATCCACACACCTCTAATAGACCATAGATAGGTGTGTTATAATCCTATATATGACGTGCTGGTAAGAAAATATGTACCAGTACACTGTCAGAGCCTCCTGCGTATATATGGGTGTCCCACTGTGTTAATACATCAGGGGATCTCAGCCCAGGGAGGAATAGGATTCCTTTTGTATTTCAAAGGGCGCTCTGCACCTTGCTGACAGTGAACACACTGACACACAGGTACAAGCGCATATGAGCCTAAGTGGCGGCTTCTAAGATACATACACTAGTCTAAGTACACAATCATAAATCACATAATATGAAAAATAACAAAAATCAATCAACAAGCCATCTGCCTGCGCACCGCTAGCCGGCACGCGCTTCGCAGATTAGCTTCCTCAGGGCCAACCAGATGCTGCCACGTAGTGGGTTTATATAGGTGGTGTCATTGATATTCGTCCAATCCCAGTATTACAATCAGACGCGCCTCCGCAGCGTCACCTGGGATTCCCTGTCCTATCACAGAGTGTACTAACGTCCGGCGCGTCAACGTCACGCGCATCGGACGGTAGTCATAGAGATCGCGCACAGCGTCTAACGTGTGCGCGTTGTATCCGGGTTGTCAGTTCGCCCTAATAGGCTCTCAGACCTACGCGTCGTCCTGGGAACCAATTACAGCATTTCAGTGGGCGGAGTGGAGTTACGTATCTCTCGACGAGTCTGCCGTTGCTATGGAAACCCTGATCAGCGTCTCTCATATGTCAACAAAGAGGTCTGTGTCGTTGCGATGAATGATCGTCCCTATAATTCATGTTTGGCTGTATGATTACTCTCGAACAATCCTGCTAAGTTTAGGATGGCTTTACCAACCGGGATCTAAACCCTGGAGATTACATGGGTGCTGAATTTCCACTTGTCGTACCTGGTGGAATATATAATGGGTATGCCAATTCTTTATTGTTATTTGGCTATGTAACAATCATGATGGTGAATTTTCCCACAGAGATCTATAGTGCTTATACTGATACATATATAATGTGGAATCAAAAATAGGGGAGAAAAAAGGAAAAAGGGAGGGGGAATTTATCTGTATAGAAGGGGATAGGTCTCCCTGGGGATTGTGAACATATACATGGTAGAATGGTGTGAGTGAATATAGATCCACTATATAACTCCACTAAGTGCAATCAAATGCAGGAAGAGGTCTGCAGGTAAATCCCTGCAGGGTCATAAAACCTATGTGGTGAGGTCACCAGAAGGTGCAATGTGAATTTGTGTATTTCAATACAGTCTGGAGGAAGTGAAATTTATTATTAGAACACGGTAGGGCTCAAAAACCAAGCAAAGTGAAATAAGAAACATATAAAAAATTCAACAAACAACACGTGTGAACATGTGAGCAAAATACATGTGTATTCCTGCATTTGATTGCACTTAGTGGAGTTATATAGTGGATCTATATTCACTCACACCATTCTACCATGTATATGTTCACAATCCCCAGGGAGACCTATCCCCTTCTATACAGATAAATTCCCCCTCCCTTTTCCTTTTTTCTCCCCTATTTTTGATTCCACATTATATATGTATCAGTATAAGCACTATAGATCTCTGTGGGAAAATTCACCGTCATGATTGTTACATAGCCAAATAACAATAAAGAATTGGCATACCCATTATATATTCCACCAGGTACGACAAGTGGAAATTCAGCACCCATGTAATCTCCAGGGTTTAGATCCCGGTTGGTAAAGCCATCCTAAACTTAGCAGGATTGTTCGAGAGTAATCATACAGCCAAACATGAATTATAGGGACGATCATTCATCGCAACGACACAGACCTCTTTGTTGACATATGAGAGACGCTGATCAGGGTTTCCATAGCAACGGCAGACTCGTCGAGAGATACGTAACTCCACTCCGCCCACTGAAATGCTGTAATTGGTTCCCAGGACGACGCGTAGGTCTGAGAGCCTATTAGGGCGAACTGACAACCCGGATACAACGCGCACACGTTAGACGCTGTGCGCGATCTCTATGACTACCGTCCGATGCGCGTGACGTTGACGCGCCGGACGTTAGTACACTCTGTGATAGGACAGGGAATCCCAGGTGACGCTGCGGAGGCGCGTCTGATTGTAATACTGGGATTGGACGAATATCAATGACACCACCTATATAAACCCACTACGTGGCAGCATCTGGTTGGCCCTGAGGAAGCTAATCTGCGAAGCGCGTGCCGGCTAGCGGTGCGCAGGCAGATGGCTTGTTGATTGATTTTTGTTATTTTTCATATTATGTGATTTATGATTGTGTACTTAGACTAGTGTATGTATCTTAGAAGCCGCCACTTAGGCTCATATGCGCTTGTACCTGTGTGTCAGTGTGTTCACTGTCAGCAAGGTGCAGAGCGCCCTTTGAAATACAAAAGGAATCCTATTCCTCCCTGGGCTGAGATCCCCTGATGTATTAACACAGTGGGACACCCATATATACGCAGGAGGGTCTGACAGTGTACTGGTACATATTTTCTTACCAGCACGTCATATATAGGATTATAACACACCTATCTATGGTCTATTAGAGGTGTGTGGATACATAGGAGTTCTATGAGGTTATTGTACCCACTCCCAAAGAGGCTATTACCCGTAGCAATTTCTGTAGTACGGATGAGCCCTTGCACTAGATCTTAGTTAAAAGGCATTAGTGGAGAAGTGAATTAACCCACTCCCACCCAGTACATTGTATGTGAAGATCTGGAAGCAGCCACTGCGATTCATTTTGTATTCGCAGGGTCTGCATAAGATCCAGACAGCCTATACACAATCTTATCAGTGTAAAACATCTACATTACAGCTACATCTGCCTGCCACCCCAGTCTTTTATTGTGTGAACCCTACCCTTGTATGTTTAATGTCTTTTTAATAAAATTTTCGCAGCCTTTTAAGTAAGCAAAATAAAGGTTATATTTTAATAAATCTCCTGAGGTGCACCTTATCAAGGACATTCTTTTCTCTCTCGTAAATATTGTCCTTATTATTTCCTAGGCTATCTTATTTATTCACTATGGACTGGTCTGAGGTTACTCTGCAAAAAGAAAAGCGTACCAAAAAATTTTCAACTAACAACATGGTATAATACAACCATATTAGTTACGGGCCAACCCTTTTAAATAAGTTCTGGGTACATATACATCTATATTTTCAAGTCATAAGCTAGTTTGTTACTGTATATCAAATTGTACTAAAATGTGTTAAAAATATATACATTTTGATAAATTTTAGAATGTATTAACTATATATCTGCAAAAGAATGTAGTGTATAAGTTAAATTAATATTTTTTCTGTCAATAAAAACTATTTATATAAAAAAAAAAAAAAGATGGAAGGGGATCAGTATGAAATCCCGGCGGTCGGAATCCCAATGGTCGAAATACTGAAGTCAGAATCCTGACCGCAGCAATGCCGACAAGGGGGGCCGTGGATCCCCCCCCCCCTTGTGGGCTTGCTGCGCTCGCCATGCAGCGGGCCCGGTGCCTCGCTACGCTCAGCACACTATTTTATTCTCCCTCTATGGGTGTCGTGGACACCCATAGAGGGACAAAGTTCCGGCACTGCGGCGGTCGGGATTCCGACCGCTGGGATTTTGACCACATCCCGATGGAAGCTTAGGATGGAATTTAATGCCGCCCGAGTTCAGTGGCAGTGCAAGATGTCCGCCGAACTCTGACTTTTTTTACAGGGAAAATAACTTACAAGGCATGGTTTTGCCTTGTAAGTTAATTCCCCTTTACAAAAACATCCGAGTTCAGCAGACATCTCGCACTGCTGCTGAACTCGGGCGGCATTAAATTCCGCCCCTAGTGTTCGCTTTAATTATACTGTACATGTTCCAAATTTGCATACTACACAAATAGTATGAATCTTTTTCTATATACTTTAGTTTATTGTGAAATATATTGCTCTTCTAGTACAATAGTAAAATATTATTCTGTCATTTAATTCTGAGCAATGTATAGCAGGAACTGCAGCTTCACATTACATCGTACAGTATTACTGACATTGCGTCTGGATTCCCACATGACAGTAAAATGTCATAGACAAACACATGGTTTTCTTGTAAATCATACTGTTAATTCCTTCCATGTTTTCTTTTGTCATCACACATGGAAATGCTGCAAGTTTTGGTGGCTCGACACAGAACAGATTTCACCACAAGTTCTATTATCTTAATAAAGAAAACCAAATAACTGAGTTCAAGAAACCATCTCCTGGATCATTGGCATCGTGTTTGAAGTGTTACTTTACTTGAGGGCACTTGCACTCAGAATGACACAGCCAGGCAGTCATAAAATTAGATTCGATTAGATTCAACTTTATTGTCATAACCCACATACATCAGGGCAACAAAATTCAGTTTAGTATCCAAACAGATATAGTATACACCAATAAACTAAATTAATTTCCACATTACACTAAAACACTAATATAAAACATTATAAGACATAAATCATCAGACTTCACAATTCAATGTTACCACAGCTCTAGGTAAAACTATTCTTTAGTCTCCTAGTCCTAGACACATAAAATGGCTTCCAAAAGGCAAGAGAGGGTACTCTTTACCTAGAACGGCGCCCATCGCGACCATCGCATGCACTAAAAAACGGGTGCGATGCGATGCCCGCGATTTCCCATATGGATCAATGTTAAAAGTCAGATTGGACGCGATTTTAGTGTTCAATGCCTCAATGCCCGCGATTTTTCCATAGGAAACAATGTTAAATGGGCCACAGAGCCCAAATAGTCACCCTAAAGTCTGAAATGGCCCCCACAATTGTTAACGCCACCCCACGATCAACGTCAACCCGAAGCGTGGCGAGCGCAGCGAGCCCGCGAGTGGCGGCGGTACGCGTCCTCCAACCTTTTCATACCCCCACTATCCACGTCGGCGTGGAGTTGAGAATAGAATAGTGTGGCGAGCGCAGCGAGCCACCGAGCCCGAAGCGTGGCGAGCGCAGCGAGCCTCGCGAGGGGCCGCGGATACCTTCACAGGTAAACGCGTCCCTTCGCGGGCTTCACAGGTATCCGCGTCCCCTCGCGGGGCTCGCTGCGCTCGCCATGCTTCGGGCTCGGTGGCTCGCCACACTATTCTATTCTCAACTCCACGCCGACGTGGATAGTGGGGGTATGAAAAGGTCGGACGACGCGTACCGCCGCCCCTAGCGGGCTCGCTGCGCTCGCCACGCTTTGGGTTCACGTTGATCGTGGGGTGGCGTTAAAAATTGTGGGGGCCATTTAAGACTTCAGGGGGACTATTAGGGCTCTGTGGCCCATTTAACATTGTTTCCTATGTAAAAATCGCGGCCATTGAGGCATTTAACACTAAAATCGCGTCCAATCTGACTTTTAACATTGATCCCTATGGGAAAATCGCGGGCATCGCGTCGCACCCGTTTTTTTATGTGCATACGATGACCGCGATGCCCGCGATTTTTTACCCCCGACGCCCGCGATGCCAATCGCGGGCGCCGTTCTAGGTAAAGAGTACCCAAGAGAGTAACATTGCTAACTTCCGAAGAGTTTTGCGTTTTGGGTTCCAGGACTTTTACAATCACTTTATCCTAGGGCTGTACATTCACAAGAATGATCCTTATGAGCCCCAATTCAGGCCTGATCGCTGGGCTGCATATCTTCAGAGCCCAGCGCTCAGGTAAACACTGCCCCAAGCTGCCCAGCACATGTGAATTCCACCTATCTGCACTGCTGCAAATTCGTTTTCAGCCTTGTACATGAGGGGTAAACAATTCACCATCTAATGGTTTCCCCCTATGTTCATTTACAGGACTCTGGCCTGAGGAGGCCCATCAGCGTCCCTCCCTCCCAATGGCCGGGGAACACCTGCATTTTCTGGGGCAATCACAGAAAACGCTGGGTTACCACCCCCAAAATGGTCTCTGGATGTCAACCATCCCTGGCTGTAAATTCGCATCCCTGCGTGCAGGTCTGAATGGAACCCTATGTCCGATACAGGGAAACTCTTCGACTAACTCCCTAAGTGTTCATGCTTGAAACTGAGAATAATCCTGATCCTGGAAAAGAAGTATTTTGCTTTGGTGACTATTATTTGTATTAAATATAGAGCGGCTAACCCTTTATCAATCCCAAATGTTGTGCCTAGGGGCCGCCAGACTCGTAAACTCGCCTATGTATACAACCCTATGGGGGAGATTCTCTAAGCTAAAAATGCGGTAAAAACCCCGTTATCTGGGTTTTTACCGCATTTTGGGAAGCTGTAAGCATCCCTCACCGGGTTACCGTGGCGGGGGGCATCGCCAGAAAAATCTGGCGATGCCCATTAGAAGCCAATGGGCTTCTATCGCAACCCTCCGCCGCGCCGCCCCCCCCGCCGCCCCCTCACCTGTGTCCGGGCAGCACAGCGCAGTGCTGCCCGGACCTGTGACCTCCTCCCTGCAATGATCCTCTTCCGGGTGCAGGGAGGAGGAGAGCCCGGCGCAGCAGCAGCAGCGCCGGGTGTGGGAGGGAGGGGAGAACCGCCGGGACCTGCTGGGACCCGGCGACTCTCACCGCAAAGGAAAGCTCTTAACGCAAGAGCTGTCCTTTGCCTTAATTATCTCATATGTTACAGCATATGCGATAATTAAATATGCGATGGGCGGTGAAGCGGGGCGGAGATTCTTAGAGAATCTCCCCCTATATCCTAACTTTAACTCCAATCTTGACTCTTCAATCAAGCTTTCATTTCCAAACTTCCTCTAAATACCATTAATATTTAATAATTAATAATGATAATAAATTATAATCTTTAATCTACTAAAGCAATTCTAAATCCTCAACTCCCCTCAATCCTCCCTTGTTTTCCAAGCTTGTTGCCATAGCATATGTAATAATCCTTGGAGAGAGATAATGTGATAACTAATCGTCTCCTATCACTGTTCAAAGACATCTTGTAACATGTCAAGTTAGAACTTAATGGGTGGGTACTTTAAACTCTCTTCACTTTATCACTCTCCAAGGATTGGTACAACGCCCCCACCCCCATCTCTCTTCTAGTCTTGTCATTATCCATTCAGAAATATTTTCTCTTCTCTCTCATCTCCTCCCTTTACTACTGTAATCTTTTATCTGACATTGTTTATCCCATCTTACTCACTCATTGCCACTGTGGAGCACTGTGGCGCCTTACAAATCAACCATAATAATAATAGTATCCAACCCAAAACCACTGACCACTCATTGGAAATATAATACATAATTATATAGATAGGAAAATAAATGAAGATGGTGGTAAATATATAAGAAATGGATCCTCTGGTGGTGTGATCTATGAAAAGAATTAAAAAATAAAACACAATTTCAGCGTAATTTGTGACATAACTCATTACCTCACAATCATTTACAGTCAATTAATCACAGTTCCAAACATATGCAAAATAATTTCTCTCTTGATAACAAATTGACTTTGGTTTAGCTGTGATGCTCCCTTTTTTAATGCAAGCTGATACATCCAAGTAGCTGCCAAAGAAATGTTACTTGGCAATGCCCCCGGACAAGCTAAGCTACCATTCTAAACCAAAGTAGCGTTAGACAGTGGAGACGGAGATCCCCAAGACCCAGCATGAAACATGTTTTGTTTTTAATATTCACTCTCTCCCACTACGAGTCTTTGTTTAACCTGGCTCCTGTGCTCACTCTCTCCTTGCAGTGAAAAGGAAGTGGGGGAATAAAGAAAACACTATAGCAATCCAAGCTGAGCTCATGGGGCCATTTAGGAAAGTGGTGGTGGAAGAGGCATAGGCCCCACTGGATTTTAACTTCGAAAAAGGACAAGGTTATAGTATATTCCTTACCCTTAGCTTATATACTGCCAATTTAGACTCGGTCATAGTTGCTCTTCATACACAAAAGGGCCAGCGATGTTGGCTGTGATCACAGACCTGATGCCAAGGGAAATGAAGCGGGAAGAAAAACAAATAACGACTTGGGGGCTCATTTCCATATTAAACTGTGGTGCAGAACTGCAGGGAATCTCATTTCACAGGAGTCAATGCCCAGATAATCTTAGGACTAGAAAGATGCTGACAGCTATACAAAGTCTACAAACGCTGCCCGCTTGACAACTCTGAGTACTCAATTACACATCTAGCCATCTTCCAGCACAACTAAAAAACAACACATGGATGCATAAACTTACATCACTTTACTTTTTTTGTTTTAAATAGTATTGTGACAATAAACATGCCCTGTTAATTAAAGCATTTCTGGATTATCCAGCATGATCTGTATTCATTTTCAACAGCATGTGGCCCTTTCACATAATAGGCTTGTTCTATTGTAAAATATAAATGTGTTTATTGTAAAACATAAGTGGATATGAGAGTCATATGCCACCTTAACATAAAAATGCATGGGACCAGAATGTTTGTCCTTAATCCAATGGGGTGTATTCACCCTGCACACGCCGTTTCACCCCTCGCTAGGTTTTTGGAGCGAGGGGGAAACAGCGAGGCTCGCGGCTAAATGCAGCGCACTCCCTGCATTAGCCGCGAGCCTCGCTGTTTGGGGGAATCCTCGACGTCCTCTGACAGCATGGATTTCCCCGGGCGCGTTGAATAGGGTGAGCGGCCGGCACGGGGGTTAAACAGCAAGGATCACTTATTTTCAGCAATCCCCGCCGTTTTACCCCCTTGCCAGCTGCATTTAATACACTCCATTGTATTTGATCTGATCTAGGGGTATATTAGCAAACCTTTCTTTTGAGAAAATACATAAATATCAAAAACTTTCTCACTGATACTTTTATATCATTGATCAAATGTAATGATGTTTTAGTGATGTTTATGGACATATGTCCAATGGTAACTGTTTAACACCGACCCAAATGGAGGAACACTCGGAACTCCTCATTGGCAGATGCTTTGGAACGAAGAAAGGTCTCAATGGCGCTGAACTGGTATGTCTGTCGAAATATGTGTTGCTCGTGATTTAGGGCAAATAAGTATATGAAAAAACGTATTAGAATTTTCAAAAAATTATTTTAAACGAAGGTGTTTACAGAAAAACACTTAGTGGGGGGGATTCGTACCCAAACTCACTGGTTAAATGTGTGGTAAAGGTGTATAAAGGTGTCTTTTTAGGGGGTCCACCCGTGCAGATAGAAATAATTTGAATACCAAGGTAGTTGAACAGTGTCCTAAATGGCGTACCGTACTCACTGTATATACAGGAGCTTGACGCCTATAAAGGTTTCTTTTGTTGACACTCAATACGAAAAATGTTCAAATATCACAAATCGGTGCCTACCGTACTCACTGTGAAGGTAGGTGGGATAAACATATAGCAGTTTCTTTGAATGGAGCCAGGTCTCTCAAATTCTTATCAACCCCATCCCCGGGGGGGGGCAGTATATACAAAGAGAGGAGGACCGGTCTCAGTAAAGGGATTTATTACTGGTACAACTGATATGTGGCCAATTGGCCAATAGTCACAACAGATAGTCCAATAAATACAAATAAAAACAAAGATAAAAACACTCACTTCTCTGCCAACATGTTTCGGCTGTCACAGCAGCCTGTTTCAAGGCGTCAAGCTCCTGTATATACAGTGAGTATGGTACGCCATTTAGGACACTGTTCAACTACCTTGGTATTCAAATTATTTTTATCTGCACGGGTGGACCCCCTAAAAAGATACCTTTATACACCTTTACCACACATTTAACCAGTGAGTTTGGGTACGAATTTGTAAGCCCCAGAAGATAGGGGTTAATCACAGTGCCGCAGAGTGCGCCCAGCGAAGGAGGGGTTAAATCTAATCTGCCCGACAGCCTGTGACTGACAGGGCCAGGAGTGCAGTGGATTGGAGGGGGGAGGGGAGGAAGAGGCGGTCGGAGGGAGCGGAAAAGAAAGGCAAGAGGGGACTCACGTGGCAGCAGAGGTGGAAGCGTGAAGAGGGAGAGAGCCCAGCAGCAGTGCACGGTCCCCGGCGTGAAGTGGAATGCCCGCCGCTAGGAGAGAAGACGGAGAAGCGGGTGACGTCAGCGGTGACCCCCCCGACCTCCAGCAGCTCAAGGCAGAGACGCGGCGCTTGGAGGTTGCCGCATCCAGGTAGGACGGGGAGCGCGGAGAGGCTCGTGACCCCCGCTGACCTCCCTGGCTATCTGCCGCGCCGGCCACGCACACTGAGGGGGAACACCCGCAGCAGCAGACTCCCACCAGCCGCACCTGCAGCGCGGCGAGGTGGTGACGTCCGCTGACCCCACAGCCCGCCCAGCAGCAGTACCGAGCACCAGCAGCAGTGGTGACCCCTGCTGACCCCACAGCCTGTCCAGCAGCAGCACAGGGCACCAGCAGCAGTGGTGAACCCCGCTGACCCCGCAGCCTGTCCAGCAGCAGCACTGAGCCCAGCAGCACGAGGCTGGCAGCCCAAGCCCAGCGGCACCAGTCAACACCCCTCACAGCAGCATGAAGATACCAGTCTCTGTGTAGCTGATTGTGGCAACGTCTGGCACCCACACTAGCATTCCCTGGAGGGTACACAGCACCCGAAAGAACCCATCAAACCCCAGCCGGAGCTGGCATCATACACCAGGTACTCCAAGCCTTGCCCCTTGAGGCCCTTTTCCCCAGGCCTTTCCCATTTCCCCGGACCACTGATGGAAGTCACCCCTGAGGTTTAATTCTGCGGTGCCCCTGTTTAGAGGGAGTCAATACACCAGGAGTCTACCTAGCGGAAGGGATTACAGCGATAACTAACTCTAGTTACTGAGTGACCACGTCCCTGGACTTAAATCCTGTGCACGGCCCTATTGTGGGATTTACCGGTTTAAGTAATAGAGTGTACCCGGGTACTTAGATTTAGTAACATTGCAATGTTATGCTTAATTTTGAAAAGGCCTGTTTAGTGTAATATAGTGTGTGGCGACGCTCATTCGTATTCGGTGGTATTGCTGCCCCAAGTGTAAACAGTGCACCGAGCCGGTCTGCGGTGTGTCGGGCCTGACTCAGTAAGAAGCAGTCGTTCCCCACCGCAGTGATACCACGAATATCGAATGACCCAGGGTTACCGGTAACTCTATTGTCTTGTTATCGTATGTTACGTTTGCACGTAGACTGTTGAATTCATTGTTGAAATATATGTATGCCGTGAATTGCATTGCACTTATAGTATTGTGATACTGTTGAACTACTGTCACTTTTGTGAGCAAGGGAAGGTCGACGTCGCTAGTGGCCGTCCCAAGAATAAAAGGTTAACGTTGTTTTGTGTCAATTGGTCTGTGTCGCCATCCTGCATCAAGAGAAGACTCCAGACCAGAATCAGCGAGATCGGGGGAACATGACCCTCCCTGCATCCCACAAGGTAACCCTTCTCAGGTGTTTACAAATCCCCCCCACTAAGTGTTTTTCTGTAAACACCTTCGTTTAAAATAATTTTTTGAAAATTCTAATACGTTTTTTTCATATACTTATTTGCTCTAAATCACAAGCAACACATATTTCGAGAGACATACCAGTTCAGCGCCATCGAGACCTTTCTTCGTTCCAAAATGTCCTCTACATGAGACCCATTCGTTTTATACTATGTAAACATTTTGTACTGTAACTAGCATTTACTACTAAAACTCCCAGGGCAAATCTCACTGTTTCAGCCTGTTCTCTCCTCATGTAAAAATAGTTTATAAGGCATACTTGTGGTATACTTGTGGATACTTTCTGAGCACATTCTACTATTGCTGAAACCGACACCAAAGGTTTAAATATGGCGCCTGTCCTATATTACTTATGGGCCGGTGTTATGGACTTGCCCCCCAGGCTAAAAGTTGCCAGCAAGAACCCCTGCTAGTACTAAAAAGGTTATCTGATTATACATATATACACTTTCATCATTGCATTTTGTGTATCCCACAAATGTCCACAAGCCCGTTGGCTTAACTACATAGTATAATGCACTACAGCAGGTCAATATTTTGAAGCATTAAGATGTCAAAGTGGAAATTTAGTAGTGGGGGTATGAAAATGTAACCAAAGACAACATAATATTAAAGTAATAAAGGCTACAGCTACAAAAATGACACATGCACTGACATCTGTTGTGGCTGAGGCTCTATACATATGCAGAAGAAGGGCACATTCTACTGCTTTCTGCCCATACTCCTGGGATAATAGCCTTACCTAGGGCCCTATTTGTCTTTATATATTCATCCGCATATTGCAAGAAAACATTTGTTTTTAGGGGACACCAGCAAGTAATAAGTATCAATCCAATGTACAGCTGTAGCGGGAGTCATCTTTGCAAGGGATGGCGGAAGAGTCGCCATCCCCCGCCAGCCACCATAAGGGGACGCGCGCGCACGAGATGCGCGCACGTCCCTTTACAACGGGGCTCCCCCCGCGTCCCTGTCGCCTCGCCGACGGTCGCCCCGGGTCCCCGCCGCCTTGCCGCACCCCCCCCCCCTAACCCTGTACGTCTCCCTGAAGTGGAGACGGAAGGGGTTCCCGTCGCCCCGCCGACGAGAAACTGGGACGCACATGCGTGTGAGATGCACTCGCGTCCCAGTCTCTATCACCGGCGCTCGCCAATGCAAGGGATCTGGCAAGTGCTGGTCAAAGATGTCTCGCGCTCCATCTGTATGAGAGCAAAGGTTTCTCTATTTATATTTACCAAGTTCCAGAATGCAAGTTTTAGCCCCTGAAGTTGAACTTACAAATGCTGAGCTGCTAACGCTTTCTGCAGGCAATGTGGGGTATTCAATCTCCCGCCACTATTTCCGAGGGGGAAATAGCAGCGGGCCCTATTCAATGCTGTCTTCCCCGACAAAGTTGAACAGGGATCTCGGCAGAACGGGCACGACAACGGGCAGTTGACCGCTTGTGAGCAAGCGACCAAGCCTTTTAATACTACATACAAGCTCCATAATTTTATTTTGTTCAAGAAGTCTGTGGGCTAGGGGATCCAAGCAATTTCTAATCATGTATTGCATAACAATAATCATTTCCTTGTCAACTAATAGTTATAATTATATTGCCAACATTTTATTACTCGTTATACAATTTTCAGGTACATTATGTAACCGGGGGCTTCTGTCAGCTCTGTGCATGCAGTCTTGCAGCAATATACATCCAATGTACTTTTAACTGTATCAGGTTATATGTGTCTAATAACCCCTTTCCCCATGTATTATTCCATACCAATTCTTGTAAAACACAAGAGACTTATATGAACCATCTGGCACCAATTAATGTCAAATATTCCACCAAATATTAATGACCATCCATAGTAACTTTAACAAAATGTTTAACACCTAAAGGAAAGATGTGAAAGTGTGTTTATACCGTGTGTCACTTCCCCCACTCTTCTACAATACCTATTGTAGCTTAAATATACAGTAGTCACAATAACATCACATCACATAGATAAAGTAAAATAAACCATCTAAGCAATTGTGTTGTTAAGACAGTGGGAGCACTGAAAAAAAGGCCACTGACATAGCCTGCAAGCATATTATTATTATCTCTTCTATGGCACCACCAAGTGTCCATAAAGCCATACAGAGAAACACAACCAACACGATACAATACAACAACAGCATGCCAAATAATGACTGACCATAACTTACCTGGCATAAACCACTGATGCATGTGTCCAAGGACTCTGTGTAACACCGAGTGCCATCCAGTACTTTAGGAGCAAGTTCCACAATAAGAGATGTTCCTTTAGCTTGACACTTTAAAGAACACGGGTTCTCAGGGTCATTATGAATTGGAAGCCACTCCCTATATTGTCCTTGATATTTGACATCGTTATGAGCGGAGCACTGCTGAGCCCGAAAATCTCCTGATTCTGCTGGACAATCCTGTTGGACGGGAAAAGGAAATAGCCATATTACATTTGGGATTGCAACCCTACTGTACCTAGAAATTAACAGACTAATAAAAAAGTTAGCAAAACTGAAAAAGAAGAAATACATGAATATAACGCTGCTTATGTATCAATTACACATATGTAATATGTAATATTGCTATCATTGATTAAATCAATCAAATCAAGCACTGGCTTAAGTCGTCTAGTCAGTACAAGTCCCTTGAAAAATCCCTATACCATGCTCGGAAATGTACAATTATCAGCAACACTATACAGTAGTCTAAAGTGGCCTACACATGTAGAGATTTGCTGAGCATCCTGAGCGATGCTAGCTTGCTCAGCAACAGCTATGTGTCATGTTGTGTGCTGAGCGATCTGTCAGGGCCAGTGTTCTCCGGTGAGAACACTGGCCCTGACCGATTAATATCCAGCATGGCGAATGCGACGCGCGGAGCTGCGCATCACTATGGTCCCTACACACGGATTGATGTAGCAGCATTTTATAAGCGATCTAGTAAGATTGCTTAGAAAATGCCCCTACCTCGCTATGTGTGTAGGCCCCATAAGACCCTTATGAAGAGTTGCCCACTTGCTCCGTCTTACAGCAGTGCAGTATCTCTGTCTGAGAGTGTATTCCTACAGTATGTGAGTGGCAGCCACTGTCAATGATGCTCCCAAATCTGTTAAGCCCCTCCTGTTACCTTCCAAAAATGTCCACTGAAATCCACAGACCCTGTGTTCAAATCTCCATTCAGTAACAATCAAAACTGATGCGCCATATAACTCTGACTCATATGCATTCGATAGACACCAACTAGGTTGACAAGCATTAGTTCAACACCACTGGGTCGACATGCATGAAGGTCGACATGCAGGAAGGTCGCTATGGTCATTAGGCTGACACAAGCATTAGGTCGACATGGAGAAGGTTGAGAGTCGCAAGGTCGACATTGTATTTTACTTTTTACCCCGGTGTCGACATTGAACCCTGTGGACCTAACCCATGTTGACCTTCAGCCATGTCGACATTCCTTCATGTTGATTGTCATGCTTGTCGACCTAATGCTTGTAGAACTTGTGACCGTATCCCCATACACAACAGAAAAAACATTGTCTGGTTATTAAAAATTTACCAATATTTACAAATGTATTTTTCATGTACTATGTGGCAAATGTATATATACTGTCTAAGGGCAGTATTCAATGACGGAGTTCTCCGTGCATGGAGAGCGTTTTATTTCGCTCTCCATGCACTCTCCGTGTTCCGGAGGGCTCGCTGCCACTCCTGCTCCCACTATTCAACGTTTTTAAGACTCGCCGCCACTCGCGGCGAGTCTTAACCCCTGCAGCGGACGAGCGTCCGCGGCAGGGAGCTGACAGGGAGCCGTGGGACGTGGCATCCAGGGAGATTAAAGTCTCCCTGGATGCCACAGAACATATGTGAGGGTAGGGGGCCCCCCTGGGACCCAGGCAGCACAGGCTGCCCCCCCCCTATAGCCAGCGGGGGACCCAGTATTCACTGCACCCGAACGTGCATACGGGTGCAGTGAATATATGAATATCTAATGAGCGGCTCGAGCGCTCCGGCCCCCTGCTGGCTGCACTGTGTAAAAAAAAAAAAAAAAAAAATTAAAAAAAATATATTTTTTTAAATTAAATATATATTCATGTGCTATAAGCACATGAATAAAAATCACATGCCCCTTCACAGAAAAAAATTCCTGATTTTTTGACACCATAATTAAATACAAAACCCTTTTAGATTAAAAGTTCACATTCCAGCTCTCCATGAAAAGATGGAGAATTTCTACACGGAGAGAGACGGCGAAAATCACTTCGAAAGACGGAGAACATTTCACATTGAATAGGGTTGCTCGCTTTTGGAGAGCAAAATGCTCCGTCCAAGGCGAAAAAAGCACAAATTCTCCACAAAACACGGAGAACTTTTCTCATTGAATACTGCCCTAAGCCTGATAGATGCAACACTAATTAACAATCTGATACATGGATTAAAATACAAAAGTTTTTCCCTTAGGGTTTTCTTATTATCGGTGAATATATTCTGGAAGAAATAAGCTATTACAAATGCAGCAGACATAACAGGTCACATTATGCAACAGACAGGGCTCGGGAATCAGATCACAGAGAAGGACACAGTTGAGTATTCTGAAACACAACGATTGTTCTAGACCTAGGGAAGCCTGTCCAAGCCTTCTCCCAACAGAATATAAAGCACATAGATGAGTTCACGTTTACATAACTCTGTTATTTTCTACTATGATGCGTTCGGCATCAGTCCCTAAAGGAAAACAGATCAATTCCTTCCCATCTGGAGCACTGGCTCAGTTATATTGCAGTAATTAGAAGCACTGCCCAAAATTCTGATTTATTTCATACATGTGGGTGGGAAATAAAAGCATGTCAGAGACATCTGCAGTCTACAAAACACACTTGAGCCATTATTTTATCCTTCAGGGTCAGTGAAAGATCATATTTAAATAGCTAATTCCTCTTATTTTCTGCCTGGTGGATATGGCAACACATAGCATACATGGCAACACATAGCATAAATTCTTATTTCTGCAAGTACCTTACAAATAATTACTTACAGTACCTCCCAACTGTGCCGAATTTCAAGAGACCTTCCTGTTTTTGGGAGACGGTCCCGCCCGCACAGCATCTATTCCTGGAGACAAAGTGGCTGGGGGCACGGCCAGCAGCTCCCAGAGCCGCTGGCCAAGTGCAGAAAGAGGGTGGGGTGTGTTGAAACTGAAATCTACATTGCAGTGTAAAAATAATACAGCCAGTATTTACCCTGCACAGAAACAAAAGAACTCACTGAAATCTAACTCTCTCTATGGGCGAGATGTATCAAATGGAAAATGCGGTAAAACCCCGGTTTTACTGCATTTTCCAATGTATCAAAAATGATACCGCACTGAAGGGTATAGCCACCTTTGGATGGCGATACCCTATAGAAGCCTATGGGCTTCTTTTCGCTGATGCCGACGCAAACCCGCCGCCTCGCCAACCCCCCCTCTGGCTTACCTTCCTGAAGGGTCCTCCTGGACCCTGGAAGGTAAACCCCTCCTTCCTCTAGTGAAGCAGCCGGACATCCTTCCGGCTGCAGGGGGGAGGAGGAGGCGCCGGGGACAGCATTCTTAGCTGTCCCCGGCGTGAGGGGAGAGCGTGGCGGCAGGGAGATGATCTACTTCTGTTTCCGGCTTTTACTCACACCCATATTTACTATGTTTCCGGCTTTTACCCACACCCGAATTGCTGTAGTAGAATTGCAGGAAATCATATTAAGGGGGATATTCAATCTGGCGTCACGACTGTTGGGTTAGCCCGACAGCTGTGACCCGGTCCTGTTCTCGGCCGGCTCGACGTCAGCTCGGCAGGCAGGATTCAATGTCCCACCTGCCGAGCGCCGAAAATTGACATTTCTGCCCGTTCTTAGCAGAGCGTGTCTGACTGTGAAGTGGGGCACGTTTTGCCGAGATCCCTGTTCAATGCTGTCGGGAATAGCGGTGAGAGCTTGACTACCCCATGAATGTATTAAAAAAGGCAGAAACCAATTGTAAATGCATTAACAAAAAGGGAGGCAAATAGATTTAAATACAAAAGAGGAGGCACAAGATATCATAAGATGTATTGTGAGTCAATATATATATATATATTCACTATTTGAGCACAATGATCAGATGTAATTTATTTATTTAATCTAATTGATGCCTAGGGGTGGCACGTTCTGGGGGAAGCACAGCAGACTAGGTGGTGGGTGGTTAGCATGCACGAGGTGCAGGAGAGGTTGGGGATATGGCCAATTTGCTGTTTGCTGGAAGGCTACAGCTTCGGGACCAAGGGAGCAGAATCAAAGCCAAAAGTGACTTTATAATGATGTCTATGCAGCTATGCATAAAAGCCATAACTGCTGAGTCTAAAGGCATAATTAAGGGGGGCATCCAATAAAATTTTGCCTAGGGGCGGCTTGACCCATAAATTCGACAATGCTCAAAATGCAGTCCTTCAATTTTTTCATTAAAAATTATTTTTGAAGCATTTCCAGTGCCAGTGTGTTAATGCTATTAACCTCAATCCATATTTAATATTTTATATACTGAGACACTGGTGTAAGTTTTCCTGTCGAATTACGTCACTTTTTTATTGTCATCATAATGATTTTAAGCAGATTTCCCTGGATGATCTGTCCAATTATTATATCACCAGGACACAACTGAATATGTTTTATTAAGTCACTAAACAGCTGCTGTGTCGGTCAGAAGCATGTATAATATGCCTAGGCTATTACTGAAAGACAGTGATTGCTTTCTGTACTGAGAGAATATGAAATCAGTTTTAAAAGGTCAAAACATTTTCCTGGCAAATTATATGCCATTATCGAAATATAGAAAATGTTTACTTAGAAACATTTTAGTAACACTACGCTAACAAATGCCTTTGTAAAAACACAAAGTACTCCAGACATTTACATTTATTTCCTGAACAGCCATGAAGAAATCTTAATCATCTTAATCAAATTAACCTTACTGTAGATGGCGTTCAGAACAATGAAAGCATACATCCCAACAATCCTGAGTTCAGTGGGGCAGTCTCATTCCAGAGTATATGTACCATTTATTATAATTGGGATTACCAGCTTGGGTTTATAGCCCTATACAGTACACACTAGAAGATAAAGTGAAAGATATCTTTCACTTTATCTTGATGCATGCTCCCGTGCATCATTAACGACGTCCTCCTTTGTCCAGCATGTTTGGGCATGGGAGGTCCTTGTTAATGTCGGCCAATCGGCAGCATGGCTGTTGCTCCCGCCACTTATTTCAGAGCCAGCATTGTCAAGTGTCTATGCCAGTGGTTCCCAACCCTGGTCCTCAAGTACCCCCAACAGTGCATGTTTTGCAGGTCTCCACACAGAATCACAAGTTCCTATAATTAGCTCCACCTGTGGATCTTTTCAAATGTGCCTGAATAATGAGTGCACCTGCCGGGTGACCTGGAAAACGTGCACTGTTGGGGGTACTTGAGGACCATGGTTGGCAACCACTGGTCTATGCACTTGCTGATGCTGGCACCCCCCACCTCCGGGGCTCTTATTGTATATTTGGTTTATGTCTCAAGTGCTACAGCCAGTGCCGTAACTAGACATTTTGGTGGCGTGTGCCAAAAAGGAAATTGGTGATGAAGGCACTAACTGAAAATTTAGGGGAGCGGCTTCACAAGGAAGGGGCGGGGCCACATTAGTACCAATACAGTGCGGGATATTGCTTGGGTAGGACACAGTGCAGGTCAAATACAGTGCGGGATATAGTGTGGTTTGGAAACAGTGGGGCCATGAAACATGTGAAACCTAATTTTACTACTTTTATATTGAACTTACCACTATTTGAACACTGCCTTTTATGCCACTGTATTTTACTTGTTTTTATATTTTATTTCCCTCATCCCCTTGTATACTGTACCTCTACTATGTGCACACACTGCCAGCAGCAACCTACACTGTGCGCCTACCTCAGATGGCTGCATGGATAGATTCTCCATTGGCTGGTCACACTACATACTGTATTGATCTATTTATGTGTAGCAGGCATTTCTAGCTTGATCCTCGGGGTGCACTGGCCGTGCAGGTTTTGTAGTATACAGCCTTCAGCACAGATAGTTAAATCAGAATAACTGAGGTACTGATTGGGTCACCTGTCCCCTGGCATGAATGTTACTGGGGCCAGGGCTGCTGGTGTTAAGGTGCCCACACACGCACCGATCCCGGCATGTGTTGTGGGCTTAACTAGCACACATAGCATCGCATCGTATGCCTTGTGCATACGATGTGCATGCGATGCGATGCTATGCTAGAAAAAGCTAGTACAAAAAGTATGTGCAGCACATACTTTTTGTACTGTACAATGAGGTGCCGCGGGAGCGCGCACCCCATCGTACAGCATCGCACCGCCGGGATTGGTGCGTGTGTGGGCACCTTTAGCCTGGAAATGCCTGATACAAGCTACAGTATATATACCATATTGCACATGCGTGACATTTTTCCCATATATTCCTTGGGTCCTTGTATGGCTTATCTCCCAGTCTAAGCTTTGTAGTGCATTCACCATGGCTGCCTTACCTGTTTACACTTGAGGAAGGGATGGAAATAATAGACCTGACTGTGTTAGGATACTACTGTAAGCTTTAAGATGCTGTAACCAGCACATTTACTGTAATCCATTCTAGGTGTGACCTATTCCACCCAGGGTAATCCTACATAGTGTGCCAAACACAGTTAAGTGTGCAGAGGAAAGAGTAACAAAGAGGGTGTCGGGGAGAGAAAGAGAGCGAGAGAGAGAGAGAGAGAGAGAGAGGAGTGATAAAGAGAGAGACAGAGGGGTGGTCAAGGAGAAAGCTTCATAGGAAAAGAGGGAATGAGGGAAAAAGAGAAGAGTCGGGAGAGAGGGGTGCACCGTGCAAGCATGAGTGAGAGATTGAATGTCAGGGAGGGAGAGAGAGGGGGAGATTCTTTAAGAATCTCCGCCCCCCATCGCATATTTAATTATCGCATATGCTGTAACATATGCGATAATTAAGGCAAAGGACAGCTCTTGCGTTAAGAGCTGTCCTTTGCGGTGAGAGTCGCCGGGTCCCAGCACGTCCCGGCAGCTCTCCCCTCCCTCCCACACCCGGCGCTGCTGCTGCTGCGCCGGGCTCTCCTCCTCCCTGCACCCGGAAGAGGATCAGTGCAGGGAGGAGGTCACAGGTCCGGGCAGCACTGCGCTGTGCTGCCCGGACACAGGTGAGGGGGGAGGGGGCGATGCGGGGCGGCGGGGGGTCGGCGCGGGGCGGCGGAGGGTTGCGATAGAAGCCCATTGGCTTCTATGGGGCATCGCCAGATTTTACTGGCGATGCCCCCCGCCGCGGTAACCCGGCGGGGGATGCTTACAGCATCCCAAAATGCGGTAAAAACCCTGATAACGGGGTTTTTACCGCATTTTTAGCTTAGAGAATCTCCCCCAGAAAGAGGGGAGCAAGAGAAAGTGAATATCTGGGACAGAAAGTTGGAGAGACAGGGTGTGAGAGAGTGTCAGGGAGAAAGAGACCGTGCAAGGTAGAGAGATCGAGAGAATGAGAGGGAAGAGGCATGGGGAAAGAGATAGAGGAGAAAGAGACTACATGCAGCGAGAAAAAATAAGGGAGGTAACCCTGAGGAAAAGTTAGAGAGAATTGAGAGAAAAAGAAGGAACAAGGGTAAAAGGAAGCAGGGGAGAGAAGGTTAAACGATTGAGTGAGAGAGGGTGAGGGAGACAGATTGTGGACCAGATAAAAGTGATAAAATGGAGAGTTATCAACAACCAATCAGCTCCTGCCTAACATTTTTCAAACACTGGGGCAGATGTATTAAGCCTGGTGAAGAGATAAAGTGGTGTGTTATCTCCTTCCACTTTATCTCCACTTTTTCTCTTCACCAGGCTTAATACATTTGCCCCACAGTCTGTGACATGACAGGTAGGAGATGATTGGCTGGTTTTATATCACTCTTCATTTTATCACTTTTGAAGCTTAGTGCATCTGTCCCTAGGTGAGAGAAAAAGAGAGGAGAGAGAGCAGTGGGAGAGAGTGCGTGAGAGGAGAGCCGGCCTTAGGCATAGGCAAACTAGGCAATTGCCTAGGGGCATCAGCAGCTTCTGCTGATTAAAATTATATGCAGCATGCCTATATTCTGTGTGTGTGAGTGAGGCTGTATCTGCATATGAAGTAGTGTATTCATGGAAATCACTGTAACATAGCATTCCGTATGCAGGTACAGCCACAGTCGCACACAGAATATATTCATGCCACATATCATTTTAATCATCGGAAGCTCCTTCTGTGTCCTGGTCACATAACAATGCAAATAAGACAAATTTTCAGCAAAAAATGCACCCAACGTTAGCAGAACTGGGTAGAAGCTGCATGGCCTATTGAGTCAAGATGTATGAGGAAACATCTGTATCCAAGCAGAGGCAGAGGTCACAGTGTTAGCGGCTGTGCGAGTGCTGTCTGGGGGTGGTTTGGTTGTGTAATAGTGTTCGGCATATGTGTAAGGGGCATTATGTGTGTCATGTATAAATGCATTAATAATGTGTGAAATGTGTAACAGGCATTATGTGTGTCTTGTGTATAAGGGCATTAATAATGTGCAACATATGTGTAATGGGCATTATGTGTGTCATGTGTATAAGGGTATTAATAATGTGCAACATATGTGTAAGGGGCATTATATGTGTCATTATTTGTATGAAGGGCATTAATAAAGGTTGGCATAATGTGTAAGGGGCATTATGGTTATAAGGACACATTATAATGTGTGTCATGTGTAAGGGGCATTACTGTGTGGTATTATCAGGGGTGCCGAGAGAAAAGGTATTGGGTACAAATTACCCAGGCCAAAGTCTGATGGAAGGGCCCAGCAGCAGCTGCAGCTCTTCTCCTCTGCCCAGCACACACTGCTTTGTGCTGGGTTGCAGTGTGGCCATGGAGGTGCTTAAAATACAATATTTTCTCAGGATTTTCTTCTAAGGGTATAATGTGAGGAGTAATGTACATAAGGTAAAGTGGTACTACTGTGTGATGTAATGTGAATAAGGGACACCATCGCATGATATAATGTGAATAAAGTGGCACTACTGTGTGGCATAATTTGAATTGGGTGTACTATTGGGTGGCCATGCCCCTTCCCAGCAAGAACACACCCCTGTTTGGGCTGCGCACCAAATGTGTGCACTGTTTCTATTTAAAATATTGCAGGTAGGAGCACCAAAAGGATGACTGCTATGATGAGGGTTGATGGTGCTGGGAAAGGGGAGCAGGGTCAGAGGCGGAACAAGTGGCGATGCTAGGGGGCACCAGCCAAAATCTTGCCTAGGGCGTCATTTAGGCTAGGGCCGGCTCTGCGTGAGAGAGAGGGAGACAGCATGGGCAAGAGAAAAAGAGAGGAGAGAGAGAAAAGAGGAGGGGGGGGGGGGGGGCAGCAAAAATAAGGGAGAAAGATGGGGTGGGGAGAAAGAGATATAAGAGAGAAGAGGAAGAGACAGCAATGTGTATGTATATAAAGAGGTATGGGGTGTCTATCAGTTATTACTCTCTCTCATGACAGTTTAAAGAATGATGCATCTCGGTTAGTATAGGCAGTATGGATGTGCATAGTTTACACCAAAAAAAACAAGCACGTTAACGCCACATGACACTGGTATTTCTTACATGTAAACATTTTTTTACAGATACCAAATTAACTGAGTGAACTTCTTATAACATGACATTAAACAGCCATATACAATTGTTAGTGGGAAGGGATTCTGAACTGCACTAGTTAGTGCCAGCTTTGTTTTACAGAGACATTGATAAATGTTTTTTTAACAGGCTCATGAATTAACCATGACAATGGGCAAATGTCCGCCAGTCATTTTTCATTGGTTATTTTCCATCTCTATTAAAAGCACATTTAAGCTGAATTTGCATAAAATAACTTCATTTTATGACATACTGAAATTGCTTCAGAATAAATTACAAATCGTTTGTACAGTCTGCTGCCTACTCTGTATAAAGCACTGTCACATTGCCCATATACACAACCTGCTGCCTCCTCTACACATAGCATAATCACATTGCCCATATACACAATCTGCTGCCTACTCTATACACAGCACTGTCCCACTGTCCATATACATAGTCTGCTGCCTACTCAATACAAAGTACTATCTCATTGCCCATATACACAATTTGCTGCCTACACTATACATAGCACAGTCACATTGCCCATATAGACAGTCTGCTGCCTACTATATACATAGCACTGTCACATTGCCCATATACACAGTCTGCTACCTACACTATACATATCATAATCACATTGTCCATATACACAGTCTGCTGCCTACACTATACATAGCACAGTCACATTGCCCATATACACAGTCTGCTGCCTACTCTATAGAAAGCACAGTCACATTGCCCATATACACAGTCTGCTGCCTACTCTATACATACCACTGTCACATTGCCCATATACACAGTCTGCTGCCAACTCTATGCATAGCACAGTCACATTGCCCATATACACAATCTGCTGCCTACTCTATACATACAGTAGCACTGTCCCACTGTCCATATACATAGTCTGCTCCCTTCTCTAAACATATTACTGTCACATTGCCCATATACACAGTCTGCTGCCAACTCTATACATAGCACAGTCACATTGCCCATATACACAGTCTGCTACCTACACTATACATATCACTGTCACATTGTCCATATACACAGTCTGCTGCCTACACTATACATAGCACAGTCACATTGCCCATATACACAGTCTGCTGCCTACTCTATAGAAAGCACAGTCACATTGCCCATATAAACAGTCTGCTGCCTACTCTATACATATCACTGTCACATTGCCCATATACACAGTCTGCTGCCAACTCTATACATAGCACAGTCAAATTGCCCATATACACAGTCTGCAGCCTACTCTATACAAAGCACAGTCACATTGCTCATATACACAGTCTGCTGCCTACTCTATACATAGCACAGTCACATTGCCCATATACACAGTCTGCTGCCTACACTATACATATCACTGACACATTGCCCATATACACAGTCTGCTGCCAACTCTATACATAGCACAGTCACATTGCCCATATACACAGTCTGCTGTCTACTCTATACAAAGCACAGTCACATTGCCCATATACACAGTCTGCTGCCTACACTATACATAGAACAGTCGCATTGCCCATATACACAGTCTGCTGCCTACACTATACATATCACTGTCACATTGCCCATATACACAGTCTGCTGCCTACTCTATACATAGCACAGTCACATTGCCCATATACACAGTCTGCTACCTACACTATACATATCACTGCCACATTGCCCATATACACAGTCTGCTGCCAACTCTATATATAGCACAGTCACATTGCCCATATACACAGTCTGCTGTCTACTCTATACAAAGCACAGTCACATTGCCCATATACACAGTCTGCTGCCTACTCTACATGCAGCACTGTCACACTGTATGCTTCCTATTCTATAGGCAGCATGTTCACATTGCCCATATACACAGTCTGATGCCTACATAGGCGTGTGCAGCACATTTTATTAGGGGGTGCACCGTCAAAGGAGTGTGCATAGCTCCACCTATTGGGCGTGTCTAACACCGCCAATCAGGCGTGTCTTCCATCATCTAGTGACACTCGCTACAATATAAAAAGTCTCTCAGCCACACCATTATATCCTGCCTATTTCAGTTGTAATCTTCTAATTACTCTGTGTAACAGTACATGCAAATACAGTCATAAACATATATGGATGACGCAGGTATTTAGTGATATGACAATGGTCTAGTTCAATTAACAATGCAAACACACATAGAATTGATTGATGGGCGCTTATTTAAATGGAATAAAGTTCTAAAAAGCAAAAGTCTTTGGTTGTGGGTATTGCTGATATTGTTATCAGCAGAGGTGTTCATAAGGGTGGGGCACAGCATTAGGGGGTGCCTGTGCACCTCTAACACTCAATGTGCGCACACCTATGGATGCCTACTATATACTGTAAACAGCACTGTCCCACTGTCCATATGCACATTCTGCTGCCTATTCTATACGCAGCATCGTCACACTGTCCATATATACAGTCTGCTGTCTACTCTATAAGAAGCACTATCTGCTGCCTACTCTATATGCAGCACTGTCACACTGTCCATATACATTGCTGCCTAATCTCTATGCAGCATCATCAATTCACACAGTCCATATAAACAGTCTGCTGCCTAATCTATACACAGTAAGTACTGTCACAATGTCCATACAATGTTGCTCGTGGGTATTTGGAAAACAAATCCCAAAGAAACTGTATTCCAATTATAACATGATAAACACACTTGATATGTTTATTGTAATAATACAGTAAAAGTCTATTTTAAGATATTCTGCACAGAGGGAATATTTCAGAGGATCTGCTAGAATTTGATGGGAAACATGTACAGTTACGAAGTACAATAAGTATAAATTGCAAAGAATGCCCCATTGCGTTCTAAAATAAGAATTTATTTAAAATAAAGCTTTTTCCCTTTTAAATGTAGAAAGATAAATAAACATGTAAAAGTATGTATAACTTTCCAAGTGACTGTACACTTTTTAACACTTACTAGTCCTTGTGTGTTGTTACCGTGCTTACGTTGATATCATATAGTATGGACCGTATTCTGATTGACTGGCAAGGCTGTGAATTCAGACACCGCCTGCTGCCTGCAGTGCCAACTGCCCCCCCCCCCTCGCACGAACAACCCCCCGCATGGCTGAGAATGGATGATTTACATAATCATCCATTTGCAGGCGGTAAGAAATCATTTGATGGTCGCAGTTCAGAGACACCTATATAGTGACTCTAAACTGTGGGAACCCTGTGCAAGGACAGGGCGGGCAGATGACATCAGGTGATATCAGCTGCCCACCCCCTGCATGTCCGTCACGGCCTCATTAGCCTGAGAACGCCCAAAACGCTGGGTTTTCCCACATGTCAATGGGGCTCTTCTCAGCCCTTCTCCGCCTCCCTGCTCACTGTGTAGGGTGCGTGCACCTGGCAAACCGAATGTTCGCCATGGGTGCACGCTGCGCATGTGCAGACGCACAACATCGGTCCTCAACCGAACTAATCTGAATAAGGTCGTATATCTGGTATTTTACACTAACTCACGTTAAACCACATAATCAAACCGATTCATACAGTATCAATGTCTGTAAATTTAAATAGTCCAGCTGGCAGCCAGACTATATGTTAATGAACCATCACTCTTTTCCTATTACCACCACTGTTTGGATCTTGTACAAAGCAAAAATAATATTTTTTATAGTGACACTGAAAACACATTTGTTATAAATTAGATTTAGTTTATGACTGTTTAGTCAGAATTGCACAAAACATAATATTATATATCAAATAGTAAGAAATGTGTAACTGTGTATTGAGTGTGCAATTAGCAGAAAGAGAGCAGCTCCGTAGCACACCAAGCACGTTAACACTCAATTAAAAGTAGGTACAGTAAATATAGAAAGGATACATGATGGGATCACCGAGTGCTAATTTCTGGGTTGTTCGGCTTTACACCACCCAGCTTTGCCGTAGTAGTTCAAATAGGTGTGCAGGACTCATTCTGGTAAAGTATGGCCCCTTACACAATGCATTTTGGACTTCAGTCCTTTTTCAAGTGTGAAGCAAGCTTGGTGGCGTAAAGCCGACTAGCCACATCTACGGCTACACACTTCAAACTGTAAGCTCACACCACTAGCCTCAAACGGTATGCACTTTGAATTTCATGCACTTTACCTTGTGTTTACAGAGTTGTGTCATTATGGAATGGGATCATTCGTCAGACTGCATTTAGGTCTACAGTCATTAGGTCGACCCCACTAGGTCGACTGGCAGGAAGGTCGACCTGACTTAAGGTCGACATGGGCCAAGGTCGACATGACTTAAGGTCGAATTTGCATAAAGGTCGACATGAGGAAGGTCGACTGGTCATAAGGTCGACGTGGGTTTTTCACTGTTTTTTGATCCGAATGTCGACACAGTCGACATGGACACAGTTGGCAATGAGAATCGGACCCTCGCATCGCTCGCAATGCTTCGGGCACGGTGCCTTGCTGCGCTCGGCACACTATTTTATTCTCCCACCACGCCCTAGTGGATGGTAGGGCATGAAATACCGCCTGTCGGCACATGTCGGCTCAAAAAACAGTGAAAAACCCATGTCGACCTTATGACCAGTCGACCTTCCTCATGTCGACCTTTATGCAAATTCGACCTTAAGTCATGTCGACCTTGGCCCATGTCGACCTTAAGTCAGGTCGACCTTCCTGCCAGTCGACCTAGTGGGGTCGACCTAATGACTGTAGACCTAAGTTCATTCTAATAGATGACCGCTTCCCGTCATTATATATACAGATAGTATATATAGTCATTATATAGCCTTATGTATTTTCATGTTTTATGTTTATATGCATGTGCAATAAATGAATTTTAAATATCTCAGTAAGAAATGATAGAATTGTTTGTGAACTCCCCAGAAATTAGCACTCAGTGAACCCACCATCATTCCTTTCTATCCTATTATATATAACATAGTACATTATTTCCCTCAGCTATAGATGGAACCTTCAGTAGATTAGGAACAAGTAGCTTACCACATTGCTGCACGTCCTGTACCGTATGTTCCGACCTTCACAGCTTCTGTAGGGAATATTACAAATTAGTTTGCATATCCACAACTGCATATCTCATACCATTTATATACCGTGCCTTGCAAAAGTATTCATCCCACTTGGCACTTTTCATGTTTTGTTGCCTCACAACCCTGAATTAAAATGGATTGAAGGTTTGCATCATTTCATTCACAGAACATGCCTACAGCTTTGAAGATACTAGTTTTATTTTGCAAACAAAAAATAGTACAAAATAACAGAAAAATTCAGCATGCATAAGTATTAACCCCCTAAATTCAGTACATTGTAGAGCCACCTTTTGTGGCAATTACAGCTCCAAGTCGCTTTGGATACGTCTCTATGAGTTTGCCACATCTTGCCACTGGGATTTTTGCCCATTCCTCCAAGCAAAACTGCTCCAGCTCCCTCATGTTGGATGGTTTCCGCTTGTGAACAGCAATCTTCAAATCTGACCACAGATTCTCAATTGGATTGAGATCTAGGCTTTGACTGGGCCATTCCAACACATTCAAAAATGTTTCCCCTTAAACCACTCGAGTGTTGGTTTAGCAGTATGCTTCGGGTCATTGTCCAGCTGGAATGTGAACCTCCGTCCTAGTCTCAAATCACAGGCAGACTGAAACAGGTTTTGCTTAAGAATAACTGTGTATTTAGCACCATCCATCTTTCCCTCGAGTCAAATAAGTTTCCCAGTACCTGCTGACGAAAAACATCCCCACAGCATGATGCTGCCACCACCATGTTTCACTATGGGGATGTGTGTTCTTGGAGTGATGGGATGTGTTGGGTTTGCGGACAGTGTGTTCCAGCAATATGTCTGTAGATTACATGGTTAGCAGACAAATTGCGTTGGATGCATAGCATGTGCTGTGTGTACAGGCGATCCAACAACAGCCTGTATAAGCTGCCACTGATTGGCAGCTCAACTGGGTGGGTGAATATCTATGTACCCAGCCTAAGGGGGATATTCACTCCCCAGCAGGCATCTCCCATCGGGGAGATGCTCGCCCAGCCCTATTCAATGCTGTCTTCCCCGACAGCATTGAGCAGGGTTTATCGGCAGAACGAGCCCGACATCACTAGCTGTCGGGCTCTTTCTGTCGAGAACGGCCAGGAAGTGACGAGCTGCCGGCTGTAGCTCGCCTCTTCCCGGCCGAAACTCACAGCCACGCCCCCTTCTCGGTCCCTGGAAGGCGGGACATTGAATCCCGCCTGCATGTTCTCGGTCGAGCTGACCGAGAACGGGACTGGGTCACGGCGGTCGAGCAAGCTCGACCGCCGTGACCCTCAGATTGAATACCCCCCTTAGTCTTTACTTACTGCTTGCTAATACCTTAGTCTGTATAGACTTCATTGTATTTTCACATGGAGGTGACAGGTTTACTATAAGAAACACATTCATATGACTAACAAATGTTCTCCTTCAATATTTAGATAATACTGTTATTAATGTATATGACAGTAAGTGACTTGTATGAGCAATGGAATGTTAAATAATTACTTAAATTAAATTAGAATCTTGCAGTTACTGCCAGTACTGTCAGACATTCAAAGTTGTTTGCAGAAAATAGAAAAGAAATATGAAATTTCAAACAATGAATTGTAGGTTCAAAGAAAGATGGGTGTGGAGCACATTAGAAAGTATTGTTTAGTCTGTGAACCTTATTCAAGTAAAATGTATAAAATCATGCAGGTTACATTAAAAGTATTAAACGCTGAACAAAATCAGACAGCCCGGGCTGGAATTATATTTCTAAATTATTTGTGAAGATCCCGGACCCTCTGTCAAATTATTGAAGGTTAACGTTTAGGGTTCTTCAAACAGGTTCAGTCTAGACTGTGCTATAAGAAAATGTTAACGAATTCCTGTTGTGTCTCAATCTCAGTGTCTTATGTGGAAAATAGGTCCTTTTTGTACGTCAAAACAAAATACTGGAGATGCATCCAATACTTGACTTTACTGAAAGGTGAGTAGCTGTCCCGACTCAAACAAATGCACACTGGGGTTTGTTTTCTCTTAAGTAGTAGAATTAATATGCCATCACTATTCTCATCTACAAAAGGTTATTTCTGTATCTGGCAATAATTAGTTCTTCAGTCAACGTATAGCTATTACTCATTGCCTGCGTTTTCTTCTACCCTCAAAGGTGTTTGAAAATATACTTTTTGTATGTAAAACATTTCATTCTTAGTTATAAATGAAGAAAATTGTCTATTTCAATCCTCTGCATGCAGTTCCTCTGTCTCTCTGTATCTCTGTATTTCGCTGTCTGTCTCTCTCTCTCGACAATGGAGAGTCTAATGTGCCTTATGGCCTTTCAAAACAGTTTCATAATACTCAAAAACAGTAGAATAGTAGATAAATCGGTACTCTTTACCTAGAAGGGCGCCCATCGCGACCATCGCGACCATCGAATGCACAAAAAATCGGGTGCGACGCGATGCCCACGATGGCCGCGATTTCCCATAGGGACCAATGTTAAAAATGAGATTGGACCCGATTTTAGTGTTCAATGCCTCAATGCCCGCGATTTTTACATAGGAAACAATGTTAAATGGGCCACAGAGCCCTAATAGTCACCGTGAACTCTGAAATGGCCCCCACAATTGTTAACGCCACCCCACGATCAACGTGAACCCGAAGCGTGGCGAGCGCAGCGAGCCCGCGAGGGGCGGCGGTACGCGTCCTCCGACCTTTTCATGCCCTACTATCCACGTCGGCGTGGAGTTGAGAATAGAATAGTGTGGCGAGCGCAGCGAGCCACCGAGGCCCGAAGCGCGGCGAGCGCAGCGAGCCCCGCGAGGGGACGCGGATACCTTCACAGTTATACGCGTCCCCTCGCGGGCTTCACAGGTGTCCGTGGCGAAAAGCGGACACCTGTGAAGCCCGCGAGGGGACGCGTTTACCTGTGAAGGTATCCGCGTCCCCTCGCGGGGCTCGCTGCGCTCGCCACGCTTCGGGCTCGGTGGCTCGCTGCGCTCGCCACACTATTCTATTCTCAACTCCACGCCGACGTGGATAGTAGGGCATGAAAAGGTCGGAGGACGCGTACCGCCGCCCCTCGCGGGCTCGCTGCGCACGCCACGCTTCGGGTTCACGTTGATCGTGGGGTGGCGTTAACAATTGTGGGGGCCATTTCAGAGTTCACGGTGACTATTAGGGCTCTGTGGCCCATTTAACATTGATTCCTATGGCCAAATCGCGGGCATTGAGGCATTTAACATTAAAATCGCGGTCAATCACCGTTTTTAACATTGATCCCTATGGGAAAATCGCGGTCATCGCGGGCACCCGTTTTTAATGTACCCGCGATTTACCCGCGATGCCCGCGATTTTTTACCCCCGACGCCCGCGATTCCAATCGCGGGCGCCCTTCTAGGTAAAGAGTACCGATAAATCTTATCTGGGGTACTTTGGACTACAACCCTGGATCTTAGAATTCTGTCTGCTCATCTCAGAGAGTCTCTAGAAACGCTAAGGGGTCTATACTATTATATGCAAGGTGCTGTTGCCATACCATTAAAACAGCACATAATCTTGTACTCTTCTTGGGCTGGATTTACCCAGAATTAGCATATTTTTGGGGGGTGAAAGTTCCAGCCTCAGTAAAGTGCAGCCACTCCCGCAATAATTTTTACCTGTGAATCCATCGTGGCTATTAGGTGCGACCCCCAAACATGAGAGCTCACCATTCATCAATCATTTGTTCAAGTCAAGTGCCAAAAGATTCAGCAATTATTAATAGCTCAAGCATCATGTGGTTCTGTGGTATATTCTCTGGTCCACATACACTGCTCCAGCTGGTTAGCCAGCAGACTACTGCAGCAAACATTAACTGTAACAAGACTTGGTCTGGGACATAGAATAGGATGGAATAGGGTCAGAACACCGGAAATAGAGAATGAGTCGGCTGTTGGGTTTCGGGGGATTTGTACAATTTACTGGGAGCCAGCAGAATTATTCCAAAATTCAGGAGGCTCCTGGAACTTCCAGGAGATTAGGCAAATATGCTATAGCATGATTCCAACCAAAATATGATAGAGAAGACCACCTGGGTTGAGCAGTAAATTTGGACCAGGGAATATACCGCGGTACCAAACATAGGAAAATACAGCACTATTACATTTACATGATCTTATAGGAGAGTAATAGACAAGTTCAAGTTACAAACATACTCTATAGATTATATAATTGGAGACAATACAGAGAGCATGGATCTTGTTCACAGGAATTTACATTATAAACAGGTTATGGGTTGACACAGAAAGGAGCATATTTAGTAATTATTGTGTTACTGATGATTATAATTACTTTCGATGCTTTTCACGCCAAGATGATAAAATTACTAAACAGAATTAATTAAAAAACACAAGCAGGGAATGGCCCTTATAGTATCCTGTCCCTGTGATGTATTTTAGAAGTAAAGTGATTGCCCCTCTTGTTTGGTGGGTGACCATGTTACTGTGCAACACACGTGTGAGCTGCAATTCTTCTGGTCCCTCCTTCAGTAAAAACAACTAATGTCATCTAAATATAGTGTTAGCTATGTGGCAAACCTTGGAAAATTCAACATTTTAGCAACATCTATAAAAACCTAAGGGGGTATCTTCTGCAGCCGAAAATGGAATACAGCAGCAGATAACCCCTTCCTAGATACATCCCAGGGATACTTACTATTTGTGTGTACTCTCTCAAATATGTTTTGAGAAATATGCCCCAATGGGAGAGGGGAGTAGAGTTGGGTGTTGAGGAGTCTGGGAAATTAGGTGAGGTGGTTGAGGGATCTGGTTAATAAACTACTGAATTTAGAGTCTACCTCTGATTCATGGGAGGGGATTGCAGATGCAGATGACAGGAACAGCAAATAATAAATAAGAGAGGCATATGTAGGAAGAGATCAGGAAGGTGAGGACTTAAAAGTCACTTTTAATAGCGAAAAGATCAGTGTTGATCTTTTAGGGTCAACCTAGACATTGTCAACCTAATATACCCCACCCCACTTATCCTCCCTCCTCCCACAAAAGTATGACCTTACACTGCACAATGCACACATTTACAGCTATTCTGCTGTGCAGAGTGGTGTTGAGCAGGACGTTCCTGCAATTACAGATGGAGCCAGGCTTGTCTTTGCAGGGGATGGCGGCAGAATCGCCAGCCGCCATCCCCCGCCAGCCGCCATCTCTATCTGCAAAAGGGGACGTGCGCGCACAAGATGCGCGCGGCGTCCCCTTTCCGACATCACCCGGGGTCCCCACCGCCTCGCCGTACCCCCCCCCCCCCCCTAACCCTGTCTGTCTCCCTGAAGCGGAGACGGACAGGGTTCCCGTCGCCCCGCCGCCCGGAAACTGAGACGCGCATGAGACGCACGCGCGTATCAGTCAGATGGAGCGCCGGGCTGCTGGCGGATCACCAGCGGTGACAGTCTGTCGATTCACCAGCAAGAGGGAGCCCGGCTCCATCTGTACATAGGACTCCTGAATGTTGGGATCGCAGTACAGCTTATTAGAATCATACCTCTCTTGCCTAAATCTGGCCATTTTGAAGTTATGGCGAAAGACCTGCATGTTCAGCAGCTTTGAGTGATGTCACTGTTTGACCAAATATGTTAACTATATTGGTGGTGCCCCTAGTCATCTAGTGTGTAAGGTGGTTACACACCTGTCTGCAAATCCAGGCCTCCTAAACCAGGAACTACAAACTAGGCAGCCCTGATAGGATCAGGTACTGTACTCTGCTAAAGTTGAATTCAAAATAGATTTTAGTGCTGTCTATTTAGACACTAGACACCTGAAAGAATAGTAATACATACCCTAACCTTATTTAACTTTATTAATTTTATTAGTATGCAATCTAGGATTTTTTTAGGGCAGGGTGCTGACCACCAGGCAGGGCGCTGACCACTGGGCAGGGCACCTTCATCAATTGGATGGGCACATTTTATATTAAAAATTTACATTAGAAACAAAAAAAAAACCATACATAAAAAATTGCACACCCCACTAGTATTACACCCATTAAACATTGTCATACTCTGCTAAGCCCATTACATATTCTGTCGTAATGACAACTAATTACACATTATGGCACACGATGTAATGCCTCTTACACATTATTCCACACACCATAATGCCCATTACACATGATGACATACACCGTAATACCCATTACACATGATGGCACACACCAAAAGTTATCAGCGGCATGTCAGCCCGGTAGGAGGCAACATATGGGCGTACAGTGCCACACACAAAAAGAGCAGGGTGCATTTTGAGGTTTTAAAAACAGGCAGGGTGCGGCACCCTGCAAAAGAAGCTTAGAGGGAACGCTATTTTAATATTATGGAAATCATGAATTTAGCCTTACGCAAGCAAGCAAGCTAACATCAGAGATCATTGGCTGACTGTGGCCATCACAGTGTGCTTTTGAGTATAAAATAGACTAGGAGCCATTTATAATAGCTGTCAGTTATAGCATGCCCTATATAGTTTTTTGGGAAAGGTGGTAACCTTTCTTCTTCTATAAAAGAATGCTGCCCCAGATGACCCAAGCCACCTGTTGCTCAGCCAATCAGCACAGCTTCTAGCAACTCATTTGAACTCCTAGATGATAATGTGGCTAGTGAGAAAACGACTTGCGCTGCACTACAGGAAGCAATGCAAGTGCAGATTTGAAATTTGGCACATACACAATTGAAACAACTTATATAAATCACCTCAGCTCAGTGACATGTATATTCCTTCCAAAACTCACAATACACAAAAGTATATTTATCTCAATATATTCTGAAATCATTTAAATGTGTCTCTAGGTTTGAGAAATATGACGCCAACAACAACATAAAACAACCTCCGCATGCTATATCATATCTTGACTCCTGACACTGTCACATGAACATTCCATCTAAAACAACTTGCAAGCTAAACTAATTGAATCCATATAATGCTATAAAATACTGCATATGTATAATATCCCAACATTCCATGTGTTATCTGTATTATATAATGATACCACATTCATTTTAACAGTGTAAGCTTTTTAACAATAATATGGTATTGCTATTTTACTTAATCTCAAAAGAAAAAATTTGAGAGGATAAATAGAGTTGTTTCTTTTAGTGCCCTTTTCCTCAGATTTTTCCTAACAGCTCCTGAGGGTTAAGGTATGGGGATGCTGCACTAATTGAATAGGTCTAGGCAGAAAACTAGCTGAACCTGCGCCAAAGACTGGGAAGAATGTGGAGCTGGAAATAATAAATCCTTCATTCAAAAATCAAACTAGACAGGATGCTTGACATTCATAGGTGTGCAACACTTCTTCCTTAAAATATGTAACTACTTTGGGAAGTATTTATTATCAAGTCCAAGACCCAATAATTCTCACCCCTATCGGAAGCAATCAGAAATAAAGGAATTCAAGGATGTATCAAAATACACAGGTAATTTCTGCAGTAAGCAGTCCCTAGGCAACAGCGGCTAAAGATGGCGTTAGCCGTCGGACCATGCCCACCCAGAAATGGGTGGTTTTTTTTTAGGGGATATCCTGCAAATATGATTTGATAAATAGGTTCTATAATACCTTCATGATTGGAATTCCATATTTACTGTTTAACTGGTTGTTAGCAAAGGTGTAAAATGTATTCGTAGAGTTTACATCTAAGTTATTAGGGATCAGTGAAATTTAACTTTTTAACTACCTACTTTACAGACTTTTAGATCAAAAGTAACTTTTATAACTATTAAAAAATACACTTGGATTAATAATAAATGTATAGCTAAATATGTTTCTGGTCGATTGAAAAAAATTGTTCTCATCAGGGAGATATTTTTGATATTTATTTACTACTAAAAATATTGGTAAACATGCAGAAACATGGGGCCAAATTCAGACCTGTTAGCTAAGCTGCTTTTTTAGCAAGTGGACAAAACCATGCTGCACCGCAGGAGAGAGTTAGATTTGGCTTAGTTGTGTTCAAACTTAAATCTAAATTGCAGCATACGAATAAAGCAGCCAGTATTTACCCTACACAGAAACAATATAACTCAAATCTAACTCTCTCTTACATTTGTCCCACCTGCAGTGCAGCATGGTTTTATACATATGCTAAAGAAAAAAACACCTGAAAAAAGGTCTGAATAAGGCTCATAAATGTAGATCAGTCAATGACAACTAAGCTGATGTTACCTTTTGCTAAAGTTTGAAGGCGAGTCTGTACAAAACTCCTAGTGTCTCCTATAGACAGCTAGTGCAAGTGGATTTACATCTACCAAGGCGATACTGTTCAGTAGCAAACAGTGGGAAGAGCTGGGGGGCTGCAGTATACTTAGCGCAGCAGCACCATGGGGTATGTAGTTGAGCCAGTGCTGTTTGTCTATGCAGTGGTGTTAGGCAGTGGCAAACAAGAAGAGTGGCCAATTTTTCCCACTGGCTAACCATTTGTGGCACACACTAGTTACAGCTGTGCATAGCTCTGCCCCTCTCCCCCCCTCCTCCACACACACACACACACACACACACACACACACACACACACACACAAACACACATGCGGACCTGTTTAAGAGCTGACTAGTTAGTGCTCTATCTCCTCCACTTTATCACTCTTGCAGGCTTTGTACATCTGTCCCATGCCATAATGCGCTCTTACTGCAGTTAAGTAGATTATAGTATAAATGGTCAACAGTAAAAAGGTGAACAGTGTCTAGGTCTGTGGTAGCCAACTCCAGTCCTCGAGAGCTACCAACAGTTAATGTTTTCCAGATCTCCTCACAGAATCACAAGTGAAGTAATTAGCTCTACCTGTGGATGTTTTAAATGTGTTAGTAAATAATTAGTGCAGCTGTGCAGCAGCTAGGTTGTCTGCAAAATGTGACCTGTTGGTAGCTGTCGAGGACTGGAGTTGGCTACCATTGATCTAGGTTGACTCCAAATGGAAGCAAAAAATTGACCTAGTATTCTAATGGGGTTTTTTTGTGTCAATTTGTAGATTTTAGCGCATGGACCCCAAATTACTGTTCCACGTTGCTCTCCATGCTTTAGACAAGTTTACAATGGTTACTTTACCATTCCCAATCATAGTCCATGTGGATGGTAAAAAATAAAAACGTAAATTTAAAAAAAAAAAAAAACCTCACGTTGACCTATTTATGTGTTGACCATATGAATGTTTGAATGTTGTTCATTTGCACAATGTCCTCTCACCCGGATACCAGTTAAGTACACCTTAAAAAGAGTAAATGGGTCCAAACTGGACAATACTGAGAACAACTTTTAGATTCAGTAAAGAATAACGTAATGTCTGCAATAGGCATGGAGTGGGTCAAACATCCAAGGCTGTTGTGTGACCTAGGGAAGCATGTGACTCGGGGGTCCAATAAGGACTTATGGAAGGGCAGTGTTAGCTGGGAAATCAGGGCAGGAAAGGGAGGAGTCTTCCTCTCTTTCCTGAAAGTTTTCCCGCCCTCCCTCCCTTGTATTATTGTGGTTGGGTGGGTGTTAATTGCGTTGGCTGATAGGCGAGAAAGAACGGCAGGTGAATAGAATTAGTTCTTATTCAAATGATGATGCTACGTATATGTTTGCTTTTCGGTGCGCTTGCCTCTCATTGACGTAGGCCTTCACTGGATCACCTGCACAGGGACAGCGACCCCACCCTGATGGGTGGGTAGTCAATGCAGTAGGTCGAGAGGATACTGCTTGTTAGGGTAGGCTTAATTACGTATGCAGATTGTTTGGGTGGAGCTAAGTTAATGAGCCGTTCTTTCTGGGCCACCATTAATTAGTTAATTATTAATAAATTAATCTAGCTTAAAAGTGCTAAAATAAATCAGCTAACAATTTCTGCCAAACCTAAGTCTCCGAGTCTTTATTTCAGGTTTAGATTGTAAGTCTTGAAATGTGATGTATACACACACATCAGATGCTAGGATGTTTAACAGGTAACACTTGTATCTAGGTTTAGATAGATACAATGGTTAAGATCTACAAATGGCTGTAGATTCATTTGCACGTGCTTAAGAAATTGGCTCATTCCACAGGTGGGAAATCATTCAATGTCAGTGACTGTCAAGGGCTGCTCTGTGAAAACAGCTTGCTATATTTCTGTCAGCATAGAAAAGCACAAATGGTAAAGATCAATTTAGAAATATTTTGCTTGGACTAGAGACACAGACTTAGAACAAGCTAAGAAAAGCTAAAATAATTAAGCAAGTAGAGAACAATACAATAAGAAAAAACATTTCAAAGTCCTCCATCTGCCGTATGAATAATAAGATCCTATAGATATGCTGGCGCATTTGCAGTGACCTGGTTACTATTAAACTAAACCCGCCGTTTCTGTTCCTAATAATGTACAAACAGCTGCAGATGAATTATCCCTCAGATAACTGCTAATATTTGTTTCAGACCTATTTCTGTTGCGATAGCCAGAAAAAACCCTCCCCTGCATACAAAAATCTTTTCAAGTATTTTAAGACATAATTTGGCAGGATGACATTCAATTTTTACACTTTTCAACCATACACGCCCTGAGCTTCACCCTGTCCTAGAGTTAATGTAGGATTTCCTATAGGAAACAAAGACGTTCATGGATACTGACCTTTAGCACTCTCACACTAAAACATCTGTATACAGGGATTTCCCATTTGGTTAAATCCCCATCTTTATTAGCAATCTTGTGCCATGTTGCCTTTTTTTTTTTACTGGAACAGCTACTTTTTCTTACTTGTGCGTTCCAAACACTGAGTAAGCTCTTAGCTCCCACCCCGCTGTAAAAGTTTCAGATCCTGCTCGCATCCATAAAATAGAGAGGTATCTAAGTACTGCAGGTTTCCTTCCCAAAGTGTACTGGGTTTGCTAAATCATTTTAGAGCATACAGTGCTTTGCTGTAGATCAGCACGAAGCTGTTGCCTTTGACACTATTTAGAAAGGAGACGTCTAGGTTTAAAGTCGTCTTTATGGCTGGCTACTCATGTGTTCAGTCATGCTCTCTTCTGCTGAACTAGAAATTGGCTTCTTGCTTGTGGTAAAGGCATAACTACCAAGGTGCTAGGGGTGCAGCTACTATGGGGCCCAGAGGTGAATGGGGGCCCATCTTTGCTGTCTAAGTATTATGTTTTACATACATTTATCACCATCAGTTGCTAAATAGTGGGCCCTTACAAACTTTTGCTATGGGGCCTATGAATATCTAGGTACGCCTCTGGCTTGTGGTAAGGGTGAAACTGTGGGGACAGAAAGACCATGTTGAAGAAAAAAACACATAGGGGGAAATTTACTAAAGAAAATTTGTAAAAAATAGGTGTATTTGTATCCAGAAATACACTTATTTTTGACATTTACAATTCCGAAAATACGGCAATTCGTATTCGTATTGATAGCACATCAAATTTACAAATTTCCTTTAGTAAATTTCCCCCATAGGGTGAAATGTAATAGGATGAGAGATTCAGAAAGTGAGAGATTTGGTAAGAAATCTCCAGTTTTTTTAAAGCGGCAACATTTACACTGCGAAACCAGTTTGATTTTGCAGTGTAAATGATTGCCGCTTTAAAAAAACTGGAGATTTCTTACCAATTCTCTCACCTCTTTTGAATCTCTCACCCTATTACATTTCACCCATAGTGTGATCACAGCTTCTGCAAACAGCAGTCTATCTTTATGATTTTCTCTACAATAATGGGGTCTGGGAGACAAACTTGAGTTAATTTCAAACATTGCTAGAGTCTCTGCCCTCAAGTGTGTTAGTTTTACAATTAATGTATGTGTGAACTGACAAGATTCAGTGTAGATGTGATACTTGTAAGTTAAACGAGTTCACAGTTGCTACTGTAGGTATCACAGTGCTCATCACAAAAACCCACATTATCTTGGATTACAAGGATGTCCGAGACTTGCCTTGGACTTGGAATCTACGTGTGTATGTATTCATTTCCAGCAATGAGAAAAAAAATATTTGACATTGGTTGGGATATACTGCATCACATCCAGATTGTGGTACAACCTCCCATTTATAAGGTACACAGAAAGCCAATGTAAAGGATTATAGCCATCCTGATGAGAGCTGTTCTTTGTGATAGAAGGACTAACAGGACTAGGAACCGCTTCTGCACATGTGCAGATTGATGCGGGCACAACAGGGGGTGCTGTGAGAGATATGATTGGATTCCTCTTAGAAAGGAATGTGAAAAGAAGCCCATAGGCTTCTAGTGGGCAGCATCACACAAAGATGGCATGGAGCCACCAGGTCCAAGCTCCAGAATGCATTGCATTTTGGAGCTTTGTACATATTGTAAATGTGTTTAAACCTTCAAAACAGTATCTCGGGGGGTTTTATCATTTTCAGTACATTGTTGTGAGAATATGTTAGCTAGTGTGAGATGTGTGATCGCATCATGAGGTTCTAGGCCAGATAGCATGGTTTAGCGCCATTTTCACTATATTTATTTACCCTATGCATGCTGTTCATTATACACAGGCCACACTGATATCACTGATCTCTATACATGAGTCACATTGATATCATACATCTTATACACACTGATCACTGTTCACAAGTGATAGCAATATCATGCACCAGATGTACACTATACATGGGTTACACAGATATCATCACCTGTCACCGTGAACACTACGCGGGTTTGCCCTGACACAGCAGGACCGTCAATACACACCAACTTACCTGTGTTCAACAGAGTTTTTCTCACATAACTTCTTCTCATCAACTTTCCAGACCACAATTTTTTCCATCACAAACCACCAGATTTTTCCTTGTATGTTCCCTGATCCCCAATTTTTCCTCACATGCCAACAGCATTTCCTGCAAATTTTCCCTGACCACCAATTTTTCCCCTGTCAACCAGCTTTCCCTCACATGCCCTAAGCCTACCAGCTTTGCTTTTACATGCCCTCTTCCAACTATAACTAGACAGGGTTGAGTTTGAAAAAACTCAGGAGCCCGAGGTGTGTTCCCTACCACCAGTGCTGTGCCTAAACACGTGCATAGGGGGTCGTGCGATCGAGTGGACCCTCTCCCAAAGGAGAAGGGCCCCGTTTTTCCCCTAACCCCTCTCAGCCATAAGGCCAAAGAGGGGAAAAAAGGGATCAGTGGGTCCTCTTTGCCGGAGCTCAGAGGGACCCTCTTTCCTCAACCCCCGGAAAGGTTAGGACGGTGGGTCCTCCGCACCCGAATGTTTGGAGAGACCCGCATTAGACTTCCCTCCGCCTTGCGGCTCGGTGTCGTCCTCGAGGGGACAGAAGCTCTCCCCAAAAGGATGAGAGCTTTGGCACATTGGGGAATGGTAGGCCCATAAGGGTCAAACACACAACCCAAAAAAACAAGTGACAAACTACGGAAAACAGGAAACATGAAAAGTGCAGGAACGTGAGAAGAAGAGAAATAAATAATAAAGAGGACCCCAGCCAGAAGACCGGGGTGGGGGTGTGAAAAATTGTCCTACCCCATCCAAAAGGATGAGGTAAGGACGTGCAACCTAACCTAGAGGGAAGTGCGCAGTGCAAGTGCTTACTTGTGCAGGGTGATTTTTGGGATCACCCATGCAGGTTCGGCACCCCCGGGGGCACAGTGCAGCCTCGGGCCCTAGGCAGCCGACTGATCAGCGTCCGACCAAGTGTTTTTCTGCTCCCATCGTAGGGCACTTTCCAGCCCCTGGCATGGGAATGGGTACTCCACTGGGCTTTTCGAATGACTCCCTTAGGGTTGAGGCCCCCTCGGAAGAGCAATCTACTCAGTCTCAGTGTTTCTCCGATCCCAAGGTTAAGGTTCTAAGCTGGGCTTTTCGCGGTCTCCGTGTGAGAGGCTACGAACCTCTGGAACAGGAGCCATCTACTTAGTCCCAGCCTTTCTCTGCTCCTTGGGAATGGATACTAGACTGAGCCTTTCGCTGTCTCATCCTTCGGGGGCTACGAACCCCGTCAAGAGAGCCAAACTACTAGGCCCAGTGTTTCTCCCCCCTCCTACCAGTGGGTTTACGGAAACAACACCTCCTACCACTGGCAGAGGTGAAGGTACTCAGCCAGACTTTTCACCACTCCCAGGCAAAAAATAGGGGTCCCACACCCTCCGCCCATCAGAGCAGCTACTCAGTCCAGCCTTTCTCTATTCTCTGCCAGAGGCCAGTCCATACCCACTAATAAGAACAGATACTACACTTGATCTTAGCCAAAAGGCCGAGCAGGGTGTGCCTGAGGAAGACCTTTCTAGGTTCAAACACGTTGGTGCTTTGTGAAGGGTCATGTTGCCTGTTTTGTGGTCCACACTTTTGGACAGTTGGACAGTGGAGACCTTGCTGAGGTTCTACCAGGGATAAGATCCATCTCCACACATGCTTACAAACTTGCCTTTTGCATAAGGTCACTTATGGTAACTGGCTCTATTTTTACTTGATTATTATTGTGAATAAAGTGTTTTAGTATTACACTATGTGGATTTCTTATACAAATATTTGAGGACACTGGGAGCTATATCTGAGAATAAATCCTGGGATCTTTGGGATCCAGTGGCCTGGCTTTGCTTTACTTGCTTGATAACAGGACTGGTTGAGGCCTTAAGACGGTACGGTTAACTTAGAAAAGTGGAAAGTTGCCATTGGTTATTTATACATATTTATTTATATAAGTGATTACTGCACCATGAGATTTTTTTTTTTTTTTAGGCCAATGGGATTCTAATAGTCTGGATACAAGAAGAAAATACCAATATACCAAATTGTACAGTGTAACAGGATCATTTTGATCTTATTATTAATTTTTAGATGACCAACATATTATGCAGTAGGGCACAGCAAATGCTTATCATTACACTGAGGGTAATTCAGACCTGATTTCAAGGCCGCAAATTCCCAGCAGCCAGTGTTCAGTTAAGCCACCGCCCCCTAGAGTGAAATCCTGCCTAGCGAATTAATTTGCTTGCTGTGTGAATGGATGTGTACAGCTACAAATCTAGTCTTAATGAATATGAGTGAATATGTCCATATTGGTAAGAGGCTCGTCATCGACTGATTTTTGAACCTGGCGCAAGTCATCGCAGGATCAGAGTAGCCAGAGATTTACTTGGTGGTGCGATGGAAAAAAGGCATATCCGGCCTGCAGCTGACGTCTCACACCCTTCCCTAAAATGCTCAGGCATGCCACTCCTACTAAATCACCGGTTTCCACCCCCAGGAGACTACTTCTGTCAATCACCTTGTTAAAGGCTTGCAAATTTTAAAAGCAGCAGGTTTTAATAGCAGGACGGCCTCACACTTGCCTACTCTGTGCCGTGTGCAGTACTGATGTGCAGCATATCGATAATCGGCTGATGTGCGAAACATTAATAGTAAAATACATAGCCGCTGCCCCGCCAGTGTAATGCAAAAGGCTTGCAAAAATATTGCAGATTGGCAATCAGCTGCAAATCCATTCGCAAACTCACTATCTAAGGATTTTACCACTGTGTGCAGTCTGTGGGTTACCCAGGACCCACTCGGATAATGTGATAGACACAGGCTGATTGAGGCAGGCGTGCATTTTTCCTGACAATCCCAGTAAATGGCTGGGTGACCACTACAAACGCCAGCTTTCTGTCAATCAACTTGCAAAATGTCTTGCGATCAGGAAAGACACTGGATTTTACCACTTTATGGCCTCGCACATGCGCACTACGATCCTAATGCATGCCCGGTCATTCGATAATCGGAGTGCCGGGGAATTTGCAGCCCAGCGATCAGGTCTGAATAACCCCCTTTGCATCATTGCATGCGACTGCGGGAATTTGTTTATTGAGCGTACTCATTGAGCGATATAAGGTGATATGCCGGTGCAATCCACATGACCAGAGCGGCATATCAATCATTGGGTACCAAGCTTTAGATTGACATTTCAGTGCAACTCAATTACTTTATAGAAATTAGCAGGCGAAAAAGGCATATGAGGCTGCTCCCAACACAAAGACCTGCAGAGGTTTATACCTCACACTGTTTTCCTAGCCACAAAAGCTTAACACTTTTGTATGTGAACACGTCTATATTTCCAAGGAAAACAACATTTGACAGCACAAGACATTTGAATCTAATTAGGGTTCTGGCATATACTGAATGCAAATTTATGATACAGTACAGTATGTATTCTCTCTATACAATCGAGACACGAAGCATCTATTTGACTTGTAATATACTTCAATTGTGTTCTAGTAGAGCACCCGGCTCTTGTCACCATGCAGAAGCCGGCATGGGCTTTTGTATTGACTACAATTGTTGCTCTGGGTGTCAAATGGGTAAATGACACCACTGTCTACCATGGGTGGGCTGTTCCAGGTGTATCCTGCAACTCTGGCTGGTGTCTCATTAGCTTTTTAGAAGGCAGGAAGAAAATGCTTCCTGGTTGCACAGATTTGTAGACAGCACAGTCTTGTGGGCATACACACATGGAGATTTCTGCTGAATTTTTAAGCAATTTGGCAAAATCTCTTAGAAATTAAGCACAAATTGCTCAGTGTGTATGCCCTCAATGATGCTGATGCATGGCATTAAGCATCTCTATCGCCAGTCTAGATCATTCAAGCATGCAGTACATATCTAGTAAAATCATCAAGAAATGTCAAATTGCCAGTGTATTAAGAAGTGATCTGAGCGATCTGCCTAACCCTCACTCCTGTAATACCCACCCATTACTTAAATTATTATTATTATTTTTGCTTAACATAATTCTCCAGTACTAAATCAAACAGCACAAATCTTTTGCGCAAATCACTTAGTGTGTATGGGAAATCTAGACTGTGGGAAATTTCCCACAATAAATTGCTCAGAACACATCTCTTGCTCAAATCTCCCTGCGCGTATACCAAATTAGGAAACTACTCCAAATCCAATTTGATAGTCCATACTATGCAGAAGCCAGGAAAAAAAAACAATTTGCAGTTGAAGGTTTCACTCTCTAAAATAGGAAGAAGTCCTTTGCTCTGCACCTAGGACCACTTCACCTAAATTACTATATGATGCTCTATGTACAATGAGTGCATCTCCTTGGCTGTCTACGCCCACAGCTGAGTCTCCACATAAGTCTGGCCCTGTTTCATATGTACGCGCTCCACCACGCTCTGGCCAACTGCTAAACAACTGCATGCACCAACAGAAAGGAGGCTTCTTTTTGTAATTCGGATGAAATTTACCCTTTCATTGTCAAGTGAATTTATCAAAACATGTGTGAAAATTGCCAACCAACATTTTTATTCATCATAATGAGCTGTATGTTTATCTTAAATAGGAAATATAACCCTTTTTACACAACATTTTTTATTTGAATTTATATAACAAATGTGAGGGACACTGGCATTTTTTGCTGATATTTTGTGCATCTCTCACAAAGATTTGGCATTCAAAGTGTTAAATGCAAATTTCCTTTTAATAGATGTAAATCAGCTTTAGATACAGTAAATAAGTATATTGCTTTGATTTTATACTGCATGTTTGTATTATATTTATACCATAAATTAAGCATTTTAAAAACAGTTAAAAACTGATGTTACCCAACCGACTAATTACTTCTAACTTCCTGTATCTTCACTTTCACAAATCTAATTTCTGGCTTATGTAGTGCTCAAGTTTGCAAGCAATGAGTGTGACCTTTATAAATCGTTGACTATCATGCTTCAAAGTGTTTGAGTACTAATTAACATAACCTCATGAAAGGATGCACTTGAACCATTTAATTCTTAAAAGAAATCTTTGTGCGGAGGTCTAAGCATCCTGTGTAATTACCATGTTGGGATTATGTTGGCTTTTGAGTTGTCACATGTGACCACGATCTGATGAACCCATCCACAGATTAATAGACGACCTTGAGACCTTTTTCACTCAAGCGTACAATGCTTTTTAAACTGGGCAGAAACTGGTTAATTTATCACATTTGTTCAAATGACATCTCCCGTGAATTAGTGTCAGGATGAATGGGGCTCCATTTCTAAAAAAAGTTATCAGCTTCATGTTTTCCAGTCAGCAGTGAATTGTGTCTTCTAACTGGGTGGGAAAAAGTTTCAATGTAAGACTTACAATAAATCTGATAAAAACTAAAAATACACGCAGAAACTCAGAAAGGCGCCACCTCATGGCAAAATATCCAAAATGAATGATATATTTTTTTAAATAATATACACTATATTTTAATTTAACCCATCTTACAATACTGTACATGAACGGAAACCTTTGTTAGGCAGCAATTTTACAGAAATTTACAGCAAAATTGCAAATTGCCCTAAATCAGGACCATAACGTGCAATGTTTATTTTACATGGTCTGTGCGTTAAGGAAGGACTCTCTCTGGAAGGAGTCAGGTTTACATCTCAGAATCAGTGATGTAGATCATAAATATCGTTTTTATGACTTGTTCAAAACTGTTGAACTAGTGAAAGTGTTACATGGTAAATGTGTTTCAACACTGTGATGCCAGAACGCGGAAATGCTTTAGAGTCATTATACTTCTTCAAAAGCAACAAGCATACATTAAAATTAAATTATAGAACGTGCCAATGATTGCTAAGAAATGGCATTAAAAAAATAAACCGTGAAGTATGAATTATTTATTAGGTACTGGAAAGCAATCAATAAGAAGATTATCTGCAAATACGTGAAACATGGGCACTTTCTGTAGACTGCCTTAAGGCGTATTTATTATAAGATTATGAAAAAAAAAAAGTTTCTTTATATGATACAAAGTAATATATTCATTACCTAGGGTAAAGTTTGAAGGTGATTCTTAATGTCTCATGTACTGTAGGTCTGTTTCACCCTGTGATATTTTCACTAGCTCCCCATACACAATACATAAGGATGATTGGCGATGGGGATCACAGTGGTCAAAATACTGATGCCAGAAATTCTGATGCATGCAATGCTGACAGGGGTCTGGTAAGTAAGCTTCCACCTGCTCTCCTCTTGCAGCCTAACCCTTACCTTTCTACCCCTCTGCCTAAACCTAACCCTTCCACCCTGCAGCCTAACCCTATTCCCCCCACTTCTAAGTGCCTAACACTCCCTCCCCACAGCCTAACCCTAAGTGCCCTGCTAGGGATAACACTAACCTGCCCTGTATACTTATGATCGGGATGCCAGCATCCTTATCTATGTAAGCGATTCCGGTGAAAGTCAGGTTGCCAACATCGGAATTCTGTCTGCCGGCATCCCTACTCCCGGCATTTTTAAGCCATCATCCCCATACAGTACATAGCATGTGAAGGAGTAATATGAAGATACTATATTAAATAGCATGTTCATTACATGTAAAATAAGATATATACAAGATAATATACAAATAAAAAGCCTACAAGCCACAATTGCCATTACAGATTTTCCTCATGGACACACACCATATCCATCCAAATATACCTGAATTCATGGAAGGCCTTTGGTTACGCGCAAGAAAGGGACACAGACAGAATTAATTCCTATCTCTAGGGATTTGTCATGTCATAAGTATAACAGCTGGGCGATAAGTACAATGTTACTATAATTAAATGTTCCCTATTCATAGCTGTCTGTAGCACTAATAGACAGAATGTCTTTAAATTTAGTAAGTATACTATTCAAGGCATGGGAAAAAGGATTCCATAAAGGAAAAAAAAATGTCATATCCTGAAATGATGCTTCCTACATTTGGTGACATTCTACCTATTATAGCGAAGGATAGGTCTAAATAGGGAAACTTTAATTATGGCAACAATGTATGAAGGATTAACCCTTTGCGTGTCAAGTGAACTTAGGCCCTTATTCTGATCGGTGCGGCCGGAGCCGAATATGCGGCCAGGACCGTGCGTGCGAAACCCCGCCTTCCATACGGATCACCAACTCCGTCCGTATGCGGTAAGAAGCTGGCCGAACGGACCGCACGTGTATTTTTCACAGAATACGCCTCCTCCATCTAAGGGAACCTCCCCCATCATTCGATGGTCGCAGACCATCGAATGCAGGACCGAGTGCTCCACCAGCTCCGCAACCTCAGACCACACGGACATGTTTCCGTGCAAAAGCAGGGATCTGGGCGGGCAGCTGACATCCGGCGATGTCATATGTCCGCCCCCCTACACGTGCGTCACGACTGCATTACCATACGTACGTCCAGCGTTTGCATGGGAACGCCCATGAAACGCGGGGCGTATGCATATGGTAATGAGCCCAAATAGCCCTTCACGCCCCTCTCCACCCCCTGTTCGGAGTGTTCACAGATCATGCGGGATTTGGCCGTACGCCCCGCTCGCACATGCGCAGACACAAAACATCGGCGGGCCAAACGCACGCGGATATATCCGCACCGATCAGAATAAGGGCCTTAGTGAGGTATGAAAATTGCCAAGCAAACATTTTATATTCATCATAATGACCTGTAATATTTACCAAGTCATTAAGCCCCACCCCTGTTCCTGCAGTATGTTGTTATTCAGCGGTCCATGCGGAGGGGGCTGAGCTGAAAATGCACACTCCTCCATATGGGTCAGCGATTACCGGTATTATTTTCCCATCTTGCCAACTTTACTAGGAAGTGGGCAGGATGCAGGTGATCTAGGGCGGGATGTATTAAGCGGAAAATGCAGTAAAACTCTAATTTTACCGCATTTTCCTATGTACTAAAACCCGGCCACACCGATACCGCCGGGCAGGGTATCGCACACCACAGTACAGGTATCGCAGGGGGGCCTCCATCACCGCACCGCGATGCCAGACGCATATGTTAGTACATACATCCCGCCCCTAGTTTCTGGCACCTTCTCGGAGAGTAAGTGAGTATGATACAGCAACTGGCTTGTGAATATTGCCATTGGTGTGAATGTGTTTGTTCATCTTTAAAAGTAAAGTTAGATTTTAAACTCCACTAAGACAGTAACACGCCTCATATTACCATATGATACGTGGGTACTATATAAATAATAATAATAACAACAACAACAACAACTTAAGGTGGCCATACACACGCCGATTTATCTGCAAATCTGTCTGGTTGGAACAAAAACATGGTTATGGATGAGAGCAAATGACAGTTGACCATTTGCTTGGAAATGCTGGAAAACTGACAAACTGTCAGTCATCCATAACCATGTTTTTGTTCCAACCATCCAGATCTGAAGATAAATCTTACTAGTGTATGGGCACCTTTACCCTGATTACTTTTTATTTTTATCTATTAGGATCATGTTTTTTCAGGTCAATATGAGTCAGTCATTATTATTATTACTACAGATAGTATTATTAATATTCCATATGCAAAGTGAGAAAGTACAGTCAATGACAGGGTCACACCCTGAGTTCCAGATACAGTTATTAGAGAAAGAATCTGTCAGAACTTACTTGCTACCAAGGCATCTCCTTAGAGAATATGAGGCTCCTCCACCACAGGTCCTTGAACATTCACTCCATGATCCCCAGGCATCCCATAATGTGTCACGGTCCTCCTCCGACCGAGCAGTACGAGAGCTCTGTGGCAAAAAAAAAAGAAAACAAGAGGTAAGATACAGCAATGAGGAAGCCATTTAAAGCTCTATAGACTTTAATCTACTCAAGCTACCAGAGGAATACTTTGATTTAATTATAAGATGAAACAAGCAGGAATACCAACAGAAATGTCACAGAAGTAACCATCGGGGTCTGCAAAGGCCCTGGAGAATTCAAGTTCAGGCTTTGTATGATCTACAAGCCTTATAACTGCAATCACAGCTGGATGAATCATTAAAGGAAACGTACACCTAATTAGCCATTAATTTTGCTTTGGCAAATAAACAGTCACTAATTGCACATAATAATCAGAATAGAATCTATATTGGCGTTCTGAGAATGGTATGGATAAATGGAGGTGTTTATCCAAGGAGCTAGTGAAATCACCTCCTGTTTTGGTAATCCAGGAGTAAAAGGGCACATATCACAAGCTGCAATTTCCAGATATGACCTGTATTTCCCAGCATGCAATTCCGAACTTTCAAACCTTTCACTCATTAAAACAGCAGTATAAACCCATGGCATATGTGCCATAATCCATTTTACGTTTTGTAGTACAAACCATAAATTACTGCCACTGAAGGAAAGCGGCAATTTGATAGTTGGCTGTAATTTGCATCTAACTGTTATTGCAGAAGCGAAGTAAAAAAAAAGTACTAGAAGAAAAAAACTTTATCTTGTGAAAACCGGCAGATGGTGAAGTGTGTCTGCTAGGCGGCAATCATAGTTAGCAAACTTAGCAGGTAATAAATAAGTCTTATAGGTTGGAAGAGTGGGGCATATTGCCAAGAAGGCATTAAAAGTGCCTATATTCAACAGCCAGATAGCTTACAAAGTGTAATGTTGTCTTGCCTGCTCTGAATTACAAAGCACCATGAGTAAGACCACTGTAAATCAGCTTCAGCTAACCGAGTCTTATATCTTCCCAGCAGAATAATGGAATAGTGAGACATGTATTCTAATACTAGAGATTATGTAACGGCTGACAGATTCTTCTGTTTATGTGAGGAAAAAAAACACCAAAGGATTTTTTTAAATGAAATTCAGTATTTCCAAATTATCTTCTGCAACTAAGGATCTAGAAAATAGTACCTAGTGTGAAATATCACACTCAGAAACAAAACCTCAGACACATCCATGTGTAGAAGTCCCATTTCCATCATAATTGCGATGTTAATAACTGTTGCAGCACGTGCAGCGATGCCTTGCAGTATACTTGTGAGTCATACACTGTATTAACCCAAAGTTGCTGTGAGAGATCCACAAAATATCTGCTAAAACTGCCAGCATCGCTCACAGCGACTGTTCTTCTACTACATATAAATACAAATACAGCCAAGTCAATTAACAGTTGCTGTGAGCGACGCTGGCATTTTTTATGGATATTCTGCACGTCTCACAGCAATGTTGGCACTGAAAGGGTTAAAATCTTTTATTCTGACAATAATACATAATACAAATATTACATTGTCGTTTAAAACACTTTTCTAATTGTTTTTTTTTTCTAGATTTACCAAATTTGTAAGGAATTTGTAAGTTGACAAATCTCGCCTGTTTTGACCTTAACATTCAAAATGCCAATAATTTTAAATATATATCACACATGGATTTGCATATGGTGTGACCAGCATACACCTGTCTGTGGTCAGTTCCGGATCTGGCCACAGATTTTTTTCTTAAGACCCATGTCCTCTACCACCTTTATGTTATGCAACTCTGCCATATCTTGCATCCCTGATGAACTTCGTAGCAGCAGGACCCCTTTATGTTTACCCGGCTGTGTCGGCATTGTTGGTGTTAGTGACTGTGAACCTAATCTTGACCCAATCAATGTCCTCTACCCCGTCTATATTATGCAACTTTGTCATATCTTGCTTCCTTGACACACTTTGTGTAGTGTCCGGCCCCCCATTTTGGGCCCCGGGACCCCCACTGGGGTGCTACTTACCCACACAGTATGGTTTGTTAGTCATATGCGTAACAGGTTTGAGTTTGGTGTAAATTGCTCCAGGCATTCCAGAGATATGATGGAAGATACACACATTGATACATACATTGTTAGATTGATCAGGGTTGCCTACCCTCCCGGAATGGCCGGTAGGGTCCCGGAAATCGGGTCCCCCTCCCGGTCCCCCGGAAAGGACGGCAACCCTCCCGCATTGTCCTGCATCTCCAGCAGAGGGGGGATCCGTGGGTGAAATGACGCGATCGCTTCATTTAAACCCCGCTTCCCTTAGTGCAATGCATAAAATACCGGCATTGCATGGCGGGGGCGTGGCTAAAATGACACGTTCACTCTAGCCATGCCCCTAAACTGGTCATTGCGGATGTGGCTCTGTCACTTTTTCCTCCCGACTTTGGCCCCGCCACCCCTGCCATAATGAGCTGGCTGCCCTCTCCCGGAGAGGGCAGCCAGAAAGTCGGCGACCATGAGCTAGATAGATAGAATCATCAGAAGTGAAGTATTAGCGCACCAAACATTAGAATACGTGTTTAATACATATAAGGATTTTGCATAAAAAATGGTGGGTAAAATACCCACAACAATGGCATATCACAACCGACATATATCTTTTTTTTTTACAAAACTTTTTTATTCAAGCACTGCATTGCAAGTAAACAGATACATCTTTTGCATGATACAATAAAGTACATCAATGAAAAGATAGTAATAACAATAAATAATGAGTATTTTATACATCGAGAAATATGATTGTTGTACTTTCCAACTTTGGATATGTAATCACAATAACAAATCATTCAACCATAGGTAGATTCCTCTCAGATGTAGCAGTACACACCCACGCTTCTAGGTGCCACATTCACAATCTCTCCATATATGGAACTACACACGCCCTTTGGGTGGAGCATGACATGACCCCTCAATGGGACACTCTGAAAAATTCTACTACCATCTATAATCTCCCTGAAACCAGCTTTCAAAAGTAGGCAAGTATGAGTTTTAATATATAAACAACAGCAACTCTTATCAAACGTGACAAAGGTGCTTTATCTGTATAGATCGTCATGTGTTGCAAGACAGTATTATTGCCTCCTGTCATATGTTAACAAAAAATTGGTGGGGTAATTCATCCAAACCCTCTACTAAGAGTTAATAGATATATTCAGATGAATGAAATTCTTACTATTCGTATGTTTCCTGTTGTTTCCCGCCAACAGTATAATTGCACGCATTTTTTAAACCGGTCAGACTGATTACTTTGTATTGAAAATAATGGCAGAAGCTAAACCTGTGTACACTTTAAAAACTTGCATTCAATAATAAACACAAGAAATGAAAGCAGATTACAGTAAAATATGCTTCTTAGATGCCTTCCAATGTCTCGCTAAACTTTAAAAAATGTGCCTGCGCATAACATGACGTACTGTACTAGTGAGCTAAATGAAATGAAATGTACCAGCTTTCTGGTTCAGTGGAACACAAGTTTGTTTTGTGTTCCCGTTTAGCAGGCTCCTCTGACTAATCATGTAAAAGGTGACCAAACGATGGGAAACAGGCTTCATGTACTGTAGGCTATACAGTTTATAGCTTTTCAGCTGTTATGTAATTCATATTTCTAGCTATAGCTATGTTTCTTACAAAGGCTGCTAATATCTGGGCCTGCATGCGTGTCAGCTGTGACATACTTTTACATGAAATAAATAAGTACATCGATCACTTTTGCATGACCAGTGGTCACATATTTTTGGTAGTAATTATTTATAGTTGCGAAATAGGGGGTGATTTCTGGTTGACACGCAGCGCTGCGAAGTTTGCAACACTGCGTGTCTTTTAAATCCCTCCCTCATTAACAGTTTCCCCCATTGTCTGTACATGCAGCTTAATTTGTTAGGTATGGATTATTATATAGACAGTGTCTAGATAGACAGTCAATAGGTATACCCCAAAAGGTTGACATGCAATAGATTGACATGGTCAAAAGGTCGACAGGGTCAAAAGGTTACCATAATGTCAACAGGGTCAAAATGTCGACATGTAAAAGGTAGACAATTGAAAATGTCAACATGAGTTTTTTAAATTGTTGTTGTTAATGTTGACAACTCTTGACATGGACCCCCAATTAGTGTAATGTATACCCTTGCATGGGTGGCTTTGCTCGTCATGCTTTGGGCTCAGTGCCTTGTTACACCCGGCACACTATTATATTCTCTCTCATGCCTACATAGATGATGAAAACAAGACAGAAAAAAATCCTTTTTCATGTCGGCAGTTTGACCCTGTCCACATATTGCATATTGACCTTTTTCATATTGACCCTTGCACTTATAGAGGGGGTGTCCTGCGTGCAAGGGGGGGGGGCACTATGGGCGGTGTCTGATGGTGTCAATCAGAATAAGATCCATTGTTTTTAGCAGCCTGACAATCAAATCAAAGAGGGGGTAGGGTACAAAATCCCAGCAGTTGGGATCCTGACAGTCAGAAAGCCAACAACAGCATCCCGATGGCCAGAATCCCAATGTATCGCACCCCTTTTACTAAAACTAAACCACCCCTACCGCAGCCTAACCTTAATCTCACCCTCCAGTCTAACTCTAACCAGAACCCCATCCGCAGTCTAATCCTAATTGATACCCTGCAGCCAACCCCAACTCCACCCTCTAGTTCCTAACCTTAACCCCAGTACTTTCTTTTGGGATCCGTCAGGATTCTGCAGTCAGTATTCCATCAGGATACCGACTATCCCTAAAGATATCCTGTTAGTGCTTCAGCAAAGAACATACAACCGCTGTCCCAGCCCTTAAACTAGCCTCAGGTAAAAAAATGTATGTGTACCATATTACCTTATTCTCTCAGATGCCCAGGAGACTCCTAAACTTAGGAAAGCACTATGGGACTCTGAAAGAATAGGGCATGCTCTGGAAGTTATAATTACGCATGGGGCCAGTACCACAGGCATGCAATTCACCTGCTACATAGCATCTCATGGGAACCTCTGGGAAAGTTATTGGAAAACATGATGTGAACATGATGAATATTGGTTAATATTAAATAATGATAATATATTTTGCCCTTATTTTGGGAGAGTGAATCTAACAATGCACATGTACAAACCCTATATAAGCTATGTACTATGTAAATTCAATTCAGTTTATTTTATTGTTGCTACAATATTACAAATGTATCATTTAAATGACATCACAATCTTACAACTCCATTATAAATCATTAAGGTACAAGAAATATAAAACAACAATTACAAATGGAAAGAAACACTTTGCAACCGCCTGGTATGGCTCTTAAGGCCCATACACACTGGGCGTCTTTGAGCTGAAAGTCCCACAACATCGCCTGGGAAAGCCGCTCATCTGCTGGTTATACCAGCAGATGAGCAGCTTTCAGGACGACTTTGCATAACGCTCAGCTATGCAATGCCATCCTCCCCCCTCAGTTGGCGCCGGGCAGGGGGAAAGCCGCTCAGTGTGTATGCACTGAGCGGCTTTCCCCGCAGCGATGACTATCATCACTCTATCATCACATAGTTGCCCAGTGTGTATGGACCTTTAGACACCTATAATATTTAAAGTAAAACAGTGTGTTGCATGGATAAATAATAATATTATTATTATAATTAATAATAGCCTTCTTTTATGGAAAATGCCTTCAGAACTTTATCCTTTTCTGTGCCTCTTCTTTTATTCTGTTATGGTGACACGTGCTCCCAATCATAAGCTTATCTCCATGTGCAGTACTGTAATATAAACAGCTCTTCTTTTATCTGATGCCTGTAAGATCTTTTCTAAATTGGTATATTGAAACAATCCACTTGTTTAATTTGACCTCCCCTATTTGGAATTAAATCACACCCTCCATTAAATTAATAGCTGCAAATAAATTTAACCTGCCAGTAATTACTTAACACAACTTTTAACTTTCTTCCCAGGGAAGTAATATACACTTAACCTTGGGGTGACCCTTATAACTACAGTACCACCCAGCATGAGTTCATTGCTATAAACATTTTAAGGCAGCATAGGAATTTTACTTGTTGCTTCCATAGTATTTCATGGCTTCTCTCTTTTTTTTCAATGATCACTAGCAATAATACATACACCAATAATACAATGATCACTAGCAATAATACAATGATCACTAGTAATAATACAATGATCACTAGTAATAATACATAAACCAATAATACAATGATCACTAGTAATAATACATACACCAATAATACAATGATCACTAGCAATAATACAATGATCACTAGTAATAATACATAAACCAATAATACAATGATCACTAGTAATAATAAAATGATCACTAGCAATAATACAATGATCACTAGCAATAATACAATGATCATTAGAAATAATGCATAGACCAATAATACAACGATCACTATCAATAATACATCACTAATAATAATACATGCACCAGTAGTATTTCATGGCTTCTCACTTTTTCAGTGATCACTAGTAATAGTATTGTGCGAAACTGAAGATGAATTAGGCCCTAAGCCCACATTTTCCATAATGGCATAATACAAGAATGTATTATCCCTGTGTTTTCTCCCTTTTTTTCTCTTTTCCGTGAGTCACTAATTATTATCCTGGAATTTTACTGTATGTTCAGATTGTTCTATTCCATATGGGACCCTTGTCGGAAAAATAAATGACTCACTTGTATCAATTATCCCATTTTTCTTTGTTTATATTATTATTGATATAACACAGTATGAGCCTTCGAACTCTGTATTAATTCTGGTTCTTTCTCTCGGATAATAATTAGTGAATCATGGAAAGGAGAAAAAAGGGGGAAAAAGACCCCCAATAAGCATACAACATACAAACACATGGAATCATCTGTTTAATCAGTTCTTTACTTTTTTTCACACACTTTTTGATTTTAACATAAACTGTTTTAATAAAACTAATAAAAGTTATATTTTAGAAATATATTCAATGAGTTGAACTAGCTGTAACATAGAGTCCTGGGAGTGCACCCCACCACAATTTATTCACCTTTTTCTATTTTTTTCTATTGAATATAACAAATACTAAGAGCTTTGAAATGCAGTATATTATATCTTAGCTAACTATGGAAATAATCTTTAGACTGATCAATTTGCGAGCTTAACAAGCAAGCAGATAAAAACCAGAGACAACGACCAGCAAGTGACTGGCGACTGGTGAAGCCATTTAACGCCTGTATCCATCAACGAATATGTCAGTATTGTAATAAATCAGAAATATGAAGGAAGTGAGTAAGGATGGATAGACTTTCACATAATAACTCAAACGACTGAGTTAGAGGATATATATATACACACATACTGTATATACATATTTTTTTCTTTTTCTGAAAAACAGTCCATAGATCCATTCTCACAAAATAATTCCCACTGTGAAATCCTTTCACGTTTCCCTTACAAGCTATTATAGACACATTAGGTTTCTGTGGTTTCTGATAAAGTCAGTGCTGACATGACAGATTGCCTTATTACAGAACTGTTACATAAGCTTTATACAGTGCTATGATCCCACAAACACTTATGAATGCACTCAGTGAAGAAAAAAGGCATATTTAGTTTCATTAATAGGAGAGAATTGTTATAAACAAGCGCCACACATCTATGAACCATAACCAGGTAATAAAAAATGGTTTATACTGGAGCCAAGCAATAAACCTAGGCTAACACACCACGCTTGATACAATTGCTATACAGTACTTGGGCTCATATCTTTCTCAAGGGAGACAAATCATCTATGGAGTGGATATTTTCTCTGATTGTATAGCAGGTCACATTCAGCTAGATATTAAGTTTGTATTTTGATCTGTAATTGACTAGGAGTTATGTTTTGTAGGTATATACTGCTGAGAGATGATTCACTTATTCTAACTCAAAGTACCTCAAATAATTATTAGAGTGACCTCATGGACCAAATGAATTGTAGTCGGTACCAACACAAAAGTTATTGGGTTTAGTAGCGCGCAGTTGCCTTTCAGCCACATTGATGGCTATGTGGATTCAGAGAGCCTCATCGGTACAATAAAGAGAGCTACCCAACTGCATAGTAGTCAGAAGTGTAGCTAGGTGTCATGCTTCCACGAGCATGGATATATTTCGGCACCCACCCCTCCCCTGTACTGAATTGGGGCGTGGCTAATATTTTACATTTGAAAACAAAAAAATCTTTAAAAAGTCCTATATATAATATAATATAAATAAATAAAATAGATTACATATTTCTGTACAGAATACTAATTTTTAAATTAATATAATTACATTGCTATGATGAAGACAGGTGCTATATATCTATATCTGTATCTATATCTATATATGTATAGATATTTCTATCTTCCTATTGTATCTATCTATCAATCTATCTATCTATCTATCTATCTATCTATCTATCTATCTATCTATCTATGTAGTTGCAGGTGTGGGCACCCATTGTGCATGCTTTATATGACACATGATAACCTCAGTGCTGTGCAGCTCTTAAGGCTAACCACTACACCATCCACATCACGATCTACTGCAATTGGAGAAAATGTAGGTCTAAAACGGTAGATAAAATTAGCAAAATATTTATAGGGTTATATTGGTTGGAAGAGAGGGGGTGTAGACAACTCCTTTTATTTGGCATTTTGGTACTCTTTACCTAGAACGGCGCCCGCGATTAGAATCGCGGGCGTCGGGGGTAAAAAATCACGGTCATCGCGGGTAAATCGCGGGTACATAAAAATCGTGTACCCGCGATGACCGCGATTTTCCCATAGGGAACAATGTTAAAAAGCCTGATTGACCGCGATTTTACTTTAAAATGCCTCAATGCCCGCGATTTTCACATAGGAATCAATGTTAAATGGGCTACAGAGCCCAAATAGGCAGAATTAACCCTTAAATGTCACCCCAATTTTTGTACGCCACCCCACGATCCACGCCAACCCGAAGCGTGGCGAGCGCAGCGAGCCCGCGAGGGGCGGCGGTACGCGTCCTCCGACCTTTTCATGCCCTACTATCCACGTCGGCGTGGAGTTGAGAATAGAATAGTGTGGCGAGCGCAGCGAGCCACCGAGCCCGAAGCGTGGCGAGCGCAGCGAGCCCCGCGAGGGGACGCGGATACCTTCACAGTTATACGCGTCCCCTCGCGGGCTTCACAGGTATCCGTGGCGAAAAGCGGACACCTGTGAAGCCCGCGAGGGGACGCGTTTACCTGTGAAGGTATCCGCGTCCCCTCGCGGGGCTCGCTGCGCTCGCCACGCTTCGGGCTCGGTGGCTCGCTACGCTCGCCACACTATTCTATTCTCAACTCCACGCCGACGTGGATAGTAGGGCATGAAAAGGTCGGAGGACGCGTACCGCCGCCCCTCGCGGGCTCACTGCGCTCGCCACGCTTCGGGTTGGCGTGGATCGTGGGGTGGCGTACAAAAATTGGGGGGAAATTTAAGGGTTAATTGTGCCTATTTGGGCTCTGTAGCCCATTTAACATTGATTCCTATGGGAAAATCGCGGGCATTGAGGCATTGAATGCAAAATCGCGGTCAATCAGGCTTTTTAACATTGTTCCCTATGGGAAAATCGCGGTGATCGCGGGCATCGCGTCGCGGCCGTTTATGTACTGCCCGCGATGCCGCGATCACCGCGATGGGCGCCGTTCTAGGTAAAGAGTACCGGCATTTTCATTATTATGAAAGTTACACCAATCATTGGTTCTAATGTAAAACAAGTCATAGATGTACGGTGGGAAATAAATGTATGAATGTCATCCACTATAAAATTCTCAGCATTAAGCAATATATTTCCTAATTTTCCAATAGCTGAAGCATCAGTGAGAACAAATAAAATGCACTTTCCTCTCTACTATGCAAAAACCTGAGCTGTTTGTTGTCAATGAAAATTGCAGCTTCCTTTAACAGCTGCCGAGGGTAATATTAAACTGTATATATTATAATATATTTATTTAAATAAACTGTTGTTCTTGTTCGATGATGCTTGAATACTTGTGTAAGTTACAATTTTTAAATTTACAAAAAATAATATGGCAACATACTGTAGTAATATGCAGAAACTGTAATAACAAAGGACACTATGGAACAAAACTATGACCCACTTTAAGAACAGTGGGTCTGGATTTGTGATCAATGAAGTGAGCAGGTAACAGGTATGGCAGTGTCATTGTGAGGTTCTGTTGTGCTCAGTAACATTAGTCATTTGGTGACAACAGTAATCAACTGTCATAAGCTGGAGGTAGGAGGGGATTTGGTAATGTACAATCCTTGACTGTAGATGTTTATCTAAAATTGTAAAACATTTGAGTTGATTGATACATGTATATTCTAGATTTTCTATAACTGTGCATAGTCTCTAATACCAATGGGGTTAATAAGATTAAGGGGGTATTCAATCACGGCTGCTATTTCTGCCAGGTGAAATATCGTCAATCCTAGCGTTTCTGACAGCACCGAAGGCAGATTTAATCAAAACAAGTCGGATATGTTTTGTTGGAAACGGACTCGGATTGTTGAATTTGCAGGCGTTTTTGACAATCCGCGGATGTTTTCGCCAACACGCCCACTTTACAACACTCCACAGCCAGATCATTGAATTACGGCTGTCGAGTTTCATATGAGCTGAAAACAGCCATAGATACCAACTGTGGGGTCAGTCAGAATCCGGAATTGAATACGGCCTTAAACTATATAAAGGAGCTAAATACATTTATTTGGGATAGAATTGGTGTTTGGAAAGTCTAGCTTTGAAGTTTACAGTCACTTGGCTCAGTACTCACAGGTCATAGACTGTAGAACAGTAAGAGTTCACAGGACGTCTTTATATTCCAAACATGAATAACTTTATAAAGATACGAAATAACATTTTTAATTTATTCCTAATGGAAACACCACTATTTTGAGCTGAGCGCAAATAACAAATTGTTGATAAAGTTTTTTACATTTGAAAAATATAAAAAAGTAATAAGAGCATGTGCTTATCTATCTACCAACTACAGTATGGTATTTTGTAGAGAGAAAAAATACCTGTATTAATGAATGTCCCGTGTGAAGTTTAATCACTGCTAATACAGTCATAGTATCATGTATCATAGTAATACAGTAACAAAAGGAAGTACCGCTGGAGACACATTCATCAGAATGTATTAATGTGTTTCCTGGCACACCCTCTGTTGAGTGTACCTCCGTACTCACATATTTATGCAATTAATAAGTGTCTTGAGTGCTGCTGACTAGCTAACTAAGCAGTTTGTCTACCAGCACCCAAGTAAAAATGTAATCAATGAATATGGTGACAGCATGTCAACCCTTTTCCAGATGTCATTGAGACATAATAACTTATATCACATGTTTCTTATTATTATTACAGTTCAACAGGGCAATCAACGTTCAACTTTTTATTAGCTGCTCATTACTTTGAGATAAAGCTGACATTCAGATTGAACCTGAACATTTTGTAGTGATTCCAAAAAAATTCTGGACTGAGAGATCAGTCATCTCAATACAGCCAATTCACATACTACCAGCTTGAGTACATAGCATCTAATGAGAACCTTCTCCATTTCATCCCCACCTCTACCCTTTTTCACATGTACCGCAATCTTGACATGTTAAACAATGTGCTAAGCAGAACAAATGGATTCAACAATGGAGAACACAATAGGCATGAAACATAATTCATGCAGATTATCCACTTGTTAGCAGCTTTGTAAAAGGTAAAGTTATGATGACCATTGCTTGTGCTGTTACTAGGTAAGGAAATCCTTCATTATAGACTATTATTTTATAGATACAGGTTTTATATTTGGAACAAATGGCTAAATTGTACTGTAAATTAGTTTATCAGGGATTTCAGATGTCTCAAAAGATAATAAAACATTTTGTATACACTCAGGGGCAACTTATCTAAATTAAATATCTAATCAGCTAATCAAGCGCCAGCTATCAAATGCATAAACATATGCAGACAAGATCAAGAGTCAGACACCCAAATGGGTTTGAAACGTGATCTAAATGACTTTGGGGCCTATTAACATCTCAATGAAAACACAACTCATTTTACTTTGCTCTTTATGTAGTAAAATGGCAATGCTATTCTACCACAGGCATCTGTGATGTGTGCAGACACATGTTGCATGTGAACAATTTAACATGCCCCTTTGACTGTGGAATTATTGTTGATGCCAGGATGGTTGAATTATCTTAGATACTGCTGATATGCTGAGGATAATTGGCAGAGAATGGTGCACAAAACAACAATAACATTCTATCCTTTGCCAAGATCTTCTTGCTGATGGCAAAGGATGGTATGACAGATATGGCTAGAGTTGTCCACAATGCGACAGTACTATTAGTACTACAGTTAGTATTAGTATTACAGTTAGTATTAGTATTACAAATGTGGCAGACTGAATGCACAGCACATTGAAGTGGGATGGATACAGCAATAGAATAACCAGGCTCAATTTCTGCCTCATCATGTAGATAGATGGTAGGGTCAGAATATTGCATAAATCATATATATTATTTGTAGACGGTGATTTTGGGTGACAATCCCTATTTCTCTCTTTATACTTAACCAAAATCGATAAATGAAGTACCATTTTAAAGATTATGGTCTCCTCTTCTGAGGAATTGTTCATTTACAATTGCATACTGTATTGTTAGTTTACAAATTGAAGTTACAAATTTACTTTGGCACAGTAAGCTCCGCTCCTCCACCTTCCCGCTGCCCCGGATCTGCTCAGTGTATGAAAAGTATGGCAGAGTACACATGCTAATAAGAGTAGAGATACTGGTACTTTACCGTCCGTGCTGCTACCAGAACGCTGTGCAGGCTCTGTCCCCACCCCACCCGACAGCTAAAACAGAGCCCGCTCAGCTACTGCAGCTAAGCCTAGCTGCAGGACGCCTCCCAGTCAGAGGCCATCCGCTGACACCACGTCCCTTCTGGCAGCAGAGCATCAGAATTCTGTGCCACTGAAGCAGGACGAGCGCACATGGACCACAGTACAAGCTGGAGAACAGACCATCCGCACCACATTCCTGCTTGCAAAACAAAGGCTGGGGACCAAGAGTTGGGGCATACAAAGGCAGCGGGAAGAAAGGCTGCTTATCTTCCGGACCTCGGGTGCAGCCAGCAGTGAGGCCTCTATACAAAGGCCTTGATACATCCTTCCCTGTCTTTGCAGCCAAGTCGCCCAGAGACTAACCTCTGTTCTATAATAAAAGGGGAAGGGCCCCTGCTAAGATATGTCTAAAATGTAAGGAAAAAGAAATAAAACCCACTAGGTGACCCATGACAAAATTACGATCTCTTTTTCTTTTCCTTTTTTTGTAGCAAACCTTTTTTAACCCCTTCCTGACAGAGCCAGTTTTTGCGTTCCTGACAGAGCCCTTTTTTTCAAATCTGACATGTCTCACTTAAGTGGGGATAACTTTTTTTTGCTTTTACTTATCCCAGTGATTTTGAGATTGTTTTTTCGTGACACATTGTACTTCAAATTAGTGGTAAATTTGGGTCGATACAGTCTGTGTTTTTTTGTGAAAAATACCAAAATGTCGTAAAAAAATGGAAAATTTAGCAATTTGCAAAATGTTAAATTTTCTGCTTGTGAGACAAATAATCATACCACTCAAAATAGTTAATAACTAACATAGACCATATGTCTACTTTATGTTGACATCATTATTTCAACTTCCTTTTAATTTTTTTGGACACTAGGAGGCTTACAATATGAATAGCAAATTCTCAAATTTTCAAGAAAATTTCAAACACTGATTTTTTTAGGGACCAGTTCAGTTCTGATGTGACTTTGAGGGACTTGTATGTGAGACACCCCCATAAATGATACCATTTCAAAAACTGCACCCCTCACAGTATTCAAAACAGCATTTTGGAAGTTTGTTAACCCTTTAGGTGTTTCACAGGAATTAAAACAAAGTGTAGGTGAAATTTCAAAATTTCATTTTTTTTGCAGATTTGCAATTTTAATACATTTTTCTAAGGAACACAGTACATTTTACTAGAGAAATGTGACTAAAAATTGATTCCCCCAATTCTTTTGTTTTCATAAATATCCTATATGTGGCCCTAGTGTGCACGTTGACCAAACCACAGGCTTCATAATAGAAGGAGCACCTACTTGATTTTGGAGCCTCCTTTTTATGAGATTATTTTTTAGGCACCATGTAGGTTTCTAGGCACCATAAGATGCTAAAAGTTAGGAACCCCCCCACAAGTGACCCCATTTTGCAAACTACACCCCTCAGGGAATTCATCTAGGGGTATAGTGTACATTTCAAACCCCCAGGGGTTTCACCAATTGTGGTACAACTGGGCAGTAAAAATGAAAAATTACATTTTTTACCCAAAAATGCAGTTCTGGCTCAAAATTTTTCATTTTCAGAAGGTATGAAGGAGACAAAGCACCCCAAAATCTGTGCCCCAATTTCTCCCGAGTACGGCAATGCCTCACATGTGACCAAAAAATACCATTTGGGTGCATGGCAGGACTCAGAAGGGAAGGAGTGATTTTTGGATTTTGCAGCTCAGATTCTGGTGGAATTTTGGTGGGTGCTATGTCGCATTAGCAAGACCCCCCAAGCACCAATACAGTGGAACCCCCCCACAAGTCACCCCATTTTGCAAACTACACCCCTCAGGGAATTCATCTAGGGGTATAGTGTACATTTCAAACCCCCAGGGGTTTCACCAATTTTGATACAACTGGGCAGTGAAAATGAAAAATTACATTTTTTTACACAAAAATGCAGTTGTGGCTCAAAATTTTTCATTTTCAGAAGGTATGAAGGAGAAAAAGCACCCCAAAATCTGTGCCCCAATTTCTCCCGAGTACGGCAATGCCTCACATGTGACCAAAAAATACCAGTTGGGTGCATGGCAGGACTCAGAAGGGAAGGAGTGATTTTTGGATTTTGCAGCACAGATTTTGGTGGAATGAATGGTGGGTGCTATGTTGCACCAATACAGTGGAACCCCCCCACAAGTCACCCCATTTTGCAAAGTACACCCCTCAGGGAATTCATCTAGTGGTATAGTGTACATTTCAAACCCCCAGGGGTTTCACCAATTTTGATACAAGTGGGCAGTGAAAATGAAAAATTACATTTTTTTACACAAAAATGCAGTTCTGGCTCAAAATTTTTCATTTTCAGAAGGTATGAAGGAGAAAAAGCACCCCAAAATATGTGCCCCAATTTCTCCCGAGTACGGCAATGCCTCACATGTGACCAAAAAATACCAGTTGGGTGCATGGCAGGACTCAGAAGGGAAGGAGTGATTTTTGGATTTTGCAGCTCAGATTCTGGTGGAATTTTGGTGGGTGCTATGTCGCATTAGCAAGACCCCCCAAGCACCAATACAGTGGAACCCCCCCACAAGTCACCCCATTTTGCAAAGTACACCCCTCAGGAAATTCATCTAGGGGTATAGTGTACATTTCAAACCCCCAGGGGTTTCACCAATTTTGATACAAGTGGGCAGTGAAAATGAAAAATTACATTTTTTTACACAAAAATGCAGTTCTGGCTCAAAATTTTTCATTTTCAGACGGTATGAAGGAGAAAAAGCACCCCAAAATATGTGCCCCAATTTCTCCCGAGTACGGCAATGCCTCACATGTGACCAAAAAATACCAGTTGGGTGCATGGCAGGACTCAGAAGGGAAGGAGTGATTTTTGGATTTTGCAGCTCAGATTCTGGTGGAATTTTGGTGGGTGCTATGTCGCATTAGCAAGACCCCCCCAAGCACCAATACAGTGGAACCCCCCCACAAGTGACCCCATTTTGCAAACTACACCCCTCAGGGAATTCATCTAGGGGTATAGTGTACATTTCAAACCCCCAGGGGTTTCACCAATTTTGATACAACTGGGCAGTGAAAATGAAAAATTACATTTTTTTACACAAAAATGCAGTTCTGGCTCAAAATTTTTCATTTTCAGAAGGTATGAAGGAGAAAAAGCACCCCAAAATATGTGCCCCAATTTCTCCCGAGTACGGCAATGCCTCACATGTGACCAAAAAATACCAGTTGGGTGCATGGCAGGACTCAGAAGGGAAGGAGTGATTTTTGGATTTTGCAGCTCAGATTCTGGTGGAATTTTGGTGGGTGCTATGTCGCATTAGCAAGACCCCCCCAAGCACCAATACAGTGGAACCCCCCCACAAGTGACCCCATTTTGCAAACTACACCCCTCAGGGAATTCATCTAGGGGTATAGTGTACATTTCAAACCCCCAGGGGTTTCACCAATTTTGATACAACTGGGCAGTGAAAATGAAAAATTACATTTTTTTACACAAAAATGCAGTTCTGGCTCAAAATTTTTCATTTTCAGAAGGAATGAAGGAGACAAAGCACCCCAAAATGTGCCCCAATTTCTCCCGAGTACGGCAATACCTCATGTGTGACCAAAAAGTGGCAGGACTCAGAAGGGAAGGAGTGATATTTGGATTTTGCAGCACAAATTCTGGTGGAATGATGGTGGGTGCTATGTCGCATTAGCAAGACCCCCAAAGCACCAATACAGTGGAACCCCCCACAAGTGACCCTATTTTGCAAACTACACCCCTCAGGGAATTCATCTAGGGTTATAGTGTACATTTCAAACCCCCAGGGGTTTCACCAATTTTGATACAAGTGGGCAGTGAAAATGAAAAATTACATTTTTTTACACAAAAATGCAGTTCTGGCTCAAAATTTTTCATTTTCATAAGGTATGAAGGAGAAAAAGCACCCCAAAATCTGTGCCCCAATTTCTCCCGAGTACGGCAATGCCTCACATGTGACCAAAAAATACCAGTTGGGTGCATGGCAGGACTCAGAAGGGAAGGAGTGATTTTTGGATTTTGCAGCTCAGATTCTGGTGGAATGTTGGTGGGTGCTATGTGGCATTAGCAAGACTCCCGAAGCACGGTGAAATGATGAACCTAATAATCCATAGATGTGTGGTATATTTTAAAACACTCCTTTATACATAGGCCGGGTTTGTCGGGGCAAGTTTCACAGTGGAAAATAGTTTCCTTTCTTATTCCCTTTTTATAGCAAACTTTGCACCTTTTTTGTGTCCTGCCCTTTCTTGCAGTGGAGGGGATTTCGTTCGGAAAATGCTGCCCTGGTACAATACGGGGGCCAGTACTAGAAGTACTGGGGCCCTCTGCCTGCTGGTTCCCAAATACTAGGCCCTTTATGACTTCCTCTTGAAAGTGCATAAATGTCCCCCTCTGGCCGGTAGAACGGAATAGCACGTAAGCGTTATACAGTGCCATCTGGATGATATACACGGCCAGCTTCTTGTACCAGATTTTTGTTTTCCGCAGGGCACTGTACGGCTTCAGTACCTGATCTGAAAGATCCACTCCGCCCATGTACCTATTGTAATCCAGGATACAATTAGGTTTTGAGGTGTGGGTACTGGTACCTCGTACAGGGACGGAGGTGGTACTGTCTCCGTGAATTGTTGTCAGTATAAGGACATCCCTCTTGTCCTTATATTTGACCAACAACATATTTTCGGTGCATATTCCCCTGCTTTCACCCCTTCTCATTACTTGGGCAATGTGCGTTTTTGGGAGGCCTCTTTGGTTCTTGCGCACAGTACCGCAAGCTGCTGTACCTCTTGAACCAAGGGCCTTAAACAGGGGGATGCTAGTGTAAAAGTTATCCACATAGAGGTGATAACCTTTATCCAGGAAGGGGTGCACTAAATCCCAGACAATTTTTCCACTAACACCTACGAGGGAGGGGGGGCATTCTGGCGGTTCAATTCTTGAATCCTTCCCTTCATATACCCTAAACCTGTGAGTGTACCCTGAGGTGCTTTCACACAGCTTATACATTTTTATGCCATACCTTGCCCTCTTACTGGGAAGGTACTGGCGGAATTTAACCCTTCCTTTAAAATGTATAAGGGACTCGTCTATGCAAATGAATTTATCTGGGATGTACATCTCTTCAAATTTGGCACTGAAATGATCAATGACCGGCCTGACTTTGAATAGCCGGTCAAAGGTGGGATCATCTCTGGGTGGGCACTGTGCATTATCGTTGTAATGCAAAAATTTAAGGATCGTCTCAAATCGAGCCCGGGGCATGGCCATACGGTAAAATGGGGTGCTGTACAGAACATCTGTACTCCAATATTGCCTAATTTCTGGCTTTTTTACTATGCCCATATGAAACACCAGACCCCAAAACGTCATCATCTCTACTGCATCTACAGGGGTCCACCTAGCAAATGATGACGTGGGGTTTTGAGCAATAAACTGCTGGGCATATAAATTGGTTTGGTCCACCATTAAATTTATAAAATCATCAGAGAAAAATAATTTGAAAAAGTCAATTTCTCTGAGACCTGTGGAATCAAATTGGATTCCTGGCATGGCCAAAAACTCAGGAACCTGGGGCTCAAAATTGTCTGGTGGTGGGGTCCATACGAGATCAATTATTGGGGGGGGGGTCTCAGCTGCTCTACGGGGGCGTCTTTGAGGGGGTCCCTCATCACCAGAGGAGGAAGAGGAGCTTAAGGCGAATCCTTCAAATTCCCCGCTTGCATCACTGGCTGTGTCAGAGTCAGAAGCAAGCATGGCATATGCCTCCTCTGCTGAATACATTCTTCTGGATGACTGGGATGACATTTGGGATGACATTTGGGATGACATTTTTATTTTTGTGTTACTGGTAGTGAAATGTTTCAACACGTGTATAGTGTAGGGGGGGGGTACAAACTTTATTTCAACCAGGGGGGTATGTAGTGTGTAGTGTGTATGTAGTGCAGAAAAAAAAAAATACTTTATACAAAAAAAAAAAAATGAAGGGGTTAAAAAAAAAAAAAGTGAAGGGGTTAAAAAAAAAAAAATTGAAGGGGTTAAAAAAAAAAAAAAAAAAAGGTCCTGCGCCAAAAATTGAGCACAGATGTTGGTCAGTAACGTCCGTCACTGAACAGCGCTCAAAGGCAACAGGAATTTGATCAAAAAAAAAAAAAAATAGATCAACCCTGTGCCGAAAAAGATGATCAGTGATGTACGTCACTGATCAGCGCACGGCGGCCACAGGACACCCCCAAAATCACAGTGTGTGTAAAAAAAAAAATTTAAAAAAAGACCCCACAGCACACACAAAAAAAAAAAAGGTGATCAGTGATGCGACACTGATTACCAGTGAGGGGCAGCAGGTGCACAACCTTTGGTGCAACTGACAGTGCAACTGGCAGGTATATATATATAAAAAAAAAACCTCTGCACCCCCAAAAAGTTGCTGATCACCTCAGATATAGTGATCAGCACAAAAGGCGGGGGCAGCAGACACAAAATTTAGCACTCTCTATCACTCTCTGTCACTATCTCTCTCTATTTCTCTATCTCTCACTATCTATCACTCTATGACACTGCAGCAGCAGCACTGACAGTTATATATATGAAAAATAACCCCTGCACCCCCAAAAAGTTGCTGGGGGTGCACAAAAGGGGGCAGCAGACACAAAATATAGCAGTCTCTATCACTCTCTGTCACTATCTCTCTCTATCTCTCTATCTCTCACTATCTATCACTCTATGACACTGCAGCAGCAGCACTGACAGGTATATATATATATAAAAAATACCCTGCGCCCCCAAAAAGTTGCTGATCAGTTAATTTATACTGATCAGCACAAAAGGGGGGGCAGCAGTCAGTTATATAAAAAATATATAGCACGATCTGTCACTATCTCTCTATCTCTCTCTATCTCTCTCTCTCTATCTCTCTCTATCTCTCTATCTATAACTCTATTACACTGCAGCAGCACAAAATATAGCACTCTCTGTCACTAGGCCTCTCTATCTCTCTCTCTCTATCTCTCTCTCTCTCTAACTCGATGACACTGCAGCAGCACAACACAGCACAACACAGCACAGGATGTCACAAGATGAAGCAAGATCCCAAGCAGTGATCAGGTAAGTATTGAGCAAGGTTCTGGTCAGTAAATGGCGACAGCTGGGCACGGTGACCGCACTGCACGCTATTCCAGACCGGAATGGCGTCTGCAGTGTAGTCCCCGTTAGTTTAAACCCCCCTCCATGGCTGTGATTGGTCCGTCGGTCCGACGGACCAATCACGGCCTTTGGGGGCGGGCGGGGTGAGGTGGGGTGACACCAGTGTCACCCTTACACCCCGCGGTGATTGGTGCTGTACTTTACAGCACCAATCACCTCCGATCCCGTGTCACCGGCGAACGTTATTCGCCGGTGACACAGAAAACGCTGTAATTGGCTGTTCACACTGAACAGCCAATCACAGCGATCGCCGACGGGGGGGCTGCATCGCAGCCCCCCCTGGGCATGCAGGGACATGTCTGCTGTCAGGGACAGCAGACATCGTCCCTCTGTCACTGCGTCTCTAGACGCAGTGACAGTTAGAAGTCATGACGTATATATACGTCATGTGTCGGGAAGTACTTCCCGGCCATGACGTATATATACGTCAAATGTCGGGAAGGGGTTAAACAGTTTTTACCTACCAACAATTAGTCATAGAAAATAAAAAATAAGTCATATAACCAAAAGTCAAATACACGTGTATACACACGTGTATATATATATATATATATAAATATATATTTATATATATATATTTATACTGTATACACACATGAACACACACACACAGATATATATATATATATATATATATATATACATACATACACGCACAAATCAAAGAAAAAGAAAGAAGAGGAAAATAAAGTAAAAAATAATTAAATAAGAAATATTGGGAACAGAAAAATAAGGGGGAATATTAAACCTGCAGATATTTGGATACAGTGTTATTTAAAAGGGAGGTAATATATTCCATTGAGGCGATGTATCGTAACCTGTTAATCATTGGATTAACAGTGTGTGCCGCAGCCGGGGGATCCTGCTGGTACAGCAGGGGGATCCTGCTGGTGCATGGTGGACTCCTCTTCATTCATTGCCGGGGCAGAGCTAATGACCGCGTATATGTCCTAGCCAGGTGACGTAGCAGCCATGTGACGTGGCCAGGGGGACCCGGCTGGAGGTCATGGTGGACTCTTCTGGTGGGGTCTTGCCTGATGCCGCCTGTCCCAGCTGGGCTCCTGTCCTCCGTCCACCTCCTCCACATCCGCCTCCTCTGCTCTGCTGTGTCCTCCAGGGGCCGAGGATGGGAGCTAGGAGGAGAGCTCCACATGGATGCGACCATCCCCGGCCCTCACCGGATGTTCATAAACATGAAAATGAGTACAGTGTATTCCAATGGCCTTCACAGTCGCCAGATGCCAATCTGACAGAGCAACTTCAAGATGTGGTAAAGTGGGAGATTTGCAGCACAAATGTGCAGCATCATAGACCAGAAGCGCTAAGGGACGTTTCCAGCACCTTGTTGAATCCATGCCACAAAGAATCCAGGCTGTTTGATGGTCAAACAAAGGGAAGTCCTACCCAGTAAAAGAGCACTGTAGCTGAATAACTGGCTTTGCTATACCATACTGAAAGAAATGACTGACAATAAAAAAATATCTATATTTATTAACCAAAGCAAATTATTTTCTTCAATAACCAATCTCCCACATGGCAAATACACCAACTAATTATTTAGGAATAAAAAAAGCCAAGCTGCAAGGACAGCACAGCTGCAAAAAGAAGATCTGGAATTTATATTACAACTGAATTGTTGTTACCTTAAAAAAAATAATCCCTGGTGAGATCCAAATCTTGTCACCACGCTGCAACATACCTTACATAAGCTTATGAGCTACATGGGGACTGTATGGACTGAACGGTTGCCTTTGTGAGCAGGTGAAACCTTTCTGAAAGTATCGGTATGGACAAATGTGCAGAGTAACAATTGCAGCGGATCCAAAAAGCTTGATATTTTTGGAAACAGAACTTGAAACTGAAGATTGATAGTATCACTGCACTCATTCTTTGTACTAAGGTTAACAGCAAGGGAAAAGAACATTTCCAGGAACTGATTATCAAAGGATCTTCTAAATGTCTAACAGGTTATGGACTGTATGAAACTTATTTAAACTGCAGACTATTTTCACAAGAATTCTATAAATGCAGCACAGATTTTGGATAAATTGAACAATTTCCTAACTTTTGTTTCTAATTCAAGATGCCACATTTCTTTATCCTAGTAAAAAAAATCATCTCTCTCTCTATATATTGTAGCTAGGGAATCCGCACTCACATCCAGATGATGAGAAATAGAGATGCTCCATATAAAGAAATCCAAAGAGGAGGACATCCAAAAATAATATATAGAAAATGCATAAAAATGCTGCAGAGGGCACTCACGACTTACAGTAGAAGCAGAAACATTTTTTTATTAGGCTTCCGCTTGACGGTCACATGACTCCAGCGCCCGCCCTCTTTTTGGCGATCAGCAGCCAGAACAAAAGTCAGTTTAGACTACCAAAGATGAGAAAAATCATTCAATGGTCAGTGACCATCGAACGATTTCTCTCCTGTTCGGCGAGGGGATGCTAGTGAGGGATTCAGGTGTGTGCGTGTGTGTGTGGGTGGGGTGGAGTTCAGCTGGGGGATGTTTACCTGTTCCCTAGGCTGCGATTACATGCAGCCTAGTGAACAGGTCTGAATGAGGCCTAATTTGTATCAGTCCAAGAACATGTATAGATACAAAGCAGGAGGCCTGTTGTACATAGGCCGCTTCAGGCATTGTCCGTTTGAGTACCAAGTAAATTTGACAAAATACAGTAGGTGAGAAAACTGGCAAGCAAACATTTTTATTCATCAAATGACCTGTAAGGTTTACTTTGTGACATGACATTAGGTCGACACAAGCATTAGGTCAACATGGGCTAGGTAGAGAATCAAAAGGTCAACATGGGGTTTTTCACTGTTTATTGAGCCGACATGTGCCGACAGGCGTTCATGCCCTATCATCCACTAGGGCAACCCAATGCTTGTCGACCTAGTTGTTGTAGACCTAATGACCGTATCCCCACTGAATCAGTGAGCTGTTACCATGGTAATGGCCACTGACTGGCTGATGGCCATAAAAGTGACATAATGTGGTTTTTACCATTTGGGGAGATTTAAAATGCTGAATTTTTCCAATTCCCAGACAAATCCCACCTAAGAGACTGCTCAGTTGATTGCACTAGCATTGGGAAATCAGGAAATTGCACAGTATGGCATGCATTACTTCAACATCTTTTTTAACACTATGAACAAAAAGCACAATGAGACTGTTTTTTTTAATATTGAAACTCTGTCAATTACTAAAGGTAACCCATATTCATATTTGTAATATGTTTTTTAAAAAGGGTTCACATTTTCATGACCGTATCCAGGATTATGGCTGGATGAATGCCCTGTAAGAAAACGTTTGCTTGGATCGCGTTTGGCATTTATTTGGCTAACAAGGTGAACTATAGTTTTGCAGCCAACAGAATTATTTTATATTATGCATAAAGAAAAGTAAAAGTTCACGGTGAGTCTAAATTTTGACATCCTGTTGAATAGTTTAAAAACAATAATTTCAATTGATAGATGACATATTCAATTTCTAACCCCAAAACAACACTTCAAGAGGAGGTGTTTCAAGTAAAGAGACAATATGGCTCTTATATGATATAATAACCAAAAAGTATTGTTGTATGGCCACTTGTACCGAGTTGCATGTTTAGATCATTTGCTACATGATATAATCCTACTGAAAAAAAGGCTTTTTTTGGAAATCATATAAAAAGTCAAGGACTGTCAACGTTCTTTCTCTTATATGCATTTGTATATACTATATTTCTTCCAAAGAAGCACTGTTAATATATTATATTAAAAACAGCAGGAAGAATATAGAATGGACTAAACACCTGTGCTATAGAAGCATATGGACGTCATTAGCAGTGCTCAGATTTTCTCATTGCACATATGATTGAAATTGGGAATTCTCTGAATGCTCCATGGTGAAGAAGTGGGATTGTGCTTGTCATGTAGCAGTGTTGTTTATAAGATTTTCAGAATCACATCAGGTGGTCAGAGTAGGACCTGCAATGATGTAGACTTGAACAGCACCACTGACTTAAGTTTTGCATCGGCTGCGATATAGGGTTACATTTACTAAGATGGGCGGTCTATTGAAGATGGGATGTTGCCCATAGCAACAATAAGATGCTACTTCTTATTTATTTGGCACCTTCTAGAAGATAACAGATAGAATCTGATTGGTTGCTATGGGCAACACCCCATCTTTAATAGAACTTCTATTTTAGTAAATGTACCCCATAGTTTGCAGCAGAGGCGGCTCCTACCTCATTGTAGCAGGGGCCTGCCGCTGTCTGAGATGCCAGCACCTCTCCTGACTCAGTTCCGTCACGGTCCCGGTGCCTGTACAATGCAGGTGACAGGCACCGGCATATGGGTACTATGCATGCTAATACCCCCAACTTCTATGGGCTGCTTTGGCTGCAGCCCATAGAAGCCAGATCACGGTCCCAGCACCTGCACAATGCAGATGACAGGCACCAGGACTGGCACACGCACATACCCAAGGGTCTATGGGAACACCCCCCAATGGGACTGCCTTGGGTGACTGCAGGTCTGACTTTCAATAGGAAGTCACTGCCAGTCACAATTAAGCCAGTGCAATCTCAAAGACTGCATCTGGCTTCACTACAGTGACGGATTTTACCTGGGGCGTCTGAGGTCCTGAAGTCCCTCAAAGGAAAAACCACCACTTGCATGGTCAGATTCAAGGGGGGGTTGGGGGGGGGGGCACCCGGGCACGTGCCCCCCTGTCATTTCAGACATAACTCATACTTTGTAGCTGAGGACTGGGGATTTCCAACGAGCCCAGTCCCGTGTCGCTAACCCCCCCCCCCCCCCCCCCAAGATATTGCCTAACAAAGCTGGAACGTTTTCCCCATAGGATAACATGGGACGCGCTAATTCCGACCCCCACCTGGTTCTGATGGTTGCCAGTCCCCCCCACCCCCCTCTGGCATAACAGAAGCACGTGGTTGATCTCATTCAAATCCAATGCCTTATCAACAATTTCATGAGAAATGCCCATTCTTTTCATGCAAAAATTACATAGATCTTATTTATGTGGTACTGGAATGATGGAAACATTTTTGGCTGCACAAAAAGAGGGTATATGGAAAAAAAGACCCATTAAACCCCCTTATTATGTAGTAAATGGACATATTTTTATAATGTCTGTATTGCATTTCAACAAATAAAGTCGGTCTAATTTATTATCCTTTTAAAAAGAAACAAACAAAAAAACCCCAGTCTGTCATCACATCTTACAAACAAATCTTTGTTCTGAGACCTTATCTACCCCTACTGAACTCCTCACATCATTTTCCTCATATATAAAAGCAAGAAAATGTACTTTGTGATTGTTTCCTTTAGCAGCAGATTCCAACATTTTCTGAAAAGACAGCAAATCTGGTGAGGAATTTTACTCTGCAAACTGTTTTGTTGTCTTTTTCTTCATCTCAGTAAAGATAACATTAGTTTTCTCTGTAAGTCCATTACTGCATTTATTTGCCCAATGTATTACTATATTTTTATACTGCTCAAAAATATTTTAACCTCTCTACTGCTATGACTCAAGTTTGAGAACTGAGTAATTTACAGCAATTTATTGCCCGATGGTGGTATTTGGCATTTCAATTATGACCCCTTTTTTCATACGGCTGTTTACTTGTTTTTGTACAAAAACACAAAGATATAGAATAAGCCACTTAGGCTTTAATTGTTTTTTTTTTGTATAGTCAAATAAAATGGAACTGATTAGTTCTCAGTCTATTCAATTGAGGATTTTTTTTTTTTGCCGCTATTGAAAGCATTTTTCACCAATGCCTTTTCAGGGTTTTTTTTTTACAGCGAAAAGGCATTGGCAAACAATGCCTCAAAAAACAGTGAAAACGTCCACAATTCCCCAGGCAAGTTGTCCAGAACATGTGGACCGGCGGCTGATTCGCTGATCCAGGCATTTTTCCCCACCTTAGAATTTATGTGTGCACCTCCCCAAAATCTCTCTAAACTGAACAAATCATGAACCCATGACCCAGCTTACTAACATTCCTTTCTTTTTTTTTGCAGACATTTTGTATATCCCTTAAAAATCAAGAACTGACAGTTATGTCAACTGTGTAAACTGCAACAATAGTGAACTCTAATCAAATTTATAAATTAGGGTCAAAAGTTTTCCTCTGTTGTGAGTAGGGGAACGGCCACACACTTATGGATGTCCCTATAAAAATGCTGGGCGTTCCCTTGAGAATGCAGGTGTGGCAATGCCTGTTCAGAGCGGGGGGGCTGACGTCACATGATGTCAGTGCCTACTCCCAATTCGCCAATTTGCGGCTATCTGAAAAGTAAATATGGACTTACTTTTTAGAGCCAAGGCTGAAGAACTTATTCGATGGTCGGCGACCACCGAATGATTTCTCCTCCATTTAGCCCCATGCAAGGGCATGTGTTTTCATACACATCCCCTCGCTTGTCAGCGACGGGATTCGATCGCCGGGGAGCAGGGTGTTCGGCTGGGCGGTGTGTACCTGATGGCTAGGCTGCATTACATGCAGCCTAGCCAACAGGTCTGAATCAGGCCCAAAATTTGCTGCTCTTTCAAAGAAACAAAATATCACGAGACCATAAAACTTTCCCATGTAACAAAGCCAAAGTAGTTTACTAGGCCCCCCTCACCTACGTGCAGGCAGCGTCGTCCAGGCAGTGGGGTCTGGGAGCTTGTAGCGCTATTTGCCGAGCGGCAGGCGCTACTGAATTTGAAAAGACTGGCCGGACGCTGATTGGCTGAATTCTCTGGAGCCGCCGCTGCCTGCAGGTATCTGCATATATATATATATATATATATATATATATATATATATATATATATATATATATATATATATAGCAAACATTTTATATTTCTATGCCAAATTGCCAAATACTATCTCAGCCCTGCATCCAAATTCACTCTCTCTCAGACAGATTGTGCTTATGTACAGTATGTAAACTCTCCATAAAACACTGGACGTTTTATTGAAGGTTGTGAGTATTTTGTCATTGTTACAAAAGAAGGGTGTAAAAATGAAACCCTGTTAATCTGTTCCTCACCTCTGAAAAGCAAAGCTGAAAGTGCCGCATTGTGTGTCAGTAGGTGTGACACACAAAGTAGAGGTAGAGTTGCAGATTGTTTGGCTGGCCTGTGGATTGTGTGAAAAGTTGATAGGAACTTTGCAATGAAAAAACACGGATAAGCCAAGTTGGGTTTTGGCAGTCATAGAACTCCATACCTCAGTGTGTTGAACCGCTCACTAGAACATTTATTAGACCTCATAATGTTGAAACATTTATAATAACACTTCATAAAATGTAGCAACCCATCACTGAGCGTATCCACACATGATACACATCATGTAAGAAGAAAGAATGAAAACAAAAGCGTTTTGAGGAAGACAAAAGAAAAAGCTGGCATAACAGAATGTGTTGTCAGTTTATTAAAATAATTATATTGTAACATTTTGTGATTAATGTTGAATGTTTTTTTTTTCACTTTATACAGTATGGTGGCACTGTGGCACATTACAGGAGGAAATACAGCGTACCCTAGCCACAGTAATGGCATTACTGACAGTGACAACTAATCAGAAGTAATGGTTCCAGGTGCCCAAGGCTAATACACAAGTAGCTTCCATTGTAATGTTGTTAAACACACATGTATGTGTGCTCAGGGACTCGCCAGTAATACTGCCCATGTGTATGTAATAAACGTTATACAACTGGCATGCCAGTGGCGTAATTTCGTCCCAGTTGCCCGGAGGCAAGATAAATATTGGTGACCCCAAAAAAAATTCAATCAGTAAGGTGTCTGTCTACAGTAAGACAGGTCATGGGTTCTAATACAGGGTGTAACACTTGCAAAAATGATGTTAGGACAGGGAGTCGGCCACAGAAGCTTTACCTTGGGAGCAGGAGCGCAGTGGCAGATGACTCCATTGCTTCCCAGAGTTACGCTTCTGGGGCATGTAGGATGTAATACTTGTGGCGTGGGAAGGAGGCTTTGGCTTTAGGGGATGAAAGCAGATACTGGAGATATCTGCTTTAGTCCCCCATTTTTGATTGCAAAGGCAACTCCCATAGAAACCTATGGGAGCTGAATTGACTAGACTCTGGAATGGCTCAGTAGCTAAATCCATTAGTTGCTTTAGCCTATGGATAATTTAAATACCTCCAAGTACTTCTGAATTTAAGTGTGGGTAAAATCAACATATACTGTATCTATTGTATAAAGTCAGAATGACAGTATAGTGGCTAGCTATGCACATGCTAACGACAGGAATGCCTTGTCATGTCTGGGGCACATATAAAAAAAGTGTACATATGAAAAGGTCAACATGACATTTTCTATTTTTTGGGTGTCAATGTCGACACCTAAGCACTGAACCCCCAATTACAGTTCCTATGAATGGTAAAGTATCAAAAAGTTTAAAAAGGTTAAGAACGTGGAAAACTTGAGTTGACCTTTTGCTTATGTCTACCTTGTGTGTCTTCACTTCCATATTGACCTTTTGCTTATGTCTACATTTTGTGTCTTCACTGCCATGTTGACATATTGCTTATGTCTACCTTTTTTGTCTTCACTGCCATGTTGACCTATTGCTTATGTCTACCTTTTGTGTCTTCACTGCCATGTTGACCTATTGCTTGCGTCTACCTTTTGACCATATTAACCTACACCAGGCTTGCCTACTCTCCCGGACTGGCCGGGAGGCTCCCAAAAATCAGATCCGCATCCTGGCCCAATGGAAAGGTGGGCAAGTCTCCCGCTTGCCGGCCAGAGCCCCTGCACCCCTCTTCCCTGCTGATCGTATTACTGCCGTTTATTGCAAATTGCGGGTCCGCGGAGAGGGACGGTGCTAAAATGATGCAAATCCTGTCATTTTGCTTAATTTTAGCCCCACCCACTACTCGCGGACCTGCATCATGGTGCTTGCATGGATTGGGAGAGGGGTTTTGAGTCAGCCGTCTTGTTCCCGCCCCCCGATCAGGAGATTCGAATGGCCTCTCCGGGCTTCTCCCGGAGAGGCAAATTTAAAAGTCGGCAAGTATGACCTACATATTGGCCCTTATTCAGATCTGATTGCAGTACAAATTTGTTCTCAAAATGGGCAAAACCATGTGCACTGCAGGTGGGGTTGATGTAACATGTGCAGAGAGAGATACATTTTGGTGGTGTGTGTTGAAATTGAAATCTAAATTTCAGTGTAAAAAATAATGCAGCCAGTATTTACCCTGCACAGAAACAAAATAACTCCCCAAAATCTAACTCTCTCTCTCTATACATGTTCCACCTGCACCACCTGCAGTGCACATGGTTTTGTCCATTTTGAGAACAAAGTTTGTAATGCAATCAGATCTGAATAAGGGCCATTGACTGTCAGCCCTATACTAAGACAAAATGGCCGATGGTTTAAAGAGGTTACAATTCTAATTTCTAAAAATGTTCTAAAATTCACTAAAGCATTCAATCAGAAGCATCACCACTACACTAACAACAACTAATGTGAAATACAAAGAATAAAGATACATACTAGAATATATAGAATCTTTCTATAGAAATAAACTTATAAATCTACAGTATTTGTATAATTATAACAAACTAACATGCAAATGTGATGACGGTACAAATATTACCTAGAGATATGTTTTATATACTGCATAAAGAGATGGAGAATGACGGTATGTTTTTTTTTACAAACTGCACAACAATAACCCAGCCCTCCTATTGTATTTTAGTCTGGTGCATTTATTATATTAATTTTTTGAAGCAAAACACTAGACTTGGATTATGTAATGGAAACAGTATGAGTTCTCTTGCAGGGACTAATTGTATTATGGCTAATAAATGTACGTCAATGAAAACCTTAAACAATGTTGATTTTTCATAGTTTTGTATAAAGCCCAAATATGAGTATTAAAATAAATAAGTAAAAAGACTAAACAAAACAAAAAAAAGTTGTACAGTATGTGCCCTGAAAAACATCATTCATCATGCCACCTGCACATGCAAAGACAGGTGGCATGTACATTCTCTATTTTCTTACTTCATCAAAGGGAATGCACGTGGTAAAGACATTATGAATCCCATGCATCTCGCTGCTCCAATAAAACGAAGCTCCAGGCTAGCCTGGCCTGTTTTTAGTTACCTCTTTTAAATCCTTTGCACCTTCTGAATTTACCCTATTGACAATAGCTGCTTTTTTTTAACTCTTATTTCATTCACATTTACAGAGTTCGCTTACTTGTCTGCCTCAAGTACAGATATCTGTAAAACATTGCTGTGCCACTTTAATAACAATATTATGTAAGAGCCAACAGTTACACGCTAATGGGGCCTACACACGTAGTGTTTTAGGGGCAGCATGCTGGATAAATCTACTTAATCGCTGGGCAGGACCAGTGTTCTCACTGGAGAACACTGGCCCTGACAGATCGCTCAGCACACATCATTGACACATTGCTGTGTGCTGACCAATCTTGGTGAGTGATCTGAACAATCGAGTATCGTTTAGAATGCTCAGCAAATCTCTACATGTGTAGGCATCTTAAGGGGCAGATCCATTATGAGATGTAAGCATGATTTTATCCATGAGTTGCATTTTTTTCTTAATGTGCATGCACAAATTTTTCATTTGTATGCCCAGGGCTGGAATAGTGTGCTGCCGAAGACAGTAAGAATGCAGATGCAGACATGGCCAAAGTACAGTCAAGGCATGGTGTTGGCAGTGACATTAAGTGCAGCTAAGCTGGCCAGCAAAAAGTAGTAAACACTAGCCACCTGGGGGAATCTGGGTTAGGTTACAAGTGCTAGAACCCTGGCGTTCTGGCAATGATGACTGTAGCTGTGTTTAACACAAACAGAATTTATTAACAATTAAAGAAACAAAGATTGCTTTATACTCAGAAGAAGAAACCTAGTAAATATATTTTAAACTGTTGTCAGTGGGTTGTGTGTAATCTCTGTGCAGTCCCCATTATATTTGGCGTGCAATAGTCCCTGGCATTTTGAGGGCACCATGTTAATGTTTCTATTTTGCATGTGTGAATCACCAGGAAAATGGCCACCTCAGTCCTTGCACTTTCAGAAACATGGATGTATACCAGCAAAAGGCTTTGAAGAGGCATTATAATTAAATAACACATGCATATATATAGATATATATTATGAGGAGGGAAGTGCCATAAGGTGCAGTCAATGACTGGGGAAGCATTGGCCTCCTCCAAGCCATATTTACACACACACACACACACACACACACACACACACACACACACACACACACACACACACACACACACACACACACACACACACACATGCTCTTAATACATTTACCAACTAATAACATGAAAACAGTTTGTTACAGAAAGTTGTGGGTAAAAAGTTGTGCAGAGAGGACTAAAACCTTTTTAAACCCACTATACTTTACTTACCCTTTTGTTCTTACTCATGGTCCAAAGCTTAAAATCTCACTTTTGCTCTAAAGTGAAAATTTGTACTTGGAAGCATGGCAGCCCCTGGGACAGCTTAAACTCTCTGCTATCAAACATCTTCTCCTTATTGTGGTATACTTCTAGCTGTGTGCTAGTGAACTTCCTGGATGGGTCACCTGACACTGTATTAAGCCACGGCAGTTGCTAAATTGTAGTGGGAGTGCAGGGGGGGGGGGGGGGCTTGCTCCTTCAATATCCACGCCCATACCCTGCAACATGACTCATTCCATTAGGTACAAAATGCTCTGTTCTTGGACTTGCCTGCCAGGGGCAGTTACAGAGATTGGACTCCAGCACAGTCCAATATTCAAAAAGGGGGTCACATCAACTGCCAGTGAGTCCAGGACTGTGATGTTTGGGGTGGCATTAGGTGTGGCTCCCCTTTTTGAATATTGGACTGTGCTGCAGCCCTACCTCTGTAACTGTCACTGGTAAGGAAGTCCAGACCCAAAGCATTTTGCACCTAATGGAATGGGTCATGTTGGAGGGTATGCATGCCACCACTGGTTGACTTTAGTAACCAGGTGGCGAGTGAAGCGAGCCTGCGAGGGTCCGTTTGGGACCCTTCTTCAGAGCTTGCTCCTCCCCTCTCCGCCCCCTCTCCTCCCCTGTGACATCAGGAAGTCCCTAAGCCCACTTCAATTTAGATCTAACCATTAAGCCACGCCTCAATCAGTGAACATTTCATATGAATAGCGATGCAGATGCAAAGGGCTGAGTATGTGTGTGCTGAAATTACATAAATAGTACCGTTGAGCAATGTTATATGGAGAATTCACAAAAAATCATGGAGCTCAGCATTTGTTTTGCTATTGAATAAATCTGGATCAAAGACAGTCAGCTCACTCAGCTGTGTGGTGTGGCTGGGGAAGGAATAGGAGCATCAAAGGCCACATTCCACTGGCAAAATGTAGTATCCAAATACAGAAAGAAGGATATTTGTGAAACAGTTTTTGAACTTTTGCTAATCTCTAGTCGGATACATACAGATTCCCAATCTTCTTGAGGCTTTAATATGAGGTCACAATTGTACATACAGTATTGTACGCTTGCAGAGATTTCTACCCAATGGTGTACAAAATCAGGTAACAAAAGGTTGACGTGGCTAAGGTTGACAGAGATAAAAGGTTGATACAAGCAATAGGGTGACATGAGGTTTTCGCGGTTTTTGGTCTCTATGTCGACTTATATCCAATTAGCCCCATAAGATGGTGCTTATCAGAGACTCCCCAATAAGCAGCCAATAAGCAGCCATTGGAGTTCAGTTTTTAGTCATATAGTACTATTGGCTAAAAGGCCAGTTTTTACCTTGCGGTAAATTAGCACATAGAATAGAATATCCTCAGCACAAAGTGTATACTGCAGAGCCAAAACTGTTCTTAGTAGGATCTATCGGTTGGGGATCTCTTGTTAATGATTATTCAAGTTATATAAAGCCCACAATAACCAAATCACAGGCCAGGAGAAGATTCACTCTCCATGGGTCAGGTGCACTAAACTTTAAAAAGTGATAAAATGGAGAGTGATAAACAGCCAGCCAATCAGCTCCTACCTGCCATGTCACAGGCTGTGTTTGAAAAGTGTCACTCAGGAGCTGATTGGTTGGTTGTTTATCACTCTCCATTTTATCACTTTTGAAGCTTAGTGCATCTGGCCGCATATGTGAAAATATAGGATCAATAGATTCCAGTTAACAGCCAACATGAAATGATGGTGACCATACTGTACATATGGCTAACAATGGGATAACAGCAGAAGACAAGGTCATAAGAAGAGTTGATAATTGACATGTATTGCTGGGAAACACATTATTAAGAAAATCAGGTGCTTGGTTGTCATCTGTAAAAATATAATTCTGTAGAACCATGTAAGATAGTACAACCAGGTACAAGGGAACAAAAGCAGGAACAACTAAGTCGTAAACACTCAATATTAGCTTTTCACTGGATTGTTCTGTTACTGTATGTATAATGCACATGGGCTTTTTAGGACAGCCTGTAAACTGGATAAAATGAATGGTGATATCCCCCCAGCCCCGTGTGCTATAAATGTAATAAGACATTTTCTCAAACTTTACCATGCAATCACCCCTTGTTGTATTCTTTAGATTATTTTTTTATTTAGATTTTTTTTTTTTATAATAGGAAAAATATTGTCTTCTAATCTATATGTACTCAATGCTGCCTTGTAGGCTACTACCATAAATACTGGTCTCTTATGACCTATATAAAAAGAAATATAGCTCTGAAAAAATATACACCAGAATTCCCTTCTATAAGCTTACTGAACTTCTTTCATAGCCTGTAATTCAGAATTACAGAGGACAATACCTGGCATTCATATAACAAGGATACATACTGCAGCACCGCAATGGAAAATGTTATGTATACAACTGGGAATATTACAAGATGCCTTTTTGTATTGGATCAACTTGTTTGTTATTTTTTTTTCCTTCTTGTAGTACTTTTCTCCTTTATATAGAAGAAAGGAAAGGAGGGAACAATAAGCACCTGCAGAGCCAAGAGCGTAAGCAGAACCGATATTTCAAGTGGCAGACTTTTGTGGGTTGTGGGAATGCAGGACTGTTTATTGACTCTAATAGGGCCTACACACTGGGCAATGTTTGCCTATTTTCTAGGCAATCTGATATGTGCAGTGATAGATTGCTCAGCACACAGTGCTGGGTTCAGCGCTATGTGCTGTGCGATCTGTGCTAAGCGATCTGAGCTTAACTAGATCACTCAGCACACAACTACCGTTGCGGGAAAAGCATTATTTTGGGCGTAAACAGGTGGAGAAACCAATAGATTCCATCACTTAATGCATCAATTGGGAGTTACCATATAGAAAGACTAAATAGCTTTGTGTGTTAAACCAGGAGCTTTACCCAAATGGTAAACACCGCAGGAAACTAATGCCCCTTTCCCACTGCAGCTAAAAAACTGTAAATTGCAGATTTTCAGAGCAATTTACCGTTTTAAGGCTGCAGTGGGAAAGTGCCAGAGTTGAAATACCGTTTAAAGCTAAATGGTATTTCAACCCGTTTTTAAAGCAGAGTCCTACACGTTAAAATAACGTTTAAGAGGCAGTGGGAATGCCTCTTAAACGTTATTTAGCTTCCAGGCAGTCCCAGTGCCTGATGAGACCTAGTAGTTCTCACTTTGTGCATGTGTAATGCGTGCACGTGCATAATAAAGAGCCGCTCATTACATATGCGCATATGTAATGAGCGGCTCATTAGTATGCACGTGCACTCATTACATATGCGCAAAGTGAGAACTACTAGATCTCATCAGGCACTGGGACTGCCTGTACCCTGCATGGACCCCCGCTGCCTCCCCACTGCCCTGCATCCCCGTGCAGGTAAGTACAAGGGGAGGGGAGGTAGGGGCACAGGGCAGGTACGGGGGTAAGGCACTCTTTACACTTGGGGGCGGAGGGATTAGGCACTCTTTACACTGGGGGGGGGGTTAGGCACTCTACATTTTACATGGTTCACTGCAATGGGAATGGTACTTAAATGGTATTTAAAACGGTAATCTGCTGCAGTGGGAATGCTAATACCGTTTTAAATACCATTTAAGATTACCAGTACTTTAAACTGGTCTGCAGTGGGAAAGCAGCATGAATCTGCTCAACTGTTAACATTGTAAATAATATCTATCTGGCATTTGATACAAACCCTGGACCTCATTTGAGACATACACTTGCAAGGAGAAACACAGTTGGAATTTAAATGGGAAAAAATTACTAGAAAAAAAAATGCATATTTCCTCACATAAATTTAATTCGCCTTTGCATTGGTAGCACATACAGTACATCTACAGTACAGGTATGTAGGAGCTTTTGGTGATCAGTTGCACAGGAAGGGAGATGGATATCAGAATAATTTTTTAATTTATTCAATTGGCCCCCTCTGGTCAAGTTTATTCAGTTTCTATTAGATCCAGGGGTGTGCTCCCACCGACAATTTATTTAATGAGATTTTTACAGAAAAGAGAATGGATTGTCATATGGGGGTGCACCATTTATAGAAAAGAGTCATAAAATTTACCTTTTATTATTTTTATTTTAAAAGTGAAGAACACGAAATATGACAAACAACAAATAACATTAACACAAGTGAAAACAGTGTGCTATTAAAAGGCACGTGCGAGTTCCCGGAGCAAATTCCCTCTATTCAATATTATCAATTACACTACTAGCTTTCTGCTTCTTGACCTTTAAACAATTGTTTGAGGAGAGAAGTGTGTCAATCTTAAATAGGTTTGTGTTCTATATACAAATGTAACAGCCTGTCTGTTAGCTACTTGGATGCGGTGTTTGGTACTCAATTGGTTGAGATTGAATTAATTAGCTCAATTAATTACCAGTTTATCTGGCGTGGTGCTGTTTATATTATTTGTATATTGATAATACAATTGAGCTGTGTGTTATCACAGAAATGCAGTAATATCACTAATCGGTTACCCCTTTTCGTCTGAGGTCACTATTAAATCAGTGCTTACAGAGCGGGTTTTTAGGGTGATGCAGCACCTCTATTATATGTATGGGTTACTGCTAGTGAATCAATTCAATGCCCGGATAAACATTGCTACCTGGGCTAGGGTTATTAATTAAGCTGATGGTGTGGAGTTATTTCCTTACGCCGTTTATTGAGAATATAGCTTATAGTTGCGGTCGCAGGGAGACTCTTTAACCAGTACAGCTTAAACCTGCCCTATATGGACGGTATGCAATGATTCCCCCAAAAGGAGAGGCTGGTGGTAACAGTAACAATAGTATCACAGGTACTAGGTAGAACCCCGTGCTGTCGACCTGATACTATGGTCGCGTACAGCTAGCGGGGAGCCGTCCGTTCTCCGTATAACAGGTAGCTATCGGCGCGCACTCCCTGTCCTAGGGACAAGTGCCGCAAACAGGATTTCAGTTGCCGTATGTCTTTGAGTCCAACCCTGTGCCACTGTCAGCTCGTACTGCTGCTGGCGTGGTCTTAGGGTGACTAGTGACAAGAGGCTGCTAATACATTAGAGTCCTGAAAAGGACTAATAAATACATTTCATAGAACACAAAAAAAGGGGGGTAGGGAATTGCTGGAGGAAAGTGCGCACGGCTGGGTCGGCCGGCGTACGCTTCGTAGGTCTTCCTTAGCCCTGAGGAAGACCTACGAAGCGTACGCCGGCCGACCCAGCCGTGCGCACTTTCCTCCAGCAATTCCCTACCCCCCTTTTTTTGTGTTCTATGAAATGTATTTATTAGTCCTTTTCAGGACTCTAATGTATTAGCAGCCTCTTGTCACTAGTCACCCTAAGACCACGCCAGCAGCAGTACGAGCTGACAGTGGCACAGGGTTGGACTCAAAGACATACGGCAACTGAAATCCTGTTTGCGGCACTTGTCCCTAGGACAGGGAGTGCGCGCCGATAGCTACCTGTTATACGGAGAACGGACGGCTCCCCGCTAGCTGTACGCGACCATAGTATCAGGTCGACAGCACGGGGTTCTACCTAGTACCTGTGATACTATTGTTACTGTTACCACCAGCCTCTTCTTTTGGGGGAATCATTGCATACCGTCCATATAGGGCAGGTTTAAGCTGTACTGGTTAAAGAGTCTCCCTGCGACCGCAACTATAAGCTATATTCTCAATAAACGGCGTAAGGAAATAACTCCACACCATCAGCTTAATTAATAACCCTAGCCCAGGTAGCAATGTTTATCCGGGCATTGAATTGATTCACTAGCAGTAACCCATACATATAATAGAGGTGCTGCATCACCCTAAAAACCCGCTCTGTAAGCACTGATTTAATAGTGACCTCAGACGAAAAGGGGTAACCGATTAGTGATATTACTGCATTTCTGTGATAACACACAGCTCAATTGTATTATCAATATACAAATAATATAAACAGCACCACGCCAGATAAACTGGTAATTAATTGAGCTAATTAATTCAATCTCAACCAATTGAGTACCAAACACCGCATCCAAGTAGCTAACAGACAGGCTGTTACATTTGTATATAGAACACAAACCTATTTAAGATTGACACACTTCTCTCCTCAAACAATTGTTTAAAGGTCAAGAAGGAGAAAGCTAGTAGTGTAATTGATAATATTGAATAGAGGGAATTTGCTCCGGGAACTCGCACGTGCCTTTTAATAGCACACTGTTTTCACTTGTGTTAATGTTATTTGTTGTTTGTCATATTTCGTGTTCTTCACTTTAAAAAAAATTAATAAAAGGTAAATTTTATGACTCTTTTCTATAAATGGTGCACCACCATATGACAATCCATTCTCTTTTCTGTAAAAAATCTCATCTACAGTACAGTACAGTACATACTGATAAGTCATCAAATACAGTGTGTACTTGCATGTTCAAAATCCACATCTCCAAACAGGTGCTTACGGTATTTTGGGACATTTAGGGTCTAAATAGCCCAAATTTGGGTGAACGCACTATCCCTGATCTTTGCCTACAGGTGTACCACTGTGCATAGCCACATTTGCATGGGTCTTTTCTGGTTACTTATAGAAGATACACCATGCAAATGGGTGTACATTCCACTAAACATCAGCTCCTTGAAGCATAGTGCCAAATACTTAGGTACATCCTACATGTGTACTCTTTAGATGTGCAAGGAGTCAAGAACATTAGTCACCAGTGCATACTGTCTGGTAGCCATGCTATCACTATAGAGGCAGCCAGCAGAAGAGTGAATAAACTAAAGCTGCACTAATGGCAGTAGGGTCTATTCCAGGCACTCTCCTACCCAGAATCAGGGGGTGTGGGGCAGTATCAGAACCACTTACACATCCCTCTTTGCCCCTGTGCCTCATCTTCTACCACCAAATATTTAATAAAATAAAATAAATAAAATATTACAGGTTATCACTGCACAATAAAGCTTGTAATTAGCATAAGTTTGGCTGAAGCTAATGGTATTCACATTTTTGAACCATGGTACCCTAAAGTATCTATATTTCACGGGACCCCAGATTATATTTGAAGCAAACATTACTACTTAAATACAGTACATTTAGCATCCTTAGGGTCAGTTATGTGGTGGTGGTGGTGGACAAGGTTGAGTGATTCTGTTTCTTCAAATATAGTTTGGGATTGGCTGCCACCAGCTCTGGTTTTGCCTATCGCATTGACCATAAATGACCAACCTGTGGCACCCCTGCAAGTGCCACAGCATCCAGTTTGGGTACCACTGGCTTGAAATAATTTGAGTTAGGTGGCATATTTTCTATCATTATTATTTGGGCTTCTTTTGTGAGCAGTGATATGGGGGAGAAGCATCAAGCCTTGCAGCGAGATAAAGTGAATATGTTGCTAAAGTAGGCAATCTCCTTCTGTCATTTAGTACAGTGTTTAAAATGACAGGAGCTGGTTGGTTGATTTGGGCAATTGCTCCAGTTTATCTCTCTCCAGTGCTAGATATTTACCTGCCCTCCAGTCTCCTCTATCTGAAAGCAAAGTTCTTTTCAGGGATGTGAATTTCCATGTGTCCCATTATACAGCAATGAAAACCAATACAATGAATTTCTAGAACGCTGCATTATAAAATAAAATCCTATTTTATTATTGCTTTGCATACCTACGTGCTCTTATTCATACATTGCAAAGCATGCACTTGCACCAGACAACTCCTCACATCAACTGGTGAAACGGCCTCCGCCCATTCCGCCAATGAGCTTTGGTTGGAAACTCGGCTCACTTGAGCAAATTGAGATACAAGGCACAGTAAAAGTGGGGTATTAAGCTGCACCCTAGCCATTCTGCATTTGTGAAAGTAAATCTGAACTACTTCTTATATGTCTGATTGAAATTTGGATACCAGACATGAGGTCACTGAAGCACATGGGTCATGACTGAGGCACAAATTACAGTTACACAAGTGCCAACTCCGCTGAGCATTTCCAGAGCAAGAGAGCAGTGACAGTGTCCCAGGACTCTACTGGGACAATGTCAAAGCCCTGACAGCTTGTCACAATGTATTTATATAGCAAGTGAAATGCTTATAAAAAACCACGAGTAGGGATATTATTGTGAAACAAATATACGCACCACTGATAAATTGCCATTAATGTAAAAAAAAAAAAAAAAGAAACAACCTGGTTCCTATGGCGAGTGTTTGCCATTTTATATTATAATACAAGTTTCAAAGACCTGGAAAAAAATATTCATTATGTTTAACCTACAAACACAACAGTAGGGAGAACTGGAACCTCAATACAAAAGGAAAAGAAAACCATAGGAGGTGTAATGCTAAAAAAGCAGTGGGGTTGTCCTCTGTCTTGGGTCAAATGTTTCCATGTTTTAATTGTAAGGAGACAATTAATGGTACTTATATGTTAGTTGGGCGCCCACTAAGCGATTTGCTTAGTTTTCTGCATCCCCTCGCACTTCGGGCTCGCCACACTATATAAAATGAACTCCATGCCGACATGGATAGTGGGGGTATGAGCGTACTAACTATGGTGGGTGCCCAACTAACATATAAGTACCCAATTAATATATTCAGTAAACATTAGGTTTGTAGTTTACATTATTTGGAGATGGGATTTCGCATGATTACGATTATCTTACATTTCCATGAAAAAGCTGACACTTGGTAAAATGGGAAAACATAAGCACAGTCTGAGGGAAGAGATGGGAAAGCTTTTGAATCATTACATTAGGATACCATTACCAACATATATTCTTTATTTGGAGAAATAATGCATGCAATAGTGTAATACTATGGGGGAGGGGGGTATGGGTCATTAGGTCGACCAAATTAAGGTTGTCATGCATTGGGTCGACCACTGAAGGTTCAGAGGGCAAATTAAAGTCGACTTGGCTAAGGTTGACAGGTTTAATAGATCGACACAAGCATTAGGTTGACAATGACATGCGCAGTCTAATCCTGAAATCGCCAGAATTGGAAACTCCAATCCCAGTATTGAAATCATGGCGTTTTTAGGCCAATTCCCAAGATCTTGCCGTTCCCGATCCCGGGATTGGCCAGCCTAGTTGATTAGCTAGTACTTTATATTTAATCATTTTATCTCACTCCAAACTTTGATAAATCCTCCCAAATATGTGAATTGCATTATAGCCACATACTAATAACTATTATAGCTACAGTAGTTATGGCAACAATAATACGGCCTGATTCAGTAGCCCAAGCAGAACTGAGAAAATCGCTATATTCGCACTTACAGTTATGCGTAATGCTCAAAGTGCACTGGCATACTGGAAGGATGTGATTGCAGTTTTATGGGCAGTGGGGGGCCAAAAAGCAGCGTTTAGTGCATTGGCGTAACTACATATACAGCGCCCCCCTGGCTGCTAATAAAAAGTGACACTCGCCCACACCTTCTTAACGCCTCTCCGCCACCGCGGGGGGCTGCAGATATATAGTTACGCCACTGGTTTAGTGGGCACGGTCCAACAACTGCTGTGAGGCACGGTCCAATGGAGGCGCTGCACCTGCCCAAAGGCTGGGAGCTGCACATTTCTGCCATGTGATCGTAATATAATAGCGATTGCATCACAGGGAGGAACTTTACATTCTGAGCAGCCTTGCCCTGTGCTGGGAGGTCCTCAGCATGTGACAGAAAGCAGTTGCAGTTTTGCTATACCGCTGCTGAATCAGACTCTAAATACAGTGTTTGAAGAAATTATAATCTAGCATGATAAATATTTTGATTGCAGAAAAGCTGAAGTAAAAGTGCATTAGGAAAATTAGAACCTTTAAACTGAAAGAACAAGCTCAGCTGAGCCCCCTTCTGTCTGCAATGTAAGCAAGTGCCACGAAGTAAATGAGAACCAGAACTGTGTGTGCTCTATATGAAAATGGATTAGCCAGATCTCACATTTAACATGACAACAATAGAATTGGGACATTTTCCTGATAGAAAACCATATATACCTGATGCTAAAGGCAGTTGAATGCCTCAATTTCCTTCCTATACAGCCTGCGGAAAGGCATTCATTATAATGCAGCAGAGAATGGCCCTTATTCTGGTTGGTGCGGCCGGAGCCGCACACGGTGCTCCGGCCGCACAAACCAATCCCCGCCCACGAGACGGATCGCCACGGCCGTCCGTACACGGACGGCTGGCGATCCGCATAAAAATGGTGGGGCGTACGCCTCCACCATGGTGGGAGCTGCCCCCTGCATTCGATGGTCGTCGACCATCGAAGGCAGGGCCGCACGCCACAGCAGCTCCCGCAAGCTGAGACCACACGGACAATCGTCCGTGTGATAGCTTGTATGGGGGCTGAGAGCTGACATCCGGCGACGTCAGCTTTCCGCCCCCATCAGTGGCGTCATACCCTGATTAGCATGCATACGCCCCGCGTTTGCATGGGAACGCCCATGAAACGCGGGGCGTATACATAGGGAAATGAGGGTATGAAGCCCCTCACGCCCCTATACGCCCCCTTTGCGGCGGACGAAATACGTCTGCGGCGAATGGGGCTGCACATGCGCAGATTGACCTCTGCGCATGTGCAGACTAAAAACATCGGCGGTACGGCCGCACGCGGGCCGTACCGTCCGATTCAGAATAAGGGCCAATGATAGAGCGATGACAGAAGGAAGCACATTACTCTCACTGACTATGACAAAATGGAAGCAGTCATCTTTAACGGCGTTACTCTTTTTTTAATGCTTGGAGAGATGCATTATGATGCAGTGAGCAGTATCTGTACATTTGATTCTTAATTGAGGTAATCTTCAGGGTAATCTTGTCAATCAATGAAATTCAAGGAAATCTGTCCCAAATGAATTTGCAAGTGTAGTATGCTCATAACTGAGTTGTGATCACTTTAAGTAGTATAGCGCACAGGTATATACAAATAGTGTTATACTGTACATTATGGGTAAGCAATCCCATGATTTTTTTTTTTCAATTAAGCACTGTGGAAGGTGATAAGAAAAAGCTTGTTAATTACCATTTTATTAGTTACATTCCTACAGGCTGCTATTCATAATTTAAACTCCTGCATACTTTGCTCAGTGTCATGTGAATGCTATGGCAACCACAGTCACATCACTCATCATATAGGGGATAATTCATACCTACCATTCCAGGAAGGATAAAATGCTCCACTCTTGCACTTCTCTTTTATGGTCTGATTGCCATCACCTGTGGTGAAACACGTTTCTCATGCATTAACTAGTTCCACCCAGGTGACAACAATCATAAATGATGGTGGAAGTCCAGGAACAGAGCAATTTGTCCCTCCTTAAATGGATCATGTTGGGTGGTATGACATTTAGCAAAAAATATTTGAGGGATTTGGACATGGGGGGGATTTGGACATGGGGGAGGCAAGGTCCCCCACAGCGGCCTGGCAAAAAGGTCACTGGCATCATTGAGGGGTGGGATGGAGCCTCCGTGCATCATTGGGGGGGGGGGGGGGGGGGGGGGGCGTGGGAGGAGGCAACACTTACAGCTGATGTTGCCTCCTCCCTATAGTGTGAACGGGACCCAGTCGCTTTTGCAACGTGTTCTCTTATATACTTAGATAGCACATTAATTATATTACAGTGTTTCTGCCCAACTGTAAAGACTAAGCGCTATATATATAAATAAATTGTAGTAATAATCTGCAATAGCTTGCTTCTCTCATGGTATTAAAGTAATTGCCCATATATTACCTATGCAAATTTCAGTCTTTGTTAAATGAAAAAATTGTAGTAAGATCTGAGAAGGAACAGGAATCTGCTGCATTGAAAGAGACGATTCAAGTGATTTACCTAGTCAAAGTATATTTTTTGTTTGCAGCCCCGCTGCCATGGCTGAGATCCAGGGAGCTCTCCATTCTCTGGGTACAATGGCTCCACTTAAACCTGTGGTCATATGCTATAAAGAACCTCCTGAAATAATGGGATAGGGTTGAGTGCCACACGGTATCCAAAGAAAGGCTTTCTGTCTGTGCCTGCTATGTGTAAGAGAGTGTCTGCTATACTGTATGTAAGAGATGGAAGAACAAAGTAGTTTGATCGTTTTACCTGCACTTCATTCAATGCTCAATGGCATCACAAAAACAAAAGGGGTGCATGAAGGCCAGCTCAAATGCAAATGAATGAATCAACTCACTTAAAAAGAGTTGGGCTGAATTTGGACTTCCATAGGCGTACAGATGTCAGTGGCAGGTCATCATGTCAGCTGGATTTGATTTACAGTAAATGAGTCAGATTGTATTTATAGGATTTTTATTAAAAGCGTAACAGAAGGAAAATCTGTAAAAGTGTCCATCCGGCAAAGTGTTGGGAGTAACTCTATAAGCTTCTCAAAGATCTGTAGTTGATAAATCCTTATTGGGGGAAGTAAGGGAAATGTAAGAGAGCGCTGTGCCTTCCATCTTGCCTTAAAATAGTGTTTTACTCATTTTAACATGACAAAATGTAAGGACAGGGAAATGCTCGCTGGCTATGCGGTTATGACCTCATAATTAGGAAAAGCCACAAAATATTACTTATAATTGTCACTTCATTTACTTATCTACTACTACTGTACAATATACAATATATTATACTGCATCTATCCATAATTGCAATAAGCTGAGGGTAAACTGAATTCATAATGAGAATCTTATATAACGTACAATATTTATTTAATACTTTCCATATCATAGAAATGTGTGATGTTTGCCAGGTGATGTATTTCACACCAACATATCAAGAGATATGTCAACATTGTTAAAATGTTGTCATCGTTTTCAGAATGTCGACATGAAACTGGATGGTTGTCAAAATGTTGATTTTAGGGTTAGGCTGAATGTAGAAGGGTTTGAGATAGGTTGCGTGGGGGGGGTGTTAGTGATAAGGGATTAGCGATAGAGAATAAATGTTTCGAAAGATCACAAAACTGCCTGTGATGATGAGCCTGCTGCCTGCCCATATTTGTTAAAGTTCTTTATTAAGAATTAGAATAAAAAAGTATCAACCATTTCTAATTTGGTTGGTTATAACATAATGCCCTAAAGCAGTGTTTGTCAGCTGGAATTATTCAGTGACAGAACATGTTTTCCAGTTCTCTACATAGATTTACAGGTGGAATAAAAAACAGTACAAGTGGAGGAATCCCAGAATACCGACAGCAATATCCCGATAGTCAGAATACTAACGCTAACTACTGGGGTTGGGGTTAGGCATTAGGGGTAGGCTTTGTGTTAGGCTGCGGGAAAGGGGTTGGGATTAGGCTGCGGAAGGGTATGGTTAGGGTGAATACTTACTGGCATTAGGATTTTGGCTGGCGAGATGCTGCTGTAGCGACTGCCAAGATTTCTATACCAACCCCATGTGCAGTGCTATTTTTCAGCAGGAACCAGCAGGAACTCAGGGGCAGATTTATTAAGCTTGGAGAAGAGATAAACTGGAGATAAAGCGGAGAAAAGGTAAAAGGAGATAAGCCAATCATTTCCCAGCCGTCTTTTTCAAACACAGCTGATTGGCTGGTGCTTTATCTCCTTTTACCTTTTCTCCACTTTATCTCCAGTTTATCTCTTCTCCAAGCTTAATAAATCTGCCCCTCAGTTCCTGAACCTCTAATTAAATATGACATCATCAGGAACTGAAAATGTACTTTCCATAAGATAAGTTTTATTTTAAAGTCACCTGTGAGTGCCTTTGTTTCTAAATACAATATATACACCTATCTCTCCCTCCCTCTCTCTATTTTATATGTTTATTTTTCATTTAATTGATCCAGCCGCAGACCTGGAGTTCCTGAACCTATTTTTCCAGAAAAATAGTACTGCTCATGTGGATGTATTATACACTGGTCATTCAGAGCTTGAGAAAACAAGCACTACACCCAATTAATTATTTTCCATACATTGTTTTCTATGGGTCTGATTCAATAGCGATCAGTCTCCTGTGCATTCGCATCGCCTTCCATGGTACCGAGGGGATTCGCCGGCGGGTGGGGTCGTAGGCGTTCGCACCCACTGCGTTAAGCCAAGCTTTCTATGCAGTGCTATGCAGTACTGAATCACCCCCTATGTTATAATATTTTTTTGGTTTTTAAGTTACACCAGCAGGAGCATATTGCATTGATACTGGTTAAAAGTCTGCTTTCAACAGTAAAACTACGCCTTGTTTGTTGGGAATAGCTATTGGAATGTAACCCCATATTATAATTATATATTATTCCAGTAGACCAGCCAGAATTATGTGACCACCCTCTCACTACTAAATGATTAAAGGTCATTGACTCATGTTTTCTTGGATGCATCTGAAACATAGGGGCAGATTTAACAATGAGTGATATTCTTGTTATCATTTGTTATGAAAGATAAATGGTGCTCCAGTCAATCAGCTCCTGTCATGTGTTTGAAAAATGAGTTATGAGCTGATTGGCTGGAATACCATTTATCATTTGTATCGAGAGATAACAAGAATATTGTTAAATCTACCCCAATATTGCCTACTGGGTCATTCCATGAAAAGGTCCTTTGTAACGTTTGTTACCTGTTTTCATGACAAGCTTTGCATCAAAATTAAAGCATATAATGTACCACACAAACAACATTAACATTTCACAAAATACGCAAAACACACGCTCAAAAAATTATATTCTTCACATGATCTTTTTAGTTAAAAAAATGTAACGTTTGTTACCATGGAATGACCCTACTCGTCCTGGTGAATCAAACTTTGGTAAGTTCTCTGAATTCCCCGAAGAGTATTTACACCTTCCAGACCCATCCATGTTTCCTCAGATACATGGAATAGTAAGTTGTTTTTGGTTCACTGTCTATTGAAGTTTTCTATAGCAGGGGCCTGAATCGGAGTGGTACTGTATATAAGTCAAAAGCAGACACAAATGGAAGTTTTTAACAAATTACGCATATGACTCATAATGCAACTGGACAGAGTCTCCTTGCGCGACTGATTCTCTCTGCCTGTGATAAGGGCATTTCTAGGTGTCGACTCAGCGGATTCATTGCAAATGCACACAAGACAACTATTTCAATGGATTGTCAAGGGCATGTAGCCTGACTTAGATGCTTTTAAGAGTCAAGACAAAGGGGAATCTGTTTTTTTGCACCAAGCAAGTAGTTAATGCTGTGAAAGTAAATAAAGTGGATGATGCAACTAATGTATGAAGATTTGCAGACATCAACATTAGCATAAGGTAGTAAGTCTGGCTATTGCTGCTGTCTGCACTGGTGTTTTTTTTTCCTACAAAACCACCCATGTGATTCACCAGAGTGCTTCTGTATTGGTCAAGGCAGTCCTAGTCAGGATGCAGAGAGGATGATAGGGCAGGTACTGTACCAAAAAATCCTGAAGTGATGAACATAGTACAGGAAGACAAAGCACTGTACCCATATGTGGTATACTATAGGCTGAGGAAACAATGTATTCAGTCCAATAGCTTTATAGGTGTATGTGGTGGCATGATGACTCCTAGGCAGCACTTGATGGGGGGTAGGGGGCTGGGGTGGAGATACCACTCACTACGGACCTTATTCTGAAAGACATTGCTAGGTACTTGCATGGTAAAGAAGAATCCACTATGCCATGCACAACATTCCTAATGAGTATATGCAACCATGGATGGATGTAATAGCAACTTATTGTCAATGTTGCTTGTATTACACTTATTAATGATGAAAATGATGGATACCTATGTGGATTTGAATCGCCATAATGTTGAGCAAGAGATAAGTCTACATTGGCTAGCTGTAGGAAAGTAAGGCACTTTACTAGAAACAGGAAAAGCTATATAATTGTGTAATGTTACCTACTTTATTTTGGTCTGGTTATTCTGGTACTTGGAACTCGATTAATGTTCCAGGAGCATGGGATGGAGGAGATAATAATATTTTGTATTAATGATATTTCACATGTAAATAAGACATGAAAATTCTCTTAAAAAAGTGGCAAAAATAAATGATAAAATATATATTGAGCTAGTCATGCAGAAATTGAGACATACTGCACTACCAATATGGACACATGACTGTAATCAATGTGCTGGCAGAAGCCTTACTTCTCTATTCTACAATGATAGGAGCAGAGCCAATAGATGATCACATGAGGCTTGCGGGATATAGAAAACGTATGTTTTACATTATAACATACTTTATTTTTATTAAACCCAGACCACGCATGGATCTTTAGTGGTTAGATGTGTAGTAAAACCATGGTGTCCTTATAGATGTCTCCTTTAAATCATTATTATAAATACTAATACAGGGAAGGACCATAAAGGAATACTGTCAATTCCATGCACACTTTTAAACAAAGTCTTATGTAATTGCCCTGGCACATGCACTAGGCTTCCTGGCTAACATATTCTAATCATGCTGGCTAGTGTCTAGATATTTAAACTATAGCCATAAAACCAGAACTGCTATTTAATGTGAATCCAAGCAAGCTTGGTCTTTTTTTTACTATGGAGAGTGGAAGAAGAGTGCTCAGCGAGAAATGAGTTATGTTATGCCTGTGCCAGTGCTGGGGATCAGGTATTAAAGACTGGCTGCCTGGGTAACATCACTTACTGCACCCTTTCTATTGTTGCCTGATGTAATGATGTTACTTTAGACCAGGCATGTTCAAACTATGGCAAAGCAGCTGTTATGAAACTAGAAGTCCCATCATGCCTTGCCACAGTTTTGCTATTAGACAATGCTAAAACAACGTCAAGGCATGCTGGGATGTGTAGTTTCACAAACATCTGGAGGGCCACAGTTTGGACATGCCTGCTTTGGACAGAAAGAAGCATATGTGAGGTACCATATTTTACTGAAACGTATACCCACATAAGGAACTGTTTGCACATTGTTAATGGTACGTGGTTCACCATTATCTGTTTATGAATGATTTTCTATGCTAGCAGGATTAAAGCTATCCTTGAATTTATGTTTATGGTCTAGGTGTGTCTTACCTTAATGCTTGTTACATTCCATTATGGGACACTCTAAAAAACTGTTATTTGTCGTAAGAGAGGATGGCTTGTGTAACACTGGACAGATTGGGCATGCATACAATTTTGGCCTCAATATAATAAGGGTACTTGTTTAGTTTCACGGCGGCAGCGGTCGTGCGTCTGAGTCCCCTTGCGGGGCTCGCTTCGCTCGCCCATGCTGCGGGCTTGGTGGCTCACTGCGCTCGCCACGCTATCTAAAATTAACTCTATGCCAACGTGGATAGTAGGGGTATGAACTATCTTCATTGGCATAGAGTTAATTTACCTTATTTTTGATAGTTTAGTGAGCGCAGCAGCCGGAAGTTCACGGCGACCATACTGCCGCCGTGAAACTAAAAAAGTACCATAATAAGTTGTTATTGTTATATCTATGATGAATGGATAAATATATCGCCAAAAACTGCAAGGTTAAAAAATAAGAAATGATCAACGGACTTTAAAGCTCAGCAACTGTAACACCTAGTAACTGTCAGCATGTTTACTCTTCGCTCTACCCAATTTATCTACTGAAGTCCTGAGCTTCTGATGATTCATGCATTTACACACAACTTTAATACTTCTCTGTCTTCGTGAAATATATTATTACAGTCATGTACAGGTCACATCAATCCAGAAAGAGGCAATTCTGCATCCCACTAGTTTGTCCAGCATCATCCTAGTCTGCAAATTACCTATAACATGAAAACTTTTAGAATGCACTGGACATACTGTATGCCAGTGATGGCTAACCTGACACTCCAGTTGTTATTAAACTACACATCCCAGCATCTGGAGTGTCAAGGAAGGTTAGCCATCACTGCTGTATCATATGTATCATCTTATGTATTATAATGCTGCATGATTGCCCTCCTGTTTACCAGATTGTCTACCATCTGGTTATACGGAGGGTAAATTTAGGGTGGAATACCATTCATTCTCGAAAGTCACAAGTTTTCATTCACATCTTGTGTGTGTGTGTGTGTGTGTGTGTGTGTGTGTGTGTGGGTGGGTGGGTGGGTGGGTGGGTGGGTGGGTGGGGGGGGGGGTTTCTTCAATTAAGTACCATTTTTTCAGCTAGTCGAAAAATCTGTCACAATCGATAACACATGTATAGGGTATTTCCAATACACAAGTGAAATTGCACACAGAATGGTTGTTTTTATTAGCATCCAATGAACTGGTGTGTGGGTGAAACCTGAAAAGCCACATGGGCTGAACATACAAACTCTACACAGATAGGGCCCTGGTTAGCTACCAAACTCATGACCTCAGTGTTGTGTGGCGGAAATGATTACCACTGCATGCAGATTTACAAACAGCTGCAAATACAACTGACCAGGAACAATATTTCCTTGTATTATTACAGATTTATGATCTTTTTGCAACTATAAAACAAAGGGACTTTACACCAGAATTGGAATAAACATGCGTTTCCATCATATTTAGAATTATCTGCGGCATAGGCAATTAAGACACTTGCACAGTGCAATCTGATCCCAGCGCCAAATTAAGGTGAAGATGCTGGATTTAAAATTTGGCACCAAAAGCCAATCAGAAGAAGCAGCACAAAGTTGGTACGATGATGGAGGCAGAGCATAGAAGAGCTCAAAAAGTTTATAGGATACTTAATCCCTGGCATCAAGAGGGCTCTTGTTAAAGTCAAGTAGCCAGAGAAGTGAAGCCAGCGTGAAAAGGCAAGAGTATATGGTATTTGCAAAGCTGTGGAGCAGTGCTGACCCCTGTATGGAATGGCCAGGGTAGAGGGTACCCCTCCCATGTCTGCCAAACTCAGCATAGCAAATAAAGCCCCACTGGGACACCATGTTTTTATAACTATACCCCTAGAGACCACCAAGATATTGGCCACAGACAGTGATACAGGCACTAAGCTCAAGGGCACATTTCATCAAGGGGCAGATTTATTAAACTTGAAGAAGTGATCAAGTGACTAGTGATAACGCAGAAGCCAACAGTTCCTAACAGGCAAGTTACAGGCTGGGTTTGAAAAATGACAGTTAGAAGCTGATTGGCACTGCATTGTCACTGGCTACTTTATCACTTCACTGAGTTTAATAAATCAGTACCTGAGTGCTTGCACCAGAGGCGGAACTACCATTGATGCAGCAGGTGCATTGCACCTGGGCCCCTGGTGTTTAAGCTGCCCAGTTCAAAGTTTTCCCCTGGGTCTTTAGAGGGGCCTAAATTCCCACCACTCAGAAGTCCTGACACTGGTTTGGCCCATTATAGGTCAGGTGCCAGCTAGTCCCATGTACCGGTGATAGGGACGGTAGGGGGAACAGCAGCTAAACAAATCACCTAGAGCACCACATTGGCCAAGGCCTAGCCTAAGCATTATCATTAAATCATCATTATGCCACCATTTTTATCTCATTGTGTTTGCTTCTAGAGATGTGTTATTTATTCCAGTGCTATAAAGCACTGCATCCACACAACTTATACACAATACACACAAAAATAAACCAAATCCTACCTACTAAATGCTATCTATATGCTGTAGCTATCATTAAAATAAATAAATGTGCAGAACTGCCACCTCAGTAATATTAAATGTACTCAAGACTAGAGGTGGTGGCTAAATCCCAAATAAAAAACCCAAACACAAAATAATAAACTAAATGCCAACATGATCATTGGAGAAACAGTTAGAATGTAACGTGCAATGGCCTTAGCCAAAGCTGTCCCTTCATCCAAACTGCTACAGTGCACTAGATACACTGTTATGTCTACACAAGGACAGAACAATAAAGTAATGACAATATTTTCAATGTAAATGCAGCATGCTGTCTACTGCAGAGAAATTCACACATATTGACAAGGGTCCAATGATACAGACCTAATTAGCTGTCACATTATTAGACGTATTATGTTATTACAGAGATAACTTTGCAAACTCTCATGTAAATCATTGTTTGCTTTACAATACGTAAAGGCCTCCATCTACAATATTGGTTTATGCTGCCTGGTAACCTGTAGGTAACACCACTTAACAGTTACTAGATAGCATAATTGCTTGCCGGTATTCTTACTTGGCACCCATTCAAGTTTTACGTCCTTTCAATTTACAAAGTACTGTAGGAGACTGGCTATGAAACAGATACATACCTACATTCCCCAGGAAATGAGTATTTCCTATAGCGGTGCATGCAGCATGTTAAAATGACATTGGCTCAATAAACATAAATGCATTCTTGAATGCGTGCAGTACTTTTCTAGAAATACATATATGCTCAAGCCTAAATTGTATAACTTCCATAAATATTTGGAATTTTTTCAAACGCACAGTATCATAGGCACTGTATGAAATTGAAAGAACTAAGAATAGAGAATTATGAAGAATTTACTGTATAATGAGAGACTTTGCAGGGAATTTATTGTTTATTGAAGTCAATCAGCATACCTTTTCCAGAAATCATATTAACTCCTCCATTTCCAGAGTGGAATGACTTAGATTAATGTTAGGTAACCTGTTGCCATCTAGCTGCTGTGGATATATAACTCCAATTCACAGTATCCTGCAAGGGCAGGCTGAGATTTGTAGTTCTACGACTTTTTGAAAACCCTCCGGCTGCATATGTCTGTCTTGGATAGATCAATTGATTACTGATTTTGGTCATAATAAATTTCAGTAGTAGACACTTTGCAAAAACTAAATACTCATCCAGCTCAACAAGATATCACTGATAAATACTGACCATATTGGTGATTGTACAACACAAATTAAACCGTTGTAGACTTGAATTAGTATCAAGGCAAGAAATAAAACCCCCACAACAAAATGATCATTAATATAAGGGTTAACTACAAAAAGCAATATAGACATGCAGCACTATGATACATTTTCCTCCTTATGACATACTATAACATCATGTTAGGTTTTTATATTTATGTGTACAACCAGAGGTATATGTGTGCTACTTTAGTAATTTGTATACCCATCGGAGTGTATTTTAAGCACTAAAGTAATCTTGAGTTACATGCTTTACCCTATGCATTGCCATAATAACCTACTGTACCCAGTCCACCTCTCCACTCTCCCCCCCCCCCACCACACACACTTTCAGTGCCACATGGTAGTGTAGTAACACTTACGCTGTCTCTAGAGAACTGTGACGTTATATGAGATCACTGTGATATACATAATGATCATCTGCTGTAAAGAGGGGGAATGAATGGATTTGTATCACAGACCATGTAATAAGTCAGCCTGTGGGAATTCCCTGCTAATGGAAACGGTCATCCCATTATCATTAGTGATTTACCAAGTCTTGCCTTTAACCCCTGCTGCAAATGGCACACAGCATGGGTTAAAGGCAAACGTTCCTGATGATATTGGGTTACTGTAACTTTGGGGGGGGGGGGGGGGGGGGGATCACTGTTTTTTTGGTAGCTCAGAACTATTTTCACATACAGTGTATGAGCTTCAGTACAACCTCTCAAGATTAAAAATGAAGGGAAAAAAAAGAATGGTAAAAATGAATAAACTCAAACCAAGGTACAGAATGGGAAGAGTAGTTCACAGCTGTACGTACACGTGTTGATCTAACCCTGCAAGTAATGATACCATTATCCAAGCTTCACGCATTTGGTTTAAAATGCTAATAATCCAGTGAACAGATTTGTACATAAAATCAAATGTAAATATTTGAATTTCCTGTAAGGATCCAGTATGACACAGGAGGTCAAACCTTGCAAACCTTATGTGGACCTACAAATCTGTAGTTGACAGGGTATACTGATCCTTGTAGTGCACAACAGAGGGGAAATCAGTAGTGATCTGGGTCTATTAGACACCCAGGACACATGGATTTAGCCTCGGGCATCTGGTGCTTCCAGATGCTGTAGTCAGTAACACATCCAGGCTGAACAGGCAGCGGTATGACAGGTAACCCATGGAAGGAGTGCTGACTGTATTGGAATATTCAGATAAACCGGTCTCCTGCAGGCAGTGAGTGACACCTGTGGCTGTCACATGGAGCAGCCAATTACTGTGCATAAGAGGCAACAGCGCGCATCTACTATACAGGACGTCCCAAGCACTGTATATTGTACACTAGCACAACTCCTGGGAAAGCGCTGCAAGAAGTGGGAAAATCAGAAAGGTATTTACCAGGAGGCAGCAGGACACAGCCAGCAGCAGCAGGGTGCCAGTCTCCATGCCTGTATCCGGGCTGTGAATGGGACAGTGACTGAGGGGAGCTGCTGTCACCTCCAGCACCAGCTCTCGCAATGCAGCAGCAGCAGCCAGTCCGCTTCCACACTCATCGGCCCCGCTCCCATCTCCCCAAACAGGGGGCGTGTGCTGGGGGCTGAATGGGATCTCTCTGTGAGCCGGCAGCCAGCCAATCAGGCTCCCGCTAATCAGACATGCAGAATAACAAAGCCGGGGCTGGGATGAGAGAGGGAGAGGCGGGCGATGAGTAATAGGGGCACGCCGTACTACTGCCATGCTGCTCGCCACCGGCGCTCATCCTCTCCGGCAGCGCTCTAGCACGGGGGAACGTTCTCTTTCCCCTGCTTTAGCGTCACACAGAAGTGTGGCAGGCAGAACCTTTCCATGGTTAACCCCTGCGATGCCATACTGGTCCTGCTGCCTGCCTCTCTCCTTCTTAGTACATAGCGCATTGCTACATGGCAATGGACAGGATTGGACCCCTTAAGTACACATAAACTCCTGAACTCCACTTTAAAGTGCATCGCTTGGAACTAATAAAGTATAATTCGGGGACTCTTTATTTACTTTTAGAAGCAAGGACTCCATCTTGTGGATGTTAGTCTAGAAATATATATGTACTGTAACAAGCTATTGGTTGTATTTGCTCCGAATGGATCACCTGTATTATGGGGATGCAGTTACAATCCCGGCGGTCAAAATCCCGACACTTTCTCCCTCTATGGATGTCTACGACACCACATCCCCCCTGTATACACCCTGTAACAGCAGACCTGGCAGGTGTCAGTGGTAACAGCCACATTTCTACTGATCCTCCTAGCAAGCAGGGATGTCACTAATGAACATCTATGCAAAACATATTTGTCAGATAGATATCTGAGTGTTAGGCTTATTAACTATGAAGCTGGAAAGCAGAGATTTTATTTTGTCCCATACTTTGTATGGCCTTTTGTTTTTTATATCATGCAGTTATACATGAACCCACTTTTAAAGTACCCATCTCCCCCACCCAGCAATACTGGTAGCTTAATGGCAGTGCCATAACTGGACATTTTGGTGCCCTGTGCCAGATATGGAATTGGTCCCCCCACCATACATAAAATAAGACTTTTGATATCTCCTGACCTCCCATTGCTACCTGTCCCTGCTGCTCCTATGCTCCTGGGTCTCCGGAGTAGCCTCACAGCAACAGGATGTGGGAAAGCACCGGGCAGGAGAGGCGCACATCCCACTCTGCAGATTTGTGTACTAGTGGATGTGCCCACAGTGCAGATGCACTGTGAGCAAGGCACCACTGGCACACACCAAGTTATGGCCCTGCTAACTGGTAAGATTCTACTGCCAGCCAGCATCTTCATGGATCCCATTACTACTACTGCATAAGGCTTGGCAACGATCAGTGAGGATTCAAAATGACATATGATCTATGACCAATGCTGAATACTTTTGACATCAGGACCAGCTTAAGGCTTCTCAAAACTCTGGGTAAAACTACCCTCCCTAGTGGCTACATATGTTGTCAGGGGGTGACATGCTCATTGACATGGGGCTACTGCTCAGAGCGTGCCAGTGCTTCCCAAATCCATACTTACAGGTAGTGCTGTATTAGTGGCGCTTCCCTGACAGATGATAGAGGTTGAGTAGGACCTCAGATTTCACCCCGTTTGCATGGAATATGGAGAGTCCAGGTGCCCACGTCGCAGCTTGGCCTGCGGTGGTGTTTTTACAGAACTGGCCGTCCCCAACCCCACACTTCCACCAATACCCACTTCCCAGTCCCTTAAGTAAATGTGTGTTGGTGGCATTTTATACAGTAAGTACTACATCTGTCATCTGCATTAAGTACAACAATGATGTCTTCCTAATAGCATTCCTTCATTTTGTGATGGGCAGACTTGGTGGTGCTCCCACAGATCCCAGCACCCAAGACAGCTGCCTAAAGCTTCCTAATGGTAGAGCCTGCTCGGATTGCCATTGATGGGGGAGAACCAGATGATTTCCCACTATCAAATTTTTTTTACAAAGTGCTCCGCCCCTGACACGTTGGGGAAACCCCGCCCCTGGATGCTTATTAGCCCACAGTCTACTGTCTACTACAGTCTACTGGCCGCCAATGCATCTCGACTGATGCATTGGTGGCCATTTTACTTATGGGTCAATAATGTGGCACATTATTGACCCATAAGTAAAATGGCCACCAATGCATCAGTCGAGATGCATTGAGTTTGGAGCCTCTGAACAGGATGCGCTCACTGCGTACAGCAGAAGTGACGCCGCCCGCACTTCTGGGAGAACAGGCGTCTTATTTCCGGCACACGAACGCCGTTTTTTTTCAGTCCTAGCAGCACACGTGGAGGGTTCTGCATGTTGCCAGACCCTCAAGCCTGTATACCATAGGAACATCATTTATTGGTAAGATTTGCCACATTATCCACTATGGGGATTTTTACTCCCCCTTTTTATATGCATATATTTTTATTGTTATATTTAGATGGATGTTATAAGGGATATACATTTATTATTTTTAGACACGCTTCTTGAAAAAAGCATCACAGTGGGGGTTATTTTGGTTCACTCTTTCTGACAAATTCCTTCTTAAATGGACAAAACCATGTGCACTGCAGGGGGGCAGATGTATCTTGTGCAGAGAGAATTAGATTTGGGTGGGGTTTTACTTCAAAGTGAGATCTATATTGCAGTGTAAAAATAAAGCAGCCAGTATTTACCCTGCACAGAAACAAAATAACTCACCCAAATCTAATTCTCTCTGCACATTTTACATCTGCCCCCCCTGCAGTGCACATGGTTTTGTCCATCTAAGAAGGATTTTGTCAGAAAGAGTGAACTAGAATAAGGCCCAGTATGACAAAACGCGTTGAACCAAGTGTCGTTTTAATTTAATACAACTATGTTGGATCATCTTCTTATCAGTACCCCAGTGCCATACCTAATATCCGGGTTACATCTAGTACGGTACAGATGTTGTCAGATATTTGGTCCTGCACTATTGTTTTCCTTTAAATAAAGAAATCTTTGCACTGACAACGTTTTAGGAGATTCCATTGAAAAGATACCTTTATAAGAGTTTACACAGTCCTTGACATGTAAGCACCTTTATATGGCTGCACAAGTGAGGTGATCCGATAACATCCCTGGACCTCCTTTGGAACTTTGGGAACACCTTTTTCCATATTCTCCACACAAATAAAAAGGAGAACTTTTAGACCCATACAGTATTACACTATTGTTCTTTCTCCCATCTCTCCACATCATAGGTGCAGATTTATGTTTTTGCTGGTGGGTGCTCAAGCCAAAAATATAGAGGAGAGTTCCACATACATAAATGCCCCCACAGTGCAGGTACATAAATTTCTCCCACAGTGCGGGTACTCTGCGGACAGAATATACTCTTCCCGGCATACTGTTTCCCAGGTGGCAGGTCCGGCAATGTGGGTGCTGCAGCCACAAATTAGCAAGTTAATATGGCGGCCCAGCAGCAGGACTCAGGCCCGTGGGTGCTCATCAATTTTGAAGGCCCTTGAGCACCCACAGAATCGGCACCTATGCTCCACATAATTGGACTTTGGAGTCAGAGAGAAATTTGGAGACCTCGTAGAGAAACATCACTCCATTTGAACATATTCTTATAGCACAAGTGAGAACATTCCTTTTGGGTGCCGGACGGGGTTCCGACAGTCGGGATCAGGACAGTCATTTACCCGACGTCTGGATCCTGACTGTTAAAACACCAACAGCCGGGTTCCCGACGGCCACTGGCTATTCTCCCTCGTGGGGGTCCACGACCCCCATATAGGCAGAATAGAATAGGTGGCGAGCGTAGCAAGCCACCGTGCCCACAGCGTGGCGAGCACAGCGAGCCCGCAAGGGGCTTTGTTGTGCTCGCCATGCTGTCTGAGTCCAGCCAGTCGGGATCCCGTTGTCGGGCTAACAACTGTCGGGATCCCGACTGTCGGAACCCTATACCAGCGTGTGGTATAGGGTTCTGACAGTCGGGATCCCGACAGTCATTATCCCAACATCGGGATCCCGACTGGCCGGACCCAGACAGCATGGTGAGTGCAACAAAGCCCATTGTGGGCTCACTGCGCTCGCCACCCTGCGGGCACGGTGGCTCACTACGCCCGCCACCTATTCTATTCTCCCTCTATGGGGGTTGTGGACCCCCACGAGGGAGAATACCTGGTGGCCATTATCATTTTTATTTAGTATATGCCATTGTCATTGTATCAAATATTTGTGTGTTTTTGTTAAAACTTTTTACATCCCATGGTGATTATTTCTCCTCAAATCAGCGCTGTGCCACCATCTTCTTCCTTATCTTGTTTGTGGGACTAACTACCCCACTTTTGCACAGCAGACGGGATCTGAACCATTGCCAGCGCCTGTCTGTCCCCTAGGGGACAATTTTTGTGTTTACTTAAGGGAGTCTGTTTATTGTGTTGTATTCAGTGCCGTAGAGAGGGAGGGGAGGGTACTTTTTACTCGGGCCTGGGTCTGTTGGGGGGGGGGTCCTGAGCCCCCCTCCCTTTGATCACGCCCCTCCCATTGACAACACCCTTTTTTTAACGAGGCCCCGCTGTGTTTTCAGTGGCACTCGTTGTATACAGAAAGTAATAAGCTTTCCAAGGACATATCACAATGCATGAAAACAACAGAAATAACATGGACCCTTATGACATCACCCTTAAGGGGTCGTCCGATTAAACCCATCTTCAAACTTAGATTGTCCCTTAAGATAATAAGGTAATGTGCAAAGTTTTAAGACAATTAGTTGAAGCATTCGAGAGTTATAGTGGACCATCCATATACACACACACACAAATATTAAATTATACAATACTGGATTTCCATTTGGGAAGATATAAAAAAATTACCACATTTTTTACTATGTTTGTCAAACTAGCGACAATTGAGCTATACTGTCATTCAGCTACTCCTCATGTTTAGACTGGCATTCAATTATGCTCAGTAATTTACAATGGATAGTTTATTCGCCTCAGCTATGCAATTATCCCTGATGCCAGCAGTCATCGGGAATTTTGAGTTGCCTGTCTAATGAAGGTGAAGCAAAATCTGTGATAGCCAGCCCTATCAGCCTTGCAATACATTGGGCACAAATCGGGCTTATATCCCTTTTTAATGTGAAAATTTATCAGGGACTATTTAATACCCCCTTAGAATAGTACCAAAAATACAATATTAATTGACACAAGAGCAATGCTCTGTCAGTGGTTCTTAAACTTTTTTGAATCACGGCTCCCCTAGGCCAAATGCTTCTTATCGAGAAATTCAGAAAACAAATATTAAATTAAGTGTATTGTGTTTATATGTCACAGTTATCTGGTGAGGGACAGGATTTGCTTCTGTTTGTCCACATATATTATGATTGGCAGCCACAAGCACTGGTTTTGCCTGGTACATTGACCATAAATAATATGAATTGATCTTGGTCCACCAACCCAAGACACCCCTGCAAGTGTCCTGAGGCACCCCTCGTGCCTAGGCACAGTGTTTGGGAACCACTGCTCTATGTATTTGCCGCTGAATAATTTACTTTTTCTTATAGCTATTTATGTTGTGATTTTACTGCAGATTTTAGGTAGAATGTCATCTTTTGATTTTATACTGACCCAACTTACAATAACAAACTTGAGGTAATACAGTTGTGCTCATAAGTTTACATACCCTAGCAGAATATGTGATTTTCTGGCCATTTGTCATTGAATACGAATGATAACTCACAAACTTTTATTTCACTCATGGTTAGTGGATGGGTGAAGCCGTTTATTGTCAAACAACTGTGTTTACTCTTTTTAAATCATAATGACAACAGAAACTACCCAAATGATCCTTAAGATGGGTTTATATACCGTGTATTGCCCACTTTAACATCAATTACAGCTTGAAGTCTTTTGTGGTAGTTGTGGATGTTCTTGGCAAAAAGCCTTCAGTTCCTGTAAATTCTTGGTCTGTCTTGCATGAACTGCACGTTTAAGATCTCCCCAGAGTGGCTCAACGATATTGAGTTCAGGAGACTGAGATGACCACTCCAGAACCTTCACTTTATTCTGTTGTAGCCAATGACAGGTATCTTGGCCTTGCGTTTTGGATCATTGTCATGTTGGAACATCCAAGTACTTCCCATGCGCAGCTTACAGGCTGATGAGTGCAAATTTTCCTCCAGTATTTTCTGATAACATGCTGCATTCATCTTGTCATCAATTTGACCAAGTTTCCAGTGCCTTTGTAGCTCACACATCCCCAAAATATCAGCGATTCACCTTTGTGTTTCACAGTAGGAATGGTGTACCTTTCATCATAGGCCTTGTTGACTCCTCTGCAAATGTAACGTTTATGGTTGTGGCCAAAAAGTTACATTTTGGTCTCATCCCTCCAAATGACTTTGTTCCAGAAGTTTTGAGGCTTTGTGGCATTTGCGTAGTAATGGATTTCATCTGGCGACTCGAACATGCAGCCCATTTTTATTCAAATGCCTCCTTATTGTGGATCTTGAAACAACCACACCACTTTTTTCAGAGAGACCTGTATTTCAGCTGAAGTTATTTGTAGATTTTTCTTTGCATCCTGAACAATTTTCCTGGCAATATGGCTGAAATTTTTGGGGTCTACCTGACCGTGATTTGTTTTCCACAGAATCTCACATTTTCTACTACTTAATTAGAGTTTGAACACTGCTGATTGGCATTCTCAATTGCTTGGATATCGTTTCATATCCCTTTCCTGTTTTATACAGTGCAATCACCTTTTCCCACAGATCCTTTGACAATTCTTTTGCTTTCCCCATGACTCAGAATCCAGACACGTCAGTGCAGCACTGGATGAAAGATGCCAGGGTCTTTCAGGAGACCAGAAACTCACTGACCTTTCATACACACACACTAATTACAAGCAAACAGATCACAGGTGAGGATGGTTATCTTTAAGTAGCCATTCAAACCCATTTATTTCAACTTGTGTGCATGTTATAAGGCCAACATCTTCAGGGTATGTAAACTTTTGATCAGGTAGTTATTTGGGTAGTTTAGGTTGTCATTATCATTTAAAAAGAGTAAACACAGTCGTTTGGCAATAAATAGCTTCACCCAACTACTAACCATGAGTGAAAGAGTTTGTGAGTTATCATTCATAATCTCTGGCAAATGGCCAGAAAATTTCAAATTCTGCAAGGGTATGTAAACATATGAGGACAACTGTATACAGTATATGGAATTGTGTAGGAACTAGCTTCTGGCTTGCCAAAATCCATGATCCATCTCCTTCCTCGTGCATGATTGTCCATGATTATGTCACACATGTTATATGGACCTCAATGGAAGTCACAAGATAGCTGCTATAAATCCCAAAGGACATACTGTACTGTAGGTACTGTAGTATAATTATAATTAAGGATGAGAGATTAAACACTTAATTTGATTCCAATATTTTTATTGTATTAGGTTTGTGTTGTCTATACACACTTTATTTATTAATTTATAACATACACCAACATCATTATATAATAATAAACTATAAATAAAGCACTATAAACCAGATAAGACACAAAAATACCTCATAATGTAGAGTATTCTTTTTTTACTTTGTGTTTATCATTTCTTTCTGGCCAGAGCCTCCACCCTCCTCCCCTTGTTCTGTCAGAACAGTAGTGTTCTTTGTAACTGAGCGCTGTTGTATTCTAGAGGGAAATATCTACCCAGGAATGTGGCTATATGTAAAATGCCAGATGATGCCACAGAGGTCCGCATTCTAAATCTGTAAAAGCATTGGTACCTCTCTGAGCTAAAGCATTTGGGACCTGTACATATATATTATGATACCATTAGATGGGAGAGAATCCCATTGCAAGTACTCCTCTGAAATGTAGGAAGAGGTTTTTTTTTAATATGCATTCTTTGATACTATGAAAAAGAAAAGACACAATATAACCTAAAAATCATTAGCATAACATACAACCAACTGTCATTTAAAAATATCAATTATTTAGCTTAGCCAATCCCTAAAGTTACCGGTAATACAAATATGTAGTAATTTACAGAACTGTCAATGTACTAAAGTTCATATCTAACTGTAATGTTTATCTGCAGCTAAGAATTAACCAGTGGCAGATATTACTATGGGCTGGCAGTTACTTCCTATAGGGAGTCCCACCTGCCAGTCACCCACAGTAAAGATAGTCCCACTGGGGGTAGTCTCACTGGGGGGGGGGGGGGGGTCCAGGCCGTGATAGACACTTATTATCACTGTCCGGGCCGTGAGAGAGAGTCTTCCTATAGTAAGCCACTCCCTGCCTTACTGTGAGGCCCTAGCCTGCTTCTATGGGCTACAACCAATGCAGCCAAAAGAAGCCAGGCTTTTGCATATGCGCAGTACTGCTTCTGCACATGCACCAGTCTGTCAGCTGCATTGTACAGATGCCAGAACCTGCTGGCAAGAGGGACAAAAGGCAGCAAAGACCCAGAAGAGCGTTCAGCGGCAGCCCAATACTACACATAGGTAGGAGCTGCCACTGGTGCTAACATAAACTTCCATTCACTACAGTGTATGTCAAACATGGAAACTCTATAGTTGCAAAATAGTCTTCATTCTCAGCGATTGTTCTATGTTATTAATATTTGTTTCTTAATTAGCTTGGCCATCTGCACAATATCACTTCTCTTTTTTTTTACATGCTGTTCTCTACATTATATCTGTTATTATTCCAAATGTTGGTTAATTTCAAACAAATGTTTGAAATACAGTAAATTTGTACTTTGTTTTTGTTCAGGCGACAGATCACAGAGGGTGCAGTGTTCTTTGCTTGCACAATCTAGGAGTTAACATACTATATACAATAAATGTGTCTGGACACGGGCAGATGGGATCACTCCACCCCAGTGGTTTACAAATTTTCTTGAATCCCTGTGTCCTAAAGTGTCAGTATTATTCTCAAGGCACCCCTAGGCCAAAAGTTTATAATTAAGAACCACTGGAAAAATAATTATATTCAATAAATTGCGCTTATATGTTTTCCTTTGGCTCAGTTATATGGGGGTGGAGAGGGTGGCACTTCTGTTTGTCTATTTCATTATTGGCAGCCACCAGCTCTGATTTTACCTATCACATGGATCATAAATAAATCATTTGATCCTTGACCGCCAACTCGTTGCACCCCTGCAAGTGTCCTGGGACCCAGTTTGAGAACCATTGCTGTACCTGATAAATAAGGTGTCGTATAGAAAGCTTTAACATTTTAAAATGTGGGCGCATATACAGCAAGCCCCAGAATGCAATAGATTCTGGGTCTTTGATGGCATTGCCCATTAGAAACCTATGTTCTATGACACTGAGGGATCCCTCCCAGCATGTGCAGATAGGACTTGTGCATGTGCAGATAGGACTTTAGATCTTAAACCCAGAAGTCCTATCAGTGCCAAGGACAGCTCTTACTGTAAGTGCTGTCCATTGATATTTTCATCATGCATATGGCGTTAATGGACATGTCAAAAGGTTTATTACCTCTGGGTAAAATAACATAATTCCGCTCCCACTGTACAGGTGTATACACAATGTACAGTTTTTTCGACCAATTTCGTTGAAAGACATTTCCCTTGAACCCAGTGACCTGGACGAAAGATATTGATGACAGACAAAAGACGAAAGATCTAGCTACAGTTTATAGGCTCTTTTTGAAAGATATCCAAATTGAGCTGCATGCACAGTTGACGAACAACCTTAAGGAACAACTGTCAGGTATGCGCATAATCATTCGGCGTTCGACGCAAACGCACTGAAAGATATTTTGACCAAATTAATTCAGAATGGCCGAAATGAACGAAATTAGTCAAAAAAGTTGGTCAAAAAAATTGTACAAAGTGTATGCACCTTACCTGTACCTTTAGCAGCTGTAACTGCTGGCTGGATTCCCCTTGGTTTCTCCTTAGTGTCTGTGGTAATGACCTCATTTGACATCGTTAGGTTTCTAAGTCTAAGGCATATTAATTACTATCAAAGTTTTATCTCCTACATTGGAATTTCTTATCAAAGGTGAGGAGAGAAGGACACTGTCATCTTACAGTGATTATGGTCAACTTAGAAAAACTTCTCATTTCAAGCAAGCTATATTACAATAACCTCATCTTTTAGTGGAAAGTATTTGCTTTATAAAAGCCATGATGATGGTTAAGATCCTTTCCCTGTGTTCTTGTGAGGTACTTTTCCACAAATATATATCTGCATATTCGTTAAAGATGTAATACAAAATCTCCCACTCTGCAACGCATTGGATTAAGTATGGGACTCTGGGGGAGTGGAAACAGGCCTGAAAATTGGTATTTTATACACTGGACACCATATGAAATAGAGTATTAATATTTAACAGTACAGATTATCTATAGTATAGTATATTTCAAACATTTAAATAACATACTGTAAGTGGTCAGGAAATGTTTAAACAGATCATAAATTAATACACAAACATAATAGAACCCATGCTGCACTTTTAATGCTCAAAATATCCCACTTCATGGTAAGGCTCCTGTCTCTTCCTTCTGGCAGCTACTCTCTGGTCCATTGCTATGTTTGTGGGCTCAAATACACATATACATTAAATGTGGTAGAATAAGCTGGTACACTGGGCATGTGCAGTAGCTCTGCTCTGTCCCATACACTGCATGATGTGGTGGCAGCTCTATTGATCACATTATATACCAGTGCTATTGTTGACAGAATTTAATGCACTCATCAAGAGGAGGGGGGTTTCTGTGAAACCAGACCCCCCCCCCTGCATTTTCCTATTCTTGCCAAGTACTTCATCTGCGTACCATACATGGGTACATAACAGTCAGGGGCAGAATTCGCATAGACAATAGAGGCACCTGCCTCCTGGCATCAAGCCCAGAAGGGAGATCTATGGCCTACAGTGTCCCTCAGTGTCCGGGTGTGACAAAGGTTCTCCCATATATATGTATATATAACAATAGTAGGGGTACCCTTTCAATGCGCTGTAATGTAGTAGGTGGGCAGCAACTAAGTTGGTCCCCCCTGTTAGTGGGGGAGATGGGGAAGAGATAGCAAAAAAACAAAGTGCGCCCCTGATCAGAATTATCCACCACCAGAAGAACAGATAGTGACAATCAGATCACAGTCCAACAGATTTAATGTAAAACAATTAAAAATTACAATAAAACACTTTTAACACTTTTAACACTTCATAGATTCAATTACTGTCAAGTACAAGGAAACCCAACGCGTTTCGTCGTTAAAACGCCTTCCTCAGGGGTAGCCGTAGGCAACTTAACTTTGGATAAAGGTGTTTCTTTCCAGATGTAATAAGGCTTTCAATTAGACTCAGTACAAAATGTGGGAGTGGATCCTTTGGAGATCTCAATCCTGATGCATGACTGCATCTAAAATATAGTCATTTTCCATATAGAACCTCTTTTTTTTGGAGAACAGGGGAAAAAGGACAAATTCCTAGTACAGCAACAAGTTCCTCAAATAGCAGTGCTTGGCAGTCATATGTTGGACCAAACTCCAGGACTTTTTTTTTTGCTATATGTATATATATATATATATATATATATATATATATATATATATATATATACATACACACACAGAATGTACACACATATATATATATATATATATATATATATATATATATATATATACAGCTGCAACGGGAAGGGGGAATGATTGGCATTCACAGAGGGATCAGTGGAATCTTCCAAACAATGGTGCACCTGCTGTGGCTGCGCTGTGAGCTGGGACCCAAGACACCTGTGTATCCCAAGTATTGCCATTACAAAGAGTACAGTCTCAAAAAACACCAACTGGTGACTGATAATTCTTCATCACAGCAAATGGCAGCCAACCTGCATCTGTATAAACTTGGTGAGTCTGTCTGTCCCTGGCCATTGTCACAAAGCATACTATAGCTGGAGTCCAGGCCATTCCACTTTGGCTTCTAGTCCCTGTAGACTGTCTGAGAGTGCTGCACATCGAGAAAGGTCCCCTGGACTTTTGCATAGCCTTTATGGAGTAATTTTGCAATAAAGATTCCCATCCTCCTACAGAAAGAGTCCCTGCAAATGGTACATACTGTACACCTTCTAAAGACCACCACCTACCCACCAAGATACAATACTGCTGCTGGGAGCTCCCATTGATTCCACAAAGAGTGTTCTCCCTGTACAGTACATTCATTATTTATTACCTTTTTTAATGATTTTTTTTACATAAATACATTTTTTTACATACTGCATTATGAGTTATTCTCATTTGTGTGGTGCTGCATTGTTTTACAGATTTAGAGCAGGAACGTCTTAATGGCATTGTGGGCCCTAGGCAAAGCAATGCACTGGGGCCCCTACTTAAGTAAAAAAAATAATTATAACTTCCTGTGGTGTCTCGCCACCTGCTCTCAGCCATCCAGCAATTAGCATGCTTACAGACAGTAACTGTTTAGCTGCAGGCGCCGCAATGAATGTTTCCCAGCAGATCTGATTTTGTGTAATTCACAACCATAGCAGCCAGGCAGCAATCTCTACTAGCCTCACAAGAAACTACAGAGGCACCAGCAAACCTCTCCTCGAATCGTGGGCCCTAGTAAGCCCATACGTTAAGATGGCCCTGATTTGGAGATGGTTGAAGTGGTTTAAAGAATGACTTTGTTCGGCTACAATGAAGTGGTATTATATAATCCAAAGTGATGTTACAATAGTATTCAGAAACATAAACTGTATGAGCAAGGAGTTTTTAAATGTCTTCCTGTTTATTTGTTATTTACTGCCTTTTGTGGGGGTGGACACCAAACTGAAACTTTCCTCCGGGTGACTGGACTGAATGTATACCACTGTTAACAGTCTTTGTGGAGGAGCAGCACTTTGCACAGAGGGGAGTATTTTTGCGGAATATGGGCACTCCTTGTAATGTCCATAGAATGTGCCTCGTTCTCCGGTTGCTATCTCCACATGGATGTCCCAACACAGCCAACAGCTCATCCAGTTGTTTTATTCCCACATACCTACAAAGACTGCAACACAGGGATGGAGATCCTTTGGCCCAACAGCTGTTGTTGAACTACCTTCAAAAGTTTTAGCATGGCCAAATAGAAAAACTGTAGCAGGACATGCTGGAATGTGCAGTTCAACAAGAGCAGGAGGACAAAAGGATCCCAATCCTTGCTGTAACACCAACACATCTACTTACATCTGAAAGATCATATTTTCTCAGTTTTTACCCTCTCAGATACACGGTACTTATATGTTAGCCGGGCTCCTGGCTATGCTGACAACGTAGCTTTGGCTACGTTATCAGCGTAGCCATTGCCGGGCGGCCGGCTAATCTCGGGCGTCGGGCGGGGATTGTGCGTTGGGTGTGGGCGGCAGGGCAGATGGGGGGGTTTACTTACATCGTCCTGTTGAAGGACGGGCGGCGGGGCGGGCGGCGGGGAATCAGCGGTGTCTGGGTTGGGGCAAAACCACTAGGCGGTGGTGAGCAATGGTGGTGATTTAGCGTAGTCACCACTAGGGGAGCATAACATTGTTTCCCAGCTCCCCCAGCGGCACTACGCTAATAGCGTACATGCCGGACTGTCATGGCGGGCGGGACTGTGGGAAGCCGAGTGCGGGAGCCGCAGAGGACATTGTGGATGTCATGCACACTACACACACACACATTACACACACACACAATCATATGCCCACTATCCACGTCATAACCCCAGTATCCACGTGGGCGTGGAGTTAATTTTAGAAAGTCTGGCGAGCGCAGCGAGCCACCGAGCCTGAAGCGTGGCAAGCGCAGTGAGCCCCACGAGGGGACGCATGTATGCGTCCCCTCGCGGGCATGCTGCGCTCGCCATGCTGCTGGCTGTAGCCTGGAGTGCTGGGTTTTTTTGGGGGGGGAGGGAGCATAGAACAGTGTAGGGGAGCCATGTCTCCGCATATTCCATACCATCTGCAAAAATGGCCTCCCGAAAATATCTGCCACCTTATAGGGGACAGATGCTAGAGATCCTACTAGACTCCTAGCTTCTGCCAGGGGAAGGCAACGCGTCCAGCGCTACCTAGCATTGCGAATTCCCAGGACGCTGGTGTGCCTTGAACTGTAACTCCCTGACAATGAGCACATAATTGCTGGCAACGAGCATGATAACTCTCTGGCAATCAGCACAAAACCCCTTGCAATGAGCAAGAAACACCTGGCAATGAGCATGTTAACCCCCTCACAGGCCGTTCGCCCTGTTCTATGTTCCGGGGAAATCCTCGCCGCTGGATGACAGCAAGAATTCCCCTACACAGCGGGGTTCACTACTAAAGCAGTGTGCCCACTGCATATAGCAGCAAGCATCGCCATTTTGACGTCCGCACTCGCCGTTTCCACCTCGCTTTTTAGAAACAGCAAGGTGGAAACAGCGAATGCAGGGGGGTGGGTTGAATGCTGAGGGTGGGCTATGATGGTGAGCAATAGGCACTGCTTGTCATCATAGCACACTTGTTTGGCATTCCCTATACTTCTTAGTATGCAAAGGTGTATCCTGAGAGTGGAGAGTAGACAGGCCCCTTAAAGTGCACTGGGATGAGCATCCAACCATCAGGACTACATTAACAATGAGGCAGATGGGTTTACAGTCCCAGGCTTCAGCATAAAAAATATCCCATCAGAGATGGAATAGCAACAGGGCAGACAGCTGGTTAAGGGGCCATTACACAATGGGACCCATATACACTGTATCTGCATCATCAGCAAAGGGGAATTGTGGAATAAATTAATGAGGGGAGTCTATGTGGTGTAATGTAATTTGGGGCACTACAGTGTTTTTACTGCATTTAGTGGTAGGGCTCCCCACAAACCTTAATCCATGCCTGCCTATCATCATAATAGAATGATGAAGAACACAGCCTCACCGCTGGCTACATGGTCCCCCCATAAATCACAAGAATTACAATTGTATTTCAATTTTATTTGCAGTTTTTCTAATTTTACATATCAACAGTGAAAATAGTTTGGGCTGATACAGGCATGAGAGAGAGGGCTCACTAATTATCTTGGCCATAACTTGTTGGAGGGACTTGGTGGTGGCTCGGCCGGATGGGGACTCACCTTGTGACTTGGCCATATTACCCTCAGCACAAATACCTCTGTGCCCATATGTTTTTTTTTAATCATGACCCCCCATTATTTAATTCTCCTCATGCACATTCCTCAAACATGACCCTGCACACCATGATTAGTTACTTGGTTCCTTACTTGAAGGAAATGTCAGATTGGAACAGCAGAAATCTTCCCACAGCACAAAGACAGGGCTACAGTACCGGCAGAGTCATCCTGCCATGCAGTCAGTTTGCTGTGTACCATGTGACTGCATCAGACACAGGACAAAGATGATAGGAGCCAATATAAGGTAAACAACCAATCAGCTAGCCATAATTTATGTAGCACAATCAATAAAAATGACATAAGATAAATAGCTGGCTTACTTTTCCACTTCATCTAGATTGAAGGTTTGATACACCTCCCATAATGAGCAAGAAAGAGGAAGTGTCATCTGAAAGTAGGAAGTATCAATGTCAAAAAAAGTGGTCAAACCTCCGAAAATGCCATCTATAGATGGCAATGCCTAATAGAAGCCTATGGCTGGGCTTCTCTCTGTATTGTTCCCTGAGGAGATATAATCAGATCCATCTCAGTGACCCCCAGTGCTTGCACATGCACAGGTCGATGGCAGTGTATATGCAGAAGGACTCCTGGGTCATAAACAATTGTACAAATAACTAAATACCAATTGTAAATACTGTGGGATGCTTGATGCAAAAAAAGATTGAAGGCAAATACCCTTTTTCTAACCATATACATATACAAATTCCACAAATTAGAACATTTCTAAAACTGAAACATTACACATGGACTTAGGAGACAGAGAGAAACCCTGTTTATAAAGTCAGGAGAGTAGGAAGGTGGGGCTTCTCTTTTAAAAACCAAGAATATGCTGATAACTGTGTAACATATTTTCAATTATGTAATAGATGTCCTTTATATCCAGATATTTTAGCTACAGTACATACAGCAAACATGGGGCTTATTTACTATTAGTGGAAGAACCTTACCATAAACACATTGCTTTTTTACATGGATTACATGTCTTTCTCACACGTTCAGGGGGTTATGCAGGCTACCCTCCCTGTCATGAACACATATACCGCTCCTCTCCCCGCCACTCAGTCCCCATTCGTATGCTGGACCGCGCACATGTACGATCAACGGAGCAAGGTTGCCCGCACATTAAATCTACATTGTTCTATAACGTTCGCCTTATCATTTTAGGTGGTGCGTCATCGAATTTCAGACAAATTTCAGCACAATTTGCAGCACTAATTATTTTGTGCGCCATTGCTCCAAGTGCCACGGATGCGAGTGATAGCTCATTCAAAAGGACCTTCCCTTTAATGCAACAACTACTGATCTACTAGAATTTTAGAAGCAGCTGCACTTTGAACTCCTGAAACAGCGTCATGCCACAAAAGAAGACCAAGGATCCAAGTTGAAATCCACCACAAAACCGACAACCGTCATTACCTTCGGCAGAGCAGAGCCGCAGGTATAGAGAGGAGAAAAATTTAAGAGAAGCAGATCACCAGGAAAGAAGTTATGTTGGATATGTATCGAGACGAAGCTGACGAGACCACTCATGACCCAACCTTGGTCACAATGGACCCCAACACAGGCCCTTCAATGCTGTTACTAAAGCAAACAGCACCATCGTTGTGCTACTCTGGCACAGACAAACAGTTCCCCAAGCTATTTCTAAACAATTCCTTCGGCCATGCATGCAGTGTCTGCGATTACCTCTGGCACAAGGGCGAACTGCCCAAGTGCACCACTGATCACATTTGCACGCTAACTATGGCATTTGCCGAGAAGGAGTACAGAGCAAATGTGGAGGTTCTGGCATGCGGTATGTGTATGCGATCATTGCAACAAAAGAAATTGCCACCCATGTGCAAGGAGTTCGGCTTCAACAATGTGCCAAAACCCACTCATCTGCCACAGCTCAACACGGTGGAAGAGCGTTTCATTTGTCTGTGTCTTCCGTTTATGCAAATACTGGCTCTCGCTTTGCCCACTTGAAACACCTACAACTCTCAGCAATACCTCGATCGATCTCACATTTACGTGCAATTTGGACATACAAGCTCATCAATATGTATCTTACTTTACTTATCACCAGCTAATTGTACATAGGCTAGATATTATTGACAAATAAACAAATCTTATTTCGAACTATGGGGGAAATTTAATAGCATAAGATATTCAGAAAGTGAGAGATTTCAGCGTAGGCTAAGCTACGCTGTCAGCGTAGCCCAACGGCTGCCTAGCGTAGTTAGCGTAGTGACTCCACGGCAGCCCAACGGCTGCGTAGCGTAGTTAGTGTAGTGACAGCCCAAAGGCTGCCTAGGGTAATTAGCGTAGTGACCCGGCATCCCTGGCAAGCCTAGAGAGCGCCTCTCACACAGCGCCCATAACCGCCAGATCCCCTGCGCAGGTGGATGCCGGCAGAGAGGGGATCATGCGGGTGCCGGCGGAGAGGCACTCCATCTGTCTGAGACGCAGGAGCATCCCAGAAGCTCCTGCGTCTCAGTAATTATTGCGGCAGGGTACAGCAACCCTGCCTGTGCTCCATGTTACATACTGGCAAATGCCTCCTTTTCAAACCCCCACTATCCATGCATGCCCGAAGCGTAGCGAGCACATTGAGCACCGTGAGGGGACACGTTACACGTACCCCCTGTTCATACCCCCACTATCCATGTCGGCGCTTCGGGCTAGATGGTTCACTGCGCTCGCAGTGGATAGTGGAAGTATGAACAGTTTGGGGGGGATGCGTAACGCATCCCCTCACGGGGCTCGCTGCACTCACCACGCTTCAGGCTGACGTGGATAGTGGGGGTGTTTCAGGAAAACACGCTGGCCGCGGGAACACTACGCTAAATTTGACAGGGATGCTGACAACGCTGGCCGCGTGAACACTACGCTACTTCTGACTGACTACGCTAACTACGCTGGCCATGCGAACACTAGGCTGATTCTGACAGGGATGCTAAGCTAACTACGTACCGGGCACCGTGCTATTACACAAGTACCAAAATCTCCAGTTTTTTAAAGAGGCAATCATTTATTTTGTTTGATTTTGCAGTGTAAATGATTGCCGCTTTAAAAAAAACACCTGGAGTTCTTACCAAATCTCTCATTTTTAAATCTCTCGTCCTATTAAATTGTGTTTCATTCATTATCTGATACTCTAACAAGACAGACATGTAATCCATGTTTGGTAGGTGCCACAAATGGCAAATCTACCAGGGCCCTTTTTTTTAACTGAAGAACAAAGTCCTTAGGAAAGACACTGCAATAAATATTAAAACTTTTTTTTTTTATAGCATTTAGCCATTCAGTCTGCTATGATTAACACATTTGGATTTACCCATGTAAACAGTTGAAACATGGCATATTTCCTGGCACATTAACTTATTTACACAGTATATAAATTCTATACATAAGCGACAAACACACATTATTTTACAGTATTAGGTCCATAGGTCCAATGACTATACAGTATTAGTATAGTATGTGTAGCTTAAGGACTGATGGATACAATAATAAATTACATAGGATTCCTATTTAAAGATATCACTTTGTTAACTTTACAGTACGAAATGTATTTCTGTTGTATTCTACTGAAATGCCACAGGGCAGTGCGTTATCAGGGTATTATTAGGGCACTATGGATGATGTTTTCTCTGTGACCATATTCTGCACCTGTGAAATGTTTCCTACAGTAAGATGCAAAACCAAAATGTGACCTTTTGTGTGAAATGATTCTAGCTGCATTTCACCATCTGGCCTTTACAGTCTCCAATTGCTTTACAACATTTTCCACTGGATATCAGTCACTCACTAACAAGACAATAAAATAGAGCATTGACTGCTGCAATCTGCTTCTTAAATTAATTTATCAAACTGCTACTAAACGTTACAGAGGAGACACTCGTAATGAGGCATATATATTCTTACACCCTCCTCAGATCGTGTAGACAGCAATTTTTTGGAATGGTGATTTCATTGTGCTTGCATGTATGATGACATAATAAACTCCAAAGTTAGACATAGCAGCAAAAGCATTTGTGAAATTCAACCCTATTTTTTGTACTGCTGTATGAAGGCTGTCTAGAATGATGTGGCTCAATAGATCTACAGTGATCTACTACGGATCATTTTGTTCCATCTTCTCCACTGTTATTTTACCAATGTACATAGTATACATAACATACCACATTATGATTATTGTATTCTTGTTATATCCTCATCATCTTAAGCCCCTTTCAGATCGCAGTTTTTTTACCGTTTTAAAACTGTAATTTGTGCAGTCTGAAAGTTGCAGAATTAATTTACCGGTTCTATTGAACTGGTATTTCTAAACGGTAATAAAGCAGGTTCCTACCCGTTTCAGACCCGTTTTTTTTTTCATCCACTGTTTCCTATTGCTGCTTTCAGACCGCAAAACTGGCTTTGACCAGGTATTTTAAAATGTTTCTAAACACGAGTCTGCCGGCTAAAACCCCTTTCACACCGCATGTCTTCAAACGGTATTTCAGTGCAATTTTTGTCCTTAAACGGTATTTCAATGCACTTTTTGTTCCTTCACAACACTGAACCCGTTTTAACCCATAGAAAACAGTGGCTAAAAAAAAAAGGGTTTGAAATGGGTAGGACCCTGCTTTATTACATTTAGAAATACCAGTTCAATAGAACCGGTAAATTCACTCTGCACCTTTCAGACTGCACAAATTACTATTTTAAAATAGCCAAAAAACTGCAAAATAATGGGTAAAAAATGCAGTCTGAAAGGGGCATATGGGTTCAAACGGGTTCAGTGTTGTTAAGGAACAAAAACTGCATTGAAATACCGTTTAAAGACATGCGGTTTGAAAGGGGTTTTAGCTGGCAGACCCGTTTTTAGAAACGTTTTGAAATACCTGGTCAAAGCCAGTTTTGCGGTCTGAAAGCAGAATTATTGTACTCCTTATACTTCAACTGCTTATTTATTATTTATTTATTTATTAACAGTTTCTTATATAGCGCACACAGATTCCGCAGCGCTTTACAGAGCATAGTTATAATCAAAAACACATAACAAATTACAGTACAAGACAGTTTCGGACAAGTACATGGTTAATATGGATAGGTGCACCAGGGGACAGGACACTGAAGCAATTATCAGGGTGGCAAAGGTTTATATATTCTAAGAAAGGCACATAAGGAGAGAGGGCCCTGCTCGTGAGAGCTTACATTCTAAAGGGGAGGGTTAGACAGACTGGGGTGACACAGAAGGCGAAGAAGTGAGCATAAACAGGTTAGGATGAGAGATGGTCAGGTTTTATGCAGGAGGGTGGGAAGGGGTCAGCTTAGTCTTTAATATTTTAAGTCTAAAAAAGCACTGGGTCATCCAAGAGTAGACAGCAGAGAAACAGTTGGAGATATGAGTGAGGATAGAGGGAGAGAGATCAGGAAAGGATCGGTAGATTTTAGTATTATCAGCATAGAGGTGATAGTGGAAGTTAAGTGAGCAAAAATGCTCACCCAGGGAGGACATGTAGAGATAGAGAAGAAGAGGGCCAAGAATAAAATGTTGGGGGACACCTATTATCAATGGAAGAGCAGGAGAGGTGAAGTCATTAGAGGTACAGCTGTGCATTTTTAAAACAGACAGTGCATATGCAAGCAGAAAGAGTAATATTCAAAGTGATAGCAGTTAAGAGTTGCACTTATGTTGATTGTAGTTTCCTTCAGTTTCTGTCCAGTTTAAGTCCAGGCTAAGTCTTGCTTATTGCTTATAACAACATTTGGGGTGTACTTACATAAAACAACTTGATACCCAAATAAAATAATATTATCATCCTCATCTGCTCACTTAAGGGCGAGAGAGATGAAGTAGGAATCAAACAGCTCCTGTCATTTTTCAAACTCAGCTTGTAACAGTTAATGTAGGAGCTGATTGGCTGGTACTTTATCAGCATCTACTGTACATATCCCCCTTAAGCGCCAGTTGTCATATTTTCATCTGATACCTAGATGGAATGTGCATGAAATTCCCTAAAACATCTTTATATGTATACGTGAAAGCTTCTTTCACATGTACCCCTTTTACACGTAAGCAATAACCTGGGTTATTGCCGAGCTAACCAGGGTCAGTGCTTGGTGTAAATGGGGTAAAAAAAATAACCCAGGCCCTGTTATCCGACATCCATTCTTCACACGGATGGAGGCTGGGGCTGCATGGAGACTGGGGCCTGGCTGATGAATCTCAGCTGACATCACCCGCCCAGCATTATGCTGGGTGGGGACGCCATTTTAATAGATGTCAAGAGTCGGGTCTCACCCGGGTTGGAGCCAGGTCCAAAAACCCGGGTGTGACCCAGCTTTTTGCTGTACAGTCATACAACTTAAATACAAACCTCTTTTCAGAAGTGGTGCATCATGACCTTAGGAGTAAATGCAATTCTTTCCTTGACTACTGCTCTTGACATGTTCTTGACCTGCCCAACAATTACACTATTCTCAATAGCACAAAGAAGCAAAAAAATGCCAATAAAAAAACTTAACTACTGTACCCTCAATGACAAGGTATTTAAAAGACACTACTCTCCATGCATCTCCTAACATTATATCTTGACCTGGTCTACCATTAATGCTGGGTGGGGATGCCATTTTAATAGATGTCAAGAGTCGGGTCTCACCCGGGTTGGAGCCAGGTCCAAAAACTCGGGTGCGACCCAGCTTTTTGCTGTACAGTCATACAACTTAAATACAAACCTCTTTTCAGAAGTGGTGCATCATGACCTTAGGAGTAAATGCAATTATTTCCTTGACTACTGCTCTTGACATGTTCTTGACCTGCCCAGCAATTACACTATTCTCAATAGCACAATGAAGCAAAAAAATGCCAATTAAAAAACTTAACTACTGTACTCTCAATGACAAGGTATTTAAAAGACACTACTCTCCATGCATCTCCTAACATTATATCTTGACCTGGTCTACCATGAATTCTGTACCCTGCCTATATGCACACCAGGGAGAGTCCCTCCACAGTCTCTGGGTGAGATGTACTAAGCCCTGAACAGTGATAAAATGGAGAGTGATAAACCACCAAACAATCAAATTCTAAATGTAATTTTTCAAACATAGCAGTAAGGTGGTTGGCTCTCCATTTTATCACTTTTCAAGCTTAGTACATATGTCCTTCTATCTCTAACAAACCATCTTCCACATAATTCCAGTGCACATCTGTCTGACTGCACTACACTTTAAATTAGGGATGCCAATCCCAAACTCACGGGAATCGCGAGATTGGGCATTTTTCATTCGCAAATCCCAGGCTGAAAAATGCCCCAGGATTGGCGTCCCTAGTTCCAGATCCCTCATCAGGTTCATAACAGGTGTGAGAAAGAAGAGAGGTGTTTAATGGCCAATAGCACAGAGGTGTATATAACTAAGCATACAGTAGGTATTGTTGGCAGACTGCAAAAGCACTTGAAGTGAAGTGTTTGTGTATAAATTGATCTAGCAAAGATGTATTCAGTTTTCTCCTTGTAGTGAAATATATTTCTCTGTATTGGGTGTGATATGATTTGTCAACTGTTAAAATGTCAAAAGTGATCAGGTTGTCATAAGAATATCAACATGGTCAAACTGTTGACATGCAGCTTGTTGATAAGCTAAGAATGTTGACAGGGGCCATTCCAAGATTCATCATGTTTACACGGATGATATATTAATCAAATTACTCATGAACTTGTGACAACCCCTTTCCTGCTGGTCTAGTGGTCTCTTACGTCCCCAACGACTCGATTTTGGCTTGCGAGCCATGGTGATCAAGAGACTATCACTCCGGGCACCTGGCTCTGAGGGGCCAGCAGTTGTCAACGGTATAAACCATGTTTAAATACTCATGCCTATTTTGTGGTGTCAACATTAGGAATGCCAACGTGGTACCTGTCGACTATGTGACCGGAAACCCTCTGGGGCTATGAACATATATCTATCTATCATGCAAGAGGGACAAACGGAAGATAGTGGGTGTTACATAAGTATTGTCTTCAAAAAAGGATAATGCTGATATATTTAGCATGACTAACCTTGTAAACTTTACTTATGCTTCATCATTTACAAATTCTAATGCATTAGTCCACAAGGCTTGTCACTGTAAACCATCTGCATGTGACTCACTTGTGTCTTTGCTATTTATAAGGGATATTTATGTAAGACTTTCTTGTGCATGAAAGTCATTTTTTGCAGGGATTCTTATGGTGTCTGACTTTATGTATATATGCTTGAGGAGTGAGTTATGAAGAACAACAGCATGGAATGATTATAATATGAAGCAATATATTTGGATAGCTGTCATAATTGTATCTTTAGAGATTACAGTTCCAATACACATACATTTCCAATGCAACATTTTAATGACTTAAGGCGGCCAAACACTTATATGATTTGACAGTTTTGTACATGATTTTGATGCAATAAATTATGTGAAAAGTGTCAAATCATATGTCATTTGCTGATGATTCCGACGGTCCCGTGACCATCCGATCAGATTACGGAGATTGCTGCAAAATAGGATACATTGAATCCTGCAGAGGAGAATGGGATTGCATGTGATACATTGTATGAAACATGACTGCACACAATGCATCACATGCGATCTGGACACCGAGGAGCCCGGTGACTCCCCGATGAGGAGTTGCCGAGATATAGCATGCAAGGCTGCATGCCATACCTCGGCCTACTGTATGGGGGCCTTCAGATACAAATCTAACAGAACTTTATAAAAGTAACTGAAAGGCTCATGTAGCATTGGATGCATTCACACCATGAACAGTGGCAGGTATAGAGTTTACCTCAATAGCCACAACTGACGCATGTAGAGATGTAGGGGTAAATTTGTGCGGGATTTTGTCCATAGCAATCAATTAGATTCTAGCTATTATCCTCTAGATTCTAGAAGGTGCTAGATACAGTAACTCATGAGAAGAATCTGATGGCTTGCTATGGGCAACATCTAACACTCACATTTTAGAAAAGCTACACTTTTATGTAACGTCGCAGTATTTCTCTGCACAATTTAAATTTAATGAAGTATCTTGCAAACAACTGAGGATAGTGTGCCTGGAAAGTATTAGTACATGTGACTCACATTTACCAATGTGAAATATAATTAAATGCAGATACAAATATTGTACAAAATAAATAAAATAAATTTAATTAAGTGAAATTCATTTAAATACAATAATCTGTTCCCCCCCCCCCCCCCCCTGTAAAAGGGGCATACACACGGTGTGATTTTAACCCCTTCACTTAGAAATGAAGCAGGATTGGTCCATGTGTATTGCCCCAGGTGACTGTGATGCTACTTTTTTATCAATGGCTATTTGTAAGTTGATTGATGGGAAGCCCACATTTGTGCGTGTCAAGCTTATTGCAGGGCTCTGCAAATTAACCGTGGTCTCAGTGCTGTGAGGCTTACTTCGGGTACTCCGATTTCCTCCCACAATCCAAAAATATACTGGTAGATTAATTGGCTTCCAACAAAATTAACCCTACAATGAATGTGTGTACATGTACATGTGGTAGGGAATATAGATGGTAAGCTCCACTGGGGCAGGGACTGATGTGAATGTTCAAATATTCTCTGTAAAGCGCTGCGGAATATGTGTGCGCTGTTTAAATGTTAATAAATAAATAATAAAATGTTAATGAAGAGGTATTTTTATTATAGAACAAACACCTTAAACTTCAGCAACATATATATCAACTGATTCTCATCTTCTAGAACCTTAAAATATAAAATATAAAATGTATTATCAATTTAGCACTACACATGCAGCATAGTAGTTGATGCAAGAAGTACTAAAATACTATACTTCTCTGCAGCCATTTATCATGTGGGACCAGGGCTATTTTTCAGTAGGCTCCAGCAGGAACTGAGGCCCTTATTCTAGTTCACTCTGACAAAATATTTCTTAGATGGATAAAACCATGTGCACTGCAGGTGAGGAGGTGTAAAACCCCACCCAAATCTAATTATCTCTGCACAAGTAACTCCCGCCTCACCTGCAGTGCACATGGTTTTGTCCATCTAAGAAATATTTTGTCAGAAAGAGTGAACTAGAATAAGGACCTCAGTTCCTGCTGGAGCCTACTGAGAAATAGCCCTGTGTGGGACCCTTCTTGGTTTTAACTTCCCAGTCTCATACTGAAGGAAATATTTAACAGCAGCTTTAAAACTGCTATTTGCACAATGGTCTTCATGGTCCCCTACACGTTTGCACGTGGGACTGATGTTTTCTACTGCACATGCCCTTAATGGTTTATGCGTATTTGCAGGGTCCCTGTGCGAATTTCTACGGCAACTTTCATAGTCGCCAAGCTGTTGGTACGGAATGGTGCAGGCCAGGGGTGTGTGTCGGCCAGGACGGGTGTCGCCCATGGGAATGCCCAGCAATGCCCAGCAAAATAAATGGGACAATTGACTCAAAAGCTGTTTCATGGACATGAGCTATTCTCTCATTATTTAATCATCAATTAAGCAGGTAAAAGGTCTGGAGTTGATTGACGGTGTGACATTTGCATTTGGGATCTGTTGCAGTCGACTCTCAATATGAGATACAAAGAGCTGTCACTATCAATGGAGCAAGCCAACATTAGGCTGAAAAATCAAAAGAAAGCCATCAGAGAAATAGCAAAAACATTAGGTGTGGCCAAATCAACTGTTTGGAAAGAAAGCACCAGAGAGCTCAGCAACACCAAAAGACCCTGAAGACCACGGAAAACAACTGTGGTGGATGACAGAGGAATTACTTCCCTGGGGAAGAAAAACCCCTTCACAACAGTTAACCAGATCAAGAACACTCTCCAGGAGGTAGGTTTCAAAGTCAGTAATCAAGAGAAGAGGGAATAGAGAAGGCTCACCACAAGATGTAAACCATTGGTGAGCCTCAAAAACAGGAAGACCAGATTAGAGTTTGCCAAACAATATCTAAAAACAATATCTAAAAAAGCCTTTACAGTTCTGGAACAACATCCTATGGACAGATCTACTTGTACCAGAGTGATGGGAAGAGAAGAGCATCGAGAAGGAAAGGAACTGCTCATGATCCAAAATTTGTGTCATGGGGTGGGCATGTATGGCTGCCAATGGAACTGGTTCCCTTTCATTTATTGATAATTGATAATTAAGTGTTTTGGGCAATATTATCTGCTTTCAGTCAAATGCTTCAGAACTCATTGGACGGCGCTTCACAGTGCAGATGGACAATGACTCGAAGCATACTGCAAAAGCAACCAACAAGTTTTTTTAAGGCAAATATGTGGAACGTTATGCAATGGCCAAGTCAATCACCTGACCTGAATCCAATTGAGCATGCATTTCACTTGATGAAGACAAAACTGAAGGAAAAATGCCCCAAGTACAAGCAGGAACTGAAGACATTTGCAGTAGAGGCCTGACAGAGCATTACCAGGGAGGAAACCCAGCATCTGGTGATGTCTATGCGTTGCAGACTTCAGGCTGTAATTGACTGCAAAGGATTTGCAACAAAGTATTAACAAGTGAAAGTTTGATTAAGGATTGTTTAGTTTGTCCCATTGCTTTTGGTCCCTTAAATACACATATAGAAACGTTGTAATTCCTAAATGGTTCACCTGATTTGGATGTAAATACCCGCAAATTAAAGCTGAAAGTCTGCAGTTAAAGCACATCTTGTTTGGTTCATTTCAAATCCATTGTGGTGGTGTATAGAGCCCAAAATATGAGAATTGTTTGGTTGTCCCAATATTTATGAACCTGACTGTATGTATATGTATATATATATAAATATATGTGTGTGTGTATTAGTATTATAGAGTGATTTGACTTGTGATGCATGCTGATTTATAATTATATATTTCTATGTGCGGTAAGACAGCTGGCTACCTACTTGTCAGCTCTCTGGGCTGACTGCTCTTTTGCTCACAATAAGTGTCAATAGAGACTACCATTGTCCGGAAAATGCTGAGGACATGCTGCCGAGGCATTCAGTAAAGTGGTGCCTTGGTAATCTGACTCAGTTCTGCACTGCCTTGCATGCACAGCAGCTACCCTGCCAATGCTATGGTGGTCTGAACAGTCACAGACTTGATCATGACTATGAGTCCATGAGTCCTGTTGGGAAAAGATCTCTATATAAATAAAATTATTATCATTATGACTGTGGTGAAGCTACTCCATGGCCGATGTAAGGGAACAGCTGAGCTGCTGAAAAGGACGGAGCGGAGACAGTTAAATGCTGTACTCTGGTTTTAAGTTAGTAGTGGCAGGGGGCAGTCTGTGGGGGCACTAGAGTGATTGCCTTCCATATCACCTATAATCTAGCCCTGGCGCATTTTTTCTAAAAACTGGTTATTATTGGTGCATTCTTAGCTCTGACTGTAGCGTTCCAAAGTTCTTTCCTTCTCATGAACTTTGTATGCTTTTTTGCTGAAAATTACACGTAGACCTTTCTGACAAGAATTCTAATATGCTGCAGATGAGTCTGTTTGTATGAAGCCTGAATTGGTAAAGGAATTTGACAGATAAATAATTAAATAATCAAAATAATAGATTTTTCCTTTTGTTGCTTTTCTAGTTACCAGCCCATCAAAATGACAAAAACAATATAAAGTAATGTCAGTGCTGACGGCTGTGCGCGCCCGAATGGAGCAACTTTTGAAATGCTCTGTCAGGTCACATCTAGATGCCGCCCCCCCCCCAGAGGTGAGGAGTAGCGTTAACTTTTTATTATATAGGACAACCCCACTTTATAAACTTGCTGTGAAATCTTATTAACATACATGTATCCTGTTATATCCACTGTATATAATTCATGCATGTACTTTTACATGAATCTTGAAGTGAATGTGCTTGTGTTTCTCTTAACCTTCTATTTATTAAATTTTGTTTTGCTCCTGTCATGTCTTCCCCCTGTCACTGACTTTGGATCCCATTTTCCTTCATTGCCCACTCATTAAGTCATTCCTAGAACCACCACACCCTGATGATATTTGGGACATGCCCAGACATCAGGAAAATAACAACTTCAGCCAGACAATATAGGGAGTTCCCTGCTGTTATAATGATGATTTTATTACAAGACAGTGCCCTTGAGAAGAAAACTTACTGTTATTTATATGAAATACAGTCACATAAAATAATTGTGCAGAACTAAATGTATTTATTACAAATAAAAACAACTACTACAAAATTTGGATGTGATTGCACTGGAAAACTTTGTTCATTTGATTTGAGACAGTCCTGCCATCTAGCTATACTATCCCAGGTAGGAACACGGTCAGTTATAGGGGGGATGTATCAAACATTGGGGATAGATAAATCAGAGAGAGATAACCTGCCAACAAATCAGCTCATAGCTACAGCTCAACTCAAATACAGCCTGTACAATGCTATTCAAAAGCTGATTGTTTGGTACATTATCTCTCATTGGGCCTTATTTTGGTTCATTCTTTCTGACAAAATCCTTCTTAGATGGGCAAAACCATGTGCACTGCAGGTGGGGCAGATGTAACTTGTACAGAGAAAATTAGATTTGGGTGGGGTTTTACTTCAAAGTTAGATCTATATTGCAGTGTAAAAATAAAGCAGTCAGTATTTACCCTGCACAGAAACAAAATTACTCACCCAAATCTAATTCTCTCTGCACATGTTACATCTGCCCCCCCTGCAGTGCACATGGTTTTGTCCATCTAAGAAGGATTTTGTCAGAAAGAATGAACCAAAATAAGGCCCATAGTTAGGTACATCTCTCCCTATGTCTGGCAGTGGTGTAGCTAGAGCAAAGCCGGCAGAGCACCAGCTCCGGGCGCCGAAAGTTTACAGGGCGCCGGAGCTGCGCACCCCAAACGGCATCCCTGCCCTCTATGCCGCCCACACGCTGGCTCAGTCAGTCTACAGAAAAATGGCCGCCGTCCTCCTACACTGAGGACATGTCTAGTGCAGGAGGCCGGTACAGAGGATGAGGTTATAGGTGCCGGTGGCTAGCAGGAGCTGTGCGTTCCACCTTCTCTTCACTCCTGCCCGCCTCGGTGTCCGGTGTCAAGACGCAGAGATCAGGTAAGACTGTACTGTGGGGTCCTGTTATATACAAGGGAGCAGCCTGTGGGGTCCTTTTATTAAACAGGGGGAGCAGCCTGTGGGGTCCTGTTACTAAACAGGGGGAGCAGCGTGTGGGGTCCTGTTATATACAAGGGGAGCAGCCTGTGGGGTCCTGTTATACAGAGTGAGCAGCCAGTGGGGTCCCGTTATTATACAGAGGGAGCAGCCTATGGGGTCCCATTATTATACAGAGGGAGCAGCCTGTGGGGTCCTGTTATTATACAGAGGGAGCAGCCTGTGGGGTCCCGTTATTATACAGGGGGAGCAGCCTGTGGGGTCCCGTTTTTATTATACAGGGGGAGCAGCCTGTGGGGTCCCGTTATTATACAGGGGGAGCAGCCTGTGGGGTCCCGTTTTTATTATACAGGGGGAGCAGCCTGTGGGGTTACCGTTATTATACAGGGGGAGCAGCCTGTGGGGTCCCGTTATTATACAGGGGGAGCAGCCTGTGGAGTCCCGTTATTATACAGGGGGAGCAGCCTGTGGGGTCCCGTTATTATACAGGGGGAGCAGCCTGTGGGGTCCCGTTATTATACAGGGGGAGCAGCCTGTGGGGTCCCGTTATTATACAGGGGGAGCAGCCTGTGGGGTCCCGTTATTATACAGGGGGAGCAGCCTGTGGGGTCCCGTTATTATACAGGGGGAGCAGCCTGTGGGTTCCTGTTATTATACAGGGGGAGCAGCCTGTGGGGTCCTGTTATTATACAGGGGGAGCAGCATGCGGAGTCACGTTGTTGTTATTATTATTATACAGGGGGAGCAGCCTGGAGGTGCATATATAGTAATGGAATAGGGTGGGGGGGTGGAGGTGTCGGCCTGCTACAAATCGGGAGGAGGGCGCGAAGCATGCGCTTGCTCCTGGCACTGTGGCACCTAGCTACACAGCAGATGGGGGAGATTCTCTAAAGCAGAAATGTGGTAAAAACCCAGTTATCGGGGTTTTTACCCCATTTCTGTATGCTGTATGGCCCCTCCGCAGTGGCAGCGCTGCGGAGGGAATCGCCAGCAAAAACTGGCGATTCCCAGTAAGAAGCCTATGGGCTTCTTACTGCAGCGCTGTTTGAGGGATCCTTCATGGATCCCTCCTAGCATGCCCTGAGGCCGGCACCGTCACTCTGCGCATGCGCAGATGGACTTTCAGGTCACAGACCCGGAATTCCAGTGCCGGCACCGCATCGCAATGGACAGCTCTTATCGCAAGAGCTGTCCCTTGCGTTAATAACCGCATATGTTAGAACATACTGTATGCCGTTATTAATAATGGGTACCCGGCGATACAGGGCTGTGGATGTTACAACATCCTGCCTGATGTCTGGTATTCTAAATCACTACTGCATGCAGGTTAACAGCCACAATGGATCAAATTATAGCAACAAAGACACTACAACTGTAAACTGCTGGGATACTATTTAAGACTAATGAAAACACCTATCGTAGCACAAAATATGGGGAGAGGTACCTTCCAGGATTGTCATTACAAGTGAAAGCCAGATAATACTTTATGCCTAAAAGTTGCCACAACTCATACTAATGCCAGTATGTAATATTAATCTATTATATTTTTTTATTTAGGAAATGATGCCACTGTCAAATGACTGTTGCTTCGGTTGCCAATAGTTTTGGGTGGTTTTCAAACACTGGATGAGGGATATTTAACATTCTTTGTTTTTAATGCTCCCTTTCCCCCTTGAAACCCTTCATGCAAGAGAAGCCAGTTGCTGCATCTTCATATCTATAATGATTGGAGTGTGGCACTTGTGAGTAAGAAAATGAACATGAATTGTTTATGCATTATTATTATTATTGAGGATGGGCAGGATGTATTAAGCATCACATTTTGAACACGATACATCCCATCACTTATTCCTTGCACAGCACCATTTATTAACACCAAATGCATGGATATTTGTGATTCAAACCCCAAAGAACAGCTCTTCAAATAAAAGTCTGTGGTAAGTAGTCCTTTAATCAACATCAGAATCTTCTATTAAAATATTAATTTGTTTTAACTCTTTTTAGAGTTTGTTCAAAACTGAGCATACTGTATTTATTTTCTTAGGGCAAACCAGCAGTATACAGGAATCACATATACATCTTCATAATATGTCAGTGTAGCGTCATTTTGCGCAATTTGATGACACGTATCATTCAAACAAAGCAGAAGGTCCAACGCGTTTCGTCATTCACATGACTTCAATCAGGGGCAAAGAAATAACGGTTCAACCATATGCTATCTGTAGTATATCTCCAATACTATGTGTTTAAAGCAATCCAATGAAGGAATATACAAATGGACAAAAAAAGAGGATTGTCCGCTGTTTGATTTCTTGACTGTGGTGGTGTAGTGCATACAGCTGGGATCCTAAACATTCCTTGTTTGGGATCCCAGCTGTATGCACTACACCAGTGGTTCTTAACCCCGGTCCTCAGGGACCCCCAACATTTCACGTTTTCCAGGTCACCCTGCCGGTTCACAGCTGCACTCATTATTCATTGACACATTCTAAAAGATCACAGGTGGAGCTAATTATTTCACCTGTGAGTCTATGTGGAGACCTGGAAAATGGCACTGTTGGGGATCCCTGATGACTGAGGTTGAGAACTACTGCACTACACCACCACAGTCACTATACGAGAGTTAGCAGTGGTTAAAACCAATTGCTCTCCAGCTCTCTCTCTCTCTCTCTCTATATATATATATATATATATATAGAGAGAGAGAGAGAGAGAGAGAGAGAGAGAGAGAGAGAGAGGATATTTATGTTAATCTGGCTAATATGACTTTCCATTTACTTTTATTCTCCATAATTTGGCATCTTCTATCTTTTATTTTAATTATTATTTTTCTTTTGCTTGTGCTATTATTATGTACCCCGATTTATAGTCTTACTGTGCTTTTTCTTCCACATGTTTTTATTAGAATATGCATGACAAATGATGTAATATTGACTTTTGCATTGCAGTTGTACTGTTTCTGAGGGGGAAGAGGGAGTATATTTTCTCCATTTTCTCTTTCTATGTACTTGATACAAATACTGTAGGTTAATTGAAGGCTGATTGTTGTGCTCTGTTGCCATCCTCATCTATAATAAATCACCTGTTCATACAACCTTAACTGACCTGCACCCAGATAACATCAATATCTTTCTAACATAGGCCTTTAACACAAGTCTGGGATACACATCTTTATCCCACTCGTTAAACGGAAAGTCCAATTCAGCTGTAAAGCCTCCTGTACTTCAGCTGAGGGTTAGCAAGGGGAAAGAAAAATCCAAAAGTAAGTCATACAAACAGATGAAACTTTTAACAGGTTCACCATCTGACAGAGACCTACCTGAAAAGCTGTACATGTGGGTTTATACAGGAAACTGCAACCCCCACACTTATTCCCAGTACATTAAACGGTAATCTCTTCGACCCCAATGTACCAAGAACATAACGCAGTCCAGTGTCTGTTTCCTAAGCCCATAAGACATGGATTGCATTTATAATCCAAAGAGTAAAATATTTTACACCAGTTGTGTCCACCTTTAAATAGTGGGATGAGTTTAATATTGGTTATTTAGAAACTGCAGTGCACTGGGTAGATAGAAACAATGATTTCCCCCATTAGGTCAAGATACATTTTATTTCAATGCTTGTACAAGTAAAAACATAAATGACAAATAAGTGACTATGTATTTAATATAGCCACAGCTGCCTCCCACCATCAGCCAATGGTGTACAAGAAAACATCAATCCAAACCAAAGTTACTAACTCAAATTCAGATCTGTACAAATTTATGCAGGCTGATTAGACAAAAGTGTATACATGGTGTGAACCACATACACATAAAATATAGAACATACATTTGACACATTACACTATTGAAATAGCCATAATAATAAAATGCATAAAACACATATACATACATCAAGACAGCTAACTTATAATAATCATTAAACTCAGATGGAATCAAACTATTTTTTTATTAAACATCCCTTATGGTGTGTATACGGTGCAATTTACACATCGATTTTGATTATATAGTCAATATCGAATCGGTATAGCATAGACATTGAATGGAGATAGAACATGTTTTTAATGGTGTGTACACACGGTGAGATTCCCTTGCTATTCGACATTCGATTTGCACTATATAGTCATTGCTGCCCTGTCTATCTGGGTTTCGATTTATGCTGTCCTGGGAGCGCCCATCGGGATTGCAAGGTATATAGTAAAAATTGAATGTCAAATCTCACCATGTGTACACAGCATAAGCTTTATATCCGGATTTGATGCTCGTTCAGCTGAAATTGAAAAGCCAGATAGACAGTGCAGCAATGACTATATAGTGTACATTGAATGTAGATAGTATGGGGGGTATTTAATGTGTGTCGTGCTCCCGCAGCCATCTCCCGACGGGGAAGATGGCTGCGGGGCCCTATTCAATGCTGTCTTCCCCGACAGCATTGAACAGGGGTTCTCGGCAGAACGATCCCGACATCACAAGCTGTCGGACTCGTTCTGCCGAGAAAAGCCGGAAATAGTCGAGCTCCCGATGAAGCTCATCTATTTCCGTCCTCAGCTCACGGCCACGCCCCTTTCTCGCCGCTCGGCGGCCGGGACATTGAATCCCGACCGCCGAGCTCAATTCGAGCAAAGCGAGAACGGGGCAGGGGCATGGCTGTCGAGCTTGCTCGACAGCCGTACCCCTGAAATTGAATACCCCCCTAAGTATTGTATGTAAATGGCACATGAGTTAGCAAAGATTGCATCAAATCTTTAGTGGAATAGCAAAGGAATCTCACTGTGTGTACACACCATTAGTCTATTTAAAAACAAACAATAACCTTTTTGTTACTATACCTACACATGTTTTATTTTATTTTTTTACAACTGGACCATTGATGAATGGTTTTATCACCCTTTGGCTTTTACTGGTGAGAGCAAGTTAATTCTTAAAAATCATTTTCTTTTTATTCATATAAAGTATATTTAGGATATGAAGAAATTGTATGCTGTGATACTGCATCAATCTATAAAATGTATCCTGTGTTTTTTTTTGTTATTGTTTGATTTTCCACCTGTAAATTTAGATTCAAACCTAAAGTTGGAAACAGATCTATAATCATAATCCATTCTCTTATTAATACAAATTTGCAAGATCAGTTCTTTTAAGAAGTTCATTGTGAAGCATAACTGCAACTACCATCCTAATTTGTTCTAACAGATTCAGCTCAAATTCTTTTTCCCAAAATCTGTTTAGAATTAATGTAGCCTGATCCTCATAATTACCTGACCTAGAACAGTTCTTTTTTAACCTAGTCAGCTGGCATTTATATGTCTAAGCCAAGCCGATTATGCACACTATTAGCATGAAGGGAAGTATTAGTGTCTGTATATTTAAACAAAATATTTGAGTATAAAGTTTTATCAACAGAAAAATCTAAATTGAGTGTCATATGTTTACTTGTTCATTGGGATAAAACAATGCAGCTTGATGGAAGCATTATTTGTAGCAATTTTTGAAATATGCGCTGATCCCATGAATATCATTGTGTACCTATGTGGCAGTGTGTGGAAGAAACGTTCCGCAGACAGGACAGGTTTTTACACATACAGTACATTGTGTATGCAACTGAGTAAAGGGCCGCAGAAAGAAAGGTGCCCCAGCTTAGCTGTGCCAGCGACATGCAATCACCTCCCTTAATAATCGCAGATCAGGTGAAGAAAATAAAACTACCACTCCTAGCAGCCCTTCTTTAGCTTAAGTTTCTTCACACTACAATACATGCAAAATAAACAATTGCTCACAGTTCTTCTGCTGGGCAGTAAGGGCTGCTGGGAGCGTTAGATTATTTGGTATTTCGTCACAGTATTGTAGTGCGCAGTGGTTCTGGACACAAGAGGTTATTCTAGTTGACATGCAGTGCTGCGAAGCGTGTCTTTGTAAGCTTGCCCATCGCTCGCACAGGCCCCCTTTGCATAACCATCCATTCGCAGCCTATGGGGCGACACCCACATCATTTGATGGTTGCCGACCATTGAATTATGTGGTGATTAAACGCAAAACTAAGACACTCTCAGGTGTCTTAGCTTTGCATGTAATTTGGAGAGGAACATGACGGAAGCTGACATCCGGTGATGTCAGGTGCCCACCCCTGGCACCAGTATTATCAGGGCATTACCATAGGAACGCTCAGTGTTTTAATCGGCATGCCCATGAAATGCTGGGCATACCCATAGGTGCATCCCGCCCCCTGCCTCACGCCTCCTGCCCGAACTGTTGTATGCGAGCTTCCAGCGAACACTATGTTCCCCGTGGCCGCTCGCACACAGCACATGCGCAGTTGTAAAACATGGCACACCCGTGCAAATTCGCATGAGTGCACATGGACCTGAATAAGTGGAGTAGCAATAACACCACTACCTGCTCTGTGTGTCTCTAGACTAGAGTTACAGAAGGGAGCAAATCAGGTTAGGGGCACTACAACAGTTGGTATAATATGTAAATATATACAACAGCAATATGTAAATATACTACAACAGTGTGCATAATGTGTATGGGCCACTACAACAGAGGGCATAATGTGTATAGGGCATTACGACAGTGAGAATAATGTGTATGGGGCACAACAGTGGGCATAATATGTACAGGGCGCTAGAACATTGGACATAATATATACAGGGCACTACAATAGTTGGCATAATGTGTAAAGGGGATAACATCAGTGGGCAGTAGTAGTTTATGTAGCGCTACGCCTGTGGGCATAATATGTAAGGGGCACTTTTCTCATGAGATCATACACCCTAATTTTTTTAGGGGTACTGATGTGTATAATTGCTTACATCTCTGCAGAGCTTTAGCAACTCTGTGGCAGTGGGCTAGAGAAAAACTCTACAGCAGGACCTTCCCTGCCAGGATAGCACTTACTCAGTGGCGTAACTATTCCTCCACAGCCCCCGCCGTGGCAGGGAGGCGCAGAGTAACTATGGGCGCCGGGGGGGCTGCGGTGCTATAGTTACCCGCTGCGCTGCTGCCCGGCCGCATCTGCGGTCACTGTCCCGTCACTCGCTCCCGGTGCCGGCTCCTGCTGATAATGAAAACTGACACTTAGAAAATGGCTGCCCCCGTTTTGCAGACAGTTTTGGCAGCCATTTTCTAAGAGTCGCTTTTCATTATTAGCCGGCGCCGGGAGACTGGACGGGACAGTGACCGCAGATGCGGCTCTGTCAGGTATGGGCATGGGGAGGGGCGCCGAGGGGAGGGAGAGAGAGAGGGGGAGGGGGGCACCGAAAAAGTTTGGCGGGGGGGGCGCAAAATATATAGTTACGCCACTGCACTTACTATGTGTGATACTACACACGCCACTATTGCTGTAATGTGTCATCTGTATTTTATATGGCCTCCTGCAAACTAGAAAGCCAGCAGGTATCCAGGACTCTCTCCAATTGCATGAGCCGTGATTGCTCCTCCTTGTCATGCACATGCAGAGTACTATGCCAGGGCAGTGTTAGAGGCCTAGTCCATCCCTACACTATTGAGCAGCTTGCAAATATGCTGACAGTAGATGATTTTTTTTTTCATTGTGTTTATGAAAAGCTTTTTTTTTTTGTATACCAGACAGGTATTTGTTTCAGCAGTACTGTTTTACCAGTTTTATTGATGTTTTTGTATTCATTGTTTGTTGGACATAAAATATGTATGTAACATAAAATAACATATGTTTGCCTGGTGTAAGCCATATAAAATGTTGGCAATATTTTTTTTCAATAATTTTTATTTATTGAAGAATCAAAATGAGACAATTACAATGACCAAGTTTTGACAAAACAGAATACTGTATACAGATCGGTCCTGCATACTCATTGTGGTAAGACAATTGTGTCAAGAGTGCCCGCTAATGGGTACATGCCTATGCTAGCACCAGTAAGCCCATGCATAGGCATGTGTGTGAGATGACAGAGAGCATATCTGTAAGCAAATAGATCGGAGTCCATGACAAATTAAATGTTTTAGATGAAGGATAATGACTAGATCACTGCACTGTAATGTACATAAATTGCCAGAAAGCCTGGAACCGAGCTTAACACTATATCCCCCAAAAGGAGGGGGGGGGGGGAGTTGTTCCTAGAGAACGGTGCATGTCTCCTTCCACAAAATACAGAAGTAGCCCCTCTAATTCAGTCCCGGCGCCCGCCAGAACCTCCCCTCTGGCGAGCACCCGTGGAGAGGGACTCCACTGGCAGCTGGCGGGCGCTGGCAATAGTTTCGCCAGCCCCCGGCAGGATGACACCTGCTTCATCTGTATTAAAAAGACAGCAAAATATACCCTCTTCAGTGGAAATTGCAATAACTTCTAAGCTCCCAAATATTTTTTTCGGTGGAGGCCTCAAGATATCTTAAGGTGAAATTTAATAAGATGAGAGATTCAGAAAGTGAGAGATTTGGTAAGAAATCTCCAGTTTTATTAAAGCGGCAATCATAATCACTGCAAAATCAAACTGGTTTTGCAGTGTAAATGATTGCCGCTTTAAAAAAACCCTGGAGATTTCTTACCAAATCTCTCACTTTCTGAATCTCTCATCCTATTACATTTCACCCACTGTTGTCATTTCAATTGCTAAAAGCTATTTCTTAGCATCTCTATGAACCGAACCCATTCTGGTGTGGGCAGATAATGTAATTAACTAAATGATCAGTGGCAAAATGTCAACTCCCCAACCAGAATCATCATCATCATCGAGAGAGAGAGATAAAGGGGATAAGTTACCCATAGTGTTCAATAAGCGTATAGCTGTCATTTATCTATCTATCACAGGTCCAGATGCACTAAGCTTCAAAAGTAATAAAATGGAGAGTGATAAACAGCCAGCCAATCAGCTCCTACCTTCCATGTCATAGACTGTGTTTGCAAAATGTCAGACAGGAGCTGATTGGCTTTCTATTTATCACTCTCCATTTTATAACTTTTGTAGTTTAGTGCATCTGGCCCACAGTCTATAAATTTAACAGAAGCTGATGGGTGGCTATAACCAACTTTACCACTTTGTCTCTGTCTAAGGTTTGACAAATCTGCTCCAATATCATTACTGCTACCATAGTTTCTAGCTACATTACATTATTTATGGTATGCTTATGGGTAAGGCCAGCCACCACAGAGGATTGGCTACCCATTAGAGAGTGCATAGTCTGGGCCCCTTTAAAGATATAGCACATATTGCTATTGCATGCACGATAATGTAACAGTTTAATATATCAATGCACTCTACAAAATACACCATAGCCCCGTGCAGTATAATATGACATATTTATAATGTATTATTCAAGTGCATAGTCTGACACCTGATCCCTAGAGGAAGGTGCAGGGCCCACCGGGGGTTTACCCTATACCCCTGTTGGCAGTCTGGCCCTGGTCACACTGTTTTTAGGCTATATTATATAACAAAGTCAGAATTGAACTGTAATCTGATATACTGCAGTCAATTGGAATCCCCTCAGCTATTACTTTAAGAGTAATATAGGCAAAAAGATTTTTTCCAGAAGATGACATAAGAATGTTACAGTCTAGCAATGGATATTTACTGTCTACAAAATTGTTCTACTTTTCCACCTTCCTTCCAAATGCAGTGAACCAAATCAAATATTTCCTTTTCCCCAAAATATGAAACCAGCAGACAAATAGTAGTGGAACATACAATTATAAAACAAAGTGTCAGTGTAAGCCTTTCTGGAATGTTCCAGTGACGGGGGGCGGTACCAACCATCACTGGGGCTCATTGTAGAGACAACTAGGAGCAATGATACTCTTTCAGCTAAAAGGAGATTCTGATAAGTGAAACTATTATTGACTAATAGTGCCCTGTTTCCTCTCCTGTACTGAACTCTGACAGTCAATGAGAATTCAGTCACATCAGAGCTCAACTAATAACAGTACAGACTAATAGAAGCCTTGTTTCCCTGGAGCACAGCTTCCTCTCTCGCAGTCACGTGCTTCCAGTATACCAAAGGATAGCAGTCCAAAATCTGCTCCGGGCCCCCTTGGCCACTTTCTACCATCATTTCTCCTGTACAAATCAGGAGAAAACAGTGGTTCTATTTCCAAATTTAGCTTTTCTTTACTAAGCTGGCCGAGCACTCTGGCATTAGTTCAGCACTTACTCTAAATGACTGGCATCCCAAAAAGGCAATCAAGCCATTTTCAAGCAAGCTAGACATTCTTGCTAACCCAGGAAGTACAGTGTTGGTATGGAAGGGAAGGGTGTTCGTTGCGAGAAAGTTTGCTGTGGGGCCTAGAAATACGTAATTACAGTATGCCCTGGGGGGGATCCATCAATTTTATTCTTGTTAACCCAGGAAGTACAGTGTTGGTATGGAAGGGAAGGGTGTTCATTGCAAGAAAGTTTGCTGTGGGGCCTAGAAATACGTAATTACAGTATGCCCTGGGGGGATCCGTCAATTTTATTTTAACCACATGTGTTGTCAAATTGTATTGGATCATGTCGCTAAGCTCTGATCTGCAAGATGAACATGTTCATTTTGTTTCTTCAAAAATGTTCTTATTAAGGCACTGTATGTTAGACAATAAAATACAGCTCATCGGTATGCAAGTTGTACAGTGTCGTCATTTTCTGTGAATCAAAACTGATGTCAAAGATACATGCATAGATATGATTTAGTGTTTAACCTTAATATTGTGGTATATCATCCACAAGTTTAACAATAACGAATTTTGTATTTGAGATAATGAACGATATAAAATATGAGTGATAATTAAGATAGGATCCATTGTTGCACAATAACAACCTGTGTCCATGGTAGAAACATATTAAACGAGATATTACAATTAAATATCTCACACAAATAAGGACAAATACGTTAATAAATAATTGAAACTAAAGTGTGACTCGCTCTCATCTCATGACTCCACCCCCCCCCCCCGCAGCAATCTGTAAATAGTGAAATTAGGTCGTTATCTCATCAAATGTGATGGGAGGGTTATTAGCTGCTAGGTGTAGTAGATACCTAGATGTGTTCTCTAAGCTTTGGTGAATTTGTTGTCTCATATCCACCGTCAATGTGGCAATATAGCTTTCCCATATTGTAAAGAATTTATTAATGTTGTGTTCCTTGTCCAGACTGACTTCAATCCAGTCCATCCTGAACAAGTGAAATAATTTGCATTTAAATAAAGAAAATGTTGGAGGTGACCGAGAAATCCATTCATGAAGAATAGTTTTTGGGCCGCTGCGCTAATTGCCAGTAGGAGATGCCTGCCTCCCTTAGATATTCTCGTGGAGGATGAGACAATACCAAAAATAGCCCAGTCTGGTGTGAATGGGATATAGTTAACTAATGATGATTCCACATATTGTTTGACCTGTAGTCAGAATGTCCGGACTATCCCGCAGGACCAAAAACTGTGGTACAAATCCGCATAAGGTTCCCCACATCTATAACACATGTGGAATGTGGAGCGACCCATTAGGAAGCTTCTATGTGGGGATAAATATGCGCCATGGAAAATGTTTAAGAACATTTCTGTGCATGTGGAGGAGGATAAAACTCTACAGGACTTCATAAGTGCATTAAGCAAATCTTTGATTTCATAATCTGGGAATTTGGACAGCCATTTTGACATGCCAATTTTAAAGTATCTGTAATAAAAAGATATGGCTCTCCATAAAATGTTTTTTTTTTAATAGTGTATCTGTTAGGATAGCTGGGTGTCCTCGCCAACCCTGACTCCGTTGTCACCGGATGGAATTGGCGGACGCGTGCTTAGCTAGACTTCACCTCTAATAGCCGCGTTCGGCAGAGCCCGTTAGTCAGGCTCCGCCCCCGATGCCACCAGGTCTTACGGGTGACAACGCCGCCGCCAAGGCCAAGGATGAACAAGGGTGAAACTAACTGCGTACCCAGAGGCGAGGACCCACTAGCCCCTGGAGAGGTGATGTGGAGATACCCCTACTAAACAAGATGCACGTACAGAGGTGTAACAATACACAGTAATGCTGACACAATAATAAAATGTATCTGAACCCAAATCGGGAAATGCAAAAGCACACAGGTGTAACAATACACAATAAAGCTGACCCAATAATAAAATGTATCTGAACCCAAATCGGGAAATGCAAAAGCACACAGGTGTAACAATACACAATAAAGCTGACACAATAATAAAATGTAACTTCCAAGGCAATGAGGAGAAAACCCCACTTATCTGAAGGATGGTATGCAGCAGACAAGAGGTTAATCCACCAAGCTGGAAGAATCAGGGAATGCAGGAACCCAAGACTGGACACAACTCCGACTGGAAAGGCAAGCTGAGGCTGGACCAGGAACCAGGAACGCTCTAGGCAAGACAGAGCTATAACCGGCACCAGATAGCCCCAGCCATGGGTTTAAATGCGGAGGGAAGCCAATGGCTGCCGGAGGCTAATTGGCTGCTCCAGCGGCCGTGCGTGATCCCTCCTCCTCCGTACGGCTGCCTGGCGTCCCCCGTCGCCTAGGCAACCGCTGAGGCCGAGGGGGAGGAGGAGGTGCCTGGACTCCGGCACATGCAGGAGTGTCCAGCGGGCTTTGCGGCTTGGTGACGCGGCGGCGTCTCCTGGTGACGCCGCTGCGCACCGAGGTGACGCGGGCGCGTCCATGTTGCTTAGCAACATGCTCAGCGTGCCGCACAGAGGCCGCCGGGCTCGCGCTAGAGCTACCCGGCCGGCCTCTGACAGTACCCCCCCCTTGAGGAGGGGTCACCGAACCCTTAAAGCCTGGTTTAAAAGGAAATTTCTTAAAGAATTCCGCCTTTAATCTGGGAGCATGAAGCAATCTATCCGGTACCCAGGATCTCTCTTCATCCCCGAAGCCTTGCCAATGAACCAGGAACTTTAATTGACCCCGGGTGATCTTGGAATCCAGGACCCGTTCGACCAGAAACTCTTTATGGCCCTGGACCATGACTGGTTTACAAGTCTGACTGAAGTGGGAAGACGACGAGACAGGTTTGAAAAGAGAACAATGAAAGACATTATTGATTCTCAATGATCTGGGTAACTGTAATCTAAAAGCTACTGGATTGATTTGCTTGGTAATAAGGAATGGACCAATGAACTTAGGTCCTAGTTTAGGACATTTCTGGCGAATCTTGATATGACGAGTCGACAACCAGACCCTTTGACCCACCTTAAAAAAACATGGTCTCCTGTGTCTATCAAAAAAGACCTTAGACCGTGCTGAAGATTGTCTAAGAGCTAGGTGGACTTTCTTCCAAGCCTTTTTGAGAGAAGACACCGCAATGGAGGGAGAGCGAGACTTCTCCATAGGAATGTCGAAAGAATTACATTTGGGATGAAAACCGAAATTGCATAAAAAGGGCGAGCTCTTAGACGCCACATGGTAGGCGTTATTATAGGAAAATTCGGCCAAAGGTACCAGATCTGCCCAATTGGTCTGACATTTGGATACAAAGCAACGTAAATATTGCTCCAATGCCTGGTTGACTCTTTCGGTTTGACCATTGGACTGTGGATGATACCCGGAAGAGAGGCTGACCCGTATACCCAGACTAGAGCAGAAACACCTCCAAAAACGGGCCACGAACTGGGAACCTCTGTCTGAAACTATGTCTAAAGGAAGACCATGAAGCCTAAAGATGTGAGTAATGAATAATTGGGCTAGCTCCCTGGCGGTGGGGAGTTTGTGCAAGGGAATAAAGTGTGCCATTTTGCTAAATCTATCGACAGTGACCCAAATGGTGGTAAAATGGGCAGATGAAGGAAGGTCAACAATAAAATCCATGGAAATATGGGACCATGGTCTTTCCGGAATGGACAAAGGAAGGAGTTGACCCACAGGCGATGATCGAGACGACTTATGTTGAGCACAGATGAGGCAAGAGGAAATGAAGTGAGATACGTCCTGCTTCATGGTGGGCCACCAGACTGCTCTGGACAAATGTTCAAGAGTCTTGGTGATACCTAGGTGTCCAGTGACTTTACTGGAATGAAAATCTTTGAGGACCAATTCTCGCAGATTCTTGGGCACAAAAAGACGATCCTGCGGAGTGTTCCGGGGAGCCCAGGACTGAGAAGCAAGAATGCGAGATGCCAAATCTTGGGTCAATTCCGCACAGATGACAGAAGACGGGACTATGGGAGTTTCATCGAGTCGGGTACTTTGAGTGGTCTGAAAACTACGGGAAAGCGCATCTGCTTTCGTGTTCTTGGGACCAGGTCTGAAGGTGATGATAAAACGGAACCTGGTAAAAAACAAGGCCCACCGCGCTTGTCGCGGATTCAATCGTTTGGCCGACTCAATGTAGGCCAAGTTCTTATGATCCGTGATTACTGTTATGACATGCTCTGCTCCCTCCAGCCAATGTCGCCACTCCTCAAAAGCCCATTTTATGGCCAAAAGCTCCCGATTACCCACATCATAATTCCTCTCAGCTGCAGAAAATTTGCGAGAAAAGTAGGCACACGGGTGGACCTTTTGATCATGTTCACTCTTCTGAGAGAGGACAGCTCCGGCCCCAATATCCGAAGCGTCTACCTCAACAAGAAACGGACTCCTGGGATCTGGATGATGAAGAATGGGAGCCGAACAGAAAGCCTTCTTTAACCTCTCAAATGATTCCAAGGCCTGCGAAGACCAGTTCTCGGGATCTGCCCCTTTGCGGGTTAATTCGACAATGGGGGCAACAATATCGGAAAAAGATCGAATGAATTTGCGATAATAATTGGCGAATCCTAGAAACCTCTGAACCGCTTTAAGGTTTGAGGGGCGAGCCCAAGAGAGGATGGCCTGAACCTTACATGGATCCATCGAGAAACCCTTGGGGGAGATAACATAGCCAAGAAAAGAGATCTGAGGAACTTCAAAATCACATTTTTCAAGCTTGGCGTACAACTGGTTCTCCCGCAGTTTTTGGAGGACCATACGGACATGCTGCCGATGCTCAGAAAGGGTTTTAGAAAAAATTAAAATATCATCCAGGTATACTACAGCAAATAACCCCAGGAACGGACGGAGCACCTCGTTGATGAAATCCTGAAAGACTGCGGGAGCATTGGCCAACCCAAAAGGCATTACCAGGTATTCATAGTGGCCAGAGTGGGTATTGAAGGCGGTCTTCCACTCGTCTCCCCGGCGAATTCTGATGAGGTTGTAAGCTCCCCTCAGATCAATCTTTGAAAAAATAACAGCCTCCCGAATTTGGTCAAATAAGACAGAAATGAGAGGCAACGGGTAAGAATTCTTTATGGTGATTTTGTTCAGGGCCCCGTAATCAATACAAGGGCGTAATGATCCGTCCTTCTTCTCCACAAAGAAAAACCCTGCACCCACGGGAGACTTTGAAGGACGAATGAAGCCCTTTTCGAGACTCTCTTTGATATAAAGATCCATGGCCTGCGACTCCGGTCCCGAAAGAGCATACAGTCGCCCCTTGGGAAGTCTAGAGTTAGGGATGAGGTCGATAGCACAATCAAAAGACCGATGAGGAGGCAATGTCTCGGCTTCCCTCTTAGAAAAGACATCAGAATAGTCTCGGTAGGGAAGGGGTATGGAAGTAGAGACAAGGTGAGTGGCCCGGAGAGGTAGCGAAAGACAGTTATCGGTACAATAAGACCCCCACTGGGTTATCTCCCCTGAAGCCCAATCTATGCAGGGACTATGTTCCCGTAACCAGGGTAACCCTAAGACTAATGGAGCCCAAGGACATTGAAAGAGATAAAAAGAGATCTCCTCCGAGTGAAGAGCTCCTACCGAGAGTCGTAAAAGGGGAGTGCGTGAGGTTACACTGCCATTGGAGAGCGGGAGGCCGTCCAGACCACAAACAGACAGGGTGCCCTCTAGTGGAATGGGGTCGAACCCTAGTGAGTTGACCAGGTGGACATCCATGAAGTTGCCGGCCGCGCCGCAATCCAAAAAGGCAGGAACCTCTAACACTCGGTTACCACAGGAAACAGTAACTTGAATCATGATCGAATCTACGGGGTTAAAGCTGGATAGGCCTAAGTGAATCCCCCCGAAATCACCTAGGCCCTGTCTTTTCCCGCCTTTAAAGGACAAACCACAGCACGGTGACCCTGACCACCACAATAGAGGCATAAGCCCTTGAGTCGCCTGCGGTTCTTTTCAGAGGTGGAAAGACGGGTTGCTCCTATCTGCATGGGCTCCTCCCCTGTACTCTCCAGGGAATCCCCGGAGGGAGAAGAGGGGAGCACCCCCGACTCTCTCTCTCTTTGGCGTTCACGAAAGCGCCGGTCCACTCTGATTGACAGCTGCATGATCTCATCAAGGGAAGCAGGAGTGGGGTAATGGACAAGGGCATCCTTGAGATATTCTGCCAAACCGATTCTAAACTGGCTCCGTAATGCCGGGTCATTCCAGCCAGAGTCTATGGCCCATCTCCTAAAGTGAGTACAGTACACCTCGGCCGTACCTTGGCCCTGCCGCAGTGCACGGAGATTAGCTTCGGCAGATGCGGCCCTATCCGGGTCATCATACAACAAACCCATTGCCTTAAAAAAGGAGCTTACCGAAGAGAGAGCCTCTTCTCCGGCTGGTAGGCCGAATGCCCACGTCTGGGGATCCCCCTGGAGGAGAGAGATAATAATACCCACACGTTGGGTCTCAGAGCCAGAGGACACCGGTCTGAGTTTGAAGTATAATTTACAGGCCTCCCTGAAATTATAAAAATGTAAACGATCCCCAGAGAAGCGATCTGGGAGACTAATCTTAGGCTCAGGGTTTCTTGCGGAGGATATGACCCCATGTACCTGTTCCTCCTGTGTGTTAACCCTGAGAGTGAGCTCCTGAAGTCTTTGAGTTAGGGTGTGCATTTGTCCTGCCAAGGCATGGCTAGCGGCCTGTTGAGCAGGGTCCATGACTGACAACCGGAACCCTCTGAGTGATGTGTCTTTGGCCGGTTATAATGTTAGGATAGCTGAGTGTCCTCGCCAACCCTGACTCCGTTGTCACCGGATGGAATTGGCGGACGCGTGCTTAGCTAGACTTCACCTCTAATAGCCGCGTTCGGCAGAGCCCGTTAGTCAGGCTCCGCCCCCGATGCCACCAGGTCTTACGGGTGACAACGCCGCCGCCAAGGCCAAGGATGAACAAGGGTGAAACTAACTGCGTACCCAGAGGCGAGGACCCACTAGCCCCTGGAGAGGTGATGTGGAGATACCCCTACTAAACAAGATGCACGTACAGAGGTGTAACAATACACAGTAATGCTGACACAATAATAAAATGTATCTGAACCCAAATCGGGAAATGCAAAAGCACACAGGTGTAACAATACACAATAAAGCTGACCCAATAATAAAATGTATCTGAACCCAAATCGGGAAATGCAAAAGCACACAGGTGTAACAATACACAATAAAGCTGACACAATAATAAAATGTAACTTCCAAGGCAATGAGGAGAAAACCCCACTTATCTGAAGGATGGTATGCAGCAGACAAGAGGTTAATCCACCAAGCTGGAAGAATCAGGGAATGCAGGAACCCAAGACTGGACACAACTCCGACTGGAAAGGCAAGCTGAGGCTGGACCAGGAACCAGGAACGCTCTAGGCAAGACAGAGCTATAACCGGCACCAGATAGCCCCAGCCATGGGTTTAAATGCGGAGGGAAGCCAATGGCTGCCGGAGGCTAATTGGCTGCTCCAGCGGCCGTGCGTGATCCCTCCTCCTCCGTACGGCTGCCTGGCGTCCCCCGTCGCCTAGGCAACCGCTGAGGCCGAGGGGGAGGAGGAGGTGCCTGGACTCCGGCACATGCAGGAGTGTCCAGCGGGCTTTGCGGCTTGGTGACGCGGCGGCGTCTCCTGGTGACGCCGCTGCGCACCGAGGTGACGCGGGCGCGTCCATGTTGCTTAGCAACATGCTCAGCGTGCCGCACAGAGGCCGCCGGGCTCGCGCTAGAGCTACCCGGCCGGCCTCTGACAGTATCTACTGTATCTAATAGTGTATCCAATCCTTCTCAGAAAGTTTTCTTATTACCGACGATACATAGTGTTGCCCCTGCAGAAAGGCCAGAGGATACGCCGCTAAGGTACCAAACTTCTCAACAGCCGAAGTAAAAGTCAAAACCTGATGTAAATCCTTATCAACCAAGCAATTTAGGTTGGTTACACCACCCACCCTCCATATAGTAAAGCCATACGAAGCTAGTCCATTTTGGAATTCAGAATTATTAATAAAGGGGAGTAAGAGGGATTTGTGAGAATTTAGGCCAGCGTTATGTCTAACCCAGTGCCAGGTTCTCTTAACACTCCAAAGTAAAGGATTATTTTGTATGTGTGCTGGAACTTCCTGGTCATGGAGATGTAAGAAAGAAACCAGACTACCGCCACCCAAAAACTCCAGAGTGGTGTTTGCATAGTTGTCTTGTCCGGAAACCCAGTCCGAAAGATAATGGAACATTGCTGCATTGTTGTACAGTTGAATGTCCGGAAAACCCACCCCTCCATTCTCTATTGGCTGTTGCATCTTTATCAAACTTATTTTTTGCTGTTTGCCATGCCAAATAAAGAGTTTATATATATATATATTGTAGATCTTTTACAGTAATATGTAGAGGAAGGGCCTGAATGGGGTACATTAATCTCGAAAAAGAACATGTTCATTTTGAAAATGGAGTAATGTACATTAACTGTAACACATATGATTTCTTGGTTACCTGTTGTATGGACACAATCTTGTATGTATAATTTTAGCCTATGGATCCTTATATTCTTCCTCATACACCTATTCTTTATATGCTATATGATGCTACATGGACGCTCTGCAACAGTGTATTAGGCAATTAGGCATTAAGGATTAGTATATTGCAGCAGAGGGATTGGTATAAAGTTGCAGATTAAGCACAATGCTGTGTGGAGTGATGCATGCACAGCTCACTGATACTGGAACTCCACCTCCTCCTTTTCTACATATTGGCATCAGAGTCACATACAACAGCTCCATGAAGTTCAATGCTAGCACCAGTGCCCAGTGTACCCGTGTATTATAATGTTGTCACTTTAGCAATGCAACTAACTTTTGTGAAAAAAAGTCTACTCTGGACTATTTAGAGATTTGAGGATAGCTGTACAGTATTATCTATATTGTTATCTTTGTCTTAACAGTTATTTACTCAACCATCCCTCTGTGTCTAGCTATCACCTGACCAACCTCTTCCACATCCCTATACAGTTATTTAAAACACAACAACCCATTGATGCTAACTTCACATAACACCTCATACTTTTGAGTGATGTCTCTGTTACGTCACCACACTAAAACCTCTTTACTTTCCTCCTGTCACATGTACCCCTTTCACATAGCAAACCCAGGTCTGACCCGGAATTGCGATCCATTATACAGAGGACGACCCGGGTTTACCCCTTCTTAAAATCCGGGTCTAATTGCTGGGTTGCTTAACCAGGGTAGTCAGGTTTGGTTCTTTCACACCCAAGTTGACCTGGCAACAACCGACCTAGGTTATTTACATGGTGTGAAAGGGGTACAGCGCAAGCTTACAAGTGATCATAACCATTGGGTAGTTCCCAACACTGTGATTAATACTACAGATAGACCAGTATTCATCAATCAGCGTGTCAGAAGCAGCTAATGGATTATGATTATTCTTGGCACTTTCCATAGAGATGAGAAAGCTAAAGCATTTGAGTGGGATTACAATCTGGATTAGGGTATAGTGCCCCTGTCACAGAGGTGCAATGTGCATTGTACCATCTGGGTCTGCATTGCATCATCACCAGTGATTTGGGATCCACATTGTGGGCCTGATTCAGGTGTGTAAGGAGTGGCTATCGCTGCTGTCTCCTTTGGAACAGCAGTGGTAGTGCTGCACAGTAAGCAGACACATCCTGCTGCAGTAGTGATCTGACCTGTGTCCTACTGTAGGACTCACCATTGGGTGGATTGCAGACACTCATGGTCCTCCTCAGCTTTCATGCCCTGCAGTATCTGTTAAGCTGGGTGTCACTCTTACTGTGGGACTAATGGCCACAATGTTTACCTGGCACTATTCAACATACTGTAATATGTATATAATATTACCCCTACTGAACATGGGATATGTATGGGCATTGCTGAGCACAATGTCTGAACACTGCTTGCACATGTGGGTATAATGAATGAGTATATGGGCATTACTGGTTAATTTCATAAATTCACAAGATTTAAAAAAATCTAATTTTAAATATTTATTCTCAGATACAGAATATATAATATACCTTTACATTTCCCACAGTAACACTGCAATTAATGTAGGTACTTCCACATGTGGGAGAAGGCTTACCTGGCTGGGGACTGGCACAGTAACTAGCTTGGATTATCTGGTGCGCAAGGTACTGACTGAGATATCGTAACTGGCCCGATTGCTGTAAAACTAATCCCATCACCCTGGTGCCAAAGTGTCTGTTGCACTTCGTGGCACTAGACATTTTGGCACTGTGAGGGTTATTTGAGTGTCATATGTATGACACAGATCGCTATTTTGAAGACTTTAACTCCTTTGATTCTAGGTGGAATGTTTTCATTATGTTAAATTAAATTTCTCTTTGCTAAGTTCAGAGAGCATCATTAAAAAGCACAGCCAAAAAGGAAAATACCTCAGTTCTATATTCTGCTTTTCCGTTGCACATTACTTTTCCAGATCGAGTTTCTGAGCGTGATGCCCCATGATCAGTGAAGGAGTGAAACAAAATTGGACAGTCTCAAAGCAAAATATATATGATATATGAATGCACCTCATAATAGGTGAACCTGGACATATGTATCTATCAATAGCATAATGGTTAAATAATGCTAAAACTATTTATCCTGTTAGACAAGGGGATGAGGAACCTAGTCCAACTCTAGGGGCCCAATTCAGACCGGCTGCGAATTTGCATCCCATCTGATAACCGATTGACCGGGTACGGTACGCAGTGCGCATGTGTGAGCTGTCCGTAAGAATGGCAACCAGCAAAGGCTAGCCTTTGCTGGCTGCTCGCAGGGCGTTTGGGGGTCAGTACCGCAGTGTTTTTCAGGAGGGCCCCAGAAAATGCAGGCATTCCCTGGCCAATGGGAGGGAGGGCCGCCGATGTCATCAGCACCCTCCTTCTCTCCATGGCCATTGCAGAACTGAGTGAGGCTAGGTTTACTCAGTGCTGTGAGCAGGACAAAAATAATTTGATGGTGAGTGATTTTCCCCCTGTGTGCACATCGCATTCATGCACAGTGGGAGGGAACATGGCGGGCCGTGTTTACCTGCTCGCTGAGCTCCAAACACTCGCAGCCCAGCAAGCAGGTCTGAATAAGGCCCTAAATGTATACTCATCACGTGCATGAAGTATTTGCCCATCATGCAAAAAGTTTTTTGCATTTATAATTGTAGAGTATACAAAACTCATTTATGACCTGTCCGGGTTAAACTTTGTCCCTAACTGTAAATCATCTCCTAGAATAGGGCTCATCCTGATGAGACACATATCCGGATACATATGTTGATCATGTGAACTATGGTAAAAATACTTTTACATCTGGAAAATACTTTTATGCCAGGATGTATTTTCAAGCATTTGTTTTTCATTTGCATGGTATCACTTGCCGTCAGCAGAATATATAAGCATTTTACTTCATACATGCCATCTTTCCCAGAATGCCCAGGAGAATGTCCTCAGGGGCTCCTAAGGAATTCTGACATTCTCCCAGACCTAGGCAGGGATGGGATGGGACACAATGGTGTGATTCATGCTATCACTGAGCAACTATAGATGCAAAACATGTACTTGTGTGGCAGGTTCATGCTACACTAACCGATGTGATCTGCCGTTACCCCTATGGTTAGATCCATTCAAGATCGACGTTGTGTTTATTGCAGCTCAGAGCAATTTCATGCCACATTACATGAGCCACATTCATATGTGTAATGTGTATGCTATGTTGATTACCACTAATTGCAGCTTTCACTTTTACTGTAGTGATAACATTAAGATCAGTGGAAGCTCACGTGGTTGCGATACTGCAAGAGCACAGCTGGAGCACAGAGAACATGAGGTATTGTTTGCATCCACATTTGTCCAACATCGTATTCTCCTCCATGTAATCGTAAATAACTTTTATGATACAGTGATGTAATGCCAAATAGTCACATGATCCTAAAGGAATCATGTCTTGTTCCTCTTACTACCAGAGAACAACGATAATATCTAAATGACAGCATTTCCCCAATGTGTACTGAAGTCTGAAATGTCTCAATATTGTAACTTATTTTTAATTATAAGTTTCACAGCTTTAACCACTGAAACCCCTCGGGGGCCTTTTTGTAGCATATTTTTTCCATTTGACATATAATTATAAAGCAGGATATTAAACATGCTGCAAAATGTTAAATATGTAAAATCTAAACTGGATCCAATAAAAATAATAAAAATTGTGAAAAACTTAGAGGCGATCTGTCACACAATTACTACAACAGTTAATGTACATTTTAAAAGACAATAGAAAGATAAACATATCACCTGTATTGTGTGTGCCAGCTGTTCAGATTAGTCAGATTGTCATTTTGTATGTGCACAGGAAGTTACAGTAGTTTTCATAGGATACACTACTGCAGTGATCTTCAACCTTTTCAAACTCGTGGCACACTAAACAAAGATTTCTACTCAAATATAATTCATATTATAAATACTAACATCCCCATGGCTGTTAATATCGAATAGATATCGCTGGCTGCCACATTACATCGTGTGTACACAGCATATCACTGACATCTGAATCAGCAGCTAAATACATCATGGGCTCATTCTTTGCCCAGACAGAGTTCGGAAGGCACTCCAATGGCTTGATCAGTAACCTTCTGGGGTAACATACTGTATACTTTGTGTAGTCCTACCTTTTTATTTGTCTTCCTTTATCTGAGTTGGAAGGTGTGTGGTCAGGTGTATATACTGTAGTTCCCATTGCTGTGTAAATATCCGGTGGAAGGATATAACAGATCTTATGTTAGTTGGCGTATGAATCTCTTTAATGTACGAAGTCTCTTTGATGCATTTAAGAGTAAAGAAGCATACTGAACTTCCTTTGTCCTCTTTCATGAAGGTTTGGTGCAATATAAGTCACAGACGTGATTAAAGTGATTAAAGAAGTGATTCAAAACCCCTTACCCTAAAAAGCATACAACTACTTATTTTCCATTTGACTTTGAACCTGTGGCAGAGCAGTAGTGGGATTAGGAGAAGGTACTGTCTGATGAGCGCCGGCAGTGTGCACGGACAGGCAGGCACTCCAGGTGGGAAGGCGATGTGGTGTGGGTGACCTATGAGGCACCACAGCTCACGTGGTGTTGCCGCACAAGGCAAATACCCAGCAGAAGGCAGCGGTTGACATCTACTGATAGCAGTGGGAGCTGCACATGGAGGCAGCCAACTACTGGCAGTTGCCGAGGCACACCTGGTAACCGGCCACAGCACACAAGTGTGAAAATCCCTGTACTACTGTATATACTGGTTTGAATCAAAATGCACCAATCCACCTTTTCCCCATTTTGTGTTATCTTCCCCCCTCAGACTCTTTGAGTGTAGCTAGTCCGACTGATTATGCCACTCAGGGGTAGATTTATTAAGCTTAATAAATCTGCCCCTGAATTTCTTAAAATATCTTGTGAGATGGCTAATTTGTAGAGAAGACAGAATGAAAAGGCCCTTCGGCCCTATAGCTTCTGTTGAACTGTACATCCCAGCATGCCCTGCTACATTTTTGCTATTTGGCCATGCTAAAATTGTTGCAGGGTACGCTGGGTGCCTAGTTCAACCGCAGCTGAAGGGCTAAAGGTTCACCATCCCTGATCTATAGGCGCACATGGAGAGGCATCAGAGCCACACATCATATAGAGAAATGGTGTCAAACTCATGGCCCTACATCTATTATTCTCTTCCTCCCCTTGCTTGCATAGTAATAAAGGCACACAGAAGTTTCCCAAGTGCACATCTTCCTTTATTCATCCCCATGTGTGCGTCTGCTCCCACTCCACATGTGCGCCACTGACCTTCTCCAAATGTGCCCTGTATACCCCTCCCATATGTGCAAGTGGCCACTGGCCCTCATCTGCATACATCCCACTAACCCTCTATATCAGTTGTGCCAATCTCATGGCCCTCCATCTGTTGTGGAACTACACATCCCAGCATGCCCTGCCACAGTTTTAGCAATCCATTATATAAAATATGTGGCAAGGCATGCTGGGACTGCATTAACTGTGCAGCCAGCACAGCTATCACATCTGTTGTTTAGCAGTACTGTGAAATGGGTACAGGAAGAAGCTGGGCCTCAGCAGTTGTCTGGGCCCCATAGCAAACACACACTCTGCAAACACAGGGTAAAGAGAGCCCTGTGCATTTGCAAAAAGGATGGACATTGACCAATGATGACTCAAATTCATTGATGGTCTCTTTCCTGAGGTGAGCACACACCGAAACGCATTGAGCTTCCATTGCACATTGATCCGGACCAGCCCTTTTCACCACCACAGCAAGCTTTGTTCGCCGTCTCTGTTGTTCAACCTATGCAAGGACTGCTTACATGGACCAATCCAGATGGACTTGACCTACCAAGTGGGTAATTACCATCCCCCATGATGGGCAACAGATCAGAACTTTTTTTTACCATTGGGCCCTTTCATCTTGCCCCTACTGTATCTCGCTCCATACCTGGTACAAAGACCTTGATCGCATCATTCGAGTACTGATCTAACCATCTAACAGCTAAATACGAGGCTGTGCCCCTCTCTTCTCATTTTGAGTTAACATTCCATTAAGGGCTCCTTTTATCTATGATCTTATGAATTGTTTTCAAAGTGTACACTATGTTTTATTAAGTGCTTTTACATTAAATATTATATTTAATTCCTTACAGTATGTGTATGTTATGCTTTCATTCAGTGAAACCTCATTCTTTTTCTATTTGGAATATGGATAGATATCTGCAATAATTTACACAACATAGAATGCAATGTATCTATACATTTTATTTCCTCATAAATGGTCCCCTCTACTTACATAGGGGATTATTCTGGTTCACTCGCAAAGGCAAATTCACTCTCTAATGGACAAAACCATGTGCACTGCAGTTGGGGCTGACATAACATGTGCAGAGAGAATTAGATTTGGGTGGGGTTTGTACTTCAAACTGATATCTATATTGCAGTGTAAAAATAAAGCAGCCAGTATTTACCCTGCACAGAAACAATATAACTCACCCATATCTAATTCTCTCTGCACATGTTACATCTGCCCCCCTACAGTGCAGCATGGTTTTGTCCATTTTAATTTGCGAGTGAACCAGAATAACCCCTATAAGGAAACATTCCCAGTGTTACAGATAAGTTACAGATCAGCAGTACTGCATCCAGAAATTAATTCCGTGAAGTGTTACAAATGTGTTCCGATAAGCACCTAATTATGGGGGATGATCAGACCTGATTACTGGGCTCTGCGGTCAGGTAACTGCCGCCCAGCCAAATAGAAATCCTGCCCTGTGGATTTTATCGCAGGATGGCCTTAAGCATGTGTACAGCTAGCTGTCTGCATGCACAGTCCTTTGGTAATTGCTGGGTCTGTGAATTTGCAGCCGTGCGATCAGGTCTGAATATATATTTCTACCAATGGTCAGTCACTTAAAATCTATTTTGTTGAAGTCCCCATTTCTAATCTCATGATACAGTAGAGGATTTATAAACTTCACAAATGTAAATAATGTAGTCCTATTATATTTTATATTTCCACTAATGCTTGAAGGTATGGTACAAACCTTGCTAGTAATGCATGCCTCTTCTGATATATACAGTACATATGGTGGAAGACCCCACCTGGAGCACCATCACAATGACTAGATGACAGATGCTCATTGCTCACAGTGGGAGAGGAGGCAGGCGCTGCTGGCAGTGTAGGAGAAGGAGAGAGAAGATAGTTTAGGAAGCGACAGGAGAAGCAGTCAGGAGGCACATTAACCACACATGCTCCATCAGAGGTGCTTGAACAGCTGGGACAGATTGGATCCTGCAGAGTTGACAGCTCTTCTTGCTGTCAGCACTGCAGGACCCATGGCTGCATTATATTAATTGTTGCGGTCAAGGGGCGACCCCAAGAGGAGCATAGGTGAGTTATGTCTTGCTAAATAGGGTCGTACAAAAAAGTACAGCACCGTCCTTTAACAAGATTTTACAATATAATACTGTGACTGTACAAGAAAGTATATAAATATTGTGGTGACAGATCCTATTTTACAGAATTCTAGCAAGCAATTCTGATGGGCTGCAGCCATTATATCATCTTCCTAAGCTTCTGTTTATGATCACTTACCCCTTCTGTGTCACTCCTGTCTGTCTGCCCCTCCCCTTTAGAATGTACGCTGGCAGAGATCTCCCTCCCCTAGTGCCTTTTCCTCTCTACATACCTCCCCACTGTTGCAATTTTCATGGGACAATCCCATTTTTTGGGACTGTCCCGTGTCCCAGCAGCGCCCGGCAGTGTCCCGCGGGGTGAAAGCAGTTGTAAGTTCCCTTGGCCTGTTGCTGCACTGCTGAGCAGAGCATCAGTGAAAAGATGCTGTGCACATGTGCACAGCATCTATTCAGGGAGACAGAGGGGCAGGGGGCAGCTTACAGAATGCTGGCCATGCCCCCACATCATCAAAACCAGGGTGTGGCTTTGTGGGAGTGCTGCAATTGCAGGCATATATCCCTCCTACCTGCAAACAAACGTCGTCTCGCCCATGGGAATGCCGAGTGTTTCATGAATGTTCCCATGAAAATGCTGGGCATTCCCATGGTACATTGCCAATGACGCAGAAGCGTGGGCGGGCAGCTGATTTCAGCTGCCAACCCTCTTCCCGTACAGGGAGCCCGCAGATCTAAGACATCAGAGAGTGTGTTAGCACTGTGTGCATTGTAGAAATCACTCGATGGTCGGTGACCAAAGAATGATTTCCTCCCTGCACACAAGCTGCAAATGGATGTTTATGTTAAACATCCTATCACATGCATGCGGGGACCTTCGCGGTGCGTGCGGTGGGCTGGCGTTCATGCAGACAGTGTTTAAAGAACACGCAAAGCTGCAAATTTGTCAGCTTTGTGTGTCAACCAGAATTACCTCCCTAATCCACAAATTAGCTGGATTAAGGTTTTGGGGTACTTAAAACAGGGCTAATGCTAGGTACACGCTATGCGACAGAGCAGGGGCCATACTGAATTCCGCAGCATGGCCCTCAGAGATAGGACCCGTGCACAGCGAGTAGACTCTAGCATTACGCGGCAACCATTTTCTGAGTGATTTGTGTCTGCAACACAGTGGTTATATGGGTGCAGTGTGTGTGTGTGTGTGTGTGTGTGTGTGTGTGTGTGTGTGTGGTGTTGGCCCCCCTGCACCTATTGGCCCCTGTGCACTTTACACACTGCACCCATTATAGAAATGCCTATGACTGTGTGCAATACTTTCTGCACGTAACCCCACATTTACTCTTGGCTAACATCAAATAGCCCCTTACAATTATATTGGTACTGTATATTGGTTACAGTAAGCACGCATGTCTACTATGAATCAAGCAGTTACTAAAGCACTTACAGTACAGTCGATTTGGTTAAAGATGAGCTATAGATTGTTTAGATGTTTATTACAGATGGTCTATGTAGGTATGCTTTGTTCTTTGCAAAACACAAGAATGATTTAGGCAATCTAGTTAGTCTGTAATACCAAATAATAAAATATTTTACGATAAGTACAAAGAAATAAAATAAAAACAAAAACAGCAAAGGTTAAAGCAACCTAAAAGCACATATAAGCACACAATAGTTTGTGTATCATAAAATTTAAAGACGTACTCCATCCACAACTAGAATTGTAATGTAGCATCATTCTACAACCATAAGACCACATGGGTCCTGCTTTTTTGGATCCCTGTATTTGTTGTGCAAGGTTAATAGTCATCTACAGCTGTACACTAGGCCAGAGCCGGCCCTAGGCATAGGCATACTAGGCAATTGCCTAGGGTGGCAGCCTATGCCTTGTGGCGGTACTGTGGCAGCTTTACCGGGCATTGTGAACACTAACTTGTGACTAGTTACAGGCAGTCTGTTCGCCACCCGTTGCCCTGGCACTGGCTGCAGCTACTTGACTTCAGCCTGGCCAGGCAGCCACGATGCACCCCCACATGATTGGCGCGGCTCAGTGCTCACGACGACACATCCCACGCTGTCACTGACAGTCACACTGTAGACAGCAATCAGTCGGGCATGCACCATCATCACACCGCCCAAGACCCCGGTGGTGCACTGCACAGTTTGAAATTCGGGGAGATCAGATCCGTCACCAGAGGTTGAGAAGCCAGCCAGCATGAAACTAGTGAGTGTGAGTGCAGTCTGTGCATTGTCAATTCAATGCTGAATTTTTAGTCAAAGGCAGCAGTTTGTTATATAGTATGAAATGGGCATCATGACGTGTGGCACAATGTGTAATGGTCATTATGGTGTGTGGCCTTATGTGTAATTGGCAGTACACGTGTGGCTTTATGTGTAATGGGGATTACGGAGTTTGCTAAAATGTGTAATGGGCATTACGATGTGTGGTGTAAAGTGTAATACCACGCCCCCTTTGTGATGTCACTCCTCCTTTCCATGAGGCCAGGCCCACTTCTTCACCATGCAGTCCAACCTGCTTGAGTATTTGGATCTGGGACCACCCATTACCATATTTGTTGATCTGTGTATGCCTGGTGCCCTGGCACTGCAGCTGCTGCTGTAACTTCCACCCGAAGATTCCCCAGAACGGAAAGGCTCAATGAAAATACAGCAAGCCCACTGCATATAGCAGTGAGCCCCTCCATTTTCATGACCACACTCAGCAGGTGGTAATTGCAAGTGCGGGGGGCCAGTTGATTACTTGGTGGTGGTATCATCTGCTAGGGGGCGCCACCAAATCTTTGATGCCTAGGGCATCAAATTGGATAAGGCCGGCTCTGCACTAGGCAGTAGAAGAGATGTAAGGCCTCCAATTGCTCGGTAGTGTTTTGTGTGGAGAGTAATGAGTAGATGACTGGCATGTCTGGACAAAGAGCATTGCTTTTCAAATTTCTCTTTGCCGACATAGGGGCAGATGTATTAAGCCTTAACAAGAGATAAATGCAAGGGTGATAAGGAGAGATAAACGTCCAGCCAATCAACTCCTTACTGACTTTTTTCAAACACAGCCTGTAGCATGGCAGTTAGCAGGTGATTGGCTGGACGTTTATCTCTCCTTATCACCCTTGCATTTATCTCTTGTTAAGGCTTAATACATCTGTCCCATAATAAGCAATTAACAATTAATGAAATGTTAACTCACAGAACAGACAGAATCCGGATTGGATATGAGATCTCAGATGTTGGAATCCCAACACCAGTGGCGTAGACACTGTAAGGCAGCCCCCGCTGCTCATTGGAGGAGCGGGGGCTGCGTGGGCGCCGGGTGCCGGCACACTGAGAGAGTGTGACAGCCTGACATGGCAGGCTAGAGGGAGGGAGGACGGGGCTGATGCAGGGTCAGAGCTGCCTATGGTGCTTGCCACTAGAGGGCGCCCCCCACAGCTGTCCATCATAAACAGAAAGCTGTTTCTGGGGGGAAAAGGACCTCAATTGATAGTGAAGGCAGCTGCTAGGCTACAACAGGTTTTGTGCTGGTACTGGACACAGCCAGCATGTCAGCTAACGTCCACTGCTGCTGTCTCCTTCACTCCCAGCAGGGTACTGTGTAGCTCCGCCCCCTAGATAAGACAGACGACGAGGAGCTGTGCTGCACTGCTGGGAGCAGCTGAGACTGGTTCCTACCTGAGGGTAAGTAAGTAGAGCAGGGGCAAACGCAGGATTTTCAGAAGGGGGTTTCCAGAGGGGCGGAGCAAAGCACGGAGATGGACACTTAGGTGACCCAGTATATGCCGAGTCAGTTAAAGTATTATAGATAGACCAAATGTATATAAATAATAATAATTATATATATATATATATGTGTGTGTATACATTTATATATATATATATATATATATATATATATATATATAATTGTAACAGAAGGACAGCACTCCTCACTCTCGGTATACTGCGCCCCGGTGCCTTCACTTATGGACACAGTGGTCCCGACAATACTTTGGAAGATAGCGGCACTCGGAGTCATGAAATAAACAGGCAGACGCAGGTATGGCTGTGATCAAACGTTTTCGATGTATTTCAGAACATCGTCATCAGGATAAGTGATAAAATACATTGAAAATGTTTGAACACAGCCATACCTGCGTCTGACTGTTTATTTCATGACTCCGAGTGCCGCTATCTTCCAAAGTATATATATATATATATATATATATATATATATATATATATATATATATATATAGTAGTACTTTGGAAGATAGCGGGAGACAGGTGTACATCGGCGGGCACCCCCTTTCCATCTGCACATTGTTGGAGTGCCGCACCTATGCAATTAGATATATATATATTATATATAAAAATTGTGTGTCAACAGCAGTGTAGACCCCTGGGCATAGCAATGTATTGGGGCCCCTACCGATCCTCCAGCGGTAGGGGTGGGGGAAGCTTTGATGTCCCACGGGTGGTAGGAGGTATTATATCAACCGCTCAGCATGTAGGGCCTGGATCAGTAATTTCCACTTATTACCCCTTTACTGCACAGATGGTGGGAGATGGACTGGGAGAAGGGGGCATTGGGCTAAATGAAGGGGCCCTGATACATAACTTCCAGGGTGGTAGAGGATGTTTAATATGCAGAGGAGGGGTGTATAGTGGAGACGGCTTATTATTCATAATTTTCTGGTGGGAGGACAGCTTGCTTGACTGCAGATATCTCCAGTTCCCGGAAATAGATTTCTTAGATTTTAATGGAATTAAAAACTAGATAATCCCACCTTCCAAATGGTATTGGGGACTACGGGTCAGAGTTCAGGAGACAGAGCAATCTGCCAATGAGTATATAAAACTATATACCAGGTATGTGGAGCTGGAGCAGTAACCAGCTGCTGGAAGGCTGATATCTCTGGTTCTGGGAAGAGTAGAGACAAGCTACTAGTGTCCCTCAAAGGGGGAGAGTCCCAGCTTTTGGAATATTCCCTCAGAACAACTCTAAATCAGACAGAACCTGAAATATCTGATGAGCAATTAACAGGCTTGGATGGGGACCACTGCTATGAAGTCAGATATCTCCGGTTCCCAAGGGCTGATTTTTAAAATTCTTGTACCGATGAAAAGAGGGGACCCTCAGCTTTCAGCCTATCATCCTTAGACTCCTGGGGGGGTTCTGGGTACTCAGAAACCCCCCCTGCGTGCGCTACTGTACAGTAATGCACTCACTGTGTGCCTGTGTCTACATAAATATACACTCTGCTGCATCTGCAATAACATACTGTACTTTCATTTCCTGACTGAGGTCAGCCAACACATATATGTGCTATCCCTCCCCTCTGCTACTACTGGAGGCTGAGAGGAGAGAGCTCAGCCTCAGTTCTCCCAATCACAAAAGGGGCATATTATAGTGGGCAGATGGGGATCTAGACAGTGGAGGGGCCCTGCATCTATACTACTGCTGGCACACTGCTTGCTGCACTCACCATGCACTCTGCACTTTATGGAAACTGCCATAGGTCCTGAGGAAAAGGGCTGCTTCCCTTTAAATGTGACATTTATTGCACATGGCTTAACATTGTTTTTTGCCTTTTTTATATACATTCACTATTTGAGCAAGTCCACCTTTTCCTTTATCCTGGTTTCTGTATGTAAGGTTCCGAATGTCTGCAGAAAAAGTGCACTTCATCCCCTCGCATGGCTCGCAGCACTCGGCACACTATTATATGCTCCCTTCACGCCCTAGTGCAGTGGTTCCCAACCTTTTTTGTCTCCCATACCCCTTGATTAGGCTTTTCATTTATGAGTACCCCCTCGTGAAATTGTTAGGGGGCGTGGCCTAAAAGGGGTGTGGTCTAACAGGGCAAGTCTTGCAATGACGAGAAAAAAAAAAGTGCAACCACTTGACCACAATATAAGCTCAGCCCTTTCTGCGGACAGCATATAAAATAACAGAACACTGTCAAATCTCTATTACTGAAGCAACAGACATTCCAACGGATCACGTTAGCCTTCCAATAGTGCCAGATACACATATGCCCCCAAAAGTGCCAGATACACATATGCTCCAATGGTGCCAGGTATGCCCCCACAGTGCCAGAAATGGGAATGCCACCACGGTGCCAGGTATGACCCCATGGTACTGGGTATGCGCCCACAGTGCCAACAATGCCCCTACAGTGCCAGCAACAAGTACGCCCCCATAGTGCCAGCAACAATTATGCCCCACAGTGCCAGCAATGCCCCACAGTGCCAGCAACAAGTATGCCCCACAGTGCCAGCAATGCCCCACAGTGCAGCAACAAGTATGCCCCACAGTGCCAGCAATGCCCCACAGTGCCAGCAACAAGTATGCACCACAGTGCCAGCAATGCCCCACAGTGCCAGTAACAAGTAACAAGTATGCCCCACAGTGCCAGCAATGCCCCACAGTGCCAGCAATAAATATGCCCCCACAGTGCCAGCAATATGGTATGCCCACACAGTGCCAGCAATGCCCCCATAGTATTTCCCAGCAGCAGAACACTCTCCATTGATGCTGCTGCCGGGGAGGAGAGGACATTCCAGTGTCCCCCTGCCGTGTAGCTGCCACCGCTGCTTCTCTCATGGAAGGAGAGTACAGCACACTGCGTATCTCTCCTTCCCTTCACTGTGACTGGGCTGCCCGCCAATCAAAGTTCGCGGGCCGGCTCCTGATTGGCTGCTAACTGATCTGATAACATACCCATATGTCCCCACCTGCTGCACAAGTAGGTATTCTATTATTATAGCACTTTCAACTTAAATTGATGTTTAGAATAGATATACAATGGTCAGTAAATATATGTATTTTCACCCAAATATCAAACTGCGTATATTAGACTAACAATAGTGTTTAGAAGTCTTGTTTTACACAAGCCACAATAGTGTCCTCTCTTGCATTGCTTTGTTTTTTTGTAATTTGTGAAAAGTTAACAGGTAAATACTAGACAACATGCATGGAAAACACTTAATTTCCACCCATATGTTTGAGGGGCAACATTAGCCTTTTATCATATACTGTAGGATAAGTCACCAGAGCCAATATAGTTACAAATTGGGAGATTTAAGCATGTACTCTTTCTATCTGTTTTTACATAGAAATATACATAGAAAGTAGACCAGTGAGTGGGGTGGGAGGAAACACAGGCAGTGTTTCTACTGTGAAAAATAATGTACATTTAAGCCTGGTTGGTGGATTGAGAGCTATGTTGATCATACAACAGATCAAGCATACCTCCCAACACGACCCTCTCCAGGAAGGACACAATGCTCTGTATCTGGACTTCTCCCTTAATTTATAATTGCCATCACCTGTGTTGAAGCAGCTTTCTTACCAATTATCCTGTTTGAAACAGGTGATGGCAATCATACATTACAAGGGAAGTCCAGAAACAGAGCAATCTGTCCCTCCTGGCATTGGTCATGTTGGGAGGTATAGATCAAGTGAACACAACAATCCTTTTAGTTGTACATTATATTCACTGTAAACTTAAAGCGTTCCTATTCATGTGTAAATGGAACAATTATACCTGGGATAATCTTTAATTCTAGATTGTAATGTTGCTCTTTCGTTGAGAATGTCTGAAGGCTCATCATTTACAATACCCCTTGGTTCTAATGAGATGTAGCACCAGAGTAGTGATTTATTGTGTTTGACCTTACATAGGTCACTGATTTTTTCATCCATATAGTAAATAGTTATTACAATGAAACCTGCAAATTGGGACCATGTGTAGAGTGAATACTTAACTTGGCATTTGCAAACACATGAGATTAGGGTACATGTGACTGCTGCAAAAGAGTTAACAATTTGCTGCAATAGCACTATACTGTGGTACTGAGGTGTTTTGTCACCTTCTTATACCACTGAGACCTCTTGGCTGTGTCCACACATTGACATCCGTGTCTGCGATAGTCATCAATGATTTTACTGTGTGACTCATTAAGTTGCTATGACAGTAAAGCACTGTGTTTGGCTGGTATGAATAGCCTGAGACTATATCATTAGCTTTATTGCTGCTTGGCGTGTTTTTCTGTATTACCTTGATTGAGCCATTATTTAACCCGCAGTAAGGAGGATCTGATTCTGTTTGATGAACAGTCGCTAACTTGTTGCTGGCACTAAATACTCTCATTGCCTTCAAGACAAAAAAAATAACCGCTCAGGTTTCAGGAAAGGGAGGAGATATTTGTGTCTTTGTATTTAGCAAATGCTTGGTACATATCATAAGCAGCACATAATGCTACTGTATATTTCTGCATCAATACATATACAGACACATGTGCCTTGTTGTAAATAAAATAAATTAGGATAGTTAATTACTGATCCTTGTGTAAAAAGTACAATGGAAAACCTTATGAAGAAATGGTGCAGGTTTACCATAGTAAACAAATTTACATAAAATGCCATAGTTATTCCTAAGTATATCGGTCATATACATTGTAGTTTATATATTTTTTATGGAATTGTTAGGATACACCAGAGTTTACATAAGACCCTTATGTTTGTTTTTTACTAAGATGAGGTGGGGGGGGGGATTTACTAAGATGATTTTGTAGAAAAAAATCGTATTTTCTTACGAAAATACGATTTTTTTCGGTGTATTTGTATTTTTGGCATTTACTATGCCAAAAATACAAATATTCGTATTCATATTGATGGGACATTCGTATTTATATTTACAAATACGAATGTCTACACCATCGATAGAATACGACAGGAATCACCATTCAAAAGAATGGTGGTTCCTGATTTACTAAGCAGCTAATTAGTGTAAAACTGCTGAGAATATACGGCAGGAAAATACACTTTATTTTCCTGTCGTATTTGGCAGAAGCCTACACGGATCAGTCAGATCCGTGCAGGCTTTAGTGTAAAAAAAATATAAAAATAAATAAATTAAAAAAATCAGCATGGGGTCCCCCTCCCACAGCTGTAACCAGCACCAGGCTGAAAGAGCTGGGATGCTGGGACTTGGTTCTCCAAGTCCCAGCATGCGGGGGAGGCTTGCTGGGACTCATAGTTCCACGGTATAAGACAATAGTTTTAAATCTTTTTTTTTTACACCATTTTATCAGCCCGGTGGCCACCGCACAGGGCCACCGGGGACAGCACCAGGCTTCAGCCTGGTCAGGTAAGTCCTGGAGGGGGGGGACCCCTTTATTGGGGGGGTCCCCCAGGGCCCCTGGCCAGGCTGACCGGTCAGGGGGTTAATGCTTTGGCCGTGGGACCTTATATAATAAGTGTCCCCCGGCTGTGGCATTACCCTGCTGGCTGGTTGAGCCTGGTTCTTAAAATACGGGGGACCCCTACTCATTTTGTCCCCCCGTATTTTGGGAACCAGCCCCGGACCTGGAGCCTGGGGCTGGTTGTTAAAAATCGGGGATCCCCTAATTGTCGGGTTCCCTGATTTTTAATTACCGGCCCCGGCTCTGTCAGCCTGGTGCTGGTTATGGCTGTGGGGGGGACCCCATGCTGTTTTTTTTATTTCTATTTTTTTTTTACATTTTGCAGCCTGCACGGATCTGACTGATCCGTGCAGACTGCCTACACTAATTCGTATTAGCGGCCGTATATACAGCCAGCTAATACGAATGAATACGACATCAGAGGGTTACAAAGCAGTCGTATATGACTGCTTTGTAAATCCCCCTCTGGAACATGACTTTGCATACAAGGTTGGCAGTCGTATTCATTCGTAGCAAGAATACGAATACAATCATTTGTATTCGTATTCTTAGTAAATTTCCCCCGGGAGGTGAAGATGGGATGTTGCTATGGGCAACCAATTATGCTAGGTACACACCAGTACAACAGATCATGAGCAGATTGTACGATGGTCACACGATCTGTTGGAGCGCACGATCTGCATTTGATCCGATTATGATCTGTACCCGGATCATTTACAAATCCTGACTGCAGCAGGTAGAATCTCCAAAAGGAAAGCGAAACCAAAGTAACCCCCCTCACATTGTGCCGCTGATCCACCATACACGGCACTTCAGAAACGACAGCTGACGCCCAACACCCACCTCCGGCAACGGCCGCTGCTCGCTATCCACATCACCGCAAACAGGAGCATACAGGACATCTTGCTTGGAGGACTTTAACCCACCTACGGTTGGCGCAGCCGTAGCAGCCAGGGTCCACGGCTCAGCGGCCCCCCACAGCACAGGTACTTGTTGTCCCCTCACAAACAGGACCCAGACGCCTGCTAACCGGTATTTACTCTGGACTACTGCTCTGAGCTAGTGCATACAGCAATAACATTGGCTATCAGTAATTGCCGCATTGCCGAGAGTGTCCTGTCAAAGGAGAGCGTGGTTGCATACTAATCAATCACACGCGATTTGTCCATATTTACTGCACCCAAATATATTTAAGAGTAAACTTTCTTCTCCTGTTGGGGTAATTCTACCAATCATCTACTTTGCCCTCACAGAACTTGTTGAAAAACAGACAAGGATGAGACACAGTTCATTTTTTATGTGATCCCATTATACTGCTCCAGCTTTTATAGTATTTTTCATTTATTTTGATACTCCTGGGAGGTACATATTGTATGTATGTCATGTTTGTAACGTTTATTAAATCCCAATTTACATACAATCGGTCGAAATTAAGGATTGAGGCCAAATTGTCCTGGTGTGTACCCAGCATTAGATTCTATTATCTTCTAGAAGGTGCTAAATAAATAAGTAGATTCTGATTGGTTGCTATGGGCAACATCCCATATTTGATAGAACTCCCATAGTATATAGCATAGCATATACTAGGAATTTGTTTTGGATTGCTGTGCAACAGCCAGGTAGGTAACAAGCAGTGGCAGTACAGATATATACTGTGTATATATATATATATATATATATATATATATATATATATATATACGCTTACAGATATGTACCCTGGAGAGGATTAGGACATGGACATGGGGAACATACAGTATATTTGCTGAGTCAGGCAACACCTAGACAGCCATCAGTGAAGCCACTTGGTCACTGCAACAACCAGACAGGTAAAAACATGTAAACAACACAGATACTGAAGCGTAGATGGGCAGGGTTTCTGATTCCACCTCTGAGTGACTGGGACGCGCGTGCGTGTGAGACGCGTGCGCTTCCCAGTCATATGGAGCATCTCTCCGCCAGCGCTCGCCAGTGGAGAGGATCTGGCGAGCACTGAAGCTGCATGAGAGGCACTCCATCTGAAACATGCCGATCGGTCTAGATTTGGGTGGGGTGCATTCAAATTTAAATATCTATTGTCTTGTAAAAATAGCGCTGTTTAACATTTGTGGGCTACATGCAAAATCAGCCTGTATTAACCTAGCACAGAAAAAAAATACAACCCACCCATATCTAAATCTCTCTGTATAACTGGAATTATTTGGTATACAGCTAAATAGTAAATGGAAAAGATGAACATACAAGATAGCAGAAGGTGATGTTCCTGAATCTGTTGGAAACTTTTCTGAAACACCCATATTATTTTCCATTTTGACTCTTCCTTTATGCCTTCACATTGTGTTCCAATTTTTTTTTTGGGAATAACTTTCAGCAGATACTCAGTTATAAAGTAAAATATTCATCATCATAATCAAAGCAAAGTGATTGTTTTTATAATGAAAATTATACAGTAAGTATAAGAATGCTAGGCAGATGAGGCAGATGAGTGAGTACCGTGGTGTTGGCATAGCGTATCTTGCGTGAATTTGTACTGAAAGTGAATGCATGCTTGCAGGTCTCTGCATTTGTACACAGAAATCCATACAGCTAGAGAGGTTGGGCAGTGGGGTGAACACAGACTGTGGAAATGACACATATAAATCTCAGAAAGCTGTAGTTGGTCTGGGCAGAATTAAATGACAATGATGATGACAGTCACCAGCACTTAGTTGGGTACACAATAGAACACTAGAAAGATAAAGTGTTCCAGCGATGTGGTGTACAATATACAGTAGGTCATCTATGGAGTCATCTCATTTGATTTATAGCACATTAAATGGGATGATCCAGGAAACAATGGCCGTGTGCACTCGATTGCAGGTACACACTGTGTGATGCACACAATATATATTATACATTGTGTTCCCAGCTTAAAGAACCGCTTGTGATATGCTGTAAGCAAATGCTCCCCCGGGACATGGATTGGTGCTTTGTACATCTCGGATTTAAATTATTTGTAGTTTTTGTTGTTTAACCCCTAATATGCTACGCTATTCTTCCCAGAAGTACAGCCTGTAATGTAATCCCATTCCTCCCCATCAGCATAGATGCAATGTACCTCTGTACCTCTATATGTACTTCTGGACCTCCTTACCTCTATGTTACCTCTATATTACAATGGCTTCAATGTGCCACCTCACCTCCTCATCGATATACAGTAGCAGTAATATGTATCCACACCTCCCAAACAGTATAGCAGCAATGTACCTCTACACCTCCCCATCAGTATAGCAGCAATGTGCCTCCACACCTCCCCATCAGTATAGCAATAATGTGCCTCCTTACTTTCCCATCAGTATAGCAGCAATGAGCCTTCAAATCTCCCCATTGATATAGCTGTAATGTGCCTTTTTATCTCCCCATCAGTATAGCAGCAATGTGCCTCATCACCTCCTCATCAATATAGCAGCAATGTGCCTCCATACCTCCCCATCAGTATTGCAGCAATGTGCCTCCATACCTACCTATCAGTATTGAAGCAAAGTGTCTCACCACCTCCCCATCAGTATAGCAGCAATGTACCTCCTTGCCTCAATATCAGTATAGCAGCAATGTGCCCTGATGTATCTGATTTGCTGCCTCTGATTTCCTGTATATACTGTGCCTACTACTATGTGTTTTGGTGGTTTAACGATTCACCGGATTACATCACTGCAGACAAAAATAGGCACAGTGATGTAGGTGCTACAGTAGGTTCATTTACACCCTGCTTACAGTCTGCATACATGGTTAACTGTAACCAGTTCTTCCAGAGAACAAAAATACTTTCTTCTGTATAATTTAGTGACAATCTCAAGATTAAAAAGCCTCTTTCATCAGAAGGTTATTTTCCTATATACAAGCCTTTGAAATTCAGTTCAGTGTCTCACAATGTAACAACATACAGTTCCAGATGACAAATATAATTAATTGCATCACAGAATTCGTACTTTCTAGCGCACATTTTCCTCATGGTGTTTATTTAACATCTGCCTTCCCAAATCCCTTTCTTGTTACGGTAGGAATGTGTTTATGAGAGCACAGTAAACTACAGAAAGTAGGGATACAGCTAATAAATGTGGCTTTATATTGAATTTCTCATTTACAAAATATGTTTAGAGAACTACTACAGTGTTATCTTGGAAGGATTACTTTATTTGTAATATGTTGAGTATATATCAACATATATATTAAAAGTTAATCAGTTACAATTAAAAGTATAACTTGCTTTGTTACACAGCAGTAAGCTCCTATCTTTTTACAATCTAATGTGGGATAGAACCTTAGAATTAGTGACCATTGGGGCATAACTAAACCAAAGCAACATTTTGAATGAACCTCTGCTTCCAAGTTCAGCACCATTGCAGGATCTAGATGGCAAGTCGACAACGTCTAGGTCAATAGTCAATACCATATGGTTGAGATGCATATGGTTGACATGGTTAAAAGGTCGACAAAAGCACCTGACACGTTTTTGGGAATTATTTTATTCATTTTTGTAGGTTTTCATGTTTTATCATCCACATGGACTATGACTGGGAACGGTAAAGTATGCGGCAGCTTGGTGGGTAAAGCTGTACACTAGTCGAGGGGGGGGCTGTGGGGGGGGGGGTGGCAGGTATCGACATTGACTTCAAAAGGTTGACATGCACAATTTAGACATTGTCGATCTAATGAAGCACACCCCTCCTTTGCTATACCCTTACTTTATGTGGCAAAGCATAAACCATGTGTCAATTACCCAGTCTCTAACAAAACCTTGCCATCCACACTTGCCTATTCCCCCAGAGTGTCCAAGGGAATAATACATTTTTGATGGCTCCCCCAGATGCCTGGGAAAGTTTCAGGGTGGCTCCTGGTGGTGGTTGAGTCTCTGAGTCCGGGTCTTGATGACAAAATTATTGCATTCCCATCACACTCTTTACAATTCTGGTAATCATAGCATCATATGGTGGAGAATGGGACATGATGACACATTCTCTGCATAATGCCCCCCCCCCCCCTCCTCCCCCATGTCACTCTCTAGTACCACAACCTGGTTGCCCTTTCCCATTACACACATTTCCTACCCTGAAACTCATTAAATTACCTATTAACCTTCACCAATCACAAATAAATGATGCACACAACAATTAGGCTTCATTTTGAATTATTTGGTTGACATGTACTTTTGCTACCTAAACATAATAATACACTTCTGTACTGTACATCTTCACTGTCATAAAATCTTTTCCATACTTCCAAAAATGTAGGGGCTGTTCAACCCGGCCCCATCGGAAATAGTGGCAGGTGCCTACACAATGCTGTCTTTCCCAACAGCATTGAACAGTCATCACAGTAGAACGGACCCGACTTTAAAAATAATCGGGCCTATTCTGCCAAAAACAGCCATGGATTGTTGAGCTCACGGCCGGATCTCGATGATCCACAGCCGGATCTCGTGGACACGCCTCCTTTCCGGTGCTCGGCAGGCGGGTCATTAAATCCAGTGCCAGATTAAGTCTTCGGGGGTCCCAGGGCACTTTAGACAGGGGGACCCGCTTGCACTTGTCATTACTGGCCGCAAACTGCATGGGAGAATATTACACTGTCAAAACACAGAGTAAAGGCAGAATAAACTTGGTCAATGGGTGACTGCAAGGGGATGGATATATATATATATATATATATATATATATATACACACACACACACACACATACATACATACATACATACCACATGAAAAGTCTATGTTTGTCCCTCTTCACCTTACTCTGTAGGACTGTAGGAGACCTCACAGGCTCAGTGCTACCTCTAATTAAAAACCCTCCGATGACTAGGCTGCTGCTGTCCTCCATGGGCCTGAGAAGTAATGAGCTTCACCAATCAGAGATCAGCACAAACCTCTCAGCCTCTACCCTCTTGTGCGAAATGTCATGTGACATAGTCAACTCCCAGTAATGCACTGCACATTTGTGCAGTCAGTGTGCCTTGGCATCTGATGCTCAGCACCATTAATCATCGGCAGAGAGGTGAAGCTGCAGCACTACCCCACTCCCATGCACAATACCTTAAGCTAAAACATATATATATTTTTAAATACATGCCAACCACAGGGGGCCCCTAGCTAGATGGGGGCCCAGGGGTACTGACTCCATTTCCCCCCCTTTAATCTAGCCCTGATTGAATCCCGCCTGCCGATTATCAGTCGAGCAGGCCGAGAATGGGATGGGGTCACAGTTGTCAGGACATCCCGACAGCCGTGACCCGGGATTGAATATCCCCCTTTGTAAGAGGAAAGTTCACCTGAAACTGTTATGCAGTTCGCATAGTCACATTACATAGAAACATGGGGGTAAAGTTACTAAGATGGGAGTTCTATTAAAGATGAAATGTTGCCAATAGAAACCATTCAGATTATTTATTATCTTCTAGAAAGTGCTAAAACAAACAAGTATAATCTAATTGGTTGCTATAGGCAACATCCCATCTTCAATAGAACTCCCATTTTAGTAAATTTACCCCACAGAATTTGAATACACAAATGAACCACTTAGCCCATCTAGTCTACCTATGTACACACACTTATGTTTTGGCTTCTACATTCCCTGATAGAGTTCCTAGTGCCTTTGGAATTATTCAACTAGAAAATGGATTGTTGTGGCGAGAGTCTTTTCTTAGGAAGACCGGTAAGGAGACCATTGCAATAATCTATGTGTGATATAATGAGTGCATGGATTAGAGTTTTTGCAGTGTTGTGTGTAAGATATGGACGGAATTTGGATATGTTTTTTAGATGCATGTAACATGATTTAGAGACAGATTGTATGTGAGGAATAAAGGACAGTTCAGAGTCAAGGATGACCCCTAGGCAGTGAGCTTGTGGAGTAGGTGAGATTGTTAGGTTCTCAACAGTGATAGAGATATCAGGTTGGTAACTACTCTTGGCTGGTGGGAATATAATTAATTCTGTTTTGGAAATGCTGAGTTTGAGGTGGCGAGAAGACATTCAGAGACACGTTGCAATACTGATGGTGTGTCTCAAATATCTTGGAGATGGGACAGTAGCTTTACTGACTTGTAAGGGTATAAAAGCAAGAGGAGAGGTAGTGGAGTAAGAGGATGAGTAGTGTGTTGATACTTCATCCTCACTTGTGGGGTCAAAGGAAGAGAAAATGCCAATGGGCTCAGGAAAGGAAGTGAGCAGGTCACTGGCTGAGGAAGCTGAATGCCATTTTATCTTGGATTATGTCTTGTCCTTAAAAAAGGAAGCAAGTTCTTGTATTGTGCACTGATAATAGCTGGTGGTGCAGGAGGGTAAAGAAGTGATGTATTAAAAAGTTGCTTGGGGTTTATGGCATGAGAAGAGAGGAGAGATCCCCTCTGCACCAGTGCCCCAAGCGGCTTAACTGCATATGAAAATGCGGTAAAAAAAACAATAACGGACTGTTCCATCTCAGATATGTGAAGGCAGATAGCAAAATAAAGAAAATTTAAACATATACATATAAAGAAAAAAAATAGTTATTCCTTAGAACAGATCATTTACATATTATAAACAGTTGTGAGTTACGCAAGAGGAAGGAAATATCATTTTTAGTATCACTAATGGACCTCCCCCCAGCTTTGTATGTTGTACTGGTCCCACATCAGCTTCATAGACTGCACCAATGGATTTATTTAATTTCATAGACTCCGTGCCATCCATTCCAGCCTAGTGGCAGATGAATGTTTTGTCAGACCTGAAACCAGACAGAGAAACCAGTCTTGCCTTTCCTCTGCTTTAATCAGCATCGCCAGCATTTGATTTAAAGGGCCACTAAAAAAACAGTGTCTAATTGTTTTTTAAGGAATCTGTGAAACCTTTCTTCACACTACAGCACAGGCCAAACTTTGCACGAGACTGATTTAGGAATGAAGAGCCATTAGCAGAGCATGCTATGTCTCATACCGCTACGGAGGAAATGCGTCTGCCAAATGGTACTTTAGTTTAGTCTATGATATGCTCTTCTTTAATTTCTGTATAAAATAAAATTAAGATGGAAAAACAAATGGTAATTTCCAGACAGGACCTTCAAACCAACACTAAAAGTTAAGCACAGTTTTATAACAGCAAAGGGTCAGTTTTAGGTCATACAGTATAATATAGGAGTCAGTGTTGTATAGCATTTCATTTTCACAGAACCGTAGGTTCACGCTAAAGTTTAAATTACAACCACAGGTAAAACGACACCTTGCACTTTATATGCAATATTCTATTTACATAAATCTCTATTATATAACAAACAATATTCTGGAAACTATTTTTGGCTCACAAGGAAAAGCTTCTATATATAATGATATCTGTGCATATGTACATGCCTATACATATTAAACTCAATAACTTTTTCCACTCATATCTGGAAAAACCTCTGTATTCTGTTGATTAACTTTTTACAAGATTAAGGGCTTGTACACACTGGAGTTGAAAAACAGGCTAGTTAGTGTAGCTCAAACCTTATATGCCCTCACATTAGCAGAGCATCAGACGCATGATCATTACTGAGCCGCAACGCTTCCCTGCAGCATAGCACTCTAGACGTCATTGCATTATAGATATTGTGCAGCATTGTATTTTAAATCACAGGGCTCTAAATCAGTGGTTCTCAACCTCGGGCCTCAAATACCCGCAGCAGTGCACGTTTTCCAGGTCTCCACACAGAATCACAAATTAAATAATTAGCTCCAACTGTGGATCTTTTAAAATATGCCTGAATAATGAGTGCACCTGTGCACCTGCTGGTTTACATGGGAAATGTGCACTGTTTGGGGATACTTGGGAACCGAGGTTGAGAACCACTACTCTAGATCAGCATTTCTAAAACCCAATCCTCATGGAACCTTAAAGCGCGTATTTTCCAGATCATATAGCTTGATCACAGGTGTGTTCATTGACTGACACTATAGATCAGTGGTCGGGGATTTTTTTTACCTTTTACCCCAAAATATATTTAGATACAACGTTACCCCCTTGATTTATAACACACACACACAGCCATTATAAATATGCCACACACTGTGATGCCCATTACAGATATGCCACACACCATGATGCCCATTATACATATGCCACACACTGAGATGCCCATTACATATTATGGCACATAAGTGGCACTTACCTACATGCTAATTTTTAGGGGGTTCTTTCTGAATGCCAGGAGTTACATGCTCAATTCCAAAGGCTTCCTACTTGATGCCAGGGGCATCATACTCGATGCCACAGAGGTTTTATGCTTGTTGCCAAGGGGGTAGCAGTCTGACAGCTGGGTGGTAGGCTGCACGGCTGTCTTCAGAGCAGGTCTGCAGCAGCGCAGCATTGAAACAGTGGGACAGCCGAGCAAAAGCGGTGGGCTGCTTCCCGGCTGTCTACAGAGCAAGAGCGGGTCTGCAGCAGCTCAGAATTAAAACAATGTGACAGCCGGCATTATACACAGCCAATTCTCCGGGGCAGCCAGCATCTCAGGAGAACCTGCGCACGCCCCCGGAGTGATAAAACAGAGATCCCTGTAATGCCACGCCCCTTTGTATTAGGCCACACACCTTCTCAGGTGGCCATACCTCCAGCATGGGGGAATAATGCAGAGTGCACACCTGGTGGCACCACACCCAGTGATGCCTCTGACCCAAAATAAGTATCCTTACAGGATAATTTTGGATTAAAAGTTTTTTCCTTTCTAGTGAAATGAAAACCTATTAAGTAGAACACATACAAGATGAACTTAAAATGGGCGCTTATCTGTTCATGGAACTGGTCCAGGTATAATATCAATCCCAATGCGCTACATCTTAGTGAGAAGACTTTACCATGATGACTTAAACTGTACACACAACTTGACTCTCGTCAATTCATTTGACAAACTCTGATGACAGCTAAGGATTATTTAGGTGCATCCCAGGAAAATAAGTTAATACTGATGTAATCAACGTTTTTGTATTGACTACCATCCCATCCCTCAAGCTTCTATTGTCTCATCATAGCCATCTTCCTCAAGACTGTAAGCTTTCAGAAATAGGTTTTTCGCACCCATCAGCCCCATGTCTGTACCGTTGCTGTCTTGAATTTTTATTTCGATTTTTTTTCAATTTTACTACAATATTTTGTTATATTTCAATTCCATGACTTAAGAAAATAAGCCAAAATGCTATATACTATTTATATCTACTGTATACTGTTCATTGCTATAATAACACATTTCTGTATGTTACCATACAAATGGTGTACTTGCGGCCAAGCTTCAAAAGTGATAAAATGGAGAGTGATAAACAACCAGCCAATCAGCTCCTACCTGTTATTTTTCAAACCCAGTCTGTAACATGACAGGTAGGAGCTGATTGGCTGGCTGTTTATCACTCTCCATTTTATCACTTTTTGAAGCTTGATACATCTGGCCCATAATGAGGTATAAAAACTAAAAGCATAGAAGAATCTCTTTAACTGTTGTAAAAAACAAATATAATAATTGTTATTTATAATCCTTTGATAAATACTGCACTTCCACATAAAATGTAATAACTAAAAATCTCCAGATGAGTGTTACAAAGATAAGTACATCTGTAAGTAAATAAAGCCAGATGGCTCAGCAGAACATAGCGGTAGATGTTGTTCAATACTTTCATTAGCATGCAGAATAATATTTGCCATATGAATTTGGATAATGCAATAAATATGTTTTTTTTTTTACCCTAGATCAAACAAAATGTCAATAGAGATATAAATGTTTTGCAATATTTTACAAACATTCTTAATTAAAAGGAAGATACAGCTACAATGCACATTACTTCAGTAACATTTACAATTATGTAGGCAAAATGTTATAATCTGTAACATTTGCAGTTAATAGTTAGTGTCAGTACCAAGTTAATAGTGAAGTCAAAGCAGCATGTTTGAGCGGCATTCAGCTCAAAGCTGCCCAGTGTCTATGCCCCGGCGATGAGCAGTGAGCGCTGCTTTGCGCTCCCGCAACATCGTCGGGAAAGCCATTCATCTGCTGGTTATACTGTACCAGCAGATGAGCGGCTTTGAGGATGGCTTTGCATAGCACTGCGTTATGCAAAGCTGTCCGCCCCCTGCTGTCCACGCAGGGCAGGGGGAATGCCGCTCAGTGTGTATGCACTGAATGGCTCCCCCCCCCCCGTGAATAAAACGATCATCGCTGTCCATACACGCTGGGCATAGTCGCCCAGTCTCTATGGACCTTAGTGTTGGCAGTTGGCATTAAAAATGTATAGCTGATGCGTCTATTACAAAGTTTATTTTATGGCCATTCCACTTTCAAATAACTTTAAATTACGTGCTTATATTTACCTATCTGCTACTGTTTGAGGTCTTTTTAGTAAGACATGGGAATAGGGCTGATTACTGTCTCTGCTTATTACACAAGTGTGACCTGGCCAGTTTCGGATTGGGGCATGAAGGACTCACCGGGGAAAATGCAGTGGTAGGGTCCAATGAGATTACATGGTCAGGACTTCTTTATAAATATACAGTATAGTAAATTCTACTAGTGCATGTATGAAATGTGCCATATTAACCCCTTCAGTGGCAATCCAGAGAATTTTCCGGGCTGTGCCTCAGTGCCCAGACGGGCAAGCCCGGAAAATTCTCGGGATTTCCACTGTTTACAGCCGGGCAGCGTTGCTGAGTTCAATCAATGAACTCAGGCAGCTTCAGCGCTGCCCGGCTCCCTCCCCTCTTCGGTGCCTCCGGCTCCCTCCTCCTCCCCCCTCCCCTCCAGGTTTTGTATGAAGTCCCCGGCGCCAGCTTATGACAAGCCGGCTGCTGGGGACAGGGACACGGTGCGGAGGGGCGCAGGTCCGGGCAGCCGCTTATTGACAGTGCAGCTGCGCTGCCCGGACCTCGGGATGCAGTGGTGTTTTTTTTTAAAGGGAGCGCTTCCCATAAAAAACTCGCCTGAAGAGGTTAATGACAACAATGCAGTATAGAAAATACAACAAATATGTGTAATGTATAATTAATGTGCACAATTTGGTAGCCTATTGCTAGAGGAGGAGGATGGGGCCTCACAGGCAATGGGGCCCACCAGAGTTTCCCCACTGTTCCCCTATGGGCCAGTTTGATCCAGGACCCGACATTGTCAGTTCACACATACAAAGTGCACTGGAAGTCCTGTTTTCAGCTTAAATAAATAATAATAAAAACAAAATAATAAAATAAAAATAAAGGACCAGTATTTTAACAAAATCGTTGGCTAAGTGGGCAAGGCATAATTGTCAAGACTGCAGTTATGGATACAATACAATCCTCCATCATTCTCACTTTTTTCAGAAAAGTATTTTCATGTCTTCAGAATGGGTTGGCTGGGTTGGCATGCAAAAAATAATACCCCTTTCACACACTTTTATGCTCAAGACCCACAAATATACTTTTCCATAATACCTACACTCCCTGTAGTTCATTTTGGCTATGGCTCCTATTTTATTTTTATCATACTCTTCTCTCATCCTATATTGGTTATATATATATATATATATATATATATATATATATACAGAGCCAGATTAAGGTCTAAATGGGCCTGGAGCTGAAAATTATCAAGGGCCTATTATGCGCAATAATAGGGGTTGTGGCCAGCACTTAATAATGTGGGAGGCGTGACCAGTGTTCTGGTTGGGCGGTCTGCTCATGGGTCTCTATTTGTGTAAATACTTTCAACTAATTATATATGCCTGGAAAAAGCAGGAGGCTGGCATAGGAAAAATGCAGGGAGATATATTGGTGGGTGCCCTCCAAAAGGTGCACCCGCAGGATGCCGATGTCCTAAAATCCTAAGATACTTGCGGGGTGAGGCGGCACTCCAGTAATAAAAAGAATACTGAAAGACAAAACTTGATAGACAACATTTCAGCACCTTTTATGTGGTCATCTAAGTTTACCACACCATATACCGGGATGCGGTCAACATGTCGGTGGTCGGAATCCCAGCGGTCAAAATACCGATGCCAGAATCCCGACCACTGCAATGCACTTTGTCCCTTTATGGGTGTCCCCCGCAAGGAGGAGCGATCCACAGCCCCCCTTGTCGGCATTGCGGAGGTCGGGATTCCGGCATCGGTATTTTGACCGCCGGGATTCCGACCACCAGCATATCATACCGGACCCCATATACCCCTTATACAAATCATGCAACAAAAGAGTAACCCCTTTATATTGTACTTGCCTCTTAGACATTATGCCACATGGAATGAGCAACAATTCACACCGACTGAGCCAAAATTCACGTTATGTCACACAGATTAAGGCAAAATTTTGCCACATGGATTGAGCCAAAATACACACTATACCAAACAGATTAAGCAATAATGCACAATATGCTTCATAAACGGGCATTGCACGCCAAAGGTGCGCATTAAAAATTACACCATAATGCCCATTACATGTTAAGCCACACACCATAATGTCCATTAAGTATTATGCCAAACACCATAATGCCTATTAAAAATTATGCTACATAAGTGCTGCTTACGTATATGCTCATTGCCAGGGGTTACATGCTCATGGCCATGTGGGATTGCATGCTCATTGCCAAGGGGGAATACATGCTTGCGGTAACTGGAGGACAGCCGCCGTTGGGCAGAAATGACAGCCATTGACAGCCAGGCAGAGAGCAGGGGGCTGTCCCGCTGTATTCAGAGCAATGCAGGTCCCGGCTATTTGAAATAATACCCCTTTCACACCAGAAAATGCAAGGATTTACCCGGGCTGGCCCCTATTACACCAGCCTAGTTCCTGCATTTTCTGGTGTGAGGAGAGAAAACTACCCCCCCCCCCCCTTAAACTTTAGGGGTAGTTAACCAGCATTATCTTCGGAACCAACTGACCCATTTACATGTGGGCTTCGAATGATTTTCAAATGATTTTGGTCCTGTGAAACTGGGCCATTTGGTTCCTGAGAAATCTGTCCTCAAACAACATGAACAGCCATGAAATGACATTTCAAACATGAAAAAATCGGTTTACCCGCAATATCTCTAGAACCAATGAACTCATATGGACCAACCTGGTATCAAATTGAGTTAGACTGAGATCAACCTCGAGCTTCTGTGATGCCGTTGGAACCAGGTGGGGGTCGGAATAAGCAGGTCTCATGTTATCCTATGGGGAAAACGTTCCAGCTTTGCCTGGCGGTATCTCCGGTTCCCGGGGGGCTAGCAACGCGGGGCCATGCTTGTTGGAAAGCCCTGACCCTCAGCTATAAAATGGGCCTATTTAGAGAGTGGGCCTGGAGCTGTAGCTCCATCAGCCCCATTGTTAATCCGGCTCCGTATATATATATATATATATATATATATATATATATATATATATATATATACAGTATAGTTAGTAATGTATGTACAGTAATGTCTTTCTAATGTTGCTCCTTCTGACATTTATTTTTTGCTACCTTTACACTCTTTGTTTAAATGTATTGTCTTGTACTATCACGATGCAGTAAAGGAAAACGTTTTTGAAATAAATCAGTTATTTGAAAAAAATCTTCTAATAAAAAAAAAAAAATCTTTTTTTTTTTTACCAAATGCTATTGCTAGTGCTATTGCTAATGATGCAACAACAGTATAGGGGGAAAGCCGGCAGTACCGATAACGGAACTGTCCTAGTAAATAGGCTGTAAATAGTTTTTTCATCCTTTGCATGTGGAAATGTTGCAATAGAACCCCTGTGATGGTTAGTTTCTGCCTTTGATGTGACCACCAGGGGTAGCATGACTAGTTGACATTCACACCACAATCTGTTGTTAAAGTCTACGCTGTTAATTAACATTTAACCTGTCAACAATGGAATGTTTACATACATTTTTTTCCGAATTTTAGCCTAACGAATTTTGAACATTGGACCTTATTCTGGTCCGTTCACACAGCTGTTTGCGTTCGCACAGGGCCGGTATTTCATATGCATGCGCTGGGTGCGTGCGGCCACGGTGAACACACTGTTTGTTGGGTGCACGCACCCATCTTTGCGAACGGAGGTCGACATGACCTAATGTCATGTCGACCTAGACCCATGTCGACCTAGACCCATGTTGACCTAGACCCATGTCGACCTTGACCCATGCCGACCTTGCTGCACGTTGACCTAGTGGTGTGGACCCAATGCTTGTCGACCTAGTTGTTGTAGACCTAATGCCCGTATCCCAGTATATGTTTTTTGACTGATTCATTTTATACTGTATGTGTTTTTGATTTTAATAAATTGTGAATTTTTTATTGTCACTTGTTTCACACGTATAAGCACCACAGTGTACTCTTTTCTTCGTCTGCAATTTTGGGGTGGCATTCTGCCACCGTGGTGGCTGCTATTATACATCACACATTCGCAACCCCTATAGCTTTAGACAATTCCTGTTAGCTTTCATGGAGATGTGTTTGTTTTCCACTATGGTCTTGAAAATGTTATAAAATAACTTGAAGTAAATCATCTTGTCATCTTGTTCTAATAGCTTTCTTTTATTCTACAGGTGAAAATAGAAATGGGTTTGCATTACCCTTTTTTTTTGTTATAACTGCTATATTTTATATTATGTTTATTTGTGTTTAAAGTTACAATTTATATATGTTAAACAGAAGAAATAATAAAAAAAAAACTTGTTCATGTTTGAAGATATTTAAAGCACCAATATTTATCTTAGTATTGTATACACACGGTTCCCAAAGGAGAAATTAACAGCAGGGAGAAAATAAACGTCTCTCGCATTCTTGGTGCGCTGCAAATAGCTCTCAGCAGAGTTGGTCAAGGGACGGTTTATACATTAGAAGGGTTAACAGATGGCTTTTGGTCGGCCGGGACAGGTTGAGCCAACTTGGTTTAAGAGTTACCTCCCAAATGTATTGAGGGATTTACACCTATGAATCAAATCAGCTGGAAAGCAAACACATTCTGAACCAGCCGTAATGCCGTAAGGGCTGTCTGCTGAGCTTAATTACAGGCAACACCTACTAATTGAAGAATTTTCTACAATGTTGATAGACATAAAACTGGTCACATGAAATTGCTGTACATGTCAAATGACAATTTACTGCCAGTAAATCACAGATGTTATAGTTCTTAAAATTAATCTATTCACCATTTAAAGAGCATATGTGAATATAATTTTGTCCTCATTAGTAAATATAGTTGTAGAAGCGCTTTCTTACTGATAACACTTCGAAATAACAAATTTAAGGTATCACTTTTTACATTTATATAAAATGTTACTATCACCAGCAAAATATGTACATTATTCAGTTGGGAAAGGCTGGCAAATGTAATGATAGACTGGGGTTTGGTTACTGACAGGGAAGATTGGGAACTAAAAGTGGCCCTGGAAAAATTCCTAGAAAGGGGCCGCACGTGGGCAGTTCCAAATCAAATGTAGGTGGAGCCAACACCAAAATAGGAGGGATTACTACATCACTTCACCTATTATGAAGTGGTTTGTTTTAGCATGCTTGGCAGTCTAGTGACCCCAGATCTTTCCATTGTTATGACAAACGACATACCTCCATATTCCAAATAATACCCCACCTTACCCCATCTTCGACCCCAAAACTCCATCAAGCAGACAGACAACTCATTACCATAATCCTGTTGGGAGCCGCACCGCCGGCTGCCATGCACGGCGGACGGATCCTGGAGTGTGCGCTAAGCAACCGGGATGTCAGCGCACTTCCGGGTCCGAACTTCCGGCTGCCAATGCTAGGCAGCCGGGAAGCGTCTCCTCCCCGAACTTTCCGCTGCCAAAGCGGTTGCCTGGGCGACGGGGACGCCAGACAGCAGGGAAAATCAGCTTTGCAGCTGAGACTAGTTTAGGCTGGACAGGTCTCGGACCCAGTGATTGGACCCAGCCCTTTATAACTATTTCTCTGAGGGCAGTCCAACGCCGGATATAGAGTTTGTCTGAGGATCTGTCCTGACTTCTCTGTTAAGTATCTGGTCCCCTCTGTTACTACTGCCAGCGGTTAACCCTTATATGTTATTTATGGTTATCTTTATTTTTCACCAGTATCCTCAATCTTTCCATCATTTTTGTGTGAGCATGTATATTTGTATAGTATTGTTTGTTAAGACCTTTTTCTGCAGTCCTACCCACAGTGTCTTCCTTGCCCGGGACCCCTGTGGGGGGCTCCATTACTTGGGCCATAGATTCTGTCTCAGTGTGTGTAGCGTATTGTTACTCCTGTGATCCACCTCGTCTTTTGTCTTTGTTGTATATTATTCATCACCTCTATACTACAATTCACTCCGTACATTCCATTAGTTCTGTCCGTCTGTGTGTGCCTTGTCTTTGTCACGTACACTAGCCCTGTGGTCCACGTCCTTAGTGTAGTAGGCGTAGTTAGCTCTTTCTGCACCTCGTCTCTCATCGGTAACTCGCCTGGGTCGATGAGAGTTAAGCCTACACTGCCACCAGTCGACATATGTCCTAGAGGCATATCAGTACCTGTAGACGTGTCCAGTCTTATGGGAAAGGAGCTGTTATAGGCAAGAAGGCTCTCTGGTGTGCTCTGTGGGCTTAGGCCAAAGCGTACACGGGCAACTACCCAGATGATATCGGAAGATTCCTGGTTGGTACTCAGCACCATTAGCACCATCCTTCAGTCTTTTTGTGGTCTCCTCCTGGAAGCTCATTTTGGACCCCTTCACCTGCCATGGTGAGTATAGCAAATCACCCTAATATCACAAATATCCACATTGCTCCACAGTGGACCAGAAACACCAGAAAACATTTTTACACCCTCCGATAGCACTCATTCCCTTAAACAGATGTCACATGTCGGATGAGTATTTGCAGTGGAATCCTGTCCCTCACCACATTATTGACCCTAAAGATGACATATAAACACTATTTACTGAATTTAATTTTTTTTTCTAAATTTCTCAAAAATAAACTTTCACCTGCAAGATAATTCTGATACTCTATGGTGCCATGTTTTAAAAAACTTTGCTGCCTCCTGACTTCTCACAACAGGCATGTTAACACCTGTTAACTTTGTGGGGCTTATTTACTAAGATGGTTGTGCTATTGAAGATAGGATGCTGGTATGGTCAACCAATCCGATTCTATATATTATTTTCTAGAAGGTGCTAAATAAATAAGAAGTCGATTCTAACTGTTGTCCATGGAAACATCCAATCTTCAATAGATTTCCCATCTTCGTAAATAAATCCCTGTGTGTTAACAGGCATTAATGGGGTTATTGGGAATTAAAACAGAAACTGTGCCATTGTGTACTCATAGTCTATCAACGTGATAAGGGCAGTCGTATTCCCCGTGATAAGGGCAGTCGTATTCCCCGTGATTTCCGTGCACCAATGCAGAGAGTATAGTACATAGCTGCTGGGGTCTGTGTGTCAATACCCTGCACCCATTATAGATAACCTAATAGTGCTTTGTTAAAATTTGTGTAGGAGTTTGGGCTTCCACATTGATAACAGAGAGTTGTGTGATTACAAACACTGTTCCCATAAGGGATCCAGTGTAAGCTGGATCTAACAATGGCTGGCATTTGGAGATATTCCACAAATGTGTTACCTTTATTTAAGAAAAAAAATAAAAATAAACCATTAAATCTTCCTTTGCTTTTAGGCACCCAACAATACCATTAATCGGTGTCATATTTTGATGAATTGGCTGCTTCATTTTGGTTAGCTACTTTCTACACTCTACTAATTAGGTGACCAATTAGTGCAATTCGTGCCCGATTTTCCCTAAATAATACCCTGAAAATAAATATTGATAAACTATCAATATCAGTATTGATAAAACCAACCAAAAGAAAGCCCTGTCTGTTCTGATAAAAAAAACCAGAATGAATAATGGAATAAGTTACACAGAGCAGCTAGAAATTATTCTATTTATCCAACTGTGAAAACCATGAAATGTCACAACTGTAGTCCAGACACAAAGTCCAGACATGATGGTTTGATTGACAACTTTTGCAGTCGGATAGTTTGACCCCTTGAACTGACACATGACCTCTAACAAATACCTACAAACATCAATACATTGGTGTTCTTATTAGGTGCTATAAACTACCATAATAGATCTGCTATATTTATTTTATAGCAATTCTGCATGAAATACAGAATGTTACATAATCAAACATAGACAAAATGGAGAATTTAAACCCCTGGATCCAACATAAAGGAGCATACTGCCCCTTACCGCCCCCAAAAATAAATAAAATGAAGCCAGATAAATGTTTTCCTTATTAGTTCTCCAACATATATATTTGTTGAATAAATGACATTAAAAAAAATCCATTAAATATGGCAATGAACATTCATAGCCTTCAGAGGAAAGAAGAAAAAATCTGGTAGCTTTAACAAGTTAACTTGCTGCCAACATTGTCAATACTTGTTTTCACTGTAAGGCCTCGTACACAGACATTGTTTAAACTTGCAGTCTCAAAGCCTATAAAAGCAATTTAATGCTGATAGCTCGAAAATACTGTAGACGAATAAACTAGCACACACACAGATTCTGACAAGCGTTGGCTTGGATTCTCTTTACATAGAGTTTCCTGCAGCATACACAAGAGTTAACATTGTGTAACATACAATGAAGTTCAATGAGGTGAGAATGCTCATTAACTGGACTGCATGCTTAGTATACTATACTGCAGGAGAGCTTTGAGGTGCACTTATTAAAGTAAGGGGAAGGTACAAGTCTTCTCTACCCTTTAACTAGTGGTGTTTTACAATGCCTGTGATGTATGCAATGTCAATTATGAACGCAGTGGATCAAACTTTTGCTGCTGTGTATGCTCCGTACAATAGCGGCACTACACATGTGCAGTGACTGATTTGTGATAATGCACACACAGAGGATTTAGAAGTAAAATGAGTAACAGGCAGTCAGCGTTTGGGTGAGACTAGGTACTGCAGAACCCTTGTGGTGCCATATAAATAAACAACACTATTAATAACCTGGGGGTGTGGCTAAAGAAATGTATACATGCCAGGACTGTTTTATGGGCATGGCAAAATCAGCTGGAGAGCCCTTGCCATCTTTGAAGAGCAGCTCAGTCGGAGACAGCTTAAGGTGCCCATACACTAGTACAATTTGGGACGATTTCACCTAATCCTGAGGGATCAGGCCGAGAAATTTGCCCAAATCGGATGTGTTTGATGTCCCCATCGGGTCCGATGCGTGAAGCATAGGACCTGAGCCGGAGGTCGGACCGGCTGCCTAACCCACTTCCGATTTGGGCCCCCTCCCGGGGGCAGGGAGTGGGGTTGCATGCGATACATCGCATAAAAGGACTGCATGCATGCATGTATAGCATGCGATCCTGCCACCCAGGAAGATCCCAGGCTACTCAGGGGGTCAGATGGTCCATACACTGCTGCGCTACATCGCAGTAGTGTATGGATCCATTTAGACTTACTCAGCCAATCTGCAACCAATGTTAGATTGATCTGAGATGTTTCCGCTTTCTTACTTAAAGATGTATGTTAGGTGAACACAGTGGGCCTCTCATCTGTGCATATATGGGGTGTGCCAGCGCTAGCCGTTCCAATGATTAAGACAAGACAGTTTTTAATGATTAATAAATTCTAACATACTAAATGTACATCTAACATATATCATAAAAGCATATATGATTAAAAAGATCAATATAGGAGAGAATACTCAGAATTGAGAATTTGAGCAAATTGGAACCTCCAACTTTTGGAAATAATAGGATTCTGTGATCAATTACCATCCGTTTGGGTCTGCTGGAATATTGTGAGTCCAGTAGAAGTGACTGCAAGTGTCCTTGGGTGCCCTATGACTCCATGATTGTGAGTCATATCCTACATTCTCTGAACATGCAGTCTAATTTTTACTATATTGTAAAAAAACTGCAGGTTCAGCAGGAGGCCAGGTGATATCACTGAACGATATCGTTAACAATATTGTTCAGTGTGTATGCACTATATTGTTTGCTTGGGAGCTCCACTGATATCGGAAATGTTATTGCACGTGAATCAGGCCCAGAATCATGGCACCCAACACAAATCAGAAACAATTTTGACACATAAAGTTAAAACTGAGGTTACTAGTCCAGCAGTTCACCTCACATGTGCGCCGCTGCATCACTTTGATTTTATCTCTGTAATTGAAAACCCAAAAGCATATTATAAATCTGGATCCTGTTAAGCAACATTAAAAGAAAAATGACATGCTCGCTTCTACCCATGGTGCATTAAGCACGCAGGTCCTATTTTTAAAGCAAGCACTGTACAACAATAAAATGGACTCTCTCCATTTCCTTTGATATAATGCTTGTTCTTTTTACATGTTTTATTGGATTACAGGCAGGGAGTATAATACTGCTTACACATGAATTGTTGGTCCCTTTGTATATTTGTGGTACAGACCATTTTTCCGCTGTATGCGTCTCATGATCTCATGAGCACAAGTAGAAATTTGATCTGGGAATATACACTGTACATGTAAAAACAATGTGATATGGGATATTTAAAGCTTTAGAAGTTTTATATACCAGTTACCCCTTATTGTGTTTCAATCACCTACAATTGTGATTTAGGCACACCTAGATCATCAAATCATTCCCATTTTATTTTAATTCCTGTTTTAGCGGCAGGTTATGGGTGGTTGGATAATTTGGTGCTAGTCAATTCCAAGTCTTTTTTAAATTCTAGAGCTAGAAGGTTAAAGTTACAAGAGATGGTTCCATAGTTGATTGATAGCAAAAGATGCTGGTACTATTTATACCAGTTCAAAATGTAATGTTTTGGTTGAAGTATATAAAACAACTTTTCGGACTGCCCGAAATTTTATGTGCCATTCACAGATTCACTGTATTCAGGGCCATCTCACCTCATTCACAAACTGGACAGCTGCTGGGGCCATGTAACTTCTAGGGGTCTTCAATAATCAGGGCCTAGTGGGCCTGGAGCTGAAAATGTTCAAGGGACTATTTTGAGAAGTGGAGGAGATGAAGCCAAGGCCATACACTATATGCCCCAAGGTCTCCCTAAATATATAAAAGTGCAAACATTTAATAAATGTGTAAAATAAAAATGCAATCTTAATACTTAGGATTTCTGGTTACTGATGCGGCCAGCTGGGTTCTGTCAGGAGATAATCATGCTGTCATGATGATGGTCATATTTGTATGTGGAGGCCTGGTGCTACAGATCCATTTACACCATTGTTAATCTGGCCCTGTCAATCATGGGTGGGCTTGGGGAAATCTGCAACCCAAGCTGGTACCTGACAAGCTCCTTGGAGGCAGGTAGAGAATGTTGCTCAGCCACTCTGATTGTAAGTTACACACAAGCAAAGCAACAAAGCAGTATTCTCTACCTGCCTCACAACCTACAGGTGAGAGAGTGCGCTATACCTGCTAATTTATCCCTCACCCATACCAACATTGTGTACATATCCTATGTGTATATTCTCTGCGTGCTTGGGTGGGTTTACTCTGGGTTCTTCAGTTTCCTCAATAATAATAATAAAAAAAAGATAACCTTATTGTGTGTGTACATGGGAAGACTAGATGGGACACATGGATCGCAATGTCCATTAACTCTATGTTTTTATGTACTGTACCCTGAGTCGTTGAGGAGGTCCGCAGCAGCATTGTCAGCAGTACTAATAATGAGTCAGACACTGGCTCATTACTCTATGTTGCAGGTGGCAGGGGGCTGTAGCAATGCCAGATGAGGCAGTCTGGTAAGCTCCACCTATCCTCCAGTGTCATTCCTCCTTTCTTACCTACTCCTTCTCTCTGATGCTGGTTGATCCCAGGGGGGAAATTTACTAATATGAAAAACCTAGTTTTTCGTATTAGTATTTTCCCTACGACTGCATACGACTGTTTCAGTCGTATGCAAAGTCGTGTTCCGGAGGGGGATTTACAAAGCAGTCATATACGACTGCTTTGTAACCCTCCGATGTCGTAGAAATTCGTATTAGCAGCCGTATATACGGCTGCTAATACGAATTATTTGTAGGCAGTCTGCACGGATCAGTCAGATCCGTGCAGGCTGCAAGGTGTAAAAAAAAATTAAATAAATAAATAAAAAAACAAAAAAACCGGCGTGGGGTCCCCCCCACAGCCGAAACCAGCACCAGGCTGACAGAGCCTGGAGCCGGTAATTAAAAATCAGGGAACCCGACAAATAGGGGTTCCCTGATTTTTAACAACCAGCCCCAGGCTCCTGCTCTGGGGCTGGTTCCCAAAATACGGGGGACAAAATTACTAGGGGTCCCCCGTATTTTAAGAACTAGCCCCAGGCAAAACCAGCCAGCAGGGTAATGCCACAGCCGGGGGGAGACTTTTTATGCAAGTCCCCCCGGCCAAAGCATTAACCCTACCGACCAGTCAGCCTGGCCAGGGGCCCTGGGGGAGTGGGGACCCCCCCAATAAAGGGGTCCCCCCCCTCCAGGACTTACCTGACCAGGCTGAAGCCTGGTGCTGTCCTCGATGCCCCTGGGCGGTGGGCATCGAGCTGATAGCGGTGTAAAAAATAGAACAAACGATTGTTTTTTACTGTGGCACTACAAGTGCCAGCAAGCCTCCCCAGCAAGCTGGGACTTGGAGAACCACAAGTCCCAGCCTGCTGGGCATTAAAGGGCCCGCTGGTTCTTGTAGTGCCACAGTAAAAAAAATAGTTAAATAAAACACACTGACACCCATTTTAAATAAAAGTTTAATACACACATTACACACATACTGATACTTACTTATCTTGATCCCGTTGGTAGGTCGCTGGCTCCGGTGTCGGCGGCTCCGTGTCGGCGGCTCCGTGTCGGCGGCTCCGGGGACGGCGTCCTGTCCGAGGATAATCCATGTTGGACCTGTGGAAGGAAATCCTACTCACCCAGGTCCTGCATGGGTGGTCTTCTTTCTTCATCTGTCGACATCCAGGTCTTCTGACAGCTGCTGACGACTTCCAGCAGCTGTCGGCATCTTCCGCGACGCTCCCCGGCTTTCAGAGCCGGAGAGAACCTTCCTCTTCGGCGTCTGGGCTCAGAATGAATTCTGGCCAATCAGGAGCCGCCTAGCCGCCTAGCGGCCAATCAGGAAAGGTTTTTTTTTTAATTTATTTAATTTTTCTATTTTTTTACACTGAAGCCTGCACGGATCTGACTGATCCGTGCAGGCTAAAACGCAAATAGAACAGGAAAATGGTGTTCTATTTTCCTGTCGTATTTGCGTGGGTGTTTTACACCACTAAGCAGCCGTATTATCAGTACGGCTGCTTAGTAAATCAGAAACCACCATTCTTTTGAATGGTGATTTCTGTCGTATCCTATCGATGGTGTAGACATTCGTATTTGTAAATACAAATACGAATGTTCCATCTTTAGGACTACGAATTGTTGTATTTTTGGGATTGTAAATCCCGAAAATACAAATTCGTAAAAAAAAGGTGTATTTCTCCCTACGAATACACCTTTTTTCTACGAATCCATTTTGGTAAATGTCCCCCCAGGGCTCTGATGTCATGATCTAGTGTCTTGCCCTGGTGCAAAATCCAGAGGAGAGGATCTAGTTTATGCCAATCATGTCAGACATGCCAGTCCTGGTCTCCCCCGTCACTCATTCAGCCCAAGTTTTTTCCCAGCTTTGTCAGCTTTGTGCACAAGGATTGGTGACTGGTTGAAAATTGGTTATTCACTCACAACACTCCCCCATTTCTCAATGTCCCTCTCTTTATATTTCTCTCAATGGCCCTTATTCTGGTTGGTGCGGTAATATCCGCGTGCGTTCGTGCCGCCGATGTTTTGTGTCTGCGCATGTGCTGAGGCGTCTCTGCGCATGTGCGAGCGGGGCGTACGGCCAAATCCCGCATGAAATGTGAACACTCCGAACAGGGGGTGGAGAGGGGCGTGAAGGGCTATTTGGGCTCATTACCATATGCATACGCCCCGCGTTTCATGGGCGTTCCCATGCAAACGCTGGGCGTACGTATGGTAATGCGGCCGTGACGCACGTGTAGGGGGCGGACATGTGACAGCGCCAGATGTCAGCTGCCCGCCCAGATCCCTGCTTTTGCACGGAAAAATGTCCGTGTGGTCTGAGGTTGCGGGAGCTGGTGGACCACTCGGTCCTGGTGGACCACTCGGTCCTGCATTCGATGGTCTGCGACCATCGAATGATGGGGGAGGTTCCCTGAGATGGAGGAGGCGTATTCCATGAAAAATACACGTGCGGTCTTTTCGGCCAGCTTCTTACCGCGTACGGACGGAGTTGGCGATCCGTATGGAAGGCGGGGTTTCGCACGCACGGTCCTGGCCGCATATTCGGATCCGGCCGCACCGATCAGAATAAGGGCCAATGTCTCAATGTCACTTTCCCTCTATCCCTCACTTTCACTTGTCCCTCGCTATCTCTTTCCCTCTCTTTTGGGCTCCCCTCACTTTCACTCTCCCCCATCTCCCACTCTCTCTCAGCTTTCATCTTATACCCCACTGCCTATCTCTCACAGCCAGATGTTTCAAGCTTCAAAAAGTGATAAAATGGAGAGTGATAAACAGCCAGCCAATCAGCTTATAACTGTCATTTTCAAACCCAGTCTGTAATATGGCAGTTAGGGCCCAATTGGCTGGTTATTTATCACTCTTTTTATCACTTTTTGAAACTTGAGACATCTGGCCCTTACTTTCTCTTTCTCTTTCACACCTTATCTCTCTCCCTTCTCCCTTCCCTCTGTTTGCTAATTCTGTGTCTTTTACCGCAAACTGTAGCTGGGTAAAACACTATACAGCTCTGTGAGTATTCTTTCAGCAGTCTGCCTTCACTGCCTCTACTGAGGTGCCAATACTGTAGCTGTGCCTAACAGAACTCTACAATGTCATGCGCTTGACATATCTGCTTATATTGAATTATCTGAAGACACAAAGTTGCAAGAAAATTAAACAATTTTACTTGCACGGTAAAGCTGGATAGTTCGTGGATGGGGACAGCTAGAGATGAGTGACAAGTCTGTTTGCCTATACCCACATTAGTCTGTGGAATTTCATAAATAGGCATGCACTGTTCTGTGATTCTACCTATCAGTTACTGTACATAGTGGCTGGAATTCCAACCCCATCACAAAGCACAGATTACATGAATTTACTATGGTCTATAGACTAAAAAAAAAAAAAATTTTTATAAATAAGATTGATAAATTACAAGTAATGGGGGTTTTCAGTCATGGCCACTATTTCTATCAGGGTAAATAGCGTTGCAGCCTATTCATTGCTACCATTTCCAACAGCGTAGAAGGGGGATTCCGACAAAACAGATACGACTTTAAAACAAATTGGATCTGTTTTGTCAGAAAGGACCACAGACTGTCAAATTCACGGCCGTTTTTTGACAATCCGCAGCCTTTTTGCTGACAAGTCCACTACTTTCTACACTCAACAGGCTAAACATTCTGCCTGTTGAGTATCTGTCAAGTAGAGCGAAAATGGCCGGGAAATCCGACTGTTGGGACGTTCCGACAGTCGGAATCCCGGGTTGAATACCATCCTTAATCTGTAAATTACTACAATTACAAATATACACTATGGCAAAACAAAAGTTGAACTCTAAGAGAATATCACAATGATTATGATTATTATAATAATTAGTATTATTTTCAATAAAGGTTTTTTATTGAAATCACTAGAAGGAAGCACACAGGTTGCACAGAACCATCATTGACATCAAATAAAATAGACAAAAGCATGTTAACCACAAAGCAAACAAAGTAGGCACCAGTTTCTCAGGGCGATTAGTGATAAGAATAACAATAAAGAAGGGTAAAATAAAAGAGGGAATTTAGAACAGAAATTAAAGATAGGAGGAAACAAATGGGAGAGGGGAAAACCACTCAAAAAAGGATTGAAGAAATAATGAGGTTGTTATGTGAATTAATGACCACCCTGAACATTATAAAGGTAGGAGGGAGAATCTTTAAACAGGAGCAAAGCACTAAATTTTCTAAATTTGGCAGCTCTTATCTTAAAAATGTCACCTGTAGTCATATACATAGCACCCCAATATGATAAACCTTTTTTTTTATGAGGATATCAAAAAAATTTTTTAGCAAAACAAAATGACCAGTCACTAACTTGCAAGGATCACAAAGGAAATAGTAGTGATATCGCTGAAAATGTAAAACAGTTAAAAAATATTTTAAAAATGGAACATCCCAAACGGAATGGAAAATACATAGAGAAAAACTTGACTTTACAGAAATTGTCACAGGTACTTCGGGGGTTATTCTGGTTCACTCGTTCTGGCAAATTCTTTCTTAAATGGACAAAACCATGTGCACTGCAGGGGGGCAGATGTAAAATGTGCAGAGAGAATTAGATTTGAGTGAGTTATTTTGTTTCTGTGCAGGGAAAATACTGACTGCTTTATTTTTACACTGCAATATAGATGTCACTTTGGAGTAAAACCCCACCCAAATCGTACTCTCTCTGCACAAGTAACATCTACCCCACCTGTAGTGCACATGGTTTTGTCCATTTGAGAAGGAATTTGCCAGAAGGAGTGAACTAGAATAACCCCATAGTTTACCTTTCAGCACTCGTGGGAAAGCATGTAGCAAACCAACAGTCACAACAATGGTGCTTTACCTAGTAATATCACAAATGGTAGTCTGTTTAGAAGAGCACATGGCAAACAGTTAAAGGGACAGCTGTAGAAAGACTAGCATGGATTGATGGGAACATTTCAAATCTGAAATTACATTAGATGTAAGTCAAAGGTGCATTGTTTTCTTCTATGAAGACTAAGAAAGACAATTGAAGTGTAAATATAGTATAACCGACTAGTCACCAGCCTGTTAAAATGATGGAACAACAAAACAGTAATGTTATCACCGGTGGATGGGCACACCTGAATGGAGCAAAACTTGAATTGGGCACCATCTAATGAACACTTGAATAACCGCCATAGAGGGGTGGAGCAGAATTAGGCTTTTATTTTTATGTAGGATTACTATAGACATACACAGCAGGAGTGCTTTAGGGAGGAGGAGGCCCGTGTGCAGAATTCGTTTGGGACCCCTCCGCTTTAGCCAACAGCACTGAAGGCTATAGGCATTAGGGTCACTAGGGGATCCTAGTGCTGTCCCAGAGTCTACTGCAAAATGTCTGCCACACTATTTTTCTAGCAGTGCTGCTATTGCCGACGTGGGACTCCAGAGGGTAAATATTGAAAAAATTGGTGCCAAGTGTGCAGTGTGGGCCCCTATGGACCCCAAGGGCCTGTGTGCACCCACTGCACCCATTATAAATATGCCAGTGCATACACTCATATTTTATCACTATTCTCCACTTACACTCAATCCACATGCACACTACAGTATACAACCCGGTGGTAAATTGAGTGTACACACTGAACAATATCAGTAAACATTATAGTTCTGTGACATTACTGGGACCCATTGAACATGCGGGTGGTTAGCTATATAGCCAAAGTAACCTACATCTTCAGCCGAAAGGGGGAGTCATTAATGAACGCGCATCTCTAACTATATTGATTGTACACACTAGAACAAGCATGGCTAAACCCCCATCATGCCTTGCCCACAGTTTTGCTATTAGGGAAGGCTAAAACTGTGGCAAGGCATGCTGGGATGTGTAGTTTCACAACAGCTGGAGGGCCATAGTTTGGACATGTCTGCACTAGAGGATATCTTAAAAGATATCGCTTAGAGACCCCTTTCTGAGCAATATCTTTTAAAACATTCTATAGTGTGTATAAGGGCATCACAATTGAAATGTGGAAATCCCATCCAGGCTGATATCTGCTTGTTGCCTTGCTATGTTTATCATGTATCACAGCTCAGATGACATGTCATGTACTTGCACTTAGGCTGTTATTTATAAAATGCTTTTCCTATCCGTGGTCAGGCGTATGTGACTGCAGTCTGAAAGGAAATGCTTATTGAGTAGCAATTATAATATCACTGATAACATTATGCTACTTATATGTGACCTTTACATTACTTCCACCCTATCTGAAGGAGAAAACCTATGTCACTGGCTTTCCTCCATGTGTTTCCAATGCACAGAATACCACAGCACTGCGAATATGAACAAGCTGAAATAATATTCTAGATGGCACTTTTCCCGTTTATACCTCAGAAACTGCAGCCTGCTCTCTGTTCATTTCACTGGTGCTAAAATCTTACAAATCGTGAGGAGGACTACTTTAAACACACTGGCGCCAAACTATTAAAGCTTAACACCTTTCTTCCTAATAGTACAGCGAGACTTTTTATGAGTCCTATTTCTACTGTAACCACATTTTACGCTAGGAATATTCTGCACTAGTTTAAAGAAGAGTTTATCTCATATATTTAATTAAACACTAATAAATAAATCCTCGCTTATCCTGTATAACAGAAGAAATATTAAACATTATATGAGTAAAACACAGACTACCCAAATGCTAAACGGATGTATGCTTTAGGATTGTATAAAACTAATAACCATTCAGATGGTAGGGTCTGAGTTAAATCTTTCTAGGATTGTAACACTGAATTAACTCAACCCCAAGTGCAGAACTAGCGGAGAGCCGTCTGCTTGTCTACTGGCCTTAGAAGAACTTAAGTCTGGCATACTCCATTTATTTCCATCAAAACTGTGCTTTTCAATCCCCAGAGTCAGATAATAATACTGGAAGCAGAAGTCATTCACAAGTTCATTTTGGCAAAGACTGCATAGCTGGAAAGTTTCTCAAGTCGCAGGTTAAAAGCTTGCAGACATCGTCCAGGAAGGGCACAGTTTAGATAGATGGCATAAATATACACATTTTTTCATCAAGCACATTCATCAATGTTTGTATGTATCATCATCATCATCTAACTTAGATTATAAAATTGAGTCAGGGCAGTGGCGTATCCAGGTTGGGTGCAGGGGGAGATGACCTTTGCTGAAAAACTGTAAGAAAACGCACCTAATGTATGCACAGGACCAATGAGCAGGCAACCATGAACCTGCGTGCTGAAGACAAAACCTATAATCCCTTCTGCTTGTGTCTGGCTGAGCTGCAACTTTGATCTTTTCATTAGTCCAAGTGGAAGTCCAGAAGACACCATTTGCTTTGTGGCTGTGTGCAGGTGTATGCTGGTTTTGATTTAGGTTAAATGTCTGTGTTTGACTAAGGGGCTATTGACCTGCAACCACTGACTACGTGAAAGGCCTTTTAAGTCTGCAGTGCAGAGGCAGAACTCTGGGAGGCAATGGAGTCATCTGCCGCCGGGCTCCTGCTCCCAAGGGGGGCACCTCTCCTCCCCTGTGAGTTTGAATTAGCTAATTGAAAGCCGTTGATATGGCTTCTGTGGCTGACTTCTTCTAGAAGGACCATAGATGTCACACTTTTCATTCTAAACATAATATCCATAACATACATACACGCATACATATATTTATATAAGATGGTGTGTGTGTTGGGGGGGGGGGCACCAATATTTATCTTGCCTCCGGGCAACTGGGACAAACTTACACCACTGCCGCAGTGGATGCGGGAGGCTGGAGAAAAATCTCCATCCCGTAATGTTAGGTTTGGTACACATTTGACAATATATTGTCCAATATATTGCTCTAATGCAGTTTGTAACAAATCAGCCATATCATCTAGTGTGCACTTCAGGGGGTCGTTTGTGCACTTCAGGGGGTCGTTTGCTGGGTCGTCTCGTTGGGTATGCTGCAATCCCAATGTGACGATCCTGGCATCTATGGCATGCATACTAAATGCGGCCATGAACAGTACAGTACATTGAACAATATATCATTCATAGTCTATGACCAATTGATATACTGTATCTTTATAACTCAATCTCACATGTTAAACTGAAGCTGCTGTACTACTTTTTGGTACAAATATTAGAGCAATATCACTTTATATTTAATTCATAGTAGATACATAATCATAGTAATGACTACTAGAGTTTTTAACAAAATGCTGTAGTTATTTGATCTTACAAGTCATTTGACAACATTTTTAAATATATTGCTCACATATTTGGGATTCAAATAAATAATAAAGGATTCCTGAATTTTAACCTACTATTGTAATAAATTATGCATTCCTATTAAAAAGACTTCTGATTGTTTCAATTTAGAATACTTTTTTCTTTATCTCTTAATTGGTATATAAAATATTGCAGGAGCGCCATTCAAAATTAATGCTGTTGATTGAGGAAAATATAAGGTACTAGTGTATTATCACGGCGACCGTCTGCGCAACCTAGTTGGTGTAGTCAGATCGCATTGCATGCAATTTGCGCTCGATGCGATGGTACTTGTGTAGTGTCGCGGCGCCACTGCCCGTGGATCGCATTGCATGCAAATCTCATGCGATCGCATGCGATGTGATTTAGCACCTCCCACTATTACTTAGCACACCCCCACTATTACTTAGCACATCCTTACTATATGCGTCCTCTTGACCTGTTCATACCCCCACTATCCAAGTTGGTGTGGAGTTGATCTTATAAAGTGTGGCAAGCGCTGTGAGCCACCGAGCCGGAAGCGTACTGAGCACAGCGAGCTCCACAAGGGGATGCAGAATACATGTCAAGTAATCCGCGTCCCCTCACAGGGCTCGCTGCGCTTGCCATGCTTCGGGCTCGGTGGCTCGCTGCACTCTTTATAACACACTTTATAAAATCAACTCCACACCGATGTGGATAGTGGGGCTATGAACAGGTTGGGAGGATGCGTACCACGTCCCCATGCGGGGCTCGCTGCTCTCGCCATGCTTCGGGGTGGCGTGGATAGTGGGGTAGTGCTAAATCGCATTGCATCACATCGCATGAGATTTGCGTGCAATGCGATCCACGGGCAGGGGTGCCGTGAAACTGCACAAGTACCATTGCATCGCATCACACGCAAATGGCATGCGATGCAATCCTACTACGCTGAATAGGACACTACGTTAACTACTTAACGGGTGCTGTGATAATACACAAGTACCAAATATAACAACATTTATTAAAAAATAATATTGGTCTGCAAAATTAATACAATGAGCAAGCACAATATGATGCCGAACCAATATACATTTATACAACATGCATATCAACCATATGACCATAAAGATGCATTTCCTCAGCTTGCATTTAAACTACTGAAAAATGTGACTTTCTCAGCGAGGAGAAAGAATAGTGTTTCATCAAGTAGCAGGCTACTGGGAATATACTGTACTTTCGGATTATGGGCCAGATGTATCAAGCTTCAAAAAGTGATAAAGTGACGAGTGATAAAAAACGCCTAGCCAATCAGCCCCTAACTGACATTTTTCAAACCCAGTCTGTAGCATAACAGTTAGGAGCTGATTGTTTGACTGTTTATCACTCTCCATTGTATAACCTTTGAAGCTTGATACAACTGGCCCTATGGCCAGGTAGAAGACACACAAGAAAGTCTGTGAAAAGGTGTATTCTTCAAGAATAACTGTATGTGTGCACCATTGTATGTACAGTATATACGGTACTGCAAATGTAAATCTGCTTTGAAACAATAAACATTATGATTTCCAAACTATTTTATCATTTATTTATGAAATAAGAACTTTATAAATACCTGACCTGATTGTTCTAAATGAGTTATATTTTTTTAATTACCATACACCATACACTAAATATAAAAGATCACCTAGGAAAATCTTGGAATCCAGATGATAGCTCTACAATATCTAGGTTGACATAAAAAGATCGACATGCACAATGTCTACATTGACAAAAGGTTGATACAAGCGAAGGTCAGCATGAAAAGGGCGACATGAGTTTTTCATGTTTTTTCCATACCTTACCACCCCCATGGACTGTGATTGGGAATAGTAAAGTGTTCCTAGCACAGTGGTAGCTGAGGGATGAACTCGTCTTGAAGCATGGCGAGTGAAGGGATCCTTAGGGGTACGAGCGAAACTAGTTGGGGGTCCACATGCTCTGGTATGGACATTGATACCAAAAAAAAGAAAAAAAAATCATGTTGACTTTTTCATGTGTCAATCTTTACCATGTCTATGTTTTCCTTGTGGTAACTTTGGTCAAGGTTGGCATTGTGCATGTCGACCTTTTTTCAATGTGTACCTTGTTCATGTCGACCTTTTGGTGTCACATGCACTGTAGACATAGACATTGTCAAATTGTTAATATAGTTTTCCTGGCACCATATCAAGTGTCACCAGTGGCTACATAGGAGAACATTTGTCCCCCTCAGATGTACTGCCAAAGGAAAAAATGTGCAATTCTTTAGCAGCTGATCTGGATTGGCTCGCTGCCGGGCCCCTCCAACAAGCACTACCCTGGTAATTAGGCTATGCTTCCCCTCTCAGCACCCATACAAAGCAGGGGCAAACGCAGGATTTTCAGAAGGGGGTTTCCAGAGGGGCGGAGCAAAGCACGGAGATGGACACTTAGGTGACCCAGTAAATGCCAGGTCAGTTAAAGTATTATAGATAGACCAAATGTATATAAATAATAATATAATATATATGTAAGGGCAGCGGATCTGAACTATATGTGGCACAAAAAAAAAAAAACTGTGAAATGAAAACTGAATGCTGGACTTAACCTTCCAATAAATGTTACTTGTTTTTATTCATTTTATTTGATTTATTGTATGTAAAGCCACAGAGTGGTATACTTAGCGCACCCCTATCCTTTCTCCCTTTCTATCCTATCCAACCTGTACCTTTATTGACAGCAAGGTACGATAGAGGTGCTGCTCTTTGAAGCGCATTATTGCCGCCACAACCTTCTGTCCATATATATATATACACATACATACACATATATACATACAGGGGCGTCAACAGTAATGTAGACCTCTGGGCATAGCAATGTATTGGGGCCCCTACCGATCCTCCAGCGGTAGGGGTGGGGGAAGCTTTGATGTCCCCCAGGTGGTAGGGGGTATATCAACCGCTCAGCATGTAGGGCCTGGATCAGTAATTTCCACTAATTACCCCTTTACTGCACAGATGGTGGGAGATGGGGGGGGGGGGGGGGAGAAGGGGGCATTGGGCTGAATGAAGGGGCCCTGATACATAACTTCCAGGGTGGTAGAGGATGTTTAATATGCAGAGGAGGGGTGTATAGTGGAGTGGGCTTATTATTCATAATTTTCTGGTGGGAGGACAGCTTGCTTGACTGCAGATATCTCCAGTTCCCGGAAATAGATTTCTTAGATTTTAATGGAATTAAAAACTAGAGAATCCCACCTACCAAATGGTACTAGGGGATCAGAGTTCAGGAGGCAGAGCAATCTGCCAACGAGTATATAAAACTACATACCAGGTGTGTGGAGCTGGAGCAGTAACCAGCTGCTGGAAGACAAAACCTGAAATATCTGACTGGGAAGAGCAATTAACAGGCTTGGATGGGGATCACTGCTTTGAAGTCAGATATCTCCGGTTCCCAAGGCCCGATTTTTAAAATTCTTGTACCCATGGAAAGAGGGGCCCTTAGACTCCTGGGGGGTTTCTGGGTACTTAGAAATTCCCCCTGCGTGCGCTACTGCAATGAGTACCATATCCGGTACTTGTGTATTATCACGGTGCCCCCTATTTCCATCGCAGGGCATTGTACGATGAAAAGTAGCATCGATGCGATTTTACCCGTTTTCTAATTGTACAGGCACCCAGATGCCTTATTACCATGTTAAATGCCCCCCCAGACCCGATTTTTAATTGTATACCCACCCTCATGGGTCATGAGTATGTGAAATGCCCCCCCATTGTTAACGTCACTCCACTATGAACGCCAACCCGAAGCGCACGCGTCCTCCGACCTTTTTATACCCCCACGATCCACGTCGGCATGGAGTTGATTTTAGAAAGTGTGGCGAGCGCAGCGAGCCTCCGAGCCCAGAGCGTGGCGAGCGCAGCGAGGGGACGCATATACCTGTGAAGTAATGCGCGTCCACTCACCACGCTTCGGGCTCAGTGGCTCGCTGTGCTCGCCACACTTTATAATAACTATACAATAAAAAATCGGGTCTGGGGGTGCCATTTAACATGGGACTCAATGGGAAATCGTGTTGCATCGCATGCCATTGTAATGACATGCGATGTGACCCGATTTTAAAATTGTATACTCAGCCCGGGAAAAGGCTGAAATCGGGGCCATCGCATGCCATCGCATACCTTAATTGGTGGTATGCGATGCGATGGGCGCCGTGATAATACACAAGTACCCCATATTCTTCTATCTCAAATAACATTGGGCCTTATTCAGACCTGACCCATAAGCTGTGAATTCATTGCCTGAACGATTATCGAATGACTGCACATGTGGGAGAACTCCCTGAGATACAAACCAGCATCTTCTTATATTCTCTGGCCGTTCCCATGTTGACAGATGGACAGCATTTGGGGATGGACCCCCGGCCGTTTAATGGGGGTGACAAGAATATATATAAGCATGGACACCTGTTTTCAGGGAGAGCCTCTGACGTTAGCTCCAGCCCTGATCAGCCGGTTTCATCGCAGCTGCCGAGTAAGTTCTGGTCTACTCAGACACGGAGCATGAGGAAATCCTCTGATTGTGAGTGGGCTGCAAGTGGAGTTGTCTATTATCGAAGCCCATTCGCAGGCTTACACAGGGGCGGGTTTTCACTCTGGCAGGGTGGTGTCCATGTGATCGCAGGGCTCTGCTTTTCAGCAGCTCTGCGATTGGGTCTGAATCAGACCCATTATTTGTTGTCCCAAAATAAAATATATTTTCAGTATATGATATAATGCAGCACCTTCAATCTACAATAAAATTAATACGGCTCAAATCACAAGGCTCTGTGAAAGTATCCAACAATGATATCATTTTGGGAAGAAATCAAAGGCCATGCTAGTAATACTAATAGCACAAATCTTAAATCTGGATCAATAGACATTTTGTACTTTCAATCCTGTATTTTGGAAATTCTTCCAGATATATAAATTGGCTCCATAAATCGCTCTTAAAGCCAGAATATCACATTGGAATCTATAGAATGTTCTACACAAAGCTATATTTTAGGTCAAGTGTTGTGAGCGGTTAGAAATGGTTAGTGACTTGCACATAACTGGTGTGGGTGGAAGAGCAGGTCTCTAGAGAGATGTAAAATTAATGTAAGCAGGAAAAAAGACAAACACTGTTGCACATAGTAGCACAGGCTTCTTCAATGCAAGACACCGGCGGGCAATTAAAATGCAGCACCAGCTGGTGTGCCAATCAGAGCTTGTCCTGCATTGAAGAAGTCTGTGCTTCGGGACCTGAGCGCAGTGCAGGCAGCACAGCAGAGGTAGTCATGGGGAGGGGGTTGCGGTGGGCAAAATGAGCTGCCTGGGCCCTACTAGAGGCTTGAGCCTTGGAAAGCTTTACCCACAGCACCCACAGCATAGGTGGCCCTGGATGGACAAGCTGCACTAAGCAACCTTCCCAGTTTTACAATGATGGTTGAAAATTGGGTCTTCCACTCCTAAATGAACTAATAAACACTCTAAGCAGTACTGTATATCTAAACTAAGAAATAGAATAGGAATCACATTTAAAAAGTACACCTTTTGACTTTGTTATTGCCATATTATTATTCCACTAGATGGACTTATTTATTCAGGTGAATTTGTGTGTTCATAATTAAATTAAATTATTAAATATGGCATATGCTATAATTTGTAACCTTAAGTGCAAAATCCTGGATAATTAGTCATTTAAATCACTTTTGGATCATATGGAAGCACCAATACAGTATGTTTAATTATGGATTCTCATGGGATGGGCAATAAAATATCCATAAGGAGAAGCCTGCCTATCAAGGCTATTTGTACCTGGCTACAAGTGTGATAGTAACTATGGCCTTCTTGTAAAATAATCTAGTAGATGCCTATTCCCAGTCATTGGAAAGTTCGAGAAAGCCACCCCTCCAGACACAGGTCTTAATTACTGGCCGAAGTAATCCCGGATGGGTGGTAACCCTACTTGAGTCCCATGTTGGGATGGGTGGTAACCCTACTTGAGTCCCATGTTGGGATGGGTGGTAACCCTACTTGAGTCCCATGTTGGTCATGGCTTGAACTTGGGTTTTAGATAAAAAAATAATATTATTGTCTACTGGTCTAGGATGCCAAATGGGTTTCAGCATATATATATATATTAGGGATTTATCCCAGAGGAAATAAACAGGGACTAACTAGGGGCCTGATTCAGGTTGGCTGGGACTGGGCTATATTCAGCCCGTTTCCATGGTGGGGGTCTGTGCATGTGCTAATTTATGCATGTGTAGACCTTCTGTATTAATGCCTTCGCAAGTATCACACTCACCAAGGCGTTTGCACAGGCAGGAGAGAGAAGGGTGTGGGCAGTGAGTTGGTGCAGGGGAACGTCCAGCATTTTATGAGAATGCAGGCGGATCAATGCCTGCTTGGGGCAGGCTGCTGATGTCACATGACCTCAGGGCCCGCCCCCTTTCTGGCCATCTCTGTCAGGAATAAAAGTCAGTTTAGACAGACTTTTATTTGTGAACGGGGAAAAAATCATTTGATGGTCTGACGTTTGCAATAGAGTTAATACATATTATACTATACCTACTGTAAGAATATGATGAGCATAAATAGAATCAATGGCGAGCAACTGATGCAATAAAGCATACATATATGAGATAATACTGATAGTTACTGAACTTAACATAAAATCCTATCATATGACCAAAAGTGTAGCGATAAAATATCATCCAGTAAATAATAAAAATGGTTCAAATAAAGCAATAAAGGAAATAAATGTCATATTGGGGTTCATACAAAAAAAAAAATCAAAGGCAATTCCAAAGGTCAAGGTAGGCAGCACACAATCATTGTCAAGAAACAAAGACAAGGTCAAACACAAATAATTCATGTTTGGATCCAGTTTCCAGGACCATAGTAAGAAACCACTGAAGCAGAAACAATCGCTGGGCTGTTACTGTATTTAAATGCTTGATAACCATTTATGTGGAGCCTGAGTTCTAACCTACTCCTAATGCATGGTCAGAAGCACATGAGAGAAAGCGCAGTGGAGAAGAAATATTGCATTTGTACACTAAGCAACTAGTTGCATGGCTAATTCCAATACTTAGCAATCCTCGATCTTAATGCAGAGATGTGGTCATGTGACCACTGCAGATTTCCACACATCCTAAGTGCTTCAATACAAATTCTAAACCCTCTCTATCAGCAGAAACGACTCCTTGTTGGGTGTACGGGGGAAAAAAACAGTTTTTGGTTAAGCATGCAGACAAAAACACAATTACATGCCTGAGTAACGTAGAAATTACCTGTCAATGTCAGTGGACCATACTATATGGAAACAGCCAATCAGAAGCAATTAACTAGTACTGGGAACTGTCATAATTATCATCTGCTATTTGTACCCACCCCTGACCACCTGCAAATCATTTTGTTCTCGGAGGTGTGCAAGTGTCTGTGTCCCAGTCTGCATGTGTTTGCAATTGCAGAAACTGTAGTCAGAACACACGAGACTGCACAGTCCAACCCCACTACATTAACAAGGATCAATCAGTCATCCTTTTCATGCGTCTATATACTGTAGGAATAATCCAGCAGTTTCTGCAATACAAACTGGCCCTTCATAGGGGAAGATTGATCAAATCCTGGAGAGCGATAATGTAGAGAATTTGATTGTAGCAATCAATGTAGCTTTTGTCATTTGTCAAGCGCAGCCTGTATAATTACAATGGACAGCTTCTTCGCTTTATCTCTCTTCAAGATTTGATATTTCTTCACCATAATTTGTTAACAGATATTTACAAATAATTAGGAAATGGAGGATTCAGGTGCACTATGCAGTCATTACTACTTACATAATACTTTGCTTCCCCGATAATAAGACACTGTCCAAAAAACACCATAGGGCTTATTTTCGGGGTAGGTCTTACTTTACCATTGACCGTTTATGCCTCTCAGTCCTGCTGATGGCATGATGGAGATAAAAGCAGGATTGAGGGGCATGATGGGGATAAACGCAGGACTGAGGGGCATTTTCCCCATTGTCAACGCCACCCCCACCATCAATGCCAACCCGAAGTGTGGCGAGCGCAGCGAGCCCGCGTGGGGCGGCGGTACGCGTCCTCCGACCTTTTCATACCCCCACTATCCACTTCGGCGTGGAGATGATTTTAGATGTGTGGTGAGTGCAGCGGGCCCCACGAGGGGACACGGATGACTTCACATGTATTCCGCGTCCGCTCGCCACGCTTCGGGCTTGTGCTCGCCACACTATCTGAACGCCGACGTGGATAGTGGGGGTATGAACAGGTTGGAGGACGCGTACCGCCACCCCTCACAGGCTCGCTGCGCTCTCCACGCTTCGGGTTGGCGTTCATAGTGGGGTTCGCGTTGACAATGGGGGGGCATTTAACATTCTGGGGGCATTTAACGTTGTAAGGGTGCTTGTACAATAGAAAATTGCATGCCATCGCATACCATTGCATACCTTATTTAGTGTAATGCGATGCAATGGGCGCCGTGATAATATACAAGTACCCAGTACTTTCCTTACCATTTTGTCTTCGCTTTCCTCTAGTTGTGTACTCTCCTCCGCGGCGCTGCTGTAAATGATGCTGGCAGGCACGCCAGCGTCATGCTCAGAAAACAAGGGGAGGGTGCGAGCTCAGACAGTGAAACACTGCAGCTGTGATTGGATGCCACTGTTAAAACAGCATCATCCATTTAATGGTTGGGGGGGGGGGGAGGAGTAGGGGCAGAGCTTGTAGCATTGTAGTGTAGTGCAGGGACCAGGTAAAATGGGGATTTAGATAGGGCTTATTTTTGGGGTAGGGCTTATTTTGGGCCGCCCTGTACTGTCAGACAGTGAGACGCTGCAGCTGTGATCTGATGCCACTGTTAAAACAGCATTATCCATTTCATGCGTGGGGGGGATATGGGAGGGAGGTAATCTTCAGCAGCAGAAACAGTGTCTATATAGGACAAACAAGGTCACAATCAAAGGCTGCACTGAGAAGAATTTAACAAGTAGAGTAGAGAACTACAGGAACAATCCAAGTGGATCTACCTATTCAGATCAAGATACTTCAGGATTATCTATGCAAGGAAATGATACCAGATTATATGAAAATTATTCTAGCCACAAGTAAACAGAATTCCCTTCACCAGCCAACCAATCACAGACTGGTTTATTCTTTTCCCATAAAAGGGAAGGGGAGGTATTTATTGAGCCTTGTCTATTGTCAGAAACTATTGGGGTATAAAAGTTGCCACTCCAGTCACATAGAATACCAGCTCTCAGTTGACCAGCCTGTGGCTGATATTCATTATAACAGGGGCTGTCTGTGCTCATATTCTACCAATCATAATGAAAACCAACCCATGGTGTCTCAAGCTGGGACTGGATTATCGGTGCGGCCCGATCAGAATATGCGGCCGCAACCGTGCAGGCGAATCCCCGCCTTCCATACGGATCGCCACCTGCCGTCCGTATGCGGATATGTGGCGATCCGCATGAAATTGGACTGGGATACGCCTCCTCCATGGTGGGAGCAGCCCCTGCATTCGATGGTCGCCGAACATCGAATGCAGGGCCGCACGCTCCACCAGGTCCCGCAACACAAGACCACACGGACACTTGTCCGTGTGAAATCATGTATAGGGGCGGGCAGCTGACATCCGGCGATGTCAGATGCCCGCCCCGTACCCACGCGTCACGGCCTCATTACCATGCATACGCCCCGCGTTTGCATGGGAACGCCCATGAAACGCGGGGCGTATGCATAGGGTAATGAGGCTAAGTAGCCCCTCACGCCCCTCTACGCCCCCTGTGCGGCGTATAAAGAATCCGTGCGGCGAAATCGCCTGCACATGCGCAGAGTGACCTCTGCACATGCGCAGACGATCAACATCGGCGGTCCATCCGCATGCGGGAATTTCCGCACCGATCAGAATAAGGGCCTTGGTGAGAGGGGCAATCGTCCCATTTTTTGCAATTAATTATTTTTCATTTGAATCAGTGCGCTCTGCATGGTTTCATTAGAGGTGGCAATTGTAAAGCATATTACATTGAAATGAGCCTGCAAATGGGCTTCTCCAGCAAAAGGGTCCAATAAAATGTATCGTATGACACCAGATCTTTGCCAGCAGGTGCACTTGTATGTAATAAAAAGCTTCAGCCCACAAAAGTGACATGTAATAAAACTGTCCTGTTGTCCCCTCACTCTCTTGTTTTACTTAACCCATAAATAGGACTACAATGAGCCTTAGGAAGAAAAAGGAAATGTTTTTTTAATTAAAAAGAGTAGTATTATAAAGGTAAAAAGTCTGACTTTCATGCGACAATTACAATTTTGCACTGAATACCTCCAGAAGATTTGTTTTGCCTTCCTGCACATCACATGTGCACATCCTGCACATCACAGTGCTAACTGAGCGGAGTATATATATTATCCCCATGCTTGCGTGGGTTTCCTCCGGGTACTCTGGTTTCCTCCCACAATCCAAAAATATACTGGTAAGGTTATTTGGCTCCTAACAAAATTAACCCAAGAATGTATGTGTGTGCGTGTACATGTGGTAGGGAATATAGATTGTAAGCAGGGCCGTTTCTAGACAATTTAGCTCCCAGTGCGAAAAAAAAAAATGCGCCCGACCCCCAAATACATAACATGGCATAGAAGAAATTGAGCGCGCCGGAGGCGCGCGTCGAAATAGGGGTGTGGCTTAATTTAAAGGGGGTGTGGCTTAATATAAGGGCGTGGCCTAGCCAGAAAACAATTACCTTACATCACACTTTTGCGACCTGCGTGACCAGACATTGATTACCGCAGGAGTTGTCATTGTCCTCCTGCACTTAAGTTGGCGGGCTGAAGGCCACACAGTGACATAAAAAACATAAAGGCCCACACAGTGACCTAGTACGCCTCACAGATCAAGGCCAAACAATGACAGGCTACTTAAATCATTATACACTATTTATCCATGATGCCAATTACACATTACGTCGCACACTGTGATGACAATTACACATTATGCCGCACACTGTGATGCCAATTACATATTACGCCGCACACCGTGATAAAAATGACACATTTTTGTTGCACACCGTGATGCCCATTACACCCCACACTGGGATGGCAATTACGCAATACTCCCCACACCGTAATGCCCATTACACATTATGCCCCACGAGCCGCTGTCGCACAACTGATGCCATTTACTAATATGCCCCCACAGTGCCAGATATGCCCCCACAGTGCCACACATATATGCCCCCACAGTGACACACATATGCCCCCACAGTGCCAAATATGCCCCCACAGTGCCACACATATGCCCCCACAGTGCTGGATATGCCCCCCACAGCGCCACACATATATGCCCCCACAGTGACAGCTATTCCCTCAAAGGCCACACATATGCCCCCACAGCGCCACACATATATGCCCCCTCAGAGACAGATATGCCCCAACAGTGCCACAGATATATGCCCCCACAGTGCCACAGATATATGCCCCACAGTGCTACAGATATATGCCCCCACAGTGCTGGATATGCCCCCCACAGCGCCACACATATATGCCCCCACAGTGACAGCTATTCCCACACAGTGCCACACATATGCCCCCACAGCGCCACATATATATGCCCCCAGTGACAGCTATGCCCCAACAGTGCCAAATATGCCCCACAGTGCCACAGATATATGCCCGCACAGTGCTAAATATGCCCCCACAGTGCCACAGATATATACCCCCACTTTGCCACAGTTATATGCCCCCACAGGGCCAAATATGCCCCCACAGTGCCAAATATGCCCCCTACAGTGCCACAGATATATGCCCCCACAGTGCCACAGATATATTCCCCCACAGTGCCAAATATGCCCCACAGTGCCAATATGCCCCACAGTGCCGGAAGCAGCATACAGTAACTCACTGTGCCTCCCCCTGCTGCCATAGCCTCTGCTGCTGCCTCTTCTTCATCTTCCTTGGGGAGGGGAGGGGAGCGCATCGCATGTCTCTCCTTCCCCTTCACTGAGCTGTCAGCCATTCATACATCGCGGGCTGTCTCCTGATTGGCTGACAGCCCAGTGACACAGTGAGAGAGGGGAAGGAGAGACCAGGATGCGCTCCCTCCCCTCCCCTGGGAAATCAATCAGCGGCGCCGGCGGTGGACGGTGAGAGCTGAGAGGCGGAGAGGGGGAGGAAGGGAGGCAGCGCTGGGGGAAGCTGCTGCCGGGCGCCCCGGCTGTTTATTAGAGGCGGACAAGCCGTGCGGCGCCCCGGGCTGCTGCACGGCTTGTCCTCCTCTAGAAACGGCCCTGATTGTAAGCTCCACTGGGACAAGGACTGATGCAAATGTTCAAGTATTTTATGTAAAGCGCTGCAGAATATGTGTGCGCGATATAAATAATGTAATAAATAAGTAAAATGTGCTCTCTGCGGACCACCATAGAGCAATGATGAAGTAGTAATTAGTATTGGATCGATTATTTTAAATGCAAATGCCACACAATTTATGACACACACACAATCTGCCCCAACTGGGAAAATGATTAAGAAAGTGATATGTTTATATTTTGCGAAACAAGGTTTTTTACAACCACATATATATATATATTATGCATTTACCGTATTCCCTCTTCTTATAACATTTTTTGTATCCAACTGTGAAGGTGCACATACACGGTACAATTATTGTATACAATTTGGACTAGATCGCTTCGCATCGCATACATTTTGCAATGCAATGAGATGCATGGCCAGATGCCCTAAGCTTCACAAGTGATACAATGGAGAGTGATAAACAGCCAGCCAATCAGCTCCTACCTGCCATGTCACAGACTGTGTTTGAAAAATGTCAGGCAGGAGCTGATTGGCTGGCTGTTTATCACTCTCCGTGTTATCACTTTTGAAGCTTAGTGCATCTGGCCCGCAATGAGATGCAATCTAGTACAAAAAGTATGTGCAGCACATACTTTTTGAGCTGCGCGATGAGATGTGTGCAGGAGCGTGCATCTCATTGCACACAGCAATTGTACCATGTATGGGCACCTTAGGAGAAAGTGACATCCTTATCTAATATTTGCACACTCAACACACTAAAGGAAGCCACATCACTCTTTCGTAGTCATTTTCATCTGTGTACCTTTTAGAAATTCTTTTCCTGACAGTCCCCATATTTAAAGATAAATATAGCTAACTTATAAAGTATTAAAATAGGAGTTATGTAATAAATTAGAATTTAACCCTTTGAGTGCCAATGGAATTTGGCTAAATAGGTGTGAACATTGGCAAGCAAACATTTGTATTCATCATAATGACCTGTAATGTTTACTTTATCTAGAAAATATGTTTTTTTTTAATTTATGCAACAAATGTGAACGATGCTGGCATTTTTAATGGATATTTTGTGCATCTTTGACAGAGATGTTGGCACTCATAGGATTAATATACTCATGAAAAATAGTTTTGTTTCCAGGGCAGAATCTATGAAACCGGGAGTTTGTCTGTGGAATCCATAGAAAGTTGGCAAAACGAATGTGGATGCAGGTGGTAAGGCTGGAAAAGTGAAATTAGGTGTAAATACAGCTGATTGAGCAGAGATGATAAGTCATAGAATATCTTAAACAAGGTACACTCTCCATACTTCCTACATTTGCATCTAATCCCTCAGTTTTCGCCACTCTGATACTTATTTTAGTATCGTCTGCTGATGCAGAAATGTTTATATAACCTGTATTTGTCCTTTTCTGTTTTGAACTTCTCGCAGCAGTGTAGAGCTGCCCTGGTTTTTACATGTGAATATAGTGAAAAGTGGCCAAATTGGATTAGTCTACGGGAACCTGAAGTAACCTATTTCTTGTTTTGTTTACTTCTTTATGAACTCTTGTGGTGCTATATAAATAAATGATAATAACAATAAATAATAATAATAATATATATATATATATATATAGAGAGAGAGAGAGAGAGAGAGAGAGATAAAGAGAGAGAGAGGCAGATAGAGAGGGGGTGATTACAGAAGATTAAATAAAACTGTAGTGATACATTGCAGGTAATTATTACACAGTTAGAGAAAGTTAGTTGCAAATAAAATGTGGTGACTTTGATTTATATAGAACAGGCATGTCCAAACTATGGCCCTCCAGCTGTTGTGAAACAACAAGTCCCATCATGCCTTGCCACAGTTTTGCTATTAGGGAATGCTAAAATTATGGCAAGGCATGCTGGGAGGTGTAGTTTCACAAGGAGGGCCACAGTTTGGACATACCTGATATAGAAACATAGAATCTGACAGCACATAATATCCATTCGGCCCATCTAGTCTACCCCTTTCTTATCTTAACCGTATTGTTACCCTTAAACCATATTTGATCCTTGTTTCTTTGTAAGGATATCCTTATGGCTATACTATGCATGTTTACATTGTTCTACTGTCTTCGCCTCTATCACCTATGATAGGAGGCTATTCCACTTGTCCACTACCCAGTAGTTGTTTAAATCCTTTTTTAAGAATGATGGTAGAAGTGGATATCTATTTTTACCTTACTATATATGGTTCACGAACCACACAGCACAATATGGGAGAGCATTATTTTAAATATCAAACAAATTTCATCTTAGATTAGTATAAGTGATACAGGGCAGAATGTAATGTTGCCCGAGTTAGGCGGCAGTGTGGGATGCTGGCTGAATTCTGACATTTTTTTTAAGGGGCAATCATTTACAAGGCATGGTTTTGACCTGTAAGTGATTGCCCCTATAAAAAAAAACATCCGAGTACGGCCGGCATCCTGTGCTGCCGCTGAACTAAGGCGGCATTACATTTCGTTCCCAGGGTATTCTTGCTATTATTGTGCTGTGTTTCAAATTGGTGAATTGTGTTTGTTCAAATTTGTAAATACAGTATAAATATTTTCACGTCCCACGTGTGGCTATGATTTTGCAGGACTGTGAGCAAACTACTTCATGACATTCCTTTTTAAATTTAGCAGACACTAATTTCCTTACACGAATCAATGCACTACTACCATGCAGATTCTGGCCACGGGCCAGATGTGTTCCTTAGCATAATGTCCCCATAGGCCTTTAGGTCACCAGTTAAACGCCCTGGAAAATTTAATTAAAGTGAGTTCCTGGAACACACGAGGAAGATAAAGGTTACTAATAAACAAATAACACAATTTTTACATGATAAGCCAAACAGTGGGTGGCATTAAGTCCCAAGATGTATCTAAAATCACTGATTTCCACAATACACAGTAAACAATCTGTTGTTGATGCAATACTGCACTAAGGGCCTGATTCAGCAGTGGTCGTTCGCTGCTTGGTGAGCCCTGAAACACAGCCCACCTTAAGGTACCCCACCCCCCCATGAAACCCCTCAGTACCATGCAAGGGGATGTACACAAGACATCCCCTCACATGCAGCTGAAGGGGAGAGTAATAATTAAATCGTCACAACCTGGACAGAGGTGGTGGTGGGGGGGGGTGTTTGTGGCACGGATCAGCGGGGGGCGGGTAAATCGGCAGGGGTCATGCAGGGCGGCAGGGGATGAGAGGGGAAGCCTATAGGCTTCTATGGGGTTACACCACCCAGAGCTGGAGTAACCCCTTCCCCGCAGTGAAGCACCAGCGGTGGGGCTTTATTGCATATGAAAATGCGGTAAAAACCCGAAAACTGGGCTTTTACTGCATTTTTTGGTTAATGCATCTCGCCCTGAATCAGGCCATAAATGTGCTAATGAAAAGTTTTGTTTGCATTTAATATTGTAGTAGGTGTAAATTTTGGGGTAAAATCTAATAAAAAATCTCTTGTATAAGCTGTCTCAGTATATATAGCTCTATAAATTAAATGGTTGAACTTTATTGTATTAAATACACAATGCAAGACTCAACTCTAATAAAAAATGTGTAAAAACAGAGTAAAATTCCGATATAAGGTAAAAATTACAAATCATTATAATGAATAAAAATGTTTGCCTGGCAATTTTCACACCTATTTTGACAAATTCTCTTGGCACTCACAGCGTTAAAAAAGAGCAGTTGTTAAAGTAGCTGACCATTGGTGGCTTTGACTGATTCAGCATTTATTCTATTGCCATTGCAGGTCAGAACCCCAACAGCGGATACCTGAAAAAGAAGCCCATGATCAGTGGATCTGGCAACTTGGTTTTTTAGTAATTCTGCCCCTATAGAGGTGTAGAGCGAGAGTATATTATGCTACCAACAGGTAATATATATAACAAATATAAAGAAATACATTAGAATGCAAGATGGATTTTATTGACAATATACCGCCATTCAAGGAGCTGGATGCTAAAACATAGACAGACGTTTCTGTATAAACATAGTTTCAGTGACAGGCCAGCAAGGTATAACAATATAGTTACCCTTTCACCCTGTGAAACTTCATCAGTGTTGTAGTGCTAGTGATACCTTAAATAGATTCAGAATAGACACATGTATCAGTTGTATCAGTCACAGTGACAGTTCCCATGTGTGCGACCAAACTGTACTTCAAGGCTTAGATTTCACAGGCCGACCAGAGGCCATGTGCTCTAAACCAATGGCTTTGACCTGAAACTTTTAACATTCTTTAGACAAACATTGAGCAGTTGTCTTATAAAAACCTTGGTGAAGATGTATTCAATCTTAACATAAAAGCATAGCTTACCATTTCTGTCTTTTGGAGAGTTTATATCAACAACTAAAAATGTGATATATTTAATTTTTCAAGTATTTTTAAATATATTTAACGTAATTTATGATGCTCATGTCTGTATAATGACTATAAATTAAAATAATAAAAATAAAAAAATAAATAAAAACATTGCTGGAAAAAGACACCATTAAGGATCCAATGTTTTGAGTATATTTGTACATTTACAGCCTGTTTAATAAGACCTACTGCATACATGGAGTTTTATCAAAGTTTGGAGAGAAATAAAGTAGAGAGAGATAATGAACCAGCCATTTAGCTCCTGTAATTTTTTAAATACAGCCTGTAAAATGACAGGTAAGAACTGATTGGTTAATACTATGAGGGGTATTCAATCCCCACCGCTATTTCTGACAGGGGAAATAGTGGCGGGCACCTACTCAATGCTGTCTTGCCCGACAGCATTGAAGAGGCAGATTGACAGACCGGGCCTGAAAGCTGACAATTCACGGACGTAATCGACAAAACGGGCCCGACAGCTTTCACAGTCGGGCCCATTTTGGCGATTGCGTCCGTGAATTGTCGCAATCACAGCCGAATCTCAACAATCCACGCTCGTTTATGTGGACACGCCCCCTTTTTGCCGATCGCCAAGCGGGACATTGAATCCTACCTGGCGATATGCTGTGCAGCAGGCCAGGGTCAGGGCTGTAGGGACGGTGCGACCTGTCATGACCCGGGATTGAATACCCCCAAAACCTCTCCACTTTATCACTCTAGTACATCATTATCTGTTAAAGCCCAATTAATAGGAATTGTAAAATTATTTGTACAACTACAACTTACCCATACCCATGATAATAAATAGCTTCCTATCTCAACTATAAAATTTGATATAAACATGTTTATATATTTTTTTTATGCATGAGAAAGTATGAGTAGCTATATAATGCATACCCTCCAACTGTACCGATTTAGCCGGTACAGTACCGTTTTTAAATGGTCTGTACCGGCTAAATCTAACTGTACCGAATGTACCGATTTCTGAGGTGGCTTCTGGAACTCTGGGAAATGTAGTCTTCACCTGCCAACTGCCCTTTGTGTAGTATGAGGCTTAGACTACATTTCCCAGGTTGCACTGCAGGGGGCCTCAGCCGGACTCCAGTCCTCACCTTGATTAGAGATTTCTCCCTGGAACCCCTGCACCTCCTCTCCGTTCCCAGGGGATTGCAAAGCCAGTACACCCCAGGCCCACAGTGCACAGGGGCGCCCCCTGATACCGTATTTGAGCTTATGGGCGGGCGGATGAGGACGAGGAGGCCACGCCCCCTTTCCGAATGTGCACCGATTTCGTCCCTCCAGATGTTGGAGGGTATGTATAATGTACAAAATACTCAGGGAATAGAAGTCATGCTGCCAATACCCCTTACTTGAAGGCCTTATCTGCTTCGGAAGCCCCAATTTCAAGTTTGATGTATTAACTGTCAGTTACTTTACAGAGAAATATACATTATGTGAATTACATCCCCCTTCCATTCTTAAATGCATAGGGACAGAAGCAAAACAATATAAAACAAAGAACTGTACACACATGGTATAACAATGCTGCACTGGAAGTGGGGCAGGCTTATAAGGTGCAGAGAAATGTAGATTTGGAAAGAATGGAAAGTTGTCCACCCCTGAGAAACTCGATTAAACAGGTGAAAATCCCTCAATGTGGCTGCAAAGAGCGAGTTTCCTCATCATCGCTCACCATACGGTGATTGGCGGGCGTCTAAATTGAATCATTGTCACTGGCCACCAGGGTCGAACAGTGTGTGCAGTGTGCACGGCTTCAGGGTGCTAGGTCATGGGAAGGGGGCTAGAGATGTCCTGCCCATAGTATTGCTAATGGGAGTGAAGAACTGATGATTAATGAGATATAATATATTTTCCAAATGATCTTTAATCTAGTACTAACAAAAGGAAATTAACAAATTAATTACATATCTTAATTACATATCTTATTCAGATCTGATCGCAGTGCAAATTTGTTCTCAAAATGGGCAAAACCATGTGCACTGTAGGTGGGGCAGATGTAATATGCGCAGAGAGAGTTAGATTTGTGTGGGTTCTTTTGTTTCTGTGCAGGGTAAATACGGGCTGCATTAGTTTTACACTGCAATTTAAATTTCAGTTTCAACACACCCACCCAAATTTAACTCTCTATACATGTTACATCTGCCCCACCTGCAGTGCACATGGTTTTGCCCATTTTGAGAACAAATTTGCACTGCGATCAGATCTGAATAAGGGCCACAGTATGAATACAGGAAATGTTATAACTAAGTATATTTTCACTTTGATATACCCTCCTCAGCTCTCATTCACTTTTTTTGTACTGCCTGCTGCTGTAGTTTAGCCAAATAGCAGCAAACATAACTTCTGGGGATTTACATAACCCTCTACGTAACCTAAAAATAAAGTGCACTTACTAACACTTAGTATGGTGGGAAAAATTATCATTGCAGGATGGATGACAACTACTGCAGAAATGTACGTCAGTAACATGACTAAAAGAACGTCATTATTAATTTTATTATCTGCATGGATGTAACAATTTCTCCCTACAGTATATAACAATTGTTTGATGTCCGTAATTATTGGGTATGAACAAAGTATAAATAAATAAAATATATAGTGCAATATTACTACATATAGAACTTATATAAGCTGTTCAGTCACTACAGATTTGTTAAGATATAGAAACACCAAAGCTTGCCACCTTTTATATTCCACATGGGCATTTAAAACAGTGCTGTTCTTGGCATTTCATTTTCATTATTATTTCTCTTTAAAATAGAACAGGAGAAAGATTTGGACACAGTTATTATATGATTTTATGAGTCCCCAAAGCACTAGTAAATGATGCGATCCGACTGAGCCACTAATTCATGCCAAGTTCACTCAGGCCCTTATTTTTTGTAACTTAAAGAGTCATGCTCCATTCATTCCTTAGGAGTCCTCAGTGCAAACACAAAAGTATTCAAGGTCAGTGGGCCAGATGACTAAGCTTCAAAAGTGATAAAATGGAGAGTGATAAACAGCCAGCCAATCAGCTGCTGCCTGCCATGTCACAGACTGGTTGGAAAAATGTCAGGCTTGAGCTGATTGGTTGGTGGTTTATCACTCTCCATTTGATCACTTTTGAAGCTTAGTGCATCTGGCCCTAAGTCTGTTACACTAGTACCACACTGGTATAACTAATCATTCATCATCCAAGAGACACCATTGATTTCAATAATTAAAACCTATCTGCTGTATTTGCTATAATGTCTGAAGGAGCCCACACTTGCCGGCGATGCTGTACGATGGGGTGCGCGCTCCCGCGGCACCTCATCGTACAGTACAAAAAGTATGTGCTGCACATACTTTTTGTACTAGCTTTTTCTAGCATAGCATCGCATGCACATCGTGTGCACAAGGCATACGATGCGATGCTATTTGTGCTAGTTAAGCCCACAACGCACGCCGGGATCGGTGCGTGTGTGGGCTCCATTACTCTTACTAGTAGCACCTTCTTGTGGTGGAATCCTTTGTGATTCTCCAGATGGGCGGTATTCTGAGAATCTAGCATGTACATTGAGTTGCATTCTATCAATGTTTTTTAACCATTGAGAGGAAACCATTAATGGTTTAAATATTATGGTTAGGCAAATAGTAATGGTAGGCACATCTCTGCAATCACACCACCACACCACCATGATGTGCATCGGAAGTCCCCTTACTGATGAGCAACCATCAATTGTTGGCCACAAACTATTGACGTATGCTAGCTATAAAGAGGAGCATTAAGTGTTTCATGAGTTTTACAATGGGCTAAAATGACAAGGTATAGAGAAATGAGTGGGTGAAATCTATGCGCTTCACTTGAATGCAGGTGAGTGATATCCCAATAGGGAGCGTGGGTTCCATCATTGTTTGTATAAATTACTAGATAGTGGGATCTAAATCCTGGAGGTTCTGTGGCAATTTTGCAACCCACTGATTTACGAAGGCAAGAAATACACGAACAAACACAAATATAAAACATCCCCAAAAAAATCCACAAATAATATCACACATCATCATATGACTGCAAAACAAGTAATAAACAAACACCAAAAGACTAAAATGATCAACAATATATACAACAAGAAACAAGACAATTTATTTAAAAAAACCTCACAATTAGCAATCACTTAATAGTTTTGTCATCATTTTGTACAACTTTCGCCTTCTCACTCCATATATAGAGAAATACGAAAAGTAGATTTTCCAAACTTTCTATGGCGCAATTGGTCCAGGAGTTCTCCGACCATCAAGAATGTTTATGTTGTTCTGTTGATTTGGTGGTTTTCTCAAAAATAAATAAAAAAAGACCACTGATTAGATGCAAACTTAGTACAAAGTGACCTAGTTTCTACTGTTGGGAGTGAAGCTGGAGGGTATAGATGAGCGTACCCTACTCACAGTGTGACTGGCAACGTATGTACACGTAGCGGGTACTTGTTCTGCTTACAGGTCCTCAATAGCCTCCTACCCGCTACGTGTACATACGTTGCCAGTCACACTGTGAGTAGGGTACGCTCATCTATACCCTCCAGCTTCACTCCCAACAGTAGAAACTAGGTCACTTTGTACTAAGTTTGCATCTAATCAGTGGTCTTTTTTTATTTATTTTTGAGAAAACCACCAAATCAACAGAAAGATTGAACAACATAAACATTCTTGACGGTCGGAGAACTCCTGGACCAATTGCGCCATAGAAAGTTTGGAAAATCTACTTTTCGTATTTCTCTGTGTTTTTTTGGTTATTGGGTGATAACCAGAGATTAGTACGAACTTAAGGCAGCATTGCGCCATAGAAAGGTCTTATCCTATATTTGTTTTGTATACTGTTCATTTTTGTCACTCCATATATACTCTTACAAACACAAAAAGTGAAATAAGCCAGCTGTCTGTTTCTATGATGTCAGATGACCGTTGTTTCTATAAAAGAACCATTAAATTAGTACAATATCTTCTAATACACTGTTACCTGTTTCTATTATGAGTTGACTGGTGTGTTCTATAACAAAGTCAATAAAAAGAATAGCTTCTAATATGGTTTGTTTATATCATGCTAAGTTAACTTAATGTTGCTTATATATAAGCATCAATAAATGAATAATAATAGAATATATTCTATTCCACAGTGGCTTCAATAGACATTAAGAATATAGAACACGTTGTGGCAGGTTGTAATTTGAAAACTGACAGTGATGGACAGTTGATTATGTCTAGACATCAAAACCCACCTTCAATAATGCTACTAATTTGTCATGTAAACTGCTGCTTAGCAAATGTAGCCCAATGACTGTGCAAAGGGAAAATTTCATGAATGCATATGCTGAAGTTAAAGTAACAATGACTTAAAGTTTGGATTAAGTTAGGCAATGCGAGAGTCAGATATCGATAGCAAGGGTATTGAGACTGAGGGGGAAATTTACTAAAATGGGAGTTGTATTTCACATGGGATGTTGCTATGGGCAACCAATCAGAGTGTACTTCTTATTTATTTAGCACCTTCTAGAAGATAACAGATAGATAGTAGATAGCAAATTTACTGCTGAATTGCTGTTCTTATGTATGGCAAGCTCAGTCGAATTTGGCTGTACAAAGTAATACGCCATCAATAGAACTTGGCTGTATATGGCTGTAGAGTTCTATCAGATCGGCAAATTTACAACCATTCGTACTGCTGAATTCGGTTACATTTTCCATCTGTATTTTGCTGAAGCCTGCACGGATCAGTCAGATCCATGAAGGCTTCTCTGTGTAAAAATAAGAAAAAAAAATAAAAAAATTTAAAAAACCGCGTGGGGTCCCCACGAGTATAACCATCCTGGGGCTCTTTGAGATGGTCCTGGTTGCAGAAATACAGGGCAACACAATGAATAGGGTCCACCTGTATTTCTGAAACCAGCACCGGGCTCTTGGCCCGGTCCTGGTTACAAAAATATGGGGGACAAAAAAATATGGTTCCGCTGTATTTTTATAACCAGCACTGGGCTCCAACAGCCACTAGTGTCATACCACAGCTGGGGAAAACTATTTACACAAGTTCCCCCTGCCAAAAGCATGACCACAATTGCTGGTCAGCCCTGTGTGGGTCCCTAGGGGAGTGGGGACCCCCCAATAAAGGGGTCCCCCCAGCCAGGGCTGAAGCCCAGATTTGTCCCCAGCACCGTGGGTGCTGGGATGATGTTTAAAGTGTTAAAAAAGTAAATAAATAATTATTGGGTTTTGTAGTGGAACTTCAATTCCCAGCAAGCCTCTCACGAATGCAGGGACTTGGAGAACCACAAGTCTCTGCAAGCAGGGCATTAATTGGTTTAATGGGACTTGTAGTCTCACCACAGAACCAAATAAATGCACACACACAAAATTAAAGTATAACTTTAACACACACAACATCCATCCATAGTCACCTCTCTTGACCACGGAGGAGGGGGGGGGACCCCACAATTGTCATGCTTTGGCTGTGGCATGACACTGCTTGCTGTTGGATCCCGATGCTGGTTATAAAATTATGGGGAACCCCTATTCTTTTTGCCCCCTGTATTTTTGTAACCATTAATGGACCAAGAGCCCATTGCTGGTTTCAGAAATACAAGGGGACCCTATTAATTTTGTTCCTCTATATTTCTGCATCCAGGACTGGCTCAAAGACCTCGGGGCTGGTTATAGTCATCTTCCGACCCCACGCCATTTTATTTATTTATTTTTACTATTTTTACACAGAGAAACATGGCACGGATCTGACTAATCCGTGGGCTGCATTCAGAATTTGTGGGGCCTGGGACATAACTAATGTGGTTAATTGGATATTCCCCTAAATGCAGATCGATAGCTCTAAAATGTTAATGTCACATTCATGAACATGTCTATCCCATGGCTAGAGTATGGAGGAAGAGAAGGAGCCCTTAGGATAGCTGTTGTCAAAAGACAGAAGATGTTAGCATCGAAAAATTTGAAACTTTCAAGATCAGACTTTTTGAATACTCTTAATTTGTCATTGCAATCAAATTTCATTGGCAAGGTGTTTCCGACAATGTGCCAAAACAATTTATGGCAATGTGATTGAGTACGGAGAAAACCATGACATTTTAAAACCGAAAAGCCAACGACTAAAGGTGAAATGGGGGTACAATGAGAAAATACACAATGCAAAGCAATTCATCTTACATTATGTAATATTGTAGTACACATTTCTCAAAAAATTCAATTTTAAAGAGACATGTGGTGACCCCTGGTAAGGCCAATGGAGGAAAAGGAAAACTCTATTGTCATAATATTAAAAACAAATGGGATTGTGATAAGGTTTTAATTACATTTCTTGATAATTAAAACCATTGATGAGTTCTCCCAAGGAGCATACACGTGGCTCAGAACGGTGCTCTTACTTAGTTATAGAGATTGAAGGGGCATGAAAGCAATTAGAATATTTGACATTGTTGTGGTTTTCTCAATGACTGTTTTCATTTACCACAGAAATTTATAGAAGGGATTCTCTTGTTCAAAATTATAATATTATATTATACTACTTCTTCAGATTGCAACAAAAACTTCTAAATCAAAAGTAAAGATAATGCTACTGTATACTCCATATACTGGAAACTGTTCCATGCAAAATCTGGGACTTGTAGTTCTACAATATTATGGTGCCTATTCTTCATTTAAGCTGTTACATTTCAGTGGAAGTTTTTACCTATGGGTTGCAGGACTGCAGCCCCCCTGGTAAAAATCCATCACTGTGGTAAAGCCTGATGCAGTTTGTAAGACTGAACTGGCTTCACTGTGACTGGCAGTGACTTCCTAAGTTTTCCCTCACTCCGGGGGCTGCCTCTTTGGCTTCTATGGGCTGCAGCCGAAGCAGCCTATAGAACCTGGGGTATGCACATGTGCAGTACTGAGGTCGACACTGTGCATGCTCTGGACCCGGTGCCAGGACCCTAATTTGGCTTCTATGGGCTGCAACAAAAGCAGCCCATAGAAGCTGGGGCTTATACACATGCGCCGGTCCCAATGCCTGTCACTCCCATTGTAAAGGAGCTGTTATCTTTGTAGTCTGCAACACGGGTGCCAAGAAGAACCTCATTTCTTTTAAGCATAGGAAGGGATACTGAGTACTCATTGTGTGGTCTGCATGTTTTTTTGTATGTCTCAAGTCCTTTAATGGTTTTAGCTACATGATGAGCAGACTGGGGCTTGTTTATATTATTCCAATGGATCTTCCTGATAAAACAAGCCTGGTCGTGATTATTGCTCACTGATTCACCTGATTTTACACTTAAATGTATTAAATTATATACTCTCTGTTTAGAGTTAGATTATAATAGCATGGCAAGCACAGCGAATCATGCAAGGGGATGCGGAACACTTATATGGTGTCTATGTCGACTTATGTTGACATACTGTAAGACACCAAAAAAAACCTCATGTCAACTTGTTGCCATTTTGACAGTGTTGACATTTTGAGCATGTCGACATAATGAATGTTGTCGATTTGAGCATCAGGAAATCCTACTGAACCCATATAGAATTTATATATAACAAGGGGGTTTATTTACTAAGCGGAGGGTTTCTAAAACTGATAATATACTGTATATGTCCACAATTTAAAGGGTTAGTTTAAGGTTTATTTAAATTTTGGGCATGAACACCACTGGAAGTGCCAGGATTTATAATTCAACTCTTAGTAAATAAACCGCTGATTGTAAAATATGGAAGTCCCTAATCTACAAAATGGGGCACAAACTAGTTTTGTCCTAAATATTTTGCATATAAAAAAAGATATATTTTAAGAATGGAAAATCACAGCGTATGCTCCAATATCTGTAACAAATAAGATCATTACAGTAACTATGGGTCAGTTCTACAGTTGCTAATTGGTCCCCAAAATTATGGTAAAAGAATTTAAGTGGTCTATTTCTTTTCCTGTTGTATTGCACCTCAGCAATAGGACTAGCTCTGTTTTTTATTTCGCAGTATTGTCAGTTTTGTTTCACAAAATGTTTCTCAGAATGACTTTGTTAGAATTGATCAATATGTCATCTGCTTAGAGGGGTTTCTGTAACTTACTAGTATTTAGGTGAAGTTTCTTCTTAGTTCTGCATCAGCTTCATGCATAAACGCATGAATAAATCAGAAAGGCTAAGATACTACATGTAGCATTGTCTATCCCAGTGGTAGCCAACCCTAGCCCTCGAGAGCTACCAACAGTTCACATTTTCTAGACAACCTAGCTGCTGCACAGCTGCACTCATTAATCACTGACACATTTTAAAAGATCCACAGATGGAGCTAATTAGCTCACTTGTGATTCTGTGAGGAGACCTGCAAAACATGCACTGTTGGTAGCTCTCGAGGACTAGGGTTGGCTACCCCAGGTCTATCCTATGCTGTAGAGCAGGCATGTCCAAACTATGGCCCTTATTCTGGTCGGTGCGGATATATATGCGTGCGTTCGGGCCGCCGATGTTTTGTGTCTGCGCATGTGCAGAGGCGTCTCTGCGCATGTGCGAGCGGGGCGTACGGCCAAATCCCGCATGATATGTGAACACTCCGAACATGGGGTGGAGAGGGGCGTGAAGGGCTATTTGTGCTCATTACCATATGCATACGCCCCGCGTTTCATGGGCGTTCCCATGCAAACGCTGGGCGTACGTATGGTAATGAGGCCGTGACACACATGTAGGGGGAGGACATATGACATCGCCGGATGTCAGCAGCCCGCCCAGATCCCTGCTTTTGCACGGAAAAATGTCCGTGTGGTCTGAGGTTGCGGGAGCTGGTGGAGCACTCGGTCCTGCATTCGATGGTCTGCGACCATCGAATGATGGGGGAGGTTCCCTGAGATGGAGGAGGCGTATTCCGTGTAAAATACACGTGCGGTCCGTTCGGCCAGCTTCTTACCGCGTACGGACGGAGTTGGCGATCCGTATGGAAGGCGGGGTTTCGCACGCACGGTCCTGGCCGCATAATCGGATCCGGCCGCACCGACCAGAATAAGGCCCTATGTGGCAGATGTATTAAGCCTTAACAAGAGATAAATGCAAGGGTGATAAAGAGAGATAAATGTTCAGCCAATCAGCTCCTTACTGACTTTTTTCAAACACAGCCTGTAACATGGCAGTTAGCAGGTGATTGGCTGGACGTTTATCTCTCCTTATCTCCCTTGGATTTATCTCTTGTTAAGGCTTAATACATCTGCCCCATTGGCCCTCCAGCTGTTGTGAAACTACAAGTCCCAGCATGCCTTGCCACAGTTTTGCTATTAGGGAATGCTAAAACTATTGGAAGACATGCTGGGATGTGTAGTTTCACAACAGCTGGAGGGCCATAGTTTGCGCATGCATGATGTATAGTGACTGTAGAACAGATGAAAATCCCAAACATATATATTTTTAAAAACTCCTCTCTTTTCCATCTCTATATATATATATATAGATATCTTATAATTTTAGTCATGCTTTGCAATGTCTATTTGGGGTCAACAGTGTCCGAATAATCTACTTTAGACCTCAGAAGGTCAGCAGTAATCATATCGAGACCAGCTAGTGGTAGACTGGAGTGAATCATGTAAAGAGAATCACACAGGCAAATGTTCTGTTCCGGTTTTGAACCCAATTAAACAATGTAAGGTTTTATCTTGTCACCAAAATCAGCAGTCACTGGGAGAGGGAAATATACTTCTCCACAGACAGTGGTATAACTAGATATTTGTAGGCCCCATAGCAAAAGTTTGCAAGGGCCCTTACTATATATACCACCCAATGGTGAATAATTATTATAGCACATGTTACTTTGACCTGGAAGGTGGGCCCCTCTTAGCTCTGGGCCCCACAGCAGCTGCACTCCCTGCACCTATGCTAGTTACACACTTTCCCACAGTCTCCTCACCAGTCAGCAAGTAAAGTGTATATCGCCATCTAGAGATTTTCTCAGACAAGCGTCAGAGCTTCTCATTGCTTTCTAGAATGCAAAATGTATAATTACACCTCCTCAATTCAATTTGTACCTAAGCTTCATTCTAGAAAACAAAATGTATCATTATACCTCAATTTAATATGTAAGTAAGCTGCTTTCTAGAGATCTAAAGTATGTATATCTTCTGTAGTATACAGTTATGGAATTGCGTGCTATGGTGGCTGTGGAGTCAGAGATTGTGCACAAAAGTGACGCAGTGAATTCTTAGATTTCTCCATGGAATGCATCTTAATTAATTTTGGATGGTGGCAAAAAGACCTTCATCTTGGGAAATAGCAGAAAAAATTACTTTCCTCCATCTGTTGACTAAACCACTATGCGTCACTTTTACCCCTTTTACACCAAAATCCCAGATCCAACCTGATATTTGGAACAGGGTTCCAAGCCAGGTCGGATTCGGGATTTGCACCATTTACACTGCAGTGCCGACCCACAGTGCAAACGGGGGCATCGCTTAGAGATGATCATCTCCAAGCTCTGTGACCGGTGATCACCCCACTGGGACCACCGATCATCGCGCTGGGGGCAAGTCCAGCACCAAGGTAAACTGCTGGGCTGCCCCCGGCCTCCTTGCACCATGAGCCCCCCCACCCCTGTCCACAGGCATCCATTCACCTCATTGATGCTTCCGCTGCTGTCAGTACAGTACAGCAGACAGCAGCGGAGTCTGTGTGCGCCCCCTGTCCGACCTGCGTACTGACCACAGATCGCTGTGGTCCAGAGGTTGGGCATCCCCATTGCTGTAAACTGGAGCTGAGTCGGACGACCTGGCATACCTGTTTACAATGCCCACTACTCAGGTCCTATCCTTGTTCCACACTGGTCAGGACCTGGGTAGAAGTCCTGTGTAAATGGACACAAGTTGACCCCTTTTACATCGCCCTTGACCCGGGTCTACAAGGGAAAAACCCGGGTTTTTGCGGTGGTGTAAAAGGGGTACTACTATCAGTCTGATAAAACAGCAGAGTTGTATAGCAAAAGAACCGAATACAGTTAAGATTAAAGGGGAATGATGTATAATACTGTTGTAATTCTATAAATAAATAAAGTGCTGATTTGCAGTGTTAGAAATAAAGTAAATGTTTTCTATAATCAGGAAGGCATACAGTACATTGGGAAGGATGTTGAAAGTAATGGGCACTTAGCCAAATCCTTCTAATCGTTCACTAAGGGGCAGTGAATCTCTTTCTTTTATAGTAAATGAAATAGTATAACTGCAAACATTGAAGCCTATTAGTTTTACCTCTTGTCAGTTTAATTGTTCCTACTCAGATTAATGATACAACTTCCCTTCATTTGGGAGATTTAAACATAAATGTGCTTCACTTTATAGTTACTGCATAAACAAGTATTGTAATACGACCTTTAATACCTTCACCTAAACAATATTTAATAGATCAGTTGGATTTGAAACTTCTCAAGCTTGCTTGCTTGTATAGTTCTAACCCCTTATATAGAACTCCCTAGTCCAAATTCATGTTTGTATGCGCAGGCCTACAAAGCTGTCATTTTTCAGGCTACGGACTTGTTAATAATATTGAGTGAGGCTGCTGCCCAGAAAAGAATGTAGACACTTACGGAGCCATCATTGTAACTGAGTACACATATTCAGCATTAACGCAATAAGAGGAACATCGACTCCCCAAGTGCATCTATGGTCACGTGGACTGGTAGTAGCGGCACTGACAATATATTTTTCTCCATACATGATGAGGTGTTGAAGGTCGATACACATCCACCACTCCCCATTACCTCCCCAAATTGCCCATGCACCTGGATAAATTCATGCAGCACTGCAGTTGGAGCAGATTTAAAATGTTCAGAGTTTTACATTTGAGAAGGGTTTGTCCAAACTGTTATCTAAATTACAGTATACACTTAGAGATGTCTGGCATTTGTGGGCTACATTGGAATGAATCCTGGTTAGCAGGGCTTGCCGGTACACATTGGCACAGTGTTAATAAATTATGGAACAATCAATGTTCCTTTACTTCATTAGAATGCATTATTAGGCTGGCTGTATGGTCGCATGCAACCACGGAAATGTGCATTCAGCTGGTACACAATGAGCAATGTAGGTGATATGTTGGTCCAATCCACCCAATCATATACTGTAGCTCAGAGGGCGAGATGCAACAAAGTGAAAATGCAGCCAAACTGATTTGGCTGTTTATTGCATATACACCAAGTCTGTATTGTGATACATTCCGGGGCTTGAATGCGATGGGCAATGCCATCTTCAGATTGGCGTTGCCCTCACCCAACACATGCGCAGATAGCACTCGAGGTTCTAAACTCAGAAGTCCTATTATTGCAAAGGACAACTAAGTGTTGTCCTTTGCCAAAATCTTCATGCAATACAAAAAAGCATGCACAGCGTCGCGGGAAGTAACGCAAGCAATTTGAATATTGTGTACCCAGCTTAGGATGTAATATTTGAGAATAGCAGTAAAACTGTTGAAAGAATATATTGTCACAGTTTGTGACTACCATGCTTTGGAAATGTGGTGAACTTAAAAAATATTTCTATAATTATTGAGTATAATTATTGAGTATATATCAGAAATGCAGTATTTATTGTTACTAGACAAAGCATTTGTGAACTGTTATCCCTTTCAGTTTCCTTCTTTTTGTTTGCTGTTTTGTTCACACCATCTACATTTTGACCTATAACCTTTTCCAAGTTCACAGCAGTCTAGCTGGGAGAGTGGATGTTTTTAGAGGAACTCCTCAAACCATTTTATGATCCTGTCAGCATAGCAGCAACTTAGCTAGGATAAAATCAATCCCTATTGTGACTTACCAACAACTATGGAATATACTGTACTCTATGATGTTTGTACAGTGCCCTTAGAAATCTCCTGAATTGTCTCATGAGAACAATACCATTATTCTGAAATATCGCACAGCATCTGAAGGTCAGTGCTCTATGTAATAAATATCTGGGTCAGGTCTGCACATGCTATCACATACAATTCCAAATATGGTTATAATGCTTTTGAAACTGATTTAAAATGACAAGACTATAAAAACAGAAAGGAAGCAGATTACATAGGGAACAGGACATATGTAAACGTAAAAATTAAATAACGGCCCCTGGGTAGCTTTGGGTGACCTTCCCGTGATCACTTGAGTTGCTAGGAGATCTCTTTATTTGACAAATCATTTTCAAACAGGAGAAATCATCCCAATTGCAACATTTACTCAGTGAAGGGATAAATATATAGTCCATGTAAAACAATGTGAGAATCCTGCATGAAATTACAAATGCTACAAAAAAATGGCGGACATTATATCACTGTGTTATATTAACCTGCTCTCACAGAATATTTGGGAGACTGACAAATTATGGGGTTTTTATTGGCTGTCATGACTATCCCATATTTCCATATCCTGCCCAATTCCCCAATGAAGTTTCTGCATTACAATCTTAAAGTTATAAAATATACTTACCTAGCAGCAGTCCTGATTTTTGCATGACAGTACATTAGTCAAAATGTCTGTGACCTAAATAAATCTTGTAGAAATGGACAAGGGCAAGTGTGGATTATGTTCCTTACTTACTACAGTATATGGGGGGGAAATTTGCTAAGATGTGAGTTGTATTTCACATGGGATGTTGCTATGGGCAACCAATCAGATACTATCTAGTATCTTCTAGAAGGTGCTAAAAAATGAGAAGTAGTTTCTGATAGGTTGCCCATAGCAACATTCCATGTGAAGTCAAAATGGAATCTAATGATATTGGCTTGGCTTTGTAATATGCTTTCTCTCTCTCTCTTCTTTCAGGGTCTTTTCTGGTACCCAGACCCCCCCCCCCTTGTGTGCACTAATGACCCCAGCCAGGTAAGAACCACAGAGGCCGTAGGGCAGTGGTCTCCAACCTGTTTGGGGGCGTGAGCTACTCGAAACAAAATAATCTGCCTGAAGAGCTACTAAAATAAAATAAAATAAAAATAAAAAAATATGCATAATAATCAAAAAATGCCCTTATGCCACACACTGTAATGCCCCTGACAAATTATACCACATACCACATTGCCCCAGACACAATAAATGTAAATTAGGGAGTATGACCTAGTATCGTGGATCTCCTACGAGACCACATCCCCCATTTTTCCGCTATGGAGGCATGGCCAGCACTCAGCCCTCAGCCTCTCTGAATAGACACTGGGGAGGATGTATTAAGCCTTAACAAGAGATAAATGCAAGGATGATAAAGAGAGATAAATGCCCAGCCAATCACCTGCTAACTGCCATGTTACAGGCTGTGCTTAAAAAAGTCAGTAAGGAGCTGATTGGCTGGACGTTTATCTCTCCTTATCACCCTTGCATTTATCTCTTGTTAAGGCTTAATACATCTGCCCCACTGTGCCATATATACACATGCCACCGGTTACACAATGCCCCAATACCCACAGTTATGCCATAAAAACAATGCCCCCCAAACATTGCCAGATAAACCATGGCCACCAGATTGTGGTGCCATTCTAAAGAAATACTCGGGTGGTACTGTGTGCGCGTGCCATAGGTGCATGCCAAAAAATGGGTGTAGCCACATACCACATGGGTCGCGGCAAATGAAAATTGAGGGTGTGATACACATATGCCCCCAATAGTGCAGTGCCAGATATACATATGCCCAAATAGTGTCAGATACAAAAATGCTCCAATAGTGCCAGATACACATATGTCCCCAATAGTGTCAGATACAGATATGCTCCCAGGGTGCCAGATATGCCACCACTGTGCCAGAAACAGATATGCCCCCACTGTGCCAAGCATGCCCCCACTGTGCCAGGTATGCTCCCACTTTGCCACATATGGCCCTACTGTGTCAGAAACAGGTATGCCCCTACTGTGCCAGGAATGTCCCCCACTGTGCCAGGAATGTCCCCCACTGTGCCAGGTATGTCCCCCACTGTGCCAGCAGCAGCAGAACTCACTGTATTTGTTGTTTCTGCTGCTGCCGGGGGTAGGAGAGTCCGATTCTCCCCTGCTGCCAATGCCCAGCTATCAGGGATGTACTGTAGAATTACAGTTTTCTGCAGGCTTTTAGGGCAGAATTAAAGGAGGGTGTATTCTACTTCTTGATAGTACAGCAATAGCTAGTACAACATTTAATACAGACACATAATTGTTTGTTTAAAGAACACACATAATGTTTTTCTTTCAGTAATTCATTAAAGGAAGCTTGAATTGAGTCCGTTCCCTTGTGGATTTACTCATTTGAAAGCTTTCTATGGTATAACCTCAGGATCTCAGAAACTGAGAAATCCAGTCTCCCATGAACTGTGTAACAGCAGGATCACCCAGCTACTCCAGAAGCATGAGCCCCCACAGAAGCATGAGCCCCCAAGGTGTGAATGCTGCTTCCAATGCATGTATAAGGCAACGTAGCGGCTCTATATGATTTCCATCATTACCACCCTCATTCCAGACAAGATTTCCCCCCTGAATTCTAGAATTAAATTGCAGTTGTAGACAGCATCCTTTAGCGAATTCCACTTTCAGTTATATTTTATTATAAAAATGGAAACCACAATTCACTCTACATTATAAATCCACAGGAAAGGAAAATGAGGTCAATGCTTGGGATGTTTGTTGACAAGCTGATGATTCATAGGAACTTTATTCTTTAAGACCATTTGTTCACTTGTGAAAATACTGTTTGTCACTTATATTGCACTGGGATAATGTGACAAAGAACCAGTGAGAAACAGTGTAATGTCTCTAAGCTGCTCCCCCCCCCCCTCAATTTATAGCAACAATACACTGTGTGGGTCAATACAACTGTTTCTGTTATCAATGATAAACTATCCTAAAAGTGTTCTTATAAGTGAGAGCCTGGGAATACCGTTCCAGGAACCCACCTCATGTATTACCAGGCACAGGCTTGTGTGAGAGCAGCTGTTGCTACACTTCCATGTTTAGTGCTGGCAGGCACTGGGACTTGCTGAGCAATGCTTTATTGCATACATATGGTGATGATATGTACCTATACGTGAGCTAGAGGTCTGACTAGGTCTCCCATTACTCCCCAGGAGCTCATGTTTTCTGTAGGGGAGGACCTAACAGGAAACAAATGTAAAGTTCTGTAGCATGTTATGGTCACAAAAAGCAAGGGTCTGCCTGAAACTGATATGAGAATAGCTAGAGGTCAGGGGCTGACTGTCTACTACTATATCACTGTGGTATAGCATCCATAGCATGCAAGGTCGGTATGAATAGAAGCTTGTGGGCTCCATAGAAAAATCTTTAAAGCCCACCCATTGTCACTACAATGTCCCTTGGGGGGGGGGGGGGGGGGGGGGCAGAAGAAAGAGTGAAAAGAGTGAGAGATAAAGGGTGTCAGAAAAGGAAGAAGAGAGAGAGAGACACAGAGAGAGAGACAGAGAGAGAGGACTTCATGGAAAAAGAGGGAATGCAAAAAGAAAGTGGAGTGAGAGAGCGAAAGGAATGGGTGTGAGCAGCCCCGTGGCCTGGCGTCGGTCAGAACTCCATGTTGGACGAGAGAGTGGTGAGAGCACTCAGATTCCAGTACCCTGCTGCTCGGGGCAGCAAAGTTCATGCTGTTGATCACCCGCGGTTGTGCCTAACCGTCTCTTGCGGTACGTGATACCAACTTGTACTTACTTGTCGGATAATTTTAATGCATTTGAAAAATAAAAAGATAAACACTATTTGGAGCGCTCCTCTTTCCTTTCCTAGATAATCCATTACTTGAGAATCCAGGTGCCCGCAAGGGTAATTGGAGGAAGCTGCCGGTCTCACAACAGACCTCAAGTGCTGAGAATTATCACATATAAAGGACGGATTTGTTACTGACTAAAGACAATCCTAAGGACTTGCGCGCTAATTGGACTTTTTCTGATATATATATATATATATATATATATATATATATATATATATATATATATATATACTGTATATATAAAAAATAATAGAGGGCACTCTCCATTAGATGAAAATATTTCAAAGGCTTTTAATCTTATATAAACATGTTAACGTTTCGATCCCGATGTAGATCTTTGTCAAAACCACAGCTCCAAGTAGCAGATGATCCTTCCACTCCAAACACCATCTGGATCATTTGCTATTTGGAGCATGGAGATTGAAACGTTAAGATGTTTATATAAGAATAAAAGCCTTTAAAAAATTTTCATCTAATGAGGATTTCCCTCTATTCTTTTGGATATTTATGGGACAAACAACGGAGTTGACCCTGTTGATTACAGGTGCGGATTCCGCGAGGGGACACGTATACCTGTGGATAGTAGGGGTATGAAAAGGTCGGAGGACACGCACCGCCGCCCCTCGCGGGCTCGCTGCGCTCGCCACGCTTCGGGTTGGCGTCAATCGTGGTGTGGCGTTGAGGGGGTAAAATTGGGGGTCTGGGGAATACTTTACATTGAAAGTCACGGAGACTTCGGCAGAGGGCTGGCCTAGCGTCGGTCAGTTACCTCTAAATAGCCTGGCTGCTCTGCTTAATCAGACACAGTTGGTGTATTAACCCTAGGCTTACTTAACGGCTGCAAAGGCCTTTATATATAAAATATCCAGTTTTTACTGGCTAGACTTATCAAAATAGACTATTAAGTCTCGTACAAATCACATATTAAAAAAACAAGTATTAAAATAACATATATATCTCTTAAAAAGAAAATCACCAGTTATTACATTATTACAATTAGATGTGACTTCTTAGATGATAGTTTATTATTACGAACATTCTATAAACACATACAGCGGCCGGCTACCGTCAGGGGCATGCGCGCATGAGACGCTTGCGTGCCCATGGCAACGGAGCTTGGCGGGGGTCCCTGCTGCCTCCCCCGCCACCGCCATCCCTCGCCCCCCCCTGAACTGTGCAGTGTCTCTCTGAAGCGGGGACGGGCAGGGAGACACACGCGCATCCCAGTGTCTATCGCTGGTGCACGCCAGGGAGGAGTCTCTGGAGAGCACCAGCCAAAGATAAAGCCGGCTCCATCTGTAAATGGAAGAAAAATGGACAAATAGATACCCACATACATATGCCACATACAGTTTTAGATGGATATAATCAGACATCATTCAAACTTTATTACCAAATATAAGTATAAGAATAGAGAAAGAGTATATAGACATAGGAGCACCGGCTTCTATTCGTTATCCCAAATCAAGACAGAAACGGAGTAATTTCTACGCCTTCATTCAACCCGTTCGGGATCAACGTGCCCATATTCACAATCCAGAAGGACTCCCGCTTAGACAGAAGATTATCTCTGTTGCCCTTTCTTATATTTAATTTCATGTTCTGTATGTTCTAAAACAAAAAAATTGGTACTTATGTAATATCTGGGCTCCCATTTTTTTTCTAAGACCGCGTCCCCTTGCAGGGCTCGCTGCGCTTGCCATGCTTCGGGCACGGTGGCTCGCTGCGCTCGCCACACTATATAAAATCAACTCCATGCGTAGTTGGATAGTAGGGGTATGAAAAAATGGGGTGCATTTAACATGGGAGCCCAGATAATACATAAGTACCCAAAAATTCATATTTTTAGGAGTACTTTTTTGGCAAGTTTTAAATTGACGGTGGACACTATGGTTTTCCACACAGTTCTTAATATTCCTATAGTGTTCTAAAATCCTCACTTTTAGACACCTTTTAGTGTTTCCTACGTAGGCTTTACCACATTCACACCGTAAACAATAAACCACGTAAGTGGTACTGCAATTAATAAAACTTTTAATTAGTTTCTATTTGTTCTTATTATCTTTGAAACTTTTAGTTGCATTCGCTCCATGGGTACACATTTTACATCTGCCACATGTAAAAAAAAACATTTGGTTTATGCAAAAAGCTCTCTAAATTTTCAACTGTGGTTGGCAATGGCAACAGATCTAGGAGATAATTTGTTTTTTTTGTGTATTTGATCTCTTAAAAACCACTTCTGGTCTACTAGTGACCTGTTCCTTTAGTATAGGATCCATAGCGATTAGATGCCAGTACTTGTTTAATACTTTGCAGATCTCTTTATTTTGCGAATTGTATTGAGTAATGAAGGGGCAAAAAGGCACTCCTTTCTTTTTATATTGGTATCAGACTTATACTTAATTAATTGATCTCTGAACATATATTAAGGATTGCTCCTCAAATCTGTCCAAACTGCTGCAATTGCGACACAGTCTATATATTTGTGAATAGGGCAGGTTTAATTTCCTGCGATCCAGATGGCAACTCTTAAAGTCCAAGGAATAATAAAGCTAAGGATTTCGCGCATTATATATATATATATATATATATATATATATAGTATTAAAAAACCAGCAGCATCCGGATTTTAGTGAAAAAGTATCAAAAAATCATGCCCATGATGAAGGTGCATCTCCTTGCACCGAAACGGCTGTCGGTATGATTGCTTCTAGGAGTTCCAGGGTGACTTTATACATTATGCTCTCCTCCTCACCGAGCTGCTAAGTATCCCCCTGCTCCTGATGTTTTTATGTCTGTTTTCTGCACTTATGCCATTAAAATGATTTTTTGATACTTTTTCACTAAAATCCGGATGCTGCTGGTTTTTTAATACTATATGTATTGCACCATTTGAAATCTGGCACTCCGGTGCTTGCTCTGCTTACAGTGTGCAGCCTGGCCTCAGGACGAATATATATATACTAGGTGATTCATCGCGCCCTACGGGCGCTCTTCACACCGTCGTAAGGGGCTGCGCCCCCTTAATTTGTGAACATTTGTATATGAGAAATATGGTTAGAATTGTATGAAAGATGCCCTGTATTGCAACTTAGGTGTCCGCGAATCGCGGGAGGGGGGGTCGCGGAGGGTGCCGCGAATTGCAGGAGGGGGGGTCGCGGGGGGTGCCGCGAATTGCAGGAGGGGGGGTTGTGGGGGGGTGGATGCTGCGAATCGCGGGAGGGGAGGGATTGCAGAGAATCGCGGGAGGGGGGTCGCGGGGTGGGTTGCCGCAAATCGCGGGAGGGGGGTTTCGGGGGCGGGGGTTGCGGCGAATCATGGTAGGGGGGGTCGCGGGGGGTGTGCCGTGAATCACGGGAGGGGGGGTCACGGGGTGGAGTGCCGAGAATCGCGGGGGGGTGTGTGTGTGCCGTGAATCACGGGAGTGGGGGTTGCGGGGGGGTGGGGGGGGTGTGACGCGAATCGCCACAAGAAAAAATCAACACAGAAAGGTCAACACATGTAAATGTTGACATAAGTGTGGCACTTCATTGGTGTCCATGTCGACACATGAGAATGAATATGAAAACATTCAAAAAATGAAAAAAAACTTCAAAAACTCATGTCAACCTTTTTCATTGTCGACCATAGCCATGTCAGTGTTTTCCATGTGCAATTTAATTCTGGAGCTGCCGCGAATCGCGGGGGGGGTGCCGCGAATTGCGGGAGGGGGGGTCGCGGGGGTGGGTGCCGCAAATCGCGGGAGGGGGGGTTACGGGGCGTGGGTTGCGGTGAATCATGGGAGGGGGGGTCGCGGGGGTGTGCCGTGAATCACGGGAGGGGGGGTCACGGGGTGGGGTGCCGAGAATCGCGGGGGAGGTGTGTGTGTGTGTGTGCCGTGAATCGCGGGAGTGGGGGTTGTGGGGGGGGGGTGTGACGCAAATCGCCACAAGAAAAAAATCAACACAGAAAGGTCAACACATGTAAATGTTGACATAAGTGTGGCACTTCATTGGTGTCCATGTCGACACATGAGAATGAATATGAAAATATTCAAAAAATGACAAAAAAGTTTCAAAAACTCATGTCAACCTTTTTCATTGTCGACCATAGCCATGTCAGTGTTTTCCATGTGCAATTTAATTCTGGAGCTGCCGCGAATCACGGGGGGGTGCCGCGAATTGCGGGAGGGGGGGTTGCGGGGGTGGGTGCCGCGAATCGCGGGAGGGCGGGGTTCACAGGGGTTCCGGTGGGGGATTGCCGTGAATTGCGGGAGGTGGGGGGTCACGGGGGGTGCCGTGAATCACGGGAGGGGGGGTCACGGGGTGGGGTGCCGAGAATCGCGGGGGAGGTGTGTGTGTTGTGAATCGCGGGAGTGGGGGTTGTGGGGGGGGGGGTGGGGGGGGGTGTGATGCGAATCGCCACAAGAAAAAATCAACACAGAAAGGTCAACACATGTAAATGTTGACATAAGTGTGCCACTTCATTGGTGTCCATGTCGACACATGACAATGAATATGAAAAAAATAAAAAAATTAAAAATAAATCTTCAAAAACTCATGTCAACCTTTTTCATTGTCGACCATAGCCATGTCAGTGTTTTGCATGTGCCATTTAATCCTGGGGCTGCTGCGAATTGCGGGGGGGGGGCCGCGAATCGCGGGAGGGGGGTCGCAGGGGGGGTGCCGCCAATCGTGCAAGGGGGGGTCGCGGGGGGGGTTCTTTTTGCCGCGAATCGCGGGAGTGAGGTCGCGGGGGGGTGTTTTTTCCGCGAATCGGGGGGGGGGGTGTCACGGGGGAGGGTTTGCCGCGATTCGCGGGAGGGGGGGTCGCGGGGTGGTGGTTATGCCGCGAATTGCGGGAGGGGTCGTGGGGGGGTTCTTTTTGCAGCGAATCGCGGGAGGAGGGGTCGCGGGGGAGCGGGTGTTTTTGCCGCGAATCGCGGGAGGGGGGGGGGGGCGCGGGGGGAGGTTTTGCCGCAAATCGCGGGAGGGGGGTGCTCACCTGGTGGCTGTGGAGTAGCAGTGCTGGGCAACATGGGAAGGCAGTGGGTGTCTGGCACTGTCTGTGGGCTCACTGGGCTGGTTCTCTGTCACATACCTCCCAACATGACCCAATGCTCTGTTTCTAGACTTCCCCTTAATGTATGATTGCCATCACCTGTTTTAAACAGGTTAATTTCTCAGAAAGGTGTTCAGCACAGATGAAGGCAATCACACATTAAGAGGAAAGTCCAGGAACAGAGCGTTATAGACACAGACACCCACTTTGAGTGACAGATGTAGCCAAATATATAGGAGATATATATAGATAGATAGATAGATAGATAGATACAGAAGTACCAACACACTCGCTATTCCTACGAATGGGGTGCAAACAGCACCCACTTCCCAGGATGGGGTGCGGTGGCCTGTGACCACACACTCTAATAAATACAAACACTGGGGGCCCAGCACTCACTACAACAAACTGACTCACCTTAACATTCAAATAATCAATTAAATAAATAATGGGGTTTTAGTTCATGAATTGATCAATGCATTTAAGCTTGCAGCCCATTGCCAAGGGACCCCATTTCACTGCAAGTCCTGCACTAACAACTGGTTTTCATGGGAACCTGGCAATTCAATTTATGAACTAAAACCCCATTACTTATTTAATTGATTATTTGAATGTTAAGTTGAGTCAGTTTGTTGTAGTGAGTGCTGGGCCACCTGTGTTTGTATTTACTAGAGTGTGTGGTCACAGGCCACCGCACCCCATCCTGGGAAGTGGGTGCTGTTTGCACCCCATTTGTAGGAATGGCGAGTGTGTTGGTACTTCTGTATCTATATATTTGGGTTGATTTTTAATTAACCTCTGTTACTGTGATCATAGCTTTCTCATGCACCCTAGATAAACTCATTTACCTGAAACCTGTGACAGCTACCCCTTTAATACTAATTCAGGTGCTGTGTTTGGGATTGTCTCACCTTTAAAAGCCATAAGGTACTTGGCAGCTGAGCTTTAACCCAGGAAAAAAAACACATGTTCATTTTAGCTATGATGTGCAAGCAGTTGCCAGGTTCCCATGAAAACCAGTTGTTAGTGTAGGACTTGCAGTGAAATGGGGTCCCTTGGCGATGGGCTGCAAGCTTAAATGCATTGATCAATTCAAAAACCCCATTATTTATTTAATTGATTATTTGAATGTTAAGGTGAGACAGTTTGTTGTAGTGAGTGCTGGGCCCCCTGTGTTTGTTTGTATATATATATATATATATATATATATATATATATATATATATATATATATATATATATATATATATATATATATATATATATTGTAATAATAATACACATAATAATAATTACACACATTAATAATAATAATAATAATAATGTAATAATACACTTTAATAATAATAATAATAATACACATTAAGAGAGTCACAGCATGGCTGCCTCTGGTGGAGTTGTGCCATGTCCTTTAAGTTGTGCCATGTGTCTTATGTCATGTATCTTCTGCCATGTGTCTTGTGCCAGGAACCATGTGTCTTGTGCCATTTGTACTGCCCCATACAAGATGAGAAAACATAATTTATAAAATTGACAAAAACAAAATAAAAACAGCTACAATCATGTATTTTTGCAATACAAAATCAGATTTTAAATCCAAATCCCAAACCAGGACTCAGTTCAAAACAGATCTGTTTAAACCCACAAACATTTGTGTGAATTTAGATTTATGGAGAAGCGAACCACACTCTAATTAATAGGTATTTTCCATAATACAGTATCTTCCCTCCCACATCTGTACTGTATCTCCTACTTTAATACCTCCATTATTTTCCTTTTATTCTGTAATCTGTACATTATGACTATGCCAACATTTGTAACTATCTAAACCCAAAAATTCTAATAATTAATAATAGACCCTGTTTTGAATCTTTGCTCTGTATAGCCCTTCAGAGGCAGATTTAGACCTCAAGGGGCCCTAGGCAAGATAACAGTTTGGGGCCCTCATCAAACTATATTATTGCTGCTGATTGCATCTGGCATCGATAGAATACCTTGACGCATACACAGTCTACCGATACCTGTTCAGTGGCATAAATATCGGCATTGTGTACAAATCTGATTTAGGCCTTAGGTATTTTGGAAGTAGTCCTAAGACCTGTGTCACATTTAAAGTAAACTGACTGCTCACATACAGCTGATGAAACCATTTGCGTGTTCAAACATATTTTATTCTATCAAAGTACATCAAATGGATTTTTGGAGTTTCGGCCGGTCCATGTGATGATGGTGAAATCATGCGGCAGTCGTGCAATGCTCCTCTGGGAATGTTTTGAATGGCCAGGACATTTGGCCAGGACACGCGCCTAGGTTGCATTGTAGAATATCTGCATCTACGGCAGCGCATACGTTTTTGCTGTCTTTTTGCTGTCTTTTAAACGAAATAAAGAATAACTGTGTGCTATTTTTCATCACATAACAATTTGAAAGAGACTAATAGCAAACAAAAAATACCGTTAAGCTCAGTAGGCATTTTCTGACGTCAGTTTACTGCAGCCCATACTACAAGTTCACAACTGGCAAAAGACTAACCTAAGAAAAAAACACATACATTTTTGGTTTACTGTGGAACATGTGGATGATCTCAGGGAATGCAGAAACAGAGAAGCTGTAAAAGTGTTACCAGGAACTCCATTCCTTCCTAGCTGTATCTTGTGATGTTACAGTAGAACGGCATTTGTTTTTGCATTCTTGGTAATTCTTGGAAACACCAACAGCTGCTCCGTGACATGGTAAATAAGCCCCAATGAGTTCAATTCTATTAACTGCTTGAAAAAGACTCTTTATAGAAAGTGGAAGGAAAACAAACTGTTGATGTTGGTGCAATATAAAGAACAGGTGTGCACACTGCGTGGAGAGCAGTGCTGGGGATAACATTATGTCATGTGAATATCTTCACACATCTGCTTCTACTTAGAATACTGTTAAGAAAAACAAACATTTATGTTTCCGAGCTGTCCTGATATTACCATTGCGTAAATAAATTGTAAATGTTCCTTGTACATAATTGGGAAAACACCAATTATTGCACCTGTATGATTCCAACTAAAATGGTGGATTGCGCATATAGATCAGATAGAGCACAGGTTCACAACCACAATCCACAAGGACACTAATGGGGCATACACAGGGACATTTGAGCAAGAGATGTGTTCTTCTGAGCAATTTAGTGTGGGAGGTTTCCCACAGTCTAGATCTTCCATACACACATAGGACAGTATGTACTAAACAAAAAATGCAGCGAAAACCCAGTTTTCAAGGTTTTTAACACATTTTGAAATGCACTAAAGCCCTTCTCGGTGGGGCATCGCAGTGGTGGGTTACGCCAGCTCTAGCTGGTGTAACCCCATAGAAGCCTATGGGCTTCTCTTTGCAGCACTGTTGTGTGAGGGATCCCACATGGATCCCTCCCAGCATGCCCCATGGCCGACAGCTTCTCTGCCCATGCGCAGTTGAACTTCCCAGTTAGAAATGAGGATGTCCAGGCAGCGGTGGGGATCACAAAGGGCAGCTCTTATTGGGAGAGCTACCCCTTGCGTTGGTCACCACATATGTTAGTACATATGCAGTGAGCATCAGCGTGATGGGCGGTGGGATGTACCACTGCTGCTTGGTACATCCCACCCTTAGAGATTTGCACAAATAATAATAATAATAATAATAATAATAAAAAATAATGGGTGGGTATTACAGGAGTGTATTCCAGGAGTTAGGGTAATGCATTGCCATTGCTGTGGGGCGTACTGTACACACTGAACGATTTGTGCTTAATTCCAAAGTTATTTTACCAATCTCTTTGAAATTAAGTGTAACACAGCGTAGTCAGTCAGCGTTGTGTCAGCGCTTATTACATCGTGTGGGAACATTGACCATTTTTAACCTGCCTGACATGACAGGTGTGATTGTGTTCCTGAAAAACCCCCACTATCCACGTCAGCCCAAAGCGTGGCAAGCATAGTGAGCCCCGTGAGGGGATGCGGTCAGTAGCGCACGCAGGGGGGGTTTCTGAGTACCCAGAAACCCCCCTGGAGTCTAAGGGCTCTAGGCTGAAAGCTGAGGGTCCCCTCTTTCCATGGGTACAAGAATTTTAAAAATCGGCCCTTGGGAACCGGAGATATCTGACTTCAAAGCAGTGGTCCCCATCCAAGCCTGTTAATTGCTCTTCCCAGTCAGATAATGCAGGTTCTGTCTGACTTACAGTTTTTCTGAGGGTATATTCCAAAAGATGGGACTCTCCCCCTATGATGGACATTAGTAGCTTGTCTCTACTTTTCCCAGAACCAGAGATATCAGCCTTCCAGCAGCTGGTTACTGCTCCAGCTCCACACACCTGGTATGTAGTATTATATTCCTGTTGGCAGATTTGCTCTGCTTCCTGAACTCTGATCCCCTAGTCCCTAATACGATTTGGTAGGTGGGATTCTCTAGTTTTTAATTCCATTAAAATCTAAGAAATCTATTTCTGGAAACTGGAGATATCTGCAGTCAAGCAAGCTGTCCTCCCACCAGAAAATTATGAATAATAAGCCCACTCCACTATACACCCCTCCTCTGTGTATTAAACATCCTCTACCACCCTGGAAGTTATGTATTAGGGCCCCTTCATTCAGCCCAATGCCCCCTTCTCCCACCCCATCTCCCACCATCTGTGCAGTAAATGGGTAATTAGTGGAAATTACTGATCCAGGGCCTACATGCTGAGCGGTTGATATAATACCCCCTACCACCCGCAGGACATCAAAGCTTCCCCCACCCCTACCGCTGGAGGATCGGTAGGGGCCCCAATACATTGCTATGCCCAGGGGTCTACACGGCTGTTGACGTGTGTGTGTGTGTTTGTTTTATTAATATACATTTGGTCTATCTATAATACTTTAACTGACCCGGCATATACTGGGTCACCTAAGTGTCCATCTCCGTGCTTTGCTCCGCCCCTCTGGAAACCCCCTTCTGAAAATCCTGCGTTTGCCACTGGATGCGGTATGCGTCTTCCCGACCTGTTCATACCCCCACTATCAACGTCAGCGTGGAGTTGATTTTAGTGTGGCGAGCCATCGAGCCCAAAGCATTGTGAGCGCACACGGAAAAAGAGCCCGAAGCGTGGTGAGCGCAGTCAGACCCGAGAGGGGACACATTTGCCAGTATGTAACATGAAGCACTAGCAAATTCATCCTTTATTGTGCATGAGATGCGCCCGCACCCACCCTTTGTGCATGAGATGCACGCGTGACCGAACCCCTAACCCTGACCGTCTCCCTGAAGCGGACACATTCAGGGTTGCCATACCCTGCAGCACTAATTACTAAGCCATACTTGCATATGAGACACTTGTGCGTCCCAGGCATCCGGCGGTTACCGGTGCTGTATGAGAGGTGCTCACTAGGCTTGCCAGGAATGCAGAGGACAGAGCTGCAGCTCGCGGGGACACGCTGTATGAGAGGCTCTGACTAGGCTTGCCAGAGACGCCAGGGTCAGAGCTGAAGCTCGCGGGGACAGTAGGGTGACTACGCCGACTATGCAGGACTGCCGCGGGGACACTATGCTGACTATGCTAGGCTGCCGTTGGCCCATGCTGACAGCATAATATCACTAATACCTGTACTGTTAGTGTGCCTTGAGGACAGAGGGTGGGACATTGTTCCAATGTTCCGCAGAGTGTGAAATTGTGGACTGCATTTTGAAACCCACCTCTTGAAATCCTGCATTTGCCATAGGCTTGTATGATTTATATACATCTGATCTATATAAAAAAAAAATGCTATTTAGTAGACCTGCATTGTATTTATCAGAATCCTAAGCATGTGAACACTCGCTCATTCCTGGAGTTCCTGTTCGCAGCAAGGAATTACTCAGCTACCTAATACTGCAAATAACTGTAGAGAGATGCCATGATACAAATCTACAGAGAAGGGAGCCTGTGTGTGTCAAGCCAAATTTGCATCAAGGTTTTTATCTATTGCTACTGTTCCATGACCAATCCAAGTATTTGGCTCAGAACTGAAGATGCTGATGGTTTAGTCATTTAACCCATGTATACTAGAAGTCTGCACTGTATTATAAATATGTAGCATATTAGAGGATGTAGTGGCACAACATGGGTTATTTCACTGTATTTACCTATCATCACTAAGAATCATCACCTCTACATTTCTACAAAGCAAATCCAAATGGCTTGAATTAAGTTTGCCTTCCTGTTTGAATACAATCCACATGAAAGGAGGGAAAATAGCCAAATTTCCCATTTTAAAGACTATAATCCTTTTTCTATGTCCACTTATATCTGTCATCATCAAATCCTGCAGATCCGTTCAGAAAATTCCAAGTGTTACATCAGGTAAAAAATGGTCAGACGGGCTATGGTTCAATAATTTGCATGACTCTTGTACAGTACTTACGAACAGGAGTATCAAGACAGTATTAGGAATACACATTCTGACTCGGATTTTCCTCTTCAGAAATTGTTTATATTTCAGAAAGTTCAATGTCTAATAACCCTTTCACACCACACCTCAATCCCGGGTTATTCCATGGTTATTGCTGGGTCAACCTGGGTTGCAATGTGAAAGCACCAAACCTCATATCCTGAATCGACCAACATGGCATATCAACCCAGGATATAAAAAGGGTTTAACCCAGGTCACCTTGTGAATAATGGGTGACCTGGGTTTAATGTGAAAGTGCCGGACCCAAGTCAGAGCCAGGTCACACCCAGTATCAAGATCCTGGGTCCAACCCGGCAAATCGGATGTGAAAGCGGTATAAGGGAGTGTTGCCAGCACCAAAGGTGATCAGGCACCCGGAAGGCATGATCAACCTCCATACAAGCCATATGATATATCAGAAATGGGAATAAAGTAAACTACTCTGGGGATATTACCTACCCTGGGGATATTACCTACCCTGGGGATATTAAGTACCCTGGGGATATTAACTACCCTGGGGATATTAAACAATAAATGAATTCACAAATGTATTAACTGGACACATTTTTTTTATTTTTTACAGGTTTGCTGTTAACATTCTCAAAATAAGTACAATATGTAGAATTAATAAATGCATTACCATGCATTACCTTTTTTAAAAATGGAAAATGATGTATTTATTGTTTGCTGGGTGTCAGCTATTTTTAAATATGGTAGAAAATGCCTCTATTCCAACTCCTTTCCAGGATCCATTTTTTTAGAAGATAGAAACCCTTTTAGCTAATGAAATAGCTCCCAGATTTATCAGCACATATTGTACTGATTGGAAAGAAATTAATAGAATACTTGCCCAACACAAACATATCCTCACAACAGATGAGGATCTCAGAACAGCCATTGGAGAGCGTATCCAGAGCAGTTGGAGAAAAGCACCCAATCTGTGCAATCAATTAACTCAAAGCCACTTTACTCGCAAACACAAGAGAACACCGAATGTGACAGGATGTCATAAATGTGGAAAGTGTAAAGCCTGTGAATACGTTACTAATGTGAAAGAATTCACCAACAGATACGGCCAAACAACCAAGATAAGAGACTTTATCAACTGTGACTCCCAAGGAATAGTATATTGCTTACTATGCCCGTGCAATCTCAAATACATAGGGATGACTAAAAGATCCTGGAAAAGAAGAATCTTAGAACATGTGGGTAATATCAAAAATGCACCTAAAGACCTGGAAAAAATGAAGAAGATCACAAGTGTAGCTCGACACTTCCTCAAATGCCACCAGAGCAATCCTAAAGGACTTAAAGCCTTCAGCCTGGAGAAAGCCACCTTGGGCATTAGAGGAGGGAACATAACTCAGGAGCTTCTCAAGAAAGAATCGAAACACATCTTCCTTATGAACAGCCTCAAACCACGTGGACTGAATGAGGAGATACAGTACTCCGCATTCCTATGAATTTCAGGCACGTGTGTAACCCTAAAGATAGGACATTATGAAGATCCAGCACGGATACTAAGACATCTGAATATCCTATGTGGAGAACCTCTAACTACCTGTTACCCATAATACCCCTTATAATAGATTTCTAGCGACCCTACATCTAGCGCTGGGTATCAGATAAATATGTCCAACATGACACTAGAAATGGATTAATGATGAATCTACAGAAATTGGGATGCATGTGTAATCCCATGTAGAATATGAACATCTACTACTAGTTACCATAATCACTTCGAAATACAGAGTCCCAACCTAGCAGATATAAAACATTACAGGGCCGAAAAATATTCCTGACAACATATAAGGCAGTGGATACAACTCTGTGCCCATATTACATCAAATCCAGGATCCATAAGTAATACTATGGACCTCATACCTGTTTGATATCGTGAATTATATCTTCTTAGAAGTTTCCAACAAGAATACATAATAGTCACATGTGTAGGTGAACAATGTCATTGACATACGCAGATACACCTTTGAATGACTCCGGTGTGTATCCGCTACAACAGCAGAGTACTGTATATGGATAACGATCAATACCCTATACAACTGGATAACTATTAAATGTAGCCAGTATCGCAGACCAAACTCCCCAATAATAAATGTCCCCTTCACGTTAAAGCACTAACCACTGGGCTGGCACACGGATACTTAGCACTATAAGTGCACAATTCAAACAGCCATCACGACAACAATTGTATCACTTTAATTTGTGACAGACACACTACCACTTCACGTTTTTTGTTATATGTGTAGCGTTCTCACCTTCAGCACTATGGAGTTTATTATACTTTGCGCACCCAAGTGTAGTTTAATCCGTCACTGAATTTTGGTCACTGCAAGCATACGAATCAGCACCTATGTATGTCACTTTTGGTCATTATGTAACTTATTTTATTTCATTTTTATTTTATTTTATTGTATCTACTGTAACACCAATAATCACCGTAGAATAGATGTAGAAAAATAATATACGGGACATTTTACAAGAAAAGGAAAGTAATCATTTGAGGGACAATATATATGTGAAATCAGGCTGTATTTAAATATAGGAATCATTTACAAATACACACCAGTCAAGGAGATATTAAACAAGCTAATTATCTGTTATCGCGCCGACAGGCTTATGTTAATGAGCAAATATGGACCTACGTGCAGGAATATAAAATCAACTAATATAAGCGGGACACCCTGATAATTATGACGTTACTAATAAGTATAATTGGTAACTAGATACAGCAAATTGATACTACTGTAGATGACACAGAATAGAATGCTGACTCTGACACATACATTCGATGTCAAGAAGCACCTATCACAACACTAATACCATTTGAATAACAGGAATGGGACATATGATTGGCCCCACTAAACAACGCCCATAGGAGTGTGAATCCCATAAATATAGCTCCCAGAAGGCCGGTCTGACACCTAGGTAGAGCCTTGAAAAAGGGCGAAATGCGCATCGGCAATAGGTCTCTGTAGATCTGTGATTAGATGTAGCCAATGTATTGTATTTAATTGTGTATAGTCAGTTTATCCCCACACGCAGTGTGGGTTTAGCGGTGGAGAGCGCCGATAGCAAAGTGCACTCAGAATAGTGCGGGTGCACGCTGTCAGTGACACGGCTAACGTCTGACAGCGGGACAACCCAGTCGGGCAGAGCGGTGTGCAGACGCCGACCCAGGCTACCCGTGCGGGTTACCAGCCGGGCAGCGTGTTATATAGACGCCGGCAGTGGGAGCATGGGTATCTAACCAGCCAGCCGAGCAGCACGGTGTATTAACGCCGGCTGAGGAGATTTATGTGTTTAGATCTGCTGTAACCTGGCCAGTGAGCGCCAGGCTTCATTTGTGAGTGTAACCTAGCCGGAGTGCACTGTGTGCAAGACCGGGTGTAGGTTTGTTATCTCACCCATAATATAACACGCACATTGGTATAGGGTTTATAATGATTAATACATTTACTGCCCAGAGATACTAACAGGGGCAGTACCCCCAACAGATACCAAAGTGAGAGTGAATAACAACACCTGCACACACGCTGTTTCAACCTAAAATCCCCGCAAATAAATACTAATCTATAAACATTTAGGAATAAAGTATATAACACAAGAGGAGTGCCATATCCACCGGAAAGAATGAATAATTCAGAGTGTGTGTTTTTCCTGCGAGAAATATAAGCAATAATCTGTCTATTACAAAGACTAAAATCGCTCAGTGTGTACCAAAAACCTGGAGTAGCACAATCTAAGATAAAGATTGAGCAAATTACATATGAGTCAAAATATACCTCAGAGAACTCACACGCATTTGCAACCTACCACAGTGTAATTACTATGGGAATATATATGATAGTGCACTACAGTAACAGAAAACTGATATTGGGACATTAAAATCATAAATACCCCAAAGCCATCTAGTGCGGACACTACTATAATTCGGTCCAGCACAGGGCATCAGCATATATGTATATGGTATAGCCGTGTGATTGCACAGTGTGTATGCAATCAGAAGATTGCACAGTGTGGATGTAATAAGGACACATCAGATATTAAAGGGAGAGTGAGGGGCTCTTGCGGCAGACACATCTCCTATCTGAGTGTGGAAATTATAGATACACACTAAATATAAATCTGGGGTGACTCCAAGTTACACGAACAAGGATATCACTGTAAACTGTACCCTTTGTGATACAGACAGGATAAACCAGGACATATATATATTTGTAACATTTGTGCAACAGTGTTCTAATACACTGATTACGCATAAAAATAAGAAACATTAATGCTACAAATAAAGAACTTACACACTGAAGAAAGGATAAACACACTGAAAGGTCCACAGTAATCTGGGACTAGATCTGACATACACTTCTTTCTCAATAAAGCAGCATAACGTGTATAAATGAACATACATTTGGCACATCTAATGGGATAAGGCATCATTAAAGCCTTCCTTCTAATATTGGAACTAACAGAGTACAGAGACCTTAATTTTCATCTTTTCTAATTTTCTTTTTCCTATATCTAATATACTTTTTTAAATAAATTTTCGCCATACTAATCCCTGCTACAGGGAATTATACTATCAGGTCCAACATAATTAATAAAATTGTAGAATATACACTATATTTGATGGCCTGTTAGCTATAGAAGTGAAATATAACAAATTAAAATATACACCTCTAAGGTATCACATCATTGTGTTTTTAGGTCACATTAGACTGTGTGGATGTGGAGTGCGTCTAAACAAACTGATTTTCTTTCTTACTTCTTTATATTGTATACCTTATAATCAGTAGGCAGCACCCTAAGCCAGGGAGGGAATATATATGCTCAAAATTCCCCCTGACTGACAGTTTTGCCATCCACAAATTGTTAAAGAACTATATAAATTTTTGGTGCGGGTCCCCCCTTTCCCCTCTTTTAGAAACCCTTTTAGTATAACAATAATTATGCTACTGTATATGTTGTATTGCTAGCCCTGTCAGAGGAATAAACATTTGATTATATAACTTTAAGGTGCTATCGGGTACACTACTGTATGTGTTTTTCACAAACCTCTACCATTAAACACAGAAGCAGACACAAGTACTCCCCTGTATTGGATTATCTACAACACAGTGGCATGGAATGCAAACCACAAAGGCTCATCGGTCAATGGAATCGGCCCGATTTGCAACCATTTACCTTTTTCTTCTGCAGTTTGTTCTGGAATAGTGGGAGAGGAAAAGAATCAATTTCTCTAATGCTAAGGTTTTTGGGTTCTTCTCACCTCCTTCATTTTACCTATTCCCCTTCCCTACCTCATATACAAAAGGGGTCTGCGGTAAGTTTCAGTATGTACAGTGCATAGGTAGAGAAGACACAATCTTTGTGAATTTTTAAAGCACAGAACCATAGTTAAGCAGCACTGCTCACTAAACAAGTCAGCGTGTTCTATTCCTTCAAGAACTTGTTATGGAGCTCAGCCGAGGCCTTTGGAGAGCCACGATCTTCTACAATTAGAAGAGTGGTCTATGATAGCAAGATATTTTTGAACAACTGATAGCTGCTTTTGGGAAGGAAGCACCAGCCTGTGATGGATGATCTCCATCTACTACAATGTAATAATACAGTACCATATACCTAGGATTAGTTCCTCATCCACGAGTGAATTTCAGTCTCTTTCTTAAGTTTTAAAACCTCAAATAGCCCAGATTTTTCACAAAAGAGGTCTCCTGAATCTCTCAAGCTGTGATGTATTCCCGGTCTCTTAAAGGCAGGCCTTAAATTCACATAAAGGTTTCTTTTCTGTTAAGTACACCTTTTTAGTCTCCCAATCCAAACACCACGTTGACTTCAGTATAGGACTCTTTTGTGCATACACTCACCTCTATATGCCGCAAAAAGTTTCTTTCATTGGCCCCCCACTCCAGCCTCTCAAGAGAAATTCTCATGTGGGATAAGAAACCTTCATGTGAATATTGGGCTTTAAGGTCAGTGCAGACCCACTTGAGGGGACATCCATCTTGTCAGTGTGTACCAGAAAAACCTGCTATTATTTTTTCACATGAATTATAATATATAATCTCATTGTGATCCATCTGCTTGATACTTTATGCAAAGCTTGTCCTGAGCAAAGTTTTTGAATGCTATGTGGCCAATCAGCTGACTTCAGAGAAGAAGAAGGCACAGGTGACTTGGCGCCACAAAACGTTGGTCAGGTTTGATGGCAGTTGCTCAAACTCTGTCTGGGAGATCATTGGTGGCAATGAATCCTGGATCTACATTTTTTACCCCAAGACCAAACAACAGTCAGCCCAGTGGTCTCCAGTTGGAGGTAAATAGCCGCAGAACTCCTGACATGAGTGCAGCATGACCAAGCAGATGGAGCTGTTTTTGTGGCCAAAAAAGGCCACATAGTAGCTACTGTATAATTTGTGTTGCAGTGCATCGTCACATGCACCTGGAATTTGGTATTCCAAACAATGCCTGCCGCAAGTGCTGGAAGACTTTTCCAGGCGCAGTCCAAGAATGTGCGCTGGTGGCACCCTTCACCGTCACAACAATGCACCTACCCACAAGACCAGAAACTGGTGGATTTTCTGGCCAATGAATGCATTCAGGAGCTTTCTCATCCTCTGTACCATCCAGACCTGGTTCCCTGTGACTTCTTTGTGTTCCCATAAAAAATATACTATTAACTTTGTTGCATCCAGAAAAATATTTTGTGCACCTGGAAACATATTTCTAACATTTAACTCCCTCCCTCAGCTCCACATGGGATTGCCTACATTTCATCCCTCAGAATTTGTGATGTAGCTGCTGTGCTTTATTAACTTAATGTGTTGGCATTATAAATGCAACGTACAGTAAGATTAGAAGGTTCCATCAACTTCCTATGGGTGTGGTGCTTTTACAGTTGTTAAATGTCAATAGGCCCTTCATTCACTGGTAGATTTGCCATCACATCCCTTAAAGGAGTTATCAACTTGTACTGATGGGTACACCCTTACAGCCAGCAGCACCCAGAGAAGTTGTACTGGCCACTGGTCATAGACATTGTGTACTTGGGGCACCACGGATGGTTAGAATTACTGCCTCACAGTGCTGAGGTCATGGGTTTGATTCCTACCATGACCCTAACTGTGCAGAGTTTGTATATTCTCCCTGTGCTTGCGTGGGTTTCCTCAGGGTACTCCGGGTTCCTCTCACAATCCAAAAATATACTGGTAGGTTAATTGGCTCCCAATAAAATTAACCCTAGAATGTCTGTGTGTGCATGTACATGTGGTAGGGAATATAGATTGTAAGCTCCACTGGGGCAGGGACTGATGTGAATGTTCAACTATACTCTGTAAAGTGCTGCGGAATCTGTATGCGCTATATAAGAAACTGTTAATAAATAAATACTTGCTCCAGCAGTGGTCAGCTATATGGTATTTGTTGTGCAGTAAACTCTGGATTTTGCAACTTATAATAAGTGATCCTTCGTGTTTTAATACTGTATGTATACAATAGAGTACAATTCTACTTTTCCAGTTGTATAATTAAGGGATTCAAAACACATCGATACCTGGTACCCTCAACAAGCACATAAGGCTGCCTATGTACTAAACAGTTAGCGCTGAGCGGCAAAAGAGTTAAACATAACGTTTGTACACCACACGTGGTTTCTAAATATATTGTATGGGTTTATTAATGCTAGGTGTGTTCCGCTGAATTCAATTCTAATGGGTTAATAAATGAAACAGTGGTGCTAGTTGGTGGTGAACTGTATAGTTTTCCAAACAGGTCCCAAATGTCCAGTATGCAAATATGCAACAATTATAAGACTCTGGGCCAGATTCTCTAAGCTTTAAAAGTAATAAAATGGGGAGTGATAAACAACCAACCAAACAATCAGCTCCTGTCTGACATTTTTCAAACACAGTCTGTGACATGGCAGGTAGGAGCTGATTGGCTGGCTGTTTATCACTCTCCATTGTATCACTTTTGAAGCTCATTGCATCTGGCCCTTAGTAAATTTAGTAAAGCTTCCAAAAATGAAAAGGTGATGTTGCCGATAGCAGCCAATCAGATTATGTCCATCATTTTCTATGACACAATAGAGAAACAATAGATATAATCTGATTGGTTGTTGTGGGCAATATCACCTCTTTTAATTTTTAGAAGCTTTAGTGAATTTAGCCCTCAAACTGCAGAAGCTGTTAATGAACTCTGCATAAAGCATGATATTGGCATGATTTTCTGAAATTGCTTCAGTGACAGTGGTTAGGTATGTCCCTCTTCAACACTGCTCTCACACCCCACTCCCAAAATCAGCTCTTGCTATTTTGTAGTATCAAGAGTGTCCAGAGAAGAAAGCTCAGTGTATCTGCTCCACATGCAGGGCCAAATTAAGGGCCTAATGGGACTGGAGCTGAAAATGTTTAAAGGTCTATTATGAGAAATGGAGATGAGGCCATGTTGAACCCATACACTATATGCCCCAAAATTTACAAAAGTACAAAAATTGCATAAATATGTCAAATTGGAATGCAATTTTAATACCTATGATTTATGGCCAACCATGCGAGCAGCTGGTGTCTGTCTGGTGTCATGATGATGGGCCTATTTTTATGTGGCGGCTTGGAGATGCAGCTCCATCCACCCCATTGTTAATCTGTCCCTGTCCACAAGGGTCCATTGTTCTGCACAGAGAGCCTTCACATATGCAGCAGCAGTTAGGAACTTTTAGGGAGACCAGAGCGTTCCTCCACCAGCTCTGCAGTCCTTTGTGTGTCAGAAATGTTTTATATATTTAATTTAAGCACTTTGGTTTGCTTCTTCTGAACTGTATGCAAGATCTATTACGTATGTCTATGGCAGGTTAAAAATACTGTAGTACAACCTGTAGGGAGTAGCCTTAAGTTTACTGCTTGTTTCAGCCTATTTTAATAGCTTGTGCACATACTGTATTATAATCTTGATTTTACTTTTTTAAATCGTAGGCTGGCATAAATTTGTAATTAGATATATATATATATATATATATATATATATATATATATGCCCAAGAAGATATAGCCATCATCCACATAGTGCAGGGGTCCTCAAACTGTTCTTTCTCGAACCCCATCAGACAATAAAAATAATTACAGGACCCCAGCAAGTTATGGCATGGCAGCATTGTGGAGGCACAAAATGATGGGAGGAGTCTAAAATAACAGACAATTCAACAGATCTTTCAGAATCACTGTCTTAAGGCCCCCATACATTAGGCCGACTTGTCCTAGGGACAAGTCGGACCCAATTTACCTGCGAGCCGCCCGGCAGCTCCCCGGGAGGCTCACATACAATTTGGCACTTGATGTGCCATTTTTTACATGGGATAAATCGCATGCGATTTATCCCATGTAAAAAAAAACCCCGGGGAGCTGCAGGGCGGTGAGGAGTAGTGGGGGCGGGCAGCGGCGGCCAGCGGTGGTGGGGGCGGGCGGCGGGTGCGGTGAGCGCTGCTGACCTGGCCGGGTAGTGTACTTACACATAGCAGCAGCTGGGACGGGACGCGTAGTGGCGGCTATTAGATTTTTTAAATATTTGTCAAATGACCGGCCGCTCTCTGATTGGCCGGAGAGTTCTCAGCCAGGTATTTTAAAAATATAATAGCCGCCACTGCGCTGCCCGTCCCTGCTGCTGCTATGTATGAATGGACAGCATGTGATTTGCTGAGCGCTCTCTCAGCCAATTGCTGACTGGCTGAGAGAGCTCTCAGCCAATCACAGGCCGCCCATTCATTGTATGGGCTTTTTTTTTTTATTCCGTACTACTGACAGCTCCCGCTGGCTCCCCCTGCCCGGCTCTATGCCGCCTGTGTCGCCCGCAGCGTCCCCAGCCCCCCCTGCTCCCTCTACCGCCGCGCCGCCCCACTAGGTCCCAAGTCGGGTGGTCGGACGTGCAGCAGGTCCGACCACCCGACGCAGATCCGATGCGCATGGGACCGCGCATCGGATCTGAGGGGACATCAAAACTAGCCGATTTTGGTCCGATTTCGGCCAGATCCGACTGATCTGGCTGAAATCTGACCAAAATCGGCTAGTGTATGGGGGCCTTAAGATTAGAAAAGTCATCAGCCTGGGGGTCAGCAACATGGGGTCGGGACCCCATGCTGAGAAGGTCGGGACCCACATTGGGGTCAGGACCCACAGTTTGAGAATCACTGGAATAGTGTGTTGAGGGAGTGGGGGAAAGGCCAAATCAGAGAGGTGCGGCTGTGTCCCCTCCCTTTTTTTTAAGTGCTATGCAGATCCAGGCAGCTGGGGACATTGGTGCGATTGCCCCAACTCCAATAAAAATTGCAGGGAGAGAGAGGACTGTGTGGTGGGCTTTCTCTTGCCTGAGTAAGTATTACCTGACCCTCTGCCCCTATCTGTACCCAGGGCCGGTGCAAGCCCTTTCAGCGCCCCAGACGACCACCCCTCGACCCCCCTCTGCTCTGACCCGGTCCGGGGGGGGGGGGATTTGGCCGCCGCCTACCTGCTTCACGGCACGGGGGGGGGGGTTCTTCAGGCGCTGTTTGCAGTGATCCACGGGGAGGGGGCACGGGTGCGGCACTGGACAACTTCTCCCTACACTTCCCCCCTCCTCCACGGCAGTGGAAACATACAGCCCTCCTCCCCCTGGCGGCAGTGTTCAGCTTCTCCCACCTCTGACCCGGTCTGGACTGGGGGGGGGGTCAGAAGCGGGAGAAGGGGAACGTTCACCTGGCTCCTCAGGTGGGTCAGCAGCCGCCGCTTCCATCATACTACAAAGTGTCGCCCTCCATTGGCCGGCACCCCAGGCAAATGCCTAGAGCTGCCTACTGGTGGCGCCAGCCCGTCTGTATCCACTACATAGCAAAGGGTATGTAAGTGGTGAGATGCTCCAGGAAGTGTTCTACATCCCAGTGACCAGAGCTGCCACCTGCTCAGTGGCATAGCAGCATTTTTTTTCATCTATTTATTTTTCTCATTTGATTTCATGGAGTTATTTCCCCCCTGCAGCTTCCCCTATATCCTACAGTGATGTCAATATGATCCCCCATACAATTTTTCTCAAGCATCATCAATATTTTATATCGCACACAGTGACCGGAACACCACAGGAAAGATTATGTTATACACACTACTTATTGCTATGAGGTATTAGAGAAAATGATAGCACAGACTACAATGGACTTTTCCCTATAGTAATCACACCTCCTACATAAATATGAATGTAGTTACACCCTCACACCTGTATGGAAATTAGGAATTGATAAGTAATCATAACCATATTGAACATCTTTCCTTGTATCCCTGCTTTCTGTGTGTAACTCCTGATTGGAACCATATGTTTAACATTGAGTTTCAGTGCTGTCAAAAATTATTGTTTCATATGAATAAATAATTGTACTGTAACTGCTATTAAGTAATAGCACTGATTTTTATCTGGAGTACGTCTTGTCGTAAACCCAGTTGGAGTACATTTTATATGTTTTTGCATATTTTACTTTTGACTTCGACTGTTTAGACAGATGACTACATATTCTGATTGCTATGCCAATCTACATAAGGGTTTGTACCCAAGGGAGTTAAAATCAGGCGTTCAATGTGCATTCTTAAAACCAGTAACGCTGATAGCCCAAACAATAAAGTAAATGGATCTGTGCACAAACACTTTCTGACAAGCGTTAAATTCATGCTAGTTTCCATGCCGCCTCAGTCTTGCTACTTAATACAATATGCTGCAGGGTGACTTTGAGAAATCGTACATTTGTTCAGTTTGTACAGACTATAATACACACACGTTCTAAGGTTATTTATTATTATGACATTTATTTATAATTGGTTCACAGCGCCATAGATATTAAACATCTAGTCCTTCTAATATAGGCTGGACATCTTCTTAACCGTTCATAGAGATGCCAGAAGTCTTGCTCTGAATGAAAATATCTCATCACCATCTCTTTAGTATTTAAGCTCTCACAAGCCGGGACCTCTTACCTCATGTGCTTATCCTTTCTTATTTCAGTAGTCTTCGACTGCACCAAAGCACGCTGTTTGCTGCCACCTGGATACTTATGTCGCAGTAATTGGCTGATTTTCCTATAATTATTTACCCTTTATTTGTCCTGTATTGTCTTCAACTGTAAGTCACTGTTTTCCTGTTTTGATTATGTGTACTCTGTAATTGGGCGCTGCAGAACCCTTGTGACGCCATAGAAATAAAGGATACTAATAATAATAATAATAAATCACCACTGTCATGCTAATGCTAACCCTGGTACATAAAGGTACATAAAGGTATTTTTGAGGCATATACAGCATATAAAGGCATGAGGGGTCTTGATGGCATGTAGAGGGCCAAGGTAGAGCTCTTTATTAGAGTGGTAGGAAACTGGCTTGAAATAGGACTAATTTAATGGTAACATTCACAAACACACAAAAAGTATATCAATATCTATCTATCTATCTATCTATCTATCTATCTATCTATCTATCTATCATCTATCTAATCTAGTATTAGAGATGTGTCCAGACCCCAAGTGTTTTGTGCTTGGTTTTGGTTCTAATTCATTGTGTTTGGATTCCTTTAAAATCTACAAAAATCAATAAATGGTGATGTAAATAAATAAAAAAAACATAACTGCTAAAATCAGGTGATATGGATCTGTTTACACACAAATGAAAACACGAGTTCAGGTTTTATATCCAAATTAGGAGCTGACAACAAGTCCGAGTCCAAAAGTGATTCCAAACTGACCAGCAATCTGATTTGCTCACATGTTGTTTTCAGTTTATATAAGGTCAGAATTTATCTAAGGGATTGTTGGGATATTACAGTCTTACTATGGTTTTTGTATATATTAATGGAGGATGACCATTAAACAAAACAGTAGATCAAACAGTTACCAACATCTAAGTAAGTAACTAGTACATGCAATAATCGTATCTGTAACTAAACCTAGATTGGTGTAACTTGTGAATTTTCTATTGTGTTTTGTATATTTGTTATAGTCTGTTGCCACTTATATGCCACAATATTTAAATAAGTATTTAATAAACTGTTTTTCCATTTATACTTCTGCTTGCAATTGGTGGAATATTACTAAATTAAGACCTCGTCCCCAATAATTTGTCCATATTGAGCAACCTATAGACATACAGAAAACCTCAACAGATTACTTGTATGACGTCATGTTGAAAATTCTTTAAATATGTCCGTCGGAATGCATACATTATCAGTAGAGAGAAAACAACTCAATCCGTGACCCTTTCCTATCTGATAATTTCAATATTCTGATAATAGCAAAAACAAGGCTCGCACACTGCCTCTGCTACAGAAGTCTCCACCAACTGCACCTGTAAGCAGATGTGGAGGTAGTGTTGAACTTTTCCATTTCCCACCCTGTACTAATTCGCATTCCCATCTTTTGAAATGTAGAATTTTTTAAAGGATTCCCTATGTGATTTTTCATACCCCTTTCTCACACTTAGAATTACTTTAACATTCTCTACATGGATCCATAGCTCCTAAGTTCCTGAAATCTCCTTCGCTGGGAAGAGTAGGTATCTCGGAGGCTTCCAAAATTACATGTGAAGTAGGTGGTATTTGCAGCTTGATGATGTGATTTTTATTGTTGTGGCCCCACTCCCCACCTTTATATGCCAGAAACTGTAGCATTATACAGTGTAGGAGTTGATATAATAATGAAATTACAGTATGGCACATTGTCCTGATGCTGCCAACAGAGGTCAGTAAGAAAACTCAACATCTAGGATCAAATGATTTGGTTTCTTCAGATTGGTTATAAACAGGACCCTCATAAATTTTGTTTTTCTGTTGATCCAGTCTTGTTTTATGACTGTATTTGTGAGGATTAGGTATATAAGGTTGACATTAGAATGTCAATATTGTTGTTATGTGGATGTTGAACACGTTAACATGTTCATAATGTCGACATTCATCATGCCAAAACTGATGGAATGTCAACATGGTCAGAATTATGACCCTGTGTTTTTTAGATTAGTCTATCCCTAACGCTAACCTTAACCCTAACCAAAGTCCTAACATATTCATAACCCTAATCTATTTATTTCAACATTTTCCAGATGTGATGTCAAATTAACCCGTCACTAGTATATAATGAAAAGTTTCTTTGTGCTAGAGAAGATGGTCAGTTTTTCGAGTTAGACAGACAGGTATTGAAATTCCGCACGGCGTTATCACCCCAATGCTGGGTTTTGTTACAGAGCAAACTGACCCCTGGAGTGGAGAGTTTGGCCCAAGGAGCCTTGAACCACCTTTTAAAACTGGTAGAGCTGCAGTGTGAAAGCTCCAAGGTGCTTTAACCATTTAAGAAATACCGGTATTTGTTAAAAAGCAGGGTCCTAGCCATTTCAGAGTCATTTTTTATGCAGTGTGAATGGCTCTATTTCTATGGCTTAAAACGAGTTCCTTGGGGGTTAAACGGGTTGAATGTGTGAATGGTACTTACATGCTATTCTGTATAAAACAGTTTTCACCTGCAATGTGAAAGGGATTTAGTGGCTCAGACCCGTTTTAAATACCATTTTGAAATACCGGGTCTTAAACATTTAGGCAATGGGAAAGCAGCATTAGACAAATGCAATTGGGGTCAGGTCTTAAGTATTTCACTTGAGTTATAAAACCTTCCCTTTTAGGATTGTAGCACAGCATCTTTTGTACCCTGGATAGACTTGGAGGTAACTGCTAGTATTTTAGATAGCAGAATTGGAGATCACTCATATAACCGTTGCTCTAAGCTGGAGATCTTGCAAGCTTGCCTCAGGTTGGTGCAAAGCACAAATGAAACAATCATTATGTACCACTTTTATTTAAATATTCTGGGACAGATGTACTAAGCATCAAAAAGTGATAAAGTGGAGAGTGAAAAACAACTAGCCAATTAGCTCGAGTCCCTGGGTCAACAATGTCTTGGTCAACCATCACTAGGTCAACCACTATTGGTTGACAGTGACTAGGTGATCACCTAAGAATGGTCGATATACTCTAGATCGACATAGGCACAAATTTGACACAAGCTTAGGGTTGACATGTACATGGTTGACACTTATAAGTGTTTTATGTTTTCTTTTTGTTTATACCAAATTGGTTCATACTTTACTATCAGAGTGGGCATAGCGTTAGATCATAATAGTGTGCCGAGGGCAGGGAGCCATGTGAGGGGACACGGTACTCTTATACGGTGTTCATGTTGACTTATGTTAACATAGACAACAAAAAAACATCAAAACGTGTGTCGACCGTTTTAGTGTTATCCATGTACATGTCGGCCTTAAGCTTGTGTCAACCTTAGGTCACTGTCAACCTAGGATATGTTGACCATTCTTAGGTGTCAACCTAGTCACAATAGTGGTCAATCTAGTGACAGTCTACCTAGACATTGTCGACCAATTATCCCAGAACCCTCCTGATATGTTACAGGCTGGGTTTGATAAATAACTGTAAGGGGCCTGTTGGTTGATTGTTTATCACTCTTTGAAGCTTAGTACATCGGCCCCTATGTGTAATGTCACGCCTAACTAAGTTGATAAAAATAAAATATAATTAATCTTAATGTTTAACCCCTTGAGTGGTGGGTTTTGCTGGGGCAGGACAAACATACCAGGGCAGGTTTGTCCTGTCCCAGCAAAACTCACCACAGGACGTTGGAAGCCCCACTCCTCACCTCCGCTCCAATGGAGTTTCCCAGCCGCCCGTCACAGTTAGCAATGACGTTGGCGGCAGGCTCGGGGATGTTTGCGACGGCTCGGGAGGACTTGGGCGCCTGAGCGCACCCGAGTCCCCCTGAGCCACAATGAACATCCCCGAGCCTGCTGCCGACGTCACTGCTGTGACAGCTGAGTGACGGCTGGCAGCTGGCGACTGGGTCAGGGGAGCTCCGGCATAAGATCGCCGGAGCAAAGGTGATATGGGGGGGGGGCTGGGCTCTAGAGGTGGTGCGCCAGTGATGCACACCTGGACACCACTGGCGCGCACCTATTCTGTGTTAGTGGTATGCCGAGACAATTTCCGGGCATACCACCCAAGGGCTGTATACATGTACTGTATGTTAGACTAGTATACTCACAGTGCCTTTCCACCTTATTATATATGCTGAACACGACAGATGAAATGTAGTCTGTGCAATCCAGAACAAACATTTGTCCAGATTCTTAAAACTGTGAAGTCAACTGCACTCTTGTTTTATGATAGCCCCGTTCCTTCATCTAATCTCCTTGCTCTAAGAGAACTCAATCTCTGCCTGTGTTGATTAACCTTACAATGTTGAAATGGTTGGTATTCAGCTTCATGTCATCAAGAGACATGCACATGGTGGGGACTTGGGATTTGTATTATTTAAAGTCATGCATCTTCTTGTGTAAATGTAACAGTAGTTTAATTGTTTAGGTCCAGCACTGAAAAAGTCTATGTGCAGATTTCCGTTATATTATGTACCATAGTTAATTGCAAACAACCCTGCTTTATCACTTTCTGTTTCACCTATAACTCAGACAGCTTTACAATATCTTGTCAGGAGAAAACCAACTTGTTTTTGGATAAAGATAATATGTATAATGAGTAACAGATGCTGGAAGGTGCAAGGTTTCAGTATCCCTGAGGACTTTTACTCAGGAATCTGGAGAAATAAGTGTTCCTGACAGCTTGCATCTACAAACACAGGTTAGCCAATAAAGGTATTGCTTCTCTAGTGAAATTTGGGAAAACAGCATCAGTATTTATGACTAACACACATTAATCTTAATAATTAAAATGTCTTATAATAACTGCATTTCTGAGAACAATGGTGTGTTTCATAGGATTTTGTCAGGCAAATAGCATATTCCACCAGGTAGAACTTAACACTCTTCCTAACAAGTATCACAAATCTGCAAATGTCAGTCGGGGGAAGCAGAAAATAGACACATATAAATTCATATGAAATTGTTAATTGACATACCTAGCACATCTTTTTGACTCAGAAATATGTAGTATGGGTACACTTCTTTGGGTAATGAGATTAGGGACATACTGGATATAGAGGGAGATTAGCAAAACCGATAAAATAAATAAAAGAATAGGTTTTGAGATAGGAAGTGAGAAGCTGGTGCAGTAGGAGTTTTTCCAAGAATGGCTATATATAAAGAGGCAATCATTTGCATGGCAAAACCTTCCTGTCAACATTATTAAAATGTCTGTATATTTGACTTAAGAGAACATCTTTTTTTTTTTATATATATTTTTATTGACAATTGAGAAAAAAGTTGACAGTGGTACATCAGGAGCGACAATAATCCAGCTGGTACATAAAACAGAGAGTGAAAGGCACATTACAATACCTCGACAAAAGACACATGGTATTCCAAACTAAAGACATTTAAAACATGCATCCCTGGTAGGAAATTCAGATGACTAATAGTAGCTAGAAGGGGGGTGTCTCCTCTCTAGAGTGGCCAGGTTATACCAAGTAGTGAGACTAACCGCTTGTCTAATGCGATCTTTTTCTGGAGTAGGGAGAGAGGGTATATATAATAGCCAGGTGCCAAAGAACCTGGAGGCCTTAGTCTCAGTATATATTAAGCACTCAATCCAATCCATCTAAAAAATGAATTTTAGCCTAGGCAGCATAAGTTGTAATGAGATGGGGCTGGAGTGTATCCATTGAGAAAGAATGGTTTTCTTGGTGGCCGCTGCAATTTTAGCCAAAAGACCCTTAGTTCCCCGTGGAGGAGGTGTGGGCGCATCAGGCGTGTGGATATTCCACAGCGCCCAGGCGGGGGTAATAGTGAAAGTTATTTTCAGGGTGTGATTAATATATCGCTGAACATCTAACCAAAAGGCCTGTACTATTTCACAGGTCCACAAACAGTGAAAAATATCAGCTTCAGGAGACAGGCATTTAAAACAGTTTGAGTCATCTGATAACCCCATAAAAAAACGTTGTTTGGGAGTATAGTATACCCTATGCAAAATTTTAAACTGCATCTCGGTATAGGATGCTGAAACCAGTAACTTGTTTAAGGAAAGTGTGGCTTTAATTATAGATGTTATCGGAATATCCGGGAAGGCCGTACTCCATTGTGTCAGTCCCTGCTTGACCCTAGACAGGTCCAGGTTGACACGAACATGACTATATAGTAGAGAAGTAGGCATCTGCCCTCCCTTCCTATAGACAATCATAAGGTCGAAAGCTCTATCAGATCCTTCTTTGTATAATTTTGGTATAATTTTTGTCAAGTAACTCCTGGCTTGGAAAGAAGCAAATAGGGGAAACTGTAATTGAGGGAAACGCTCTTTCAATTGTGAAAGGGTGAGCGGCCTAGAGCAGCCTTCATCTAGGAATTGGAAAACAGATCTGAGACCCTGGAGATGCCAAGTGAGGAATATGGGGTCAGGTTTTCCTCCCTATATGTGAAATAAATATAAAATGTATCTAATATTAAATCACTGTGAGAGCAAATAATAATGAAAACATTTGAAAATGTTGGTATTCCAGTAGCCCCGATAATTTTTCTAATGATGGTCATTTTCCGACTATCCAATTGAAGCCTTTAATTTAAGACTGTAATTGAAGCCTGTAGTTTTGGGGAGAAAAATGGACAGTTTTCGGAAAGGAAAGGAAAATGGGGAAAGGAAAACTTTAATCTCATTCGTATATTGGGTTAGAAAATGAAGAAGGGGGGCCTTAATAATGTCATGATGCCTGGGGATGAGGAAAGGCAAGCTTAGTTCCCAGCATGGGAAAACATGAGGGATAATACAGAATGATCAAAGGCCACATGTAAGAAAAATGTTTGACACAATTATTTACTGGAATGACCTGAGTATTAAACTTTTTTTACAAATATGCTGCAATACAAAAAAAAAAGTTGATTACTACAGTACTGTATGTGCTTTGAAACATTTAATAAGTGTATAACTGGCACTACTGGGGACATGATATGTAGCTGGCACTACCAATGACATGATATGTAACTGGCACTACTGAGAACATGATATGTTACTGGGGATATGATATGTAACTGGCACTACTGGGGACATCTGTAACAGCACTACTGGGGACATGATATGTAACTGGCACTCCTAGGGACATGATATGTAACTGGCACTAAATATGAAAGGAAATGATTGCTTAGCATTCAGTTCAGTGCCTGAGATAGTACACAAATTTTGTTTCATGTTTTGAAACCTTGCTTCATGCACAAATAAAATATATATGTGTGTATTTCATGTGTTTGATGTGTTCATACAACATAAATGCAAGATACCTCATTGAAATATAAGGTACTCTTTACCTAGAACGGCGCCCGCGATTAGAATCGCGGGCGTCGGGCGTAAAAAATCGCGGTCATCGCGGGCATCGCGGGTAAATCTCGGGTACATAAAAATCGTGTACCCGCGATGACCGCGATTTTCCCATAGGGAACAATGTTAAAAAGCCTGATTGACCGCGATTTTACTTTAAAATGCCTCAATGCCCGCGATTTTCACATAGGAATCAATGTTAAATGGGCTACAGAGCCCAAATAGGCAGAATTAACCCTTAAATGTCACCCCAATTTTTGTACGCCACCCCACGATCCACGCCAACCCGAAGCGTGGCGAGCGCAGCGAGCCCGCGAGGGGCGGCGGTACGCGTCCTCCGACCTTTTCATGCCCTACTATCCACGTCGGCGTGGAGTTGAGAATAGAATAGTGTGGCGAGCGCAGCGAGCCACCGAGCCCGAAGCGTGGCGAGCGCAGCGAGCCCCGCGAGGGGACGCGGATACCTTCACAGGTATACGCGTCCCCTCGCGGGCTTCACAGGTATCCGTGGCGAAAAGCGGACACCTGTGAAGCCCGCGAGGGGACGCGTTTACCTGTGAAGGTATCCGCGTCCCCTCGCGGGGCTCGCTGCGCTCGCCACGCTTCGGGCTCGGTGGCTCGCTACGCTCGCCACACTATTCTATTCTCAACTCCACGCCGACGTGGATAGTAGGGCATGAAAAGGTCGGAGGACAGTATGGTCGACAGGCTGTCGATACCTGAACACCCTCCATGACTTGAATGGAGGTTGCAGCACTCTATATATGAGTGGCACTGAATACTCCTGTCTTTATTTAGTTACTAAGTGCGGCAGTGTTTGCTGTGCATGTTATACTCCATTGTGATTGAGGGGGACATTACCTTTGTGACTCCTTTATTACTGGCACACATCGGTCCTGTGTCACGGTGAAGTGACACCCCGCATCTGCATGTTTTTTAACAGTGTTTGTATCCCCATTCAAGTGTGCGGGCGTCAAACGTCAGTACACTTTATGTTTATACATGTTTATATTTATATTTGTTGTCTTTTTATGTCACTACACGGGCGGGACTTGCACGGATTGGTGCGCGCCGGACGACACCCACAAGAGTCTCCAGCCCCGCTAGATACCGATTGGTTACACTGTGTTGCTGTCTTCACATAACTGGGACGGTCCCTATTAAGGGAGCCGTCTCCCACAAACCAATTGTCTTGATTATGTATTAGTCGTCCCCTCAGCATGACAGCGGCACCCGGAAGTAGCGGGTGCCGCGTCTCATGCGTTCCACTGGCCGGAAGCCGCGTCAGCGTGCGTTCCATGGCCAGGGACGCAAAGCGCAGATTGGCGCTGAATATTGATGAGGTGCAAGGTATTTATAGCGGGCGCTGGGGGGAAGCAGGTTGTGGCCCTGATCCTGTGGATATTCCCTGTTGTCTTTACTTTGATTTTGGTGACCACCTTACTTTGCTGCTGGACTTGACAGACTCCTTGACAAAGGTCACGGTTAGTGACCGAAACGTTGGAGCATATAGCTCCGGATTATGCTTATTATTGTGGCTGGTCTTTGATTTATCAGAAGTTTTTTTCCTGATCTTTACTTAGTGGAGAGTGCTTTTGTCTCACCTCACAGTGAGACTTTTTTGTTTGTACATTTTGGTTACAGGCTAAGAACCTGTATTCCATTAAGGCACCCCACCCATTGTCTTTTTGATGCAAGTGCGAGTGCAGGCTTTGTGGATCTGTATATATATATATATATATATATATATATATATATATATATATATCGTAGCACGGTGGTCCGGCACGGCCGCTTGTAGTAACACAGCTTTGACGGGTGCCCGCAGTCAGCATACAAAAACGCAGCCACATATACTTCCAAATACTGCAGCACAATACAATATACACACAATATATATATATAGATATATAGATATATATATATCTATATATCTATATATATAAAGATGATGATGTTGATTATTATTCCATATATTCTTGCAATGATCATTATGCTGAGAATGGCTATTCATTATCATTATGCTGGAGTTTATTTCTAGTCCTATTATTTTCCCTAGTGCATATTTGGAAATAAATCAGGAATACAGAGTTTAAAATAAGTGTGTATGGAAAGTCTGTATAATTACTCATATACAGCATTGACATGCCATTGTACCTGCATGTGTGCCAGTGCCTGGTATCGTATTAACTATCATCATCAATACAGAATATTACAAAAACTTAGTGGTTCATCTTCACTACTTCCCTACTGAACAATCAAAGTGGTCTGAGTTAAGCACTAAACCTTTAAAATTAAATTCAAATTTAGTTATGTTTTGGTGCATATGGCTGCTGACACAGTCATTTCAGCTTGGATCCCCCCGGGGTGGCGAGCTGAAATGTGTGAAAAGTTAAAAAATACTTTTCGCATCATTTCCATTAGTTTGGTCGGATCTAGCCACTATTAACATCTAAACTGTACATTAATGGGCACAATATGTGCAATAAAAAAGGCATTTGAATATTGTCATGTGATCTACAATCACTTTAGATGGCACGATTAATCATCTGAATCTGCCTCAAAGGCTCTCTGTGACATAAATAGTACAATCTGCCACAGAAATCTCGTGACTGCAAAATACTTTCTGTAACTACTTTAATGGAAGATAAACCAAAATAAAGGGTGGACTGTCCTCAAATGCTCTAAATTTGTAAAGGTCTCAAAGAGGGCCAACGGATACATACTTGACTGTTGAACTTTGCTGTGCTGGATGCTATAACAAGAGTTACTATATGTAGTCTTCAGCACAGAATTTTTCGTGTGACATTCCAGTTGCAGTTAAGGGCTAGTAAATGAATAACTGTACTGAAATAAAGTATTTCAACACATCAGCTGTCAATGTCACTGATTGGGTCATTTCCAATGATGACCCTCTTACCAAAAGAGATTTAATAGTTATCTACAACAGCCAACATCTCTTTGCTGCCAGAAAAGACTACAGTATAGTAAATGCAATGTAGTAAATGTGTATATAATGTAGGGCGGAGTGAAAAAGTTGAAATTGAGATATCAAAGAGTCCATTTCTTCTGTTCTGGCAAGACACCTAAAGTGTCACTTTTTAGATTAAAATAACGAAACGTATGAAGAAGCTCCGATCTAGTAAAAATTATGTCAGGACATCTTAGAGTGGTTCATTAATATACTTTAGCATAGTAAAAAAGAGTATGAGCTTGACCTAATGTAAAGCTACTGACAATTGTGAATATTGTGTGTTTTCACCCAAAAGTGTTTTTTGAATTTTCTTTTGGAGAGGATGCTCTATAACAGAAGTAACAAGACAAAAAGCTTGGGACACTTCTGTTTACACTTCTGTTTATTGTCTTTAATTGTGGCAGTTTATTTTAAACGTGAATTGGTCTGAAAAACTGTTTTGCATCCCCTATGCTGGGAACATGATTGGGCTGCATTAGAGCATATAAGTATGCAAAAGATTAGTCGATATATTAACAGTTAAATACGTTAAAGTGAATTATGCTGTAAGAAACAAATACATATAGGGGGAAATTTACTAAAGGAAATTTGTAAAAAATAGGTGTATTTGTATCCAGAAATACACTTATTTTTTACTTTTACTATCCCGAAAATACGACAATTCCTATTCGTATTGATAGCACATCAATACGAATACGAATTGCCGTATTTTCGGGATAGTAAATGTCAAAAATAAGTGTATTTCTGGATACAAATACACCTATTTTTTTTTACAAATTTCCTTTAGTAAATTTCCCCCATAATGTTTAGAAAAATAGAATCAAGAACATTGATTAAAAAATAACAGGTTTTAAAGATGTTACACATACAGTATGGTCTTATTGGTTTTTATGTTGTGTTTTGAGTTCAGTATTATACAAACCACTTGTGATAATATTGGTACTTGTGTAATATCTGGGCGCCCGATTTTTTTAATAGTTAATTATCAGGTGAAATCCCCCCCATTGTTAACGCCACCCCACGGTACGCGTCCTCCGACCTTTTCATACCCCCACTTGATTTTATTTAGTGTGGCGAGCGCAGCGAGTCACCGAGCCCGAAGCGTGGCGAGTGGCCGCGGAATACGGCTGCACTCGCCACACTGTCTTAAAACAACTCCACGCCGTTGTGGATAGAGGGGGTATGAAAAGGTCAGAAGACGCTTACCGCCGCCCCTCGTGGGCTCGTGAGTTGACGTTGATCATGGCATGGCGTTAACAATGGGGGGGCATTTCACATAGTAATTACCCATCAGGGTGGGTATACAATTAAAAATGGGGTCTGTGGGGCATTTAACATTGGTTCCAATGTAAAATCGGGTCTCAGGGACCATTTATCATTGGATCCAATGTAAAAATCGGGTCGAATCGGTCACATCGCATCGTATGCAATTTGGTCACATGCGATGCGACCGATTTTTCGGACCCGATGTCAAAATCGGGCGCCCAGATATTACACAAGTACCATAATATTATTATACTCTTAAATTAGATCAGTTAGCACATAAAAAGGAAATAAATTATTGCTGATTAATCCTGCCTAGTAATTAACACATTGATTAGCATATACTGTATGTACTGCTGGACATCACTGATAGAATGAACAACCTTTTAAGGACTACAGTACATTGAACTATTATATTGCTATTCCCATGAGATCTTGGGCCAAATGTACAGTAATAGGGTGTGAGAATGAGTGTGAGAGATTGTGGGAAAGTTTTCCGATTTTTTAAAAGCGGCTTTCAATTACGCGGCAAAATCAACCTGGTTTTTCAGTGTAAATGATTGCTGCTTTAAACTCTTAGGGTGCGAGAATCAGAAAGAGAGATTCTAAGAAAGTTTTTCCATTTTTTTAAAGCAGCAATAATTTACACTGAAAAAAAACACACTGGATTCAGTAGCGCTTAAAACACAAGACAACAATATCTAATTTAAATTAAACACTTACATTACAAATTACATTTACAAATAAAAAAAATAATAGTCTCAGTGCACACTTTCCTCCTTCATCAAATTGAGTCTTTTCACAGAAAAGTAAAAGTTAATAGATTGCAATCATTTGTTTTGCGCACTGTGTTGCTAAGTGTTTGACCGAAGGTGATAGCATAAGTAGCCCAAATCCCATGTGTAACTGGTGCCAGGGAGCTGGTGGCCTGTGCTCCCGGACTGCTGTTACTAGACTGTCCGCTACTGCTGTGAGTAGATCTGCAGGCTGGGCGCGTACGGCTGGTAGGCAAAGCTGTTGCTCGGGAGCGGGGAGTAGGCAGGCTGTCAGTGCATCTGATCGTTCAGCAGGGAGTAGTTAGGCTGTCAGTGCCTCTGATTGTATAGCATATCGGGGCACCGGAATTGCCAGTCGACACCAAAGATGAGCATGGAATCCTACCGGAACGCGTTTCGTGGCTTTGTCAACCAAAGTGTGCCCTGAGACTATTAACTGTGTTTTTTTTATTATTGCTACTTCTGAGCAATTTTATGTGCGCACTTGAAGGTCACATTTGATTTTACAGACCACCCATTTGCTTCAGTCTTTTTATAGACAAGGAGGAATATGCTTAATAATTTGCTTAAATTGCTTTAGTTTTAAATTGTGATACAGCGATTGTATTTCCAGCAACCTATTTATTGATTTACTAGTATTTTTTCTGTGATACCCCTGGGGTGGTTCCTTATTTTCTTTATTCGTATATATGTAACACATGTGTTTTATTTAAATTAGATATTATTGTCTTGTGTTTTAAGCGCCACTGGATCCAGTTTTGTCTTCTTGTTAAAACTGAAGGCTGGCATACCTCATCTTAGTGGCTGCTGACACGCAAACATACAATTGGTCCCTTCACTTAAGCGCTGTGGACTTTTTTCTTACACTAAAAAACCAGGTTTATTTTGTCATGTAATTGATTGCCACTTTTAAAAAATGGGAAAACTCTCCCACAATCTCTCATTCTGTTTCTCACATCCTTTTTACATTCTATATTCATCGTCAATTGTATAATACATTTTTATCTTTGTGGATAGAATGAGCACCCATGTTCTGATACCGATTTTTACAAAAGGAACTCTGAGGTAGAGCTGCATAAGAATCTAGTGCGCTTGGGAGACACACTCATCACATTCATATTGAAATTGGGCAAGTGTCTAGTTTGCATATGCCAAGGGATGGCCCAGTGCCCTGTATTGACTTCCGGGGGCCTCATTTGAATTTACAGTAAGTGAGTCTAAATCATGAGGTATAGGCATTTAAAGGTAAATATTTATTTTGCCCCCAATGGGCACTGTCCTAGGAAAACTGGAATATATGGGAAGCTTTCTGTAATTATGTGAATGCTTAAATTGCTATGTGAATGGAAATCACTTTGTAGAGTAAATGTGTTTAATTCTACATTTCTACATTCAATAGGTTTTAAGCCAAGTATTACTGTAATAGTATTTAATACATTTCACATGTTATACAAATTTTTCTATTAAAACAAATTTAAATAAATACAAATATCATCCACAACTGCTACACCCAAATTAAACAACAGAATATATTTCCTTGCATTAAAAAATATAAATTACTGTTGATCGGACTGAATAATATTTGGCAATAACTTTTTTCACTGGATAAGTGCAACAACATGAGAGACTTATTGTAAACTACAAATTATTGGCACATATTTAATTCAAAAAAACAAAACAACATTAGCCAAACATTTTCTCCACTCAACAGAGGACTTTACAGAGTTCACAGTATTATGAGAATGTACGCACTGCCAGATACTGTATATTTTTATGAGGATGCATGGACAATATATTTTTCTTCAGTACTTTCTTGGTGCAGCTGGGAGCTGGCAAAGAAGAAAATGTTTTAACAGAACTCATATCATCATCGAGTATTCATGCTGAGTTCCTTAAGCGTGACACAGAACTAGCAATATTTTTTAAAGAATTTGGTGCAGCCCTCTTGGCTACTTGGATGTCGGATATTTTCAGTTGTATTCAGTTTGCAGTGAGAGTTTGCAATCATTTAGATAATTCATGAAATGCATATGTTTTTATATCACCAGGTATATGTTTTATATATATATATATATATATATATATATATATATATGTATGTATATTGCATTGGATCCATTTTTTGCGCTGGATAATAATTATCTAGACAGAATGTTTTCTGTACCTATCTGAGTAAATCTCCTAAAAACTAAAATTAATTACAATGATAGCAGTAGAGGCATCATAAATAACATAGCAGCAGATGATATATATATATATATATAGATATAGATCTATATATATATATATATATATATGTATATATATATATATATATATACATACACGATAGCAAAGGCGTCACTCGGAGACAGATGAATGAAAACTTCAATGCTTTATTAAGCACAAGGTGATAACCAACACCAGTGTTTCGAGCCTAAGGGTACAACCCATAACTGCACACACACCATATTATATACCCCAAAAGGTCACTCCCCACATAGCAATCAACAGGATTACTCACCTGGTCCAGGTGTCTGCACGGCGCCTCCAGCGTCTCATCAATACATCTCCTATCCTCCGCTCACTTCCTGGATGCGTCATCTAAGATGCGCCCCGGCCTGTGAAACGCAGGAATACTTCAGAGATGAGATGACTTCTGCCTCATGACCCGATAGCCGGCACCTGCCAGGGAGATCCCTGTATATACGATACATGCATAAACATTAATCATGTAATAAGCACCATAATGAAAAAAATACAAAAGTAATATATATCAATAAGTGAATAAATATACATAAGTGAATTATAAAGATGAATTATAAAGACAATAAAAAAGTTAAAAAGAGGGATACCAGCTATGTCATAGGAATAGCGCAAATGACTTCTGTCTTCGAATTACTTTTAAGTTTCTAACATGAAGTCTTAATATTTTACCTACAAATAGCGCTTGACATCTACTTCAAAGCAGAAAGATTCCCATATGAACAGTTACATTAGACATTTATATCAACTGTTATTGTACCAATATATCTAAGTCTGTCTGTAATACAGACCTTCATGTGCTACAAAAAACTTTGCAGACCATGTTGCTCATTAAGCCCTCTGGGGGCAATGGTGTCCAATACATGGATCCACCTAGCCTCAGCCTGTAACAGCAGTTTACCCCTGTTGCCTCCCCTTATCGCCTGCCGTATTGCATGGCGGTGGTTGGCCATTCTTTCTTTAAATTGACATTCTGTCTTGCCCACGTAGTAAAGACCACACGGGCAAGACAGAACATATACAATGAAGCGGGTAGAGCATGTGACAACCGACTTAATGGGTATTCTACGACCTGTGTGGGGATGGGTAATGGAACTACCTGTTAGAAGAGACCCACAGGTAGTACAACCACCACACCTGTAGCAGCCCATAGGTCGTGACATAAAGTGAGTGGGAACAGATTTTTTAGTCAGGTTACTGATATCAAGCTTAACCAGTAAGTCGCTTAAGTTGCTGCCCCTCTTATAAGCCGGCATAATGCGAAGCTTATTAAGACCATGTAGGTCTTTGTCAGTAGTGATCAGGGGCCAATGTTGTTTCACTTTTTTTGTAACTATTTGACTATCACTGGCAAACTGATTAACCCAAGGGATCCTCTGATGTTCCTGGTCGGACTTCTCCTGAGGGTTTAAAGTGACTTCCCTGGGTGTTAGTAAAACCCTCTCCTTGATTTTAATAAGGTCACTACGTCTATACCCCCTTTCCTCAAATTTAGCCTGCATGATGTCAAGTTGTTTTATCGTCTCCTGTGGATCACTGGTGATCCTTCGCACCCGGAGCATCTGCGAATAGGGCAGACCCCTACGCAGTGGCAGCGGGTGACAACTCTCGTGACGGAGCAATGTTTTCCTGTCAGTTCCTTTAACATAAATAGCTGTTGATAATCTTCTGTCCTGTTGTGTGATCAACACATCTAGAAAATTAATAGACGTATCACTGATAGAATATGTGAATTTAACAGGACTAGAGGACTGATTGTGTGTTGTGAACATATCAACCAAAGACTGTTTGGACCCTTGCCAAAAGATTAACAGGTTATCTATGTATCTTAAATAAAGGGCCACGTTGGAACTATGTGGTCCCTGATGAAACAATAATTCATCAATGGTGCACATGAAAGCATTGGCGTACGACGGGGCCACTGGGGACCCCATCGCACAGCCAAGTCTCTGCCTATACATGCCACCATTGAACGTGAAAAAAGTTTCTATTAAGTACCAGCGACAATAATTGCATAAAGAGCTGGGCCAGGGGCCCCTTGTAGGTTACATTGTCACTGATCAATCCACTAACTGCATCCAATCCCAAATGATGGGGGATGCAAGTGTACAGACCAGTGACATCTGCACTACATAACAACATATTTTCTGGCCATATCTCAATCTCCTGAAATCGTTTAATCAACATATTAGTGTCTTTTAAATATGATTTAGTGCCTTGTATGCAGGGGTTGAGATACGCATCCAGAAAAGTAGAGACCTTATGAGATAATGAGCCGCTGGCTGAAATTATCGGCCTCCCAGGGGGGTCAATTAAACTCTTATGCACCTTAGGCAAGGTATAGAAAAGAGGTACAATGGGGAACTCAGTGTGCAATGCCGCACCGATCTCATCTGTTATAAGGTCCTCATTGATCGCTGTTAACGGTGTGGCATTGCGCACTGAGTTCCCCATTGTACCTCTTTTCTATATGGCCAGAAAATATGTTGTTATGTAATGCAGATGTCACTGGTCTGTACACTTGCATCCCCCATCATTTGGGATTGGATGCAGTTAGTGGATTGATCAGTGACAATGTGACCTACAAGGGGCCCCTGGCCCAGCTCTTTATGCAATTATTGTCGCTGGTACTTAATAGAAACTTTTTCACGTTCAATGGTGGCATGTATAGGCAGAGACTTGGCTGTGCGATGGGGTCCCCAGTGGCCCCGTCGTACGCCAATGCTTTCATGTGCACCATTGATGAATTATTGTTTCATCAGGGACCACATACTGTAGTTCCAACGTGGCCCTTTATTTAAGATACATAGATGACCTGTTAATCTTTTGGCAAGGGTCCAAACAGTCTTTGGTTGATATGTTCACAACACACAATCAGTCCTCTAGTCCTGTTAAATTCACATATTCCATCAGTGATACGTCTATTAATTTTCTAGATGTGTTGATCACACAACAGGACAGAAGATTATCAACAGCTATTTATGTTAAAGGAACTGACAGGAACACATTGCTCCGTCACGAGAGTTGTCACCCGCTGCCACTGCGTAGGGGTCTGCCCTATTCGCAGATGCTCCGGGTGCGAAAGATCACAAGTGATCCACAGGAGACGATAAAACAACTTTACATCATGCAGGCTAAATTTGAGGAAAGGGGGTATAGACGTAGTGACCCTATTAAAATCAAGGAGAGGGTTTTACTAACACCCAGGGAAGTCACTTTAAACCCTCAGGAGAAGTCCGACCAGGAACATCAGAGGATCCCTTGGGTTAATCAGTTTGCCAGTGATAGTCAAATAGTTACCAAAAAAGTGAAACAACATTGGCCCCTGATCACTACTGACAAAGACCTACATGGTCTTAATAAGCTTCGCATTATGCCGGCTTATAAGAGGGGCAGCAACTTAAGCGACTTACTGGTTAAACTTGATATCAGTAACCTGACTAAAAAATCTGTTCCCACTCACTTTATGTCACGACCTATGGGCTGCTACAGGTGTGTGGGTTGTACTACCTGTGGGTCTCTTCTAACAGGTAGTTCCATTACCCATCCCCACACAGGTCGTAGAATACCCATTAAGTCGGTTGTCACATGCTCTACCCGCTTCATTGTATATGTTCTGTCTTGCCCGTGTGGTCTTTACTACGTGGGCAAGACAGAATGTCAATTTAAAGAAAGAATGGCCAACCACCGCCATGCAATACGGCAGGCGATCTCTAGTGGCACTAGTGATCAGCCGGTGGCCCAGCATTGTGTCACCCATGGTCATAGTGTTGCTAGCTTACGGTCAAAAATTGTGGACCATGTGCCCCCCCCCCCCAATAAGGGGAGGCAACAGGGGTAAACTGCTGTTACAGGCTGAGGCTAGGTGGATCCATGTATTGGACACCATTGCCCCCAGAGGGCTTAATGAGCAACATGGTCTGCAAAGTTTTTTGTAGCACATGAAGGTCTGTATTACAGACAGACTTAGACATATTGGGGGGAATTTACTAAAGGAAATTTGTAAAAAATAGGTGTATTTGTATTCAGAAATACACTTATTTTTGACATTTACTATCCCGAAAATACGGCAATTCGTATTTGTATTGATAGCACATCAATGCGACTACGAATTGCCGTATTTTCGGGATAGTAAATGTCAAAAATAAGTGTATTTCTGGATACAAATACACCAATTTTTTTACAAATTTCCTTTAGTAAATTTCCCCCATTGGTACAATAACAGTTGATATAAATGTCTAATGTAAATGCTCATATGGGAATCTTTCTGCTTTGAAGTAGATGTCAAGCGCTATTTGTAGGTATAATATTAAGACTTCATGTTAGTAACTTAAAAGTAATTCGAAGACAGAAGTCATTTGCGCTATTCCTATGACATAGCTGGTATCCCTCTTTTTAACTTTTTTTATTGTCTTTATAATTCATCTTTATAATTCACTTATGTATATTTATTCACTTATTGATATATATTACTTTTGTATTTTTTTCATTATGGTGCTTATTACATGATTAATGTTTATGCATGTATCGTATATACAGGGATCTCCCTGGCAGGTGCCGGCGATGCGGGTCATGAGGCGGAAGTCATCTCATCTCTGAAGTATTCCTGCGTTTCACAGGCCGAGGCGCATCTTAGATGACGCATCCAGGAAGTGAGCGGAGGATAGGAGATGTATTGATGAGACGCTGGAGGCGCCGCGCGGACACCTGGACCAGGTGAGTAATCCTGTTGATTGCTATGTGGGGAGTGACCTTTTGGGGTATATAATATGGTGTGTGTGCAGTTATGGGTTGTACCCTGAGGACGAGCCTGCGGCTCGAAACGCTGGTGTTGGTTATCACCTTGTGCTTAATAAAGCATTGAAGTTTTCATTCATCTGTCTCCGAGTGATGCCTTTGCTATCGTGTATGTTTGGACCTTGCAGTCTGAGGAGGGCACCGGAGCAAGTAACCTGTATCGTAACCAGTGGAGTGCCGGACCTTGTATCTTTCTATATATATACATATATATCTCCATCTACAAAAATAGAGGGGGTGCCTGATAGTGTAGTATTGTTTTAATCAAAACATGTGCATCAATTTTAAAAACAACTTTGTGCAGATAGTAGTGCCCGTACCAAGGTTTCCCTCTGGTGTGGGCTGGCTACCACAAGATATCACAATAAGCCACTGGCAAGACAGCTCGCATGGATGGACTCACGGGACCATCGAGATCTCCACAGGCTCTCCCGGCTGGCCACAACTTAGCGCTCTGAACATAAACCCGGCAAGAAGCTTGGATACCAGCAGCGTCTCCAGAAGCAGAGTAGCGTCACACAAGCCACGCCCCTACGCGCGTATATATATATATATATATGGGATTCTGAATGTTGGAACGTCCCGACAGTCAGAATCCCAGGCAATTTCCGGTCCTCTCCACTGCAACTAGAACGTCGAAATTCAATGTTCCAATTGTCGCGTCTCTTAAAAAAGTCCAAGGATTGGTGAAAAATGGCTGTGAATTCGACAATCCTCAGGCTTTTCCGACAAAACAGATCCAATATTTTTAAAGACGGATTTGTTTTGTCGGAAACTGTCTTCAATGATGTTGGAAAGGACAACATTAAATAGGTGATGGCAGGGATTATATACCACCCTAAAACTCTTAGGCAGTTCAAACGACTAATAACGTATCTTAAAACTAACTTAAATACAGTATGAAAAAGGACATGGACAACAATGTAATGTTCAAACAATACAGCTTTTTATGTAAATGTAGTGACAAAAAAATGGTCTCAACATCAATTTACAATGGCCAATCAATCTTTCTCAAAGGCAAGTAGTAACTGTTCGAATCCCACACCAATACATACAAGGGCCACCCAGCAGGATGTTGCTACTTAGCCCAGTAGGGTGAATTTAGCCTTTCCAGTTTATTGAAGGTACTGTATGCACACTAATCACTAATGCAGCAAGATGACCAATAGACTATGGTTATTTTCCGCCAAGTCAAAAACTGACAAACAAAAGAGGGAAACTTGGAACAAAATAGGTCAAACACTTTTATCAACACTAATTTAAAACAATAGCTCCATCCCTATTAACACCTTCCAAATTCTGATTCGCTCATAGCACATGAATTAAAACTGAGCACTTGCATCACCGTCCCCAATACCCCAGTCTAGTGGTATAAAGGCTGTCATGATAATTACAGTTTTCATTTATCCTAAATTGAGGGGCTCTTGATTTACTCTGATAAATAATATGCTAGCCTATTTCCCCCCTTTTGAGAAAGGTGCACGCAGCACCGAAATGGCTGTCAAGGGATGCTTTGGCTATAAAGCCCAATCAGTAATGTATACTGTTCTTTCTGCCTTGAGATGTCCTTATAACTGTTATGCCATTGTGATGCTTTCTCTTGGTCTATATGACATGAGCTTATAAAGTTTTCTCTGCTTGGATACATAAAGAATCTAGTGCTGGTTCTTCCAAAAGTTTGTGAAAAAAGTGAATTTTTTTTTTAAACACATGGCAACATATTGCAAGTATTTGGTACAGCAGCAGGTTTACTTATCTAACCCAGATAATCGACATGGTGTCCACGGGTGCCCACTGCCCGCCTCACAGCTGCCTCAGAGCTGGGCAGCCGTGAGGCGGGCAGTGGGCACCTGTGGACACCATGTCAATTGTCTGGGTTAGATAAGTAAACCTGCTGCTGTACCAAATACTTGCAATATGTTACCATGTGTTTAAAAAAAAGTTCACTTTTTTCACAAACTTGATTTTTTTCACTTTAAATTGGTGTGCGGATATCTGTTTCCAGAACATGTTTGGGAACTGCATGTATGTATATATATATATATATATATATATATATATATATATATATATAATTTGTTCCCCTTCTCTCTATGGCCCTTATTCTGGTTGGTGCGGCCAGAGCCGCACACGGGGCTCCGGCCGCACAAACCAATCCCCGCCCACCCTACGGATCGCCACGGCCGTCCGTACACGGACGGCTGGCGATCCGCATAAAAATGGTGGGAGCTGCCCCCTGCATTCGATGGTCGTCGACCATCGAAGGCAGGTCCGCACGCCGCGGCAGCTCCCGCAAGCTGAGACCACACGGACAATCGTCCGTGTGGTAGCTTGTATGGGGGCTGAAAGCTGACATCCGGCGACGTCAGCTTTCCGCCCCCATGAGTTGCGTCATGGCCTCATTACCATGCATACGCCCCACGTTTGCATGGGAACGCCCATGAAACGCGGGGCGTACACATAGGGAAATGAGGGCATGATGCCTCTCACGCCCCTATACGCCCCCTTTGCGGCGGACGAAATACGTCTGCGGCGAAGGGGGCTGCACATGCGCAGATTCACCTCTGCGCATGTGCAGAGTAAAAACATCGGCGGTACGGCCGCACGCGGGCCGTACCGTCCGAATTAGAATAAGGGCCTATATATCGATATACGTTTTTGTTAATATATACCAGACTTCCTGAATCTAGTTTTCCAGAAAAATAGTACTGCCCATAGGTATCTATGGGCACTTATATGCATCAGATTTTGACAAGCTTCAGAAAACAATGCATTTGGGAGCTGGGCCCTAACAGCTAGTGCCATGGTGTTAATCTGTGGTAGCCTTCTGATCCCATCTGACTCTGATGACGCATGACTAGTCTAGCATTGGCCGTGTGGGACCTGATCAAAGGCGTTATGCTATCACCCTGTTTCCCGCTCTATGTCAGGATGGGCTCTTATGGGAGCCCATCCACTGTCAATAGAATTATGATAAATTAGCATAAAAATATTAATTTTCACAATGCGAATTTCTGCAAAAATATTTATCCCATTTGCATTAAAAATGCAAATTGTGATTAACATGCCCCCATAACATGTCTTTCATGCTGAAAAACATATATTGTATATATTTTGTGCCAAGTATTTTTTTTGCAGGAAAAAAACATATATTTCCTCACCATAACACACAAGTACACTTTTATTTGCTGTAATGTCATGCTGTACAGATCTGGTTTTGTAAACGGATAAAAGCTTTAATGTCCAGAAAATTTATGTATTTCCTCTCATCTGGAAAGCAGTTCCATTAAGCTGATATCAGTTTTAAAAGTCACTGAAGTTCTAGAGGCAAATAAAAGGAACACTTCAAAGAACAAATCTTGATGGTTTACTTTCGGCCTTTGGGCTTCAGTGAAGATGTATTGGATGCACCAGTGTGCCCCTGAACCCACTTGTACCCCCATTATTCTCGCTCTCATTTCCAGTTCTAGTGCCAGATGCACTAAGCTTCAAAAGTGATAAAATGGTGAGTGATAAACAACCAGCCAATCAGCTCCTGCCGGCCAAGTCAAAGGGTATACGGTCATTGGGTCTACAACAACTAGGTTGACAGTCACTAGGTCGACATTACTAGGTCAACAAAGTCAACATGGCTTTAGGTCGACATGGGTCTAGGTCGACACAAGCATTAGGTCGACTTGGGCAAGGTCGACATGCAAAAGGTCGACATGGGGTTTTTCACGTTTTTTTGAGCTGACATGTGCCAACAGGTGGTATTTCATGCCCTACCATCCACTAGGGCATGGTGGGAGAATAAAATAGTGTGCCCGAAGCATGGTGAGCGAAGCGAGGGGATGCGGTTCACGTTAACCTCCATTTTATCACTTAGTGCTTTGTGCATCTGGCCCCTTATCTGTAAATGATTCTAATATTTCAGCTGTATGTTATGCACACTTACAAATATCTCACAAGCATATCACATTGGGCTTAATATACTGTAACCGTGGTATCCTCAGAAAATGATAAGCTTCACATTACTAACCTATAATCTTCATAACGTTTAAGTCTCCAAAGGGAAAAAAATGTGAAAAGCTATAATTGCCAGAGTACAGTATGCAACATTAAGCCAAGAAAGTTTAATGACTTTAAAGGTTTTCTACATTAATAACACATGCATACTGTGAAAATATAAGACAAATGATATAGAGACAGATCCTCTAGTGAAAGTCTCAGAACCCTGATGAACGATAATTGAAACCCACAAGGTTGCCCCCTCCTGTTTTCTCAATAAGCCCAAAATACAACCCGATTCATTTCCTTAGCCTCACCTATGATTATAGGATCAATTCAAAGCTAGCAATTTTGTTCTAGGCCTATACATTTTCCTCAAACTTATGAGCTACTGAAAAAGGGTTTAGCGTTTAATACTCTGCTGAGCCATAATATGGAGCACCAGCCATAATACAGTAGAGACTTAATTTCACTTTCAGGTCACAAGTACATAAAGTTATGGAAATAAACAGTATCACATGTCTTTATGTTTCAATGACTTAAAAAAAAAAAAAAGTTTGTGACCCATTACGCATTACAATATTGTAACCAATCCATTTTCTCAAATTGCTTAGTAAAACAATGATTCATTTTAATTAATAATTTGGGGGTGAAGGTGCTTTTTCCTTATTAGTAAAGGACAACAAAAATCTATTTAAAAAAAGATGATGTTAGACAGTTTTTATTTATTTTTCCTAGCATACATTAGTTACACAAGGTAACAGGAGAAAGTTGGGGCAGCATTGAAAGAAGTTATTGGGCTTGATTCAGATTTGTATGTTAAGCATTTAGCCCACAAATGTTAGACAGCTTCATTTTGCATTTTGCATCACCAAATCTAAATCTCTCTGCACGTGACAGAGGAAACATCTGTATAATGCTTAGGTTTTTTTGTTAGTAGTTGAAGTAAAGGTTTCTTCCGGCAGTTTGAACATCATTGGAAAAATCTAATTCTACAAATGATTCTGATTTGCAAGCAAAAAGGCAAGCACATTGGTGACATTATGCTGCACTGCAGGTGGGGCAGATGTATAGATAGAGCCACATAGTTACCTACTCTCCAGACCAGGAACACCTGTCTGGAAGTCCCACAGATCTTCTGAATTGATGGGTGGATTTTTCACATCTTACCCATCTCCTAGTAAAGTGGGCAGGATGAGGAAATAATACTTGAAAAATGATGCGATTCTAAAAATATTGCATCATTTTAGCTTCACCCCTTCCCCCAGTTTCTAATGCTATGATGACTTTGGCCCACCCCAATAGTGATCTCCTCTGTGGGTTTCTCCTCAGATTTTGCTGTGAGGTCCTATGTCGCATAAATGTGGTTCCCTGCTCTGGACTCCGGACAGAGAACATAAATAATGTCGTCCCCCCTCCTGTAGGTACAGGGTGGACTACAACTGGCTAATCCTTCTGCTCAGCACCCCTCCCCCACACATATTCCATGGCGCTTTACAGAAAAAACTCAGTCCCTGCTTCAGTGGAACGACAATCTACATTCACACCACCTAGTGTTAAGTTTTGCTGAAGCCAAGTAACCTACAGTACCTGGGAGGATTTGGCGGAACCTATGCAAACATAAGGAGAATCTATATAAACTATACGCAGATAGCTGCCCGGCTGGAATCAAACCCATGAGTCCAGTCTGTGAGACAGCTAAGCTTACTGTTACAGTGCATCCGGAAAGTATTTACAGCATTTTGCTTTTTCCACATTTTGTTATGTTACAGCCTTATTCTAAAATGGAATACATTAATTTTACCCTAAAAATTCTACACACATTACCCAATATTGACAATGTGAAAAAGGTTTTGGGAGATTTCTGCAATTTTTTTAAAAATAAAAAAATAAAAAAACACATGTACATAAGTATTAACGGCCTTTGCCATGAAGCTCAAAATTGATCTCAGGTGCATCCTGTTTCCACTGATGATCCTTGAGATTTTCCTACAGCTTCATTGGAGTCCACCTGTGGTAAATTCAGTTGATTGGACATGATTTGGAAAGACACACACCTGTCTATATAAGGTCCCACATTTGACAGTGCATGGCAGAGCACAAACCAAGCATCAAGTCAAAGGAATTGTCTGTAGACCTCCGAGAAGGGATTGTATTGAAGCACAAATCTGGAGATGGGTACAGAAAAATATCAGCTGCTTTGAAGGTACAACTGACATCCATCATCCGTAACTGGAAGATGTATGGAACCACCTAGACTCTTCTTAGATTGGCTGGCCATATAAACTGAGTGATCAGGGGAGACAGACCCTATTCAGGGAGGTGAACAAGGTCAATCTATCAGAGTTACTGCATTCCAAAAGGATTACCATCTCCGCGGCAATCCACCAATTAATATTATCATTATTGTTTATAAGGCGCTACAAGTGTTTTGCAACACCTTACAAAGGAACAGTACAGGGAGACAAAACTTAACATTACAGGAAGTAAATAACACAAATAGAGTACAGGTAAAAAAGAGTGTCACAATTCAATACACAGAACAGCTTAGAAGTAAGTAGGGAGGACATGATCAATGCACTACTAGAGGCTGGTGGCCAAAGATGGAGATGAGTATGCAGACAAAGATGGTTGCTGAGTGTTTGAGTATGGGAGAGCTGTAAGTGAAATGTGGAGAGAAGAGCGCTTTGACAACAGGAGGGAAGAGGGCCCTGCTCTAAAGATCTTACAATCTATTACCAATCATGCCTGTATGGTAGAGTGCCCACATAGAAGCCACTCCGTAGTAAAAAGCACATGGAGTTTGCCAAAATGCACCTGAAGGACTCTCAGATGATGATAAACAAAATTCTCTGGTCAAATGAGATAAAGATTGAACCTGCTCCAGAGCGCACTTGACCTCAGACGGTTCATCTTTTAGCAGGACAACAACCCTAAGCACACAGCCAAGATATCAAAGGAGTGACTTCAGGACAACTCTGAATGTCCATGAGTCCAGACTTGAATCCGATTGAACATCTCTGGAGAGATCTGAAAATGGCTGTGCACTGATGTTTCCCATCTAACCTGATGGAGCTTGAGAGGTGCTGCAAAGAGAAATGGGAATAAATGCCCAGAGATACAGTAGGTGTGCCAAGCTTGTGGCATCATATTAAAAAAGACTTGATGCTGTAATTGCTGCCAACAGTGCATCAACAAAGTACATATTGAGAATAGGCTGTGAACACTTATGCACATGTAATTTCTTAGTTTTTTTAATATTTCTAATCAATTTGCAAACATCTCCAAAAAACGTTGTTCACATTGTCATTATGGGGTACTTTGTGTAGAATTTTGAGGGAAAAAATGAATTAATTCTGTTTTGGAATAAGGCTGTAATATAACAAAATAGGGAAAAAGTGAAGTGCTGTGAATACTTTCCCAATGTACTGTAGATTATTGAATTGCCCCATGCTCAATGGTGGTCTTGTTCTGTTGCTATTCGAAGAGTCCTCTGCCCAGTGGAAATATATTTATGTTTAGAGAGGCCCTTGTTTGCATTACTTTCAAAATTGTATCCATATAATGGCAAATCACTTATAGGTATCGCATGTCACATATTTGCATAGTTACTTGTAAATACTGTATTTAAGCTAGTACAGTATGCAAAATTTTCTGGACAGTGACATTCTATGGAAGAGCCATGTGATGGAGTTCATTTATTTTCTGCAAACTATAGCGTAGTGAATTATTCATGCATGCTTTTAGGCCTAGTCTACAGCCAGTTCTCTGTCACCACCTTCTGCTCTAGAAGAGAACATTTGCACAAAGGGTGAATCCTAGGTTACCAGATGGTTTCAGCTCACTAGAGACATCTTGAATTGGTCTAATTTAATGTGATTGATTTTTGTACAAAATTCTGGGAAAACAATGCCAAATATATAAATATTTGTGTGTGTCCATGTGTGTGCGCAGGGGTGCCACAACATTTTTGTTTGTTGGGGTAAGATATAATATAATTTCTGCACCCTGAAATCACTGAATGTTGCCCCCTCATGGGCAGTTGGACTTACTCACCACACCACCTATGTGATGACAGGTATCTAAGCTAAGGGAGAACATATCTGTGATACCTATGTATCTTTATATAGATATCTCTCTCTCTCTAGACATGCACATAATGTGGAGGATACCACATACAGTTTAATGAGGTTTAGACTTGATAAATAGAATTTCTTAGTGCTGTTTTTCTGGCAATAAGAAAGGAATACCGCCAAAAGGTTTAAAAATCAAATCCAGCATCAATAGTTTCAATAGAAGCCCATCCCAGCAATGTATAAAATAAAGTGAATGCATGAGGGATTATCTCTGTAAAGACACAAAGCACATTATCTACATACAGACTGTATTTACTGTAGTGATATTGGTGGAGCAGAGCATGGGGCATGCAGGAGACCTACTGTATGATTAATTACATCAGTGATATGACCCATTCATTAACTGGAACCAGCGGGAAACAGATTTGTGAGGACACCAACCCGCGGGAAGCAGCAGCAGCCAGAGAAGCAGCCTTCTTGCAAGAGCTGAGACTCGCTGACGCCGGACCATGACATCCATCTCTACCTACCTATAATACTTGTCAATTTCCAAACCTGGAGTCCTGGATTGATATAAACAATGTATAAAACTAAAATGCACTGTATGTAGTGTTCGCTTTAGTAAAATATGTGTATATAGTCATTAAAAATCACACTGAAAAAGAGCACAGCACAGCACTATTTGTAAAAAAATGTTCATAAAACAAAAAGTAATATAAAAAATTGATATAAAAAAAAAAGACCAACAATTACATCCTGGCTGATTTTTCAAGGCAATCTTAGTATTGTATGTGTGAAATTGCTGCATTTATTCAGTAAAGATATATGTTTATTAATATTTACATTTTAAAATAGATTTTTTTAATTAATTGTATTGCCCTTTGAATTAATAACACTATTTTGATTGCTTCTGATATTGTCTAAAATATGGAATATTAATGTGGGCTGTAATTACAGTATGTATACAAATGTTCTAATATGATTATCCATCTAAAACTCATGCTATGACAATCTGCTTATGTAGTTACACTATTTCTATCATATACAAATATTTGCTTTGTTATGTTACCATAAAGTGACCCCCTATGATAATCACTATTTAATTGTTTTTTCAATATTATTTTTAAATTTGAAATTCATTTAAGAGACATGAACACTTAAAATATCAAATTTCTGTAAGATTGAAATTCAATTATCCCCAGAGTCCAATAGGCCTGAATTACCTTCATAATACTAGATGTTAAAAGAAATAGGAAAACTACAATTTGTAATGGAAATAGCAGGAAATATTCTTAAAGGCGTAAAGGCTTCTCTAAGGCAACTTAAATTGATGAAACAGGAGGAGCTTTTTTCTCAACTAGACACATTCTTAAAAGGCACATAGAAGGTGTCAAGATTTTAGAATGATTTAGTTTAAATATAAAAAGCAAAACACCATTGAAGGGATGTATTAAGCAAATGCGATGCATTCCACCATTTACAGCATACATAGCAGTGTAAACGTTTGTAACTAAAGGCCCCCATACACTAGGGCGACTTGTCCTTAGGACAAGTCGCCCCCGACTTCCCCCTGAGCTCCCCCGACTGCTCCCCGGGGGAGCTTGATTAGATTGGCACTTGATGTGCCATTTTTTACATGTGATAAATCGTCTCGATTTATCACATGTAAAAAACCCGGGGAGCAGGGGGGGCGGGGGGGGGGGGGGGGGGGCTACAGAGCAGGGCTGCTGGTGGGAGCAGGGGGGGCTGGGGACGCTGCGGGGGACACAAGCGGCATAGAGCCGGGAGCTGTCAGTGCTAGAAAAAAAAGCCTATACAATGAATGGGCAGCCTGTGATTGGCTGAGCGCTCTCTCAGCCAATTGCTGACTGGCTGAGAGAGCGCTCAGCCAATCACAGGCCGCCCATTCATTGTATGGGCTTTTTTTTTATTCAGTACTGACAGCTCCCGCCAGCTCCCCCTGCCCGGCTCTATGCCGCCTGTGTCCCCCGCAGCGTCCCCAGCCCCCCCTGCTCCCTCTACCGCCGCGCCGCCCCACTAGGTCCCAAGTCGGGTGGTCGGACGTGCAGCAGGTCCGACCACCCGACGCAGATCCGATGCGCACGGGACCGCTCATCGGATCTGAGGGGACATCAAAACTAGCCGATTTTGGTCCGATTTCGGCCAGATCCGACTGATCTGGCTGAAATCTGACCAAAATCGGCTAGTGTATGGGGTCCTTAAGGGGGCAGATTTATTAAGCTTGGAGAAGAGATAAACTGGAGATAAAGCGGAGAAAAGGTAAAAGGAGATAAAGCACCAGCCAATCAGCTCCCAACTGCCTTTTTCAAACACAGCTGATTGGCTGGTGCGTTATCTCCTTGTACCTTTTCTCTGCTTTATCTCCAGTTTATCTCTTCTCCAAGCTTAATAAATCTGCTCCTAAGGCCCTTATTATGGTTCACTCACAAAGGCAAATTCCTTCTCAAATGGGCAAACCATGTGCACTGCAGGTGGGGAAGATGTAACTTGTGCAGAGAGAATTAGATTTAATACGAGAAATAGCTTTAAGTCGAGATATTTAAGTACAATAAAGGTTGAGCGGTTTGTAAGTAAGTTTAAACAGTAATATTCAGCCCTTTATTGCTTGTACTGTAGATACCCTCTATGACAGTGGTCCTCAAACTCATGGGTAGATGTATGAATGGTCATTATAGAGACGAAACAAAATCATCACTATTACCGCTTCTCCCACATGTACAGTATGTAGGAGAAGTGTCCAAAGTGACAGGGATGCTCCTGCCATTATTGGCACTAATATCTTCAAGTAGTACACTGATAGTAGGGGGCATAGTGTAAGCAGCCAGTAGTGCTGACTGTACCGACACCTGCAGCTATTCATATTGACAGCTGCATGTGTCGTTGCCCATACACAGCAGGGACTTCAGGGATCTTGCGCATACCCAGTATGTTAGCTGGAGGGTGGGACACAGTGCATTATCATAGGCAGTGTGTGGTGAGAGGGGTTTGGGTCAGGGAGTGATCACCAGAGGTGGGAGTTTTCATTTACCCAATTCACCTCGGTATAGATTAGAAGCGGGAAATGTTATATCCGCACGTATAATCCTCAGTTACCAGCACTCCACAACAAACAAGTGATGTTTTTCATATTTTTTTCCTGGTAGGTGCACTGTGTATCAACAAATGTCACATTTCAAATCCACAGGTGACATGGAAAACATGAACTGTGTGCGGTCCTAAGGAACGAGTGTGAGAACCATTGCTCTATGACATTTACCCAGGAGTCTCTCTCTTGGTTCAAGTTCACTAGTTTTGAAATGCCCAGCTGTGGCATGGCATTCCCTACGGGCCTATCCGCGGACGCCCCCTTGCCGCCTTCACGCGCCAGACCCGTGACCGTCATCCATCTCTGCAGGGCGCTGCACAGCCCTGCAGAGAGACCAGACGACATCACAACCGCAGCAGCAGCAGCAGCATTCATCCAGGTCTACCAGTTCATGTGAAGCTGTGGGACTCACACCTATATTCCACCACCTTTAATGGGACTATGTCGGCTACTTGGTAAATGAACATGTAGCTTAATTGGTATTGGAGAAAGTCCTAATTCACCACTTTATTCTTCAGATATACTTCCAGTGGATATGTCCTTTATATACATTTCTATTAACTCATTTGTATGAATTTTATTTAATTTATGGAATTCCACTTGTTTTAAAAAATATATTGTTTTTGTTTAATTAAAAGAAGAAACCGTTCATATTTACTTTATACTTTACTATAAACAGCTGGCTCTAGTACACCCCTTTGGCTTTCTATAATGTGTGTATTTGGGGCTGACAACCCCAGTACCAGCTGCCGGATAGTAGAACAGTCCTCACAACTCAGGACTACTGTAAGGAGTGAATTTGGTCTGTAATAGCATAGCCTCAGAACTGCAGCATATACTGTACACAAACCCAGTCATTGAAAACAAATGAAAACAACAGCTAATGGCAACTGAAAGATGAAACTAAGTAAAAGGTAAATGCTCCTTACCAAATCCAATGCTTAATTTAGGAAAATAGATAGAAGGCTAATTTGTTCTGTAGCTGACTCGGTGGCACCCTTTCCATAAATAGCAGTAGGTTTGTGTTACAACACGCTTGTTGGAAAATAGTTTTTAGATATATTCATCAATTGTGAAAATATTTTCAGATAAAATTAAGCTTTTGGGCAAGTCATGGAATACTATGATGTAATGCACTCATGTCAGAGAGGCTTCTTTACTTGTATAGTCACAGCTACTGTACTGTGTCCAGTCATGTGAAATGCCTTGAAGGTAAAACTAAAAGACAAATGAATGGAAAAGAGAAAATCCATGTGTTAAATAATAATCTGTGCCCCCTGTAATGAATAATAATATCGTTTCCCTTTAATCAAATAATAATCTTTGCCTCATTAGACAGTTAATAATATGTGCTCCGTTTAAACTCACCAGTGATGTCAGCAGCAGGGGCGTAAATACAGGAGACAATGGAAGGCGATCACCTCCAGGTGCCATACTCTGCAATGGTCCTCCATTGAGTGTATGTATGTGTTCATGTGTATGACTGTACTGTTGGGGTTATTCTGGTTGATTTGCACGGCTGCAAATTTGCGAGTCCACCAAACCCCGCCCCTCCTCGCAGCGTGTGTTGCATAAACATCCATTCGTAGTCTGTGGGTGAACAGCCACATCATTTTATAGTCGCCGACCATCAAATAATGTGGAACGTATTCGCATATCTAAGTGATTCTCACGTCACTAAGATTTGCGTTCATCCTTGGGAGGAAGTGGGTGGGCAGCTGACATCTGGGTTCTGCTAGTATGTTGGCAGATGGGGGGGTGGGAAGGTATATCTAGGTGCCGCTGTGGTATTGGTAGTGAATGTGGGTTACTGTGTGTGTGTGTCTGAGTGCTGGGATTTGGTAGAGAATGTGAGTGGGAGGTTAGGCTTGGAGGCACACATCAGGACTGATTCAGCACTGATCACTCATCTGCGAACTTGCAGATAACTGCAAGTAGTTATCCACCACTCAGACAGAAAGAAAATCCGCTCTGTATAAATTTGCAAGTGATGTGAGAGAATATCACTATTCACTATCCTGTCGCACATCCATACACAATTCACAAACTATCGAATGATTTCCAATGGCTGTACAAATGTCACTAAGTCTGACCCAGAAATCTGTGCCTGAGATAGGCTGAAAGAGGCGGGGGCTGGAGTCACACACCCTCCCTTAACCCTTTGAATGCCAAGTGAATTTGTCAAAATAGGTGTGAAAATTGCCCAGCAAATATTTTTATTCATCACAATGTCCTGCAATTTGTTATTTTAATTTATTTCACAAGTGTGAGCGACGCTGGCATTTTTAGTGGATATTTTGAACATCTTTCACAGAGCTTTAGGCACTCAAAGGGTTAAACAATTGGGCATGAGTATTTTCTGATGCTCCCAGAAAATGTCAGGTTACCACCCACAAAGGCTGGCTTCCTGTCAGTAGAATTGCGAGGGGAATGCTATATTATTGTTGCAATTTTGGCTTGCGCCTGTGGGCTAAGATTCATATGCATGTGCATTCCTATGCATGTGACACTCAATAACCGAACAGATTGCGAAATTGCTAATTCGCTATCAACTCTGAATCAGGCCAATGGACTGCTGGATATGGCAGAGGGAAAGGGTGATGGGAAGGGAAGAGAATAATAGGGAGATGCAGAGGGTGATGGAGAGAGGAAGAGAATAGGCAGAGGCCGAGGGTGTTTAGAAAAGCCAGAGAATGATGGAGAGAGGCCGCCAGGGGAAGCTACCATAATGGTGAGAGAGATTTGTGGGGAGCCAGAGGGTGATGAGGAAAGGCAGATGTGTTGGGGAGAAGAAAAGGGTGATTGAAAGAGGCCGAAGGTGAGGAGTAGTGCCGAGAAGAGGGGGAGCGGGTACTTTTTACCTGGGCTCAGGTCAGGTGGAGGGGCCCGGGTCCTGCACCCCCCTCCCCGCTCACAAAACTACAACTGACTCTGAATCTTGCTCTTAAAGTGAACACAGAATGGCTGACCTGATGACATGCATGAATTTGTGGGAAGTTACATGCAAGTTAGGCTCAGTCTTAGATCAGCAAAGCTGAGGTAAAGTAATCGGCAAAATAAGGATTTCATCTTATTTTTTAATAATGTACCACTTGCATCCTTTACACATTGAACCACTGTCTGAATTAGGACTGAATTTTTTCAAATTATTTATTTTAGGTATGGAGGTGATATTTGGAAGGAACAGTTAACTAATGAGCCTAATCAAGGGAGAGCGCTTAACTAATACTTTTATTATAACTAATGAGCCTATTGTAACATATAACTATGGGTCTGGCTGGCATACATTAAATATCAATAAAAAAAACTGACCCTTGTAAATATGGTTTCCACATTTAAGAAGGATACTTTATTCATCATAATACTTTACTATAATTCTTTATTATTATTATTATTATTATTATTAATAATAATAATAATACTATTATTATCTTTTTTATGATTTTATATACCTCTTGCTCCACAAGTAGTATGTTTTTTTTTGCATCTTCTTTGTTCACAGACACCCATCAATTCTCAGAATGAATTCATCATACAAATAGTCTTGTTGCTTGAAATATTTAACATCCAACTCATCGAGATCTTCAAACAGTGTTATATGATGTGCTTGCCAAAATAAAGATAGTTGTAGATTAGAATTGAGCCACCGACGGAAAAGAAAATACAGCTAAGGAAATTACCCAAATGTTTCAAATGGTGCCACTGTCACAAAACAGGTTAATTTATTTATATATGGGGCAAATGAGAACCATCTGGGCTGAGTGTTACATTTTACTTAATGTTTGAATTTTGATATACAAAGAAAATAATAAAATATCCAATACTTTTACATGTAACTTCTAGATTTCCAGAAGAATCATTATTTTTCCCGGGATGTGTGATACAGAAGAACTTGGGACCACAAACATTTTGGATAAAGGATTATTCCGGATTTTGGAATATTGTTTTCTTTACTTACTTACCTGGTCCCCTGGAGGTCCCCCGATGTCCACGGTATTCTCTGACGTCCACGGCGACCATTGAATCCATCTTCAGCGGCATCCCTGGTCCCAAGAATGCATTGCGTGAGTGACATCACTGATGCACCTGAGCAATGCATCCTTGGGACCGGGGATGCCACTGAAGACAATTCTGGCTGATCTGGACACCGGGGAATGAGGTCAGTATAAAAAAAGGTGGGAGGAGGAAAAAAAAATGAAATCCCCAAATATTTTGAAAACCTACGGTTTTTGGAATATTTCGGATACACGGGTATACAGATAATAAATACCCAACTGGTAATACATTTTCTAATCCCTGCTATTTATTTACCCTATATTTATTATTATTTAATTGATAAAAATAAAAAATGGCATATTGCATTTAATATTTATTGTGAACTATCATTTGAAGCCAGGTTTAACAGTGTTTGGTTGTTAGTTCCACAATACCTTAGCATCATTTTTGTTTTACAGTGTAATCTACAAACTGATACTAAGGGTCAAATGTTATAGGGTGTAAAAAACAGAAAGTGAGAGATTTGGGGAGAGAGTTCCTATTTTTTTTAAAGCGCCAATCAATTACATCGCAAAATCAACCATGTTTTTCATTATAAATGATTGCCGCTTCAAACAAGTGGGAGAACTCTCCCAAAATCTCTGACTGATTCTCACACCCTTTTACAATTGGTCCTAAAACTAAATTCAGAATCTATTCACACTTATATTGCTGATGTCTTGGTCATTCCCAGAAGGAATAAGTATTAATAAAATGTATACTGATTGCATTCTTGAACATCTACCACCTGCATCTGTATAATTTGGCGACATATTGGACATAACAGTTGTGACCAGCAAGTTTGGTTGCTGGTCATTCTTGGCCCATGCAAAAATGCTGTGACTTTGGGACATTTTTGTAACACTAATAAAACCAATGTAATAATTACAGCAAGAATACAAATTATTATTGCATTTGCCACAATTTCTTGGGTGAATTGGTACATAACTTTCAAAAATATACATACACAACTGACAAACTTGGGTAATCATAACATGATACTTCTTCCAGAAGAATAGCTGTGAGAACCAGGGGTTAAAGTTAGGGAGAATGGTGAGGTGGAACATTGTAACCTCCACATTGGCCCTGCACAGTAATTCTCACAGAAAAGCATTCTAGTTTGCTGGGGGATGCCGAAAACTCTACCGCTGGCCCTGTCTCTGCCTAATTGGGGGGGGGGGGGGGGGGGGTATTAGCCGGCATAGAGAAATGAGTTCCCCCACCTCTGCATGACCACTTTAAGCCCTGGTGAGAACATTGAAAAGTAAATAATGTCCGTAGTAAGGTTGACTATAAGATGTCTCTCTTGCTTCTGAGAGGCTGACTGCTCCTGTGACAGTATCACAGCCCTAAGCATAAAAGCACTATGATTCTAAATTGCTGCTGACAACCCAATATGTGCGTAACATAAAATAAAAGGTTATTACAATACGATTCTCTTTGCCATATCTAGCTATTCAAGGTCAACCTTTTTTCATCTCAAGGTATTTAGATTATATTATATTGCAAGTTTCTACTGCAGGGTCTACAGGGTACGGAATTGCTGCTGGAACCTGTGGGTGTTCCATAGTGACATGGAAAATAATACTTTAGAATTAACCACGGGGGTATTGAATGGCAGCTGATGAGTGCTGACGTTTGACACCACTATGACATATTTTTGACTTTCATCTTGAAAGCTTTTTCAGGAACCAAGCACTTAATCTTTTAATCTGTAAACAAAATGTAAACAATATATGTGAATAATGTAGCAACTAAGTACAAAATGTATCAAACAGAAAAGAGGTGCTTTATTAGCATTAAATATGAGGTTGACGTACTCTTGCCAGGAGACAAGCAGCAAGTTAAGTAAAATAATAATTAAAGGAACCCCAATAGTATTATGCAATTGCAAAAAGGTAAAACTCTTACTGGGCCACCATTATACAGTATTTAGTAAATCTAAAAAATATATGTAAGTAATGTAAAATATAACTTGTAATACTATAACCTTATATAAATGTAATGCGCAGGTGTACTATGTGTACCATAAATTAGTATTAAAAAAGTGGTATAATCACAGAATGAATGCAATTAGCATATAATGACAAGGTCAAAGATTCTCTATTCTTAGTATCAGTGTATAAATACTTTAGTATAATTGTACAAGGATATGGCTGACACATAGCTTTCTGTCATATTACCAAGGTAATATAATTAAATGGTTAATCCTTGTGCATGCCCAGACTTCAGTGAGTCACTCAGTGTGATGCAGCTGAAGGAAGGTATGCATTGCACCAGAGAGGTGCATGGAAGTTTTTTTTATTTTAATAATATTTGTGTGTACATCTTTATTAAGAGTATAATTTTGTGTACTTTAATTAATATTAAAGTTATTAAAAAAGCGTATTTTGCTCTGTACCTGTGTTTGTGTGTATATGAGTACATCATTTATTTACAGTAAATGCATACAAACACTGGTAGAGAGCAAATCAAACTAATAACCTGCAAATAGGTAATGACCATTTGCAGTGAACAGTACCCAGGAAATTGCAGCCCTCCTTAAGTCTAAAGGTAGGAGCCGCCACTAAGATAGATATATTCTATAAAAAACAGAGTGCACAGTTCTTTAGCGTAGTATAATCAGTATTTTATTTATCCATCTCGATTGATTAATAAAAGACTGAGTTTACTATGCTTAAGAAATCTGGTGAGTGCACTCTGTTTTTCAATGAATGTAATGGCTTAATATTGAGTGCAGTTCTTATAAGGATATATATTATATATGGCGAGATGTAATTGAATGTGATTTTTTTTTAAATAGCAAAAAAAAGAAAAATGCACCATATCGTACATGTCAAATTTGTTATTTTCCCCCCGAAATCCACACATGTAAGAGGGTGTAAATTTGTAGACAAAGGCAGCAATTACTTTTTAGTACCGGTAATGTGTGATTTTCAAGATTTGTGTTTTTTAGTAATGTGAATAATACGGGGGACCCCCAGTCTTTTGTCCCCTGGATATTTATCCCTATTTATATTGACGACCTACTCTTCTTATGGTCCGGGGATGAGGATGTCCTACACCAGGTCCTGAATAAACATAATGAAGCCGAGCATCCAGTAACATTTACCTGTATTACTAGTCACGAGTCTGTGTGTTTTCTTGACGTGAGGATCATGGTGAGGATCATGGTGGAACAGGGATTTCTGTCCACTGGTCTTCATGTTAAGGAGACAGACCACAATTCTATCCTCATGCACAATAATTGCCACCCCCTCCCATTATGGAGAGGATCGTTAGTGATCCCGTCGAAACACTAAAAACACTTGATGTGATGGTTGAACGATTTGTTGCTAGGGGATACCATGGGTCAGATCTCTTGTCTATTAATACTAAGGTCCTTAAGATGTCTAGGAATGATTGTTTAAAAGGATCCAAGGAGAATGACACACAGGCTAAAATTGTGCCGTGGATTAATAAATACACAAATAGCAGTGATGAAACTAAAAAATACGTTGCGCGTATGTGGCCAGTTGTTAGTTCTGATCATGAACTTCCATCCCTGCACAATTCTAGATTAATGCCTGGTTATTCTCGGGGCCGCAATTTACGGGATCAATTAGTCAAGACTGACATCACAGACTTTTTGAAACCTAAGATGCCCATACATTTTCTCTCTAAAAATCCAGGCTGTTATCGTTGTAGGTTGTACAACTTGTGGTTCTTTATTAACTGGTCGTTTTTTCCTGTACTCTTATAGCAGAAAGAAGTTTTTCATCAGACATGTGCTCAGTTGCTTGTCTAAATTTGTAGTATACCTCATATATTGCCCTTGTGGATATTTATATGTAGGTAAGACCGAAACCACATTCAGGGAACGCATGGCCAACCATAGAACGGCCATACGCGCTGCTCTAAACTCCAGGTTTAGTGATCAGCCGGTGCCACAGCATTTTTTGGAAGCCGGTCACTCCGTAGCTAGTCTACGTACCAAGATCAGTGATCACATCCCAGAGTTTAGACCTGGTGGTAATAGGGGTCAGATGCTGCTTAGATTGGAAAGCAGATGGATAATTAAATTTGATGCTCTGGCACCCCGCGGGCTGAATGAAAAACTAGGTTTACACTGCTTTCTTTGAAGGCATTAGAGTGAGATCGATAGTGTTTGTCTATGTATTGTAGTCTACGATGTATTCCCTCTGCATGTTTAAGTCCACTTGTTATGATCCCTTGTGACCTATATTAATATCGATGTTTGCTTTAAAACAATGATTTACTTATTTATTAGGGGCACATCGTGACTTTGTTCTTATTGTGGGTATAGCAACCTACATGTATTTGTATTATTGTATCTTTATCATTATGTGTTTTATTTTAATTTTACACTTTGGGTTAATAATTTATGACCTCTGACGTCACCTCATACCGCTGACCTTACGGACTGCAGGCTAGGATTAGAGTCACGGCTGCAGGTGAGGTGGGAGGGGTTGTTGATGAGGTCACATATGATTGTGCACAGTCATTTTTGTATATTCCTGACGAAACATGTCGGAAAATACATTTTGAACTTGTTTTGCAAAGACTGACAAGTGCCGCTTCATTCACTGAACTATTGCGGATCTGAGGATTCTAAGGAGGCACCGGAGCATTCCATATGTTATAAAATTGTGAGTGCCGGATCACAGTGGAATATATATAAGCAGTCTGACGAAGACTGGCTGAGTCCAGTTGAAACGGCCGTCGGGCCAGGTAGCTGTTAATTGTACTGCACAGCATGGAATAAATACTTCTTTTTTTCTTCACCTACGTTGAGTGCTGGTCTGGATCCTTCACATACAGTGTGGGGGGTAAGTGCTTTCTATTTACTGATTCTATGGACCTTGCACCAAATTCGTAATAAATGGAGTGCCGCCCTGCATAACTTTGTTATATATATATATATATATATATATATATATATATGTATATATATATATAAATATATATAAATATATATATATATATAAATATATAAAAAATATTTTTATATATATATATATATGTGTATATATATATATATATATATATATATATATATATAGAAGACAGGGTTCCAGGAACAAACACGTCACTGCAGCATAACGAAAGGTTCAGTAGCTTTATTCAGACCTCGACAGACCGTTTCGGTGTAACACACCGTTTTAAAGAGGATACAAAAAATACAAACACTCACCATTTAAATAGGGCATCTTGGCGCCATTCTCAGCAACTCACCGCCCCGACGCTCCCCCGTAACGCCCCGTGCAGACAGGTGCATCGTTCAGACGTCAGCGGCTCACACCCGCCGTTGTCGTCACCATGGCAACCTGAACGCACGTCGGGCAGTCAGGAGAACGCGTCATCAGTCCCCGTCCAGATCATCCCATCAGCACTCGTCGCACAGGGAACGTGTCAGCGGCTCTCACCTGCTTACACACGTTCCTATAGCAACCAGGTCCGCCAGGATGACAGAGCGGAGAGTGGCAGCTAGAGCAAAGATTACACCAAGATTAACCTGTACATTGCACCATTATTTACATTTAAAACAATACATATATATATAAACAAGACACACATTAAAAATTGGTATCAAGAATGGCAATTGCCTTAAACCATGTCATTAGAGACAATAATGCATATTGAAAATACTGAAACACAAATAAGGCGTGTGAATTGATATACTATAAATGGAAAAATTCATAGATTTTATAACATTCAATAACCATATAATCTACATAAACATGCTCCACACTATTCTCTCGTTTAATCCATGTGGCGAGACCGTGTTTAATCTATAGATCCAATTCGCCTCTAATCGTAATAATTTCTTCACCCTGTCACCACCTCTATTAGATTCAGGAACATGGTCGATGATTTGATATCTCAAAGAATCGAGAGAATGTCCCTTTTCTTTGAAATGGATGGCTACAGGCTGATCTGCCTTTTTGCCAGCCAAAGCTCCTTTAATCGATGACCTATGTAAGGCCATACGTTCTTTAAACTTTTGCGACGTCATCCCAATATAGCATAAATTACATGGACACGTGATCATGTACACAACGAACTTTGTGTCACAAGTCAACACATGTCTGATTTTAAACCATTTCTGCGAATGGGGGTCTTGGAATTTATCGCCAGAGCGCATAAAACTACACGTGACACATCGGGGGCATTTGTAACAGCCAGGTTTTTTCACCTGTGTGTTACCAGATGCTGCTGTCTGAAACCCAGTGACATCTGCATGAACCAGAATGTCTCTTAGGTTCCGTCCCCTGGTGTAACATGCTAGAGGTCTTACTTTTTTAAACACCGGTAAGTCTGAATCAGTCACTACAATAGGCCATAAGGCCTTGGTGGCGATCGGTATCACAGTACTAGAGGAATCAAATTTTGATACAAATGGGAACACATTATCATTTTTCTTTTTTGTAGATTTAAGTAAATCATTCCTATTGAGTTTAAGGGCCTTTTTCTTAGCATCCTCCAATTCACGTAGGGTATAGCCTCTCTGGTGGAATCTAGAGATCACTCTATTCAGCTCTTCATCAACAGTTGATCTATCACTACAGATCCGGACAACTCTAACCATTTGTGAAAATGGCAAGCCCTTTTTAAGGGGAGGGGGGTGATGGCTACTCGCCAGCAACAATGTATTTCTATCAGTAGGCTTACTAACAAGTGTAGTACTGATTCTACCCCCAGATAAGGAGATTGATACGTCCAAAAAGTTGATAACATTGTTGCTAGAGGTGTATGTGAACTTAATCGGTGTATCGGCTGCGTTAATTTCAGCCATCATTATCTCAAACAGTTCCACCCCACCGTTCCAGAACATGAACAGGTCATCTATGTATCTACAGAACGTCCGGATGTGCTGGCCAAAACGATGTTGAAAAAAATATTTTCTCTCAAATTCAAACATAAATACATTAGCATAGGCCGGAGCAACCGCTGCTCCCATCGCACACCCGGACGTCTGTAGATACATAGTGCCATTAAAAATAAAGTAGTTTCTAGATAACACCAATTCAAGTAATGTCATATAGAGATCAACATTAAACTCAAAACCATCGAGACTGCTCAAAAAATTTCTCATAGCTGATAACCCCTGTTGATGTGGAATAGAAGTATACAAACTTGACACATCCATCGTGCACATGATTGTGTGCTCCTGGATGTCATCATATTGAGAAACAAAATTTAGGAATGCTGTTGTATCCTTCAAAAAAGTGGGTTGAACTGAGATAAAAGGTTGGATTAACATGTCGAGCAGTTGTGACACGGGTTGCAATAAACTCCCCCTGGCAGAGATGATGGGTCTGCCAGGGGGGTTTACCCGGTCTTTATGAATCTTCGGCAATGTATACAGTACCGGTATAACCGGTGACAACGTTTTTAGAGCCGCAGCGCATTTCTGATTCATCAATTCATTCAATACTGCTTGATCAATAATCCTAAATAACTCAAATTGATATCTATTAGTTGGGTCCGCTCTTAATTTACAGTATACAGTCTCATCCGATAACTGTCGGTATATTTCTGAACAATACTTGTCTAAATCCTGTATAACTATACCGCCCCCCTTATCGGCGGGGCGGATAGTTATACTTCTGTCCCTACTGAGACTCTGCAATGCCTCTTGTTCTATCCTGGATAAATTACGGTGAACAGTGTGATTAGCAGCATTAAATCTAGACATAGAATCATTCAATAATCTGCAATAAGTTTTAATAGAAGAATTCACACTAGGAGGGTCAAACTTAGACAAATGTTGACGGCGGACAAATGAGTTCATAATACCTGATTCCTGCACAGGTGTAGAGTACTGGAAATGTTCTCTTAATCTCATATTTCTCCCCAATTTATGAAGGCTGCATTGCCACTCAAAGTCATCATGCATTGTAGTCGGGATGAAGGAAAGACCCTTACTCAAAACACGTCTTTCAGTCTCAGTTATTTCTCTAGAGGAGAGATTGAAGATTAGTTCATCGGGGGTTTTTTTGCGCGCCGCCCTTTAGGGGTAAATCCAAGGAGAAAAGGGTCCTTCAGTAACAAAAGGAGCCGCAGAAGCGGCCAAAATGAAAGGATCTACAAGAGCAAAAAAAACCCCGATGAACTAATCTTCAATCTCTCCTCTAGAGAAATTACTGAGACTGAAAGACGTGTTTTGAGTAAGGGTCTTTCCTTCATCCCGACTACAATGCATGATGACTTTGAGTGGCAATGCAGCCTTCATAAATTGGGGAGAAATATGAGATTAAGAGAACATTTCCAGTACTCTACACCTGTGCAGGAATCAGGTATTATGAACTCATTTGTCCGCCATCAACATTTGTCTAAGTTTGACCCTCCTAGTGTGAATTCTTCTATTAAAACTTATTGCAGATTATTGAATGATTCTATGTCTAGATTTAATGCTGCTAATCACACTGTTCACCGTAATTTATCCAGGATAGAACAAGAGGCATTGCAGAGTCTCAGTAGGGACAGAAGTATAACTATCCGCCCCGCCGATAAGGGGGGCGGTATAGTTATACAGGATTTAGACAAGTATTGTTCAGAAATATACCGACAGTTATCGGATGAGACTGTATACTGTAAATTAAGAGCGGACCCAACTAATAGATATCAACTTGAGTTATTTAGGATTATTGATCAAGCAGTATTGAATGAATTGATGAATCAGAAATGCGCTACGGCTCTAAAAACTTTGTCACCGGTTATACCGGTACTGTATACATTGCCGAAGATTCATAAAGACCGGGTAAACCCCCCTGGCAGACCCATCATCTCTGCCAGGGGGAGTTTATTACAACCCGTGTCACAACTGCTCGACATGTTAATCCAACCTTTTATCTCAGTTCAACCCACTTTTTTGAAGGATACAACAGCATTCCTAAATTTTGTTTCTCAATGTGATGACATCCAGGAGCACACAATTATGTGCACAATGGATGTGTCAAGTTTGTATACTTCTATTCCACATCAACAGGGGTTATCAGCTATGAGAAATTTTTTGAGCAGTCTCGATGGTTTTGAGTTTAATGTTGATCTCTATATGACATTACTTGATTTGGTGTTATCTAGAAACTACTTTATTTTTAATGGCACTATGTATCTACAGACGTCCGGGTGTGCGATGGGAGCAGCGGTTGCTCCGGCCTATGCTAATGTATTTATGTTTGAATTTGAGAGAAAATATTTTTTTCAACATCGTTTTGGCCAGCACATCTGGACGTTCTGTAGATACATAGATGACCTGTTCATGTTCTGGAACGGTGGGGTGGAACTGTTTGAGATAATGATGGCTGAAATTAATGCAGCCGATACACCGATTAAGTTCACATACACCTCTAGCAACAATGTTATCAACTTTTTGGACGTATCAATCTCCTTATCTGGGGGTAGAATCAGTACTACACTTTTTAGTAAGCCTACTGATAGAAATACATTGTTGCTGGCGAGTAGCCATCACCCCCCTCCCCTTAAAAAGGGCTTGCCATTTTCACAAATGGTTAGAGTTGTCCGGATCTGTAGTGATAGATCAACTGTTGATGAAGAGCTGAATAGAGTGATCTCTAGATTCCACCAGAGAGGCTATACCCTACGTGAATTGGAGGATGCTAAGAAAAAGGCCCTTAAACTCAATAGGAATGATTTACTTAAATCTACAAAAAAGAAAAATGATAATGTGTTCCCATTTGTATCAAAATTTGATTCCTCTAGTACTGTAATACCGATCGCCACCAAGGCCTTATGGCCTATTGTAGTGACTGATTCAGACTTACCGGTGTTTAAAAAAGTAAGACCTCTAGCATGTTACACCAGGGGACGGAACCTAAGAGACATACTGGTTCATGCAGATGTCACTGGGTTTCAGACAGCAGCATCTGGTAACACACAGGTGAAAAAACCTGGCTGTTACAAATGCCCCCGATGTGTCACGTGTAGTTTTATGCGCTCTGGCGATAAATTCCAAGACCCCCATTCGCAGAAATGGTTTAAAATCAGACATGTGTTGACTTGTGACACAAAGTTCGTTGTGTACATGATCACGTGTCCATGTAATTTATGCTATATTGGGATGACGTCGCGAAAGTTTAAAGAACGTATGGCCTTACATAGGTCATTGATTAAAGGAGCTTTGGCTGGCAAAAAGGCAGATCAGCCTGTAGCCATCCATTTCAAAGAAAAGGGACATTCTCTCGATTCTTTGAGATATCAAATCATCGACCATGTTCCTGAATCTAATAGAGGTGGTGACAGGGTGAAGAAATTATTACGATTAGAGGCGAATTGGATCTATAGATTCAACACGGTCTCGCCACATGGATTAAACGAGAGAATAGTGTGGAGCATGTTTATGTAGATTATATGGTTATTGAATGTTATAAAATCTATGAATTTTTTCATTTATAGTATATCAATTATATCTTATTTGTGTTTCAGTATTTTCAATATGCATTATTGTCTCTAATGACATGGTTTAAGGCAATTGCCATTCTTGATACCAATTTTTTATGTGTGTCTTGTTTTTATATATATGTATTGTTTTAAATGTAAATAATGGTGCAATGTACAGGTTAATCTTGGTGTAATCTTTGCTCTAGCTGCCACTCTCCGCTCTGTCATCCTGGCGGACCTGGTTGCTATAGGAACGTGTGTAAGCAGGTGAGAGCCGCTGACACGTTCCCTGTGCGACGAGTGCTGACGGGATGATCTGGACGGGGACTGATGACGCGTTCTCCTGACTGCCCGACATGCGTTCAGGTTGCCATGGTGACGACAACAGCGGGTGTGAGCCGCTGACGTCTGAACGATGCACCTGTCTGCACGGGGCATTACGAGGGAGCGTCGGGGCGGTGAGTTGCTGAGAATGGCGCCAAGATGCCCTATTTAAATGGTGAGTGTTTGTATTTTTTGTATCCTCTTGAAAACGGTGTGATACACCGAAACGGCCCTTCGAGGTCTGAATAAAGCTACTGAACCTTTCGTTATGCTGCAGTGACGTGTTTGTTCCTGGAACCCTGTCTTCTATGATTGTTACCAAGGGCACGCAGCGCCAGTGTATTGATGAAGGGGAGTGCCGGTCCATGTGCAGATATATATATATATATATGTACAGTACTTGGATTCTGATGTTATTATATGTCCAGCAAAAACCACTGTGTCAACACACACTGAGGTTGATGGCACCAAAGTCTATTAATGAGACTGCAGCTCAATCCTCCAGAGATGATATAGCTCCCAGGTTCACAGGAGATGGCAATCTAGATAGAACAGAGGAAAGGAAGAAGGCGCTTCCTGGTGCATTAAAAGAGATTTATTTAGAAAAAGCGGAGTAAGAAACTCCAAGGTACTTCAAAGGTATGCTAGTACCTATCATAAAAGCTCTGTGGGCTGGTTACCACAAGTTTTAAAAACACAATAACAAGGCAATGACAGCTCACGTGATCCGTGCTGGTGTCTGTCGGGACGCTATAGGTGCGCACGCTGGATTGCCTCGCATGGACAGGGAATCCCGGCGATCAGAGCAGCTAGTGCCCCTTTTATAATGCTCTCAGGGTACCCTTTTTCCCTGAATCTTTCCACATAAGTGGAAGCTTGATTTTCAAAGGTATTAACATTAGAGCAATTCCTCCGCAGTCTTAGAAACTGGGAGAAAGGAATGTTATCCTTCCAGGGGCCATAGTGGCAACTCCGATAATCTAGATAATTGTTGGAGTCCACTGATTTAAAGAACGTAGATGTTCAGCCCAGCGATTTTTAGGTGAAGCGCTAGGCGCAACACACATGCCTGAATATATGTCCTGCTATGTAAAAAATGTTTTCACTATGTCTTTGTTTTGTTCATTTGCAGTGTCACTTCGGTTTCTAGAGACAGCAGGCACTTATATAGGGCATGTCACGTAGTTAATAGTAGTCTTTCCACTTCAATTTATACGAGCGCAACACAAATATATGGAGAAGGTTTTTTCACAATATAACTTTATTGTTCATTTCGTTCAGCTCGCAGAGCGGCTGGTTGCCGCGGTAACCACCGAGCTGGGAGTGACGTCATACACAGGCGCCTGACACGAGCGCCCGGAAGTGCACGCTGTCCCTGGACGCTGGGGTGATGCCGCACAGTATTTAAAGGTGAGTGTTCACTCTATTTGTATGTAAGCTGTTTGAAAAAAGCCTGAAGTAAAGGCTGAAACATTACAAAAACGCTTGTCTGTTTGTTTCATTCATTTGAAGTCCCCAGTGCCGCGGCCATCGACTGTATATATATATATATATATATATATATATATATATATATATATATATATATTTATAAAGTCACGGTATAGGTGAGCACTCCTCAATGCCAATTACTCACATGGGGTGCCTTCTCCTGGATGCTCCCGGCAGTGGGGTCCAAATACAAGCGTGCTTGTGGGGCGGCACTCGCATCAAATAACAGGTCTCACAGACGGAGGTAAGATCAATGTTTTAATTATAACTTCTTCACAAGTTTTATCCTGAAGACGAAGTTATAATTAAAACTTTGAAACATTGATCTTACCTGATTTTTGATGCGAGTGCCGCCCCACAAACACGCTTATATATATAAAGTATATTTAAGTCCAAGTTTTGGGATACAGGTCCGTATCTGGTCCTCAATCTAAATAAAATATGTCCTGATTCTAAAACAATAATTACATGAATAATGCATAGTGTTTTAAACTATGGTATTAAATAAACTGCACATTCAATATCTAATTGTGGTTCTTCAAAGGTTCTCTATATACTAACTGTTCTATGTCAAGATGCATTTTATGGACAGTTTTGTTTTTCTTCACTAGTAACCAAATACATCTGTTACTTAGACAACTGCACACTTACATGTAATTTAAACAATCTTTCTTCATTTAAATCAGTGAAGTTCTAGTATGTACATGAAAAGGGTTGAATTTATATTATGTGTATTTGATCATAGGCTGATGTCAGGATCTAGGGTATTAATCCAGACTTTCATGAATCCTTGAAATCTGTTTGGAATATACTACAGTTCATCCATACTGTGAGAGCCACCCAGCTGGTTCTACCATTTATTCCATTAACGATGCATCTAATGTATAGCCTCTTAGGACTCATCGCTATAAAAAGTTCCTTCTTTTCTGTGCTAGATAATTATTCATGTAGAACTCTGGGCCAGATGTATCAAGCATCAAAAAGTGATAAAGTGGAGAATGATAAACAACCAGCCAATCAGCTCCTACCTGTCATTTTTCATACCCATCCTGTAACTTGTCAGGTAGAAGCTGATTGGCTGGCTGTTTATCACTCTCCATTTTATCACTGTTTGAAGCATGATACATCTGGCCCTATATCTGCTAAGCTGGTAATACTAATTATCGATGTACAAACTTGCTTACTAGTTCACTTCGCTTGCCCTGACTACAGGTTTGAAGTATTAGAGTACAAGTAAAGGAGGAATGGGGGCCAGAGTACCAATGAGGCTAGGCAAAGTGGTATCCGTGGTCACATCAGTCATATCACCATGACCTCACACATTGCTGTGAAATACTGCAATTTACAGGACCATACAGCAGACAGTAGGCAAACTGTATTATCCTGCACTGTTAAGACCACTCAACAAGTTATAATTATCTGTCTTACACAATGGTGTAAACCAGTGCCATCTTAATGCATGGGTTGCCTGCATTGATGTGTGGTGACTGGACTGACATCTGTGACAGAATGCCACAATGGCAATGCAGGAGCGCCAGCTGCCCTAGGGCCCCACAATTCTAGAGGCCTTTGAGAAGGGGTTTGCCGGTGCCTCCGGAGTCTCTTGTGAGGCTAATAGAGATTGCTGCCCGGCTGCTCTGATTAGGAATTACACAAATTCAGAGCTCCTGGGAAACATTCTCTACCAGCCTGCAGCCAAACCGTTACTGGCTGTAAGCATGTTAATTGCTGGATGGCTGATAGCAGGTGGAGACACTGCAGGAAGTTATGATTTTTTTTTTACTCAAGTAGGGGCCCCATTGTATTGCTCTGCCTAGGGCCCACAATGCTGTTAAGACGGTCCTGGTGTAAATATAAGTGGCTGTATATTAACTGGTGTTTTATATGTGCTACAGAATCTGCAGGGCAAGATATAGCAGTCAGAAATACAGGTTAACAGGGATCCGATACGAAATCCCGGCGGTCGGGATCCCGGCGGTCGGAATCCCGACACTGGAATCCCGACCGCCGAAATCCCGACATGGGGGGGACGTGGATCGCCGCCCCTTGCGGGCTCGCTGCGCTCGCCACGCAGCGGGCCCGGTGCCTAGCTACGCTCGGCATGCTATTTTATTCTCCCTCTATGGGTGTCGTGGACACCCACGGAGGGAGAAAGTTTCGGGATTTCGGCGGTCGGGATTCCAGTGTCGGGATTCTGAACCCCGGGATCCCGACCGCCGGCAAATTGACCGCATCCCGTTAACAGATCCATCTCTCTTAATAAAGACAAAAGTAAGGGGATCACAGAATCTGCAATTTATAGGCGTCTAAGTCAAAAAAGTTGGAGATTTCATACCATGTAACAGCGTTATCTTGCAGTATGGTCTAGAACACTATATAAGCCCAGTCCACATACTCTTTGCAGAACCACAAAAAATGTTCTTTGCTAAGAGAACATGTATTTAGCTCAAACAACCTCATTATTTATAATAGGGTTATCTCTTAGTAAATGTATGTGTTCTTGAACTCATTTTTCCAGTTTCCCTAACTGTGTAGCCATTGCTGAAGATATTGGAGTCAATGTAATGACTTGCAGACATCAGCCAAATGGAGGTATCAGTTAACCAACTTCTGATTGTTACAAAGGTGGCCACTCTTCTGGTTCTGGATCAGACTATAAACATTTAGGACTTGCGATCTGCTCATAGAGATTCAGAAGGTAAGCATATACTGTAGCTATTTATGTATTAATGTATTGTTGCTTATTATTATTGATATTATTACTTTTGCTTTCTATTTGCCTATATAGCAGAGTTAATCCTGAACCTTCTGGGTATGAAAACTGTGAGTTGCAGATAAATGTGATAAAGTACATACCTTCAAAAATAACCTTTGAATCAACAAAATGGCAAAACAGAAGATGATGCTTTAATTGGATTGGTTGGCTATTCCATGTTTTTACCCAGGGGTAGCCAACTCCAGTCCTCGAGAGCTACCAACAGTAACCATTTTCCATGTCTCCTCACAAGTGAAGTAATTAGCTCCACCTGTGGATATTTTAAAATGTGTCAGTAAGTAATGAGTGCACCTGTGGGTACTTGTTTCCTAGCACGGCCACAATCGCGGCCATCGGGGGTAAATTTTAGTGGCCTGCGACGCGACCGACGCGATGCCCCCGATTTTTCCATTGAAATGCATTGAAAACAGTGAAAAATCGGGTCGGTCGCGTCGTGTGCACCTAAAAATGCTTAAATGGTCCAGACGCAATGCCCCCGATTTCCCCATAGGGAACAATGTTAAATGCCTCAATTTACCCGCGATGACCACGATTTCCCATAGGAAACAATGTTAAATGGATCAATTTACCCAAATCAGCATAGGGAAGAATGGTAAATGGGCCAGAAACCCCCAAAAAACCCACAGAGCAGTGGAATGTCCCCCCAAAAGTAGTTGAAGCCACCCCGCCATCAACGTGAACCCGAAGCGTGGCGAGCGTCGCGAGCCCGCGACGGGCGGCGGTACGCGTCCTCCGACCTTTTCATGCCCTACTATCCACTAGGGCGTGGAGTGAGAATAGAATAGTGTGGCGAGTGCAGCGAGCCACCGAGCCCGAAGCGTGGCGAGCGCAGCGAGCCCCGCGAGGGGACGCGGATACCTTCACAGGTAAACGCGTCCCTTCGCGGGCTTCCCAGGTGTCCGCGTCGCCATGGACACCTGGGAAGCCCGCATAACTGTGAAGGTATCCGCGTGCGCTCGCCACGCTTCGGGCTCGGTGGCTCGCTGTGCTCGCCACACTATTCTATTCTCACTCCACGCCCTAGTGGATAGTAGGGCATGAAAAGGTCGGAGGACGCGTACCGCCGCCCCTCGCGGGCTCGCTGCGCTCGCCACGCTTCGGGTTCACGTTGATGGCGGGGTGGCGTCAACTACTTTTGGGGGGACATTTCAATGTTCAAGGGTGTTTTTGGCCCATTTACTATTGTTCCTATGATAATTTGGCTAAATTGAGCCATTTCACATTGTTTCCTATGGGAAATCGTGGTCATCGCGGGTAAATTGAGCCATTTAACATTGTTCTCTATGGGAAAATCGCGGGCATCGTGTCTGGCCCATCGCACCCAATTTTTTTTAGCGCCCGCGATGCCCGCGATGGCCCCGATTTTACCCCCGATGACCACGATTAAGATCGTTGTGGCCGTGCTAGGAAACAAGTACCCACCTGTGTGCCTGTGAGGTAAGCTGGAAAATGTGAACTGTTGGTAGCTCTCGAGGACTGGAGTTGGCTACCCCTGTTCTAGACCCACCTACTGCATGAACCACTCATTAACTGGGTTAAAAAAAAATCTGGTTCAAGTTCACTATCCTACTTGACTTTATCCAGTTTATCAGCCAGCTCGGCTGATAGTCCAGCATTCAACAGTAATGATGTGGACACAGCATTGCCAAGGATCCCTCTTCCAGAATTTGTCTCCAGTCCGTGCTCCAACTACTTTTGTTTTGATTCAAAACCAGCACTTGGAAATCTAGATTGCCAACTGCTAGAGCCAAGTTGTTTTCAGAAACCAAAGGCAGGAACTTGCTGACATATTGACCTATTGATTTATTGTCATGGACCAAAATTCCCATTGGTTGATTTTATTGAATAGCTATGCCAAAATAAGTGGGTGAGAATTAATAGGATGAGAGTTTCAGAAAGTGAGAGATTTGGGAAGAAATCTCCAGGTTTTTTTTAAAGCGGCAATAATTTACACTGCAAAACCGGTTTGATTTTGAAGTGTAAATGATTGCCGCTTTGAAAAAAAACTGGAGATTTCTTCCCAAATCTCTCACTTTCTGAAACTCTCATCCTATTAAATCTCACCCCTTGTTTAGTTATATTGAGAAAACATAGCCAAAGGATTCCCATAGCTATCTAAAAGGCTTGCAGGAGCACCAATCTTTTTCATGGGCCAGAAGAATGGAATTCATAGTTACCATATGCAACTGTCATACATTACTGCTCATTGTGGAATGCTATGGACCAGATGTATCAAGCTTCAACAATTTATAAAATGGAGAGTGATAAACAGCTAGCCAATCAGCTCCTACCGGTCATGTTACCGTCTGAGTTTGACAAATGACAGGTAGGAGCTGATTGGCTGACTCTCCATTTGATAACTTTTGAAACTTGATGCATTTGGACCTTTGTATGTTACCATTCAACATGCACCATTACTAAATTAAGGGCCAGATGTATTAAGCTTCAGAAAGTGATAAAGGGAGAGTGATAAAAAGACAGCCAATCAGCTCCCAACTGCCATGGTACAGGCTGGGTTTACAAAATTACAGTTGGGGGCTGATTGGCTGGTTGTTTATCACTCTCCACTTTATAACTTTTTGAAGCTTGATACATCTGGCCCTAAGGGGTTTATTCTGTTTGGTACGGTGGGACCGTATACGGGCGGATCGGGCTTTTTTTCATCTGCGCATGCGTACCTTTCGCAATGCACGTGTGCGGCGACCTCACACTGCTCACGGACGGGTCTCTCTGTGCGAAAAAACCTGTCCGCAAGAGTACGGTCATTGTGGGCGGCATGTGGGCATTTTTATGGGAGTGGCTGGAATAATGAGGAAAACTGGGCGTAAACATGGGCGTACACGGGGGTGTGCACACAAAATGCACAGTGCCACAACAGCCTAGATCAGTGCATTTTGGCCCAAAAACAGGCGGACGCCAAAGATAGCTCCAGACCACCCCTAGAGATACCGTATGAGAGCGGACGCCTGGGTCTAATAATAAGCAATGCTGCAGGCTATTAAGTGAAAACCATGATTTCACTACCTGCAAGCCACACACAGCCCTCAAACACATTGGAAGCTTATCTTTCTACACTTCTCAACATGTAAAGGTTGGTTTAATTTTAGGTAATATTCATTCTAATACCTTGTTATATATGTCAAGGTAGTTATTTTATAACCATCTACACCCATTCAGAAAGTGGTTTTTTTTCTACTTTAAAAAGCAGGACACTCAATTCACAGGAGTCGACATGTGTCAACTTTTTCACTGTAACACAAACATACCAGTTTTTAATTATGGAAAAGACACATAAACCACATCTAAGAGCAATAATGAAAGTCAATTTGTACTTGTAATGTGGCGTACGCTCAGATATACGGAAGGTGTCGGTGGGAAAATGGACGATATCCGTCCGTGCACTTTGGTGTATGCTCTGATGTACGCCAGGTATCGGTGGCTAAGAGGGAGATCTGTCCGTACACGGTGGCATACGCCCAAGTGTATGCCACTCCCCATTGTCGGTGTTTGTGACCTTCCGTGTGTGGCTGTTCTGTGGGCGGACTTTCGCTCACCGCGAGCGTACGTAAAACGTACGGTGTGACCGGCCAGACGTACGTTTCACCGACCTAACCATAATAAGGCCCTAAGTTACAGAGGAGCATATAAACATGTGACAATGTGCACTGGGAATAATAGAAGTTGGTTCTCTTGATTTTTGGCCAAATTTTGCCTGTATAACAATCCATCAACTTTTCTAATGTTGTCGTAAAAGATTTACTTAAAAGTAATTTAATGCAGTTGTATTCTGTACCTTCATAATACATTAAAGTGCTGTAACTCATTAGAACAACACAAAAAAGCACAAGGATAATCCATAATAGTTATATACCGCTGGTCTTTGATAATTGATTTATTTATTAAAAGTTACTTATTTGCCAGTTAATGACTGTTCAATTTCTTTAAAAAAACAAAAGGAAAATTAACAGTAAATTATTGTGAGGTTGAAATTTCCAAGTTTATTAGGGGCCTTCACTATTTATTTCAGTAAAAAGAATATGGAGTGGAGGAGTGATATTGGGAGCTTTGTGACAATATTTATTCTTAGTTATGTCTAATTGACTTCATTAAATGTGGTCTGTCTCTTTAGCTTGAGAACAATAATGGTCTATGAGTTACTAGGAGAAATAACATAGGAGGCTCATGAATTGAGATAATTCAGAAGATCTAATGGAAAGCAATACGTAGCTCCCTAAATATTATGCTATAAAGATATTCCAGGATTGTTCTCTGGGATCCAATTTAATAACTCCTGTAAAACATTCTTTATAGGGGAGTAGTGTTAGAATCCTGTGTCTAAGAAATATTTGACTTGTGGTAACCGTTGTACCCTGTCATGTTCACACTGTATGCAGCAACCAGATTCAGTTTGACAGCAATAGAAGAGTCTTTGGCCAGTATTCAATGGCCGGGATCACGGCTGGCATCGAATCCTGTGTAGGATTTGCTGCACTTTCGCCGCAATTCTCCCTTCAGGGAGATTTGCCCGGAAGCCGCCCATCCGCCCTATTCAACGCCTCAGGGGCTCTCTGCTCCAGGCGGCGAATTTTAACCCCCCCCCGGCGAATGCCGAGGGGAGCTGGGGGACAGCTGAAGGCAGGGAGATGGAAGCCTCCCTGCCTGCGCCGGACACTGTGGGGGTGAAGGAGGGCTGGCAGGGACACAGGGAGAGCCCCCCTAGAGCTGTCAGGGGGCTGGGATAGGAGCCGCTGCACTCACTGGTCAGAAAGAAGAAGAATTATTCGAAACGCGTTGAGTGTCTTGTGACGGCTTCACGGATAGGCGAACAGCTGCAGGTGGCGCGGTATCCCTGTTCTTCAAATCCCCTGTTCCGGACGGGTCGTTTGGATTTACAAGTGGATCTGCATCTCTTCACATCTCACCCTGCTGTTTTGCCACTGTGGAACCTTTCATGCTGTTTTATATGTCTACATATTGTAAGTGTGGACTTTTATTAAAAACTTGTGTATTTTAAGTATAATTTGCACTATTTCTATTTTCCTGTTATGCCACCTTGTCGGATATCCTGTGAAAGGGTGGTTATTGCTACAGGTTTCATCCAACCCTGAATTATACAGTTGGAACCAGTACCCATTATGGTGATATAAATTTTACCATTTATAACTTGGCCATGCATCTTGCTTGTTTCTGCCAGCCCTGACCAGCTGCTTGATCATTGCAATTCTTCTGTATTTATACTACTGTAACCTACCTATCACTGCAGGCTCACCATTTCTGATATTAAATGCATGTATTCCCAGTGCTTAGTAAGAGCTTGCAAGCAAACTACTATAAAATGTCTGGAAGGGGACAACAGTAAACTAAGGCAAACTTAATGTATATGTACACTCCATATATTTTAGTATTCATTATGGGAGATACAGAATATCACATGACCTGTCAATTATAATGCTTTAAATTATCCTTGCATTGGATAGTATATGCCAAAAAAAATACCCAGCACCACATTGGTTAATATATCATACCTTACTTCATCTTCCTACTACATCTATCTATTACACTAAACACTGGATGATTGAATCTAGCAGTAGCTATGTAGATGTATTTCACAACAATATATATATATATATATATATATATATATATATATTTGCTAAGGTAATAGGCTGGAAAAGTAATATACAAATGTAAAAAAAAAATTGTGGGACAAACTCGCACCTTTTCGGCCAATGTAATAGCCTTAGAGTTTTTACATTCAAAGCAATTGATCTGTATTTACCTAGTCTGTTACTTCAATTAAGCATGCAGTTAGCCACAGAATGCCACAGTTCTTATCGTAGAAAGCAATGTAGTTTACCAGCATTGATCTCTATGGGGAATCTTTGACTGACAGTCCTGCCACACAAAGCTAATCAACGTGGAGTTCCTCAGGAAGATCAAACATATTGGCTGACAAAACTCCTATTGACAGCAGTCACTAGTCTGTCTGACTTGGTCATCTGGCCCAATTTTTTTCACTTATATATTTTAAACGTATTGGTTTTGGTTACAGCGCTCTGACCACTTGTGTGATGGGAGCCGCTCAACTGAGTGGTCAAGACTCATAAGCAAGGGTAATTAACAGATTAATGTTAAGCGCTCACCTGGTGCAGGTAGTTGATGTTATGTATATAGATCCTGTGTCCCGGATGCGACTTCCGGGTGGCGGGAGTCAAGTGGCCCGGAATGACGTCATGGGGATCTGTGCACTCAACTCTGGTTTGAGGAGAATGTGCCTTGGTGGGTGGAGGTAGCAAATGAGTTTGTGGGGGTGTGTCCAACGCGTTTCAGCCTCTCTGGGTCTTATCAGTGTGCCATCTCAGTCACTTGTACACATAACATCAACTACCTGCACCAGGTGAGCGCTTAACATTAATCTGTTAATTATATATTTTAAACCATTTTTAAAAGGGTTTAAATCAGGCATGTCCAACGTTGGCCCTCCAGATGTTGTGAAACTACACTTCCCAGCATGCTTTGCCACAGTTTTGCTATTAGAGAATGCTAAAACTATTGCAAAGCATGCTGGGATGTGTAGTTTCATAACATCTGGAGGACAAACGTTGGACATGCCTGGTTTAAATGCTTTGATGCCATCTTTGGAATAAAAAAGACCAATCTATACTGGCTAAGGCGAATATTTATTTTTTGTTTACTAGTAATGATGGATTCTACTGGACAAATGGACCAAAGAGCTACAGGGATGTTGGTAAGTATGTGCAAGTGTGCAAGAGTGCTTAATAAAATGAAACTTTCTATAGTGTGTACTGTCTTTTTTAATACATTTATTTTACAGGAGGACTACAGCAAACAAAGTAGACTAACTGGGACCTGTACTTCCACCTGCAAAAAACAATAATATTACATATTTTTTACAATTTAATACTATCAATTGGCATCCACCAATAACCCGGGCTTCAGCCTTGGCCTTGGGTACCCTCGGAGAGGGCCCTTTATTTTTATCTTTATCCCCACACCCCCAGGAATACTCTGCCATGGCTGACTAGTTGGGAGAGAGAGGTATTCCTATGGCCACTGGGACCAATATATATGTGTCCCCAAGCTGTAGCATTACATCCCTGGGTAGTGGAGCAAAACTACGGGGGACCCCTACATCTTTTCCCTCCCACATTTTTGGAACTAGGACCGGTCCGATTTCCTGGTGCTTTATTTTAAAATGTAGGAGGACCTTAATCATTGTTTCTGCTACATTTTTTCACCCAGGACCATGTGAAAGAGCCCAAGGCTGGTTATTCTTAAAAGCAGGACTGCAAGTTATTAATTTTTTAACTTTTTAACTTTCAAAGACAGATGCATGCACAGATATCACTCGCCCATTATAGTAACACTAACATTACAATGCGACAGTACACATAGAGAAAATGTTGCACACACTTGCACAATCTAATAGCCTGGAATTTAAAAACTTGCAGGCTATTACATTGGCTGAATTTTGGGATAAGCATGCACTTTTGTAATGTGCAAAAAAGAGTTTGCCCTACATAATAAACTCAGACCCTATTACATTTGTCCCAAAGAGTCCATTTGATTCTCATCTCACTCATCTTGTCATCTCTTCCCTGATCCGTGTTTTAATTATAGTGGGCCAGATGCACTAAGCATTGAAAAGTGATAGAATGGGGAGTGATAAACAGTCAGCCAATCTGGCGTCTGCTCATGGTAAGAGGTGTGGCCTAATTATATCACACATTGCATAGAGAGGTGCTGTGTACCCCTCATCCAGGGCCCGGTCAAGGACAGGGAGGAATAATTTTTATTGCTCACCCCCTTTATATGCACATCATGCAGACAGAGAAACCTGCAGAGGGGCCTCCCTGGGTTTGGGAGAGAGGCTGCTGACGCTCACAGGTAAGAAGTGGGGCAGTGTACCCAGACTCCAGTGGGCCTCTGCAACATACCAGGGCCTGTGTATTTAGTACCCACCAGACTCCACCTGACAGAACCATTGGGGACACAGAGGAGGCACAACCTTAGCAGCTTTGTAAAGCATGTCATGAATGTGAACAATTACTTTGTAAGATGTTTTGCAGGTTATCAGATCTGTATCAGAAAATGTATCATGTAGTTTGGAGTAATACTGCACAAACAGAGTGCATTTTGCATTTACTTTACTTATCATTGCTAAATCTGTTCACATTTTTCCTCAGTGTTTAAGAAAAAAACACAAGGTGTATTGTGAACACTCTAATTACTAAATGTAGATTTTAATCTGTATAAGGGAAAGGAGAAGCTTTTTCCCCACTGTGCTCCATGACATCACCACCAAAATGAATATGACCAGTGACGGTACGGAAGAGAAGGTAGACTGCAGTCTGGGGTGTGTGGAAAAAGGAAACCTTTATATAGTTTTTAAGAGAACATGGTTTTCATTACCACACTAAAGCTGAAATGATAATTATGACATGGACATCATATAGCAAAGAGTTGAACGGATAACAGTATATCATCAATAAAGACGTTTGCTTCAGGGCGTTAACACCATAAAACTACAGGAGTTCAATGCTATGCTTAAATAAGGTTTTTTATGGATATTTTAAAATATTAAAACCCTCTACAAAGCTAGTCACTAATCAGGGTGCAAAGTAAAATAATAACTGTTTTCCACTGTTTTCGGGGCAGTACGGATGGAGTAACAGTTAGCATTACTGCCTCACAGCGCTGAGGTCATGGGTTCGATTCCCACCATGGCCCTAACTGTGTGTAGTTTGTATATTCTCCCCGTACTTGCGTGGGTATCCTCCGGGTGCTCCGGTTTCCTCCCACAATCCAAAAATATACTGTTAGGTTAATTGGCTCCCAACAAAATTAACCCTAGAATGTCTGTTTGTGCATGTACATGTGGTAGAAAATATAGATTGTAAGCTCCCCTGGGGCAGGGACTGAATGTTCATATATTCTCTGTAAAGCGCTTCAGAATATGTGTGCGCTATACTGTATAAGAAACTGTTAATAAATAAATAAATAAAAAATTCCACAGCCATTTTATAATCTTCATAGAGTTTATGCAGACAGCTAATTTGAGCTATTCCAAAGAATGGTGTGCAGCTGTTTTATTCTATTCATAATGTAACATTTTTTGGAAGTCATGTTTGCAATTGGGTTACAGCAACTGAGCTGAAAAATTTGGAAACCCATTAAAGTTTTCAGAATTTTTGCATAAAAGCAGCCATACATTTTATTACTAAAAATAAAGAACACTAAATGAATACAATTTCATGTATGTTATTGATCAAAATGATCAAACATAAATGTTTTAGAAAGATTATGTGAACCATCTATCAGTTCAGGTAAAGGGATACTTTAATTGAATAAAGCTTAGAGACATGATGGACAGAATCAGTCGCTATGGCCAACATCACCTCTTTTTAGAACCTTCAGGGAATTTACACCTTAGATCCAGAGGTGTTAATGAATTGGGTGCCCTGTCCTATTTAAAAGAAAAACATACTCTGGAATCTTCACTACAAAGAACTTTCTTTGGATGGGTTGGGTACTATACAGTATGTTGACATATATCATGTCTTCATTAATCATGCCGACATGGTCATAATATTAACTTTGACATGTCGACGTGTTAGAAGTTCAGTATATCTTTTCTGCTTCCAATGGCTGCAGCAACTCCGGGGGCTTCTCCAGGTCTCAGCTGTCATGTGATTGTGACTTCCTGTTCAGACCTCTGATCCACCAGCATTCAGGTGAGTATATCTCTGCTATCTCTAATACGAGCCCGCCATCAAATGTCTTACTTTAACTGCTCTCCCATAGCCTAACCCAAACCTTTCCAACCGCATCATGGGTGGTATGTAATGAAGTCCGAGTTCAGTGGTCATGCAGGATGTTTTTTTTAAAGTGGCAATCATTTACTTGACAAAAACCATGCATTGTAAATGACTGTCCCATTAAAATAAAGTCTGAGTTTAGCCTGCATCCCGCATGGCTGCCCTGCAACTGTTAACATTGTGATGCATCCCATTTCACAGCTTTCCTTATAGGCAGATGAGTCTAAACCAGAACTTTTTGGCTTAAAAGAGAAAAGCTATATCAGGGTTGCCGACTTTAAGATTCTCCTCTCCGGGGGAAGCCCGGAGAGGAGAGATTCAGCAGCCACTCAGGGGCGGGGCTTGCGAGTGACATCACTAAGTCCCGCCCCCATGCTGTTAAAGCAGCTAATTCACGGATCTCCGTGGAGGGGACGGGGTTAAAATGACGCGATTGTGCTGTTTTAGCTCCGCCCCCTCCTCTGAGACCCGAGGATTGCAGCATTTTAATGCCGCGATCCGGGGGTCAGCGGGGGTCCCCCCTGAATCCGGGAGGGTTGCCCACCCTTCCGGGGGGCCGGGAGGGGGACCCGATTTTCGGGAGACTCCCGGAAATTCCGGGAGGGTCGGCAACCCTGAGCTATATTAGGGGACACCAAACATGGCATTCCAACATAAGCAGAGCATGTGAAGTATAAAACACAATGGTGGTCATATTATTTTGGGCTATTTTGCTGTCACATAAATAATGTGGCTGGTTATCATTGATGGATTTTAAAGTTTACATTATGTGAGCAAATGTTATAGGATAATATAAAGTTATTCTTCTATAAAGTAGGAGAGTTATCCTATTTACACAAACCAGGTTACCCAAAAAATATTATAAGCAGAGAATATGTTGTGTATTAGACTTTATTACTGTAAGTCAGACCCTTAATACAAGTGGAATGTTGTATCAGTACCTAAACTAGTATCAGTGGTAAACTAATATTCACTAGCCCATCCTGAGGTTTTCATATGAAACATAGAAACATAGAATTTGACGGCAGATAAGAACCACTTGGCCCATTTAGTCTGCCCCTTTTTTAAACATGTTATGGGTGGCTGATGATCAGAACTCTGCCCCCTCACAGACATAATGTTGCTAATCATGGGTGCATGGTGTCATTACTGGGAGTTTGTGACCTTGGTGGTTCGGTGCTGCATGCTAGAAGCCTGTATAGGATAAACAAAGGACTGAGCCGATGGCACAGAGTCCCTGGACCAGATAGTATGGATGCACAGGAGTAGTAGGTACAGGGTAAACAGGACTGGATGGCACAGAGTCAATCAACCAGATGGCACAGAGTAACAGGAACTTAAACATGCCTTCTTGGTTAAACAGAAACTGGGAATAAGGGAATAACTGAGAATTGCCTTCTTGCCAAAAAAAGGAACTTAAATACATGGATAACTCAAACCGGCCGGCTTGTTGAATCCGGGTGATTACCAGGATGAGTAGATCGGAGGTGGATACAGAAAAAGCAGGAGACTTGGGGCCTGATTCAGACAAGGCTGCAATTTTTACATATGGACAAAACCATGTTGCACTGCAGGTGGAGCAAATGTAACGTGCAGAGAAAGTTCGATTTGTTGCGGTGTGTTCAAACTAAAATCTAAATTGTAGTGTAATAATAAAGCTTCCAATGTTTACCCTGCACAGAAACAAAATAACTCCTCTCTCTCTCTCTCTCTCTCTCTATATATATATATATATATACACACACACACACACACACACACACACACACACACACACACACACACACGTCTAGTGTCCATGTGTCAGTGAAACACTGCCATCTGTTGGCAGCAGTTGAAACTACATCTAGCTTTAGAAGAATTTGCTTTACTAGTATATATATATACTGTATATACACACACACAACAATAGTGGGTGGTGCCTAGAACCTGGTCCGCATATTACGATCATTGTGTGTCTGTGTCTTTAGATGTTGTTCAAATCGAATACAGAGAAAAAAAGACCAAATATATATTTACTAAAAAGTAATTTTATCATGTTCGTGAAGAAATGCATTCCTTCCACGTAAATCACAGGATAGGGCTGAACAGCAAGAGTCAGATAAACCCAACGCATTTCGACTTATGCGAGACTTCATCAGGGGTATGTCTTAATAAATAATTGTAAATGAAAAAAAAAACACTCTAATTTAGGCATAACGTTCTTTATTCGTGTGTCTCTCGTAGTAACAATAGAATTCCAGTAAATCCTGAACAAACAATGGACAAATTCATTGGAAAAGATGTTTACCAATTTGAGTAGCTGCAATCCCTTAAAATGTAGATACTAAAATTGGCTTCACTGTATCTTCATGACTGCCTGATGGGATTGCCAGCTGTAATCAGAAGGCGGCCAGGCATTGGATCCACACTGCTGCCAACTGGGCCCACTTTGGTGGCCCTAGCCGGACCGATCCATCAGCCAAAACAGCCAGATGCCAGTGCATATCATGTATGAAGTTACAGAAAAAAACATATTTTAAGTTTGTCTGCACATGTATTTAGTTACATAACGCACTATTTTAATCAATATATAGTTTGCATTATGGCTTTTAATAAAGCACCCCCTTTGCCAATTCAGTCAGGTTCCTGTATTATACAACATGACATGTAGCACACACCTTCTGTAACAGTGTTTGTTACTTATGTACAGTAAGAAGACATTCTGCACTTTGATCTGATATATTGCTGCTATGTCACAATGAGAGAGGCAATTATTCAATCTCATTACCTAAGCTGTCCCATCTGTTAAAATAAAGCAGGAAAAAAGAAGGGATTACTCAGAAAGGTGAAAATGGAGAAATACAGCACTCCGATATATAAATCATTGGTAATTTCATTTAATTAATGAATTAATTCTTACATTGCGTGTTATTTTCTTTATTTCAAAGAATACACCTTCATTTGTTCTGGGGTCTTTTTCTTCAGGACAATTAAGTCATGTTGTTTTAAATGGCCCAAGGGTGGGTTTTCTAATCTAATTTCTTTAATCAGTAAATGTTGTTTTTGGTTGGGTCATTCTCAGAGTCATACATGAGATCAGTAGCTGTAATGCCAGCTGATCCTTGTAGTGCTATATTGGAGCTATATTACGGTTTTATTTCAGCAAGTTTCTGGCCCCTGCTAGACCCATCTGCTTGTATGCGGCCAAAAGGGAAAGAAATTATTCGATGGTCAGTCACCATCGAATTATTTTTCTCCCATTCAGTAATAAAAGTCAGTCTAGACTGACTTTTATTCTTCCCGTTTTCGGCGCGGGCGCTGATGTCATATTTCATATACATAATGTCCCCCCAATGTGCCATATACAGAATGCCATATACAGAGTCTCTAGCTTCTGGCGCTGCTGCCTGTCAAAAAGGCATTGTGACAAGCGCAGGTCCAGCAGCAACAGCACAGCAGGGGGCAGAGTAGGGTGAGTATCTTTCCTGTTTGGCACCTAACTCCTTTGCATCCTCTGCTAATCTGCTAGTGATGGGGGTTCCGGACATTAGGGTTCACCTGGGCACACCATTCACACCTTGTGTGCTCGCCTATAATCCTCATGAATTTCCCAGTGCCACAGTCAAAGTTTTTAAATAATGTAGCTCATTCTTGCAGATCCTCCCTGAATGACAAGGAGCTTTCATAACAAGTGGCTGTCTTGTGGTCAGGCTAGGTGTTAATCTGTACTTCAAAAAAATGGCCACCACTCTCTGGAACACTAATGGCTACTTGAGGACAGTAGTTGATGTGTGAGCAATCAAAAAAATTATACGGAATGTGTCCACGTGCTATAGCTGCCACCAATGACATCCCTGAATACTGTGTCTCCACACAATAGACATAAAATACCAAACAAGAATTATAAGGAGATCACCAGGCGCTAGGATAAGGGGTTTGTTTTTCCTTTCCCCATGATTTGTAGAGTAACCATACAAAAAAAGGGAAAGAATACAGCATTAGTGAATTAATGTAAAACTTTAGTAGTTGATGTGTGCCCAAAGATGTGTGCGTTTAGTTTATGTGCACTGAACCCTGTAACTGCTTTGGGGAACATTTACTGTAATAAAATCTTAAAAATGTCTTTAAGACAGAACAGTATATACCCTTTAATGTACCAATAACATGGGTGTTGGTTTTCCAATTTCCCTGAAATACCTTTTTTTTTTTACAGCAAGTATAAAATGGCCACACATTGAAACTTATTGCTGCAGATCAGTGTGATAGTGAAGGAGCAAGAGCAAGTGGTAAATGGGGCATTCATTACCACAATCACTGTCTATGTGTTTCCTACAACAGGTAGCTGTGTGAAGTACATGTCCCAGTGGAATATGGCAGCCATGGACATGCTGATCCACCAGCGCCAGCACAAGCAGTTAGCACCTGTAAGGTCTTGCTGGATTTCACAAATATACTTAATGATTTTAGATATATTAATATATTAATTCATTTCCTTGGCACACAACACAAAAGGATTACCTAGAGGAGCCCCAGTGCTATTCAAAAGATTCTTCTCAGCACAAATTTTGCTTAATGAATACCGGGCAGAGGCTAGTATCAAATTATCAGGTGCCCCGTGCTGTGAGTCTTATTGAGATAGTGTAACCAGCCCAGCCTGGAACAGGTTGCTGATTTTGCAGAGAGACCCCACACTCATTGCTCCTTGCTTTAGAGATAACCAGCCCAGGATATAGTATTGGGGCTACATCCTCATGTCTTGGCAAGTTAATTAATTTATTCAAAACAGCTGCCATGTGCCATCATCACAATAATTGTCCTCTTACTGTCCTATATTTACTTATACTGTAGCTCACAGCACATCTTTATGTGGCTGCATATTTGTTTGTATCTTAACCCTTTGAGTGCCAACATTGCTGTGAGTGATCCTCAAAATATCCGCTAAAAATGCCAGCATTATCCACAGCGACTGTTCCTTTAGAAAAAATTAATACAAATACGGCCAAGTCAAATAATTGAAGTTTACAGTGGTTAAATATTGCACCCAAAAAAAGACCAGTCGCTGTGAGAGGTGCTGGCATTTTTAACAGATATTTTCAGGATCTCTCACAGCGACGTTAGCGCTCAAAGGGATAAGGTCTGTGCAACTCAGAATACAAATGCTAGACTGCAATTGTGTGGCTGCATTGTTTTACTTTATGCTGTGGTTTGGAGCGCATCAATTTGCTCTAAATGAACCTTGTAATTGTATATCAGTTCTATCTTATATTATTTGTTTGGTGCATAGAAAAAAGTGGCAGCTATCCAATTAAACAGAACACAACCAGCAACAACATAAGTTTACCCTGGTAACCCACAGAAGTGTGTAGGAAGACTTGCAGTCAGGTCACACTTGCAGCTGAGCATCATCATTAGCAATTCAAAGTAACTGCTCCTGATCTTTCCTCCTCAGCTACCCCAGGGCGAGATTCTCTATTACAGAAATGCGGTAAAAACCCTGTTATCGGGGTTTTTACCGCATTTCTGTATTCTCTAACCTCCCTCCGCAGTGTCACCGCTGCGGAGGGAATCGCCAGCAAAAGCTGGCGGTTCCCTGCAGAAGCCTATGGGCTTCTTACCGCAGCGGTGTGTGAGGGATCCGTCACGGATCCCTCCCAGCATGCCCTGCGGCCGGCGCGCCAGTCTGCGCATGCGCAGACGGACTCCCGGGTCATAGACCCGGAAGTCCAGCAACGGCGCCGCATCGCAAGGGACAGCTCTTACCGCAAGAGCTGTCCCTTGCGTTAATGACCGCATATTTTAGAGAATATGCGGTCATTAGAAATGCGGTGGCCGGCGAAGAGGGCTGTGGATTTTAGAGAATCCCGCCCCCAGTGAGCTTGCATGCATTAAATCTCATATATTTAGTCACTTCTGTCAATCATCCCCTGTGTCATAGGGTGTATACATGCAATTTATACAGTACTTGTATTTTTTAAAATAAATATACTTAGACCATCTATCAAATAGAGAGGAGAAATAGGGGCATTTACATTCAGTACAGTCATTTTGTAATTATCATTTATTTATATGTTACCACATGGGTTTGAAGGGTTAAATAAATATGCAAATAAATGGCAAAGTTCAACTTCAGACTAATACAAAGAAGAACATAACTTTACATACATACATAATCACAGTGATCAGATTGCAAAAATCTCTAAAGAATACATTGGGGAGAGGACATTGCTTATGACCCCTTGCATTTTGGGAGATGGGCAAACATAGAGAATGTGAAGGGGAGTTGTGTTCAGGTAAAAGTTAAGAATACCCATTTAAGGTGTGTTCTGTTTTGATTTATATCTTTGCGGAGGTGAAGCGTTTGTTGGATGATGACCTACAGTATATGCAAGATTTCAGGTTGATTGTATATTTTCATATCTTACCTTTTGACTGTCTGTAAATACCCTGTTTGTTGGCAGTGGCGTAACTATAGCACCGCAGCCCCCGCGTCCGCGGGGGGCGCTGTGCATATGGGGGTGCCGGGGGGGGGCTGCGGTGCTATAGTGATCCCCCCGCCCCCCATCCCCCGCATGCTTACCTGTCCGCGCGTCCCGGCTCCCCTCCTGGCTTCAATCAATGCTATGGAGATGGACCACGATAAAATGGCCGCCCCATAAAGCAGACTGTTCTCTGAAACTGTCTGCGGTATGGGGCGGCCATTTTATCGTGGTTCATCTGCATAGAATTTATTGAAGCCGGGACGCGTGGACAAGTAAGCATGCGGCAATGGAGGGAGGGGGCACAGGGGGCACGGGGGGCAGGCACGGGGGGCCGGCCGGACGGGCGGGGAGGGTGGGGCGCCCCCCCATTAACGGGGGGCGCCTCAAACAAAGCTACGCTGCTGTTTGTTGTATCACTGTTTCCTTTTGAAAAGCGCAACGGAATATGCTGAGCTACATAAGAAACTGTTGATAAATAAATAAATATGACCTAATCAACAGACAGTAAGTGTGCTGGCATGTTATGTATATGCAAATAGGCAGTGGTGTGTTTGTCCCAGTTGCTCGGAGGCGAGATAAATATTGGTGTGTATGTTATGCATATTATGTTTAAAATAAAGATACTGTGACATCTATGGTCCTATCAGAAGTGATATCAATGGCTTTCAATTAACTGATTCCAACTTGCAGGGGAGGAGAGGTGCTCCCTTGTGAGCTGGAGCCCGTCGGCAGATGACTCCATTGCCTCCATGAGTTACGCCTCAGCAAATAGGATAACTTTGAACTTTAAATCAGGTCCAAATCTTGAACTTTGATACAGCTTTTGTCTTAGTCAGCACAGCCTTGGTTTGAGGTTAGGGAGAACAGCAATGTGTATGGGAAATAAAATGTGTTCCAGTACTATAAACATAAAAGCCATTCCAAGGGAGTGATTATTCAGGATTATATATGCTCTTAATTCACCGGTGTAGAAAAAGTATGTGCCAAACTGGCTCCTGTTGGGCTGCAGCAAATGATAAATGTTCAGTTCATTTATCACAACTGATGAAAAGAAATGGTAATAAAAATCCTACAGATATTAACATAGATCGTGAAAAAATGTATATTGTAGTGTAGAAATAATTGAGAATGTTAAGCATTTTCTCAATGACATACAAATTACGGTTCAACTGGATGTTGACAAAATGAAAAATCAACTTACTATATTATATAAACATTTTTTCACATGCTGTATTAATAATAAGATATATGTATATATAGTTACCCCAAGGAGAGTAGGCATATGGCTGTATTTTATATAATGTTAAATGGATTAATGATTATCTTTTAACAATAATAAGTATATTAATTTATTTTGATACACACAAGATCTTAACAGAAAGTTTCAAAAGCGCCACAAGTTGGATAAGAGATTCCTCTTCTTTACATATGAACAGGACTGGACTGGTCATCAAATGGCAGAAGAGTCGATGACCTGTAGCTCTTCTTCTTGGTGCTCTGCTCCGCCAAACAACATACAGAAAGATGGGGGCATGCCAATAGTCCATGCCCCCATGGGCTGCATGTTGTGCGTATTCTAGAATGCTGGGGCGGGTGTAGACCATCCCTGGCAGTGTTGGACTGGGGCATTAAGGGCCCACCCGGGAAATGGAGTGGTAGAGGCCCAAGCTTAGAGGCTTGACTAACAATTACTGCATTGTCACTGCCATGTGATAAATATATATTAAATACTGCTAGTGCGTGCATGATAATGTAGCAGATTGATAACAGCAGTGCACTGCAGACAAGACACCATTGTTCTGTGCAGCATAATAAGAAATATACATAGTGTATAATTAAAATGCACAATCTGGAACCTGATCCCTAGATTTCCCAGGAAGTGGGGCCCACCAGGGATTTGTGGGTCAGTCCGGCCCTGTATTCGCACAGTGTATATGATGCACGGTTAGTCCCTCTGCACTAGTACAAAGAGCATACATGTAATTCAAAAGCTAAAATAAAACTTTATACTACAAGCCTTAGACATTTTAATACTGGCCCATGAAAACAGTCTCAATGATGTACGATTCAGATACGGGTTTACCCAGGTTCGACAGTTTGGGAATATGACAAGAAACTTCTTGTGTCCCATTAATATGTTGTGGGGCCAGAAAACAAATAAAACACCTCCATTGAGTCATTCATAAGAGGCTTCTTCTGAGCCCGAACTTGACTGATGTGAGAACCAGGAATAAATGTGAATAGGTTTCCATTTTTCTTTCCCTTCTAATTGATTTAGTGATTGACAGGAGAGAGGTTTTAAATTGAACAAACTCCCCCCGCATTGCAATATCGCCACCAACTGTCATTGGGAACACTGTATAAAGTAAGAGGCTTGTCTTACATTTCCCTTGTTCTGCCCTGGGAGCTATTAATTTAAGTATAGATTATGTTTCTTTCAATTGTTTAATTGGCACCGTAAAAAGTTAAAATAAGAAAGATAGTTGTTGCTTTTTATATTGTTTTTTTCAATATTAACTAACCCTGCACCACTTAAAATTAAGAATAGGACCAGGAACTTTCATATAATGAGTGTTAATAAGGTTAATGTTGTTTAATTTCACAAAGTTATTATGTATATAAAGTGAGGGAGTTGTTTGGGGTGTTTTTTCATCAATATATGGTGATTAGAATTATGTGTACCTACAGACCTGTTATTAACTAGGAGGATCGAAGTTGGTTCATTGCTTATTGGACTAGCTGAGGTGACTGGAATGTTAGTGAAGCAATGGACTAGAATTATAATCTTGATATGACTGATTGGAGATGACAGTTGCAGCATATTGTTGCACAAATATAGATAGCAGGAGGTTGCAGATATACTGTACTGTACAAGCAGGAATGGGAACCCTCAGCATCAGAGCAAGAGTACAAGTAATAAAAGTACTGTATTGCAAAAAGGCAGGTTTACAGGGAGCCATATAATACTGAACAGGATAGTACAGGTTGAGTATCCTTTATCCAAATATCCGTTATCCAAATTATTCTGAAAAACCATACATTGCAGAAAGTGAAGAAAAAAATTTTTCTTGCTGAAAACCTTATGAGGACAAGCATTGGGTCGACACCTTTAGGTTGACATGGGGATATGTGGACATGGTTCTAGGTTGACATGGGGTTTTTCACTGTTTTTTAAGCCGACATGTACCGACAGGCAGTATTTCATGGGCTTACATTATATATATTATATTATTCCCACACTGTGTAATATTATTATTCTGCTGTGCCATCCTGTTAAACCTGCACTGTGCAATCTTGATATCCTGCTGTACCAGTCCTGTTAAACCTTCAATTTGCAATCCTGCTAATCTGCATTGTACAGGTTGAATATCCCTTATCCAAAATGCTCGGGACCATAAGAATTCTGGATAAAGAATTATTCCGTATTTCAGAATATTTTTATATTTCAATGATGTATCCTGAGGTATCTTGCATTTATGTTGTACAAACACATCAAACACATGAAATACACACAAATATATATTGCATAAAGCAAGGTTTCAAAACATGAAACAAAGTTTGTGTACTACAGTATTTCAGCAAAATGATCTTGAATGCCCAGCAATCATTTTCTTGCACATATTTAGTGCCAGTTACATATCATGTCCTCAGTAGTGCTGCTACAGATGTCCTCATGGGTTGGGATCGTTAAGTCTACAGCAAGTTGGTCGACAAGCATTAGGTCGACATGGGTACAGGTCACCGTGGTTCTAGGTCGACATGGGTCAATGTTGACACGGGTTTAGGTCAATAGGTCGACACAAGCAATAGGTCGACAGTGTCTAGGTCGACAGTCAAAAGGTTGACTTGGGGTTTTTCACAGCTTTTTACCCAAATGTTGACACAGTCGACATGGACACAGTTTCCAATGTACCGCATCCCCTCGCTTCGCTCGCTTCGGACACGGTGCCTTACTGCACTCGGCACACTATTTTATTCTCCCACCACGCCCTAGTGGATGGTGGGGCATGAAATATTGCCTGTCGGTACATGTCGGCTCATAAAACAGTGAAAAACCCCATGTCAACCTTGCCCATGTCGACCTAATGTTTGTGTTGACCTAGACCCATGTCGACATAGACCCATGTCGACCTTGACTCGTGTCGACCTAGACCCATGTCGACATTTCGGCTTGTCAACCCAATGCTTGTTGACCTAATGACCATATCCCCTTTTATGAGACATATAACAGATGCAGCTGGCATACAGATAGTAAATGCACATTGTGCACAATACCATAGAACATTTACCTAGCCAGTGGTAATAGTGGCTTATATATTCTATAAAAAGACAATCTACACTATGGAGGAGATGCGACAGAGAACCAAATAGCACACTGTAAAAGTCTTGCAGTAGCATAATTACCAAGGAGATCAGACTTCGTAATGACGGCAACTAGTCTGGACGCAGGAGACAGCACATAACATTGCCCTCATAGCAGAATACCATTCAGTACATCATTTTGTTTGAATCAGTAAAAAAGACTTCAGGGATATGTAATAAGAACCATCCTATGCTGTAAAATGTTGGCATACCAATTGTCCTTCTTTAATTGTTACAAATAAAATCACAAATTACATTTTATTTTCTCATTTCGGTCCTACTTTTTTCTTACTCATGAGTGCAGAGAGAATTGAGTGCTGCCGGTAAGTGAAATAGATTCCCTTTGACAAAAGTTTCTTTTAAAATGCTTTTTCTTTTTTAACAAAATAGCCTTTGAATAGATTTTAGTTAAAGAAAAGTAATATTTTCCAAACTATTCCATGCAATTTTTGTCTTATTCTACATATGGTCACAAATTTGTGAACTTTTTTGCCAATGGAAGCCGTGTGTAAGGTAAGCGTTCCCAGCTGTCCTACCCCAACCACAAAGCATATTGAATTGACCGTCACTGTTCCAGCTTTATTAATAGACTTACTTCCACAAAAATGCAAATTTACAAATACACTGTGGAATGCCACCAAAACACTCATCTCCCCAAACTCAGAGATGATATTATCCGGAACTTAAATCTCTGCACAAAGAAATGTTCTACTATGAGACTTGATTTGTAATAACCCCAAACAACTTCTTACCTTTTATACACTTGTAATTAGTGGTCTGGGTCAAGAGGTAGTGTAACGGTGCTCATACACGGTACAATTGCCGGTACTCTTTACCTAGAAGGGCGCCCATCGTGGCCATCGCGGGCATTGAATGCACTAAAAAATCGGGTGCGATGCGACCGACGCGATGCCCGCGATTTCCCATAGGGAACAATGTTAAATGTCTCAATTGACCCGATTTTCCTGTTCATTGCCTCAATTGACCCGATTTTTCCATAGGAAACAATGTTAAATGGGCCACAGAGTCCAAATAGGCACCCTGAAGTGTGAAATGGCCACCCCAATTGTTAACGCCACCCCACGATCAACATCAACCCGAAGCGTGTCGAGCGCAGCGAGCCCGCGAGGGGCGGCGGTACGCGTCCTACGACCTTTTCATACCCCCACTATCTACGTCGGCGTGGAGTTGAGAATAAAAAGTGTGGCGAGCGCAGCGAGCCACCGAGCCCGAAGCGTGGCGAGCGCAGCCAACCCTGCGAGGGGACGCGGATACCTTCACAGGTATCCGCGTCCCCTCACGGGCTTCACAGCTGTCCACGTCCCCTCGCGGGGCGCGCTGCGCACGCCACGCTTCGGGCACTTTCTATTCTCAACTCCACGCCGACGTGGATAGTGGGGGTATGAAAAGGTCGCTCGCCACGCTTCGGGTTCACATTGATCGTGGGGTGTCGTTAACAATTGTGGGGGCCATTTCACACTTCAGGGGGCCTATTTGGCCTCTGTGGGCCATTTAACATTGTTTCCTATGGAAAAATCGGGTCAATTGAGGCATTGAACAGGAAAATCAGGTTAATTGAGACATTTAACATTGTTCCCTATAGGAAATCGCGGGCATCGCGTCGGTCGCATCGCACCCGATTTTTTAGTGCATTCAATGCCCGCGATGCCCGCGATTTTTTACTAACGATGCCCACGATGAAAATCGTGGGTGCCGTTCTAAGTAAAGAGTACCCAATTGCCAGATGCCATGAGATGCGCGCTCCCGCGCACATCCCATTGCACAGCTCAAAAAGTATGTGCTGCACATACTTTTTGTACTAGATTGCATTGCATTGCATAACATTGCATTGCAAAACGTATGCGATGCAATCGAGCCAAATTGCATACAATAATTGTACCGTGTATGGGCACCTTACTTATCAGATATACTGTCTGGCATATAGGGCTCTTGCTTGCTTGAAAATGGAGGGACCATCACAGGAATATGACTTGCTCAGTTCGACCTAATAACTCAATTGGGTAAATGCAATAAGGTCTGAGGTCTGAGGGGCAGATTTATTAAGCTCGGTGAAGTGATAAAGTGTCTGGTTTTTATCACCGGCCAATCAGCTCCTAACTGTGAAGTTACAGGCTTGATTTGAAAAATGACAGGTAGGAGATGATTGGCCGTTGATAAAAACCAGACACTTTATCTCTTCACCGAGCTTAAAAAATCTACCCCTGAGTTGCTAACCGTTGGAGACTTTGGATGAGAATGTCTATATTTTTAAAGCGACAATCATATAGAATCATAACTAGGCTTCTGCCTTCTAAATAATTGCTGCTTTAAATATATGGGCACTCTCACCCAAAGTTTTCAATGATTGGCAACTCTGACTCTCCATCATGCCCCATCTGATGCTTTTTAGAGTAACCATGCTCTATGGAAAATACCCAGAATAATACTGTTTAAAAAAAACAGCATGCAAATTCAAACAGGAATTTCTAAAATGATTAACAAGCCACAATGCTTCTTGGAGAATGTCATTGTACAGATGAGTCAAAACTCGAACTTTTTGACAAATCACATTAGCTCTGTGTACATAGATTAAAAAAAGAATCAATAAAGAAAAGAACATAGGGCCTTATTCGAGTTCACTCTTTCTGACAAAATCCTTCTTAGATGGACAAAACCATGTGCACTGCAGGGGGGCAGATGTAACATGTACAGATAGAAATAGATTTGGTGATTTTTTGGTGATTCTTTGCAGGGTAAATACTGGCTGCTTTATTTTAACACTGCACTATAGATCTCAATTTGAAGTAAAACCCCACCCAAATCTAATTAGATCTGCACAAGTTACATCTGCCCCCCTGCAGTGCACATGGTTTTGTCCATCTAAGAAGGATTTTATCTAAAAGAGTGAACTCGAATAAGGCCCATAGTAACATACTGCAGTAAATAAGGTTGAAAAATAGGTTAGTCCATTTAGTTCAACCAATTTGACTTGTAACTGCTGAATTGAGTAAGTCATATCCATAGGCAGAGCCGGCCTTAGGCATAGGCAAACTAGGCAATTGCCTAGGGCATTTGGAATGCCTAGGGGCATCAGCAGCTTCTGCTGATTAAAATGATATGCAGCATGCCTATATTTTGTGTGTGAGTGAGGCTGTATCTGCATATGAAATAGTGTATTCATGGAAATCACTGTAACATAGCATTCCGTATGCAGGTATAGCCACAGTCGCACACAGAATATAGGCATGCCGCATATCATTTTAATCATTGGAAGCTCCTTGTGTGTGCTGGTCATAGCAATGCAAATAAGACAAATTTTCAGCAAAAAAGGCACCCAACGTTAGCAGAATTGGCCAGGAGCTGCATGGCCTATTGAGTCAAAATGTATGCGGACTGCAGCCCCCCGGTAAAGACTGCCACCCAGTTCAGTGTTAGTGAAGCCAGACACAGTCTGTGAGACTACACTGGCTTCACTGTGACTGGCAGTGACCTCCTACTGAAAGTCCTACCTGTCAGTGACAGACACACAAGGCAGTCTCAGTGGGAGATGTTTCTTACGGAATTGGCAGTCCAGGCTGCAAAAAGTATGAAGCCACCTATAGAAAGTCACCCTCTTGCTTCTAATGCAGCCCATTCCGATTTCTATGGGCTGCAGTCAGTGCAGTCCACCGAAAATCAGGGATTTGTGAATGCGCAGTCACACTGTGGTCTATTGTGCAGATGTGGGGACCCAGAGCTGGTGGTTATCTCCTCTTCGGGTAGAGAGATAACGGCAAAATTTAGGAAGGAGCCGCTGCTGCACAGTGTCAGAAAACAGGATAATGACCCAAAACATACACTAAAGTATGGATAACAAAAGTACATTGGACTGTTATAAAGTGTCCTCCTGTTAACCCTTATCTGACTTAAACATCTATGGAAAGAGCAGAAACGTTTAGTCTAGAGAAGGCACCCACCCATTGCATCTAAAGACAAAATATTAGGTTAAAGGTCTAAACATTTTGTCCATCCTATGTTCATTTGTTTATTAACTTTAAATATTTTGATGAATCATACCTCTAATTAAGAATATTTCTCTATTGAATATTAAATAAACAATGCAATGCGTCAATGAAAAACATGGATTCTTTTTCTTTTTTTCGTGGAAAAGTAATCAGTAAAAGAAAAATTGTATAGCACCCCCTCTTCCCCCAAAAAAGGTGGACAAATTGCATATTTGAACACACACACACCCAGGGCGGATTGGCCCACCGGGAAACTGGGCAATTCCCGGTGGGCCGGCCCAAAACTCATCAAAAAGGGTCCGGCAGCGCTCGCCCCTGGGCTGGCTGGGCCTTGAGCAGTGGCCGCAGCACTTTGCCCAAATCCAAAATGGCCGTTGGAGGGCTGCTGTGCATGCGCGCACAGCACCTCCCAGGCTGCCAGCTCCGGCTGGCAGCCTGGCCAGCATAAAAAAAAGCAGCAGGTGAGCCGTCCCCCCCGGGCTTGCATCACTGCTGCCGCCGCAACCCCCCCTGGCCGCCGCCGCCCACTCAACCCCCCCGGGCGCGCATCACTACCGCCGACGCCACCCCCCGCTCCCGGGCCGGTTTCGAGTCCCAATCTGCCCCTGCACACCCCCATCCTCAAGCCTGTCCCTGCACCCCCCCATGGATGCAAAGTGGGTGGGGTGATCTGATGACACAATTCACTCTAAATCCCTTAATGGTGGTCTATATCAGCTGCACTAGTATAGCAATAGCTGAGGTACAGTACTTCAATGGACAGTTTTTTAGTAGCAATTTTAGAAGCAACAACTCAAATATAGTTCACGCTAATCCTCATAAATGAGCACTACCCGATTATCTGTGAAAAATCCATTATCCCTCCAAAACACACAGGTTCAGTAAAACATGCGTCTTTTCTCATTTTTGTGTCCCTGAAAACACAATGCTTATTGGGGATTTAGTTTTACCTGCCTGAGGCAGGTGAAACAAAACCCTGGAAAGCAGTCACGAGCCATGTACAGTAGAATACAATAACCACCAGCAAAACAATTACATACTATAAATTACCACATGTAAATGGATACCACCCTTCATATTTCTAGACTTATCCTTACACATTTCTACACTACACATCATCAGAGATCTTCTAAATCAGAAACAAGCTTAAAGGAAACTGCCACATTTGTTTGATTTTGGCAAATCAAGAACAACAATTTGCAGGGACCAGTAATTTAATAATTAAAGGCGGTCTCTTTAAAATCAGGGCCAAATGATAACTATATTCCTTCCATCTGTTTAAAATACAACTCAGCTGTTCATTATTAATGTATAATTCTACAATCACTGCAGGTGAAGTTTTATACTGTAGTTTAATGACAAACTGGATAGATTTGGTTTACATTTCCAGCAGAATCCTTCTGGAAAATGGATTAGAATTAAAAAATCAGGGTTCAGGACCTGAGAACGGGATAGTAGGGATGTAACTTTTGTATTATTCCCCATACATACGTAATGCCAGGGTTGCTTCCGGGATTAGGACACGGGTCCATTCCAAGAGCGATCCCACATTTGCGGTCAGCAAGCTCCCTGTGTGGCCCGGCTTATTGACGGGTCAGTGACTTCACACGGAGATGGGGCGGAGGGACGGCACATTGTCAAGGGGCGGAGGAGGAGGGAGAGTTTGGAGCTGGTAGAACTGGGTCGCTCAACCCGCGTTACCTGTTCACACCGCTCCATACCCTGGGAAGATCCAGGGAGCAACCCTGGTAGATAGCAGGGTTGAAATGTGAGACATAGCTCCTGGGATTTTGGCCCAGGACCCATTCACACTAGTACTGCACACAGTGGCGTAACTATTAATTATGCACCCTCCTGACGACTATTATGCCAGCAACCCCCCATAGGGTTAACAACCCCCCACCAGTGTTAACAACCCCCCGTGCGGCCGGTACCTCCTGCCGCATCTGTCTTGTGGGTCCCGGCTCTCCCAGCTCCTGCTGCTTATAAAAAAAAGTGACATTCGGAAAATGGCTCACCTCATACTGAAGACCATTTTTAAGGTTGCTAGAGGAGGCCACCCACACCTTCACAGCGCCTCCCCGCCACCACGGGGGCTGCGTGGCTATAGACAAAGAAAAACGTCACTGTCCTGAGCGCTAAGGTTGGAGGAGTATAAGCCAATAGAACTTACACTGGTTTGTGAATCATAAAAGTGTCAAAACTGTCGTTTTTGGGGGATATTCTGTGTCCCAATGATTCACAGTCCATATAATTCCCTTTTTCCTTAGTTAATCTCTGGGAAAAGAAAGGAAATAGTGCAACACCTTTGTAGACAGGGGGAACAATTTATTAAATCATTACACTCACAAAGGTAGGATAAAACAAGCATATCATCACCAGCCGGTGGATCTCACCAACCACTTGGCGACAATTCTTGTCTATTTAAACAGCTCTAGCCACGGAGTACAGCATGAAGGACCCAATGGTCTGAAATGCATTGAGCATTGAGCAATGCATGTTTTGAAGTTTTGGTGTAACTTTCTGTCAGCGTCCAAGCTGCTTTGGTGTATTTTTGCGCAATTGTACAAATTATTCTTTAATCCGCTGCGTGGCTATAGTTACGCCACTGACTACACCCGAGTTGTTTGCGTGAAATTAAACTGAAAGTGATGGTTTCTTTCTCTGTTTTGTAGATCAACCTGTTGTAATGTACATTACAGTAGATTTATTGTTGTATTTACAGGGGAGCCACACACAAAAAGACCCACTCCCCCATTGCAATGAAAAAAAAATCCTTATTTAAAAGGAGGTAAAATCTACAGTACATATTATTTCAGTGCATTTATTCATCAACACATAAAAAACTTATAGCATATAAAATTCATATAAATGTCAAGCAGGCATATCACAAGCTTTCTTATTCCAAAATTAATTGAAAACTTGGAGAAATATGGGAAAAATAATATGTACACATGCTGTTCTATGTTCTGGTATGTTGCAATACATAATGATAAAATTGCAGTAAGCGGTATGTGGTGCTTGTTCTCTCTGCCAAAAATAAGATGTCATGTGAATAGAATTTGGTAGCTCTTTATTGCACAGATGACATTAGCTATCTTCCTTAAATCTTTGCAGTTTTTGATCTCAGGCTAAAATTTGTATGTAATCTCAGTCTTAATGCAGAAAAGAATTCTGGACCTTTCAGAAGATAGGATATTATTCTTATTAACAAAAAGTCAAGTAGAGGTGAACGCAGCTGAACTGTAACAGGACCTTCAATAAACTTTGCATGATAAAAGTAGCATTTTTTACTCAACAGAATCTGAACTTAGATATTTTACTATAAATAACAGAATTTTTCACAGGAGAAAAGAATGTGATCTAATTTTACTATTGTTTGCTTTTTTAGTGATTTATTTTTCTTGTTTATTTTTATTCTTGGTTGATTTATAATATAACATTTAATAATACAGTTTAATATGTTTAGAAATAATAATTATATTAATACAGTTGGATGTTCAACAACAGTGTTCCTTTTAACTTTTGTTGTCGGTGAAGCGGGACACTTAGAATAGGTCATGAACACTGGACCTTTCCTTTCCGGCTGCTTCCTCAAAATACTATTAAGGTTGTAACTATTATGACAAGTACATGACAGCAGTGAATGGGGAGTACAGTGTACTCAGTACACTCCCACTTTTTAGTCCAATCGGAATGGTGGGACAAAGTATTAAAATCAGTACTTTCTTAATTAAATCAGTTATGCTGGAACACAGAGGGATGACTGTAGTATGGGATGCTGTCGGTCAGAATACCATAGTCCGATAGAGTCCCAACAGGGATCCAGTAAGGATGTTTACCATCCCCCCTAACTCTCCCTTCCTACAGCCTAACCCTCAGGGGTTGATCACTCCCTTGACTCCATCCTCAAATGTCACTGTTAATGGTATAATATATCACTTGATATATATATAACAAAACACAAGTTGTAGAATATCAATCTAAGGGGTCAAATTACAGTAGTAGCGAGTTTTTTTCATGAAATATAAACACTGTACATCAGGTGAATGATGGGGGGGATCTGTGTGGGTCATTCACAGTGAGGAAGGACTATTTAGCTCATTTCTTATATTTACATCTTTCTTCTTACTCATACACCTTTTTCTGTCTCTTTTACACATTTACGGCGGTATACTATTCCCTGCGATTGCTTCCTGGGGGCTATATAGTCCCTTCCAGGATTAAGGGCCCTGAAGCTTAACCCCTTCAGTTGCACCGGGAATTTTCCGGGGTTTGCTTGTATGCGCATACTGGCAAACCTGGAAAATTCTCAGGAGTGCCACTGCCTGCGATCCCTCTTGCCGGGTAGCGCCGCTGAGCTGAGATCAGTGCTGCACTCATCTTCGGCTGCTGCCCGGCTCCTGCTGCCCAGCCCTGCCTACCTCCCCCGGCTGTGTGCCACACACAGCGGGGTTGCTGGGGGCAGGGCCGGGCAACGGCTGATGGACAGCTCAGCGGCACTTCCCGGACCCGTGGGGTGTAGTGGTGTTTTTTTTTTAGGGAGCGCTCCCCAGAAAAAACTCGTCCAGTGGGGACCACTCCCTAAAAAAAACCCCACCACCTGACTGGGATGTAGTAGTGGGATGTGGGAAAATATGGCTAAAAACACAAAAAACTAAAGGTGGCCAAACACTGCGTGCGACGTCTCGCAGCAGTGTACGAACACACTACGGAGTGTGAGCCGCCGGGACCTTCCCGGCGGCAGGCACACATGCAATCTGTTGTGATGGATCGCATGCGTCCCTGCTTCCCGCCCACCCCAGAACGGGTAGTCGGGTCCGATGCGCACGGGACCGCGCATCAGACCCGACTGCATGTCAGGGAGAGGCGATTTGGTCCGATTTAACAGGCCGATTGGTCGCAATCGGCCGAAATTGGACCAAATCGCCTCGATGCCCTAGCACTGTACCAGAGTCAAATACACATGCACAGAGAAATGTCTGCCATGCCATTTCAACAGTAATTTGTGCAGTATCGCTGCAGCTGGCGCGGGACTCTGGAGTGGGAAGTATTCAGGAAGTGGGTGCATGCTGGGTGGTGTGGGCCCTGTGTGCATCAAACACCTTGCACCCACTATAGAAGAGTATTCTCTATTTATGACTGTGTGCTATGAATGCTACAGTACCGTATACTGTAGCTGGAAATGCACCATTGTCTAAAGCAGGGCTGGACAATAAGCGGCCCTCCAGCTGTTGATGAACTACACATCCCAACATGTTTGCATCAGTTTTGCTATTTGGCCATGCTGAAACTGATGCAAGGCATGCTGGGATGTGTAGTTCATTAACAGCTGAAGGGATGCTTATTGCACACCCCTGGTCTAAAGTGACCACTCTAATGTTTTTCATTCCAAGGGCCATTAGTGCAGTCAACACTTGTTTGAGTAGCTGCCAAGTTCACAATCCAGTAAATACCTTTTTTTTAGAGAAATAAATACATGCAATGTTCCTCATTTTGACATACTTTTCATTTTCATATTGTAAAATTGTATTTCCTCTGCAGTAGTGTGTATAATGCTGGTGTTGAAATCTCGAGAGTTATTCCATTGTATTAGTACATCTGTGGTTGCCCTAGACAGTTCAACCCTGCCTTGAGGCTCCTGAATTTATAACAGCCGCCAAACACCTCCAAGGCTATCAGTCCCAGTCCTAACGCCTAAGAAATTACACAGCTCTGGCAGATCAGATTTCATACCGATATTTATATGGGATCATTTCCAAAATGTTATCAAGTAAAAATTGTAATTACAGTTCAAGATTTTTCAAAATGATTCTACAACTACTTTGAAGCGGTCGTCACATGTGTTATAGTTTGAGAATTGCCTCGTGCTGTACTGTAATCTCCTATTTGCTATGTACCAGAAGCAGGGCTTAAATGTAAAGCTCAAGGCTCAACAACATCTTCTAAATGTAGATCAATGTCTTGTGGAGAAATACGTGTTACATTTTATTGTAGTTACTTGAAGTGTTCAAGAAACAGTACAATTGCATGTAATGACATATGCTTGCCAATACCTCACTAGGTAAGTCACGGTAAACCATAGCTTTACAATAGCAGCACCTATAATTAAGCAGCTGCTGGAATTATGTGCACAATTTTAAAAGGCCAATATCACAAACAGATTCTGTTTTCTGTCTCTTTCCTGAACAATTCTCCAGTGAAGGTGGCTTTCCTCACCTCAAGCCAACACATAAGGGAGATGTTAGGTTTCCATACTTCACTACACTTTTCGTTAGCAGAGATTTCCGTGTTGTTGAATTCTGCGGATGTTTATTATGCAATAGCCTATTTACATTTTCATGCTAAGGACAGAATCCACATGTTTACTGTATGCCGAATATCCATGCGTCTCCATGTGGAAATCCATCTCGCCCAGTAACTGTCCCCAAACTATTGTTTTACTTTAATAGTGCTCAAACAGAGCAATCTGTACACACTCGCAGGCTCCGTCTGTGTGCAAATGCCTGATCTGGTACATGCACAGTCACAGTTTTTTTTCTAATGTGCATGTACCGTATCATGAAGATATTCATGAGGATGAGAATAAGTCCCATACTGTTGTCCTGGTGGTGGGGCTGGAACATAAATTTTGACCATGTAGAAGAAAACACAGGTAAACCAGTGCATAGATTACTTTAGCTATGTACAACTAAAGGTGCAATCTAGTTATGCAGCTTGTTCAGTTTTTAATAGTAAACGAAGGGGACAATTAAAACGTCATATTGAACCGACAAATAATTGTGCAATTTTAACCCTTTGAGTGCAAACATCTCTGTGAGAGATGTTCAAAATATCTGCTAAAAATGCCAGCATCGCTCAAATAAAAATGTTGTGTAATAAAATACTATATTTCCTATATATGGTAAACATTATAGGTCATTATGATGAATAAAAATGTTTTCTTGGCAATTTTCACACCTATTTTGACAAATGAACTTGGCACTCAGAGGGTTATGTACGTATGAAATTGGCACTATCATTATAATGATTGCATTACCAATTACTTTGCTTTAAGTTCTAATACATCATAGGAATGGGCTCATACCAGACTAATTCCCTGTAAATACAATAAGTTCTTTAGGAGTCTATTTATTATTAAATATTTGCAGCATATTATCTGAAAAGCATTCTTACAGAGAATGCTGCCTGGCAGCTCTGATTCTCTGTGGCCAGGCAGCAGTCTCTATCCAAAAAGTCCTGGAGGCACAAGCCCACCCCTGCCTGAAGGCCTCTAGAAGGCAGCTAAGATGACCCCAAACATTTTGACTAAAGACCAGTAAAAATTAGCTTGAACTGATCATCAGTTTTCTCTAAGTGATCAGTTCCGATGTTTGGGGATCTGCGCAAGTGCGTATTTGCGCATGTGCAGACTCAGACAATGAATGACTTTGGTGAGTTACACACTTGTGGGGAGGCAAGGCCTTGTGGGAAGGAGGGCCGGGGATGGATAGGAGTGGTGATGGCGTTGGGTCATGGGAACGTCCAGCATTTCATGGGCGCCCCCATAAAAATGCTGGTCATTCCTATGAATACGTCTTCGTTGTAGAGTTTTCACTGACTTCTATATGCGAAGACAGGAGAAATGATTTCCCATGCTACCGGAGGCATGCAAGGGGATGTGCTCTCGTGTTCTCCTGGCAATTGTGGACTCAATTAATGTGTGTTTCACCCATTAACTACATTGTGTTAATTTGATTGTTTAAGTGTTTTGAATGTTTAATATCATTTTGAAGTAAAGTTAACACAAATGATGAGCATTGATTTCCAGTTATATATATATATATGTGTGTGTGACGCAGAAAAATGTAAATTTCCTTCCAAAGTTGCACAGCCAATATCTTTTGCAGCTCACAGCCTTTGTAAAATTAGAGGGAACATTGCAGGGGGAGGGGGGGGGGGGGGATTTAATGCTTGGATGGGGGCGGTGTCTCAGTTGCTCAGTAAACTGCAATGATCGCAGCTTAAAAAGCCAACATGAATCAGGCCCAATATGAGCTTTAGTAATTAATGGAATATAATATATACATTACATGCTTTATTAAAATGCCAAATACAGTAGTATGCCAGCAGTGGCTAGAAGATCCATGCATAATCTCCCACAGGTAAATGTATGCCCCCCTGTGAGTTAGGCAATCATACAGCATGACATGAGACATAAGAAAAGGCATCAGCAAGGCCTAAAAAATGCTGTAAATGCTACATGTGGTTGTGACTTGGGACATGAGCTGATACCTGTCACTTCACATTGGGTCCTGCTGAGACTATCCTATTTTTCAAATCTGCTTAGACTTGGAAATTAGAGCAATACTAAACTTGACATGCTTTCATTAGCACCTAAGCACTTAGGTGTATGTTATTAATACATGGATGCCGGACACCTAATACATGGATGCCAGACAGGGCCGGCACCACCACTAGGCAGCTTTTGCCTATGAGCGTGGGCCACTGGAGAGAGGTACTGAGCTGCAGCATAGAAGTAGCAAAGCAGCCACCCGTCGCAGGAGGAAAGATCCCGTCTGAGGAGCAGGAAGAAGGCAGTTCAATTATTCATCTCAGCAGCAGGGAGCAGGTGAACCACTTTCCACTGCAGCCTGCCTAAGTTCCAAAGGGGAAAATGTGTGGCAGCATGACCATGCCAGAACTGCCCCCCTTATGCCCTGGAGGTGAGGGGGAGTTATGGTTATGCACTAGGAAGAGGGTTGAGGTGAGACTGAGGGTGTGTATAAGTATGTTGATCAGTATTCGACTAAAGCTCTGATATGCTAGAACTTTCATATGTCGTTACTGCTTGCCATTTTCTAGCATTGAGCAAAGCTATTTAGCATAGCTGTACAAAAGTCAAAGTCTGATGTCATTGGCAGCTGAATTAGCACGGCTATGCATCTCCTGTTACACTAAAAAAGTGACAGACGAGTTTAGCCTTTTGAACTGCCAATTTCTCCATAAAAGGGATAGGTCATTGCTTTTTAAATCTGGAAGTGTAATTTTGGATGACGGAGAGTGCAGGCCCTCAGAAACAAACGGATGCCAGAACATGAACTTATCTTAATTGTTCTCAGCCTAATGCTTCTTAAATCCCATATTAAAACAAGAAAAGCACCCAATTAGCAAGGTCTGCAGGCTTTGATTGCAGGCTACTTTGGTCTGCCAAACTAGAAATAGCAGTTTGAGTTTTCATTTCATATAATCTTTTTATTTGCAGGAATTTTGTTCAGGGGTTAAAGAAACAGGTCACGTCAGACTTGTGAATATAACAGACGTGCTTGCTGAAATACTTATATTTTAATATCACAGGAAGTTTTACTATTTCTAGAATACATATGCTCAGTAAACTTACATTCACCTACTAAGAATGATTGCTACACTTGTCACAATGTTAAGAGGATGATCACTTTCTCATAAGTAGTTAATAAATAAAAACGGAAGATTACCTTTTTCCTGTACATTTCTTTATTCTGAACTAAGTGCAGTAGTTTCAGTATTTAGACAGTGGTGTTGTCCCAATATTTAGTAAATCTGTAGCAGACTTGGCAACTCTCCCTGAACGTCAGGGGTATTCCCTGAAATAGTGGTGATATCCCTGACTCCCTGAATAATCTAGTGATCTCCGTAAGGCTCTGTCAGCTGACCACAACATAGTGATGTCATCATTTTAATGTACCTACCATGGAGTAAACACTGAGGAGAAGAATAAGAATTAGATGTGCTACAAGAGAAATGGGCAATGCTCTCTAGTTTTCTGATGGCCTTGTGAGTTGCTAGGTGCTCAATGATGTGTGATAAATTGGCACATGGGCCAGATTTTTTTTTCTGTAATCGTGTCAACAGAATCTGCTATCATTATCATGACCAGCAGTGTCCAGAGGAGCATGGAAGCTGTCTCTACATGGCAAACTTCCCTCAGAAAATCCTGTGTTTTACCTAAATTGGATGATGTACCTACAGTGCTGTAAATCCCTTTTCACAAAGATATCTTGACCTGGTAATCAGAGACACTTTAAGAGAGGATGGGGCCTGTGTAGAGAGGCTCCGATTGAACCCCAACCTCACCGATGATGCAGTAATTATTGTCCCAGAGTCTACTGTTCATGAGCAAGTCTCAAGGAACATGGTGACCACGTCTCTTTCCCAACTCTATTGTGCAGGCCGAGTTGAGCCGGCTTGCCACGGTAAATTCCTGAGGGATACATATGGATAACAGGTGGTGGAGAGGCAAGCAGTTAGAATACCAATGCTGGCATTGTGATGGAAGGAATACTGACAGGGGTCATGGATGTATACCTGCATTCCCCCTGCCATACCCTATCCCCCCCCACAGTCTAACCCTACTCACTAGTGCCTAACCCTTCTACCCTGCCATCTAAATTTAACCCCTTGCTCTACAGCCTAATGCTAATCCCCCTTAAAAGGGCCTAATCCCCTTTCCCATAGCCTAACCCTTAGCCTCCCTACTGCCTAAAATATACTTATATTTGGGATGTCACAAGTCGGGATTTCGGCCCTGGTATCTAATGAAGGTTGGCTGTAGTTGCACAGTAGTCAGAATGCCGGCATTGGTATTATGACTGCCGGTATCTCTATTCCTGGATCCAAATGCTTGCCTTTGTATGAAAGGGGATACTGAGCTGGGACCAGTATCCAACCTGTGGCCCTCATTAAGGCTCACATATGATAAGCTGTTTGCAGCAGCTTAGTTTATATAATCCTTAAGCAATGCATACCATCCCCTGACTGCATTTGTGATCGCAGTTTAAGAGACACAAATCACGACCATCTAACCTTACTAAGACACAAATCACGACCATCTAACCTTAATAACACACAAATCACGACCATCTAACCCTACTAAGACACAAATCAGGATCATCTAACCTTACGCCCGACGTTAAAGGCGAAGGAAACAGTCCTTGGCATGGCCACGCCTGCAAGCTGAGCCTTAAATGACTTCTAGTTCAATGTCTGAAGCAAAGTTGAATGCAAGTTGATTATGTATTTATATGTGTTCGTACCACGCAGGTTCCGGAGCCTAGCATGCAGGCGAATACCAAGTATGAAACTCAGTCACATCTCCACTGTACCTGGGTGGTAACAGCGTGTTCCCAGACAAGTTTAGTAAGGTTGTGTTGATTGTTGAATTGTTAGCAATAAAGAATTGTGTGTATAAGAAATTATGTATTTATTTCAGGCAGATCTTTTGCACTTAGCATAGGGCTTGTGTAATGTAGGGTACACACCAGAAGGACCATGATTGTGCGACGATCGTGAAACGATTTCCTTGAAATCATACGATGGTCGCACGATGGATTGCAGTACACGATCTGCACAGTATCTGCACATGATCGGTACCCAATTCAATGTCGCTGCATGAAGGAGGGGGAGCCGTGAGTGGGGAATCACGGGCTCTGCATAGGCCGATGAAAAATTTACTTTCACTTTCTGTACTTCTGCAAATGTGCACTCTGCAGCAGAGGTTTTTTCAAATTCTGCCTGATCACAGACTGCACCAGCCGACCAGTCAGAGGGCAGGGTACCACGGGACCGGAGTAGAGTGATCCGTTCAGGTTTCCCAATCTGGCCTTGCATCCTCATAGTGGGGGGAGCCATAAACATGCACAGCATTGTAGCAGCTGCTGTCTCTGTGTTCTTAATGAAGCCACCGGAGTGTGACATGGTGCTGGGGGAGCAGTGGGCCCTAGCGACAGCTTGGGCCCCATAGGAGCTGCACCCCCTCCAACCTTGATAATTACGCCATTGGTTACTGCATACATATACATAGTATTGATGCCAAAATGAGGAACATCAATTCCTTGAGTGAGTCTATGGTTACATAGACTGAACGCGGGAGCAGCAAAGTTTGTGCCATGTTCTCTGTGTGTGGTATAATAGCTTAAGACTGTAACACACCACAAAAATGGTCATGGTAGCACTGCATTTTTGTCGCCACTCCCTGTTACCTCTCCCAAATGGTCCCTTTTCGTTAATCATTTTGTGATTAAATGCTCATAAGCAGCATCGCAAAGGTACCTTGGCATGTGCGGAGGGCAATCAGGTTTAATTTAGAAATGATTGCCGCTTTAAATATACATGGGTATGTGTAAAACTTGGACCTGGACAAGACTCCCGACCGCCGGACCGCACATCAAACTCTGTATTCCGGAGCTTGTATCATCCGGTCTGGGGGGTGTCCTGTCTGGGGGTGTCCTGTCCGGGGGGGGCTTCACATGATAGCTGTCGCCAGGGAGAGGAGGTAGGGGAGAATAAAGTCTCCCTGTATGGTCTGGAGATGTTTAAAAAACCGGACCACACAGGGAGGCTGTAATCTCCCCTTCCCCATATCCCTGGTGAAAGCTAACACAGGCATCCTCCCAGACAAGACACCCGTCCGGATTGGGCACTTCCCGGACTGGACACTACAAGCTCCGGAATGCAGATTTTGATGTACAGCTGTCCGGGGTCTTGTCTGGGTCTAGATTTTACATAGTCTTAATATACATTCCTTCTCCGATAAACTGCTGCACTTTCAGCTTCTCGTGCCCTATTACATTTACCCCATGTGATGTTACTGTGACTGATGAGTCATGCACTATGTTGTTGTGGCTGATGAGTCATGCACAATTACACTCCATTTAAAAGACAGCTTGTAGCGATTAACTATTTTACTACATGTTAACAGGAGCACTTGGGTTTTGCTGTCAAATCTACAAATTGATAACATACATAAATAGTTTGAGATTTTGTGTTTTTCTGAATATCTTTCTATTATAATTACCAATAGCGAGGAAGTACTATTAATTAATGTAGATAGGCAATGTAAATTACTATTGGTTTTATTATACAGTAGCTTTAAAATGTATGTTTTGATTATTCACATGTAACTTAGGCTTTGCCACTGTGGTCTTTGTCCATTCCCATATAAAATATGGGCGCGCTGGTTGCATGTCACCCTGGATGCGCTGGCTGCAGAGGAGGGGGCAGGATGCAGGAACCACGTGGTACAGTAACACAGCTGATGAACTTGCTGGTCTGGGTAAGTCTATTGTAGGCCACTTCCCTCAGAATAACAACCCCTCCCCCACCATAGCCTGACTCTAATCATGATCCACCCACCAGTATAACTGTAACCATGCCCCCCCCCCCAGCCTAACCCTAACAACTCCCCCACCTCAGCCTAACTCTAATTATATGCCCTCCGCAACCTAACCCTACCCCATTCCCGCAGTACAATTCTAACCACGCCCCCGACTACAGCTTAACTCTAACCATGCAACCAACCCTGCAGCATAACTCTAGCTGACCACCCACAGCATTACTCAAGCTGACCCTCCACAGCATTACTCTACCCCCACCCCCGCAGCATTACTCTACCCATCCCCCCTGCAGCATAACTACTGTATAACCATTCCCCCCAAGGCATGTGCCCCCCCCCCCCCTGTCATTTTGGTGACTATTTTTTTTAATCTAGTTTAAGCCAGGTACTCACACCAGAAGCAAGAGCCGGTAGATGGGGTCTGAACCTTGCGGGAGCCGGAAGCTGACATCTGGAGGGCCAACGTTGGACATGCCTGTTCTAGAGCATAATAGATGTACTGTAATCTGATAGGTTGCTTTGGGCAACATCCCATCTTCAATAGAACTCCCATCTTAGTAAATTTACCCCATAGAATAACTTCTATCCACTGATAAATCAGACCCATCACAGTGCATGGAACATAATCACTGTCTTTGTTTAATCAAAACACAGAACTTTATTTATACTGATTAACATGTGCAGACTTTGTGGACAATATGAGAGAAAAGCATACCTCTAAACTATTCTGGCAGGGACCATCCCACTTCTCAGTAACCAACCCGCCATCTCATCAGCGAACAGTGTCCTGAGATAAGAAACTGGTTCGGAGGGAGGTCTCTCACTGTTCCTTGGCACAGCTTATGTGTGGTTTCCAAATGATGCAGTTAAAAGCTATGGTCAGCCCAACAACTAGGCTGGTGGTAACGGATGTGTGGCCATACCCCCAAAATGATGCAAAATGTGTAATCCTGAATACTCAGGGAAAGCTAACCGGAGGACTCACTAAAACAAAGATGCTGAACCACTACCTCTTTTATAACTGTAAACTGTCACTATCAACTCTGATCACTAGGCCTCCTCCTGCCCTACCTTCAACACTTACCCCTATCTCCCATTTTATTAGCAAAAAGTAAATAAGAAATCAGTAGCAGGTGAATCCCCAGCAGGTAATGTTAAGCTGGGTACACATAAGACAACATGCAAATGATACAATGTCATCAACGATTTCCCTTGAACTCCCGGACAAACCATATAGTTCATGCACAGTGTGCAATATTGCAAGAGATCTCATCAGTAGCCACATCCAGGAGTATGCTGGTGTTAATAATATTTACAAATCCTCCTGCATATTAAAAAGAGCATAAGCCCAATGGGAACACACATCTGCATAATGATAGAGTGTATACACTAGACAATTGAAACGATTTAACATTCCAAACCCACCAGCTTGGTAAATCCGGCAGCACAGTAGCCCCCATAGAAACTTATGGGGCTGCATTTGCGGATTAAATAGATATGGCCGTACAGCCATAGTACTCCATACTACATCTTTTAATATTTGCAGGTTCCCCTCAAAAAAACTATATTGGGTAAATATCCCAGAAATATTTAATGATACATAGGTCCCTTACTATTTACATTATATTAAACTTTTTAATATATTACTTTAAATACAAAGCCTATTTTGTAGACTTCTAAGCATATTTTAACACATCTCTTTATAACCAGTCCATATGACTCCCAGCATATTTTAAAATTCATAGAACTTAACACTATGGTTACAAAGGCATGGCAGGTATAGAGAGAATAGTAGAAATACACTATAAAGTATGGCCTGGGGTTCTGTCAAGATGTGCAAGTGACACACACATGCTTAAACCTACTTTCTTGGGTTGTGTCTTGGGGTGCCGGATGGGTTCCCGACAGTCGGGATCCCGACAATCATTTACCCGACGTGCCCGCAGCGTGGCGAGCGCAGCGTGGCGAGCGCAGCGAGCCCGCAAGGGGCTTTTTTGCACTCGCCATGCTGTCTGACTCTGGACAGTCAGGATCCCGACGTCGGGATAATGACTGTCGGGATCCCGACTGTCGGGGTCCCATACCACACCCGTGTCTTGAGGCTTGAGATATACAGTCATTTCACTGAAGGACCTCATTAATATTGTATGAAAGACCTGTAATGGCACAGAATGCCAGAATGAAACCATGCTGTGATCTATAATGCCATTAAAAGCAATCAGACTCTGTCTCTCATCTATTTTGTTGCATCCTAGAAAATGATAAAAATAATCTGATTGGTTTTGGGAAACACCCCAGACAAAGTAAATCAGTGTTTGCCAGTCTATTAGTCTTTACTGTTTAATCTGTAACCTCCTTTTAAATTGTACTCTGTAGTACTATGATTTAGAAAGATTTTTTTTTAAATTTCTGCTTCTACACTTATATATAGCATAATGATTTTTAATCCAGTGCACTGGCAGGGACATAGGGTTACTTAATATACCACTTTTATGACCACTGAGAGTTCAAAGTTAGAACTCGTTTGATGTAGTGTTGTGAGTTATCCTTCAATATTGTTCCCATTTGGCTATTGTGTAGTTGACCTTAATTATTGCTACAGTATATTAAAATGTTGGCCTTATTCACTGACTTCGGTATCCAATAAATATGAATTACATTTCATTTTGGCCGCTGCCATATATTTATTCTCTCTGCTTTATGGTAGTCTCATTTTAAGCAGTTTTAGGACATTAGTTGCTTTTGATTACTCAAGCCAATGTCTTTCATTCACGTTATGGGACCCATGCAGTATGTAATGTATGCCTGTTTGTGGAGTGTATCTTTTCTCTTTTCATACTGCCTATTGAAACTGTGTATTGGAGCATTATCATGTAGGAAAAATTCTCATGTATGAGAAACTCACATACAGTATAGGAAAAATTCACATGATATCATGGCTGGATTCCCCTGAAATTAGAATCAGGGGCGTAATTTGATATTCGTAGCCCCATAGCAAAAGTTTGTAAGGGGCTCCCTTATTTAGCAACCGATAAATGATAAAGTGATTAATGTATGTAAAACTTATTACTTAGATGGTAAATATGGGCCCCTTTAGCTCTGGGCCCCATAGCAGCTGCACCTCTTGCACCTAGTATAGTGTAACAATTGTTAAATGATCTTTAATTTTTATTGCTACAGTACCTTTATTTTATATAATTTAGTGAAGTTTGCACAGCATCCATCATGAATCTTCAATAAGATGCATTATTATCTATATAGTGATAGTGAAGTACAGTTTTTAAAGGCTGTAGTTATTATGCCAACAGGCAAGATCCCGGTGGTCAGGATGCCGGGGCCAAAATCCGGACTGCCAACATCACCGCCTGCCAGATTCCCGGCGCACAGAGTCTTTGCTTCCTTGTGGAGGTCCATGACCCCTATAGAGGGTAATAGAGCATTGCGGCAAACAAAGCAAGCTACTGTGCGTGCAGGGTGGTGAGCACAGCGTGCCTGCAAGGGACCTCGGTGGATGGAATCCTGCTGTCAGGATTTTCACAGCTGGGATCCCAACTGTCAGGAAATCACATTGACTATCTTTATAATATACACACAAAATCACATGAACAGATTTAAAAACTCAATCAATGTACAGTGACATAAGTAGCAGCAGCCACATGGTGGTACATGGTGGTACAAAATATAGCAGACAATTACCAGAAAAAAAGAATTGTGGCCAAATAGCACATGAGTTAAACAAAAAGAATCCCGGACATTCCATCCAGCTCCACATAGATCTTACACAAATGCTGCCTGTCAATCTAATTGTCACCCTCGGGATATGCTGCAAATGCAACAGCGCTTTTACACCCTGTGCTGTGGTCTATCTCAAGGTGCCAAAATCAGTATGCATTGCCTGCTCTCATCTCTCGCACCATTTGGCTGCTGCTATTTATGCCATTGTACATTGTCCTTTCTTGTTTACATATCCATATTGAGAGGAACACCCAATGAAAAGGAATTAAGAAGAGAGCCAGATATTTTTTCCTGCAGAATTATCTTTCAGCTATTGGGTAGGAGAAACATAACATTATGCACCAGAGCCTTCCTCTTGCTCCTTGATTGTTTCCACTCACAGAGGTAATAAAAATATCCAGCACTGATCTCCATCCTTGTTTCTTCATTTATCAAGACTTTGTCCCACCATCTGCATAAAAACAGATTAGGGGTGGATATGTTCTGTATTTACAACAGTGGATTAAGCATGGAAGAGGGACATCATTTTGGCAGATGAGGGAATGCCGAAGATCTTCAGCTAATAGAACATTAAAATTGATGAGGTATAAACTTGGGAAACGTTAACTTTGACTGCTTTCAGTTGGCAGAACAACTACTTTTTATATTAAGACTCCCAATAAACCTGGTTTTACAGACCATTATGACCGTGAACAAGTAACTTTATCTAACCATTCCTTGCGTACCAATAAATTAGATTATTAGCTTCTTGGTGCATTGGCTCACAATAGCTGCTTTGTTTTACTGCACAATGTGGATCATACAGGAATTCTGACCAAAACGAAGGCTTCATTGCATATAATGTTCATTGCTTATTATATGTTCTCATTGAAGCAATTGTAATATACTGTGCAGAAGATTTACACTTTACAGGAGTCTTAAAATAGTCCAGGTGGATTAGTAGCTTGATAGCCCCCAATGGCCATGCTGTTGTCTGCCAGCTAACAACTAATACTTCCTTTGTACAACTATGCAATTAATTTTAATTTGGTTTAAATAAGCATCAGCATTGCAAATCCCCAGGATATACAGACCGCTCTTTAATAATGACTATTTCATATAACATTGCAAGCAGCAATTCATTTCTCATACAGTATTTTCATATTAATTGGGTTCTGGTATGTTCTGAATCAAAACCATCTAAATCATACCGCTAAAGGCCAGCTTAGTCATGATCAAATTGGCTCCATATGGCGTAGGCTTTAGTTGTCATTGCGGGTGACACATTTCCACACTGGAAAATTCTTTTTTAAATGAAATATGTATCATTGAAAGTTTAGAAATGACAAATGATAACTACATCTTGGAACTATAATTCCCAATCTTGGATGCAAAAAAACCCCAAATGTATCCAGGTGGGGTGCAGCTTCCAAAACATGGGTCCGTGACAAATCAAAATAGGACATATTTGAACATACAAATCAATTTCTAATTCACAAATTGTGGATTGAATTCTAATAGTGCGGACAATTCGCCTCTTTGGGCCAATAAAACATGTACAAAAATTTCTGCTCGATCAGTTAATATCTTCTATTGGAAGCAGTGACCTCAATTTTGTAATTTTTCATAAAAAAACCTCACAGAAATTAGAAATCCTGGGACGCTGACAAAGTTCAGGCTGGGCTAGAGAATTATTGGGACCTGTGCTTTTGGTTACCATCAATCACTCCCCCTTGCAGCCAATTTACTCCCCAGCAGCTGCAAAGAGGATGAAACGCAGCTGAACTACACAATACAGATAGATACATGTTTGGTCCTGTGCTTGTGACTTGTTACCACTTGTGACTGCACACATCAGCCTCTTTGTCATTCTTTGTAGCGGAATTGGGCTTTAACGAATCTGTAGCAACAGCATTCAGGTGTTCTTGGGGGTAGAATAGCAGAATGATGTACAGTATACCTAGGTATAGCACAGAAGCTATCATGTGGTGTTACTGTATTTCAAGCATCCACTTACAGTATGTAGGGATAGTTAGTTTCATATTACAAGATAAATAAGAAAATGAAGTGGCACTGATTAATCAAGGTGACGTGTCAATTATAGTTAATATATAGTTAATGGATAAAATACATTGCTCAATTACATAAAGTAAGCCATGTCGCATATTAAATGCAATTTCACAAGTCCCAATATCCGTTTCCCTAAGGCCACTTAACAGTAAATACCCATCAAGGACATAGTCTTAAGACCACAGGCCAGTTTGATGTAATAATTACCATGGAGAATACCGCTGGAAGAATGATCCTGTATTAGGAAGCACAACGGCTGGAATCCTCATTTTGATGTGGATGATGAAATCCTGGATCTAATGAATAGAAGTCCATCAGTAATGCTGCTGGTGGAGTGTCTAGTGTAAAGCTGGGTATACACCAAAACGATTTTGGCACAATCCCATCAATCTGGATCCAATTCAGACTGATTGGATGCAGATTGGATGCAGATTGGATGCAGATTTGGTCAAAATCGTTTGGTTGGATCTGAATTGGATCCTAATCCGATCCTACCTGCTGCAGGTAGGATCTGTAAAAGATCCATTCATCTGAATACAGAGGGGATCGGATCATATGCAAATTGTATGCAAATCGTATGCAAATCGTACGATCCGATTTGCATACGATTTGCATACGATTTGCATCAAATCCAAATCGTTTTGGTGTGTACCCAGCATAAGGCATACATGCTGACAATCCTCACTAGAAGGCAGATAGGATGGCATCCTGATAGTGTAGCAAGATTTGCTATAAAAGGTGGCTGGTCCAGATAAGGCAAGGAGTTGGTATTGATGAGAGAGGCTATTGCTGAGCCCCTGACGCTTTTTGCTGTCTCCAGATTACAGCTTTACCAAAGGTTCTTGGGGTAGAGAGGTTTTGTCCTGCTTCAGCGTAATTGTGTGATTATTGAATGGCTCTGTCCAAATTTCATGTTTTGCAATCCAAAAGATTTAGTGTCTTCTCAGATTCCTGCTAATGAGGAAATCCTTAGATGTTGTTTAAATGAAAGCCCAAGTATGGGTTTTAAGAGTGGTGGAAAAAGCAACTACTCTTTCACATGTGTTGTACACATTTTTAAAGAGTTCCACAATAAATACGGGATAGTAAAAATGGTATTGTACATCATGCATAGAAGCTCAGCTTTTCAAAAACAGGCTGGCGACTTTAAGGAACATGCACGCAAAATGATAGTCTTGCTTTACTTACTCAGTGTTAACCCCTCCCTTTCATGCACCTGAATGCTATTACTGAACTAATTTGAGCATCTACCACTATCTGTAAAGAGATTGCAGCCCGCAAGTGCAAAGATTTTCAGGCTTAAGCTTGTCCAAAGGATTGGAATATCCTTCAAAGGAGCTGGCATCATAGGAGGTGTTGATGTTTCTGAATCAAAGGTCAAAACAAAGACCAATCCAATAGTGACCATTTGCACTCACCATCATTAATTCTTAAGGGTTTGTCTTCCACAACTGCCACAAATGCCTGTTAAGTTGAAGAAGACAGCATTTACCTGCCAACGTATTTGGTGTGAGTGACAGAGCAACATTGATGATGGCTACTTCTGTGCATAAAGATGTCAGTCTAATATCCATGGTGTTACAGAACACACTACCTTTATTGGGACATACAGTATTATCAGGCTATGGAACAAAATTGTGGATTCTTACAGTTCAAAGATGGGAAGTAGATTATGATTCCCCAACAACACATCTGACCCTAACGGAAAAACTCCCTGAAATTCGTAAAGCCCTACACTTGACACAACTACAGGAGACACATTTTACATTTATACATAGAATATTCATTACTCTGGGGCAAAGAAAACACATGGTCTCAGAGACGGGCAAATGCCTGAAGTACGGAGCACAAAATGCTCTGTATATGCATTGTTTTTGGAGCTGCCCCAGGATTAAGAAATATTGGTATAAGGTTCTAGGGTATATTAACTCAACATTTCATTTTTCTCTTACACTGGATTGTAAGTCAATGCTTAACTTGCATTTTTTCTGACTGGAGCATTCCGAGAGACAAAAAACATTTATTCCCCATCTTTATATCATACTAACCCTGGGAAAAAAGCTAATTCTGTGTAACTGGATAGTTAGACAACCTCCCAGGTTAGATAATCTTAAAGTACATCTTCTCTATATACTTCACATGGAGCGTCAGTCGACCTTTCAGATGTGGAGGGTAATGCCCCACGCTTCAACAGGAAATGGGGTCCCCTCATTGACTAGCTAGATCACACCCAATATCAAAAAATGTTGTCCCTATTTGACTCCACCAATTGGGCACTTTTGAGATGCATAGCTGATGAATGTTAATGTGTTTTGTTACATGCCCGGAAGACCTTCAATTCTGAAACATCCCTCACTTGATGTGCACTGAGATTCTCACGAAAAACTACCTTACCTGTCTATGTATGGTATCCTTGATATCCTCGATAGTCCCTACGTTTCAGATAACTTATACTCTCTAAAAATTTTAACTTCCCTATGTCCCTCCTCTTCCCCTACCCCTATGTTTGTTGACCTTTTTCACAATAAAGTATGTTTTATTTCTATATATATATAGCACAGACAGTACCCCTGAGGGCTGATATTACCAGTAACTACGACACAACTAAACTTGTCACTGGTGTCTGACTTTATTCTGAGGATTATGGTTACAATGCCTTATGTACTTACTGTTATTGTACTGTCTTGGGCAAACTAGATTTGTATTATTTGTATTTTTCAAACCACACGCACAGTTTTTTACTCTCTATTTGTATGTTTATGTCTTTGTCCTTATGTATAAAAAAACTTTAATAAACATATTTTTTTTTTAAAAAGGGAGTAAAGCTACTGATTTGAAATTCAACTTACAGTATAATTATGGCAGTAGTAATGGAAAAATGACGGCTGGGGAAATAAAGTTCACATAACTCACATGTTTGGCGAACAGTTTGATTCTATTTAATTAACTCATTTGCATTGAACTTTGTTACTTTTTGCCATTATAGGGCATCTAACCCAGGTCATAATAAGTTCATCACACATGCACATATGATATTTAAAAACACATAAGCCCATGCTGAGCAGAAAGCGATAGATTTTTGGAAGAAAAAATATTCATTAAAACCACTAAAAGACAAATTAGCTAGTGATAATGAAATCATGTTTCTTCAAAGGGGGTACAATATTAACCCTTTGAGTGGCAGCATCTCTATGAGAGATGTTCAAAATATCCTCTAAAAATGTTAGCGTTGCTCACATTTGTTATATAAATTCAAATTTAAAATGTTATGCGAAAAAAGATTATATTTCCTATATAAGGTATACATTAAAGGTCATTATGAAGAATAAAAAAGCTTGCCAATTTTTTTTTTTTGGGGCGTGATCACGGCAGGACGTGAGTGAGTGAGCGCGCGTCTGTCCTCCCCCGTGCACACCACACCACGCGAATGGTGACTGCTCCCCTGCAAAGATAGAAGCCCCAGCGTGGAAAAAAAAGGGCTCTAACACCGCTATATACTGCCGCCAGTTACCTTCTGTGAAAAGTGAGCTCCGGAGGCCCCTTGCCCGACGAAAGACGGAAGGAAGCGTCAAGGCGCCTGGTGAGAGAGGGCGCCCTGCGTAGAGACGCGAGGTGACGCGTGTCGAGGGGTCCTTGGCTGTCCGTCTGAAAACTCTGCCCGTCTGAGAGAGTCGCGGAGGACGGAGACAGCAGAGACATCGTCGGGAGTAAGCGCTGCCCGCCGGCGCCTGCGGGTGTGAGACGCGGTGACCGGGGACAGCCTGCTCTGTCAGCTTTCAGACGCCGGGTGCCTGCGGGTGAGAGCCGCAGACTCGTAGTCTCCCCATACCGGCAAGAGACTTCCTGCAGGAAAGTACTGGCAGCGAGGAGAGCTCCCTCAGAGTCACGGTGCAGCTGTGACCGGACCAGCAATATACTGAGGTACTCTGGCATATAGTCATATAGAAGGCTTTACAGTGTCAGCCGGGAAAACTGGCAAGGCTGGTTTCAATTTGACTTATTTCGTATGTTGGACCCCCACCCGGTCCCTGGGTGTGAGGCAGGGAGCCGGGTCGGAGTATACTGAGGCCTGTGGTCGGAACTGCTTACTGGAGGCTTTGGCTGGAGGCTTTGAATAAGGTCCACAGGTGGACCCTACTGAGGGGCTGCTCATATTAAATTGCTCTCAGAGGCAAAATTACCCCATGAGAAAGGGGAAAAGGTGAAGCGCTGCATTCAGTATAAACCCAGTTTATCAGGTTGTGTAAACAGGTGGCGCGTTTATTCCGCACCCTGGGACTATATCCTGTGCTAGTATTAAAGTGTACAAAAACTCAACAGTCTGAACCAGGGGGGGTCTACGGCCTGTGGGAGACAACGCCAGGTGACTGATTTGATTGCAACCATGGGTAAAACCGGTCAGACAGCAGCAGCAGCGAGGTTGGAGAAATATGCCCGATCACAGGCGGGTAATAGCTCACAGTCTAGTACTCCACTGTCTACCCCTACTAAAGAGAGCAAAAATCCAGTGCTGCCTGAGGTTACGTTGCAACAAGTGCTCGAGGCAATTAATACATGTGAGACCCGCCTGCTTGAACAGATTAATAAAGTGCAGTCTGATATTTCCCTGCTTAGGAACGATGCTCAAGTACTGCGTGAGAGGGTAACTGAGGCCGAGACCAGAATTTCAGTTGTAGAGGATCTGGTTGGCCCATTGCAGTCCCAGGTCAAAGCTATGAGTGGCCAAATGACCGAAATACGGTACAAAATGTCGGACATGGAAGGTCGACTGAGACGGAATAATATCCGTTTTATAGGCTTCGAAGAAAGGATTGAGGGAGATGCCCCGGAAAAATTCTTGACAGACTGGTTGCTTCAGATATTTGGCGATAAGGCCTTTTCAGCCCAGTTTGCAATAGAGAGAGCTCATCGGGTTCCTGATCGGGCTCCTCCTCCGGGAGGGCCATCCCGGACTATGATTGCTAAATTTTTAAACTTTAAGGATCGGGATTTGGTCCTAAGATTGGCCAGGGACAAGGTGGACTTTGCTTATAATGGCAGCAGGATTGCCGCCTTCCCGGACTTTCCCTTAGAGATCCAGAAGGACCGGGCTAAATTTAGGGAAATAAAAATCCGCCTGAGGGAGTTGGAATTGAAATATTCCATGCTCTACCCGTCCAAACTGAGAGTAGTGGCGGATGGGGCTACGAAAATTTTTTTCACTCCCGGGGAGGCGGCAAGGTGGCTTGATGCCACATATCCCGGAGGGAAGCAAGTCCTGGCAAAGTGATAATGTGTCTTTTTGTTCCTTTCTTCTTTCTTTTTTTTTTTTTTTACTTTTAAGAGCTTACTGAGTGAAGGTCTTTTTGACCACTTCGGCAGTTTGAAGATGTGGTTATATGTTAAAGTGTATAAGGTCCTGAGTATAGGTCATTTGGTTGCATAAAATCCTGCTCCAGTTAATTGCTGGGGGGCGGTCCCTGTGGCATTATAACAGGGAACTTGGTGGGGGGAAGAGAGCTATTATATGTATTGATGGTTTGTCGTTGTTTTTCTTTTGTTTGCTCTCTCCTGCCACCATGTATAGACTCTGTGAGGGGTGGTGTGGGGGTGTACGGGGGGGGAGGGGGGTGGGCTTCTTTGGTGGTCATTAGTAAATTGCTCCAGGGGTGTATGCATCAGTGCTAGGAGTGTGACAGTGTTTGGATGGGGGGTAGGGATTCAGGTATACCAGGGGGGTTGGGTATACAGGGAGGGGGTGGGGGGGTGGGGGGGGGGTGTCCTTGTGTCAGTGTACATTGTTATTTTTGTTTTCTAGTCACAGCAACTCTAAGAAATCTTTCTTTAGTTTGGGCCCAAGGGGCCAGGTCGGCCGGGCGGGGACAAGAGGGGTGTCGGGCACCAGTCGGAGAGGACGGGATAAATGTAAATTGTGGTTTATTGATATTTTTCCCTTTAGATGGTTAGATTCATGACCTGGAACGTTAGAGGCATGAATTGTAGGGTCAAAAGAGCTCTCGTTCTGAAACAGTGCAGGAGCCAAGACTCCGATATTATTTGTTTACAAGAGACCCACTTGACGAAGGATCGGGTGGGCTCCTTAAAACGTCCCTGGATTGGTCATATCTTCCAAGCCCCCTTCTCCTCATCTTCCCGTGGGGTCGTGATTCTCATAAAAAAAACCGTGGTATTTGAAGTGGGAAGCATAAAGATTGACCAGGGGGGTAGATTTATATTCCTGGAGTGTGCTATTGATCATGTGCGGTTCTGTATTCTTACAGTGTACATTCCACCGCCTTTCTCATACGATGTGGTGAGACTAGCGGTGGAATTTGTTGCATCTTTCCCGGATAATTTGGTAATTTGTCTGGGGGATTTTAATAAGGTCCTCCAGCCGCGTTTGGATAGATGGAACAGGTCAGAGAGGGAAATTTGTAGGGAGTGCAATAGGTTTTTTGAGTTTATTGAGGAAATAGGGTGGAAAGATCCTTGGCGACTGAGGAACCCCGAGGTACAGCAGTTTTCCTGCTATTCCTCCTCCCATAAAACGTTCTCCAGGATTGACCTGATTCTTGTTTCAGTTAAAACTCTCACTAAGATTAGACATATAGATTACAAAGCCAGAGGAATCTCCGACCACTCCCCGGTTATAATAGAGTTGGATCTAGAGACCTCAATAGGGTTTAGATATTGGAAACTACAGGCCTATTGGCTCGAGCAAATTGGAGAACAGGAGGGGATGGAAGCCATGATAGAAGAGTACTTTGAGGGTAATGAAGGGTCCGCCCCAAATAATTGTGTTTGGGATGCCTTTAAGGCCTATATGAGAGGGGTGGTTATTAAAAGGATAGCTTTTTTGAAGACCTCAAATCGTAAAAAGGCAAAGGAATCTATATAATAAGTTGAAGAGTCTGTGTGCGTGTGTGTGTGTGTGCGTGTCCGTCGCATTGCGGACACACCGTGGCACTCAGAGACACCAAATTTGGCAACAAGATACCTCTGGACCCGATGGTGTGCACCTCGAAGCTGTTTTTGGGAAATTTCACTTAGAATTTAAAAAAACACCAAGTTTTAATTTTCCTTCATTGATGATCTGGGGAAAAGATCGACGATCTGGGAAACCGTGGACGAAGGAACAACCCCACACCTGATTTCATTGCTGTCATTGAGTATGACAGACACATTCTAACATTATGGTAAAGGCTTTAAACAAATAGGAAATAATTGAGGATGTACATAGACCACACATAACACACACACACGTACACATTGTACACACACACAGTACACCACATACGCACACATAGCACACAACACACACATTTATACGTAGAGCACCTCACACACTTAAGCTGTGTACACACGGGGGAGATAGGGGCTGAAAACGCTGGAAACACACCACATGCAGTACAATACAAATCCATACACACTACAACACACACCCAAAAACAGTACAACAAACACACAACTCCTGGCTTCAATCAATTCTATGGAGACGGACCACGATAAAATGGCCGCCCCATAAAGCAGACAGTTCTCTGAAACTGTTTGCGGTATGGGGGCGGCCATTTTATCATGGTCCGTCTGCATAGAATTATTAATTGAAGCCAGGAGGGGAGCCGGGACGCGCAGACAGGTAAGCCTGCGGCGATGGGGGGAGGGGGGGGTGGCACCGGGGTGGGGAGGCGCCCCCCCCATTAACGGCAGGGGTGGGGAGGCCGGCGGAGAGGGGGGGCGCCCCCCCATTAACGGCGGGGGGCGCCCCAAACCAAGCTGCGCCACTGAGAACACACACACTTAAACATTGCCAGGATATGCACAGCACACTACACACACATATATACGTAGCGCACCTCACAAACTTACACATTCGGCAGATATACACACAACACACACACATAACACACAACTCACAGTACAACACACACCAACATTCACTACAACACACACCCAAAAACAGTACAATACACAGCACACACACTTAAACATTGCACACATACACACACACATAACATACCTCTAACAGCACAACACACACCCACATTCACCACACACACCCAAAAAACAGTACAACACACACAAAACACACATTTAAACTTTGCACAGATACACAAAGACACAACACACACATACTGTATATATATATAGCACACCTCACACACTTACGCATTGGACAGATACATACAATATAACACACAAAACCACATACATTACAACACACACACTAAAACAGTACAACACACACAAACACACAGAACACATAAAAAATAATTTGCCATTTATTTAACAGTCTGTACCGGCAAATAAAAACTGTACCTAATGTACCATTTCTACTTTGTTCCCCATATCCGTCTCTCCAGTCCTCCAGTTGCACTGAGAAATCTTTGTCCTGGCCAATGCACCCATTGATCAATACAAAGTGGGTACACTGCACTCACCCTGTTAGTCAGTTGGATATCAGGCACTGCTCTGCCTTAAGGGTTTCCCAGACTCTTTTGGTTCATAGATAATGTTTGTTCGATGGGCATGAGCGCTGCATGCATTTGTTTGAATGTTATGAGTGTAAGAAGTTGAAGAATAAGACTGAGATGAAGATTTGTCATGTTATAGTGTACAATTTACTCAATAAATCGTGAAAAAAATATGTGTACATAGAAGTACAGTACAATCAAGAAATGAAAGTAGGATTGAAAAATAAATTAGGATTCAAACTGATAATTGTTTGGATGGCGGTGGGTTGCGAAACAAATCTATAGGTGGAGGGGGTATGGATATTGTGGGCATAATTGGTGTTTGGTACACCTACAGGGGGTACCCAGATGATGAGAAATTCTCACTACAGCGTCACCGTAGGGGGATTTCCAATTGGGGTTCAGGTGGTCTTTTAGGGAATAAAATTCCGTTGGTCTCTTCTCCTGGAGCCTATGGTCTCCCTCAGTGATTGACTGTCATTAAGGGAGACCGTAAGCTCAAGGAGAAGAGACCTACAGGATTGTAAAGGGTCCCTAAAAGACCACCTGGACCCCAGTTGGGAATCCCCCTATGGTGACACTGTGACCGTGACACTGTAGTGAAAATCCCATCAATTGAGGGCCCCCTGTAGGTGTAACAAACACTAATTATGCCCACAATATCCATACCCCCACCTATAGATTTGTTTCACAACCCACCCCATCCAAACAATTATCAGTTTGAATCAGAACTTATTTTTTAATCCTACTTTCATTTCTTCATTGTACTTCTATGTACACTTACATTTTTTTCACGATTTATTGAGTAAATTGTACACTTTGTAACATGGCAATTCTTTTTCTCAGTCTTATTCTTCAACTTCTTACGCTCAAACCTTATCAATGCACCCATTGATGATTGTGATGGCTGGATCAGTGGATTGGCTCAGCGGGTGTAGGGAAGAATTTGGCCCATTGCACCCATTCCCAGTGGGGCATTACAGTGGTGCGGGTAGCGTGCGTCGCGTCATGACATCATGTGGCCAGGCCCGTGGACCTGCTCCCACACTCAGGGGCTGCCCCACTGTTTGGTAGAGATGCCCGGTGCATGTGCTTTACAGATCCCCAGACCTCAGAGACTGCTGCAGGTTCGGTGAGGGGAGTGGCAGTGGCAGGGAGCAGTGAATTTTTAATTAATTATGGCGGGGTAAGTAACGCCCACCCCGGTCCCTTCGCACTCAGCGCCTGTAATTACACACCCTAGAAACTGTACAATTTGAAAGTATAGAAATGGAGGTGTGGCCACGTCCCTTTCTGATTTTGTACCGATTTCTGACCCTCAGATGTTGGAGGATATGTCATACAGTAGGTGCTAAATCTCAGGAGTGGATGTGGAATTCATCAACACATACAAGTTATCAACTCAGGAACGTTGTGTTTCAAACAACAACACCACACCTGATTTCATTGCCGTCATTGAGTATCAATGAAAACACATTCTAACATTATGGTGGAATCTATAACAAATTACAATCTTAGGTCTTTGGCACAGCATATTGTAAAATGAAATTTTTCAGCAATTTTGGAAATAAAGAAAGCCCAAGGGTTTCCCGGGCAACGCCGGGCGGGTCAGCTAGTTAGAAATAAAAATGACTGATCTAGAGAATGTCTTCCTGTTAAATAAGACAGACCAAGCTAGGTCTGTGTGGCAGACTGCCCAGAAAGAGTGGGTAGAGTATCTCCAAGAGGTGACGTGTCGGAGGTTGGGGTTTGGGGCACACAAGTGGTATGCAAACTCTGATCGTACTGGGAAATTTTTGGCCCATCTAATGAAGCAGGAGAGCCCCCCTAATATCATTTCTATGATTGAGTTGGAAAATGGTGAAGCGGTGACAAAGACCCCTGAGATCACAGAGCTTTTCTCTACACATTTGGAAGATGTGTATAGATCTAAACTTAATCGTAGCAATGAAGAAATTGACGAATACCTGGCTCGGATAGATCTTCCCAGTTTGCTCCCCATTTCAAGCGAGATCTTGGAGGCCTTGTCAGTAGAGGAAGTGAAGGAGGCGGTTAAATTCTTTCCAGGGGGTAAAGCCCCCGGCCTGGATGGTCTTCCCGGGGAAGTGTACCAGAAATTTATAAATAATCTAGGCCCGCGGTTGCTGAAAGTTTTCCAGCACATGGAGGCCGAGGAGAGTATTCCTCAGTCAATGACTGAGGCAGCCATAATAATGATTCCCAAAAGTGGAAAAAACCCCAACCGGGTAGACTCATACAGGCCTATTTCCTTAATAACGGCAGACGCCAAGATATATGCCAAAATTTTGGCAACCAGACTCCAGACTGTAATCCATCAAGTGGTTCACCCTGATCAAACTGGGTTCATGGTGGGGAAATCCACTATGATTAATCTTAGAAGGGCGTATACTTACCTTCAGGGTATAGAGATGGGGGGGTCGGACGCTTTGCTCGCATCTTTTGATGCGAACAAGGCGTTCGACTCGGTCGAATGGCCATTCTTGTGGAGGGTGTTGCGGGCATTTGGGTTTGGGGAAATGTTTATTAAATGGATTTCTTTGCTGTATCGGGACCCTAAAGCTAGAGTGACCATTAATCGGTTTACGTCCCCCCCCCTTCTCTCTCTCCAGAGGCACGCGCCAGGGGTGCCCTCTATCCCCCCTGCTGTTTGCAGTGGTGGTGGAGCCTCTGGCGTGTGTCCTGCGGGATGCCCTGGGGGGTGGGAATGGGGGAGGGGGGCCCTGCAGAAATCTTGTTTCGCTATATGCGGATGACCTCCTGGTCGGTCTTGCAGAGCCTGGAGACCTACCAGGGGTGATAAAACTGATTCAGGACTATGGGGGATTTTCTGGGCTCTCAATGAATTGGGGTAAATCTAATTATATGCGGTTAGGGGAAAAAGCAGGTATAAGCCCAGCGTTAGAAGTACAGTTAAAATCTGTGGAGAAATTTCGGTATTTGGGAATAGTGGTTGCAAGAAAATCAGTGGAATATATCCCCGATAATCTCATCCCGTTTATCAATGACCTCAAGTCGAAGTGTAGAAGCTGGGCAAGGCTCCAGATTTCACAAATTGGCCGGGTTAATCTGGTCAAGATGGCCATATTGCCCAAGTTCTTGTATATTGCCCAACACTCCCCCGTCTTTTTTAAGGATGAATTTTTTAGGAAGATAAAGAGTATTGTCTCCTCATTTATATGGAGGGACAAAGTCCCCAGAGTTAGAATGGAAATTCTGTGTCGGGATAGGGAAAGGGGTGGTCTGGCTCTCCCAGATTTTAAATTGTATTATATGGCTGCGCAGATGGTACAAATGTGTGCATGGGTTAAACCAGAGGAAGTCCCTGATGAATTACGCAGTCTGGTGGAGCGGGTGGATCCTGACTTTTCGCCTCTCCAAAGATTGTTTGTAAGAGGGCTTCGCCGGGATCTTCCTCCATTAATTAGCCAATCGGTTAAGGTATGGAGATGGACCAGTAAATTAACGAAAACGGAGGGTCTGGACCCGGACACCCCTATCCTATCCCTGCCAGGAATGAGGGTACTCAAAGAACAACTAGGTGGGACAGTCTGGAGGCTCTATGGAATCACGAATGTGGGCCAATGGTGCCAAGACGGGATGATAAAATCCTTTTCCCAGTTACAATCAGAGTTTAGTTTACCCAAGGAAGTATTTTTTAGATACCTGCAAATAAGAAGTGCGATGATGCAGGGGGGGAGACTTGAATCCTGGGTTGTGGAGGAGGCCCCTTGTAAAATCTTTATCAAACACCTTCCTAAAGGGAAGCGAATGTCCAAGATGTACCAGTACCTCCAGTCTTTTTCTCAATCAGAGGAAATGGGGGTCCTCCGGGTCAAATGGATTGAGGATATTCCTCAGCTGGATGAGATTGGGTGGAGGGTGGCTGTGGCAAGTCCCCGGCACTCCACCAATTTAATGCGGACACAACAGGTCCAATTTAATATTCTCCACAGGACCTATATCACCCCGGTTAAAATGAAAAAATACTCCGGGTCTGCATCAGATGGGTGTCCTAAATGTAGGGGTAGGCCGGCTACATTTGATCATCTACTCTGGAGCTGTAGGGATATTAGTAGGTTCTGGGGGGAGGTAAGGGAAACCCTTGCTCAACTAGGGGTTCCGAGAGCGGCATTAATTAAAATAAATATGGTTTTAGGGATTTGGAAGGAAGTCACAATGGGGAAATGAGGCAATTGGTTAGAAACCTAGTGGCCCTCGCTAAGGTGATAATAGCCAGACGATGGATGTCACCATTGGCTCCGCACCACGGAGAATGGGTCAATCTGGTAAATCAGACGAACGAACATGAAAAATACATACATGCCTCAAGAGGTACGCTTGTAAAGTATCAGGGAACGTGGGGCCCCTGGAATAGTTCAGGATTCTACAAAGCAAGTAACGTGGAGGGGGTGGACGGGTAGGGGGAGGGGGTGGACGGGTAGGGGGGGGGTGGGGGGGGGGAGGGGAGGAAAACTGAGGTGTTTTTTTTTTTTTTCGTAGTCTGGCTGGGCGGTTAGTTCAGCAGAGGGTAGATCAAGGGCACGGGGGGACCTCCAGATCAGTATTGACCTCTGAGGTACTGCCCCATTATACACAAATTGTATAGACAAGCACATTTACACATAGGGTGCACGGTTACATTAGTGGTACCGCAGCTAGGAAACGAGCCCTGAAGGATGTTAAACTATGTATAGCCAGTAGGCAATAAGACTCGCAGGATTAGTATGCAGGTCCAGCACAGGGACACAGTAAAGGGGGGTCTAGATTTATGTTAATGTAAAGGGTTAGAAATAGGATAAATTCCGGTAGATAGGGGGGGGGTTTCTAGATGGGGGGAGGGTGTCACATAAGTTAAAGCACTTGGTTATCAGACATGATCTCCCATAACTGATAGAGAGGAATCAGTATTGGGGATACACAAGACACCCTCTTTATCGAGAGCACATGAGGAAAGTTTTTTTTTTTTTCTCTCTTTCCCTCTTTCCCTCTCTTTCTCTCTCTCGTCCTCTCCCCCCTCTCCGGTACGCCTTCTGTCTTACAAAAGATGGCGTCTGCTTCTGGAGAGGTGGGATCACCAAAAGAGGGGGAGCCAGGGGGAGGGGGGAGAGAGAGGGGAAGGACGAGAGGAGAAAAAAGAAAAAATTTGCTTGTAATAGACGTGCCGGGCCGACTTACGGAAGGCAAGGAGTTAGAAAAGTGAGATTTAAGGGGAATAACACTCCAGGACACTCCAAGATAATTAAACGATGGGGCTAGTATGAGGCAGTAGGCCAAGGTAGGGGAATTGAAAGTGAAGGGGCCAGGAGGAGGGGAGTGAGGGGAAAGAGAATGGAAAAGGGAAAGGAGGATATCGGGGGAGCATGGGGAGGGACAGGGAATAGCGATCCGGCTAACAAGCCGGAAAGGGTAATTATGTTTTGTCGTAAAAGACTATGATGAAATTATTAGATGGCTGACGGTAAAGCTTTGTATGAATATATAATGATGTTAAGATGCTGTGACTTTTTGTGATTTTATGTGATTTTTTTTGTTTTTTTGTCCGGTGAATTGTCATGTATGTATTTGTTACGAAAAAAGTAAAATAAAAACGTTATAAAAAAAAAGCTTGCCAATTTTTACACCTATTTTGACAAATTAACTTGGCACTCAAAGGGTTAATACCGGTTTTCCTTGTTTCTACCGCTTTTACCTTTTCTTCTTTTTACTTAAAAAGTTAAAGCTAGAAAAACAAAGTGTAATGATTTCTATTTTCTATCAGTATGAGTTCTGTATTGTTATTGTGACTTCCACTTCAACCAAAGTATAAACATAATTTTAAATTATATTATTTTAATCAAATAAAATTATTACATTGTAGCATTCATTGGCTTTCCTTGGCAGTCTTTCCTCAGAAAAATATACTAGGTATTTTAATTTCTTAAACTGCTGGAGAATGCACATTTCAGCCAAGGCTGAGGAACTATTGCCTCCATTCCACTATCCACGGTTTCCCTGGTTATACGAGTTTAAAGGAATACACATTTTACCATTCTGGATTAGAAATAGTAATTCTCATATGGATTTCACTCATTCTGTGATAGTGCACACAAACATATATACTGTATGAATAGAGCTACACACAAGAGACAAGACACAGACTGTTATACTCTGGGCTTGCTCTAAATGTCTTACAACTTACTGTTTTAGAGAAGCACCTAGCACAGTCTCTCATTCCAGTTGCTGGGAACAAGGACTGCAGCATTGGCAACTGGAGGCACAACCTCTAAACATGCACATGCTCCATGGTTTGCACATATAAACACATGTGTTATGCTGTATGTAATATACATGTGCTGGTTACCCCAGGTATCAGCACTGCTGTTTGTATCACAACCGCCACTGTACTTGAGGCTTGGCTTTAGGCTTCTCTTCTCCCTCCACTATAAATCCGTCCCTAGACTAGGGATGGTCATCGACCATGGATGAATCATAACCCTCAATGGTTTATGGTCCATTTAAAATACTTTTGCCATTGAGGTGGTAGAGGCTAAGACAGTAGAACAATGTAAACATGCATGGGATAGACATAAGGATATCCTTACAAAGAAATAACAATCAAACAGGGTTTAAGGGTAACAATATGGTGAAAAAAGGGACAGACTAGATGGGCCAAATGGTTCTTATCTGCCGTCACATTCTATGTTTCTATGTTTCCATGATGGGGCTGAACCAGATGGATTACCATTTTTTTTCTTTTTCCGCAAGGTGCCCAGGCATGTACTGTACCATAACTTGTGATCTCGTCATCGATGGCAGCGCTGTGTGGTTGGTGCTGCAGAACAGGGAGCTTGTATGCTTATGAGCATAGAACATTCCAGCTTTATTTAAATTTATAATTACAGCTTTCATTTTATAATTTAGAGGAATCTGCGGTACTTGTGTAGTTTCACGGTGCCTGATATATCGGATGTGATATCGGCCGATATATCGGATGCAATATCGGACGATATATTGATGCGATCCGAAGAGATTTTTGACCTGTTCATAACCTCACTATCCACTGGAGTTGATTTTATATAGTGTGGCGAGCGCAGTAATCCGTGTCCCCTCGCGGGGCTCGCTATGCTCGCCACGCTTCGGGCTTGGTGGCTCGCTGCGCTCGCCACACTATATAGAATAAACTCCATGTGTAGTGGATAGTGGGGTTATGAACAGGTCAAAAATTGCTTCAGATCACATCGATATATCAACTGATATCGCATCCGTTATATCAGCCAATATAGCATCCGATATATCAGGTGCCATGAAACTACACAAGTACCAAATCTGCACTATGGGCCTTATTTTGGTTCACTCTTTCTGACAAAATCCTTCTTAGATGGACAAAACCATATGCACTGCAGGTGGGGCAGATGTAACTTGTGCAGAGAGAATTAGATTTGGGTGGGGTTTTACTTCAAAGTGAGATCTATATTGCAGTGTAAAAATAAAGCAGCCAGTATTTACCCTGCACAGAAACAAAATAACTCACCCAAATCTAATTCTCTCTGCACATTTTCCATATGCCCCCCTGCAGTGCACATGGTTTTGTCCATCTCAGAAGGATTTTGTCAGAAAGAGTGAACCAAAATAAGGCCCTATATTACATTTCCTTGTTTGTCAGGGAAGCCGGGATTCCTTAGAAGCTTAATTTTTTACAATTTTACTTCCTGTTAATGAACTGATTGAGTATAAGAATATATGTTCTAATCACATCACTTCCTTAAGAATCAAATGTCTCATTAGCAATTGCGGAGGATGTGAAAGTAGACTTATCTTTTCACATAATTACATTTTTACATTGACCCTACTATTTGGTGTGTATGTGAGCATGTAGGGTAATACCCCTTTTACACCAGCCCCGCAGACCCGGGTTTTGCCCTGCAGACCCGGGTTTTTGCACAGGAGTGCACAAAATTTGTGTCGGCAGGTGGTGTAAAAGGTCTGACCCATGCTCAGGGTTCAACAGGAGTTGAACCTGGATCAATGTGCAGTGTAAAAGTGTAATCCAAGTCAATGCGACAAAGACCCATTCACTGCAATGGAAAAGCTGGCGCTGAGAGATGTTCTTATCTCCCAGCATCAGGCCAGGACCTGCCCAAGGGACTTTACCCACCCAGCATTATGCCAAGCCAGGAAGCAGGTCCAAAAGGGTAGGCAAAACCATGTTCATTTTGAGGAAGGGGGGGGGGGGGGTTAAACACTGGCTGCTTTCTCCTTACACTGCAGTTTAGTTTTCAGTTTGAAAACACCCCACCTAAATTTAACTCTTTCTGCACATGTTACATCTGCCCCAGCTGCAGTGCACATGGTTTTGCCCATTTTGAGAACAAATGTGTCCTGAGATCAGGTCTGAATTAGGCCCTGAGTGCTCACAAATGTATTCATGTACAGTATTACAAACATATTCATACTGTAATCTGTTGCTTAGCAAAGCATATGTATGTGCTTAAGAAGTGATTAGCAAACAATGATGATATTCCTAAAAGTAACTTTTAATAATAATTAAAAAAAATACATAATAAAAAGACTTGAGTGAAACATAGTTCAGTTTATTAGAAATGAATCTCAAATTATCTGAAAATCGACTTTTAATTGGAATACCAACTTATTTATACTATTTATAGCTTGACCATGTCTGATAATGACTTGTAAAGTTCAGTGATCCTCCCAATACTGAGAACAGTCCCTAAATGAATGTTGTCTGACAAGGGAAGTAATTCATACACGGGTGGTCCTACAATCATTATACAGGGACACTGTAAAGTCAAGTCAGTGAGTTAAGTCTGTTTCCCATGGTAGAATAGGAAAGCTTTCGCTATGCAGATGTTTTTCTTCAGTGTAGCTTGACTATTATTTATTCACAATGGCCGGCCTGGTTAGGCAACAACAGGGGAGTGTGCTAACAAATCCAGTGCCCAACACACTTTGATGTTTACTGTACATACAGAACTGCCTTTGTCAATGTGATGGTACTGTTACACACAGGGGGTTATTCTGATCTGTTCGCAAGGACCGTACATTCGCATGGGGACCGATGTTGTGCGTATGCGCAGCCGCATTTCTGTGCATGTGCATACCCAGGGTGCGTGTGGCCACAGCAAACAGACTGTTCGCTGGGTGCATGCACCCAAGGCTTTGGCCAGGATGCGTGGGGCGGTGGCAGATAGTTCCCATGGAAATCACCCGCTGACGTGGGCGCCGGCTGCGGGCAGCTGACATCACCAGATGTCAGCTGTCAGCCCACCTCCTTCTGAATGCCCACGCACATCTCAGGTTACCTTGGAGTAACCTTAGATGTGCGTGTGCCTTCAACATCATTTAATGGTCGTGACCATCGAATGATGTGGGTGTTCCCCCACAGCCTGCGAATGGATGTTTATGTGAAACATCCATTCGCAGCCCATGCATACGAATGCGGCGTGTAAGGGGAGCGTGCATATCAGCATTCGCAGGGTGGCATCTAATGCGAATTTGGAGCCTTGCGAATCATCCAGAATAAGGTCCACAGTGTACTAGGAAAATAACTATTTAAAGGGCCAAATTTGATATTGCAATATATAGTGATCTAAAAAAATCGATGCAGGTTTATTGACAGCCTGATTAATAACCAGGCACTAGCACTATTATCTAGTAAATTAACAGCCACTACTAAGGCTCCAAAGGACTCATGATTTATAAAGCAGATGCATTTATGATAAAAAAAAAATTTCATGAAACCATAAAAACTGTTTTAGAAAATTCGAAAGGATTAACTTAATATAAGAGTATTCAGGGCTGAAATTGAGACGTCATTTTATTTATGATTTGGCTTCAAGATCCTCGTTGATATGGAAACTTTTGCCCCAGTAAAGAAAATAGTTGCCTTTGTAAGCCATGAAAGTTAAATGTGGAGAGCAATATTCACTACAGTGCTATTAGTGGTATTACTGATACCCATATGGCATATAACCAAAATAAACATTCATTTAGATACTGCAAATTCTTTACATAAATGTATTCTTGTCTCCGGGCTCTGCCAAACAAGATTAAGATATGTTATAGTAAGTGCAATTATTTGTAAGATAGTATTCTTTACCAGAAACTTAGATTCTTAAAATGTTTCTTTGTCAGGGATAATTTTTGAGGTTGAGCATCCTTTAATATAAAAAAAAAAATATAGCTGAAATGACTGAGTGAGAGTCGGCTACAAATTTCATCACAGATTATCACTCAACATAATTAAAATAATCATATAGGTCCAGCTGTGATCATGTACGTCCACCTGTTATTATATTTATCAGAATTATTATTATTGTTACTATTATTGTTATCCTTTGTCTTGATTGCGCAACAAAGATTATGCAGCACCTAACAGAGGGGGTTATTTTGGTTTACTCTTTCTGACAAATTCCTTTTTAGATGGACAAAACCATGTGCACTGCAGGTGGGGCAGATGTAACTTGTGCAGAGAGAATTAGATTTGGGTGGGATTTTACTTCAAAGTGAGATCTATATTGCAGTGTAAAAATAAAGCAGACAGTATTTTCCCTGCACAGAAACAAAATAACTTACCCAAATCGAATTCTCTCTGCACATTTTACATCTGCCCCCTGCAGTGCACATGGTTTTGTCCATCTAAGGAGGAATTTGTCAGAAAGAGTGAACCAAAATAACCCCCAAAGTGCTTAAAAAATGAGCAAAATGTGCAAATACAGAGGGTTAGGTGCTGTTTTATTAAGTAGACTAGTTCAAAGCCTGTCAAAATTGCATTTTTTAGCTAAAATCATAACAATCGGAACGATTTCAGGCCTGAACGCACAAGGGTTGTTTGATGCATTGTGTGTGTTTTTTTTTGGTGCACATAGTGAGGTGTTTAGGTATGATGCACAGTACCGCATGTCGAAAGGTAGATCCTGAGATTATATGTGTCGCACTCGCACATATGATCAGTTGTCATTGGGTGCAGATTGTGAGTGGGTATTTGCATATGTGATCGGTAGTTTGATAGAACCTGCATCATTTGACTGGCATTTTCCCGGACACTGTGACGCATACAATTGATTATGAGACGAGCGATAGTGGCAACTGGATCGTACAATGCATCGTTGGCACATTGTGTCTCAAAAATGCACCAAATCATGAGTCTAGGACTGCTGGGAAGTTCAAGGGCAATTGTGACACGATCAGGATTGCAAGCTGATCATTCTGATGTATGGCCAGCTTAACTCCCTATCTGCTCCTACCTCCAATCTCTGTCTTCACAGCTCCCTCTGTCCATATTCAGCAAGTTTGTAACAGATCATTTTTCTTTCTGTAAAGTTGTCATTTGGTCCATTGAGTGAGCTCTATTGGTCAATGGCGATACTTGTCCTCAGAGGTGAGGAGTATTTAGCCTTTTATATATACAGGTCGAGTATCCCGTATCCGAGTATCCGTTATCCGAATTATTCCGAAATACGGACATTCCAGAAAGTGAAAAAAAATTTTTTTTTTGCTAAAAACTCACTGGGGACATTTGTAACAGCATCACTGGGGACATGATATGTAACTGGCACTATATATGTGCAAGACAATGATTGCTTGGCATTCAAATTCAGTATCTGAGAGAGTACACAAATTTTGTTTCACGTTTTGAAACCTTGTTTTTTGAACAATTAAAATATATTTGTGTGTATTTTATGTGGTAATAAAATATATTTGTGTGTATATTATGTGTTTATACAGCATACATGCAAGATACTTCAAAATACATCATTGAAATATTAAAATATTCCGAAATACGGAATAATCCGTTATCCAAAATTCTCCTGGTCCCGAGCATTTTGGATACGGGATACTCAACCTGTATTGCTATTAGTCTAAGTAAGAGAGGGAAAAGCACATGAGGCAGAAGGTACCTGCTTATGAGCTGACTAAAGAGGAAGTAAACATAGAGTAGGGTGACAAAGATTAGGTAGACAGTGAGCATAGAACAGAGGGTTAGGAGTATATGCAAGGGCGTAACTACCATAGGAGCAAGGGGTGCAGCTGCTATGGGGCCCACGATTATCTAGGTACGCCTCTGAGTATATGGGTTTGGGTTTCATAAAGCAAAATTAGAAATAGTGATACTGAGCAGAATCTTTTCTGGTTTGCAGAGCACATCTTGTACTGTTTTGAACTGCTCATTCTCCAGAAATGTTGCACTCAAGAACAGTATATGCAAAGCAAGACCATGTGCATTCTACATCACACCTACACTTACAGCTAGAGAGAAGTGACTGGGATATAACAAAGCATACTCATGTAGGCAACGATCAGTGAGCGTGCTGACTATGCAGAGCTAAAGGCTTTTTCTAGGTGTGTGTGCATAGCTATGCATGACTGACACCATTCATTCTGTAGTTACCGTAAGGTGGCCTTACTTTGCCTTGTTGGCATGTGAATCCACCATTCCTTCCCCACCCTGCATCTCAGATCGTAAGAAGCCCCATACTGTACAGATGGAGCTGGCCTCATGCTTGCAGGGGCTGGTGATTCTATCACCAGCCCCCGCCAGCCGCCAGGCACCCAAAGCCACCGGAAGGGGGCACGCACACACAAGATGCTTGCGCGCCCCATTCCGACGGAACTCCCCGCTGCCGTCCGCCGCCTCCCTGGTCCCCATCACCGGTCCCGACCACCGCCCCAAACCACTCCTAACCCTGCCCGTCTCTCTGAAATGGAGATGGGCATGGTCACGACGCCCAGCCGCCAAGCGACTGGGACGCGCGTGCGTGTGAGACGCACGCGCTTCCCAGTCTGATGGAGTCCCTCTTGGCCAGCGCACACCAGCAGGGACATTCTGGTGAGCACCGGCAATAAAAGAGAGGGGCTCCACCTACAGTATATGAGTCTTATATAGTGTAATTTATGCATTAGTTTATGCAACCTGTAAGTAATGTACAGTATACATATTTTTTCACTGCAATCTGTATTTAATAAGCCCTGGATGGACATAACTAATTGTTAGATATAAAACTTATGTCAAACTGTATTTTGTCCCGTCTATCTTTTTCTTGTTAATGCCACTTATATCAGATATACTTTTGGTAAATCTAGCTTCCCAAAGCTGTACTCTATCACACAGTCTTTCCGTTATCTGGCTGGCACTTTTCTCTTACCTGTGGAAAATTATGTGACATACTGTATGTGGAGCGCCAATGTTCCTTTGTATGCTAATGGCAATGGATGTTACATAAACAGTCAAAAATACAGAACAACTCAGCACCAAGAGCCCAGGCTGATGACAGCCCCAGGGTGTAAGAGGAGACTTTATTAAATGTTATAACTAAAAGTGAATTCCCAGAGTCAGTTTGGAAATTTCCATACCACAGTCATCTAGGCTATAGACACAAATTGCTAATAATAAGAATAATATACCCAGATGAAATCTCTGTTCTTCAGGAGAAATATCAAGTATCCCAGTTACTCATTATTGAGTAATTTGCCCCCCAAGGTTTACATGCTATGATTTTATCATATTTATATCATATATACTGTATTTACGTACTGAACTAGAAAAATAGCCATGATTGGAAAGGGAGATACTGTACACAAAGGCAAGCGTCAATGAGGATTTGTGGGGAAGGGGATGACTGACATTAATTGCTATTGCAAGCGGCAGGTCTATGAAAAGGACCAGGGTAATACTGAGGTAAGTGTAATAGCATATCAGTTACATACAGCTGTGAGAATATGCCAATATAGCCACTAGATTTAAATCAGCAATCATTTAAAAATCAAAACTGGTTTTACCTATTATATTATTGCCGCTTTAACTCTAAATGCTAAGCTGCATAAATCTTGATGCTTTCTGCGACTTGAAGTCCATTATATTAATCCCCTTGTGTTATGATCACATTCAACATTCAGTTAGGTGTGAAAACGTAGATAGAAAAAGCTTCCTGCAAAACTATCCTAATTAGCAATATTTGTGCAAGATGTATACAGTCCTGTGTTAGGTGAACTTATATCAAAATGCACTTGCTACTACAAAAGTCATAAGATGTATACACATGGCGCAATGTACTTTCTATTCGATCACGATTCTATCCCGATTGAATTGGGATTAAATCGGGATCGAATTGCATTTGCACTGAGTACACCAGAAATGGCCAAACTATGGTCCTACAGCTGTTGTGAACCTACAGTCTCATCATGCCTTGCCACAGTATTGCTATTAGGGAATTACTGGTACAGGTTGAGTATCCCGTATCCAAAATGCTCGGGACCAGGAGAATTTTGGATAACGGATTATTCCGTATTTTGGAATATTTTAATATTTCAATGATGTATTTTGAAGTATCTTGCATGTATGCTGTATAAACACATAAAATAAACACAAATATATTTTATTACCACATAAAATACACATAAATATATTTTATTTGTTCAAAAAACAAGGTTTCAAAATATGAAACAAAATGTGTGTACTATCTCAGATATTGAATTTGAATGCCAATCAATCATTTTCTTGTACATATATAGTGCCAGTTACAGATCATGTCCCCAGTGATGCTGTTACAGATGTCCCCAGTGAGTTTTTAGCTAAACAATTTTTTTTTTTCCACTTTCTGGAATGTATGGTTTTCGGAATAATTCGGATAACGGATATTCGGATACGGGATACTCAACCTGTATATTAATTTAATACATAAGTGTCTATGTGAGAAACATGTCTATTACATTGATATAGACTAATCACAAGATGCGTAGTCAGTAAGCCACCGAATTTTAACACACTTTATTCTTTCTTTGTATGCACCACACTGTTATGTTGTCTTATGTGTGTGTTTTATATATTTCACCAGTTTTTAACCATACTAATAAAGGTTACATTTTTTTGTATCTGTCAGAGACCGTATAGGTGCACCACACAATTGACAATCTTTCTCTTCTTTTGACAAAAATAATTAAATTTCTTGTCTAGTGGTGACACACCTCCCACCAGTTAAATTGTTATCACAATTTCCAAAACAAACATTTTTTGGGGGGGTCCGTTTCTTTTCCTCAAGTATGATTAGGGTCCTGTGGGAGTAACAATGTCCTTGCCTCTATTAGGGAATGCTAAAACTATGACAAGGCATGCTGGGATGTGTAGTTTCACAACAGCTGGAGGGCCACACTTTGGCCATGCCTGGTGTACACATTTCATTTTTTCTTTTTTGCCTGCACTGTCTTTCTATTGGATTTCAATGCTGTACAACGAGATCGAATCAAAATAAATCGAATGCGCTAGATTTCGATTCGAAATAGAAATATAGACAAAATCGAACCTTGTGTAAGCCGTAATAGACAAGTTTGTTTATATTTGTTCTACTCGAGGAAAAAACAATGAGATATTCAGTGGGAACTCCAGGCTGCATGACAACTTTCTAAGCAGGAGCCAATGGCTTATCGACTGAGCCACCCCCTAATACAGCAGCTATAGCCTTCCTTTTTGTGTGTGTGATTTGTCACTAGACAACTGTTGTGATTGCAAGAAAGGGAAATGTGTGGTGCGCAATTAACATAAGAGGTCATGGGGTAGTCACTCCCCTAAAAGTGCATACAAAGAGGTGGGTATACAAATATTTTCTAACGTGGTACATGTTGCTGAATAAACTGATTCAAAAGTCTACCCACTTGGAACAAAATCTTGGCTTTTTAATCGGTCTATTCAGCAACAAAAATATGCAATTTATGTGATATATTCACCTTTCTCATTTTATACTGTGCTTTTCATAATTATTATTAATATTTGATAAATGTTTATATTATCCTTATTTAAAGTTATTAAAGTATAATTTATTATTGATAACCGTCTTGTGTGATATTATTCAGCCAGCGCTGGCATACCCACCTTACTGTTGTGATTGCTCTTACCTCTGACCCCTGTTTACTACAAATCTTCCATCACAGAGACTCTTTACACTTCTACTTTATGTTGTGGGAAGAATGGAAAATATCATTCAGAACTACGGTATGTAAAGTTCCTCTAAGACCACAACCAATAGAGAATGCCAGGTCTGAGATTTTGTGTTCTCAGAAAAGATTCTGCTTTGAAGGAAGTCTGGATATGATGATACAGCCCTGTGGAGAGAGATAAAGTACCAACTAATCAGCTTTTATCCTTCGTTTTGCATGCACAGACTGTAAAATTACAGAAGCTGATTGGTTAGTACCAGTTCTCTCTCCAAGGTTACTTACCACTATCAGATTCAATACATAGAATCTTAATAGTTGACTTTGTTTCTGAGCAAAATGTGTAATAGATCGCACAGGGCAGAACGTCTCCAAAACAATGTTTAATTTTTATATTGGGGCATGCAGATCTGTGGTAAGAGTTATGTAAGTGAGCTCAAGAAAGTGTTTGAACAGTGATGTAAAACCACATTTAATGACTGAAGGAGACAGGAGCTAGGTAGACAGGCTGAGTTTGAAGTACATTGTATTTGGCTTCTATGCAGCACAGTGGCCTGGCACAAAATCAAACAGTCCTTTCTAGCATGCACTGGGACCACACTGCTTGATCGAAGCAGCCACAAAAACCACAGGAAAAATGGAACGGTGTCCAAACATAACAAAAAGGCAACCAAACTGGTAACCGGACAATGCCAGATGCACCGCCTTGGAGGATAGACAATGTTTCAGAAGACTGGAGCATCAACAGCTGCCAAGACTTAATCCCTCATAAACTAAACAAATATATTTTGATTAATTGTGAACAATAATAAGCTAGATCAAAACTTTAGTGATGCTTTTATATTTCAGCTTATATATATTAAACATCAAAGAAAATGGAACACTGATACAGGCACGTTTTCAAGGCTTGACATTGGTTTTATTGTGTAAATTCCATTTAATATGATATAAAATGCATTTCCTTTGGTTGTGTTATGCAAACATGACATCGAGGATCTGTGTTATACTATTTCCCTTCACTCACTTTACTGACATTGTTTTCCCTTGTTAAATCATGTGCAGGCAGTCATTTTGTCTATTCGCTTTTACTACATTCCAAAGAAACCTTAGTTCTTCAGAAGGTGTTTCTTATGGGGGAACTGGCTTATGACATTCTCTACCTGCCAATTCTTTCTGCCTGGAACTGGGAAGTTCAGCACAGACACACAAGGAGATCTGTGGTCATTTTCTATTGAGCATGGTATGGTGAAGACTCCAAAAAGCTGGACTGTTCTCAGCTACCCTAAAACGCAACATTAAGGAAGGGCATCAGAAACGCACTGATCGGCATGACTGTGTTCCATTAACAAAAATTTGTGCCACTTAAACCAGGAGATTTGGGAGATAAACTAAGAACAAATGAGAATGATAGCACTCTCTAGTGCTATCTCTCAGCAAATATACTGTATATCCAAACTACCAGGGCGGTAACTAGGGTGGTGCACAGTGTGCCACCACATACAGTGCCGCAGGGTAGGGGCGCTGTTGGCAGCAATTCTTTGTTTTAATTGCTATCACTTGTAGCTCCTATGTGAGGGTATGTGATACACTAATTGGGGTCCATGTGCCGAGGTGTTGACAGTGACATAAACAAATTCAGAACTCATGTCGATCTATTGCTTGTGTCTACCTTTTGTCAATGTTAAACTATTGACTGCCGAACTTTTGGTACTGACTTATAGCTAGACATTGTCTGTGAGCTATAATTAACATGCTAAGTAATGCTGGCCATAATAGATGCAGTGGTTCTCCATGATAATATGTGAGAAGTGTCTGGGCATGCACCCCAGCTGCTCTGTTGGTAATGGTTGGTGGTGACAAAAGTTTTAAGAAGAAAATCTGATCAAAAAATTCTATTAGAATACTGTGGAAGAAAACAGAGCAGGTCCGGAAAACAAGGCTGGAAAGAGTGCGCAAAGTGTTTACAATAGAGCGGCCTAGGAGATAGAAATGACAGCTGGGATGGGGGTAGGGGAATCTGATGGGAGAGACAAATAAAGAAAAATTCTGGAGGGGGTTAGGTAAGGTGAGAAAAGAGGAAGCTACGTATTAGAGTGCTTGGGCGAGAAATATAATTGCTATAGGCATTTTGTGTTAAGGAAAAAGATACTGCTCTGGGAAAGATGTAACATACTGTATGGACCTAACAGAGAACATAAAACTTTCTCACTGCTCATATACATGAACAATAGTGTGTGCACTAGAGTGTTATGAGAACTGTACGGCTGGCTGCATGACCTGTTCTGTCTAGTGACATAGTACAGGCAGGGGAGACAGAACTGGGCAGTGTATATAAACCAGTCTCAGGGCTCTTACCGCTCTGTGAATATTATTGTGTGCGCTAAATGATGTGAGAACTCTGCTGCTGTGTGATCTGTCCTGTCTACTGACACAGTGCAGGTGAGAGAGAGGAATGGGCAGAACACAAGCCACAAGTCTTACTGCTAAAAACACTACTGTATATGACGTGTCCTTCCTGCTGATACAATGCAGGTGGTGCTGGCGGATCTGGGTAGAGATGATAATTACCCAGCAGAGAAATGCCTGAATGTGTGGGTATGTGGTCGGAAAGACAAACTATGTATACAGACATTAAAAGGGACTGATAGCTTTACCAGAGCTATATTGCAAAGTTTTGCTGCTGATGCCAAGTGTTTTAGTTTATGTTATGTTATATCTTTTGGGACACTTTTTCCAGAAAGCGATTACTTTGGTTGGCTAGTTATTGAATACTAGACTTGTGCACCTTCTTTTATCCATCTAGGTAATGGTAGGTGTTGCGGCCAAGGAGTGCTGTAATGACAATGGAGAGTGGAGTGCCACGGACAAAGGCCCTTATTCACATTGGCGCGTACTGTTAATGGTGATTAAATATGACCAGAGAGACAATAAGTGAAAAGCGCAGGTTACGTAATAAGTCCGCAACCTGCGTACCCTTTATACCTTACTACGTGCGAACAAAACGTAGCGCAGCGTAGCGTACCTTTTATAGCATTTTGTACACCAAGAACCATACCTTAATAAGAGATTCCTTCGCAGTACTTTGTCTCTAATCTGCGAATATACCTTAAAGGACAGTGTCCGTAATATACCTTATCGCTATTATGCGAATAAACAGACACGACCACTGTATAGAAATAAGGAGATAAGAACTCCGTAAAAAGGTTGTATTTAAGTCCCTAATGGACAAAAGGGGGGTTACAGAAATAAGAATAAACAGGTAGAACAAGTGATACAATATACTAACAATGAATACTAAACAGGCTCTGCTAGGGGGAAAGAATACAGATACAAGACACAATCAGCCAACAATACAATAAGAATAAATACCGTTAATGCAACCGTTACCCGTCTCATCAAATATGCAAAGCGCAGTCCGGTCAGAGCTCACTATCGTTCAGGGATGAACTATAGTCCGGTAGAAAGTCAGGGAAAGGTAGATGTGCCGAAGTGACCGTGGCTGCTCTGGGTCGCCTATCTTATAGGGTCAGAAAGGGGAGGTCAAAGGCCGTTCTCATTGGTCAGAGATCGTATGTCAGGTCAGCTGTGATTGGGGGGTAAGATGATACACCTGGTTTGGCTAGGTCCAGGGGAGTGAACTTTAAGAGTCCTTTGTTTGATGGTTTCGGCGTCAGCAGTGATAAGAACCGGTTTCATCTAGATTCCTTTGTTACATACTTTCAACAGAAACTGTCCCTGGAATATGGATTATGTCCATAACTATCGAGCCGTGTATATTGCGAAATATTCGCAATGACCGGAATACTTCGCACAATGAACGGAACGGAACGGTACTAAACATGATACAGTCAGATGTATGCAGGGCTAACTAAGCTAAGTGTGGCGTTCTAAACCTTTAACTATATTTTATTTAGTGTCAGTATGTTATTATGAATTTATGTGTGATAGTATGGCTACTCTTCTGGTCCACTTTGTCACACATACTCGGGTATGGAAACTTTATTTGCGCAACTCTGCGAACCAATATGGCGGCCATACTATCCTAAAATGGCGTGTGTGCAACTAGACTTCCACAGTACGCATGCGAATTCGCACGTTTCACCCTGCTACCCCCATTGCGCATGTGCAGCTAGCGCACTGCGCATGTGCAATGTAATTAAAAAATACTCGCAAGCAAACTTTCGTGCGAACGAGTGCATCGGTAGTAGGCGTGCAGTGGGCGTTAGCATGGGCGCGACCATTATAATGAGCAAAAGTGGGCGTACACATGGGCGTACACATGGGCGTTCACTATGAGTGGTGGGAGTGCTTTCGCATGAGTGCAAGAGGGATTGTTCCCCTCCAACGCAAAACTTTTCGCCAGCTCAAAGCAGGTTTTTAGTTTCGCACACCTTGCTCCTTGTAATGTGCTCATTCGTACGGAGCAAACCCACGCACGAAATGGCTAAATCAATGGGTAAATCAATGGCACCTGCACACTATTGACACCAATACATGGTTGATTTCATGAGACAATTACCTCAGCACAACTTCTGATTGCATACCACCAGCAATCAAGTGTTAGCAGATACAAACTTCTTCTGTTGCTAAAGTTATTTTGACCAAACCAATGCGCTTAAACCAAACAAATCCCACCCTTATAAATTTGCCTTATGTAACATACCACCACTATTGTCATTTCTACTCTGCTATATTTAGCATGTTGCCCCTGTCAACATTAGTCGACATGTGTCACCTCACATGCAACATAGATATCAGATACTTCCTTTACAACACAACACATGTGCATACTAGTATTTGGTTTGCTAACATTTGGGAGTAGAGCATGTTCGTTAGCAGCTTGAGGTGAGTGTGCGTGCGCAAATGTGTGGGTGCGTGCGACCAGTTACACGTACGCGCAATGATAGACCACCCCCCTTCTTAGTATGGTTGCGTGCGAATGATTTCGCAAGCACTGTAGGCGAGCCTTCGCCCGATGTGTGCGTGTGGTTTTTTCCGTAAGAGTGCTTGCGAATGTGCATGCGAGCGCATGAACCTGAATGAGGGCCAAAGTACAATCAGTACAGCAAAAAATACCAATAATAGCAATCTGGGGGCCAGATTCTCTAAGCTTCAAAAGTGATAAAGTGGAAAGTGATAAACAGCCAGCCAATCAGCTCCTGCCTGACAATTTTCAAACACAGTCTGTGACATGGCAGGCAGGAGATGATTGGCTGGCTGTTTATCAATCTCCATTTTATCACTTTTAAAGCTTAGAGAATCTAGCCCTAAAGCAGCCCATACACGCTGCGATGCGGGCTGTGCGTTCTGTGCTTTGAGGTGCGCGCTCCCACGGCACCTCATCGCACAGTACAAAAAGTATGTGCTTGCACATACTTTTTATACTTTGTTTTCATCACATTGCATGCACAACGCATGCACAGGCAATGCAATGCAATGTGATCCGTGCTTGTTAAGCACGGAACGCACGCCCGTATCGGGGCGTGTATGGGCAGCATAAGTCTGATAAAGACTAGAACTAGAACTAGAACTAGACCTGTTGTAGACTACCTGCTATTGCTCACTTATAGAAGTAGTGGCAAACACAATTATTTGTGAGATGTGTTCTCATTTTTATATGATATTTACGCTTATTCCTATGGGCAAAAATAGAAGATGACAAAAGAAATATAGGTCTATGATTGTATGCTAGAAATGTATCTATTATAAAGTATAAAGTAGGAGATAGGCCCAATAGGGCAGATGTATTAAGCCTGGCAAAGTGATAACGTGGCGATAAAGTGGAAGGTGATAACACACCAGCCAATCAACTGTTTGAAAAATTACAGTTAGGAGTTGATTGGCTGGTGTGTTATTACCTACCACGTTATCACTTTACCAGGCATAATACATCTGCCTTATTGGAACTTAGGGCCTGATTCAGAGCATACTTCGGAACTACTGGTGCTAGGCTGCAGGGGGGCACCCAGCACCATGCAAGGCCGTCCGGCCAGGGCAGCCGAGAGGAATGCCGGGCCCCGGTAAAAATTTGGGGGTGTGGCCTAAGTGTGTGTTGTGGGAGCCTCCCACACTTAGGCCACGCCCCCCAAAATGTTTAGAGGAGGGTGAAAGAAAACTCTAAAAACTGTAATCTCAGAAGCAGCACACACCTACAGCATGTGCTGTGCTGACTGCAGGCTCAGCATGACCTCTCACGCTGTCAGTGAGACACTCATGCTGAGCCTGCTGTCAGCACAGCACATGCTGTAGAAGTGTGTGCTACTGTTGCTACCCGGGAGGGATGGAGGGGGAAGGGAGGGGTCAGACCAGGGCCCCTGCGGGGCCCCTTCAGCAAGTGTGGGCCCGGGTAATTAGTACCCGCTCCCCCCCTCTCTCGGCTCCCCTGCGTCCGGCTCGTTGGGTCCTGTGATGTCTTGTGATCGCAGTTTCACATGTGCAGAAGTGTGTTAAATGACGAGCGGTTTCTCTACTTCTACGACAGGGCCTGAATTAGGACCTTGGAGTGAACCAAAGCCACAGCTGCTGCATCATAGCACTTCTTATACAGAATTAGATTGTTTTGCACACAAATGCAGAAGGGTATATCAAACCAATCAATGCAGTTGAGTGAAGCAATTTATTTGCACAGACACACTTTTGACTGAAAATTACACAAAAAAGACACTTAACCGAGGCTGAATAACATGGGACCTAGATAGTCGAGAAGGGCTATTAGGCATGACCTCTGGTCAACAGTGTATAAGGACACATCTGTATAATATGTTGTACATTTTTATTTTACTGAACTATTGTACAGCACATACTGACATACTGTAGGGGGGAATTTACTAAGGTGGGAGTTTTATTTCACATGGAATGTTGCCATTCCATTGTTGTCCATTATGGAGAGAAGCACATCATTTAGCTGTTTGGTGAATGAGTCAAGATAACGGATGCCTCTACAAGGGCTTCTGTCTCAGGCTTCCAGAATGCTGACAAGATTAATTAGGAGACAGTGTACTATGAAATAAAAGTTAATTAGCTATCAATTCTATGTGCTAATAGGGCCACCAAAAATACAGTTTTAACATAAATTCTGCATGAATTTGCATTACAATCATGACAGTCTGGGTTATTTACAAGGTGTAAATGCATATTTTATGTAGTCTTTGATAGAGATCTGGACCTCTCAAATGTAATAGACTAGTTAATTAGAAGCAGAATACACAGCTATCCAGAGCAGCACATCTGCTCGCTCATCGGTTCTATGTGCCTAGATTTGTGTCAATGAGCTGGTGCTAAGGAGAATGTAGCCAGGAGTGTGTACCTAAGTAGAGCATATACCCTAGGTACAGCATATACACATTTGGCAAATACAGTATATGTATTAGCACAATAGCAAATAAGCTGCATGCGCATATATTTTGTAGTTAGGGCCTGATTCTGAGGGGGTTATTCTGGTTCACTCCTTCAGGCAAATTCCTTCTCAAATGGACAAACCCATGTGCACTGCAGGTGGGGTAGATGTAACTTGTGCAGATAGAGTTATATTTGGGTGGGGTTTTCTTCAAAGTGAGATCTATATTGCAGTGTAAAAATAAAGTAGTCCGTATTTTACTCAGCCCAATCTAATTCTCTCTGCACATTTGACATCTGCCCCCCTGCAGTGCACATGGTTTTGTCCATTTGAGAAGGAATTTTCCAGAAGGAGTGAACCAGAATAACCCCCTGAGTCAGGTAAGTCCCAAAGCAGACACATCCCACAACAGACTATATATGCGCTGAAGAAAGCAATGACAGACTGCGCATAGATAACACTATAGTATATACAAATTGATGGAGGCTATGAGAGGAGTAAGCTCACTGCTTGCATGGACAGTTGTCTTTGCCCTTGAAATGTGTGTCTGGGTGGTTACCGTAATTGTTATATGGTAATGTAGCCCAACTTCCTTACTTGTTGGGCACGTGCAGGTGGAGATGTTGCGCTGGATCTCTTGCACCCAACATGGGATGTGTGTAAGTATACACACACACACACACACACAAATTATGCAGCTGTAGGCAGAAATAGAGTAGGCGTTGTGACTAATCGCATGTAATCAACCACGTACTCACAAAGAAGGCCAGAGACTGGCATTAGTGTGGAGATGTGCCCCAGTGCTGGAACGGCTTTTCTGCTCCCAGCACTGGAGCAGCAGCAGCGACAGGGGGGAGGGGGAGCTGTGTAGACACAGCTCTAAACAGTGCAGGGATCAGCTGTTTGATCCCCGCGCTGACCAGGCTGCAGTGATGGGTATCCAAGGCCGGAATCATGTTTTGGTTCCCTGGTGCCAGACTGCAAGAGGTGGCGGGCAGCGACGTGGATGGGGCGGAAATTCAAACTTGGCTAACAAAAGAAATGCTGCGAGATGGGGCATCAGATCAAACTTGGCTGCCAATAAGAAGTGCTGCCAGCGGCGATTTGAAATTCCCAAATCGGCGGGCAATCAGAAACGGCAGTGAAAAGCCAATTGGTGCTTGCTGCGATGTACTCAGCCCCAGCCCCAGTGTCTGAACCTCAGATGCTGCTGGGGAGTGTGATGGCAAAGTGGAAGTGCCGAAGAGATCATGAAGATAAAGAGAAGACAGCGGCGGAGGAAGAAGCAGCCCCAGAAGACGGCGGACATAGGAAGTGCTCCGGCAGCGGTGGAAGAGTCCAGAAGATACCTTGCTCATCAAAGTACATGCCTAGGTGCGCACGTGCCGATAGGTGTTAAATCCGGCTCTGAGGCCAATAGTGCTGAGGATGACCTCTACATAAGCCCAAAGACACATCGCGGGACAGAGGGTGCATCGGTCTGCACTCGGGAAGGGCAGTACTCACCTCCTCTCCTTCCCCCTAGATCCTCATGTCCGGGTGCAGGTGATTACCAGGACCCTGTTTCATCATGGCCTGAAGGTGAGAGGGTGTGGTGCCAGGAAAGTGGTTCAACTATACCTGCATGACAGCAGGCACCACACCCCACCGTCCCCCTCACATTAGTATAGGCTAGTAATATGCCTGCCACATGCCTCCACAATTACAGCCACTTTGTATCTAACCCAGAGCCAAAACCATAGGGGCCCATTTATTAACAAGTTTTAGTGATTTAAAACTTGTTGAATAATATAAATACTGCTACAGTCAATCAGCTCTCTTATAATTGGGAGCTGATTGGCTGCAGCACAATTTATCATATGCAGTAACTTTTAAATAGCTAAAACATGATGATAAATTCTTGCCTACCCTCCTGGAAAAGCAGAGAGGCTGACAAAAATTGGGTGGAGCTAGTGGCCCCTCGTAAGGAGGACAAGTATCCCGCTTTCCATTGCCAGCTCTTTGGACACCCCAACACTCTTCTCGGCGACCCATAGCAGAGTACAAGTGGGTGGACAAAGAGGGACCCGTTGACGAAATTTACCCCTAATCATGCCATTGTAGCACTGCCCTCCGCTATACAGTGTCTGCGTATTTGGCACTGTATAGCAGAATTCAGAGTACCAATGATACAATTGTAATGCCATGCCCCCAGACAGTTCACCTTCCTACCAGCCACGCCCCCTATTTGCCTACCATGCTGCCCGCTCCCCCCCCCCCCCCCCCCTTCCCCCCTTTAATGAGATTGAGGATCTCTTTACACTCTGGCTATACAAGATCTGTCAATAGTTTCATTTGACCATAATGTTCACCCTAATAGAAGGGTAAATGCAGATTTTATGATTTGCACAAACATATGTTGCATGGGTATCTTTATTTTAATATCATGTCCAATGAATCTGCAATTTATACAATCCACAGCTGACCTGGACTGACCTGGACTGAAATTATACTTACTTCAACCAAAGTATAGTAGAGAAGATGCAGTTATAGCATAAGTTTCCTTTTAAAATGCTACAGCACCCTCTTGTGTAATTTATAGCATAAGAACAAGTTTAATATGAAATCGGAAATTTAAAAAAAAAGTATAGTAAACTGTAAACATATACCTAATAAATATGCAGGACTTTATTTACTTATTCCCAAAAAGTTGTATATAATATTAACCCTTTGAGTGCCAAGTGAATTTGTCAAAAGAGAAGTAAAAATTGCCAAGCAAACATTTGTATTCATCATAATGATCTGTAATGTTTACCTTTTATAGGAAATATACAGTAATCTTTTTTTACACACATTTTTTTTTTAATTGATATAACAAATGTCAGCGAAGCTGGAATTGTTAGTGGATAGATTGAAAATCTCTCACAAAAATTATCAACACCTACAGCAACTCCTGCTCCAATGCTTCTAGTACAGAGTAGTCCTCTCCCACTGCTCCATGGGACTCAAACTGCACTCCTGGATACTGTCTCCTGCTGCATTCCTGACTGCCTAGGCATGCATGCAGACCTTAGTTTTGTTAGTGACCCTTTTAATGGAGACATCCAGGGACTTTCTTGACTTAAGCCCTGTTCCAGGCTTCACTAGCAAGCAGAATTTAATCTGAGGCTAAGGGGGATACTCAGTTAGCGAGGTAATTCACCCCAACTAGTTTATCCTCTGAGGGCTATTCATTTATCCCCCAGAGGTGACAGTGTCATTTATTTATTTATTACCGGTTATTTATATAGCGCACTCATATTCCACATCATTTTACAGAGAATATTTTAATATTCAGTATATTCCCTACAATATGTACATGCACACACACAGGCATTCTAGGGTTAATTTGTGGGCAACCAATTAACCTACCAGTATATTTTTGGATTGTGGGAGGAAACCGGAGTACCACGAGGAAACCCATTCAAGCACAGGGAGCATATACAAAATCAACACAGCTAGGGTCATAGTGGTAATCGAACCCATGACCTCACTGCTGTGAGGCAGTAATGCTAACCATTACTCCATCCGAGCTGCTCCAAAAGTATCATGGATTTTCATTCACCTGCCCGGAGCAGGAGAAAAATTATATGTGATAATGGACTTGTTTTCACATATATTAGCTTTAAAGCACATGGATCCAGAAACTTGTAATGATATAATCATGACTTCCCCAATAGAAAATAGCAATCCACTTCAATGCATGACTACTATAGTGTTTTATTGTGTACATCCACACAAGCACTTACGTTGACTTTGATGTTTCCAACAGTGATTTATTTTAACATCCTTTCTATTGCTTTCATAATAGAATACTACAATGTTTGTAGTGTTATAAATAACTAATAATGACACATTTATTATGTAAAAGGAAATTAGGACAAGACACAATGTAAGTACTAATTAAATCCAAATCAGGGCACACATCTGTCTCCCTCTACTTTAAAAGATGAAATGCACATCTGCTGTATTGCTGTGTACTAAGTATATACAGTATATGACTGTAATAATGCTAATAGATAGCAGCAACACCGCTACAGTATTAGCCTGTGGGTTAAAGACACATTCGGAAGCAGTTGCTTATTGTCATCATCATCATCTTCAGTTTTTATTATGTACCAGGTGTTCAGCACCCACATGTTATCCAAATGTGTCTTTTTTGTGGTTAACATGGGGTGCATTGTATACTAACACACCCTTGCTTTGGCAATTTTTACACCACTGCTTCAGCATTATTTCACCTCCCTATGCAGAAGGTGTAAGTGCAAAATGAGGCTTGGGCAAAATGGGACACAATGCATAAGATTTTTTTGGTGCACATACACAAATGCAAACACGCAATTTGAAAAGAAAAAAAAGACACAAATTGCATTTGCAAACAACATCACAATACATGAATTACGTTCTGAGCAGAGCTCATTGCCATTTTTCAGAAGAATCAATTTCTCACATTATCATCAATGGTCATTTAACATATATGACTAACATGACATTAATGCCCAGAGTTTTTATGCTGACTGGGAGAGAGTTGGGGGCACAGTGCGCTGGACTTCCAGTATTAGGGACCCACCAGATGAGGTCACCTAGTCATTGGTTGGCGGGCCCATATACTTTGGCCAAAAATGATGCTAAGAGCCTACATTATGTTTATTGTTAGATTACAGAGTTTATTACAATTATTCTCATTACCAGTGATTAGTACTATAGACTGAGAACTGCAATTTGTTTCCTTTGGTCTGGTTAAAAGTGAGGGCAAACAGTCTATGATGGATGTTAGAACTGGCTCAGAGACTAGGTGCAGATATAGACAGCTGATGGATAGAGTGCTCCACTCACCATAGTAAAATAGAATTGAGAAGTAGAATGAACCAACATGTTCTTACTAGAAGAGTGCACAGCACGGAACAGAAGCTGGTACTTGCCGACTGAATTGCACTCAGTGGATTGGATTCTGATATTTATAGACTGAAGTGTATGGCATGGAATAGAATACTGGAAATTGCAGACTGAGGTGTATGGCATTGAAAAGAATACCGGTACTTGCAGGCTGAAGTGTATGGCATGGAATATAATACTGGTACTTGCAGACTGAAGTGTATGGCATGGAATAGAATACTGGTACTTGCAGACTGAGGTGTATGGCATGGAATAGAATACTGGTACGTACATACTGAGGTGTATGGCATGGAATAGAATACTGGTACGTGCATACTGAGGTGTATGGCATGGAATAGAATACTGGTACAGTACGTGCATACTAAGGTGTATGGCATGGAATAGAATACTGGTACAGTACTTGCAGACTGAGGTGTATGGCATGGAATAGAATACTGGTACGTGCATACTGAGGTGTATGACATGGAATAGAATACTGGTACGTGCATACTGAGGTGTATGGCATGGAATAGAATACTGGTACGTGCAGACTGAGGTGTATGGCATGGAATAGAATACTGGTACAGTACGTGCATACTGAGGTGTATGGCATGGAATAGAATACTGGTACAGTACTTGCAGACTGAGGTGTATGGCATGGAATAGAATACTGGTACGTGCATACTGAGGTGTATGGCATGGAATAGAATACTGGTACAGTACTTGCAGACTGAGGTGTATGGCATGGAATAGAATACTGGTACATGCATACTGAAGTGTATGGCATGGAATAGAATACTGGTACTTGCAGACTGAGGTGTATGGAATGGAATAGAATACTGGTACTTGCAGACTGAATTGTATGGCATGGAATAGAATACTGGTACTTGCAGACTGAGGTGTATGGAATGGAATAGAATACTGGTACTTGCAGACTGAGGTGTATGGCATGGAATAGAATACTGGTACATGCATACTGAAGTGTATGGCATGGAATAGAATACTGGTACTTGCAGACTGAGGTGTATGGAATGGAATAGAATACTGGTACTTGCAGACTGAATTGTATGGCATGGAATAGAATACTGGTACTTGCAGACTGAGGTGTATGGCATGGAATAGAATACTGGTACTTGCAGACTGAGGTGTATGGAATGGAATAGAATACTGGTACTTGCAGACTGAAGTGTATGGCATGGAATAGAATACTGGTACTTGCAGACTGAGGTGTATGGAATGGAATAGAATACTGGTACTTGCAGACTGAATTGTATGGCATGGAATAGAATACCGGTATTTGCAGACTGAGATGCACTGTGTAGAATGGCCACTAGTCCTTGCAGAGTGAAATGCTCTGCGTAGAATAAATACTGGTACTGACAGTCTGAAATGGTCAATTTACCAAGTAAAGCAAGGCACCTTGAAAGAGGCATAGGGAGCAAAGCCAGTCATGCAAGAGGACGTGGTACAGTAATTGGGGTACTATGTTCTCAAACCTACAATTTGACAACAAAAAATATAAAACATTTGTTGACCTTTTCATGTGTCAACCATTTTTGTGTTGTCAGTTTCATTATGTCGCTAATTTTCACATGTCGACATTGTGCATGTTGACCATTTGGTGTTGACCTAGACACTTTACTCTGTAAAATAGAGCCTAGTACTTGCTGGAACTAGCCGACAGGAACATACAGTAGCTAAGATCTGTAACCCACCAAAGAATAGCTGTCAGGAGCAGAAAACAGCAGTGACGTTGTTTTGCTTATGTTCTGCTAACCAGAACACAATGATAGCCTCCTTGGGTCAGCTGATCCTAGAATGGTCTCTTGTAGGTGATCAAAGTCAGCTAATAGGAATCAATTCAAGGTTTTTTATGCTTCACTGATATGAGAGATCATTCTAGACATATGATAACCACCATATGTTACAAGACTAGAATAGCTAGAATACTGTACTTCAATAACACCACGAATGTGCATCAATTTTTTTTTAATTTTATGTTTTTCTCTAAAGTGCAGAGATCAGTGGGCCCATACTCACAATATCTGTTTATTAAAGAGGAGTATTTTATCAGTAAATGTAAATTAGCAGAACTTTTTGGGAATGGCAGGCATGTGTGCAAGTATTATAAAAAAAATATATACAGAATTGAATTATAGGCTTCCTTTGATATTTTGCTGGGTGCAGGGAATGCAGCTGCTATGGGGCCCAGCAGCTGAGGGGGCCCGGGACCCATGGACAGCAAACCGGGACCATGAGTTATTATATTATTTCTTAAAAGAGCCGCCGTGGCCGCCTTATAAGCAAGTAAGGAGCAGGGGGTGGGGGTTGCACTGTGATCGGCTGTGCTGGGCTAAGCAGGGGGAGAAGCCAAGCAGAGATGGAGGAATAATGACGTGCACTTTTGACTTGACTGATAATACCGTCATCATCTCGCGAGTCCGTGCGCACTGCACATCAAACCGGTTGCAGCTGCTGGTGCTAGACCCAGATCCTGCTTGAAAGTGACTCGTGAGATGATGACATCATCATCTCGCAAATCCGGAAGTGAGACTCCGGGAGACCAGGCAGGCAGACGCCTTCACCTTCACTGGACCGGACGCACGCTGCCACAAGGGAGGAGGAGGAAGGAATGACTGACTCTTGCAGAGGGACAGACAGTGAGGGCGGCCTTCTGCAGCTTCATCATCTATTATTGTAAAGACCTGGTCTTTTGCTATGGGGCCCACAAAGTTCTAGTTACACCCCTGAAATCATGACTTGTGTACAGAATATAAATTTTGCCAGGACAATAAAAATATGATGGTTTGATAGCATTTGCTGCTATATATAAGCAAATATTTCTGTAGAATCAGAGATGTTCTCAAATGTAATTGAAGAGCTCGTTCACCTCTCCACTAGTAGTGCACTTTTCACCAGTCTACTAACACATGACTGGTGCTTTAGAAGAAACACTAATGGTTTTTAACTGGCAATTTATGAACACAGCACAACAATAGATTTTATTGGTAAAAGTGCAATACATGAAAAATTAGTTAAACACACATATAAAATGTATCTAAATCAATTGCAAATTTTAATACGTTTTATCGATTCTTACAACACACGTGAACATGCTTTCAATGTTCATAAATATAATGGCCCTGAATCCCCTTGGGTTGCGTAGCTGAGCGAATATTTGCAACTACACATGTGTGACATGTTTGGAAAACCCCTACAGTGTTTATGCAATACACAGAGGGCCCAATTCAGACCTGATCGCACGGCCCTTCTAAAGTGAAATCCACCCTGCGAATCAATTTGCTCACTGTTCAAATGGATGTGTTCAGCTATAGCTGAACGAATATGTGCAAAAAGACGTAACAGGCTCACCACCGAATGATTTTACACTGGGCACAAGTCATCCTATGCTCAGAGTAACCAGAGACTTACTCAACAGTGGAAAAGGGCATATCCAGCCTGGAGCTGACATCACACACCCTCGCCTAAAATGCTCAGAGTCGGCTAGTGTTCCCCGGACACTCCCAGCGTTGTTTATGGGACAATTGTGTTTTTCTTAGCACCCAGTAATGGCCGATTTCCTCTCCCAGGTGCCTACTTTCAGTCACTCACCTTGCATACAGTCAGCGATTAGTAAAAAGTAGCAGGCTTTTCAATACATGCGTATTGCGACCGGTACACATGAGCTTTGTATCGATATTCGGACGATGTGCAAATACATAGCCGTGCAATCAAGCTGCACCCCCGCACCTGTCTAATGATAACGCCACTGCTTGTAGTGCCTAGTAGTGCATGCAAAAAATGATCCTTTCAGTGGGCATATTATAGGAATATCACAGATGTGTCATTAAAAGCAGCAGTTCTCTCTGGGCCTGATTCAGAGATCATTGCTGCTGTGTAGAGGTCTGTCCCTCTGACATATCCTGCCCTGTGCAAGTCTTCTAATAGCTTGTAAAAAGATTGCTGGGCTGCAATTCAATTTGTAACTCACTCACTGTCTAATGACTGGGGAAACCAAGTCTGTGCAGAACTGTGACCCTTCTAAAAGTCTGTGATCGAGGTCAGAGTTGACGTCACTCACCCAGCCTGCATTTTTTCTGACATTCCTAGAAAACGGCAACTTCCTACCAAACTGCTGGCAGATTGTAAAAAAAAAATGCTGATTTTTGTCGCTGTTTGGCATCGCGCATGTGCGCTGCGACCCAGATGCATGCGCACTCATTCAAAATCGATTGGCTTGCGAATATGCATAACAGCAACCAGGTTTGAATAACCCACACAGTCATACAGTAACAAGTCAGTGGCATAACAATAGCTCTGCAGACTCCACAGTGGCTTGGAGGCGCTAGGTAAGTTTGGTCACCGCGGGGTCTGCGGAAGCTTTTGCTGGGGGTTAATGGGGCCGCCATCACCACTGAATCTATTGCCCTCCCCCTCCTCACCGCTGCCGTCCTCCCCCTCCTCAACACTGCTGCCCAGTCCACTGCTGCCTGCCGGGACCAGCAGACCCTTCTGTCTGCAGTTTCGGTGCTCCTTCTGTAAGATTGTCACTTGCAAAATGGCTGCCCCCTCACAGCAGATGGTTATTAAAGATGCTATAGGAGGCGGCGACCTCCTCTTGAATCCTAAATAACGGTCTGCTTTAAGGCGGCGGACATTTTGCAAGTGACATTCTAACAGGAGGAGCAATGGAACGGGAGCCGGAGGTAAGAAGGGGAGGCGCCCAAATTTTAGTCGCGGGGAGGGCGCCCAAATCATAGTTACGCCACTGTCACAAGTATAGTAGGCCATGGTGGGATGGTGACATTGTACCTGCCATAGATTTGATGGTGTGGACCGACAATGGTATATAAATGACTCACCAATTTGTTTAACATTGTGTATGGGTTTTAAAATAGGTTGTCTCAGTCCTTGCACATTTGGCCGCATGGTACGGAAGGTGCAATTTGCACAGACTCACAGTCAGCCGACAGCCAGTAGATGCTGCTGGGTGCACTCTAGTGTGTGACTCACAACCAGCGCCATGATGTTCAGAACAGCAATGCTACAAGAAGAATGAGCCATTTATGTGCAATAAATTAGCAACCAGTATATTTTCTTAGAAAATGTCTTTAACTGGAAATCAAACATATTAAACTAGAGAGCCAATAACTACAGTGCAAACACTCTTGGCAGAAATCAAACACACAAACCAAAATCAACAACCTTAACCTGTACATGCTGCGTTGATAGAGAGTTCTGTTTTCCTGCATTCTCATTTTCAAGGGGCTTCCAAACATAACCATTTTATAGCCGCTCATAAAGCCATCTCAAAATGTTTATTATTCACAATTTCCTGATAATATGTTTTATTTGCTGTCTTCGGCTACAAGCATAGCATTTTAGCACAAATCCATCAAAAATAAGAATACACAAGAGGAATTCCATTTGAGTCCACGTCTACATCTTATATATCAATTTTATGTCAGGTTATTGGGTTAGCTGAGTTTAGTCTATTCACATTGTTTGGCTGTTCATTTTATGTCCTAAACATGCTTTGCAAAAGTCATTAATTATATTGCAATTTATGTGGCCAAATTTTCTTAATCCCTGGGCTCAAAATAAAAACAGATTTTCATAAAGTGCCTAAATACTGATTTACTGACTTTAACATATGCAGTTTAGATTTACATTTTCGTAGTAATTAAATATTTCCTCATGAAATTGTAGGATTGCTTTTGGGAAGTAATTTACAACTGGTGACATGCTTCACTTGCTCTGAGCTTAATCTTGTGCCTCAAATTCGACTGGAGATATGTACAGGACTTTGCTAAGGCCTTGTGTACTACACCCCTGACCTTTTACAATAATGCTAGTGCATGTGCTGGGAATAAAGTCTGCTTTCTCTATTTGCTTCCTCAAATTAATAATGTCACTATAATCTCAATGTGGGAGCTGTTTATTTTTACACTACTGGGCCAGGAGCAATCTAACAGGGGTTCCCGTTGTCTAGAATCACCCTGAAAGCGACTGCTGTCAGCACAAGGAAGAAATAGCACTACAGTACTTCTGGAGGCAACAAAATAGACCATAGACCAATAGTGTTCAGTGTGTCTCCTGTATGCATACTTGCCTGCTTTTGAAAACTAGTTTCAGGGAGATTATAGTTGGTAATAGAATTTTGCAAAGAGACCCATTGAAGAGGCGTGTCATGCTCCACCCAAAGGGCGTGTCTAGTTCCATATGTGGAGAGATTGTGAAAAGAGATTGTGAATGTGGCACCTAGAAGCGTGGGTGTGTACTGCTACATTTGAGAGGAATCTGTTAAAATGATTTATATCCAAATGTAGATGAGCCCCAAAGCAGTTAGTAAGAGATGCTATACTTGCTAAAGTGCTGGGAAATGGTGCTGATGATTCAATGTAAATGTATCCATCTCTCATTCCTTTTTTACCCAAATATGTAACATTGTAATGTGGGCTAGGTGAAATGAGGGAGATTGCTAGACTAATGAGGGAGAGAGGGAGATTGCTGTTGTTTCAGGGAGTCTCCTGTATAATGCAGGAGGGTAGGCAACTATGCCTGTATGTCATCAGTACACAGCCTTGGATGGAGGCGATTCTCATGCAAGGGGATTTCATGTAGGGATGTACACTTATAAATCATACTTCACATAAAACATGTGAAATATAATTTTATTGCCCTTACCACTGTCTTAATACTGCCTTGTATGCCACTGTAGTATTCTCTTAAATTTTATTCCTGTTATCCCGCACCGCGTGTTGCGCCTCTGCTGTGCATAGCCTGACAGCAGCGGCCTACACTGTGTGCTCCATGTCCGTGTCCCCCATCAGGATACATCTAGCATATATCTGTACGTGTCCTATATCTGTACTGTTTTACCTGTTTACCTGTCTACCCATCTGGCTGGTGCAATCACCATGTGGCGCCGCTGAATGGCTGCCTGGGTGCTGCATAGCTCAGTAAATATATGTTCCCCATGTCCATGTTCCCCATCAGGATACATCTAGTATATATATATCAGTACTGTTACTGGCTATCTATCTGGCTGGTGCAATCACCACGTGGCGCCGCTGAATGGCTGCCTGGGTGCTGCATAGCTCAGTAAATATATGTTCCCTGTCCCCGTGTTCCCCATCAGGATACATCTAGTATATATATATCAGTACTGTTACTGGCTACCTATCTGGCTGGTGCAATCACCATGTGGCGCCGCTGATTGGCTGCCTGGGTGCTGCATAGCTCAGTAAATATATGTTCCCGTGTCCGTGTCGCTCAATAGAGTACATCTAGTATATATCTGTATGTGTCCTATATCTGTACTGTCTTACCTGTCTACCCTTCTGGCTGGTGCAATCACCATGTGGCGCCGACGAATGGCTGCCTGGGTGCTGTACAGCTCAGTAAATATGTTGTCCATGTCCCTCATTAGAATGCATCTAGTGCATATCTGTATGTGTGATGTATATCTGTACTGCCATTGTTGCCCGTTTTGACAACCCTTTGTATTACAGTATGTGCATTATTTTTAATGTCTGTAAAGCGCCTTGAGTCCTGTTGGAGAAAGTGCGCTATATAAATAAAACTTACTTACTTACTTACTTACTTACTTTCTTTTTTTTTTTAAATTGCGTTTTTATTTAATTTTCAATATAAAACATTACAAACCACACAGTTACATTTCGGTACCAACATAGTACTCACATTGCACAGTTCATTACTTAAAAAACAGTACCTCATGTAAAAAAACACAAAACAGACATAAACACGTTCACAGCACGACTCCCAAAAAAAAATTCCCATCTGAAGGACCACTCAGCTTTATCCATAACAGTGACCCCTGGCCCAATGCACACAGCCCCCTTTCCATCCCCTCGTCCATTCTCCTCTCCAGAAAGCCCCTACCAGACCCCCCAGGCCTATTTATTAGGCTTCTCCACTTATTCATAGACCATACTCCACAGTTAACTTTAAAAAAAAAACCTGCTACCTATAATCCCGGCCCTATACCTTGGGTAATATACCATATTTGACCCATAAAGTCCCTCAGTCCAGAGAGTATATATCCTAGATATCAAATTATATCTATCCACACACAAACACCAAAAAAAAAAAAAAAAAAAAAAAAAAGAGGGAGAAGAGACACCCATTTTGTTAAGCTATCTATTGATTTGTACTCCAAAATTACTAAGTGTAACATAAAGTGTCAAGGACATCTCCGTGTACATATACTACCTACATCTATTTTCACTAGAGTCTCCTCTAGCACTTAAATGTGGACCTATTACAGCTCACGTGCCCACTATAAAAATATCTTATGAAATGACAATAAAAAAAAAAAAAAAAAAAATTATTAATTACATTTTTTCCCTATTATTAGTGAATTTATTAAACTTCATGCTGTGTAAGAGAGGAAATCTCCTCATATGTGCATCTACACCTATATTGTCTCATTATTTAAATTTGATCCCAAAACCAGTGCTTATACATTCAATCTCTCACTGATATTGACTCTATGGTCTACTGACCGGTTCCAATAACCCCATATGCCCAGGTACTTATAGCTCGAGCCCCGGGATGCATACACGTACTTTTCATGTTCACTAGTCTGGTTAACTAAATTAACCCATTCTCCGTGGAGCGGTCCCAAAGGGGACATCCACCTACGTGCGATTATTACCTTCGCTAAAGCCGCTAGGTTTTTTGCCATCTGTTTCATTTCCCGGGGGATTGTCCCTTCTGCCCATATCCCAAGGACCAGATTCAGTTTATTTAGGGCATTTCGTGGGACACCAATCAGGACCAGAGTTTCAATTATTTCATCCCAAAACCTACTAACCATCTTACAGCTCCACAACAAATGGTCAAGAGTGGCGTCCCCTTCTCCACATTTCGGACATCTATCAGACCCACCCCCAGCAAATTTTTTCAATCTGACAGGCGTTACATAGGTCCTGTGTAGAATATTGAATTGGACCTGTTGAGTCCGCATCAAGTTTGTTGCTTGACGTGGACCATCCAAGGCAACCCTCCAGCCTATTTCATCTAACTGGGGGATGTCCTTGGACCATTTTTCCCGTAGAACCCTCAAATCCTCAGCCTGAACAAATGAATGTAAAAAGTGATACATTTTAGACAAGCGCTTACCCTTCGCTAGTTGTTTAATGAAGGCTTTGCACGGAGCCTCCACCACCTCCCACCTGGTGGACTTGCCCCCTACATTCATAGCACTCCTTACTTGAAGATATCTAAAGAAGACTGCCTTAGGAATACTAAATTCTGCCTGCAACTGGGAGAATGATTTCAGCACCCCTCCCTGACACCATTGGCCCAATGTATTAACCCCGTAGGTATTCCACACTAACCCTCCTTGTTGTTCCTTGAGGTCCCCCATACCTGTTAGCGAAAGGATTGGAGTGTCCGGATCGAGACCAACTGCTTTTGTTAGTTTACAGGACCATCTCCAGATTTTAACCGCTTGGCTGATTATAGGAGGGAGATCCCTCCGGAGCCCTCTCACAAACAATCTCTGAAGAGGTGTATAGTCAGGATCCACACACTCCACAAGACTTCGCAACTCGGCTGAGTCTTCTCCTGGCCTTACCCAAGCACATATTTGAACCATCTGAGCGGCCATGTAATATATTTTGAAATCCGGGAGGGCCATTCCCCCTTTATCTCTATCCCGGCTCATAACATCCATTTTTACTCTAGGCATTTTATCCCGCCAGATAAATGAGGAGACTATGCTCTTAATCTTCCTAAAGTGCTCATCCCCAATAAAAACTGGGGAATGTTGCACTATATACAAAAATTTAGGCAATAATGCCATTTTAACCAGATTGACCCGTCCTATCTGAGATATCTGGAGTCTGGACCAACTACGGCATTTAGATTTTAATAAACTAATATATGGAATTATATTTTGGGAGATGAAATCTCCTGAGTTTCTGGTAAAAGAGATGCCCAAATACCTGAATTTTTCCACCCTCTTTAGCTGTCCTTCGGGAACTAAGCTCGACCCATCCTCAATTCCCAGCTGGATATAGTTAGATTTATCCCAGTTCATAGTAAGGCCGGAATATCCCCCGAACTCTTGTATAAGTTGCATTACCACAGATAAGTCCCCAGGCATCGATAGACCCACCAGCAGATCATCTGCATATAATGAAACTAAGTTCCTGCTAGGTCCCCTACCCCCGTTCTCGCCCCCCAGGGCTGATCTCAATGCACACGCCAGGGGCTCCACCACCACTGCAAACAGCAGAGGGGATAGAGGGCATCCCTGGCGAGTCCCTCTGGAGAGAGAGAAAGAGGGGGATGTGAACCCATTGATGGTCACTCGAGCCCTTGGATTTTGATATAACAGTGAGATCCGTTTTATAAACTTTTCCCCAAACCCATAGGCCTGCAGAGTCCTCCACAAGAAAGGCCATTCGACTGAGTCGAATGCCTTGTTCGCGTCAAATGACGCGAGCACTGCATCCGACCCCCTCAGCTCCTCAGTCTGAAGGTAAGTATATGCTCTTCGAAGATTAATCATGGTCGACTTCCCTTCCATGAAGCCCGTTTGATCGGGGTGGACCACCTGATCTACTACTCTCTGAAGTCTAGTTGCCAATATTTTAGCATATATCTTTGCATCTGACGTTATCAATGATATAGGCCTATACGAGTCGACTCGTGTCGGTTCTTTGCCACTTTTGGGGATCATAATAATTGCAGCCTCTGTCAAAGACTGCGGTATACACCCCTCTTTTTCCATACATTGAAAAACCCTCAGCAACTGAGGACCCAGTTTCCCAATGTATTTCTGGTACACCTCCCCAGGGAGGCCATCAAGACCAGGGGCTTTACCCCCTGGAAGGGAGTTAATTGCAACGATCACCTCCTCCACTGTCAGGGGGGCCTCCAATATATCTCTTGAGGAGGGCAGCAAATTTGGAAGTTCCAGCCCTGCCAGATATTGACAAATTTCTTCATTACTGCGACTTAATTTAGACCTATATACCTCTTCAAAGTGTGTGGAAAATAGTTCTGATATTTTAGGGGTATTGGTAACCTCTTGGCCCGATTCTAACCTAATCAGGGGAATAATGTTAGAAGGACTCTCTTGTTTCATAATGTGTGCCAGAAATTTCCCGGTCCGATCCGATTCAGCGTACCACCTGTTTGACCCTGAGGTAAGCCGTCGGCAGGTTACCTCCTGGAGAAACTCCACCCACTCTTTTTGGGCAGCCAGCCACAGCAACCTTGCTGAATCTGTCTTATTGGACAGGAAGGTATTTTCAAGACAAATCATTTTCTCTTCCAGTTCACCTGCCCTCTTTCTACTAGACAGCTTCAGGAAGGCTATCTTTTTAATAAACACCCCCCTTAAATACGCCTTAAAGGCGTCCCACACAACAAGATTTGTAGAGGACCCATCATTTCCTTCAAAGAATTCATCTATCATTTTCTCCATCTCCCCCTGTTCCCCCATTTGTTGCAACCAGTATGCCTGCAGTTTCCAATATCTGAACCCTATCTGGATCTCTAGATCAATCTCCATAGTGACCGGCGAATGATCTGAAATCCCCCGGGCCCTATAGTCTACATGCCTAATTTTGGTAAGGGCATTCTCAGAGACCAGAATCAGGTCGATCCTTGAGAACACTCTATGGGATGAAGAATAGCAGGAAAACTGCTGACGATCTGGGTTCCTGATTCTCCAGGGATCCTTCCACCCTATCTCTTCTATAAACTCAGAAAATTTATTACTTTCCCTAGGACTTATTTTATCAGGCCTATACCATCTGTCCAGGTGAGGCTGAGGTACCTTATTAAAATCCCCCAAGCAGATCACTATATTATCCGGAAAGGATGCTGCAAATTCCACCGCCATTCTCACCACATCGTATGAGAATGGGGGTGGGATATATACTGTGAGGATACAGAACCGTACATGGTCAATTGCACACTCCAAAAAAATATATCTTCCCCCGGGATCGATCTTCACGGAGCCCAAATCGAAGACCACAGATTTCTTGACTAGCAAGGCAACCCCCCGGGAAGAAGAAGAGAAGGGGGCATGGAAGCTATGCCCTATCCAGGGACGTTTTAAAGATCCCAATCGCTCTTTAGGCAGGTGGGTCTCTTGCAAGCAAATAATGTCAGAGTCCAAACTCCTACACTGTTTCAAGACCAAAGCTCTTTTTACCCTACAGTTCAGACCTCTGACATTCCAGGTCAAGAATTTAACCATTTAATCTGCACAAGAGATCCACCTATATCCCACAATTCCTGACATAGACAATAGTTTGACCAATAGGGCCACAAAACAGAGTTTACCAATGGGCCATATTCTTTGATATATATGCAGTGGACCAGCATTAGGTTCATATTATCCCCCATTTCCTGACCTAGACAATAGTTTGACCAATAGGGCCACAAACAGATTTTACCGATAGGCCACATTCTTTGATATATATGCAGTGGACCAGCATTGGGTTCATATTATCCCACTTTTCCTAACATAGACAATAGATTGACCAATAGGGCCACAAAACAGATTTTACCGATAGGCCTCATTCTTTGACAAATATGCAGTGGACCAGCATTGGGTTCATTTTTCATAGGCTGCCAGCACTTTAGCCAATATTCTAGGCCCTTCAGGTGCCAATATATGGAACAAACTCTGCTGAATTTTGCTGTGAACGGACAAACACAAATACAAAGACACACATAGACACCCATCCCACCCCACCCCCCTCCCCCACCCTGTATAACCAGTTCCCATGGCATACCTATATCCCTACCCCCCCTCCACACAAATCCCCCCTTTAAGCTATCTCCAGTTACAGTAGCCTCCTAGAGCAATCAACTAATGGCCACCAAAGAGATCTACCCCCGCCCTCCCCCGTGCACCCCCGCCGCCCTCCACAGAATTACTATAATCTAACTTCAGATCCCCCACATTATTTACCTACAGACTTATATTACGAGCTCAACTTGCTCCTAGCACTGCCAGAGCAGTTGTCCAGATAACCTTTAGGGTTCACCACAAAAGTTCTCCCTATTCAAGAAGAGAAATAACTGAAACAAACAAATGCAAAATGTTACCACGTCATAAACAGGACACTTCATTTAAAGATTTTAGCTCAGTGCCACCTGTTTCCTGCCCGGATACGTGGCATCAAGCCACCTTGCCGCCTCCCCGGGAGAGAAAAAAAATTTCGTAGCCCCATCCGCTATCACTCTCAGTTTAGACGGATAGAGCATGGAATATTTTAATTCCAACTCTCTAAGGCGACCTTTAATGTCCTTAAATTTTGCACGGTCCTTCTGGACATCTAAGGGAAAGTCCGGAAAGGCCGAGATCCTCCTTCCATTATGGGAAAAATCCCCCTTTTCCCTGGCCAGCCGCAACACACTGTCCCGGTCCCTATAGTTTAGAAACTTCGCTATCAAAGTACGGGATGGACCACCCGGGGGAGGAGGCCGGCCTGGGATCCGATGAGCTCTCTCTATGGCGAATTGAGCAGAGAAGGCCTTGTTGCCACACATCTGAAATAACCACTCCTCCAGGAACTTTTCAGGGGCATTACCCTCTATACGTTCCTCAAAGCCGATGAAACGGATATTATTCCGTCTAAGTCTACCTTCCATGTCGGACATTTTTTTGCATATTTCGGACATTTGATCACTGACGGATTTAACCTGAATCTGTAAAGGGCCGACAATGTCCTCCACTGTAGATATGCGGTTCTCGGCCTCAGTCATTCTCTCACGAATTTTTTGAGCATCATTCCTGAGGAGTGTGATATCGGACTGAACTTTGTTTATTTGTTCTAATAAACGAGTTTCACAAGTGTTGATAGCCTCAAGGACTTGTTGTAATGTTACCTCTGGGGGAGGTGGGTTTTTACTCTCCTTCGTGGGGGTAGAGAGAGGAGTACTGGTCTGGGAGCTGCTGCCTGCTTGGGAGCGGGCAAACTTCTCCAATCTGGCCGCCGCCGTCGTATTTTGACCAGTCTTACCCATAATGCACAATTCAGCTACACGTAGCCCCTCCGGCACAGAGTTGCTCGGTTTCACACTCACTTTATGGGTTTCTGGATATTGATATACTTAGCCCAAACTTAGTGAACCGTATTTACACAAGGTTTAATGTCATGTGCTGGTATTCTACCAGATATTATCGGGAGTCACCAAGAAATTAAATTCACCGGCAGGTAAACCCTCCGGGCCCACATTAACACAGTCACGTACTTAAGCTGTCGATTTCTAGACTTAGTATACTTGGCCCGGCTAGCACCGTATAATACCGCACTCAAAGTCCACAGCTGCGTAGCAGGGAACCTCAGGGCTCTCCAAGCAATAGATTGACCCTTCTGGGTACACAGTCTTTATAAACCGGGCACGATAAGTGGGTTATACCCACAGGGACTCACCCACCGCCACCAGATCTTCGTCCACGGATATGTCACTCAGCAGGTGCCTCCGTTCAAACCCCACAATTTCCAGGAAACGGTCCTCTGGGTATGGAGTCCTGCCCAATAGCCCGTCTCTCACACGGACCTGGTACACTTTCTTATATATGGCCTCCGCTGAACACCAAGCAGGGGACCCCCCCACAGCAGCCGACCACCACCTTGCTTCGATTTTCCACCCTGGAGCTGCGTCTCACACCCGCAGCAGCCAGGGGCCGTGTAAAGCGCTTTTTTTTTAGGCTGGGGGCACGTCACTGTAGTCGTCAAGCAAAGCTAGCGATAGTCATGGGGGCAGCCCCTTGTAGCCGGGCGCCGCAGGTTCTCCTGCCCGCCGCGGCTCACACCCGCAGCACTTCGGGATCCCCGGCGGCGTCTGACGTCACAGACCGGCGCCCGCTCCACGGACAGGCAATGCCGGAGACGGAGTCAGCAAAGAATGAGGACCCCAACCAGCACGCCCAGCTCCACGCGCCGTCTCTCACCCGGCCGGGCAAACGCTCCGGAGCTCAAGCACAAAACAGGACCGCAGGCAGGCGCTCTCGGCAGGTACTCTCCACTCGGCTTTAGCTCGTCAGACCATTGGGCAGCAGGATCTTTTAGCAGCGGCGTGCACGGGGGAGCTCAGACGCACACCCTCACTCTCGTCCTGCCGTGGCCACGCCCCCTTACTTACTTACTTTCAAATTCGATTTAAAAGCAAACTTTTTTTATGTTCATTTAACGTATCCAGGGAAGTTTTAAATGCTTTATGCTGCCTTTAAATATATTTATAAATACTTTTTATAAAATAAAACATCCTGCAAGGTCCCCCCAAAAGACTAGTGACCTGTATAAGGATGAGATGACTTTATGGATAGGCAGTAGGGGCCAGCAGATGTGCTTACTGATCTGCATTTTATTGGAGGACATTTGGATCGCTCACAGTGAATAGCTGTCAGTATGGGTGGTCCTAGAGTTCTTAATCCTTGGAGGATAACACTTCCACTAGCAAGTGATATTGCAATACTTTAAGTAGGAATATATCATGTCTTAAGACAATTGACTGTCTCATGAGAACCTTATATCAATGTCTATGGCTTAGTGCCGCACATCAATTTTCCTGCAAAACCTCCAGTTACCAATAAGCGAGTAGCAAACAGCAGATGGAATTTGACTAAAATAAGATTTACTACATATTGCTCTTACAATTATAGGTATAGATATAAGTGTGTGTGATTAATAAAACTGCTTATTTTTCATTTTATTTTTAATGTATTTTTAACATATTCCACACAGGGCAGACTATGATAGCCTAAAGGCAGATGTTCTTTTGCTTTAAGGCTTATACATTACAGGTAGACCACCGATTTTCCGACAACCGTTGGTCTGGAACCTCTTTTAATCTTGACATTTTTGCTTTGTCCGGATTAAAAGAGTTTAAGGACCTCTTTTAATCCGGACAAAGCAAAATTGTCTGGATTAAAAGAGGTTCACAAACTCTTTTACTCCGGAACACTTTCTGTGCATGGCCGTAACACACAATAGGCGCAAGTGGCACTGGGTACAGCTTCCAAGGACACTGCAGGTGACACAGCAGGCAGCAGAAGGGCTGATATGGCGTCCAATGGTCACAACAAGTACCGCACATCGGCAGAACACACAGCATGAGCAAGTGGCACTGGGTACAGCTTCCAAGGACACTGCAGGTGACATAGCAGGCAGCAGAAGGGCTGATATGGTGTCCAACAAGTACCGCACATCGGCAGAACACACAGCATGGTGTGATACATACAGTCTCGGTTCCTCAACAGTGTATGACATAAAAAAGCAAAGGGAGAAAATATTGCAGTTCTTTGCTGAAAGTGAATCTAAGAAGCAAATGAGCATTGGGAAAACTATGAAAACTGGTAAAAGCACTGAGCTTGATCGAGTGTTGACTTGTCGGGCATAATGGTACAGGAACAAGCTAAGTTGTACCATAAAGTACTAAAACTTGACTATGGGTGTGATTACAGTGAAGGATGGCTGCATAGGTTTAAGACACGTCATGGAATTTCGATGCATAAAGTGTTTGGAGAAAAACGGTCTGCTCAAGAGTATGTGGTTGAATTTGCAAAGCTTGTGGCTGACAAAAACCTTACCCCCCAGCAAGTTTATAATGCAGATGAGACTGCACTGTATTGGAGATGCACCCCTAGGAAAACTTTATCGATGGAGGATGAAGAAGCCCCAACAGGGTTTAAACAATCTAAGGACAGAGTTATTGTCCTAGGTTGCTCCAATGCTGCCGGGACTCACTGATGTAAGCCACTAGTGATGGGAAAAAGTAAATGCCCTAGGGCTTTAAAAGGTGTTAAAGTGTATCCTGTAATTTATCGTGCAAATAAAAATGGATGGATTATCACCAAGTTAATGCTAAAGTGGTTTACAAAGTATTTTGTGGCAGAAGCCAGAGCACACTGCACATAAAATCCTTCTTATCCCGGACAACTGTTCAGCTCACCCTAGTGCTGAACTGCTGCGCAAAAATAATGTTTTTACAGCATACTTACCACCAAACTGTACATCGCTTATCCAACCACAAGATCACGGAATATTGCGCTCTATGAAGGCCAAGTTTCGCACACTTTTCATGAAACACATGCTAGATGTGGTGAATTCAGGAAAGCCTATTCAGTAATTTATCAAAGATTTTAACATGAAAGATGTACTTTGGTTTGTTGCTAGTGCCTGGAAGAATGTAAACACTAAATAATGGGTGGCATAAGTTGTGGCCTGCCATGGTGTTTGAAAATACACCTGATGAAGATCCCAGTAATGCCTTCACAGGATTTCGTGTAGCAAATGATAAAGAATGTGTTCTTGGTTTACTTGAATATGCAAAAAGATGTACAGGTACTGGAACTGCTGCCAATGATCTATCAAGTAGGCTGAACGAAAAAAACCTGGCAGAGTGGATGGAGGTTGACACTGAAATACCTGTTGTACATCACTGTACTGACTCTGAAATAATAGATATGATTTTGAATCCTGAAAAATCATTGAAAGTGATGATGGTGACAGTGAAGAAGATGTAATTGAAATCCCCACTGGTATTAAAAAACTGATTGAGATAACAAGTGAGCTAATCAAAGGACTAGAACAACGTAACTTTGTGACAGCACAAGAACTAATACATTTTCAATTGATGAAAGAAAAACTGTAAAGGGAAAGGTCAAAATTTATGAAACAACCTCACCTTGGTGCCATGTTTAAGAAGCTATGTAAGAATGTGCCTCATAGCAGAACATGTACTCAAGCATCTCCAACAAGTTCTACAATAGGTCCCTATTCCCCAGGCATCCAAGATGCAACTGTCCCACCTAAAATACTTCAAGTCCAAGCTGATGTTTAGGTTGGAGGGGGATTTGGGCTGTGGGAGGTTTAGAGTTGGACTGTGGAGGTTTTATAGTTGGACTGTGGAAGGTTTACAGTAGGCTATAATAGGAGTTGGGCTGTGGGAGGTTTACAGTAGGTTATAATAGGAGTTGGGCTGTGGAAGGTTTACAGTAGGTTATGTACTGAAGGTGCAAAATTTGTAAAAACAATCTAGAAATATTAACATCCTACGCTAATCAAGGAAAAATAGATAATCTGGCACGGCACTGGAACTGATGATCCTGGAAAATCGGTGGTGTACCTGAATGTCTAGGGATCTGATAGCTATATAACAATGGGAAATCCTGAGCATAGTTGGAAGGTAAGGGATAGGTTGACCTTAACGGGGTACACATTAGACAACAACGCAAAGATGCAATGTCGTCAATGATTTCCCTTGAACTAGGGTGGCCAATCCTGGGATCGGGATTAGTAAAATCCCAGGATTTGTCCCTTAAAATGCCGGGATTTAAATCCCGGTATTGAAGCTACAGATCTCTGCACCATTTGGCTTTTGACCACCACACCGCCTGGCTTGTGGGTAAGTAACACTGTGGGGCGCCACATTTGGGGTGAGAGGAACGATTACAGTTTGTCAGTACATTGACAAATTTAATCCTAGAATTATGGCAATTACGGGAAAGAGCATTTTTCCATCCAGAATCCTGAAATTAAAAATAATAACCCCAGAATTGGCATCCCTACCTAACTGACTATGGAAGAACAATATCACATGCGCAAACAACAAACATCAGCCCTGTGCCAACGAACGCTGCCCTGTGAATGGACCTGAATAAGTTCCATAATGCATACACACTAGGAGCGGGATGTATTCAAATACATCACCGCCCCTCGCCGCAGCAATGCTAGCACGTATGTATTAACATATGCGCCTAACATCGCAAAATGGTGATGGAGGCCCACCGCGATACCTGTTATGTGTGCCCTCCGGCTGTGACATACTGCTAGGGGGAGGAGGAGTTTGATGGAGGACGGGGAGGGGGGTAGGCGTCTGTGGCGGGCGGCGATAGAAGCCAAAGGTGGTGATACTCTGCAGTGAGAAGACGCAGTGGCGGGTATTAGTACATTTGAAAGTGCAGTAAAACGCCCTGAAAATGGATTTGAGAACATACTAATATAGGTATATATTTACTTGACTGAGAAAAGTAGCTGAATAATGGTATAAGGCACCTGCCTATAGTAAAACACTGGAACAGGACATTAGATCATGGGTGAAATATAAAAGGATGAGAAATTCAGAAAGTGAGAGATTTGGTAAGAAATCTCCATTTTTTTAAAGTGACGATCATTTACACTTCAAAATCAAACTGGTTTTGCAGTGTAAATGATTGCCGCTTTAAAAGAACTGGAGATTTCTTACCAAATTTCTCACTTTCTGAGCTGCCTCTCCTTGTCCTCCCCTGTGGGCAGTAGCACTGAGAGGGAAAGATACCTCTCCTCTGCTCCCACTCCCTGTCTAAGAGGAGAACTGCCTGAAGTGACCACCACCATCCCCCTCGCTGGTATCAGCGCTGGGCATGGAATCTGTTTCTCCACTCACCACTGAGCCTTCTCCTCTACCCCCAGCCGGGAATCCTCTCTCCTCTCCTAGAAGCTGCCCTATCCACCAGCAGTGGCCCCATAAACAAGGAGACAGCAGCAGCTTCGCTCCCCTCTGATATTCAGCAGCAGCAATGGTGCCGGAGGCCAGATGCCAGATTGGAAAACATAGCGAGCATTACTGGGGGCATTGTGTAAGGGGGCACTATTGGTGGCATTATTTGTAATGGGCACTACTGGGTGCATTATGTGTAATGGACACTCCTGGAAGCATTTTTTGCAATGGGCTGTATTAGGGGCATAACTGTTTAAGTGAGTACTGGGGGGCATTAAGCGCAGCATAATGTGTGCCATAATGTGTAATCAGCATTGCAGTATGTAGCATAATATGTTATGGTCATAATGCTGTGCAGCATAATTTGTAATGGGCACTACAGTGTGCAGCATAATGTGTAATGGGCACTACAGTATGCAGCATAATGTGTAATGGGCACCACAGTGTGCAGCATAATGTGTAATGGGCACTACAGTGTGCAGCATAATGTGTAAGGCATTACAGTGTGTGGAATAATGTGTTATGGGGCTCGTGGTGTGCGGTATAATGAGGAATGGGCATTTTGGTGGGAAGAATAATGTTTAATGGGCATTATGGCGTGCAGCATAAGGTGTAATGGGCATTACGGTGAGTGGTATAAAGTGTGTATATATACTGTATATATTCCTTGCATGTTGCACTCCAAATAAAGCAACAGCGTGGTCCGGTGCACTCCAAACAGGTATCCAATGAAGAAGGCACACAGATGGATATATTGTCAAAATGTATTGGGCATGGCTTAATAATCAAGCGCTTTCGGAGTCACCAGCCCATCTCCAGGGAGACAGGCAGGAAAGCACCCGGTCCCCGGTCCCAGCTGCCTTGCTAATGGGACGCACGAGTGAGGGAAACGCTATACATACATCCATTAAATAGTAGGAACCTGCTGTGTGGTCTGAGCTGTGCCCCCTGTTGGATTGTTGTAACTGATGCTTACCTCCTGATGAAGGTCCCAAGTGGACGGAAACGTTGAGTACCTGAAATTTATCCTTCTTGTATTTTTTGAATACACAGCTGATTTTAATTGCATTTAAAATACTGGAGAGTGCGTCCTTTTTTTTCTATATATTTGGACTGTGGTTCTGGATGACACCCTAGGAGATGCCCTATGTTGGATGGAGTGCGATCTTATTTCTATAATATATATATATATATAAATCGATGTGTGTATGTGTGTATGTTCCCTATGGACTCTAAAACGGCGTGACCGATTTTGATGAAATTTTCAGGCAATCTTCAGCCCAGCGGGTGATCAAAAAATTGTCACCAAATTTAATCGAGGCAACAATCATCGGTGGCAAATTCAAAGGCGAAGACGTACTGATTCCACGCATACTGATGATTTCCAACGATTTACCATTCGAATTCAAGCGGCTCCACTTCCCTTTGCGTCTTGCCTTTGCTATTACCTATTACTGTCTTGCCTTTGCTATTACCATCAACAAAGCACAAGGCAAATTGTTGACTATTAAAAAAAAAAAAAAAAAATAAATATTGTCTATCCGCTGTACTTAAGATGAATTAATAAAATAAATATAATTTTCCATTTGCCTTAAATACATTTTTTTTTTCCTTGGGCGTAGCAAGGCACTGTACCTATAGATATCTACTAAAACTTCATCACATGACCGCCCCCATCCATCCACCAGAAGTCATCTGGCTATAGATAATTAGTGCTTCCCGTGCAAAGCTGGGGCGGGTTGCTAGTATACTGTATATACAGTATATATATATATATATATATATATATATATATATATCCACCCTTTTGGCTCCGGCACTGAAGGGTCCCCCGAGGGGAATACTGGGCTCTGGTGCCTTCCTAGGGAGCAGCGCTCTAACCATACAAACGAACAAACTGGAGGCGGCACTCAGGAGGTTATTCTGATCGGAGCGGCCAAACGTGCGTACGTTCACTATTAGCATACGCTCTCCGTACGCGGCCGTTGGGGTTAAGTCCACCCACAACTCAGCCGCATACGTACGGCCAGAAACAACGTCGAAGGGGAGTGGCGTACAATTGAGCGTACGCCAACGTACACGGACGGACCAGCCCTTACACTCCGACAACTGGCGTACAACAGAGCGTACGCCACCGTTTACGGACGTCTCTCGTCCGTCTTCCCACCGACTTCTTGCGGCTATCTGAGCGTACGCCAGCTTGCACGGACGGGTCCCTATTGTTTTCAATAGAAAACAGCTTATGTCACCGCTCGTGAGAGTGAGCGTACGTCCATGCACGCTGGCATACCCTTCACATATATGGACCTGCAAATCTTGCCTTTCAACTATAATTATGAAAATTAATTAATTGATTGAATTAATTAATGTGCAAAATAGTGGGCATGGGCTTAAAACATTGCTGAAACATCCTTTGTAGGTGTTAGATGTGGTTTATGTTATTGTATCAAATACAAAACCTATGTTTGTATTAGAGTGAACACGTTGACACATGTCGACTTGTGTAGATTGAGTGTGCTACTGTGTAAAGTCTATGAAAGCACGTAGTGAATGTGTATAACTGTTTACCAAATACCTACCTTAGCATATATAAGCAGGTCTTAAAAAGATTCTTACCTTAAATTAAACAAACCTTTAAATGTAGAGAAGTATAGAAAGATAAGCTTCCAATGTGTTTGAGTGCTGTGTGTGGCTTGCAGGTAGTGAAATCATGGTTTTGACTTAATAGACTGCAGCATTGCTTATTACATTCAGGTGTATGTGTTTGAGTAGTAATCAGCGTAAATTAGCAAACCCAGGCGCACGCTGGCATGCGGTATCTGTAGGGGTGGTCTGAGGTGGCGGTTGGCGGCCGCCTGTTTTGTGTCCGAAATGAACGGTGCTTTAGGCGATCGTGCGGTAATAGCACCGTTCATTTTTGGTGCACACCCCCGTGTACGCCCATGTTTACGCCCATTTTCCCTCATTATTTCGGCCGCTCCCCTCAACACGCCCCTATGCCGCCCCCAATGCCCGTACTCTCGCGTACAGGTTTTTTCGCACGGAGAGACCCGTCCGTAAGCGTTGTGGAGTGTTCGCGCCTGCGCATTGGCGATTGTACGCATGCGCAGATCATGAAAAACCCCGGAACGTACGCGTACGGCTCGGCCGCACCAACCAGAATAAGGCCCTCAGAGACTTGTGAATCAGGTTAAACGTGTATTAAACACATAGCAAGAGATCTACGTTTCGGATATATATATATATATATATATATATATATATATATATATTGTATTTTGTATGTGTGTATGTTCCAGCATAACACTGGAATGCTTGGAGCAATTGATCCCAAACTTGGTAAACATATGGCTTACAATCTGAAAAAAAAATACTGTTGGGGTAAGACACCTCTAGCACCCCTGTGGGAGTCCTGTGGCCCCAAATAGAGGTCCTACTTCTACACAACAGGGTCTATTAAATGCCGTGGGCGAGCGTAGACAGCGAGCAGGGCTTCCTGCTCACTGTCACCGCTCGCCGTGTCAGTATTCAACTCACCCCCCTCATACGCCAGTTCCCCCTTGCTCAGTTTTTTGAGCAAGGGGGAATCGGCGTATGCGGATGCAGAAGCAGCGAGAGGGGGGTTCACTGCATTAGCTGTGGGTCTCGCTGTTTGGGGGAATCCTTGCCGTCTCCTAATCGGAGGCAAAAGGAATCATGGGAAAATATTCAGATCTTTTATTTAAATGTCTGACTGAGGTAAATGGAAAGCAATATCCCACAGCTGTTTTACACTTACATAAATGGATCCACATCTTAAATGAAGTATGGTAAGCAAGTATGTAGAGATTAAATGTCTACATCATGTTTTAGAATTACAGTTTCCCAATTATAAAATATGATATTATCTTGTGGAATTAGTACTCAAGAATAAATTTGCATTTGTTTAAGTTCATGTGAAACCAATATTCCAAAGAATATTAAAACAATGCTCTTGGCAGCCATTTTGAAATGATAATACATTACTCCCTGTCCAAGTGTACTGTACTTCCAGCTTTGTGAACATGCCTCATGCAGCTGTACTGGAAAAGTCTTTGCCATTTAAATAGAAAGAAAAAACATTAAAATATCCAAGGTTCAGGATTCAAGAAGTTAATTACTTTTAATAATTCAAGTAAAACATTGTTAGGATTACAAAAAAAATAAATATCATTGAAAGCATTTTTTGGCAGCAGAAAGCATAATAAATAAAAAAAATAATCCTGTTTTTATGAAAATGCAATATACTGAAGCACATTAATTAAATGTTAATTCTACATAAATGTTTCATAATGACAAGTGACACAGTAACTAGATAGTGTTAGTTTTATGTTTAGGTGCTTTGTAGATATATGTATTTGCTGACATTGAGTATTGGTCATCCCACAAAGAAATTCTATTACTATTACTATGAAGAAGTCATTGACAGAAACGTCAGGTTGATGTCAAAGATTCTTACTTCAGTGTCTTCATCTCTATTTTTCTTATCGTGTATGAATATCTAATATATAAATGTGTCCTTCTTACCTTCTGTTCTTCTGTCTTTCTATACATATCCACAGTTTACAAGCTAAGATCGTGAAATTTTACATACGGCAACTAAAAATTTTTTAAATTGAAATGAATTACTGTTAATTTTCAATTAATTAAAAACACAATTTATGCTGAATGCTCATTTGGGGCCTAGCGGCATATGGGTAGGGCCTTGGTGAGAGCATTTTGTGTTGTCATATTTTGTCATAATCTTAATGTTTATTACCGAAGAGAGCTTCAGCAGGCTTTGCCAATATTTTCATCTCTCTGACTATACCAAATTACGCTTTGCAATTGAAAGTTTTATGTAAACAAACTTTGTTGCCAATATTACTTCAGAAATGATTTTCACAATGTTCTATTGTTTTGGAAACGAAGCGAAGATCATGAAATTTTACATACGAGCATGCATTTGTTTTTGTTTTGATCTAGAAACGTGATAGCAGTTGAGCAATTTAATATTTAACTGCATGGGCGAATATTACACTGTCTTCCATGGGCCTGAGAAGAATGTGATGAGCTCCATCAATCAGAGCTCAGCACAAGCTTCTCAGCCTCTGACCTCTTGTGCAAGGTTTTATGGGTCAACTCCCAGTAATGCACTACACACTTGTGCAGTCAGTGGGCCAGATTCTCTAAGCCTCAAAAGTGATAAAATGGAGAGTGATAAACAGCCAGCCAATCAGCTCCTACCTGCCTTGTCGCAGACTGTGTTTGAAAAATGTCAGACAGGAGCTGATTGGCTGGCTGTTTATCACTCTCCATTTTATCACTTTTGAAGCTTAGTGCATCTGGCCCAGTGTGCCTTGGCTCCCGGTGCTCACCATTAATCATTGTCACATTGGCAGATAGGTGAAGCTGCAGCACTACCCCACTGCCATGCACAAAACCTTTAGCTAAAAGTCTATTCCTGCTTGCACCTGTACAGGAAGCACTCAAAGTCATACTGGGTGACCACACCCTTGTTAGCAGATGACTTACAGTAGGTTGGTCCCTCTAACAAGCCTAGGTCCAGGTACCCCTGTACCATTTCATTATCCCTGGAGAGAATATGTTTCTGGGTGCTGCCGGGCGCAGCTGTTGGTAGTAAATGCAAATGCAGAGGGGGAGGAGGACCAATAACTCTTTATCCCCAGACTCTTATGGGTAAATTAGGTTCAATAAATTAAATGAGGTGATGTTGCCCGTAGCACCCAATCATATTCTGTCTATCATTTCTCTATGGCAGTGGTCACCAACCCGTCACTCGCAAGCTACCGGTAGCTCGCCTGAGCAAAACGGGTGGCTCAACCACTGCTCTCTGCCCAGTCCGCCTGCCCGCTGTTTCCACCACCTTGCGCCGCTACAGTCGCCGCCTTGCCCCTCTACAGCCGCCGCCTCCTTGCCCCGCTACAGCCGCCACCTTGCCCTGCTACAGCCGCCGTTGGCTTCCCTCACCACTGCCTTGGCCCATAATCCTTGTTCCGGAGACAGGCGCTAGAAGTTATACTTGACCTCTAATGTTCTGACAGGGAGCACTGCGCTAAGCGCTCCCTGCACTTCCGGGTAATGCTGTAATGCTGCGTTCCCAGTGCTGTGTTCCCTGTCAGATGCTAAGTCAAATATGACTTCTAGTGTGGTGTAGAGGAAGAACAGACTCCTTAAGTCAGCAGGGGAATGATGGAGCTGAGCTCCGAACGCTGCAGCAGCCAGCAGCGATGAGTTTATTATGGAGGAATTTATTATGGTGCAATTGCACACTATGCCCACGTGAAAAGACAGGCATAGTGGAGGGGGCAACCAGTGATTTACATTTTTTTTTAGAAGCCTTACTGTGGGACATTGGGGCAGATGTACTAACCCCCCCCCCCCCCCTTTGCGCTTCAGTCATAACGTCCCGCTTCTCCTGCATAACGAGGAGAAGCGGGCACTCGTTACTGGGGAGATGTATTACCATCCCCCATGCCGATAAGGAGAGCCGTTATCCCCAGCATTAACGGCTCTTCTTATCGGCTCCCTCGCCACCCCGCACATGCGCACTCGCCGTCGCCCCCCCCCTGCCCGGCTTACTGGGCATGCGCGAGATCTCGCAAAAACGCGAGATCTCCAGCGCAGCCCGAGCCAGAAGCAGTGGGGGATAGGACAACGCTAGCCCTGAGCTGGCGAAGCGGCCTTGAAGGCTGTTAATACATCGCCCCGGCCGCTAATCCCTGGGGGGATTGCAGGGACAGCCCCGCCGAGCGTAACTCGGCGGGCTGTCACTAGCGCACGTTAGGTGCGCTAGTAATACATTAGGGATAGACGTAATCCCCCCCAGTTAACCACCGTTAAGTGCATTTCTGCACTTAACGCTGGTTGATACATCTGCCCCATTGTGTGCAGAATCCTGTATCAGGGGCATTGTAATGTGTGGCATAATGCATTTTTGGGGGCTGTCCTGCGTCCCACCTGGGACTAGCAGTGTCCTGCGGTGAATAGGCGGTGTGCACATGCACACATCGTCTATTCAGAGAGGCTGGGGCCATGGCCAGCAGCTCTCAGAGCGCTGGCCATGCCCCCATAGTGGAAAACATGGGGGACGTGGCCTCGCAGGAGTACCATGGTAGTAGGTTATCCCCCCTAATTTCGAGCGTGTGTCTACAGCACACGCAGATGTCTCTTCTCCTATGCTTCCAGTGTTGGGAGATATGTATGCGGCATATTGGACATTGCAGTGTGTGGCATATTGTGTCTGGGGCATTGCAGTGTGAGGCATAATGTGTCAGGGGCATTACAGTGTGTGGTATAAGTGTAAATGGCATTTGTTGGTTATTATGCAGATTTCTTATTTAAATTTTTATTTTAGTAACTCTTCATGCGGTTTATTTTGTCGCGAGTAGTTCTCGCCCCAAAAAAGGTTGGAGACCACTGCTCTATGGCATCCTTTTTTTAAAATTTTTTTAGAACCTTTAGTAAATGTATCCTCTAGCTTGGATTTAGGTTCCTGCTAGAAACTGCTCCTTACAAAACCATTGTGTGGATAGTTTGAGATGTGAGAGGGTCCCAACTTAAGCTTGAAAAGCAGTGTAAAAATAAAGATGTCCAACTTTTGTGGGCTACATGCAAAAACAGACAGTATTTACCCTCCATGCATAAATAATAAATGTATTTGTACTACTTGCATTGCATCCTGGTTTGTCCAAGTGCAGAGTTACTTGCTCTTTTAGCTTTTCTGTATTGCAGAATCTGGGCCCTGGGAGGTTTATTCACTATAGTGCAGATTTCCAGAAGTGCAGATGTTGCCTATAGCAACCAATTAGAATAAAGCTATCATTTGTTTATCACCTTGTAGAAGTTAATAGGTAGAATCAGATTGGTTACTATGTGCAACTTTTCCAGTCTAGAAACTTCCACTTGTCATTATACAATATAAGTGAAATAGAGCATCACCAACTTGCATGTTAAGATAAAGGTGCAAAGATCAATTTTATGCTTCAATATTATAATTGGTTTGCCATATCCTTTGCATCCTAATTATTCAATGATTTTGATTAAGAGGGCTGATTTAGGATGATTATCTCAACAGAAAACATGCAATAAAGAAGATGCAAGCGTACAGCAGTATTCTCAATAATATAAACTATGTTTATGCTTTTTGAAACTGTAATGAGTCATATTTCAAAAGATGGTTAAGTTGCTCCTGTGACATGAGTGTAACTACTGTTCCTATGAGAAAAATATATAAAATATCAAACTCACTCCTTCCCCATGCTAGGGAACCCTGCCCCTAACAGTTGTCAGCTTTCAATTCAGTGTTATCTACTATCCCAACCTTATATAATGAACCTCTCTCTGCCACATGTAGTCCTCCCCTTATTCGTATAATCACATGGTGAGACTCATAGATTCAATGGTTTTCAAGTGATTTGTTGATGGTTAGGCCATCACTGGCGGAAGTCTGATGTTTTTCCACCATCGATGGCAGTGAAGTGTTTTTAAGTTTTAAAACTTGCAAGGCTTGGCGCTTAGCCCCACACTCCAAACATGCCACTTAGCCCCATCCCCTTTGCTGATTGGCCTGCCCTTTTCATGTGACACATAGCAGTTATGTTCATTGAAGGTGCAAACCATCATTCATTTTCTGTCTATGGAATACTGGAATACTGATATCAAAGCACTGATGATGAACCATTTGATGGCCAATCTAAACTCATTTCACCCTATAAGGACATTATACTCATATTCCTTTATTCTTAAGCCAGCTCGAAGTAAAAGCTTTGAGAGCTAGTCTGCTACCCTCTGTGTTTGTGCATGAGTGAGAAAGAGATGTAGTTTCACTCTCTGCCAGTAGATAGCAGTGTTTTTGAGACTTACGAACACTAGACAAACACACACACACACACACACACACACATATATATATAGATGATATTCTGTACTGCTCTGAAAATTAAAAAAATCTGATTGGCACAGACTGATCTACTTTATCATCACACGTGTCAAAATGTAGGACACTCATGTGCAGGAGATTAATGTTGCTAACAAAAAAAATGCATACACTTAGAAAAAATGGGTAGAGCTCTGGTCATGTAAATCATGCTTTTTGGCCCCGGTGCCCAAACAGAAACAATACAACAGTCCAGCAAGTAATGGCATTCCAGAGATATTTTGTTCACCAATAATAAATTACTATTATATATACTATATAACTGGCCATATACATTATCATGCAATCTTTTTATTATTGGACAAATGATATCTGAAACTGAATATAGAGTACCTTGAAATAAGGGCCACCTAATTATTGCTATGATAGTAACTATTTATTTTATTTGTATCACATAAATTACATTGTAATGGAACAGATTCTTTGCATTTCTCCTTAGATCTGTAGCCTACTTTAAACAAGACAAAGGAATGTGTATTAAGCCAAAGCTTTATGGTACAATACCAGCATCCTGTTCCTGTATTTAAACCAAAGTAGAGAATAACCACTGGGTCTTTAACTGCAATGTGAAATTCATTATATCTCTTGTCATGTGACCAGTGTAGCTTCTGTTGGCCGGATATAATGTTTACATAACTTAACCTCTTTCAGAAAGATTTATATCTTATGCAAGGAGATAGAAATATTTCTCTTATAACTTGTTGCTATCGCGTATATCTCATCATTCCAGAGGATCTCAGCAGTTAGATTAGCCTCTGCTATTGCGAACAGCTACAGATGTTGCATCGACAAGGCATACCAAACTGAGCTAAGAGGCTTACAACACGAACAGTGACAACTATTTCCCAGTCCGCATCTCCTAGCAGCCAATAATTCTTCTCCTTCCCCACACAGCCGATTAAAGTTGAAAAATATAAACCTTAAGAGAAAACATCTAATACTGCCAAATGCTGGATGTGGGAGAGCAGCCTTTGTGAAAAAGTTCATAAGAATCCAAAGACAAAACAAACTTAGTTTGCAGGAAACGCTATGCGCAGCGTTCTATGTTAATGAGCTGGCTCTCATAAGTAATTGATTTTATAATTTGATAGTGTAAATACAGTCACCCTAACAATTACAGGCAAAGCAAACATTATAGTAGGCCAGTTGAGGGATATAGTTGCTTTTTGAATGCAGCCAGCTGGATTAAACATTGCAACCAAAGCACAAATTTCAGCCAGCGCTGTGTAAAGTGGTGACTCCATTTTAAAATGTTCCTTATTATAGATACATTATTTCAATTGAAAATATAATTTTATTTTTCATGGCTTGGGAATATTCAGAAGCATATTTGTGGTATGCAAACATAGACACAACAGTAAGTCACACTAATAATATAACCTCCCTTTTAGGATGGAAATAAGACTATTTTTTACTGGAAATAAAATAAAAATCTAATATTTTACTAAACATTTGTCAACATCCAAAGCTTCTAAAAGATGGAACATTTCAGACTCTGAGGTCAGTTAGGCTTCTGATCTACTAGATCAGGCATGTCCAAACTATGGCCCTCCAGATGTTGTGAAACTTCAAGTCCCATCATGCCTTGCCACAGTTTTGCTATTAGGGAATGCTAAAACGATTGCAAGGCATGCTGGGATGTGTAGTTTCACAACAGCTGGAGGGCCATAGTTTCGACATGCCTGTACTAGATGGACTGAAGGATGTGACAATATTTACATAACTGTGCTAACAGCCCAATGCAGACCTGATTGAATGGTTGCAAATTCAAACGATGGTCGATTATCGATGAATATTGGCCGCAGTGCACATGCATGACACATGGCTGAGATCAAGTGCTGCAACTTTTTCTGTTTTTTTCTGTGGTGCGTGTGTGGGGTTGGGAACCGACCGTTTCATAGGAGTGTTCCGAAAAATGCTGAGCGCACTGAAAAAAAAAAATGCTGGGAGTGACAGGGAAAATGCAGGCGTGCCTAAGCCGGTTAGGGTAGGGCTTGTGACATAAGCAGCAGCCCAGATGTGCCTGTTTTAATTGCAGCCAACAAATAAGTCCTGGACTACGTGGCAGCTGCAATGACTGGTGCCCAGTGTAAAAATGGTGAGCCTATTATGAAGGAAATTTGACATATTTGCACAGGTACGAATGGGTGTGAACCCAGACACATCAATTCATACAGCAAGCACATTTATTTGCAAGGTGGGATTTCAATAGAGCAATGCAGCGGCTTAACCTGACACTGGTGCAAATTTGGGGCTGTGCGAATAGGTCTGAATTGGACCCAAAGGGTGTGATTCAGAGGTAGGCCCAGTGTACACAGCAGCTGCAATTTTGGATGCAGCTGCTGTGTGCAGAGGGGGATTTAGACCTCACGGCAAGATACCAGTTTGGGCTCTAGGCAGGCGCTTTGATTGCCTGGTTGAAAATCCACCTCTGGCTGTATGTCAATATGCTAATGCTACAAGAGGCGTCTTCTGTAAAGTTTCTGTTATTTGCAGGATCGGAATAATATATGATTTTTAGTCCAATATTCTCTTCCATGTTGTCACCAAACGAACATAACGAACATGAGAGGTAAAAGAAAAATCCTTCAGCAGTGGGAACTACGTGATCAGATAAGTATTATCAGAATTTCCAGCAACATTCAGCGCCATATTTTTCTTAACCCCACCCCTTTGTTAAAAACTTTATGCCTGCTGCAATTAGCCGCAAAAATATAGATGCTATGGATTGTTTGAGGAGGCCCATGAGGTCTAAACCCACCTCTGGGTACTACTCCCTCACAGCCCCATTTAGCAGCATCCTGATGATCAGGCTGTGACTAGTACTGCTTTCACATCAAAAACCCTGCTTTAACCCGGTATTTGAAAACTTTTTTGAAATTGGTCTGAGCAAGCTAAACCCCTTTCACATTGCATGGTGGACCAGGTTTTTTTTCTGGGTTATTTCTGGGTTGGCATCTTTCACACTGAACCCGCTTCACCTATAGAAAACTAAAATTTGTATTTGTATTATAGCTAATTATAGCTAAAATAAACCTGTTTGTTGATGTTTATGTACTGTACCAATTTCAAATGTTTTTATACTGTATATTAGAGATTTGTCTGGCAATGTCTGCCTCCCCTCTTATCTAAGCATCTCCCTCCCCTTCTCATCAGTCCATGTTGCCATAACTGTATGCTCTGTAGTGTGGATATATGACAGCAATGCTTCTCCGCTACTTCCAATGCTATTTCTCTTGTTTCCTGATTCAGGATAGTGTCATCAGGCAGGGAGACAGCCTATCACCTTCTGTGGCACAGTCATGTGTTCAAAATACCGGGTCTGAGGCTTTCACACTTTCCACTAATCTGTGACTGAGACAGGGCTTAAGTGGTCATCACTGACATCACAGATCCTACTCAAATACATATGGGCGCACCTGTGTTTCTCCACCATACCCAGAAAATATCAAGTGACCACCTCCAAACATCAGCTTCCTGTCAGACAAACTGGAGATAATTCAGATTATGATCCATATACATTTTCTGTCGCCAATTTCCCTCGCACATATGTGATTCAAATGGTACGTATGTGCAGTTGTTAGATAATGGCTTGATTTGGGAATATTCGAATTAGCCTTCAAGTCTGCATATGGGCCCTCAGATGATTGCAACTGCATGGAATAAATCAAAATAGGGGATTGTACATATTAACAGTAATTCTTTTATATAGTAACCTTACTTCAGTCTATGAAGTCAAACATAAGGCAGCCTTCAACGCTTTAAATTATTGTGGTTATGGAGGCAATGGAAGTGCAAATATTGTTTTATTATGAAAAAAACTAATCCAAATCCTAGTGTATTTTTAGCATCTTAAAAATTACCTATAGTTAAACAAACAAGCTACAAGAGGAATTTCAAATATTCTTTACTTTCTGGCGAAAGAAAGGCAAGAGCAGTAAGAAAGGGCTAGAAGCAGGCATTTACGTTGTGCTACTTCTGTGAAGTGAGCATGACAATACTTAGAGCAGCTGGCCTGGAGCATAACATTCTTAGGTCTTTCCGGCAATGACACTGCTTTAAATTGGCAACTTCTACATGTACTGTAGTTTGTATAATGCAGCTCTATCAATCTAACCTATAGCAAGCCAGATTGTATAACTAGAATTATTTTCTGGTGCATTCCCCATATGGACTGTGTTAGCATTTTACACTAAACAGCTATTTTTTTTTATAAGGAAATATATTTTGCATTTACTATAGGGATAAAGTAGATCTTATTAAAATGGTAATCTGATATAAAGTTTTGTGCTGACCAAAATCTTGATTTCTGATTTCATAATACATTTGTATAGAATAACAAAGCCATGGGATGAATGTACTGTATTATATAATACTGTAAAATGTTTCTCTCTTATATGCTCAATAAAGAGATACAGTAGAAAGTTGCTCAAACATGTCCGTTGTGTATCCCCATCTCAGTGGAGAGCAGTTCCATCCCACTTTCACCTAGGATGGCACAACATCAAAGAAAACTGCCACCGGTGTTGATGTTGGAAGGAATCGCAAGTTTATGTGAGAGAGGAGAGGGCATAAGAGAGAGAAGATGGATGTGTGAGAGGAGAGAGAGTAGTGGGACATGAAAGAGGGGAGGGAGGAAGAGAGAGTAGAGGGACGAGAGAGAGAGAGAGGGAAGGGAGAAAGAGAGAGTAGAGGGCCCTTAGAGAGGAAAGGGAGAAAGAGAGAATAGAGGGACCTGAGAGAGGAGAGGGCAGAAAGAGAGTGTAGAGGGACATGGGAGAAGAGAGAGAGGAAGAGATAGAAGACAGAGAAGAGATAATAGAGGGAAGTGGGAGAGGAAATGGAAGAAGAGAGAGTAGAGTTCTGAGAGAGAGGAAAGGGAGGAAGAGAGTGCAGATGGACGTTAGAGAGAAGAGGGAGGAAGAGATTAAAAGAAAGTGAGAAAGGAGAGAGAGTGGAATGATGTGAGTTAGGAGAGGTAGAAAGAGAGAAAAGAGACACACATAGAGAGAGAGAGAGAGAGAGAGAGAGAGAGAGAGAGAGAGAGAGAGAGAGAGAGAGAGAGAGAGAGAGAGAGAGAGAGAGAGAGAGAGTGGGAGAGCTATGTATGTATAAGGGGTTAAAATAAAGGGGAGAGAGCGGAAATTAAATGTGAAGAGACTTAAAAAGATGGAAAGAAGGGATCTGGGAAAAGAAAAGGGTAGAAAACAAGAAATAGAAAGAAAAAGAGGGGAAGAAAGGTGTGAGACAAGAGAAGAAAAAACACCTGAAATGTTTGGTACAATAACTAATAACCAAGTGAATAGTGAGTCACAAATACTGATACACAATATGTATATTTCTAACATTTATTTTCTAATTAGCAAGCACTAAATTGTTAATAGCAGCAATCATTTAAAATGCAAATCTAACCTGGTTTTGCCTTGTAAAAAATTGCTGCTTTTACAAAAAACATCCAGACTCACACAAAAGTCCAGCAACTCTGAAATGTGGAGGCTATTACATTTAGCCCACTGTGACTGAGCTTGTGGATGTACAGTATAGTGCCTGTAGGATAGTATTAATGATTAGTGATCTGAATAAAAAGCTTTTGCCAAACTATAAACAAGAGTGTAATAGACAAATACATTGGGTTTTTTTTACTCAAAGTTTGTTTTGGCCAGTGTCTAGTTTTTCAATGAAATAATGTATATGTTTCCACAAAAGATTAATACAGCATTCCTAAGCAATTTATTCTCAAGTGAAATAAAATAAAACATTAGGTTTAGGATCCTGTATTGTTTAATTCTATTCTTTCTAAATATATTATTTCAACTGCTGTGTGGTGTTCCCTGCTGACACTACACCTTAAGTGCAATAGCATTGTGGGCATTGTGGGCATCTGCAATATCACGTTAAGTTCTGGTGTTCGGTACTTTGCGCAGGATGCAATCCATGTATGAACAAATGGATCTTGCGATGTCAGCTTGTTTTGCTCCGCTAGGGAGCCTGTTGCGTATCTGCACACCAGTTATTCTTGTTCAATAATTTGGAAGGACCCCATTTTGAATAGATCAACGGTGGGGGTGCTGTTCATCACAGTCAGTTATACAATATTTACAAAAAGGAGAGAGAAAGGGACTGTTAATGAGGAACACACTGATAATTGAGAGTATAATAATATATAACATTTATTAGTTTTATTATTATAAAACTAATAAAAGTTATATTTTATTATACTCTCAATTATCAGTGTGTTCCCCATTAACAGTCCCTTTCTCTCTCCTTTTTGTAAATGATGTCAGAAACAGGAAGGTAACAGACTTATTCCATTCGAGGGGCAGGGAGGAGGAGGCGGTGATGAGGTAAGAGGTCAGGGATCTCTGTTTTAAAGGCCTCTCCAACAGTTGGCGGTACTCTTTACCTAGCACGGCGCCCATCGCGGGCATCGCGGCCATCGCATGCACTAAAAAACGGGTGCGACGCGATGGCCGCGATGCCCGCGATTTCCCATAGGGAACAATGTTAAAAGTGTCAATGGACACGATTTTAGTGTTCAATGCCTCAATGCCCGCGATTTTTCCATAGGAAACAATGTTAAATGGGCCACAGAGCCCAAATAGTCCCCCTGAAGTCTGAAATGGCCCCCACAATTGTTAACGCCACCCCACGATCAACGTGAACCCGAAGCGTGGCGAGCGCGAGGCCGCGAGGGGCGGCGGTAGGCGTCCTCCGACCTTTTCATCCCCCCACTATCCACGTCGGCGTGGAGTTGAGAATAGAATAGTGTGGCGAGCGCAGCGAGCCACCGAGCCCGAAGCGTGGCGAGGGGTCGCGGATACCTTCACAGGTAAACGCGTCCCTTCGCGGGCTTCACAGGTATCCGCGTCCCCTCACCACGCTTCGGGCTCGGTGGCTCACTGCGCTCGCCACACTATTCTATTCTTAACTCCACGCCGACGTGGATAGTGGGGGTATGAAAAGGTCGGAGGACGCGTACCGCCGCCCCTCGCGTGCTCGCTGCGCTCGCCACGCTTCGGGTTCACGTTGATCGTGGGGTGGCGTTAACAATTGTGGGGGCCATTTCAGACTTCAGGGGGACTATTTGGGCTCTGTGGCCCATTTAACATTGTTTCCTATGGAAAAATCGCGGGCATTGAGGCATTGAACACTAAAATCGTGTCCATTGACACTTTTAACATTGTTCCCTATGGGAAATCGCGGGCATCGCGTCGCACCCAGTTTTTTAGTGCATGCGATGGCCGCAATGCCCGCGATTTTTTACCCCCGATGACTGCGATGGACATCGTGGGCGCCGTTCTAGGTAAAGAGTACCCAGTTGGCTTATGTGGCATCACAGGTTCTGTAAGCCGCCTAATGGTGTTATAAAGATCCAATGCTAATACACTATCTTTTCAGGTACAGTAAGTTTCCCATGCAAGCAAATCACAGTTTGTGATTCATATCTGGTGATTCTACCATAACCAAATCTATTTAAGGGTGAATATAGCTTGTAAGTTAGTCTCTTATCTGGAGGAGCAGATTCTAGACCTGGAGAAGAAATTAAAATCACTGAAGTTTATTGATACATTTAGAGAAGCAGGCACTAATTGGGGCAAGTTTAGATGTATTGAAAGATAAAGTAACATGCACCTGATTTAGATAGCTGTCAGAGGAAAGAAAATAGTTGATAGTTGCTGGGAGGTTGGTTCTGATCTTACACAGCCCAGTAAAAATGGACAACTTGGCTGAAATAGGAGATGCTAGTTTGGGAGTTTAATTTCTACAGCAGGATATTCAAATTAGCAACCAATGAACATGGGGCCTTATTCAGATTTGACCGCTAATGTGAGATTTTGCAATGGACTGCAAGGAGTAAGCCGCCGTCCAGACGGAAAGAGTAAAAATTGCAGCCACTCGCAAATTCATATGCAATTCACAGATCATCAAAAGGATTTTACTGTCTTTGCAAATGTGAGTAAGTCTGAGGCTTCCACTAATATTCGACTGAGACTGAGAGTCTACTGAAAAACAACTGGGTATGTCTGCATAGGGTAGGACAGGTGCTTAGGGCACTGTTAACAGGGCAACTAACTTGTGGAAGCTGGAAATGTTATTAAAAAGCATAATGTGAATGATTCTAATAAGAGTAATAAGAGTAAAGTGAGTTTCACTTCTAGGCTGGAGGCTGGAGAGTATGGGTATCATATGTTGCCCATGGTGGTAAGGGGTGTCTTTTTATGTTAATGTATTTAAAGATCTGGCATTGTTGGACAAAACTCATTTTGTTGGTGCCTTTACTGCCCTCCCTGTTGAGTTTTCTCTGGGATTTGATGGTTTCCGGTGTTTTTTTTGTGCTGGCTTTTTGGACATACACTTGTGGAGACAAATGTAATAGGGTGAGGGAATAAAAATGTGAGAGATTTGGGGAGAGTTTTACAATTTTTTTAAATTACATTGCATATGAATTTGCGAGTGCCTGCAATTTTTACTCTTTCCATCTGGATGGCGGCTTACTCCTTGCTTCTTATTCTTCTAGATCTCTCAGCTGCCTTTGAAACTGTCGACCACTCTCTTCTCATACAAACACTACAGTCCCTAGGTCTTCAGAACACAGCCCTTTCTTGGTTTTCTTCCTACTTATCTAATCGCTCTTTCAGTGTTCGCTTCTCTGATTCTACCTCCTCCTCACTACCTCTCCTTTTCTCAATCTCTACCTCTTCACTTGGGAAACTAATCAACTCTTTTGGATTTCAGTATCACCTGTACGCTGATGATACTCAAATCTATCTATCATCCCCGGAATTGTCACCATTAGTATTGCTCTGTGTCACTGAATGTCTTTCTGCCATTTCATCTTGGATGTCATCTCGCCACCTCAAACTCAACATTTCCAAAACAGAATGAATTATATTCCCACCAGCCAAGAGTAGTTACCAACCTGATATCTCTATCACTGTTGAGAATGCAACAATTAATCCTACTCCACAAGCTCGCTGCCTAGGGGTCATCCTTGACTCTGAACTGTCATTCATTCCTCACATTCAATCTGTCTCTAAATTTTTGTTACATGCATCTAAAAAACATATCCAAAATTCGTCCGTACCTTACACAAGACACTGCAAAAATGCTAATCCATGCACTTATTATATCACGCATTGATTATTTCAATTGCCTCCTTAATGGTCTTCCTAAGAAAAGACTCTCACAACTACAATCCATTTTGAATGCAGCTGCGAGGCTGATCTTCCTGGCTAGACGTTCATCGTCTGCTGATCCGCTCTCGACCTCTCCGCTCTGCATAAGATCTGTGACTCTCATTCACACTCATTACTCACTCCCACTTACACTTGCAGGATTTTTGTAGGGCAGCACCCACCTTAGGGAATGCCCTTCCACGCACACTAAGACTTTCCTTTAGCCTCCAAAATTTCAAGCGTTCCCTGAAAACTCACCTCTTCAGGCTAGCTTATCATATTCAGAACCCCCACTCAACCTCCAGTAGCATTCATATCTAATTGCATTCCATCAGGACCATCTAGTAATCTGATGGGACCGCCATGCTATGGAATTCTATCCTTATGTATCCCTCCTATTATACCTATAGATTGTAAACTTGCGAGCAGGGCCTTCCTACCTCCATGCCAGTTTGTATTGACCCAGTTTGTTTAATCACTGTTGTTTCCAAATGTAAAACACAACGGAATATGCTGCGCTATATAAGAAACTGTGAATAAATAAATAATAAATAATTACATTACAAAATCAACCTGGTTTCTCAGTGTAAATGACTGCTGCTTTAAAAAATGGTAAAACTCTCCTAAAATCTCTCACTTTCTGGTTCTCACACCCTATTAAAATTCATATCCGGATGGTGGATCTATCATGTTTAGGTTGACAATACCATGATTGACAACTAGTGTTCGAAGGCATCTAGTTAGATGCCTAAACTTTGACAACTGCATCTAGATAGACAGTGAGAGGATATTGACAGCTGTGAATGATCAACGGGAACATGGTCAACAGTAGCAAGGTCCACAGATGTTTTTCATATTTCTGGTGCCGAATGTCGCATGGGTCCCTGTGGACACTGTGTATGTGCACAGTGTCCCCTTGCATGACTTGCTGCACTCGTCATGCTTCAGGCACGTTCTGTACACATTCTGCATTGTGTTAACAATTAATTGCAGAATAAAATACATTAAATGAGTTTGTAACAGGCTGCACTATTTTCGCCATCTAATAACGGCATATGGCCAAGGGGTATATTGGTCATCAGATGTAAGGTCTGTGGCTGAGCAATATGACTTACTTGGTGTAAAAATATATGCTTTTAGTATAGTCAAGAGGAAACTTAAAACATCATTTAGAAATAAGGGTAAAAAGTTACAGCGTTTTGCAAGTATTTTCAGGGGTGCCAAAATAAAGGATACTAGCCAAATATATTGAGCTTCCACATGCTTTCACTACAAGAGACAGACCGTCTCGCTTGGACAGTTCTGCTGAATATGGCTAAACATCATTTAGACTGGGAACATTACCTCCGTTTTGCAAAAAGGAAGAACAATGTGTGCTGTCCTGCAACAGACTCTCCTAGGGCCTTATTTTGGTTCATTCTTTCTGACAAATTCCTTCTTAGATGGACAAAACCATGTGCACTGCAGGGGGGGGGGGCAGATGTAACATGTGCAGAGAGAATTAGATTTGGGTGAGTAATTTTGTTTCTGTGCAGGGAAAATACTGACTGCTTCATTTTTACACTGCAATATAGATCTCACTTTGAAGTAAAACCCCACCCAAATCTAATTCTCTCTGCACATGTTACATCTGGCCCACCTGCAGTGCACATGGTTTTGCCCATCTAAGAAGGATTTTGTCAGAAAGAATGAACCAAAATAAGGCCCCTAGTGATCGGCAGCAAATGTATAACCATACGACAGATAAAACATCTACACTACAGCAGGTTGAAGAATGTTTGTCCCTTTTAGACAGATCAGCTGGTTTTGTTTTAATAAACCATATCACACTCATGTAGCTAAAATAAACACCAAAAAATTTCCATATAAAATATTTTATTGAATATGTGCAACAATATTATGCGAAAACAGAAAAAAAAAAGAAGGGGGGTGAAAAAACAAAATTAATATACTGGAGACAGGTCTTCTACAGTCATCAAACAAATAAAATAGATATCATAATATCTTTACATTAGACATCCGGGTCCACCTTTGGAGACTCATTTACATTAAAAGGAAAATAGGGGCTCAGTGAAATAGAGGGGGTGCACCTTACTCTCTGTGACATAAAGGTGCTAAGGACACCACTTCATGATAGGGGAGGAGGGGGCTGTAAGGTAGGGCATCTCACTAGCTGTCTTTTCAAAGTGGAATTGAGTATTGAAAACAATGTTAGCAAATGGGGGGATGGAAGTAGATTTCCAGTGCTGAGCTATAGTGAGCCTAACAGATATTAAAATGTAACCGATGACATAATGGGGAGATTTGAGGACACTGCTGGCATGGCAATAGAGTCAGTAGTGTAATTACAAGCTGTGCACCACCCTGCCACGAAATTTCGTCAGAGCCCCCCAACCCCCTCATCACCCCCTTACCCACCTGCTGGAAAATTTCGGCAGCTCCCCCAACCCACTCAGCACACCCCCGAGTAAAGTTTACCCTCACTCACCCATCCGCTTTTCCTGCTGCTAATGAAAAATAGCTCCAACAAATTGGCTGCCCCTAACAGCAGACCGTTTTTAAAGATGCTAGAGGCCACCTCCTCTTGCATCCTCAAAACCTGTCTGCTGTAAGGGGGCGGACATTTTGTTGGGGCTAATTTTCATTAGCAGCAGCAGCAGGAGTGCCGGGAGTCGGGACTGCAGGCAAGTACAGCAGGTCCCGGTAGGCAGCAGCGGTTCAGCGATAGTCCTGCAGACCCCCAGCACCCACATTCACTCAGCGCCTCCCTGCCACAGAGGGGTCTGTGGGGCTATTGTTACGCCACTACATAGAGCCTATTATTTGTAGTGTGGGATACTCTAACATCAGAGATGCAAAAAACTGGTGTACAAATGCCTACAGTCAGGGCCGGCTCTACCATTAGGGAGCTTTAGGCAGCTGCCTAGGGTGCTGGGATCTGGGGGGGGGGCACCAATTCTGCCTATCATAATATCAAGGATGTATATGAGGATCCATGTTGTACTTAATTCAGGTGATGGCTGTGGAACTTCTAAGGCTTAGCCTCCATACTTTCCATTGGGACATACTTTCCTATTTTGCTGCCCTCTCCTGGGGGCCTCCAGGGAACGTGCCCACCTTCCCAGGGGGCTGGGAGGACCACCCGATTTTTGGGAGCATCTATTCCGGATCGTTAAGCAAGTATGCCTTAAAGGGTTGAAAAGTGGGTATTGGCAGTATAGAAGGAATGGGTATTGGCAGTATAGAAGGAAGGGGGGGGGGGGGGGTACAGTAGGTTGATGTTTTGCCTAGGGTGCTGAGAAGCCTTACACCGGCCCTGCCTACAGTATATCAGATCCAGCAGTCACTGGAGCCTGAACATGTCTGGGGCACTATATTAGAGGATGAATCCTGGGTGGAAGGCAAAACATACTTTATACAGCAGTCGCTGCCCTGTCATATATCGGTATAATATAGAACTTTAAGCTATTTTTTTAAAATGATACTAGCAAATAAATGAAACTTATATGGTGTGAACAGAAATATCCTGTTAATTAGCACTTTTTTAACACATTTTGGAAAAAATACAATTCTAAAATGTCAGATAAGATTACTAGTACTCTTGCTTTAAGAATTGTAAACATCTTTCCTTGCAGAACATATCTCTAGCTTATACATACTATTAGCTCTTCTCAAATATACATTACATACATGATCTAATTACAGATTTCCAACAACTGTAAGGACTATTAAGGCCGTTTCAAAACCTTAATCTTTTACTCATGTCAGCACTTCATGGATTATTTTGATTGTGAGGTATTTTTTGGATCATTATTTTGCTGAAATAGCCAACCGCTTCTCAGCTTCACGTATTCCGGGACATTAGCTTCTAAGATTTGTTGATATTTAGTTGAATTAATTCTCCCTTCCACTTGTTTCCACATAATCCAAAAGCATAATAGGCCCACTGATGTGCTGTGTGATTGGCAAGCTGCTCATTTTTTCAAATGCTCCGTTTTCTCCAAACATAACTTTTGTGGCCAAAGATAAAATTTTTGTTTCATTGGTCTACAAGCCTCTGTTCCAAGTATTGCTCTGCTCGCTTCAGATGTTGACATTTGGGAAGTACAAGGTTTACTTCTTACAATGCTATGCAAATAATCTTGGCTAAAATGTGGACCTGTGAGTCACTACTATGGTGAAAATTTTGATTGTTCAGAGTATGTTGGTTGTTGCTGCATGAGAGGTGTGAGCGATCACAGGACGTATTGAACGCTGCAATTGTGTGCCTTCATTTGAAGCTTATGAAACAATTACATTTAGAATCTTTTAATTAAATAAATAAATAAGGTATTAATGAATTGATTGGAAAGTGCACAGGATTGCCTCATTTACTATTTTATGTTCAGAATCAAGTTAATCAGATAAATTATCATTGTGCATTGAAATCTATATACAGTATATAAAAAAAGGTCATCCTTTAGGTGGTTCCCTGCATCTCTTTAGTTGGCTGTGACTTACAAGGGTGATGAACTAACACATCAAGAGTGATAGAGGGATGAAAAATAAAGCACTAGCCAATCAGCAAAGTCTGAGTTTAAATATTAGCTATCTAACATTAGTATTAAATATAAATACATCCATGCTATTTATGCAGAATAAAAACAGATTGAAAAATAAACCCAACACTTACAATATGAAAATTAGTACTGTGCATGATGCGGGTGTGAAAGAGAGCAATTATAGTGGTGAACATGTGCAATTAGTCCATTCATTTGGCTTTTATACAGAACCTTTTCTGGTAATACCCTAGTTCTAATCAGGGCCACTGAGACACCCATGGGGTCTGAGCACTGAGGGGGTGGGTGGTTTCAATTTGGGGATATATGGCCATGTCCTCTTCAACAAGAAATTCAAAGCAAATTTTGTGTGCCTATTTTCTTTGCCTATATGAAGTATATTGTGGTGATCCTCTACAGCCCTATCTCAGAACAAGAACACATGGCTACAATAGTACTCACAAAGCAGATTCACCACCAGAGAGAGAGAGAGAAGAGATGAGCTCAGACCTGGGCATTGTATGAGTGACCATAGACTGTGATAGCCTATCAGAGCATTGAACAGATGGGGGGCGTGGAAGGCTAGCATGCACAAGATTGCACAGTGACCCTTCATTCATAGCAGAGACATGTCTGCACTATGTCATTTGTGTGACACTATGCACTATGGCAGCTGCTGCTGCTGCCTCACACAACACAACTACAAATCACTACTTCAACGCCCATAAAAAATCATCCACAGTGTACAAATGAGCTGGGTGCAGACGGATCGAATCTCAATTGACCAACTCAGCAGCTCTTCAACAAACCCATGTGAATGTAATGAAGGTTATACAACTGGCATGTGTGAGCTAATGCTTGGAAGTCATCTTAAGAAACACAGTGGTGTACACTGCAGACAGCAATCCTTAGTACTGTATATAAGTTCATTAATGAACACATTTATTATAGTTAACTAGCGCTTTCTGTAGCTATTTTTTATTGTATTTATGTTTATTAATTTCTAAATGCATATGGGATACAAAAAAGGGAAGGAAAGATTGATAACAATATGCACACAAAAATGAACATAAAGACTTAGATAATATTTAACATTGGCTATAGAAAATCAATAATAATCTTGACAACTCAGAAAATGTTGTGTAGCTAGTATAAAGACCACCACCCCCCCCCCCCCCCCCCACACACACACACACACTGGAGCCAATTCAGCCTGCTCATTTCTAGGAGCAGCACAAGGAGTTGTCACTCAGACGTCTACAGCTTCTGTCTTGCACGGTAACTGGCTTATAGCATCCGACAGGTAGTCATGTGTACAGTGGTCTCTTGTTGACATTAGCCAGACTTCTAAACTTACCTCTGATACATACAAATGGGAAATACAGTAGGCTGATGAAAGACAGACAATTCTTACTGTATATTGTATACTCTGCCAAGACAAAAATATAAATTTTTCTTTCTTCAAAAATATGAGCATTACTTTAGAAGTGGGGATGTGCGAAGACCAAAATTCAATAACATTTTTGTGGCTTGAAAGGAAGGTACGTGTGTGGCAGAGAGGTGGAATAAGGTATGGACTGGTTTTTTTTTAGAAAGACAGAGATTTATTGTCACGCAATGTTATGAAGGTAGAAGAAAACATTTCTTTGCCTCCAAATACCTGGATTAATTATACAAGCTTTGGTCTGCAATAACTAGAGGTTACTGATATTTATACAGCAGCTCTGGGGCGTATCAATCATACCTTTCTCTGAAGGACTGCTCACTAACCTGGTGGCACATTCTTTGTGAAAGTAATGCTTTTGTGTGTGTATCTATGCGCTGTTGTGGAATGCAAGAATGTATACAGTCATAATAATATAAAGCAATTTCTGTTGGGAAAGCAACATATTGGAGTGAACTCAGCACGTGAATATTCTGTATTTAGCTGTGTGTGACTACAGAATATGTTGTGGAGCATTTCTAGCTCACTAATGAGCCATGGCTTGTCTAAAGATACACATTAGGGAAGCCATTTACTGAACATGAAGGAAACCCCTTCACCTAAGTGACATGTAACACAAAGTGTTTATCTTAACTCCTTCGCTGGCACTCCCGAGAATTATCTGGGCTATGCACCAGTGCCCAGACAGGCAAAACCGGAAAATCCTCGGGAGTGCCACTGTCTGTGCTCCCTTCTTGCCGGCAGCGCCGCTGAACTGAGCACTGCTGCCTGGCTCCTGCTGCCCGAGATTGGGAACCACTGAGTTATGAAGAGTGATAAACAGCCAGCCAATCAGCTCCTACCTGCCATGTCACAGACTCTGTTTGAAAAATGTCAGACAGGAGTTGATTGGTTGGTTGTTTATCACTCTCCATTTCATCACTTTTGATGCTTAGTGCATTTGGCCCTTAGATTGTTAATTAGGAGTATGTATATAGTTTTCATATCATTATTTTTTTGTAATAATCTTCTTTTCTTCACACCATCTGCAAAATGTAACAATATTGCCATCGTCATACAATTTTCAACTGAACATCATTTAGACGTTACTAAATCATTGTATTCACATATTGGCAGGTTTATCTACCAGTATGTGTGCTGTGTTGCTGCATCATCTGTGGGAGAGTCAGGGGCGGATTGGGATTGAAAACCAGCCCGGGAAATTTATGGAAGCAGCCCTGTTGGAGGCGGGGTCTGCTGAGGGGGTGGGGCCTGTTATAGGGGGTGGGATCCATACTAATATGGTCTTATTACAAGTTGGAGCCTTTCTTGTATCTTTTGCTGCAGTTTCATCTGCAACTTTATGCTGATGCTGCTACAGTGTTATTCCCTGGTGTATATCCTTCCGTCCACAAATGGAAGGACTGAAACACCCACTGTCAGTGTGTACAGCCACAGTAATCATGCATCTTTAGAAGCTATCATCAGACGCACCATTGAAACTTTCACCTGCCTATACTATGTGCAGATCACCCATCTTAGTATGGCCCCAATGTGAGCAATTCAGCTCCTCTGTAAGACATCACTTTCAGCAACTTGCCCACATAAATCCAATAAGACACCCATACTAGGTAACATAATAGCCAACTCCCTGTAGCCGCCTAGGAAACCATAACACAGTTCTAATAAATTTGTATGTGTGCGTCTCTGCAACTCTGTACAAACACCATCAGGATGCATGGGCAGTGCAACTCAGATTAAATGCATTTAACAACAGCTAAAAAAAAACACATTCGCCCTCAAACAAACCAATAAAAAGCATTGGCCCCACAGGAAAATACACAAACACACTGACCCTTGAAAAAAATTGTCAACCACAGAAAACAATAATATGCATTGGTGCACCCAACAGGGAAAAAGCAACATTAAACATTAGCCCCACAGAAATAAAATGAAAGCACATTGGGCACCATCATGAGAAAAATAAAATGGGGTGGAAAGTATATGGCCCAGGGTTCTGTCTCTAGGATGCCTTTGAGTAGGATGTGCAGTGGATGTAGCTGGGACAGGTGGGAGACATGTTGGGTAAGTCGGGTTAGACCGTTTTGCAGCTATGTGCTGCAGGCAGGGGTGGTGGTAAGGGTGAGTACTGTACGGTGAGGCCTGGAGTAGAGAAGGCTTTGAGTAGTAGTGGGAAGCAGGGTTAGGCTGGAGTAGTGGTAGTGTGCATAAGGGGGCTGGCTGGGAGCAGTAGTTGGAAGAATAGGCATTTTGTAGTAGTAGTGGTAATGTGGATACGGGGACAGGCTGAGACCAGTAGTGGGAAGCAGGGACAGGCTGGAGTAGTGGTAGTGTTTATAGGGGACATGCTGGGAACAGCAGTGTGAAGCAGAGGCATTTTGTAGTAGTAGTAGTGTGGATAAGGGGACAGGCTGGAAGCAGTAGTGTGGAAAGCAGGGGGGCACCTGAGAGCAGTAGTGGGAAGCAAGGTCAGGCTGAAGTAGTTGTAGTGTGGGTAGGGGGACAGGTAGGGAGTAGTAATGGGAAACAGGGCAAAATAGTATAGGAGTGACATGCACAGGTGATTCTGCACAGGTGACAGCTGATAAAAATAGTCAGGAGCTTCTAGTTTGCTAACTGCTGTGAATATGAGCCCATCTGTGCAATGTCTGGGGTGCTGTCTATACACATTGCAAACCCCGGCTCTGGGTTAGAGGTTTGCAGCATGGTATTTGTATTTAGGCTGAAGGGTTGTGTATGGCTGGTGTTAGGCTGTAGTGGGATTGTCCATGGCTGGGGTCAGGCTGTGGTGGACTGTATAGTTAGAGTTATGCTGTGGGGAGGGGGGGTGTATGGTTAGAGATATACATCGGGGGGTGTTTGGCTATGGTTAGGCCACAGTGGAGGGGGGGGGGGGGGTATAGTTAAAGTAATCCTGTGAGAAGAGGGAGTTTTTATTTAAGATCTACAGCAATGGGGTTGTTTATGACTATGATTAGGCTGTGGAGGTGGGGTGTTTGTTATCCTGCGGGGGTGGAGTGTGTGTACAGTTAGAGATATACTACGGGGGGCATTATGGTTAGAGAACAGTATACTGCAGGGTTCCTATGGCCAGGGTTAGGCTGCGGTGGGGTTGTGTATAGCTAGATCTAGGCTGCGATTAGGGGGTGTATGGCTCGGGTTAGGCTGCAGTAAGGGGGTGTATGGATAGGGTTAGGCTGTGGGGGGGGTGTATAGCTAGGATTAGGATGCATTGGGTTTGTGTTTGGTATGGTAAGAGGTTATGCTAGTGCGAGGAGGTTTGTATGGTTAGTGTTATGGTGTGTGTGGGGGGGGGGGGTATGGATAGTTATTCTTTGGGTGGTTGTATGGAAAGAGTTATCCTTGGGGGGGGGGGGCTGGTTATGGATAGAGCCCAAGGGATTGGGGGTTTTGTGTATTTTTTTTTGGGGGGGGGGGGAGGGGGAGTGCCTACTAACCTGGCCTTCCAGTGCTTGAAAGGATGCTTTTGGAGCAGATGCTCTCGACCAGATTCACCTCGATGCTGTGGATTCCTCCAGCGGAGACCTCGGTTCCCAGGATTCCTGCCATGCAGCCTTCTATTGCACTTCCCTCTGCTTGTTATGTTGTGGCAGAAGATGCTAGGACCCGCTGTCCTTCTGGACCACTGGTTTGCGCTGGAGCCACGCTACTCCCCTCCGATGCCCTGTGCACACTTCTCTCCTACAGCAGGGGCAGGCTGACAGCCTTCTGACAGAGACACAGGTGGTGGCTTGCGTGCGGCTCGGGCTGAGACAAATGATGCATAGGTTATAAATGATGCATAGCAGTATGGAAGAAGACAGACGAACTCAAGAGACGGGTGTAAACGATTAGTCTATATTCAAATCAACATCCAAACGTCTCTGCTGACCAACGTTTCAGGGCCAAACAGGGTGAGAAGCCAAAGAGGCATGTTTGGCCCTGAAACGTTGCTCAGCTGAGACTTTGGATGTTGGTTTGAACATACAGTGCCTCCCGCCGCTGCCGTATCCCCCTCGCATGTGTCACAAAGACTCACATGTCCCGCTGGTGGAGAAATCATTCGATGGTTGGCGACCATCAAATTATTTCTTCAAGCGACGCAAATATAAGTCAGTGGATACTGACTTATATTTGCCTCCATTCTGTTAAGACAGGGCGTGCGGCTGACCTCATGTGTATTAGAGAAACTACACTCACTATATCACTACCTGCCTACAAATTCTGTGACCTATATCCAGCTAATAAGTCCATGTACAGGGTGAGAGGCAACACAGGGGGTCAGTAAAACACATGGTAAGGGTAAGGGAGCAGCACAAAGGGATGAGGAGCCAGGCACACAGGGGTGAGGGAAAGGGGGCAGGCACACAGGGATGAGGTTAATATGCAGCAGAGGGATGAGGTGGCAGGGAAAATGGGACAAGGGTAAATGAGGGTGAGGGTAAGGGGACAGGTACACAGGGATGAGGGCAAGAGGCAACAGAGGGGTGAGGTGGCAGGCACAAGGAGGTGAGAGTAAGGGTGAAGGCATACAGGGGTCACGGTAAGGGGGCAGCAGATTGATAAAGCGGCAGACACATAGTGTAAGGGGGCGGGAGCACAGGGGTCAGGGTAAAGGGGCAGCAGAGGGGTGAGGTGGCAGGCACACAGGGTAAGGGTAAAGGGGCAGGCACACAGGGTGAGGGTTAGGGGCCAGGCACACAGGGGTCATGGTAAGGGGGCAGCAGAGGGGTCAGTGTGAGGTGGGGTCAGGGTAAAGGGGTGAGCAGGCACACAGGGCATAAGTACAAGAGAGGAGAGAAAGACATAGAGAGTGGTACCTTTCTCATTAGTCCCACTCCCTACTTCTTCTCAATAGCTCAAAGAAGGAGAAAATCAACAATGATCACGGGCCTCGAGTGTGTACTGGGACTGGAGCACATTCTCTCTCTCTCCCCATGCAGCATCGCTGCATTGGCACCCTCCCTGCTCCCCAGCGCAGGTGTACACGCTGCCCAGCTGGCTGACTAGCCACTCAGGAGCTCCCTGCATTAACCCACCCCCCTCCCCCAGCGCCGATGTACACGCTGCCCGGCCTGCTGACTCGGGTCGGGCAGCCACTTAGCTCCCTGTATTATCCTACCCTTGGCTCCGATGTAGGCGCTGACTAGCCGTATGGGCAGCCGCTCAGCTCCTTCCACTCACCCACTCCCCGCAGTAGGTCCTTTAACACGGCCCAGCTTTCAAAAAAAAAAAAAAGACATGCGGCTGTCAGGATGCGGCGGCACCCCTATGACAGCACCGCCACCGCGGCGCACAGTTTGAGAACAAGTCATACACATTCAAAGAGCCGCGGGAGGAGCTGCGTATGGCCGCGCATGCGCAGCAGCCCTCCCACCGCCATTTTGACATCTGTCAAAGTTACGGCTAGCCGCGGCCATGTTTGCTGTTGGCAAGGTGCTGGGCTGCGGCCGCAAACCGCTGAGATCGCGGTCAGGAGGCGGTTCGCGGCCCAGCCAGAGGGGAAGGCGGCCACTTCATGTCACTTACGGGCCGGCCCACCGGGAAATGGCCCGGTTTCCCGGTGGGCCAATCCGCCCCTGGGGAGAGTGGCTGCAAAATGGCTCTTGTGGTGTTTGTGAGCTCTCACAGTTATACAGAGGCACATAATGTAAAGCAGTAATTAACTTAAGGGGGGGGGGGGGAACCTTGACGTGTTTGGTTAGCTGAAGAAAGTATTGCAATATTTTGTAACATTCTCTGAATAATTAATATGAAGTGTAATATGAGAGTGCTGTGCATGTCTGAATGTATGTATTTATAATAATTATAATAGAGAAAGACAGAGAGAAATAGATAAAATGATACAAGAACACACTGTTCAAAAAATGTATGGGGACCAAATTTTATTTGATGGGTTTATAAAATGAAGTCCTTATTAAGACAGTTAAAACAAGTTGGAGGCATGCATTCTGTATCATATACAACATGCTAGTAACAAAATAGTTTTGAAGCAACAATAATTTTAACTTTAAAAAGCATGATCATGTATTAGGTTATGCCGAGGAAGCGTGTCATATGTCCTGTGTAGTGTGCCGTGAGGGGAGATGTGCTCAGGGCAGCCGAGAGGAATGCCGGGCCCCGGTAAAATGGTGGGGGCGTGGCCTAAGTGTGTGTTGTGGGAACCTCCCACACTTAGGCCACGCCCCCAAAATGTTTAGAGGAGGGTGAAAGAAAACTCTAAAAACTGTAATCTCAGAAGCAGCACACACCTACAGCATGTGCTGTGCTGACTGCAGGCTCAGCATGACCTCTCACGCTGTCAGTGAGACACTCATGCTGAGCCTGCTGTCAGCACAGCACATGCTGTAGAAGTGTGTGCTACTGTTGCTACCCGGGAGGGATGGAGGGGAAAGGGAGGGGTCAGACCAGGGCCCCTGCGGGGCCCCTTCAGCAAGCCTGGGCCCGGGTAATTAGTACCCACTCCCCCCCTCTCTCGGCTCCCCTGGATGTGCTCCATGGGGCATGCTGAAGGCTTCCAGCTTTTGCATATTGCATGGATAATTGGAATAGCACAGGTAAGATAAATATTACATTGTAAAAACAGCTATGGAAATACTTAATAGAAGGTATTAAGCTGTCATTGCCACCACTAATCTTTTTATCTCATCCCAAGCCTTCCCAAACGCACACTCAGAAAAAGTTTAAATAACAAAAAATTAGCAAACAGATGATTGCTGAAACTCAGTTTGCAGCTGGGAATGCAGATTTTGTATACTTAGGTCTATAGTTATTTTGAGAGTCTCAGTGGACAGTATACAACTGGTCCTACACCAGATAAATCACTACTTTCACTTACAAGGATTGTTGCTTGTTTTTTTTCCCTACTATCCACGTTACTTTCATCCTATGACTTTATTAATTCCCACAGTCACATCTGAATACTGTATTTTGACAACTGAAATGTGGAAGTGAGCCCAATGCAGTATCTTGCCTAAGGTTCCATGAGGTTCCATTGATTCTTAATCCAGCCCTGCCTCTGTCCCGTACAGCATTATCGGTACTTGTGGAGTATCACGGCTCCCACGACCTGCATCGTATGCTAAAAATCGCATCGCATCGCATGTGGCATACGATGCGATACGATGTTTTACCGATTTTTGAGCATTTTTGTTCAAAAATCGTATGCCATCGCATGGCATCGTATGCCATATGTAGTGGCATACGATGCGATACGATGTTTTACCGATTTTTGAGCATTTTTGCTCAAAAATCGTATGCGATTGCATCGGCTTCCATACGATGGCATCCGATGCGATGCGATGCGATGGCATCCGATTTTGCATTGAAATGCATCAGAATGCATTGAAATGTGTATTAAACTTGTGAAATGCCCCCAAATGCCATTTTTCATAGTGCACCACCCCCACTATCAACGTCAACCCAAAGCGTGGCGAGCGCAGCGAGCCCGCGAGGGGCGGCGGTACGCGTCCTACGACCTTTTCATACCCCCACTATCCACGTCGGCGTGGAGTTGAGAATAGAATAGTGTGGCGAGCGCAGCGAGCCACCGAGCCCGAAGCGTGGCGAGCGCAGCGAGCCCCGCGAGGGGACGTGGATACCTTCACAGCTATACGCGTCCCCTCGCGGGCTTCACAGGTATCCGCGTCCGCTCGCCACGCTTCGGGCTCGGTGGCTCGCTGCGCTCGCCACACTATTCTATTCTCAACTCCACGCCGACATGGATAGTGGGGGTATGAAAAGGTCGTTGGAAGCGTACCGCCGCCCCTCGCGGGCTCGCTGCGCTCGCCACGCTTCGGGTTGACGTTGATAGTGGGGGTGGTGCACTATAAAAAATGGCATTTGGGGGCATTTCACAAGTTTAATACACATTTCAATGCATTCTGATGCATTTCAATGCAAAATCGGATGCCATCGCATCGCATCGCATCGGATGCCATCGTATGGCATCCGATGCAATCACATACGATTTTTGAGCTAAAATGCTCAAAAATCGGTAAAACATCGTATCGCATCGTATGCCACTACATATGGCATACGATGCCATTCGATGGCATACGATTTTTGAGCAAAAATGGTCAAAAATCGGTAAAACATCGTATCGCATCGTATGCCATCGTATGCCACTACATATGGTATACGATGTCATGCGATGGCATACGATTTTTGAGCAAAAATGGTCAAAAATCGGTAAAACATCGTATCGCATCGTATGCCATTGTATGCCACTACATATGGCATACGATGCCATACGATGGGAGCCGTGATACTCCACAAGTACCGCATTATCTCCCCCAAAACAAATTTCTCTTGCTGCTCTGAAAATGTAGATGATCTGAATGGCAACATAGCCTTATTCCTGCACAGTTCAAAACTGGGGCTTCCACAGTCACCCTGGATTTGAATATTGAGGGCAAGACTCTAAAACTTTAAACAAAAATAGCTTCAAAGATGCAGGTTTTAACTGTTCAATGTTCATGCAGTTTACGGTGTATATTTATGAGGCCAACTGAATGTGCACCATGAATTGCCTTGGCTTCTTATGTAGCTGTTCCTCTTGCAGCACTTCACAGTGTATGTTGACTATCTGTTCTAGTGAAGTACTGCCATTAACTACAAGTGCACATTTGCTAGTGAGGTTACAGAGAATGTATGGTCAAAGTTATCAATAATTGGATGAACATCAGGATAAAATGTATTTGTATAAGTCTTATGAGCAATGTGAGGGCCTTAAGTGCCTTAATAATACATTTGAATCACAAGAAACATTCTTATATTTACAATCTGTATAACTGCAAACTTTCCTTGTGTACTTTCCTATAGCACATGTATAGTTGTAGAGCAGGGATGTCATATGACATCTTGAAGATCAGAATCCCTAAATGGGCTGAATAAGTATACCCTAATATCCTCTCTCCCTCGACCATACCCCCTAACCCTAACCATCCTTACCTGATGCCTAACCCTACGGCCTAACATAAACCTTCCCTCCTTAGAGCCTCACCCTACTACTTGCCCTCAGCCTAACCCTACTCCCCCAGTGCCTAAACATCCTTGCAGCTTAACTCGAATACTTAATGGTATACTTACTATAAGGATGCCAGCTGTCAGAATTAAGGCATCTGACATTTCTGGGGACGTCAGGATTTTGGTGCTGGTGTTGTTGGTGCCATTCGGGTGCTGGAATTTTGACTGCCGGCCTCCCGATCGCCAGCATGCTGACCACATCCCATATACAGCTGTATATCAGTCATAGAATTTGTGACATTGTAGTCCATTAAAAGTATTAAATGAATGTAAAAGTGAACAATTATGTTTCCATAGCAATAGAAAATGCACAGTTAAGTGTCTCCTCTCCTAGGTGACCCTATCAAGCTATTTTAAATGGTAGCAACACAAAATCCAAAAAGTGTATCCAAAAGGGAATTTCTATTATTGGATCTAATATCCTGTATTATTTGGAGGAAAAAATGAAATTCCTACTGTGATTTAACAATAAAGCTAGACTAAGCTCTTTTAGACTAGAAATGCCATATGGTGGGTGACAGTATAATTACATCACTCTATAAACCTGTTGGATGTACTTCTGAAAGGAAATAATTTCATTTGGGGATAAAATGGGAATAGAAATCAACGTATTATGAAAAAGAAGAAAAAAAGAAATAATGACATCACAGTAAGTACTCAGTTTGTTTTTGGCTTCTATTCTTAAGGGCATAACGTTTACATATTTTCAAGTTTTTTCTTGTACTATGTTGGTCATGGCAATTGGGCTCATTTCATGTACTACATGTAAGTGTAAATGTTGAAACCAATGTAATTATGTAGCTATTACGTGCCTAGAACAAATAAGAAAATCAAATCAAAGGACTGATTGGTATGGTTAGTTAATAAATTAATTGAATTCATTGCCTTTACCTTCAACTTAGCCTCAAATAACAGTTATGGTTACTCCTTGATATTAACAACTTTTTTTTCACTAAGTATAACCATATCTTGCATGGTTGCGAATAGATTCCTAACCATACACATCCATTCGCAAAACATTTACATTCACTCGCAAGGCAGGATTTCATTCTGGCTGGGCGGCATTTACCTGATCGCTGAAGTTTAGCAGCCCAGCTTATCAGGCCCATTTTAATGGAAGAATAAGAATAATCTATAATTCAAATAAAGTCCAAACATTACACAAGCACATAGTTGTGTAATACAATAGGAATAGGACATATGCGTAAGTAACAGAAAAAACATATCTGTGTCCAGCAGCTGCAGCCAAACATATATACATAGATAACAAACTCATGTGGCTTCCGAGCAGTCCGCAGTCACGTGATCCTTAAATCTCGATCTGTGAGTAGAGACAGTGACATTCCATTCCTGCAACAGGAGGAGTTGTGGAGTAATTCTATTGAAGATGGGATGTTGCCCATAGCAACCAATCAGATTCAATCTTCTAGAAGGTGCTATATAAATAAGAAGTAGAATCTGATTGGTTGCAATGGGCAAGATCCCATCTTAAATAGAACTCGCATCTTTGTAAATTTACCTCATAGTTGGCTAGAAGCTTAACTAGAAATGCAACAGGGTAGGGAATATAATTTCTTAAGGTGGCAGTGATAACATGCTATGATGTCCCATTGGCTAGAGTACTGTAGCTGCTGACATTCTAGATGTCATTCTTGACTCCGAACTTTCCTTTGTTCCCCACATTCAATCTAATCAACTAAGAAACACATTCAAAATCCGCCCTTACCTTACACAAGACACGGCAACTACTCTAATCCATGCTCTCATCATCTCACGCATTGATTATTGCAATAGTCTCCTTATTGGCCTTCCTCAATACAGACTCTCACCACTACAGTCCATCATGAATGCAGTTGCGCGGCTAATCTTCTTAGCCAGATGTTCATCGTCTGTAAAGCTACTCTGTCAGTGACTTTATTGGTTACCTGTATTCTACCGTATTCAATACAAAATTATTTTACTTACACACAAAGTCATAAACCAAACAACACCAACATACAACTCTTCTCTTATCTCAAAATATCTTCCAAACTGACCTTTTTCGCTCCTCACAAGATCTGCGTCTCTCATCCACACTCATTGCTCCCATTCCCGATTGCAGGACTTTCTTCGGGCTGCACCCACTCTGTGGAATGCTCTCCTATGCACAATAAGACTCTCCTCCTGTCTACAAACCTACAAGCGTTCCCTGAAAACTCACCTCTTCAGGCAAGCTCATCAAATTCCAGAACCAGCCACTTAACCTTCATATACCATTCCTATCTAATTACATCCCCACTGTAAGGTCCACAGATATCCACTCTTTTCTTCACATTTTCCATCCTCCTGACACATGGACAAACTGCTGAGTCACCGTATCTTACAGCACACCAGGAACCTTTGCATTCTGGTGAAATGAATGCAATAAAGAATATCTATCCTTGTGTATCAATGCTGATTTCCCTATAGATTGTAAGCTTGCGAGCAGGACACTCATACCTTTGACTGTCTGTAAAATACCCAATTCTGCTGTTGTAAAGTGCAACGGAATATGCTACACTATATAAGAAACCATTAATAAATAAATAATTAATTATCACCTGAGCACCAGACCAGGAAGATTTTTCTGAAGTTGTTTTACCAGGTAAATCACCACTAGCCCACCAGGTAATGTTTCACTGTCATTAAATCATGTAACATTTCATTACTGTTGACATGATGAATGCCGACCTGCTCAGTGTTGAGCATGCCTAAATTATGACCATACTGACAAAATATACTAAACTTAAGAAAAAGGGTAAAAAATGACTCAGAACTTATTTTAACATTTACTTCCTTATAATTAGCTGTCTACATAATTTAACAATATATGAAAGGCTTTTGTTGTATGTCATAGTGCCATGTTGACAAATGCTGCACCGTAGATCATGGTCACATTTTGTTTTCGGTTAAATATTATATGTTTCTTTCCAACGTTGGCGATAACAGATGAGAAGGAATAATTTACAATGCATGGCATAACCCAAGCCAAGAACATTTATTCAATACAAAATATGATTTTTCAATTAGAGAAAACACAGTGTAATTAAATATACTATCCAATTTAACCTTGGAAAGGAATTAAGGTCAACCTCAGCAAAATTCTATCCACCTTTTTTGTTTTGCTGACCTGTCAATAAGAATGTCATTGAAAGCTGGTGACATCAGGTTTCCATTGCTAACCAAGCACATAATGTTCAGGCCAAATAAAGAAATTAAATCATACTTTCAATCTTTAAATCGGTTTTGTGGGCACAAACTAATTTTACCATGATGGAGTGGCTTCTGGTATACGTCAGGATCGGAGAGGCTGGGACAGTGCAAATGACAAGACTTACAGTACATTTGTTTTCACATACACTTTATAACTAAAGATATGGAAATGACGGAAAATCTCCTGTGAATTTTCTATTCCAAGACATCTGACACAATGTCACATCTGGAAACCCTTTGGTCGCTTAGGCTTTTTTTTTTATATTAATATTATCTTAGCCACATTTCATTAAAGTTGGGAATTAGGGAAAGTTCCTTTCCTGACACTCTTTTTCTTTTATGCAAGTATTTTTATATATTGCATAGTTGACTAAGTGACAGAAACATTCAAATATTACACAAATGCCTGTGTCTATGTATAAAAAAAAGAAGTGTACTGTATCTACAGTATATATATACAGTACAGTATGTAAGGTTTCACAAACATCTTAGAAAATGGAGAGCAATGGCACCCTCTAGTGTAGTATATTTAAGTGAGGATTACATTTCATACAATGTGGAGATCTTTTAACTGCATACGTAAAAATTTGAGAAATAATAAAAGTATTAATATATTTTCCTGGAACCCTAAATCCTCCTTCTTCCTGAGCATTCCTCAGATGTCCAGGTAAAATGAAAATGAAAAAAATATAAAAAGTAGTGTAATGCTACTGTACTAAACTAACATAAAGTGCTTTACAAAGTGTCTGCATACCAAAACACTTGTGCTCATCTGGCATAAACTGTGCCATGCAGTAAGTGAATCATTTTTTACATACTAAAGTCCAATCATGAAGAAGAATTTAAAAAAAGTAACATATAGTGGGCCTTATTCTAGTTCACTCTTGCTGACAAAATCCTTCTTAGATGGACAAAACCATGTGCGCTGCTGGTGGGGAAGATGTAACTTGTGCAGAGAGAAATAGATTTGGGTGGGGTTTTACTTCAAAGTGAGATCTATATTGCAATGTAGAAATAAAGCAGTCAGTATTTACCCTGCACAGAAACAAAATAACTCACCCACATCTAATTCTCTCTGCACATTTTACATCTGCCGCCCTGCAGTGCACATGGTTTTGTCCATCTAAGAAGTATTTTGGCAGAAAGAGTGAACTAGAATAAGGCCCAGTGTAATACAAACTGTACACAAAATGTAATGAAATAAATAACAAAATAAAATGTTCATACACTACATAAAACAATTGCTGAGTTGATAAAAGAATAGAAGAAATATTACAGTTACATAGTAGTTAAGGTTGAATAAAGACTCAAATCCATCCAGTTCAACCTTGGTGTATTAGCTTTCTCCCTTGTTTTAAGGACAGGTTATGGTCATTGTTTGTACCCCTGTATATTTTTAACCAATAGATCTTTGTCCAACCTTATTTTAAATATGTTTATTGTGTCAGCTGACACCACATCCCCAGGTAGAGAGTTCCATAGTTTGACTACCCTGTCTAATGGAACGGAATCTTCTTTCCTCTAATCTAAACTCATGCCTCCGTGTCCTTGATTCTTTCCTTACAGTAAAAAGGGCGTCTGACAGTTCCTTATATTGTCCCCTGATATATTTGTACATGTTTAGTATGCCCCCCCTTAAACGCCTCTTCTCTAGCGTAAACAATCCTAAATGGTTTAATCTATCCTCATAGCTTAAATTCTCCATTCCCTTTATTAGCTTTGTTGCTCTTCTTTGGACTTTTTTCCAATTCTATGATGTCCTTTTTATAGTGTGGGGCCAAGAATTGTACTCCATATTCTAGATGTGGTCTAACCAATGCTTTGTACAGTGGCATAATTACATTTGAGTTCCTTGTCTCCATACCCTGTTTTATGCATGCTAGTATCCAGTTCACTTTTTTTGTTGCTATGTGACATTGAGCACTACACCCCCGTTTATTGTCTATTGGGATTCCTAGGTCCTTTTCAAGTTCTGAAACACCCAGTGCCTCCCCGCTTAGGTTATAGCTAGCACCTTGGTTATGTCAAGATCCTGCTTCCAGCATTCTGATGGTTGGGATTCTGACCCTGGGATCGGAGCGAATGTGTCCTGAAATATGATCTTTGAAATATAATAACCCTATATATCCATGATACAGCCAGTGAAAGCTGTGCCAGAAGGTGGCAAGGGACTGGTTCATGGAAGACAGTCAGTCAGTAATTGAATGGGGCATTGTTTAGGCAGATATTATGCAGTGGCATTACAAGATGTATACAGGTGGCACCGAGTGACATCCGAGGTGGTGACAACAAAATAGCGTTGCTGTTCTGCTATCTTGAGTTCAGCCCTCAGATGATTTTACAGAGCAGCAGTGATAGTGGTAATGGATGTGGGCAAGCCAATAGCATGAGGAAAATGTCCCACACCATGGTTTTATGACATTAGGCTATGCTCCCTTGTGCGCTTGTGTATTTGGCACTGGCAAATAGCCCACATTGTGGCACACTACGTGCAACACACCCAAATGACGACACTGAAATGACACTAACATAATAGATTATATAAAACATATTAATACTAAGTATTAAAAGCACACTAATTTATTGATATGACTATGCAATGAGGCTTTCAATGGCTACTGTCATTATGCACTTATACTGTACAGGAATGCTTCCCAAAAGGAGTGCAATGGCAACCTGGGGTGCGACAGGTTGGTGGTCCAGGACCAAACCAAAGTTATGGTCAATGTGATTGGGACCCATCAGCACTGCTTTTACCTAGCATAAAATAAGTGGACAAACAAAAGTTCACCCCCCCCCCCCACCACAGTACTGGATGACAGGTAAGTAAAATTTATATAATTTACTGATACGCTTATCTTTGCTGAATTCCTCAATAAGAATTTTTGACCAATAGTTGCCATGAATAAAATTCTGAAAATCTAAGGCATTGGTGTCAAACTCATGGCCCTCCAACTGTTGTGGAACTACAGGTCCCAGCATGCCCTACCATAGATTTTATACAATGGATTGCTAAAATTGTGGCTGGGCATGCTGGGGCGTGTAGTTCCACAGCAGCTGGAGGGCCATGAGTTTGACACCAGTGCTCTAAGGCAATATAATTCAACAAAGTTTGGGAGCCACTGCTGCATACTTCCCAACAGTCCCGATTAACGAGGCAACGTCCCGGTTTTCGGGGACATTCCCACATCTATTCCCGCAGCAAGGGGGCTGGGGGCATGGCTAGAGGCTCACAGAGCCTCTGGGTCATACCCCCATAGCGTCAAATCAGGGGCATGGCCTTGCGGGGGAGCCACAAGTATAGAACATGTCCCTTTAATTAGGGCACACCCCCCCCCCCTCCTGAAAAATTCAGCGCACATCCATCTGTCTCTCCTCCGTCTCTTTGTAAGTTGGGAGGTATGCTGCTGTACAACACGACACAAATACCATTTGGAAAGGGAATCACCCCTGCCCCCAATAATTCAGATTTAATTTATTAAAGGCTAATGAAATCACAACATAATATTACACTTAGGGGCTAATTCATGTTTGAAAGTAAAACAAAAACAAAAAGCAAGTAACTTTGGCCCTTATTCTGCTTCGTGCGGTAACGGCCGCATGCGGCCGTTCCGCCGATGTTTTCGGTCTGCGCATGTGCAGAGGCTACTCTGCGCATGTGCAGCCGAATTCGCCGTACACGTATTTTGTCCGCCGCAAAGGGGGTGGATAGGGGCGTGAGGGGCTACGAAGCCTCATTTGCATATGCATACGCCCCGCGTTTCATGGGCGTTCCCATGCAAACGCGGGGCGTACGCATGCTAATGAGGCTATGACGCGTGGGTACAGGGCGGGCATCTGACATCGCCGGATGTCAGCTGCCCGCCCCCATACAAGATTTCACACGGACAAGTGTCCGTGTGGTCTTGTGTAGCGGGACCTGGTGGAGCGTGCGGCCCTGCATTCGATGTTCGGCGACCATCGAATGCAGGGGCTGCTCCCACCATGAAGGAGGCGTATCCCCATACACATTCATGCGGATCGCCACATGTCCGCGTACGGACGGCCGTGGCGATCCGTATGGAAGGCGGGGATTCGCCTGGTGCGGTCAGAGCCGCATATGCAGCTCCGGCCGCACCGATCAGAATAAGGGCCTTTGTCTGAAACATTCATATTTTTATATTTTTAATGTGCAGGGTGAATATTTGCCGCATCTGCATGTAATCCACAAATGTAACAGTTTTATTCTTACACTGAAATTTAGATTTCAGCTTGGACATACCCCACACAAATCGAAAATCTCTCTGGATATGTTACTTCTGCCCCATTTGCAGTGCAACATGGTTTTGCGCAGTTGATGGCTTTTTTGCTTTACTTATGAACATGAATCAGGCCTAGAGTGCATAGTTATTTTTTACTAGTTGCAACTTTACATAGAACGTCCCCCCAAAAAGGCCAAAATTAAATAAATCTAGATTTGAAAGATATGTCAAGATTTAAAAATCAAACACAACTCAATGAAGATGAATCAATAAATAGGGAGAAGTAAAATACTCCCACGATATCTTATATTTTCAATAATTATACAAATCAATTAAAAATGTCTTAGCTACAGTATGAGAGTATGAGAGTATTTACAGATCTCGATCCTTACCAAGACTTGCATGGCAGCCTGTTTATAATATTTTTTTATTCAAAATATACAAATGTCCCCAAGATTTTCTCCTACTCTCACAATTTGTCTAAATTGGATATTTGGGTCCAAATTAGAATTGAAATTATGCCAGAATTGATCTTTTGTGTTTTTACAAAGCTCATGCTCAAGTGATGCTGAGTAGTACGTTGATATTCTTCACCATATATGGTGCACAAACGCCTAAAGATCCCTGAATTTATACTAAAATGAATCTACAGTATGTTGTTTACTAAAGCGTTATAGTACAGAAAATATTGGCAAATGCTACCTGAGTAATGAGGATAGTGATAATGTACTGTATGTTGCATTGGGTGTGGTTCATAGGGTCGACCACAAAGAGGTCAACATACAGTGGGTCGACCACTGATGGTGGATAGTGCTTAGGTTGACACCCACAAAAGGTTGACAGGGTCCTTAGGTCGACAAAAGCATTAGGTCGGAATGGGGAAGATCGACAGTTAAAAGGTCAACATGAGTTTTTCATGTTTTTTTTCTCCTGAATGTCAACACAGTCGACATGGACACCGTTTTGGTGCGTAGCATCCCCTGCTTCAGCACACTATTTTATTCTCCCTCCATGTCCTATTGAATGGTAGGGCATGAAATACCGCCTGTCGGCACATGTTGGCTAAAAATTTGTGAAAAAACCATGTCGACCTTTTGACTGTCGACCTTTTCCATGTCAACCTGATGCTTGTGACCCTGTTGACCTCTAGAACCATATCGACCTCTGAGCATGTTGACCTAAAGGCCCGACGACCTTCAGTGGTCGACCCAATGTATGTCGACCTTCCCATGGTCGACCTAGTGACCGTATACCATTGCGTTTAATAAATCAAAGGTAGACGACAACAAAAAATTCCACTTGAAAAAAATATATATTTCTCAAGCTGAAAAACATTACTAATCTTATTAAATCTATGAACAGATGTGGGAAATTTGACATAACTGGATATTTGTTTCCAGTGAGACATTTTTATGTGTACCTGCAGGTTATTAAAAGTTTATTAACTTGTTAAAATATTTTGAACATGTATTTTGCCAGAAGGATTTAATTCTGCAATCACAAGTGTTTTCCATAACTGTATAATTAATTACAAGTGGAACTAATTTAGCATTTGTATATTTATACTTAAATGCCCAGTTTTCTCGATTCTAGCAGTGGCTGGATATATAGATTGTGATTGCAAAGAGCCATTGCTGTTTGGGTCCAAGGACATCGTACGTTCTACCTTAATGGGCTGAATTTTCTAAGAGCCCAATACAGTATCTCTCTGATCTGCGTATAACTGAAACATGAGACCTTATTCAGGTCCATTTGCACGGGGCCAATGTCATCTCAATGCGCATTTCTGCTCATGTGCATGCGCTGAGTGCATGCGGCCGCGGAGAACAAACTGTTTGCTGGGTGCACGCACCCAAACTTGCGTCCTGTGGGCGGGGGGAACGGAGGTCGGCGGGCAGGGTACCCGCATATGGGAATGCCCAGTGTTTCATGGGTTTTTCCCATGATTATTGGCCAGTGACGTGGGCGCCGGGGTCCGGCAGCTGACATCACCGGATGTCGTCAGCTGCCCGCCCTCTTCCCTCAGAATGTGCACACGCACATCTAGGGTTGCTCTGAGCAACCTTAGATATGCGTGCACGTTCCACATCATTCGACAGTCACTGCAAGAGAAGCATGGTGCGATTCAAACTGCATATGATGTGATTTGAACTAAAAAGTTCAAAATGCATCCGACCATCGCACCATCATGTGGGCACCATCACTCTATTCCTAATAGTCCATTATTGCTAACTCTAACCCTTACTGAAATGTTCACATTATAACAATGTTATCATTTTGAATGTGTCAACATTAATATAATAGGGAAGATGTACTAAGTCTAGGGGACAAAGTGGACAGATGTATATTACCGGCCAATCAAACCCTGTCATGTTACAACCCTTTTTTTAAATAATTACAGTTTGGGGCTTATTGGCTGGTATGTTATCTATCAGAATTTTCTCACTCTCAAAGGCTTAGTATGTTTGCCCCATTGTCATTTTAGCAATGGTTGACAGATTTTTTTTTTTAACCCGGTTATGGGCCAAATGCACTAAGCTTCAAAAGTGATAAAATGGAGAGTGATAAACAGCCAACCAATCAGCTCCTACCTGCCATGTCACAGACTGTGTTTGAAAAATGACAGGTAGTAGCTGATTGGCTGTCTGTTTCTCACTCTCCATTTTATCACTTTTGAAGCTTAGTGCATCTTGCCCTGTATCTGTAAATCAGGCACCAGAAATTCAGTCACAAATTTGAAATCTACTTGATAGTACATGATATCTTCAGACTCATGAGCAAGCAATTCAAAGGACAATTTTCTACTACGGGATACGTTGGCTAAGGCTAACCAGTACATCTTACCTCCACATTTCACATATCAAAATGTACATTTCTGAGTTTACGTTTCATCTTTTTGTTTATAACGTTTCATGTATATTACTGTATGTTTTCCACTGAGTATAGATTTCCACAGGAGTATGTTATGCTGCACTGCAATCGTTTGTGTTTTGTCTTAAATGTTAGATTTGATTATTTTGATTGGCCAGCACAGGTATGTGGGATCAGTGTAAGGTGGTGATGGAAGACTCAAACACCATCCCAGCACAGAAGTATTCTGCTAGCAAGACACAGTAGGACCTATGTAAGAGGAATTTAGATCTGGATGCTGGCTGTCATGGTGGATTATAAAAGGTAATGATGGAGTGAACACCAGATGCCCAGAGCTTACATAGGCCAAAAATTTCTATTGTACCATAAACACTGAGAAAAAAGGGAATACTGTATGATTTTTTTCCATTTAGGAGATGTAATATTCTATTTTTAATAAAGCATACAAAATGTAACAAATCGGTGATCAAATAGAAATGTAGATTTAGCCTGAAAATAACAATATAAAATATACTTAAATATTTTTTAGAGGTGGCTCTTCCAAAGTAATAATTATTTTCTCTGGAAGATGCAGGCTTGGGGCATCTTAGACATGATTAACTAGTTACAGTACCATAATGTGACAGCTATGCCATGACTGTCCAATCCCCTGGAGAGCTTTATCGCTTCCACCCAAAGAAAACATCCTAAATGGTGGGCGGGTCCATTCTGAGGTTGCTCTTCCTGTGCCTTGCACTGTGGAAGACCTTGTGATGCCTCTCCTTTAGTGCAGGGTGGATTCCATCACCCTGAGCATTGTGCCTAGGGTTGCCACCTCATCCCTTTAAAACTGGAAACATATTAATTACACAGGTTCTGTGGCTGATTAAAAAAATACAGTTGGAATGAAGTCTGATGGCTGTTTAAAAAAAAAAAAAAAAAAAAAACAGTTGAAATTGAGTCTTGAAGTGAGCCAGCCACAGAACCTGTGTAATTAATATGTCTCCAGTTTTAAAGGGATGAGGTGGCAACCCTAATTGTGCCCTATGTGTCGCACCTCTCGCACTACCCTACAGACCCTTATTCGCCAGTAGCTTAACCATTTTTCTGCCAGGAGTCACGTGCAGCTCCATAATGCAGAATTTTCCTAATGTTATAAGGGTCATGAGTTCTCTCATGGATTGGTCCACACAATAATAGCAGATAACTCTAATGTGTTAAGCTATAAAAAAAATGAATTTATAACATATTCCTGTGGGGTTCCTCACCTAATTTGAAGTTATATATTTTTTTTATCTCAATAATTTTTGTGGGCCACTATATTATTTTATTATTTTTATTTTTTTTTAACTATAAACTTGTCTAGGAGTTACAGAAAAGATAAAGGAGAGACAAAATAGAATTTAGAAACATTTTTCCATTGCGATCATGTCCTCTAGTATTATTTTATATTTCCAATGATTGTTTTAAGCATCTGACTAGAGAAACAATATACTGCAATTGTTCTTACAGCAATTAAATTAAGTCTATATTGTGTGCAAAAGCAGATGTAAGGTACTTGAATAAGCAATGCCCTTTACAGCTGCAGCTGACCCCTGCATAGCTAACTCTAATGTTACTAATTCCAAGTGTTTTTTTATAATGCTGCATCACCTGTCCATTAGTAATCCCAGCATTATATGGAGTCAAGTGATGGATTTGCTGTTTTACAATATTTGTATTTAGTAAAGGAAAATGTGATTTTCACAAGCCCTAAGGAGATATTAAAAACTTTTACTGTGAAGGAAATTGTGATAATTCACATTTTACATGGTAAAGTGACCAAGATTAAGGTGTGAGTCAGTGTGAATTGAAGGAATAACATACAATGCAGTTCTAAATAATATTATAATGGCCTCTTTATTATTGTCCAGGTCAAAGAGACACAAATCATTTCATTTAATGCAAGGGGTACATTTACTAAAGCTTTTACTAAAGATTTTGTCTATCATTTGATAGGATGCAACAGAGAAATGATAGACAGGCTCTGATTGGTTGCTATGGGCAACATCCTTTATTTTCATTTTTTAGAAGCATAAGGGCGGGATGTATTAAAATACATTGCTGCCCCTCCGCAGCAATGCTAGCGCATATGTACTAACATAAGCGACTAGCATCGCAATGCGGTGACGGAGACTCCCGCGATACATGTGATGTGGTGTCCGGGGGTCTCCGTCACATCCCTGGGTGCTTCCTCCTTCCCCTCCAATTATTTTGAGTCAGATTGCCCTTTACTATTCCACTCAGTAACAATCCTTTTATAAATAGTTGTAAAGAGGTAAATAGCAATCCTAGGCATTAAACAGCAAATTGAATTATTTGGAGACTTTAGAAATAAATGACTATATACTGTATTTTAGCCCTTTCAGATCCTGTAAAGAACTTAGGGATGTGCCTATATATTTTGTAAAGTTTTACAGGTATGGTCGCAATCTTTTATTAAGGTAATGAATAAAAAGGGATAAGACATACACTTTAGTCATTGGGGCATATTCTAGCTGCAAGCCGCGTTGTGCATTTTCCACACATTATGGTATATTATGTTTGCATTTGTTTTACAAATTGCCCAAATCTTGTATTCCTAATTTCTTGCTGGTAACACAAAGTACAGCCATTTTGGCGACGTGTGTATTCAACACCAGATAAGAAAGATATAGAGCAGCGCCCTGAAGCTAACATTTAAATAACTGTGCTGCAATAAATTAATAAGCATGACTCACAGAAAATACAAAATAAACCATAAATCTCTGGCTTCGGTCCTGAGAAATCTTTTTGTCCCCTCATTTTTATTTGTTAGATTTTTTTTAAACAAGATGTATGAAAAGACTTTGGCTATGAAAAAGCTGCCATAAGCCAAACATGTTCATGACACTCAGCCCTAGAGTATTCCATATGACTTTTAAATGTCTGCTTCCAGTATTTTAACAAACAGGTGACAAAGTGTGCTTAGCATTCTAACACTTAGCCCTTGTTTAAGTGCGTCAGTGCATACGGAAATCCAATTTTTTAAAATGAAATTACCCAAAAATATGGAAAGTATATAAAGAAATAAGAATACATTTTATAATACTACTCTAAACTTTTAAGTTAAAAAATATGGCCATCTTTTGGATTCATACAGTATGTACAATATAATATAAATGTACATTTTCAATAAATATTTTGTACGTTACCATTTCTGCAAAATCTAAAATACATTTTATTCATAATATTATAGTTCTTTTCCATTTATAATACCATTTTAGAAACCGATCATATGGTGATTCTTCAATTATTCATTAAAAGCAGTACAAATGCTCTGTAATTTACTTTTGCTGCACAATGATATTAATGGATTGAGATCTGCTCAGATAGCTTGGCTGCAAACACGATCAGCAATCATACACATACTTAAGCTATAACATGTGCACTTAAATATATTCAATGAGATACTACACTTATAATAACAACAAAAAAAAATAGTACTGAGAGCATTTTTTCCAGAAACATTAACTCTACTACAGGTTGAGTATTCCTTATCCGAAATGATCAGGATCAGAAGAATTTTGGATAACGGATTATTCCGTATTTTGGAAATTTTATATTTGAATGATGTATCTTGAGGTATCTTGCATGGGTGCCGGACGGGATCCCGACAGTCGGGATCCCACCAGGCATTTACCCGATGCTGGGATCCCGACTGTCAAAACACTGACAGCCGGGTTCCCGATGGCCACCTGCTATTTTCCCTCTTGGGGGTCCATGACCCCCATAGAGGGAGAATAGAATAGGTGGCTCGCTATGCGAGCAGCGTGGGAGTGCAGCGAGCCTGCAAGGGGCTTAGTTGCACCCACAATGCTGTCTGGGTCCGGCCAGTCGGGATCCTGACTGTCGGACCCCTGTACCACACCCATCTTGCATTTATGTTGTATAAACACATCAACCACATGAAATACACACAAATATATTTTATTTGTGCATGAAAAATTTTAAAATCTGAAACAAAGTTTGAGTACTATGTCAGACTTCGAATTTGAATGCCAAGCAATCATTTATGTGCACATTAAGTGCCAGTTCCATGTTGTTTCCCCAGTAGGGTAATTTACAGATACACCCAGTAAGCAACAACAACAAAAAAAGAACATTTTGGAATAATTTGGAAAACAGATATTTGGATAAGAGATACTCAACCTGTACTTACGTTGATAGGACATTTTATTTTATTTAACCCTCCTGTTTGGAACCTGTATCTGATGCCTTATTTTAAAATACATGTATCTTTTTGATACAAAAAAGATACATGTAAGTAATGGGTACACACACACACACAACACACATAGCGGAATCTCAGCAGGCACTCACCCAAACAGGCAAATTGTTGACTAATGCAAGGTACATGAGAGTCTAAACACAACACACTCATCTCTCTTGTTAGAGAAGATCATGGTACCCGCACTCCAAAGCAAAGGAAGATTAATAGATGAATTTATTAGTCAAGAAACAATACAGACCATAGAGGCTCAACAGTCAGTTACTACTGCTTACAGGCAACTGTCTCTTATATGGTCACAGACTATGGGGCCTCTGATATGGTCTTTATAGTCTCCTGCCTAATGATTTAATCTTGCTTTGCCTTGGAGTGCAGGTACCTCTATATCAAGAAGGGTGAGTGTGTGTATGTGTGCGTGTTTGTGTGTAACATCTATTTTACTCCGTATAAGCTAAAATATACAAGTAAATGTATTATATTGATGTGTAAACTTATTTTTCATCCATGTTTTTTAGTATGCAATTGCATTCATTTGTTCAGTAGTTGGCTTTTTTATTACCTCACTATTTTTCCCTTATTAATAAGTCTTTCTATTGTCAAGGGGAAAATTTCCGTACATCTGTGTTCCCTGAGCAAAGCCCCGTAGCACTGGTGTAAGACTATATATGCTCCGGATGCATGAATATAAAATATATTAGATAATTTCTTATGTCATTACAGAGCTTTCTGACCTTTCAACTTTATGAGAACAAGAGTGTTGCTTTATTACCAATAGAGACCACTTTGCCTCAATTACAGTTATTACTGTAATTAGGTAAACTACAGTACTACAAAATGCTACAGGGGGTGAGGTATAAGAGCAGTATGTAGTTATAGTCAATTTGTTATTAATTCTTTTGTACTTATGACATGAGTGGAAGAGCCAAGTCACATTATAGCCAATGATTAAATGTAATTTTATTTTGCTTCTAACATCCTGAAATGATAACACTACTACAGATGTCACCACCAAATAATGCTTTAACCCTGGAAACAATGAAAGGAATGAATGACCTTATCTAACGGTCAGACGTATGTGCCCCCTAATGTGGAACAATGAACTCAGAAATGTTCCACTCTGCCAGTGAGTGGCTGAAATGGAAATGTCAGACTTTGGCTGCTTTTGGCACAGATGGGATGCATCAGAAAATCAAGTGATGTCAGAAGAGAGCACGCTTTCACCTACTCCTAAGGCAGAACCACAGTGTGATGAAAATCACACCCATCCCTCTGAGGTCTGTAATCGTTGTGGAAAATTGTTGTGATCTGTACTCCATGGGTGTGCATTCCAATGCTCCACTGCTTGGGGATATAATAACTAACATCATTGCTGAGTCTGCAAGCAGCATGGCATCCATATTAAGCTAAAAAGATAAATCTTTGAAAATAGTCACTGTATAGTCTAAGACAGGGGTGGCCAACCCGTGGCTCGCGAGCCACATGCATCTCGCCTGTCACTGAGCTGCGGCTCCCGAGATCACTCCCCCATCATTGTGATGTGGCTGCTTACTGGGATCACAGAGAGCGGGCAATCGCGTCCCCTGCAGCGGGCATATATATAAATGTCCTCGTGGCTGTGCACTCCCAGCATAGAGCAATACTGGTCCGGTGCCTGCTGTAAGACCTCCAATCTGGGGTATCCAATATACGTACACTGCCGCTCAAGGCAGTAACAGCAGCACTTCGAAATCAAATGACCATAAACAGCAATCTCTGCTATGCAGATCTAAATATCATGCATAGATTTCTCATAGTGATAAACAATTTGCCTATACATATTGTGATTTACATAAGCACTTTCTAGAGATGCACTTTGTCCACTTTTATATATGAATTAGGGTTAATACCCTGATCATTTAAGGGGTAGAACGCAAATGTACGCTTTTTAAAAAATCCCCTTCCGGCAAATGGAGCGCATCAGAGTAATGTGCAAGTCTTAATAGCATCCCCGTGACTGCGGGATGTTAATAACAGATTCTGGTCCGCTTGTTGAGGCGAGACTTCCGTCTGCTGGAACGCAGATGAACCGTAATATGGATGCGGAAGTCTGCATCTCTCTCACAATACGGGGCTGAAGTGACGTTTCCGTGGCGGCGGTTCAGAGTGAGGTCTGGAATGCACGCCAGAGGTACTGACACGCATGGCTATGGTAAATATACAGGTATATAGGCATCTGTGGACATTTTCTGTGCATGTTGTGTATATGACTGCGGTGTCTTGATGGCAGATAGCATGTAGTGTAAATATAAAGTATTTAGGGCTGTAGCAAGCCTAGTTTAATAACTTAATTGGATGACTTCCTGAATAATCTAATGGGAGTGGCTATGTGACGCTGGATTTGGGTATTTAAGGACCATTGGAATAGATGGGTAGTTGCATGCAGAGGAGGCAGCAAAGGGGGTCTTGAAGAAGGTCCAAGGAAGGACCGAAACGTTGACCTGTACCCACTGTCACACAATGGTGTTGTTATCGGTATGTGATTAAAATTGCTTCTGCAAGCAAATCCGGTGAGTGCCCCATCATTTTCTTTACTTTAAATATTGAAGACACCTGGATTACTGGGACTTTTTTTGGTTTGGCACCCTGGTTGTTGTTCCATATTTGGAGAGTGCTGTCCATACGGATTGGATTATATATATATATATATATATTTGTAATCCTGGCACTCAAGCTGAGTGTGCAAAGACTTGGGTGTCCCTCTATCCTTGGTAGGAAATGTAGTAGAACAACAGCAGAGGGCACTCACAAGATTTGTAAAGCTGCACGGCGGCAAGCTAACAATAAATATAACAATTGACTCACAACCTCTTGTGTCAAGTGTCAATTGTTATATTTATTGTTAGCTTGCCGCCATGCAGCTTTACAAATCTTGTGAGTGCCCTCTGCTGTTGTTCTACTATATATATATATATATATATATAAAGACACATACATATTGGGTTGCATGGATAGATAGCATATTTGGCAGGGCAGCTCAAATGGAGGGAGCGCCGGTCATTTCAAAATGGGGTGTGGCCTTGAGGGAGATAGGCCACCCACATTTTTGCATTGTATCGGCTCTTTGTCTTACCATAAAACATTTTTTGGCTCATTGCCTCTGATTGGTTGGCCACCCCTGGTCTAAGAGAATACTTTAATGTATGGTGTACATTCTTTTGTTAGATAATGGTTGATAATATTATCCATATAACTATATATAGTTTCCATTACCTGCATAGGACCTGCATAGAGAGAGAGAAAAAATGGGGGTATCGGAGTGCGCTCAATATAGTACCACCTAGCCAATCAGTACAGTTATTCTATTGACATGATATCACATTTCATATAGAAGTTTTCTTGTCCGGTTCTGGAAAAAAACATAGGCTTCGTTCAAAACAAGTAGTCCTTTATTTAAAAAAAAAATAAAAAAAAATATATATATATATACACATATATATATATATATCTATCTGTTGTCGGGTCGGCACTCCACATATGAATAAATTAACTCACCCTGGTGCCTTCCCAGGTAGGGAAAAAAAACTCCACCAACAATATGCAGGGTTTTCGGGCAGCACTCTACGTTTTTTTCTGAGAAATCAAACACCTGGACACAGGTACGTTCAGTTCAACGTTTCAATCCTTCCGGATTTTTATCAAGAACACATGTTCCTGTGCCCGACGTTTCGGGGTCCCGAAACGTCGGGCATACGGGACCCCAAAACGTCGGGCAGAGGAACATGTGTTTGTACACATTAAAGCATTTTTTTTGAACTGCTGTCTCGTCTCCAGTGTGTGCCGCAGCAAACCCCATACAGCTTAATATATATATATATATATATATATATATATATATATATATATATATATATAGCAACAGAAGAAATCCGGCACTCCACCAAAGAATCAGCTGTACTTGCTCCGGTGCCTTCCCAGGTACTGAGACCAAATGTAGAGAAAATGGCAATAAGGCGTCACTCGGAGACTGCATAAAGTTTCAAAGCTTTATTGTGGTGACCGACACCAGTGTTTCGAGCTTTATGCTCGTCCTCAGGGTACAACTCACAGAGTGAAAACAACCATTATAAATACCCAGCACAGATTCCCGCGCCCGCCAATGTGTCATTAAACTTACCTGATCCAGGTGTTACCACGGAGCCTGTCGCGTGTAGCTGGAGCACTCCCGTGGCTCAGCGTGCCTCCCGATGACGTCACCGCTATGCGCGACACCGTCTGGAACGCACGCCTGCGACCGGAGCTTCCCCCACTTCCGCGTCACTGACCCGCATGGCTTCCCTAGACCAGGATTCACCTAAGGGCATAAGCAAATGCCAATAAAGTGACAGTGCGTACAAATATACAACAAATTGCAACGTGACATATATCGTAAATGTAAACATGTGAGAAAAATACGTGATTAATAATAAAAATATTAAAAAGTGCTAAAAAAGTGCAAAATACATATGCGAAAATGTCACAATACCTATCACACAGACATAAAGGAAAAAATTACATATAAAAAAAATACATATAAAAATTGACGGACAAATTAAAATTAAAAAATAACCCAGCTAGGTGGGACCATTAGTTATAAACACTCTATTAGTATAATAACCCTTAAAAGGGAAGAGGAGCCAAACTGATTCCCCTATTCTTATTTTAATTTTAATTTATTAATACTCCTGAAGGTCCGACCTATGCTTAGTCGCATGATCAATTCATAATGGTGGCCTTGAATCTCATATTATATTTCTTAAAGGTGCAAAAAACCTGCAGTTACCCATATGGAAAACTAAATATTTTTTAATTTTAATTTGTCCGTCAATTTTTATATGTATTTTTTTTATATGTAATTTTTTCCTTTATGTCTGTGTGATAGGTATTGTGACATTTTCGCATATGTATTTTGCACTTTTTTAGCACTTTTTAATATTTTTATTGTTAATCACGTATTTTTCTCACATGTTTACATTTACGATATATGTCACGTTGCAATTTGTTGTATATTTGTACGCACTGTCACTTTATTGGCATTTGCTTATGCCCTTAGGTGAATCCTGGTCTAGGGAAGCCATGCGGGTCAGTGACGCGGAAGTGGGGGAAGCTCCGGTCGCAGGCGTGCGTTCCAGACGGTGTCGCGCATAGCGGTGACGTCATCGGGAGGCACGCTGAGCCACGGGAGTGCTCCAGCTACACGCGACAGGCTCCGTGGTAACACCTGGATCAGGTAAGTTTAATGACACATTGGCGGGCGCGGGAATCTGTGCTGGGTATTTATAATGGTTGTTTTCACTCTGTGAGTTGTACCCTGAGGACGAGCATAAAGCTCGAAACACTGGTGTCGGTCACCACAATAAAGCTTTGAAACTTTATGCAGTCTCCGAGTGACGCCTTATTGCCATTTTCTCTCTCTATATATATATATATATATATAAAAATATGTTCTTTTCCCGGCACTCACTCAGGTCTCTGTGGGGAACTGCTCTGGTGCCTTCCGTTAGGTGTTAGCCCAAAATAGAGTAAAGAACGACAGCGACACTCGTGAGGCTTGTAAGCAGTGAAATCAGCAGACTTTAATCCGACATGTTTCGGGGAACTTGCTCCATCATCAAAATGTCGGATTAAAGTCTGCTGATTTCACTGCTTACAAGCCTCACGAGTGCTGCTGTAGTTCTTTACTCTTTCTCTCTCTCTCTCTCTCTTTCTCTCTCTCTCTCTCTCTCTCTCTCTCTCCATATATATATATATATATATATATATATAAGAAAAACTGTGTATCCTTGACGGTACAGATAGGGCAGCACTCCTCTCTCAAAGTGATTCATAAATCCATTATTGCTCAAATGAGCCACCGGTTTCAGGCAATTCAATAGTCAATATTTGCAGCACATAGAAAGTGTGACATAATAAATTCACCCATCCACATTATGGCTGTATACTTAGACATGTGGCAGTCATATGTACATACATACAGTATATAGGGAGGAGACATAGTCATTTCTCCCTATATACTGTATGTACAGTACTGCCACCTTTCTCACCCCCCAGTGATATGCTGTCACTCCACTCCCTTTCTGATGTCAGTGACCTGGCTTATTGCCGGGTCACTGTTGGGGCTAAACAGGATGGACCCATGTTCAAGTCCCGGATGCGACCAGGCATTTGTGATGTGAAAGGGGTATTCCTGACGAAAGCAGAAGGCTGGCTTTTGGAAGGGACCACACAAGGAAACAAGCATCTTACTGTCAGGGGGCCACCTTTGTACGTACTGGATGTTGAGACACAGTGAACGTTGATGCTCCAAATGCCTTTCTTATTAAATAAATACAAACGGGGGGGGGGGGGGGGGGGGGGGGACCCGAGAGAGGCTACAGAACTACTTACAAAGGTTGGGCTCTGTAGTACATTTTGATACTTATAGCAGCTTAATGTAGAAGGATCATGATGTGTACAAATGCAGAATGGCATGCCATGCTCATTTGCACCGTTGCCCCTGTCTCATTGAAGTAAATAGGAAGCGAGCTGATGCACACACCAGATCCCATTCACTTCAATTGTATTGCAGGACATGCTATGCTGTGGTATTCTAGCTGCTGGAGCATCACAACAGGGATAGAAGAGGACAAATCTACAGTTATGACCTACAGATCATCATGTGCCTAATGGTTTTGTACAAATATCTAAACTCATTTGTTATATTACTCATAATGGCTAAGTTCTCGTCATAATGAGGGGGATTTAAGATATTTCTATATTCAATGTTCACATTTGTTAATACAGTGTATAACAGAATAGTTCTTAGAATGGTCGATTATTGTTTATTTTGCCGCTGCTTATCACTAATCACAGCTTTACTGGTATTGTGTTTGGAATGACAATAAATGCTTTTCTAAGACCCACAAATGCATCCCGTTATAAAATGACTGAGGTAGAGTTTGATTTAGAGTTGTACAGGAATCACAGAGGGTCAGACAGATATCCGGATGTAAGAAGATGCTTCCGATACACTCACACATCATAACTTCAAGTCAGAGTGAAAGACCTGCTGTAAAGACAGCCTTTCTGCAAACAATTATCCTGGTGAGCTAAAGTCAGAATACAACAGCTGTTCTGTTTTTAGTTAGCATTATTATGGCTGATCTATAAACAGAAGAGTATACGTTTTAAATCCCATAACTGACTCACAGATAAATTGATCGATTGAACTTTAACGATCATTTTTGCAGTCATTTAGCAGTCATTTATTTGTGCCTCCATTTTTGTGCCCTGGTGAACTATTGCTGAGGGTTTGCAATTTGTAAATACTTCTCAGAAAAAAATCAGTTACAGCTAACATATTTCCTCAGTCTGTTTTTTTTTTTTAGGGCCTATATTGATGATTTTGTACATTTTATATACAGTAGCTATAAAATGTAAAATAAAAAAACTCTTTTTTAAATCTACGTGGCTTGCAGCTCATTTGTGCTGTGTAAGACCTGGAAATGTACTGTTCACCTAAATAGAGTACAGCAAGCATGCACAGGGTTTTAGATACCATGTCCAAACAGGTTTTGTTATGGCATTTTTATTGCAAACCTCTAACAACAATCTTTGAAAACAGTAGCATTAAATAAAATTACATTTATTCCAAATACACCGTATAACCATATTTATGTATTAGAAAAATTAACGCTTCTCTTGGCATTGGATGTGAAGAATTTTTTGGTCATTTGCTTTGCTTCATAGGATGGGTATCTCTGGTAATTTTTTCAATGGCATTTCAGCACTGTAACAATGAGGTCTCTGTTAAAATAGGGCTATACTTTGATGACGTTCTCATGCCTATTACCAACCCAGAGCACATGTTCCAATCTCTCCACTCTGACGTTGACATCTACTCACTATTCTGAGGATATAAGATCAATCCCAGTAAAACAGAGGTGCTGGATTTTTATGTACACTCCTCTTCCAAGCTATTACTAGAAAACTTGTTTCCATTTACACGGCATAAACAAAAAAACTAATATTTTTCTCTTTTTCCATTTGCCACCACTATTAACTTTTCTAAGGTAAGTTTCCCCACATATTAGATCAAATTAAATCTTACCATCAAATGTGGTACAGTTACATTATTTCCTGGACAGGCTCAGTAAACTCTGTATATGATTTTATATATTTTCTAAACTCTCCCAATACATATTTCCCTTTACACATTAAAATATTTACAATTCCAAACCTCACTTATTTTTTTGGGCTAATAATCACTCCAGGGTCAAAATACAGTAACTTGATTTAATTCTTTAGGTGACCTCTCATTTTCAGCAATTCAAGAATGATTCTTTCTCCCCAACTCATTTCACTTTTACTAAATTTAACACTGGTTTATCAGCTTGCCATATCCCGGGGGGGACACCTATGCCTGCTCTCTTCAGCTGCCATAGCTTGGATCTTGAAGCGCAATACAAAAGGTGACATTTCCTTCTGGTATAGTATCCTCCTAGACATAGTACCCTCTACCAGCACTATTTTTCTGGAAAAATAGGTCCAGGAACTCTGGGTCTGAGGGTGGATCGATTCAAATAGATAGAGAGAGAGAAAGAAGAAGAGAGAGAGAAAGACATATATATTGTATTTAGAAACAAAGGCACTCACAGGGGACTTTCAAATAAAACTTATCTTATGGGAAGTACATTTTGGCCCAGAACAGGTTCAGGCACCCAGTTCCTGATGATGTCATATTTAATTAGAGGTTCAGGAACTGAGTTCCTGCTGGTTCCTGCTGAAAAATAGCACTGCCCTCTACTAAATCAAATGCCCAATCCTGGTGGGAAGTCAATCTAGGGATTACTTTCACGGATTCTCAATGGGAAAAACTTTATGCTTCCTCATATCCTCTATCCCAGTGTTTAAATCACACTGAAATGCATATAAAACTGCTGCATAGATTACACTATACTTAACACCAGATAGATTACATATGTTTTGGCCTTCATGTTCTAAATTTTGTTGGTAGAATTGTGGCAAGGTGGGCCATGAATTCCACATCTTTTAGTGTTGTAGGGACGTCTTTCTGCTAATCAATAAAGTTTTGAATTTTATTCTCGGCCTCTCTCCTGCTTTGGCATTATTTTATAAATTCCCGGATGGTGTTCCCTCATATTTGAGATATGTCTTAGGCCATATTTGCACCGCAGCTCATGTTGCATTGGCGTAATTCCGGAAAAAGTGTCTCCCCCCACCTACTGTTTTATTAAAGATTTTCATAAGGTCCATTTACATTTTTATTATAAAAACATAGTACAGATGGAGCCTACTTCAACTAGCCTTCTCTGGAGAGCCATGGTGAGCCATGGCTCACCAAGGCTTATTATCATCTATTGTTCTCAGCTGCAATACAATACATAGAACGATACATTAGGGCAGTGCTCCCCAACCTTTTTTGTCTCCCGTTCCCCTTGATTAGGCTTTTCATTTATGAGTACCCCCTCGGGAATTTTTTAGGGTCGTGGCCTAAAAAGGGGTGTGGCCTCATTTGAAGGGTGTGTCTTAACAGGGGCAAGTCTTACTGGCAATGACGAGAAAAAAAGAAGTGCAACCATTTGACCACAATATAAGCTCAGCACATTCTGCGGACAGCATATAAAATAACAGAACACTGTCAAATCTCTATTACTGAATCAACAGACATTCCAACGGATAACGTTAGCCTTCCAATAGTGCCAGATACACATATGCCCCCAAAAGTGCCAGATACACATATACTCCGGTGCCAGGTATGACCCCATGGTACTGGGTATGCGCCCACAGTGCCAACAATGCCCCTACAGTGCCAGCAAAAAGTATGCCCCCATAGTGCCAACAACAAGTATGCCCCACAGTGCCAGCAATGCCCCACAGTGCCAGCAACAAGTATGCCCCACAGTGCCAGCAATGCCCCACAGTGCCAGTAACAAGTATGCCCCACAGTGCCAGTAACAAGTATGCCCCACAGTGCCAGCAATAAATATGCCCCCACAGTGCCAGCAATGCCCCCATTTCCCAGCAGCAGCACACTCACCATTGATGCTGCTAATGGGGAGAGGACAGTCCAGTTTCCCCCTGCCGTGTAGCTGCCGCCACTGCTTCTCTCAGGGAAGGAGAGTACAGCACACTGCGTATCTCTCCTTCCCTTCACTGTGACTGGGCTGCCTGCCAATCAAAGTTCGCGGGCCGGCTCCTGATTGGCTGCCGGCCCGCAAGCTCTGATTGGCGGACGGGCGGCCAGTCACAGGGAAGCACACTGAGGGGTAGGAGAGATGCGCAATGCACTCTCCTCCCCTCCAGCAACCTGTCTGACTGCCGCGGCCACCATTACAGGCCGGGCCGCCGCATACCCCCATGCGGGTGGACACGTACCCCCAGGGGTACACGTACCACAGGTTGGGAACCACTGCATTAGGGGATTAGCAGAGGATTGAGTCTGACAGCTCTGGCTCACTTAATCCTATTCAAGGGCTGGACGAGGATGGCTCTATCTGTATATGCAATATTTGTCTTTATTTTCATCCTAGGAAATGGTTCCCATGGCATGAATATGTGACAGATGACCAATCAAAGATGAGGGGGCGCTCTCATCTTTGCAGCCAGATCGCCATTCACAGATTTTGGGTGGATGGCAATCTGGCGGATGGGGACGAGATGTGGAAGTGCGTGGGTGTCTCACACACTCACGCGTCCATTGCCGAGAATGGGACATGTGAGCGTCTCGACATGCACGAGAGCGACTCCATCTGAATGCTCCACCATTAAAATGAACTGTGCATTTGATACTGTTCCACAAATGTAGAAACTCTACTGCTCCAAATCTGTGCTTTAAGTTCCTCCTACTCACATTGAATTTTTACATAAGTTGATGCAAATACCTATGCTTCTACAAAGAGCTAAACCATGCATTAGAGTATATATACCTACTGTAGGTGTACATGCATAATTTTGAAGTTTTTGCAAATGTTCAAAATGTGCACATTGCACGACTCCTATAGCACAACACTTGTTTATACCTCCCCCAACATGACCAATTCCATGAGGAAGACAATGCTCTGTTTCTGGACTTACCCCTTAATTTTTGATGGTAATCACCGGTTTTGAACAGGTTATGGTAATCATACATTAAGTGGGATGTCCAGGAATAGAACATTCTGTACCTCCTGGGGAGGATCATGTTGGGAGGTATGCCTGTTATTGAAAATGTGCATAAACTCAATTTGTTTTCTGATTACATGCCACGGCTATTATAGTCCCACCCCCTTCCCCCACATACACCAGGTTGGTTCTTATGTCACTCTTTATGGGTTTGCAATCCTGATATAAAGTACTGTAAGCAAACACAAGACACAAGACTTTCTCATTAAAGTACACCACATACAGTAGTGAGAATAAATGGCTCTCTGGCTAAATGTAAATTAGAATCCTAATTACATATACATACAGCATATACCCACATTTCCCAAATGCCATTGCCAACCTGGCAAAACTGAGTAGCCAAGTATGTGCTGGACTTTTCACCGACTCAACTGGGGAATAAAGAGACGGTAGACGGCTAGAAAAACGAGACATTGTTTAGTGGTCTTTTAAATCTTGATAGGCACAATTTCACATTGTTGTGATATACTGTAGTTACTAGATTAATCATTTACTGTGTGGGCTTTGTAGTGATTCAGTACATTACAGTTGGGACAAGTTCATTCATCTAACAAATTAAAGCTACACCTTTTGATCAAAGTCAAGTATAACAAATTAAACAAATTAAATAGAAGACATGTTAAAACTAATCACAAAATTAAAGTTGAAAGCACTAAGAAGATTATAGTATGTTAAGCTTGTCATAGCAACTCATTTTGCATGCAAGGCTGGACTCAACACAATTTCCTCTCTGTATCCTTGTTTTTTTGGTTTATTGTTACTCCATTTGGTCCAATATATTGCAAGCACACAATATGCTATTAATCAACAGAGGTTAGCAGAACATTGTATATAGGGATGCCAATCCCGTTGCATTGTTTCAATCCCGAATTCTGGATTGAAAAATGCTCAATCCTGGGATACCTGTGATTGAGTTCATCAATGTAATGATGAACTTTAATCCCCCCTCTCACCCCAAACCAGTTTCACTGCAGTGGAAGGCAGGAGCTGGACATTGCGATAAGCAGGAGGCCGATGCAGAGGAGAGGAACCAAACGTGCGGCTATCAGGAGCCAGGCAGGAGGCGGTACGCTGCAGAGGAGGACCCAGGCTGTGCGGCGCAGAGGAGAGCACCTGGGCCGGAGTGTGAAATCAGACATCATGTCACGCTACGCACGGCCAGGGTCAGGAGCAGCCGGGCAGCATCTGAGTGGGTGCTCAGATGCTGCCTGGCATTAGATGTGGACATGCACAGGTTAATCCTGGAATCCCGTGATTGGGAGGGGCCAAATCCCGTGATCCTGCCGATCCTGGTAATGGCCACCCTAATTGTATATGGTAAATACAAATTTTCAAAAAGTGCTATTGGTAGATAGATCCAATTCAGAAATGTTTATAATCAAATTTACTGTACTTGCTATATTCTTTGTCTTGTTTGTATTCATATTTAGGTTTGTTATACCGCCCTTGTACTTGTTTTACCCTGATTATGCCAATCCATTTGTTCTGTGCTAAATGTGTGAACGTTTCTTTTAGCAAAACTGTTTAACTTACAGTAAAGTTTTAATGATCATATAAAACTGGCTATAATGAAATCAGAATCAACTTTGTATTAAAAAAAAATAAAATAAAATGTTAAATAAAAAATATGTTGTAATATCCTGATTAAAACAGGTGGACTGTAAATAATATTTGTATGCTACTAGTACAATAGACTGCACATGGATAAATGCACGGTATAAAAAGCGCACGGGCAACTTATTGTAAAAGTCTAAAAAAGTGCGCATTATTTGTTTTGTGCTTTATATTTTTTCTGAGGCCAGAAATATGTCGTAAGAGTTTGCAGAATGCATATCTTTATGAGGCCCATTGGGACCTGCTGAGCCCTAGGTTGTCATGTGGAAAATCTGCCTCTGATTCTACCTACTGTACTAAGCAATACATAAAAGTTTAATTTTAGCTCAATCCTACTGAAATTCATTTGTGCTGTCTATAAAGTATCTGAATTAATATTAGAATTTACTAATGTGTTCTTACTTGTAGATCTAATCATTACAAAACACAAAAAATAAGATTTTACACAGAAAAATATTGTGTTTGTTTATAAATAGAATGCAAGTTAACAGGGGCGTATTAACCACCAAGGACATCCAGGTGTGGCGGGTGCCCTCCTCTTAGCAGTGGGAACACCCCAGCACCATCTCTGATCTTGTCTCTTCTTCACAGCACCAACTTCTCAGTAATTTTTAGGAAAATAACGCATGTATACAAAAACAACTGCTCTTGCTGTGATTTCACTGAACGCACCATCTTAATCCCGAAGATGTGTCTAGGAAGATGGCAAGTTAAATATACTGTAGGTGCATGGCTGGGGCATATTTATAATGGGTGTAGTGTGTTCTGTGCATACTGGGTCCTAGATCTAGGGATTCCACACAGCACACGCTGCTCCCATTTCTTTAATACTCATCTCTTCATAGTCCCCAGTAGCAAGAGCACAAATTACCGTGGGTAAAAGGTATGGAGGCCATTTTCCCAGCATTTTGCAAATGTGCAGTAATGAAATCAAAGGGAAAATGGCTACCACGCCATTTTTCCAGAAATCTGTGCATGTGTATTAAAGTCTGAGCCCGTCGCGCTAAAGGTGTGTACACACGGAGCAATATGATTGCTGGCAATATATTGCTCAACAATCATATTGCTCTGTGTCTCCTTTTCATCAGCAATGAAAAGGAGACACTGCCAGGGAAAGCCGAAGGGGGACACAGCCTGGGCCGGCGGAGGTGCGGCCACTGCCGACATGCTTTTCCAACCTGTACCGCGTCGGGGGGGGGGGGGGGGGGTGTGTGTCTGCCGCCAACCTGCTGCTCCGGGGGACTTGCTGCCCTGGGGGATGAGTGTCCACCGCCGACCTGCTGCACCAGGAGATGGGTGTCTGCCACGACCTGCTGCACCGAAGGAAGCTACCAGCGACCATTAGGGGCTGAACACGGGAGCGTGCACCCGGCGATTTATTGCCCCCAGCCGCACATACTAATCGCTGGCAATATGGTCGCTCAGCATCTATATTGCCAGCGATATGTGCTTAATATTGCCCCATGTGCACACAGCTTAAGACTCTACAGCACTACCAGCTAGAGGAATGGGCATGATATAAAAGGCTACACACAGGCCTCCTCCTCTTTTTAAGAGCCCCATGTTCAGATGTACGGTACAGAGCCCTCCCGCATTCTGCGGCCTGTGTTCGGCCAGACATCTTTCTTCCATTCTAAATATGCCTATGCATGTTAATCTGTTTGTACAGTCTAATTAAGATAGTTTTAGCTTTCAAATATAAATGGAAAACATAACTGTGTAGATATACAGTAAGTACATTATACACTGTCCTTTATTAAACAGCAAGACAGTATGTTCTGGGATATCATAGGATTTGAAATGTATCAAAAGTGATTCATAAAGCTTAATTGTAGTTAATACTGTAGGTAAGGTTCATGGAACATTGAGAGTTGAAGGGGTAATGGATAGATACATTTTTCCACCATGAAAAAAAATTAGCTTGACTACACTGAATGGAAATTATAACCTGGTAACAGATGTTTCACTAAGAAGGGACAAGTAGTAAGTGGTTTCAGGGAGGTCGGCAAAGTTGAAGAGGAACACACAAAAAAAGACAAGACATCCTGATATATCACTCAGAGACAAAGGTTCAACAGGTCTGAGATTACACTAAGTGCAGTTTAAGGTAGGCTGACATTTTTTTTAATAAAATGTGGCTGTAATAAAATGAACTAATAATCTACAATAGGAAAGTAAAGTGAACCCAAGCTTGTGAATTCCCAAAGTGTGCATAGCTCCCACACATACTGTATGTGTGGGAAGCTGAGGTGCACCAAGCACATTTGCTAAGTTTGATCTATTTTTTTAAACTCAAAAGTATATATATTATAAGTATATATTTCCGAGTAATGCTGTGTACACACAGTGCAATTCATTGGCCACCAATATTGATAAGATATTGGCGGCCCGTGAAGTCAGTCTGACACAAATGATAGCGTGGGGGCATGGCCCTTATTACGAGATAGTAGAAATAGACTTGCTTGCACAGTCTATTTCAACTTGCAATACCAACACCACAGGGCGGCGCAGCTAAACACAGTGCGATTTTCACTAACTCGCTATTAATTTTGACCTTATAGTAAAAATTGATAACCAAAATCATACTGTTTGTACACAACTTTACTGGAAGTAACTATGTATTGTGTTCACAATGTAATACATACAGAACCACCACTTATCAAGTACATACCAGTGTAAATAACCTACAAATGTGATTCAAATTAAAAGAACTTATGGATTCATGATGCCGGAATCCTTGTGCGTATGCACAGATTGTCCTGTGCAGCAACACAAGGTGCTGGAGGGATTCCTGCTGGGTCATTCTCAGGGAGAAAATGCAAAAAAAAAAAAAAAAAAACACATAGGGGGAAATTTACTAAGATGGGAATTAGACTTCACATGTGATGTTGCTATGGACAACCAATCAGAATCTACTTCTTATTTATGTATTACCCTCTAGAAGATAGTAGACTGGTTCTGATTGGCTGCCTATAGCAACATCATATGTGAAGTCTAATTCCCATCTTAGTAAATTTCCCCCGTAGGCTTCTATAGGGGTAATGCCCCATAAAGATGGTATTCCCACCCCCCACCCTGGTGCTCACAATGTTTCACATTTTGCATTTTGGTACATATGAAAATGTCATACTAAGTACAGAACATGCCGCACTGTGAGACTTTATAACATTTTTCCGATTTAGTTAAGCTGATCAAAAATGAATTCAAAAGAATTCTAATTTTACGTATGTATGTGGGTCCATATTCAGACACACATCTGTGATATGTTTAAATATTTGGAGAAAATAAATCCTTTTAGAAGAGCAGCCGCCATCATGGCCCGCTCAAAAACAAATTTATGGACTCATAAAAACAATATTGAATTGAATGCAATAAAAAAAGAGGAACAACCGGGGATTCCTCAATCCGTAATACCCTGAAGACCTCAGAAGAATGTGAATTTGCAGGTTCATTTTCTTTGAAATAGCTATTTCCAATATGATTCTAGGACTTAAATTCTGAGCACAGTGTAGTAATATCAGCTTATGTAAGTGGGAAATTGTGTGCTGCTGTCAAGAGATTTCCACTTCTCACACATATATGAGAACAAAAGGGTTTCAGAAGGTCAAGAGGATCAGCAAGCTGGAAATATTTGTATGCATAGACATTGGATTCCAGGTAATTTATATGATAAGCTGGAAGCATCAATATCTAAATACATTTTTATTTCACTTGTAAATCTCCAAAAAGTATTGTTTTTATGGCCTGGGATGTCAAATAAGCACTGTGTTACAGACTGAGGATGGAAATGATGTAGGAAGTTTACATGGCCTTTGATGTATCTATTAATAAACTTTCATTTCCAATTTAACAAAACACTCACATACTTAGTACTGTACATATTAGCTTAATCAATAGACAAGACATTGGGGTAAATTTACTAAGATTAGAGTTGCATTGAAGATGGGATGTTGGCTGTAAGAACTAATCAGATTATATCAATAATCTTCTAGAAGGTGCTAAATAAATAAGAACTAGAATCTGATTGGTTTCTATGGGCAACATTCCATCTTCAATAGAATTACCATTTTATACCCCTTTCCCACCCCAATGCCAGGTTGAACCCGGGTCTGGCACTTTCGCATTAAACCCAAGTCACCCATTATACAGAGGTTTAACCCTTTTTGGTAATAAGCTGTGGTGCTTTCACACTGCACCTTGACCCGGGTACTTCACTGGCTCCCCATTCCTTTCCGAGTTCTCTTTAAACTCCTCACCACCACCTACAAGGCTCTCTCCTCCTCCACCGCTCCTTACCTCTCTTCACTGATCTCTATCCACACTCCCTCCCGTCCTCTTCGCTCCATCGCTGACCACCGACTGACCTCTCACCTAATCACCTCCTCCCACTCCCGTGTCCAAGACTTCTTTTGCGCTGCCCCCCTGCACTGGAACAACCTCCCGCCACCCATCAGGCTTTCTGATTCCCTTACCTCCTTCAAGTGCTCCCTCAAAACCCACTTTTTTCGACTAGCCTATCCCTCCTCCTAACCTCTTTTGATCCTCCTATCCTGCCTCCTTTCCCCTCCGTTCCTACTTATCCTGTTGTATTTAGTTCGTCCACCCACCTATTTTTAGTATGTTAACTCTTATGAGTAAGGTCCTCCTGCCTCACGTACTCACCCTACCTCTTTACCTCACCTGTCCTCCTGTCCTGTTCTTCCCTTCCTCTACTTCATCTTCAGTCTCCTCGACAATTTTGACACCTACTTCTGAACTGATGCTGATTTTATTTCTACCAGCTATACCCCTATTTATACTGTATTCTTCAACACACCCTGTACGTTACCTTGTCATTTGTTTTTTGTTTGCTATGTACGGCGCTGCGGACACTTTGCGGCGCCTTATAAATAAACGTACTACTACTACTTACGTCACCAACCTGGCAATAATCTGGGTGCAAGGTGCGATGTGAAAGCGTTACAAGTAAATTTACCCCTCTATCTAGACATGCAACTAGGCCATGTGATTATGCCCAGCGCTCCACTGTTCCTGTACAATTTCTTATCATACAAATTATTAGCACTTTCTCCTGCATAATGTGGCCAATGCAAGCAAAATGCAACAAAAAAAGTTGTTTTTACTTGTTTGTAACATATACTGAATTTAATTTTTTGGGCCTGTGATTTGCTCTCAACACAAGCACATACAACAGGATAGAGTTGTATTATAGTGTGCTCTCCGTGTAATACTGTATGTGTGCTTTTGTGTGTGTGTGTGTTTACAGGAGGTGGTGTTGTTGTTGTTGTAATGTGAGGCTACACAAGAAATGTAGCAACCGGGTTGTACTATTTTAGGTATATGAAATGTAGGGTCTATTAAAGTAAAATGGGGGGGGGTTATAATACTTTGAAATTTTATAAATTAATGGAGGGGCTAGTTGCCACAAGGAAGATCCCTATAGATTGCAAGCTGGCGAGCAGGGCCCTCCTACCTCTATATCAGTCTGTGACTACCCAGTTTGTTTTATCACTGTTGTTTCTTCCAATTGTAAAGCACAATAATATGCTGCACTATTAAAATCTGTGAATAAATAAATACATTTATTAAATGTTAGGGTTGGTTAGGGGAGAGGTGCCTAGAATGTTCGGTTGTTGCTTGGCATTTCAGGAGATGAATACTACCTTTTCCAAACATTCCATCATTGTCCAAGTAGTAACAGAGATTAAGACAACAGTAAAATATGCTAGTACACATACAGGAAAGCAGATTTGTCTGTTTTGATTTTGAGGACTTTACAATATTCAAATATTTGGTGTACTGTATGTGGATACTAGAAGAAACATCATCGCCATCCATATTTTATACAGGAAGTGATTTTGTACAGGAAGTGCCCCTGCAGCCAACCACTGTTCAACATAACTGCAGCTGTCAGCACATGTATTACATACAGTACATCTTCACATGTATGTTTATATGTGCTTAAAAGACCCTTCAGCACTAGAATGTTAGCGCTGCAGCTGCCGCTGCTTGCTGAGGTATCTGATGGCAGAAGAGGATAGTGCTGTACTGCATTACACACTTCTATGGAGGGGGCACGCGGAACCATTATTTATTAGAGGTGATAAGCAGTTGCTTGAATCTTAAATTCCTAGTAGGTTGTAATATGTTTTATTAGACAAGGATAAATAGGCATACAACAAGTACTGCAAGGATTATTGCACTTGATCCCTTATTCTGACAACCACCTTTTATGTTCCTTAAAAAGTACATGAAGAAATGTTTCATCATTAAACTGAAGAGAAGGTATCCTATTACAGAGGGAAACACGCAAACCTCACACAGGAGTAATATAATCTCTATAAGCATTATTTGAACTGTAAATTCCTTACACCGTGCTTGTCGCTGAAAGGTTACACTGGCAGCCTGATGATATCCCTCATTGTGGATTCCGTTCAGTGATAAATTCATTTTTAAACCCCAGGTATAGCATCAGATAGTATATTTGGCAAAGTAAGGATTACAGTTAAGCTGTGTCAATCAAATGGATAACTATATTAGTTAACACACACAGCATGCTAACACAAACATGATCAGATGCAGTAGTAACTTGTACAGAATGGTGTATACTGTTCTGCAATCTACCATCACGTAATGAATAAGTTTATTAGTCATAACAAAGTTATAATGAGATCACCTGTTATGTTTGGGAATTTCAATAAATATCATTGGATGTTCTAGACACTAAGGCTGTCTAGATTACCCTTTAGATCATCCTTATGGAATCATGGTGTAATCATGGTGTAATGACAATCATCACAGTGGCATACAATACAGTAGCCATACCAGATTATTCTTTATTGTCCTGTCCTGTGGTTCTTTGCATATCTTTCATAGAATTACGTCAAACATTCTGCGGTGATCGAAATATCTCTATAACAGAAAGAGGATGTGGAAAGCTCTAATGGAGAACCTCATCAACACAGCAATGGTATGTAATAATAAAGCAGGACTGTTCTGAGTTTTACGCAAGCTATTGTTTGGACAGGGAACTTAAAAGATACAAATAGTATCAGAGTTAAATGAGAATATGGGTTCAAGAAATCATCATCAGCTTGGCTTAGTAGAAAATCAAGGGATGACCTATATTGTACTACACTAAAATGGTGTCAGATTTCAGGAGGGTTAGCTTTGTATAGATGGGAAATCTTGTCATTTTGGCAAAGTGGAATAATGTGAATTAAGCACATAAACCATGGAAGAATTAATAGGTACATTTCTGTAAATATCAGACCATTATTACAAACAGGTTAGCACAAAAAAAAACAGTTATTCTGACTCTCAATAATAGACAGAATAATGAATATAAAGTACTATATCTGTTTATATCCCGAGTGTGCTATATCTATTTACAGTATATCCCGTGTGTACTATATTTGTTTATATCCCGTGTGTACTATGGCCCAGATGCACTAAGTTTCAAAAGTGATAAAATGGAGAGTGATAAACAACCAACCAATCAGATCCTGTCTTAAATTTTTCAAACACAGTCTGTGACATGGCAGGTAGGAGTTGATTGGCTGGCTGTTTATCACTCTCCATTGTATCACTTTTGAAGCTTAGTGCATCTGGCCCTATAGCTGTTTATATACCACGCGTATGCCACATTAGCCCCAACCTGTCTTATTCTAGCTTTCATTTTCTTGAACGTATCAGATGAGTGATAACAAGAATCTAATTAGCACATTACAGTTCATCCAGAAGTACATACCTGTAAATACAGTAGAGCTTCAGGAAAATATTTATTAAAACGGTAACAAAATTGTCTACTTCGCAAAACCTAATAGAAGCTATCAAGTTATCAAGGTTTTAACAAGACACCAGACAAATCAGGATTAGGGGAGTTTTGTGGAAGGCTTATTTTATGAAAAGTCTAATAAATAAGTGGGAACAGCTTCAAGTAATGGTTGTAGATGCTGATAAGGGAATTCAAACATGCTTGGGAAAGCTATCCCAAATCTGAAAAGCATCCAAGATTAATAAGGAGTCTAGGTTTTGACCAAAAACTGGTCAGACTAGATAGGCCATGTGGTTCCTATCAATCATCAATTTTGTATTTTCTATGTATATTTTATTGCTCAATATTTAGATGACATATTAACAATGCAAAGAGGAATTCCTTATAAGCCCTGCTGGAGTTCTCCTTTATGTTAATTTAAAGTATCTGTACAAAAAACCTATGTTGTATGTACTGCAACAGTCATTTTCCCAATTTGCTATTCAAATATACTGTATGATACAAAGTGAATATAAGTACAGTACCGTATAATTCTACCTAGCATATATAAATACCATTGCCTAATGTAATGATTTATGATACATTATTTTTGCAGAACTTTAGTATTCAGCTTTGCAACACTTACAGTATGCAATGCATGAAAAACATTAAATTCCACTTAAAAAATCCTGAAAAACATTTACAAAAATGATGTCCTTCATTATATGCTATTTATTCTTACCTGAATATTTCATTAATATATACAGTAGGAGTTTTCACAGGAATACATTTATTAGTACAGGGTAATTTCTACACCATGTAATAAGACATCTGGCCTTATTCTAATCCTTTCGGTCCCCGGCGTGTTCGCACTGGGAACCGATGGTGAAGTACTGCACATGTACATATTCTCATATGCAGATGTGCACGGCTTCTGTGCGGACACCTTCACGGACCTAGCGCTTGCACAGGGGGAGGGCAAGATGGGGAGGATGGGGGTGGTGGCGGCGCTGGGCCATGGGAACAGCCAGTGTTTAACGTGCATCCCCAAGAAAATGCTGGGTGGTCCCATGGGAATGCGGGTGGGAGGCTGACATCACATGACATCAGCTGCCTGCCCTGTCTCCATCCCAGTGCCCTCAAATATGACTTATATTTGCGAGCCCAGGAGAAATCATTCAATGGTTGCTGACCATCTAATGATTTTTCCTGCTGCGGACACATGCGAGGGGATGTTTTTTCATAACAAGTTTACAATTTGACTAAAAAAGTGAAGGTACTAGACTGCATTGTCACTTTACTAGGTATACTTTTTACTTATTATGTAGAAAGTTACACATGTAACTGTACTAGACATTACATTACATGCACAACTATTGATACATAGTGTAGTCATAAAATCTAGATTCATATCAATGTGGAGCCTCATCAGGAATTGTAGCCACATGAATAACCATGGGCAATGGTAGCTCCTACCTTACATAGAAACATAGAATTTGACGGCAGATAAGAACCACTTGGCCCATCTAGTCTGCCCCCTTATTTTAGGAGGGGGCTGCCACCGGCAGCGAACCTGGTACCTTGCTGCTGCCACCGCTCCCCACCATGGCATGGTCCCAGTGCCTGTACAATGTAGATAAAATGCACGGGACCCATGCATGCGCAGTGTTGGCCTAGGTACTCCACATGCGCACACCCCATTTCTATGGGCTGCTTAGAAGCCAAAGAGGCAGCCCCAGAGGGAGGGAACACATCCCAATGGGACTGCCTTGGGTGACTGGCAGGTCAGACTTCCAATGCCCAGGGGCACCGAAGACAGCTCCAAGCTTCAGTCTGGGCAGGTAAATTCTGGAGGGGGGACACCTTCATTGGGGGGGTCCCCACTTCCCCAGGATCCCTGCCCAGACTGGTCAGGGGATTAATGCTTTGGCCAGGGGGATTTGTATAAAAAGTTTCCCCCTGTCTGTGGCATTACCCTGCTGGCTGGTTGGGCCTGGTGCTGGTTCACAAAATACGGGGGACCCCTACTCATTTTGTCCTCCATATTTTGGGAAACAGGACCGGCCCTTAGGCATGGTGCTGGTTTTAAAAATACAGGGAACCCCAACTTGTTTTGTTCCCTGATTTTTTAAAACCAGGACCGGCACCAGTGGTGTAGCTCTGTGGTTGGCGCCGCTGGCTGAACTGACAGGTGACCCAGGCAGCAGTGAGCGCTGAGCTGGTCCCGCTCCGTGCATATCTAATGAGTGGGGACCCAGTGCAGTGGCTATTGAATGAGCGGGTCCCTGCCCCTTGCATATGTAATATGTGAAGTGTATTTTCCAGGTGTATTTTCATGGCAACATACGGCCGCTTAGCAGATTAAGAATCAACATTTGAATGAATGGTGATTCCTAGTTGTATTCTTTGTATGGCGTATACATTCGTATTCATAAATACGAATGTGCCATGAATACGTATAGAAATTGATGTATTTTCGGCATAGTAAATTCCCAAAAATACAAATATGCATAAAATACGAATATCTTATACGAATATGCCTATTTTAGGCTTATTTTCGTTAGTGAGTTTCTGCCATTAAGTATTATTTAACCAAATTGTTCACTTAATAATGATAATCTAGGTGTGATGTTACCCATCAATATGTGCAGCATTTTCACCAAAAGAGAAATAAAACCCCAAAACAATGTAACATCTAATTATTATTTAAGTGCTGACTTTTATTTTAGTTGTTTTCGTTATTACTAATACTGATAGCAAAAAAAAATGAGAAACAATTCTACGTATGTATAGACAGATCAGTTTGTCTTTCAACAATAAAACATTATATCCTATGGAGTATAAACTGACTACATTTTAAAAGACAATGATTTTCTCTCCCTTTGAGTAGCAAGAAAACAAATTATTAGCAGCTGTTTCCTTTTTATTCCTTTTCATGACTCTTTTATCACCTTTTATGTAATAATTCCTAAGTAAGGAATTCTCTTCGAGAAGCAAAAGGAAAAAAGTTATTCCATCAGTTTGTGGCGTTATATTCATAGCTTTGAATATTATTAATAAATTCTCTCTTTTATGATTTTATTGGTCCTGCTATTAATATTATATATTAATAGTATCGATTATTCGATTTCTCAGCTCATGTACTATATCAGGTGATATTTAGAAGATACCCATAATCACATACTGTACAGCAGTATTTATTGGGAGAATCAAAGCTGCTTTATCTATTTTCATCACTCTCATCTTCTTTAACAGTAGCTAGGCCACCTATTCCTACAAAGAGAAATCCTGAATACATGATCTGTTGGGGTACCGTAGGACTGGACCTGAGGAACACTGCCGTAAGGTTATAGATTTCAGACATGTTGTTTTAGCTGTAAGCAGTGGCTGTGATGACCTCGATTTGCTTCCTGGCTGCCCTTTTTCATTATGAGCGGTTTCACAGTACAAGCAGCTGCAAAAGGATGTTTTGGCCTTTCCTACTAAGTGCAGCAGATGTGAAGGATATGAGGCTACTGGAAGTACAATGACGTGACAGATCCCATTGAGATGAAGCTCAATATTTTTGTGATAAAACACTGTTCATCATCTTCCTGAGAAAAACAACTAATAAGCTACTCAATGCTCTCTTATAATTCTCACATACCGTACACAGTAAAAACACAGTAAAAGATTATTTTACTGTTTATAAATGAAATTACTTTAAAAGCCAGATGTTGACAAGATCACCTCCAGGGAAAGTTAACACCTGCAATTCGAGTTCTTGTATTATTTGGGCGAGTAATATACGCATATTGTGTGAACATCATAATCCACTGAAGACTAGTTATGTTAGGGACCAGGAAAACATTAATGTGTAATGGGCCCATACATCTACAGGCCGATTCCCCAATCTAATGATGCCAATTTCCTGATCGGTAATCAAAGCGGCAATCCATTATGGAATAACTGCATGTTCAAAGACTCACCAATCAAAATAATTTTTAGGTTGGATTCTACAAATTGAGGATTTCCATCATATTGGATTTCCCTGATCTCCCGATTCAGGCATTGTGAAAACACGGTATTGCCCAATACTTCCCTAATGTATGAGCCCCATGAGTTTCAAGAAGCTTCAAGTTTTAGTGATTTTGAAATTTAAATAAAAAAAAAGGAAAACAATCAAAATGCAGATTTTAATAAATATGGGTCAATGCATAATAGCACATTTGCCCATTTATGCTGTACATCTTCCATCTGTTCACACTGATCATAATCTGGAACTAAGCATAAATATGAGCAATGAAGAGATGTATGCTTTTCAGCTACATCTTCACGTTAACTGGGTTGTAATGGGATGTTCTCAAATAGGCAAAGTTCACTGACGGCAAATCTTCGCAGTTAGTAAAGCACTGGTGCCATTGATGTATCTATAATTGGTGCATGGTTGCAGGGCTCATAAAATCTGTGGAACACACCAGGGGTGAAATCTAATAGGGTGAGCGAAACAGAAAGCAACGGGGATCAGAACCAAAGTTCTGTGGCAGCGCTAAATGAGCGAAACAGAAAGTGAATGATTTGGTAAGAAATCTCCAGGTTTTTTTTTAAAGCGGAAATCATTTACACTGCAAAACCAGTTTGATTTTGCATTCTAAATGATTGCCGCTTTAAAAAAAAACCTGGAGATTTCTTACCCAAATCTCTCACTTTGTGATTCTCTCACCCTATTACATTTCACCCCAGTTGTAATATATGTATGAGCAATGAAAAAAGCACCTAGACTCAGAAGTAAATCCACAATCAACCAGTCATAAGCAACTATCTTCTACTGGTGACTGTCATCTGCATCATCAGGGTGTATTTGTACTAACCCGCAACTGATAACTGACATTTCACAGATGCCAGTGGCGTAGCTAAGTTTTGGGCGCCCCTCCGCCGTTAGGGGGGGGGGGCGCCCCCACCGCCCATGCAACCCCCCCACCCCCCAATCCCCCGCAGCCTTACCTATCGTGCTGGTCCCGGCGGCTCCGTTCTTCTGCTGAGGACCACCACAAAATGGCCGCCCTCATACAGCAGACAGTTTCAGAGAACAGTGTGCTATATGGGGGCGGCCATTTTGTGGTGGTCCTCAGCAGAAGAACGGAGCCGCCGGGACCAGCGAGATAGGTAAGTCTGCGGGGGATTGGGGGGGGGGGGGGTTGTAACTATAGCACCGCAGCCCCCGGCGCGCCCACATGCACAGCGCCCCCCCGCGGTGGCGGGGGCTGCGGTGCTATAGTTATGCCGCTGACAGCTGCCTATGCCTCTATGTGTGGGTCTGTATCTGTTTACAATTATGCAAGCATACCTATACAGTACATGGCCTAGGTTAGACTGTCCTTCCCTTACCTCTCCAGTAAACTGAAGTGTTCCATGCCAGCAAATCTCCATACAGACACACATATGTATGTGACCTGTTTTCTGTAAATATGCAAATTTCACACTAAAGAAGCTGTTGTAAGTCCAACTCAACATCAGTCTCATGTGAGATATGAGTCTCATATAAGAACTCCTTTTTTAATCTAGCAAAAAAATTATTTCACTGACATTGAAGTGAGACAAATAAAAAATGTTCTTATAGTAGAAAATTGGTTCTGAGAAGTAGCCATTTACCATACTATGCCTTTATACATGAGGCTCTATTTCGATACAGGGAAACAGCTAAATGAAATGCACTGCGCAGCAGTCTCTCTGGGGTTGGAGTGATGAGTTCCATCTCTTTCGGTTCCGCAGACACAGACATGCATACAAGGCTGAATTTTAGTGGAAACTTATTAAATATATTAGTTGCCAATGAGATACATTGAAATTAAGGTGTGGAGGGGAAGGAGGGGGGAGATCTGACGCTGCTTCTGGTGACATGGTGGTTATGAAATACTTATGAAATTCTGCTTTATAGTATCCAGGGGAAATCATTGCATTCAAACTCCAACCTTTCAGTGAGTAGTGTGACCTTGCATTCAACAGTACCAGCTGAATTACTGCAGTAATGGGAAAGACCCAGCCCATTGTTAAAGCTAATATTATTGACAGTGGAAATATCTTTCAATGCTCTGTAAGGCAAACAGTACATAGCAATAGGCTTAAAGGACACATTATATATGATGTAACCTCATGGCAATCTATGACCTCATTCCTGATTCATATGGCTTGTTCCATTTCTCATTTTACAAATAACTACAGTTTAAACCTCCTTACACAGAAGAAAAGTGGAGCTTATAACGATGATAAACAATTATATGTGGCACAATGTTTATGTATTACTGGTGTCAACGTTTTCTTGTAATCAAATATCTAAAACTAATATCTTAGTTTTTTATTTTTCATAAATTAGCAAAAATCTCCAAAACACTTTTTTCCAAAATGTCATTATGGGGTATTGTGTGTAGAATTTTGAGGGAATTTTGGAATAAGGTTGTAACAAAAAATGTGGAAAAACTGAAGCGCTGAGATTACAGTCCGGATGCACTACACACAATGCTCTGTTTCTGGACTTCCCTCTCAATGAATGATTGCCATCGCCTGTTTTAAACAGGTAATTGATAAGAAAGGTGTTTCACCACAGGTGATGGTACTCATACATTAAGATGGGAGTTCAGAAACAGAGAATTGTGTCCCTCCTGGAGAGGGTCATGTTGGGAGGTATGCATTATGTATGTGTATATATATATATATATATATATATATATATATATATATATATATACACACAATTTACACTCACCCAATCCACGTAGCAGATAGCAGGTAGATGAAGCAAAGAAAGACCAGCACTCGTTTGTAGATGAAAAAGTACTCTGTATTTAAAGGTAGCGCATGGTTATACAGACAGTACAGGCAGCTGTACTGTCTGTATAACCATGCGTTACCTTTAAATACACATTCATCTACAAACGAGTGCTGGTCTTTCTTTGCTTCATCTACCTGCTATCTGCTACGTGGATTGGGTGAGTGTGAATTGTATGTAACCCTTTATGGACCCTGCACCAATTGGACTACCACATAGTGAGTGCCTTCCTGCCTTTCTCTCTCTCTCTCTCTCTCTCTCTCTCTCTCTCTCTCTCTCTCTCTCTCTCTCTCTCTCTCTCTCTCTATATATATATATATATATATATATATATATATATATATATATAGCCAAGGGGGTAGTGGGGGCACTCACAGGACTGATCAAATAACGAAGACAGGAGACAGTAATGTCAAGCGACGTTTCGGTCTGTTTAATCGACCTTTCTGAGCTTGAAAAGGGTCGATTAAACAGACCGAAACGTCGCTTGACATTACTGTCTCCTGTCTTCGTTATTTGATCAAGTCCTGTGAGTGCCCCCACTACCCCCTTGGCTATTACCGTGTCCCTTGACACCGGTGAGGCACCCAGGCACCTTTTGGATTGTATTCACCCCCGGAGTGCCGATCTACACATCAAAATATATATTCAAATTCAAGGAGAGGATGGCGGGTCACCGCTCATCGATTAGGGCAGCCATTGAGAATGGCAGGAGCGATCAGCCAGTGGCCCGCCACTTCCTTGAATTTAAGCACAGCCTCTCGAGTCTCAAATACCGCATGATAGATCATGTTCCTCCCCTTACCCGAGGCAGCAACCGTTGAGCTGTCCTCCTTAGAAAAGAAGCAAGATGGATCCATAAATTACAATGTATCCATCCTAGGGGTTTGAATGAGACGCTGCCATTATCATGTCTCATTAATAGATAACTTTATGCTATTTGGTGTTGCTATGTTACTTAGCTTAAACAACATTAAAGTAATTGCTGTAATGCATTTATATGTTTAACATGGTACCATGTACTTTTCTCTTTTTAGATGTATTGTGTATATTTGTCACTAACGGGTTTCCATGGTGATGGGTTAAGCAACGCAGCAGCGTCCTGAGGCGCGCTGTGATGACGCGGGTCACACAGGGTCCGAGATCGGACATGCCTTCAACTGGGCGGCAACACTTCTGGGTGATGGGATATAAGGTGAGCTTTTTGATATGTACATTGTTATTTCTCCTGATGAAAATCGTGACTGATTGAAACGTTGAGAACAAGCTGCTGTCTCTGTGTCATTTCTTCTAAAGAGCTACAAGTGCCACTTTATTTACTTCCCTGTTTATTCCTGCGGGAGCTGGCGGGCACCGGGCCATATTGCACGTTTAAGGAGTGCCGACTCATTTTGCAAGTATATATATATATACAGTATATATTCCTTGGGTAGGATCTGCACTCGTTATGTACTGCCCTGGGTGCCATCAATCAGGGTTAGTTGAGATAGTGAGCATAGAACAAAGCGGCAATCCAAGGACTTGTGAAGAAAGCAATTCTTTATACAGGAAACATAGGTACACAGAGGTCCGACATTTCGAGATGCTACTGTCTCTTTTTCAAGGTGTGTAAAAAAGTGTGTGAAAAAGAGACAGTAGCACCTTGAAACATTGGAACTTGGGAGGGCCCGGAGCAATTAAGGCAGGAGCTCATGAAACCTGAAATGTCTAGTGTCAGTGTGACTCTAAAACATTGCCATCTGTTGGCAGCAAGTGAAACCACACCACTTTATCTCACCCAGAGTCAATCATCACAAGGTAGCAGACTAGCATTTGCTTTGGGCAGCTTAGCTAGTGTGTCAATATATATATATATATATATATATATATATATATATATATATATATATACAGAAAAGGAACAGAGTGCGCTAAAGGTGAAGGTACACAACTTTTCCTCAGTTTATAAAATTTATTCAATAAAAGCCTACAACTCGGCTCATAAAAAATACACAGTATACATAGTCATTAGAAAAAACAATTGACATAATGTATAATATTCCAATACAACAGCAGGCCCAACGCGTTTCGTCAACTACGTGACTTCATCAGGGGCATTCGATGACTTGGTTGACACAGATACAGTTGCACTGTAAATAGTAATAAAATACGTCAAGGAAAATATGTATCACATTTTCTGTATCTCTATCTGTCTTGAGTCCCGGCTAACAGGGGACTCTTAGAGTTGCTGCTAGCCATCACTAGGGCGCGGACATTTAGGTACTCTCTCCTTTTTATATATATATATATATATATAAATATATATATATATATATATATATATATATATATATATACACAGTCAGAATGTGAATATGTGATATGTGTGTGTGTATATGTATATATATATATATATATATATATATATATACACACACACACAATTCTAAAATGACAACATGGGCCTCGGGAGCGGTAATCCGCGGTGGCCTGCCTCTAATGCCACATGATGCATTAGCGGCAGCCTGACCGATGCAGGCATGTGGCAGCTATTGTCTAGAAGAGGTTAGTAATATTTATTTTAATTATTTATTTATTTACAGTTGCTTATATAGCGCAGCATATTCCTTTGCTCTTGATAGCAGATAAACTTTGTCATGCAGATAAACTTTGTTATACAGTACATGTATATATTGTATTGCTATTACAGAGTACTTTTTTTTTTACAAGATTAATTAAATTGGCTGGAAACCTATGGCTGATTTACACTGTAAATTATAGTACTGGATAGCAGTATATGGGCAGCATTAGAAGGCTGTATGCCATTCAGGGCCGGCGCCACCACTAGGCAGTGTTAGGCATTTGCCAAGGGCGCCGGCCACTGGGGGGCGGTGGTTGGGAGCAGGGCAGGAGGGAGAGCTGGAGGTCTGGCTTAGCGGGCAGGAGGGAGGGCTCGCTATACTGTGTGTGTGCAGTTCAGTCCCGGACCCCGGTGCATGTTAACTGACATCTTCCTCCACCCGCACCGGTACAGTCGCTCAGCCGGGCAGCATCTGAGGGTGAGCCAAGTGCTCAGCGCTGCCCGGCTGAGCGGCTGTACACGGTGCGGGTGGAGGAAGATGTCAGTCACACTGCGCCGGGACTGAACTGCGAGGCCTCCCTTCTGCCCGCTAAGCCAGACCTCCAGCTCTCCCGCCCGCTGAGCTAGACCCGAGCACCGAAGGGTGAGTAATATACACTGGCACGGCGGCCGTATCGATCTCTCCCCCCCCCCCAGATCAGCGCATCACGGCCGCATCACCCCCCCTCCCCCCCAGTATTCCTCCCCACCCGTCTGTGGCGCTCCGGCGCCTTGCACCGGCACTGATGCCATTTTAACCCCTTCCCGACATTTGACGTACATTTACGTCATGGCCGGGAGGTACTTCCCGACACATGGCATAAATGTACGTCATGAGTTTAAACTGTCACTGCGTCTCGAGACGCAGTGACAGAGGGACGATGTCTGCTGTCCCTGACAGCAGACATGTCCCTGCATGCCCAGGGGGGGCTGCGATGTCGCCCCCCCGTCGGCGATCGCTGTGATTGGCTGTTCAGTGTGAACAGCCATTCACAGCGTTTTCCTGTGTTACCAGCGAATCGGACGCTCGGTAACACAGGTGTCAATCACCGCCGGGCGTCAGGGGGCATGAGGGGGTCATCGGTGACGATGACACCTCACCCCACCCTCACCCCACCTGCCCCCAAGGCTGTGATTGGTCCGTGGGACCCACGGACCAATCACAGCCAAGGCGCGACATTTAAACTGACGGTGACTGCGCTGCAGACGCCATTCCGGTCTGGAATAGCGTGCAGAACGGTCACCGTGCCTGCCTGCCGTGAATACCGACCTGATCCTTGCTAATACTTACCTGATCCTTGCAAATACCTTACCTGATCACCTTATCACTGCTTGTAGCGTGCTGGACGCTTCCTGGATCTGACTTCCTGAGACTTCCTGCTGCTGCTGCAGTGTGATAGAGAGATAGAGAGATAGAGAGAGAGATAGAGAGAGATAGAGAGAGATAGAGAGATAGTGACAGAGAGAGCTATATTTTGTGTCTGCTACCCCCCCTTTTTGGGGGTGCAGGGGTTTTCTATATATATATAACTGTCAGTGCTGCTGCTGCAGTGTCATACAGTGATAGATAGTGATAGATAGTGATAGATAGTGAGAGGTAGAGAGATAGAGAGATTTGTGTCTGCTACCCCCCCTTTTTGGGGGTGCAGGGGTTTTATTTTATATATATAACTGTCAGTGCTGCTGCTGCAGTGTCATAGAGTGATAGATAGTGATAGATAGTGAGAGATAGAGAGATAGAGAGAGATAGTGACAGAGAGTGATAGAGAGTGTATATTTTGTGTCTGCTACCCCCCCTTTTTGGGGGTGCAGTTTTTTTTTATACATATAACTGTCAGTGCTGCTGCTGCAGTGTCCTAGAGTGATAGATAGTGAGAGATAGTGAGAGATAGAGAGATAGAGAGAGATAGTGACAGAGAGTGTATATTTTGTGTCTGCTACCCCCCCTTTTGTGCTGATCAGTATATCTGTGCTGATCAGCAACTTTTTGGGGGCGCAGAGGTTTTTTTTTTTATATATATACCTGTCAGTTGCTGCCAGTTGCACTGTCAGTTGCACCAAAGGTTGTGCACCTGCTGTCCCTCACTGGTAATCAGTGTCGCATCACTGATCACCTTTTTTTTTTTTTGTGAGTGCTGTGGGGTCTTTTTTTAATTTTTTTTTTACACACACTGATTTTGTGGGTGTCCTGTGGCCACTGTGCGCCGATCAGTGACGTACATCACTGATCAGCTTTTTCGGCACAGGGTTGATCAATTTTTTTTTTTTTTTGATCAGATTCCTGTTGCCTTTGAGCGCTGTTCAGTGACAGACGTTACTGACCAACATCTGTGCTCAATTTTTGGCGCAGGACCTTTTTTTTTTTTTTTTAACCCCTTCAATTTTTTATTTTTAACCCCTTCATTTTTTTTTTTTTTTATTGGTATAAAGTATTTTTTTTTTCTGCACCACATACACACTACATACCCCCCGGATTGAAATAAAGTTTGTACCCCCCCTACACTATACACGTGTTGAAACATTTCACTACCAGTAACAAAAAAATAAAAATGGCATCCCAAATGTCCTCCCAAATGTCCTCCCAAATGTCCTCCCAGTCATCCAGGAGAATGTATTCAGTGGAGGAGGCATATGCCATGCTTGCCTCTGACTCTGACACAGGCAGTGATGCAAGCGGGGAATTTGAAGGATTCGTCTTAAGCTCCTCTTCCTCCTCTGGTAATGAGGGACCCCCTCAAAGACGCCCCCGTAGATCAGCTGAGATTCCCCCCCAATAATTGATCTAGTATGGACCCCACCACCAGACAATTTTGAGCCCCAGGTTCCTGAGTTTTTGGCCATGCCAGGAATCCAATTTGATTCCACAGGTCTCAGAGAAATTGACTTTTTCAAATTATTTTTCTCTGATGATTTTATAAATTTAATGGTGGACCAAACTAATTTATATGCCCAGCAGTTTATTGCTCAAAACCCCACGTCATCATTTGCTAGGTGGACCCCTGTAGATGCAGTAGAGATGATGACGTTTTGGGGTCTGGTGTTTCATATGGGCATAGTAAAAAAGCCAGAAATTAGGCAATATTGGAGTACAGATGTTCTGTACAGTACTCCATTTTACCGTATGGCCATGCCCCGGACTCGATTTGAGACAATTCTTAAATTTATACATTACACCGATAATGCACAGTGCCCACCCAGAGATGATCCCACCTTTGACCGGCTATTCAAAGTCAGGCCGGTCATTGATTATTTCAGTGCCAAATTTGAAGAGGTGTACATCCCTGAAAAATTTATTTGTATCGACGAGTCCCTTATACATTTTAAAGGAAGGGTTAAATTCCGCCAGTACCTTCCCAGTAAGAGGGCAAGGTATGGCATAAAAATGTATAAACTGTGTGAAAGCACCTCAGGGTACACCCACAGGTTTAGGGTTTATGAAGGGAAGGATTCAAGAATTCAACCGCCAGAATGCCCCCCCTCCCTCGTAGGTGTTAGTGGGAAAATTGTCTGGGATTTAGTGCACCCCTTCCTGGATAAAGGTTATCACCTCTATGTGGATAACTTTTACACTAGCATCCCCCTGTTTAAGGCCCTTGGTTCAAGAGGTACAGCAGCTTGCGGTACTGTGCGCAAGAACCAAAGAGGCCTCCCAAAAACGCACATTGCCCAAGTAATGAGAAGGGGTGAAAGCAGGGGAATATGCAACGAAAATATGTTGTTGGTCAAATATAAGGACAAGAGGGATGTCCTTATACTGACAACAATTCACGGAGACAGTACCACCTCCGTCCCTGTACGAGGTACCAGTACCCACACCTCCAAACCTAATTGTATCCTGGATTACAATAGGTACATGGGCGGAGTGGATCTTTCAGATCAGGTACTGAAGCCGTACAGTGCCCTGCGGAAAACAAAAATCTGGTACAAGAAGGTGGCCGTGTATATCATCCAGATGGCACTGTATAACGCTTACGTGCTATTCCGTTCTACCGGCCAGAGGGGGACATTTATGCACTTTCAAGAGGAAGTCATAAAGGGCCTAATATTTGGGAACCAGCAGGCAGAGGGCCCCAGTACTTCTAGTACTGGCCCCCGTATTGTACCAGGGCAGCATTTTCCTGATGAAATCCCCTCCACTGGAAAAAAGGGCAGGACACAAAAAAGGTGCAAAGTTTGCTATAAAAAGGGAATAAGAAAGCAAACTATTTTCCAGTGTGACACTTGCCCCGACAAACCCGGCCTATGTATAAAGGAGTGTTTTAAAATATACCACACATCTATGGAATATTAGGTTCATAATTTCACCGTGCTTCGGGGGTCTTGCTAATGCCACATAGCACCCACCATTCATTCCACCAGAATCTGTGCTGCAAAATCCAAAAATCACTCCTTCCCTTCTGAGTCCTGCCATGCACCCAACTGGTATTTTTTGGTCACATGTGAGGCATTGCCGTACTCGGGAGAAATTGGGGCACAGATTTTGGGGTGCTTTTTCTCCTTCATACCTTCTGAAAATGAAAAATTTTGAGCCAGAACTGCATTTTTGTGTAAAAAAATGTAATTTTTCATGTTCACTGCCCAGTTTTATCAAAATTGGTGAAACCCCTGGGGGTTTGAAATGTACACTATACCCCTAGATGAATTCCCTGAGGGGTGTAGTTTGCAAAATGGGGTCACTTGTGGGGGGGTTCCACTGTATTGGTGCTTTGGGGGTCTTGCTAATGCGACATAGCACCCACCATCATTCCACCAGAATTTGTGCTGCAAAATCCAAATATCACTCCTTCCCTTCTGAGTCCTGCCACTTTTTGGTCACACATGAGGCATTGCCGTACTCGGGAGAAATTGGGGCACAGATTTTGGGGTGCTTTGTCTCCTTCATTCCTTCTGAAAATGAAAAATTTTGAGCCAGAACTGCATTTTTGTGTAAAAAAATGTAATTTTTCATTTTCACTGCCCACTTGTATCAAAATTGGTGAAACCCCTGGGGGTTTGAAATGTACACTATACCCCTAGATGAATTCCCTGAGGGGTGTAGTTTGCAAAATGGGGTGACTTGTGGGGGGGTTCCACTGTATTGGTGCTTGGGGGGTCTTGCTAATGCCACATAGCACCCACCAACATTCCACCAGAATCTGAGCTGCAAAATCCAAAAATCACTCCTTCCCTTCTGAGTCCTGCCATGCACCCAAATGGTATTTTTTGGTCACATGTGAGGCATTGCCGTACTCGGGAGAAATTGGGGCACAGATTTTGGGGTGCTTTGTCTCCTTCATACCTTCTGAAAATGAAAAATTTTGAGCCAGAACTGCATTTTTGTGTAAAAAAATGTAATTTTTCATTTTCACTGCCCACTTGTATCAAAATTGGTGAAACCCCTGGGGGTTTGAAATGTACACTATACCCCTAGATGAATTCCCTGAGGGGTGTAGTTTTCAAAATGGGGTGACTTGTGGGGGGGTTCCACTGTATTGGTGCTTGGGGGGTCTTGCTAATGCGACATAGCACCCACCAAAATTCCACCAGAATCTGAGCCGCAAAATCCAAAAATCACTCCTTCCCTTCTGAGTCCTGCCATGCACCCAAATGGTATTTTTTGGTCACATGTGAGGCATTTCCGTACTCGGGAGAAATTGGGGCACATATTTTGGGGTGCTTTTTCTCCTTCATACCTTCTGAAAATGAAAAATTTTGAGCCAGAACTGCATTTTTGTGTAAAAAAATGTAATTTTTCATTTTCACTGCCCACTTGTATCAAAATTGGTGAAACCCCTGGGGGTTTGAAATGTACACTATACCCCTAGATGAATTCCCTGAGGGGTGTACTTTGCAAAATGGGGTGACTTGTGGGGGGGTTCCACTGTATTGGTGCAACATAGCACCCACCATTCATTCCACCAGAATCTGTGCTGCAAAATCCAAAAATCACTCCTTCCCTTCTGAGTCCTGCCATGCACCCAACTGGTATTTTTTGGTCACATGTGAGGCATTGCCGTACTCGGGAGAAATTGGGGCACAGATTTTGGGGTGCTTTTTCTCCTTCATACCTTCTGAAAATGAAAAATTTTGAGCCAGAACTGCATTTTTGTGTAAAAAAATGTAATTTTTCATTTTCACTGCCCACTTGTATCAAAATTGGTGAAACCCCTGGGGGTTTGAAATGTACACTATACCCCTAGATGAATTCCCTGAGGGGTGTAGTTTTCAAAATGGGGTGACTTGTGGGGGGGTTCCACTGTATTGGTGCTTGGGGGGTCTTGCTAATGCGACATAGCACCCACCAAAATTCCACCAGAATCTGAGCCGCAAAATCCAAAAATCACTCCTTCCCTTCTGAGTCCTGCCATGCACCCAAATGGTATTTTTTGGTCACATGTGAGGCATTTCCGTACTCGGGAGAAATTGGGGCACATATTTTGGGGTGCTTTTTCTCCTTCATACCTTCTGAAAATGAAAAATTTTGAGCCAGAACTGCATTTTTGTGTAAAAAAATGTAATTTTTCATGTTCACTGCCCAGTTTTATCAAAATTGGTGAAACCCCTGGGGGTTTGAAATGTACACTATACCCCTAGATGAATTCCCTGAGGGGTGTAGTTTGCAAAATGGGGTTACTTGTGGGGGGGTTCCACTGTATTGGTGCTTTGGGGGTCTTGCTAATGCGACATAGCACCCACCATCATTCCACCAGAATTTGTGCTGCAAAATCCAAATATCACTCCTTCCCTTCTGAGTCCTGCCACTTTTTGGTCACACATGAGGCATTGCCGTACTCGGGAGAAATTGGGGCACAGATTTTGGGGTGCTTTGTCTCCTTCATTCCTTCTGAAAATGAAAAATTTTGAGCCAGAACTGCATTTTTGTGTAAAAAAATGTAATTTTTCATTTTCACTGCCCACTTGTATCAAAATTGGTGAAACCCCTGGGGGTTTGAAATGTACACTATACCCCTAGATGAATTCCCTGAGGGGTGTAGTTTGCAAAATGGGGTGACTTGTGGGGGGGTTCCACTGTATTGGTGCAACATAGCACCCACCATTCATTCCACCAGAATCTGTGCTGAAAAATCCAAAAATCACTCCTTCCCTTCTGAGTCCTGCCATGCACCCAACTGGTATTTTTTGGTCACATGTGAGGCATTGCCGTACTCGGGAGAAATTGGGGCACAGATTTTGGGGTGCTTTTTCTCCTTCATACCTTCTGAAAATGAAAAATTTTGAGCCAGAACTGCATTTTTGTGTAAAAAATGTAATTTTTCATGTTCACTGCCCACTTGTATCAAAATTGGTGAAACCCCTGGGGGTTTGAAATGTACACTATACCCCTAGATGAATTCCCTGAGGGGTGTAGTTTGCAAAATGGGGTGACTTGTGGGGGGGTTCCACTGTATTGGTGCTTGGGGGGTCTTGCTAATGCCACATAGCACCCACCAACATTCCACCAGAATCTGAGCTGCAAAATCCAAAAATCACTCCTTCCCTTCTGAGTCCTGCCATGCACCCAAATGGTATTTTTTGGTCACATGTGAGGCATTGCCGTACTCGGGAGAAATTGGGGCACAGATTTTGGGGTGCTTTGTCTCCTTCATACCTTCTGAAAATGAAAAATTTTGAGCCAGAACTGCATTTTTGTGTAAAAAAATGTAATTTTTCATTTTCACTGCCCACTTGTATCAAAATTGGTGAAACCCCTGGGGGTTTGAAATGTACACTATACCCCTAGATGAATTCCCTGAGGGGTGTAGTTTTCAAAATGGGGTGACTTGTGGGGGGGTTCCACTGTATTGGTGCTTGGGGGGTCTTGCTAATGCGACATAGCACCCACCAAAATTCCACCAGAATCTGAGCCGCAAAATCCAAAAATCACTCCTTCCCTTCTGAGTCCTGCCATGCACCCAAATGGTATTTTTTGGTCACATGTGAGGCATTTCCGTACTCGGGAGAAATTGGGGCACATATTTTGGGGTGCTTTTTCTCCTTCATACCTTCTGAAAATGAAAAATTTTGAGCCAGAACTGCATTTTTGTGTAAAAAAATGTAATTTTTCATTTTCACTGCCCACTTGTATCAAAATTGGTGAAACCCCTGGGGGTTTGAAATGTACACTATACCCCTAGATGAATTCCCTGAGGGGTGTACTTTGCAAAATGGGGTGACTTGTGGGGGGGTTCCACTGTATTGGTGCAACATAGCACCCACCATTCATTCCACCAGAATCTGTGCTGCAAAATCCAAAAATCACTCCTTCCCTTCTGAGTCCTGCCATGCACCCAACTGGTATTTTTTGGTCACATGTGAGGCATTGCCGTACTCGGGAGAAATTGGGGCACAGATTTTGGGGTGCTTTTTCTCCTTCATACCTTCTGAAAATGAAAAATTTTGAGCCAGAACTGCATTTTTGTGTAAAAAAATGTAATTTTTCATTTTCACTGCCCACTTGTATCAAAATTGGTGAAACCCCTGGGGGTTTGAAATGTACACTATACCCCTAGATGAATTCCCTGAGGGGTGTAGTTTTCAAAATGGGGTGACTTGTGGGGGGGTTCCACTGTATTGGTGCTTGGGGGGTCTTGCTAATGCGACATAGCACCCACCAAAATTCCACCAGAATCTGAGCCGCAAAATCCAAAAATCACTCCTTCCCTTCTGAGTCCTGCCATGCACCCAAATGGTATTTTTTGGTCACATGTGAGGCATTTCCGTACTCGGGAGAAATTGGGGCACATATTTTGGGGTGCTTTTTCTCCTTCATACCTTCTGAAAATGAAAAATTTTGAGCCAGAACTGCATTTTTGTGTAAAAAAATGTAATTTTTCATTTTCACTGCCCACTTGTATCAAAATTGGTGAAACCCCTGGGGGTTTGAAATGTACACTATACCCCTAGATGAATTCCCTGAGGGGTGTAGTTTTCAAAATGGGGTGACTTGTGGGGGGGTTCCACTGTATTGGTGCTTGGGGGGTCTTGCTAATGCGACATAGCACCCACCAAAATTCCACCAGAATCTGAGCCGCAAAATCCAAAAATCACTCCTTCCCTTCTGAGTCCTGCCATGCACCCAAATGGTATTTTTTGGTCACATGTGAGGCATTTCCGTACTCGGGAGAAATTGGGGCACATATTTTGGGGTGCTTTTTCTCCTTCATACCTTCTGAAAATGAAAAATTTTGAGCCAGAACTGCATTTTTGTGTAAAAAAATGTAATTTTTCATTTTCACTGCCCACTTGTATCAAAATTGGTGAAACCCCTGGGGGTTTGAAATGTACACTATACCCCTAGATGAATTCCCTGAGGGGTGTACTTTGCAAAATGGGGTGACTTGTGGGGGGGTTCCACTGTATTGGTGCAACATAGCACCCACCATTCATTCCACCAGAATCTGTGCTGCAAAATCCAAAAATCACTCCTTCCCTTCTGAGTCCTGCCATGCACCCAACTGGTATTTTTTGGTCACATGTGAGGCATTGCCGTACTCGGGAGAAATTGGGGCACAGATTTTGGGGTGCTTTTTCTCCTTCATACCTTCTGAAAATGAAAAATTTTGAGCCAGAACTGCATTTTTGTGTAAAAAAATGTAATTTTTCATTTTCACTGCCCACTTGTATCAAAATTGGTGAAACCCCTGGGGGTTTGAAATGTACACTATACCCCTAGATGAATTCCCTGAGGGGTGTAGTTTTCAAAATGGGGTGACTTGTGGGGGGGTTCCACTGTATTGGTGCTTTGGGGGTCTTGCTAATGCGACATAGCACCCACCAAAATTCCACCAGAATCTGAGCTGCAAAATCCAAAAATCACTCCTTCCCTTCTGAGTCCTGCCATGCACCCAACTGGTATTTTTTGGTCACATGTGAGGCATTGCCGTACTCGGGAGAAATTGGGGCACAGATTTTGGGGTGCTTTGTCTCCTTCATACCTTCTGAAAATGACAAATTTGGAGCCAGAACTGTATTTTTGTGTAAAAAAAATAATTTTTCATTTTCACTGCCCAGTTGTACCACAATTGGTGAAACCCCTGGGGGTTTGAAATGTACACTATACCCCTAGATGAATTCCCTGAGGGGTGTAGTTTGCAAAATGGGGTCACTTGTGGGGGGGTTCCTAACTTTTAGCATCTTATGGTGCCTAGAAACCTACATGGTGCCTAAAAAATAATCTCATAAAAAGGAGGCTCCAAAATCAAGTAGGTGCTCCTTCTATTATGAAGCCTGTGGTTTGGTCACCGTGCACACTAGGGCCACATATAGGATATTTATGAAAACAAAAGAATTGGGGGAATCAATTTTCAGTCACATTTCTCTAGTAAAATGTACTGTGTTCCTTAGAAAAATGTATTAAAATTGCAAATCTGCAAAAAAAAAGAAATTTTGAAATTTCACCTACACTTTGTTTTAATTCCTGTGAAACACCTAAAGGGTTAACAAACTTCCAAAATGCTGTTTTGAATACTGTGAGGGGTGCAGTTTTTGAAATGGCATCATTTATGGGGGTGTCTCACATACAAGTCCCTCAAAGTCACATCAGAACTGAACTGGTCCCTAAAAAAATCAGTGTTTGAAATTTTCTTGAAAATTTGAGAATTTGCTATTCATATTGTAAGCCTCCTAGTGTCCCAAAAAATTAAAAGGAAGTTGAAATAATGATGTCAACATAAAGTAGACATATGGTCTATGTTAGTTATTCACTATTTTGAGTGGTAAGATTATTTGTCTCACAAGCAGAAAATTTAACATTTTGCAAATCGCTAAATTTTCCATTTTTTCACGATATTTTGGTATTTTTCACAAAAAAACACAGACTGTATCGACCCAAATTTACCACTAATTTGAAGTACAATGTGTCACGAAAAAACAATCTCAAAATCACTGGGATAAGTAAAAGCAAAAAAAAGTTATCCCCACTTAAGTGAGACATGTCAGATTTGAAAAAAAGGGCTCTGTCAGGAACGCAAAAACTGGCTCTGTCAGGAAGGGGTTAAAAGATTAAGTGTAACTTTTCACAATTTATTCTCTATATCACTTCATTAATTATGTTTAATAATCTAAAAGATCAACAAATTGTTGTCTTCATTTACGTTCTGAAACCATTTGTTTTTTTTCAACCAGAGATCATGGGAAAACGAGTGCATTGCTGGGTCCTATCCAATGTGTGCTATGTGAGTCAGTGATGCATAGCGTCTTAGCGTGTCTTTCTGCACAGAAAATATCAGCGCAGGGGCTTCTTGTAAACATGGACAGTCGCTGAATATATACATAACAGTATTACCTGTCTTCTTCTGCATGCCATTCCACTTTTCCACAATTACTGTATATTTATTATTCCTCTACACCGCTCATAAAAAATATATCCACCAAAACTGATTGTTGAATGTTTGCTATATTATCTACATTAATGAATGTAATTCCAATAAATCCCTAAACCATATATTTTCTTGCTAGCTCATTTACTATCATAGATCTTCCCTATGGTCATTTATTGATGCACAAAATCCTCAGTTATTAAGGACATTTAATGTTATGTATGTAATTTAGGTGACTGGCTCATGTTTTCCTGGCAAAGTAAATACTGACCTCATGATATCAAGAGATACAGGGTTTAGTCAAGAGTAATTTGCTCAAAACTTAATAGGGCTGTAACTGCCCTATAAGTTAACCCTGATGACTGCACATTTGTAATTAGACCCATATGTTCTGTGCTCTTAGGGAGGAGACCATTAATCTCTAAATACTAGTGTAGTGCATTTCTGACTTCTACAATTACTAAGCTAAACATGGCCCGAAAATATTGATATTATTATTATTATTATTATTATTATTATTATTATTATTAATAGTAATAATTATAAATAATAATAATAATAAAATGAATAATAATATAACAAATTCACAACTTTATATAATGTTGGATGCTATTTTAATGCCTTGGGGTAAACAAGACTAAATTAAATAATTATTGTGCAGATAATAATTTTAATTTCATGTTCTCAAGTATTCTGCCAAAACACGTTTCTGTGTGTTACGCTGGGAGCTTCAATGTTTTATTAGAGATAACTGGAATGTTAAATGAAAAAAAGGATTTAAAATACAAATAATGTTTTGTTATATAAGCCTACAACTATGTATTGTGCAAACATTCTATATAATGTACAAGTACAGTGGCATACCAGTGCCACCACAGTCCAAGTGGTGGCTTGCTAATGCAAGCCCTGGGGGGTGCAGGTTCTATGCAGATTCCATGTGGTCTAGCAGTCCCCATGGAATCTGATGAAAACAGCCTTTCAAATACAGCTGCCCCCCTTGGAGAAGACAGATTCTACTCTACATCTAGCATCTAACAGGGGAGCACAGCGCATATAGCGCTACCCGGAGTTTCAGATTCCAGGAGAGCTGATGTGCTGTGAGCACTAGACCCCTAGAAACAAGCATTTAACCCCCTTGGCAATGAGCATGTAACCCCAGGACAGGGTGTATAGAACTACCTGGAAGTGCCACATTCCAGGAGTGCTGATGTGCTTTAAGATCTAATCTTCTGCCAACAAGCATTAAACAACTAGAGCATGTAACTTCCTGACAAAAAGCAAAAAAAACCCTGGCAACAAGCATATAACCCCCTGGCAATGAGCAAGAAGCCCCTGGCAATGAGCAGGTAAAAAACATGATAATTCATGTATTGGGGGGAGCATTTCTAGTTATGTTACTGTATAAGTATTGCTATTATTAGTGCCACTTATCAACCTGGATTCTGTGAGAAGACATACTTTTCTTAAGTCAAAATTGCTGGTGCATAGATATAAAACCAACATAGGGCCTGATTCTGGGACACTTTAATGCAATCACAGTTCCAGATGCTTCCAGCGATAGGACAGCCATATGACCATCTGCGCATTGTCATGCTACTGATCTCTACTCCCTGCTTATCTGAATTTTCGTCAGTCCAATCCTTGATGCCAGAATTACATTTTCCACCAGCCATTGAGAGAACGCCGCAGTGAGTGTGAAACTTACCAAAGGCGTTTGCTCCCTGAGTCAGTTTGTAAGAATTATTGACCAATCTTGGTCCACAATTTCCTATTTTATAGTGCAGTGTACTAATAAATCACATTTAAATTGTAATTTATTTTTAAAATATATTTTACTTGTTGTTGCCGTTGCTTTTATTAATAAATGCTGTGAAAGGTGTAGAGGCAGAAGTAAGGCCTGATGCGGTAAATGGAAGTATAGTTGGTTATGTAAAGTATTACGGTGGTGGGGATAGATGAAGGGTCAGCTTATATAAAGTACAATAAAAAGGTGTGAGGTCTTCTGGCTTAGAACCTGAAAACTGAGGTGACAATACAAATAAGAGGGGTTTCTGGAGAAATTATGAGAATGAATCAATGGCCCTAAGTAATATCCGGCAAGGATTGGTAGGGATACATTGCATGTAAAAGATAAATGCCAGTTAATAATATAATTAAAAATATGGGCAGCAAATTCCAGAGTAAAAAATTATAATATAATACAGAAGAAGAAAAAGAAGAACAATTATTTGTATAGCTATTATCTTCAATAGGACAGTTTACATATACTATGAATGTAATACAAAGGTTTAGATTTCCATAAAGTATAGAAACCATGAATATAATACAAAGGTGCAGCAGCCATATTTGGTCATTGATTTCAAGGATTATTTATATTACCCACAACAGATCCAGGTGAGGCAGTCATTTTAGGCAGACTGCATAGGATTACACAAGTAGAGGCAGATGCCTCTTGCTGCAGCAGTGATCCAACCTGCATCCTAGGATGCAGCATCAGATCACAATACTCACCATTGGGGGTGGCTTATGAGGTATCCGGTTCATTGGTTGACAGTAATTAGGATGACAGTCAATAGGTTGACCACTATTGATCGACAGGCAATAGGTCAACACATGAAAAAGGTCAACATGGTCTAGGTCAACATTGACAAAAAAGTGGACAATAGTGCGCTGTCAGGAAACAACTCGATACTCTGTTTCTTCTCCCCTTTTGGTCCAGGTTTCAATCCAAATAGGATACCGAAAAGCAATGGGGGTAGAAACAAAGGTATTAAACACTTCAGATGAACATTCCTATCTTCGAGGTAACACGTAGCTGCCCTCTACTGACCTGAATAACAGGCCCTATGTTCACGTAAAGGTTTCTTTCCTTTCAATAAGCATCAGACATTCCCATGAAATACAAGCTCACCTTGGCACTGGGCCCTATTTTCATATAAAGGTTTCTTTTTATCTCCTGGGATCTCTGGATAGCCAAGATGGAATTCCACACCAACAATAATTCAGGTGAAAAACAGGGTTTATTCCAAAGTCCAATGAATACAGATAAAAAAATTAAAAAATGGAGGATTCCACGTGCCACTTTCCCCTTACTCCTTCACCAAACCAATCTCTCCCGGGCATGAGGTAGGTACTTGCCCAAAGATGGTATAAGGCTCTAGGATCAGAAGGTTGGGTTGGAAGCACTGGAACCATCCACAGACTCCACAGCACCGACGCGTTTCGGACCTGCAAGGTCCTTTTTCAAGGTGTGGAGTAACATGGTGTCTGCACAGGTATTTATACCTCTGCAGACTGACTTAATTGAAATTGACAATTAAAAACATGGAACCAGATCACACCGGGAAACACACTGCAATTTAACACAATGATTAAAAACACAATAAAAATACTGTAAACACAATATATATAAATATAATGTTACATGATCGTTTTTCTACAAGTATAAAAATGCATGTTCTCAGAGGGTAAAATAGCGTAAAAGTTTCAGTCCGGAGCCAGAATTTCATATCTGCCGGTTTACACGGCGCCAAACATCATGTAGCGTAGTCTTCCGCCTTCATAGCGGAAGTGACGTCCGTATCCGGTCCTTGGAACGCATCGTCACTGACGTTTGCGGTTCAGAGCCATCTTAGATAGATCTGCAGTAGACGGAATGCGTGTATCCGGTCCTTGAAACGCAAATACTGCTTCCTGTGGCTTCCATGATGTTATTCTCATCACATGCAGCATATGTGGACCGTATTTTTGGAACGCACACCCAGGAAGTAGATAATGACCCTCAATGCTCGCTCGTATGACATGTAAGAAAAAATACCAGATGTTAACAGTTGAAAACCACTAAAATGCACATCAGTTAAAATTCCTTAAGACATATCATAAAAAACATTTAAGCTCGAAATCCAAATTGAGCCCCAGCGGTGATAACGTTTTTAAGGTATAGATGGTCTGCATCTCAGTGCGTGCTAATTTTACATCACCATCATTTACCCTCCAGTGTGATTTTATCATCTTGATTCCACAAAATGATACAAGGTGTTTTATGTCACACTGGTGTATTTTTTTAAAATGCTCCGCTACATTATTGGAATCTACCCCTTTTTTAATGTTGCGGACATGCTCCGCCCATCTGATTTTGAGAGCTCTGGAGGTTCTCCCAACATACTGTTTCTTACAAATGCATTCAAGTAGATATATACAGTTTTTCGTGTCGCATGTTATGAAATCATCTATTGTAAAGACTTTTCCAGTATGAGCAGATTTATAGTCCTGTACACATTTAATGGAGCCTTTACAGGAGCGGCACATACTGCACATACCGCACCTGTAAAATCCCTTGGATTTTATTCGTACCAAAGGCGATGGTACATTAATAGCACTGTTAACAACAGTGTCTTTAATGTTACGGGCTCTTCTATACACAAACTTGGGGTTAGAGCTGATGTGTCCTGTCAATAACGGGTCATTTGTCAGGACCCCCCAATGCTTTTTAATAATTTGCTCTAATTGTTTGTGCTGACTGGTGTATTTAGTAACAAACATGACCTCAGGCATAGTAGATTTCGGTTTAACAATAGTATTTGGATCATTAGTACCCCTATTCAAGATGATTTTTCTACCTTTCTCTTTGGCACCCTCTAACGTGGTTTTTTGATAACCTTTACTCAAGAATTGTTTCTCTAAATTTATTGCCTGTGTTTCATATGTATCCAGGTCAGAACAATTCCTGCCAATCCATTGGAATTGGCTACCTGGTACGCCTCTCAACCAACACCGATGGTGATTGCTCTCCGCACCGATGAAGGAGTTACAATCAGTTTTCTTAATATAATTTCTGGTTTTTAAGGAACCATTCTCGATATATATAGTTAAGTCGAGAAAGTTTACTGATTCAACACTTTTATCAAACGTTAACTGTATATTTAAACTGTTTGAATTCAAATGTTCACAAAACGAAGTAAGGTCGCTCTCTTCCCCCTTCCAAATACACACAATATCGTCGATATATCGACGCCATAGCACCAGGCTGGCACCAAAGGGATGGCCCTCCCAAACAGCTTGGGCCTCCCACCACGCCATGAACAAATTGGCGTAGCTTGGTGCTAGCCTGGTGCCCATTGCCGTACCAGTCAGTTGCAGGTAGTATTCCCCTTTAAACCAAAAATAATTGTTGGTAAGTATGAGGTGAATACCTTCCAAAATGAAGTTTTTTCTATCCTCATCCATTATTTCTTGATCAAGAAAAAACTTTATAGCCTGCAAACCTTTATTGTGTTCAATAATAGTATAGAGGGATGTCACATCCGATGTTATTAATGTGCATCCCTCCTCCCATGTAATGGTTTTTAAGATGTTTAAAGTGGCAATAGTGTCCTTCAAATAGGACCTACTCTTTTGTACAAGAGGCTGCAACAAACTGTCTAGAAAGTGAGATAAATTTGAGAGGATAGAGTTTGTACCGGCCACTATAGGGCGTCCAGGAGGTTTGTTTTCATTCTTATGAATTTTAGGCAGTATATATACTACCGGGATGGAAGGTCTCTCTATCAAAATGTATTCACTTTCTGAGGGTGAAATGACACCTTTTTTGGTATAAAGTTTAAGGAAAATGGACAGCTTATTACTTATATTTTCAGTTGGATTACTCCTAAGTTTTTTATATGTAGTGGAGTCAGACAACTGTCTGATAATCTCGCCATTATAATCTTCCACATCCAAAATAACAATACTGCCCCCTTTGTCTGCGGGTTTTATAACGATCTGATCATTATCCCGCAGACTCTTTATTGCCTCTCGTTCTTTTTTAGTAATGTTAACATTTTTGTCTGGTTTAAACTTAATCCTATCCAGGTCATTACATACTAAGTGTTCAAAGCTTTCAATGAAGCAACCCTTCTTATGTTTGGGGTAAAAGCTTGATTTTTTCTTGAATACAGAGAAGTTTGCAGGCTCCATATCCACATTAGCACTGGCATTACTCTTATTTTCTTCAAAGAAACGTTTTAACGTAAGCTTTCTAATGAACTTTTGAAAATCTATATAAGTTTCAAACTCATTCGTTTTGTTTGAAGGGGCAAATTTGAGGCCTCGTTCTAGCACCTTTATTTCGTCCTCATTAGGTAGGTATTTACTTAAATTGAAGATTTTGTTTTTGCCTATCTCTTTTAATTCCTCGCTTGCCTTCTCACTAGGGGCCACAGTACTGCTTTTTTTGAGTTTTTTGGATTTTTGGTTTAATTTAGCCCCCTCCGATTTCCCCAAACCCCTTTTGCCTCTTTTCCTTTTAATGGGCTCGTTTGTGGGTACTAATGTATTGTTCTTTGGTGTTGTTCCTGTCCCAAAAAATGATGTTGACTATCCTCCCTCCCCCTTAGGGGTTCAAATCTATTTTGGGGCCTCCAGTTTCTATTAGGTACTTCTAGTATATTTTGTCCCCTTCTTTTAGGAGTAGAGAATTTTTCTTTACGATTGGGCTCACTATAAGTATTTTTAAAATGGGTATTTTTATACGTGGGTTTTTTATACCTCTCGTAATGTCCCAAAGTGTCCCTATTTTGAGGGTGAGGGATCTGATCGTAATTTTGTTTATTCTCCTGGTTCTCTCTCCATTGGGGTCTCATATTAATATTAGGTTTCCTATTAAACCGGGGTGTTTGTTTAGGTGTCCCTAAAGTTTGTTCTCTTAATGGTATCTTAGATTTATCTTTGTAGTTATATTGGGAGCCTGACTTGTAGTCTTCTTTATCCCTGAAGTATTTCTTCTTCTTTTTTAGTCTTAATTCTTTCTCATTTTTCTCTATTTTATGAGTGATGATTTCCTCATGTTCCTTAAACTCTTTGGTGGTAGAATGAGGATCTACCAGTGTTTTATATACAGTCACCACTTCACTGTTTTTCTTAAGTTCTTCCTTTTTGTACTCAATAATTAATTCCATTAGTTTGAAGGAACACTGGTCAAGAATTTTAAACCAATCATTTTTAAATTCTTCAGACTCACTGTTGAAAGAGGGAGTTTTATCTATCCTCAATCCCCTTGGGATGATTTTTTCTGAATTGTATTTTTCTAATGAGAAAACTTCCCACCATAAACGTCCCTCCTTCAACAGTGCTTTTTCCAATTTGAACATTGCTTCATCAAGATTTTCATCTATTACCTCGCAATGCTCATCACTACCAAAGATATCTTTGGCCAATACATCTCTGCGGCCCCTATGGGCAAACATTTCGGCTGCACGTAACCTTCACAAATGGTAAAACACAAATGCACAGAAAAAAAGGGTATGTGAAAGTAGCTGCGCCAAACCTGGCTGCTGCACCTTGTACCACCCTGGGTTACCACCCCAGATCCAAACAAGCACAGAAAATACAAAATGGTGGACAATAGTGCACTGTCAGGAAACAACTCGATACTCTGTTTCTTCTCCCCTTTTGGTCCAGGTTTCAATCCAAATAGGATACCGAAAAGCAATGGGGGTAGAAACAAAGGTATTAAACACTTCAGATGAACATTCCTATCTTCGAGGTAACACGTAGCTGCCCTCTACTGACCTGAATAACAGGCCCTATGTTCACGTAAAGGTTTCTTTCCTTTCAATAAGCATCAGACATTCCCATGAAATACAAGCTCACCTTGGCACTGGGCCCTATTTTCATATAAAGGTTTCTTTTTATCTCCTGGGATCTCTGGATAGCCAAGATGGAATTCCACACCAACAATAATTCAGGTGAAAAACAGGGTTTATTCCAAAGTCCAATGAATACAGATAAAAAAATTAAAAAATGGAGGATTCCACGTGCCACTTTCCCCTTACTCCTTCACCAAACCAATCTCTCCCGGGTATGAGGTAGGTACTTGCCCAAAGATGGTATAAGGCTCTAGGATCAGAAGGTTGGGTTGGAAGCACTGGAACCATCCACAGACTCCACAGCACCGACGCGTTTCGGACCTGCAAGGTCCTTTTTCAAGGTGTGGAGTAACATGGTGTCTGCACAGGTATTTATACCTCTGCAGACTGACTTAATTGAAATTGACAATTAAAAACATGGAACCGGATCACACCGGGAAACACACTGCAATTTAACACAATGATTAAAAACACAATAAAAATACTGTAAACACAATATATATAAATATAATGTTACATGATCGTTTTTCTACAAGTATAAAAATGCATGTTCTCAGAGGGTAAAATAGCGTAAAAGTTTCAGTCCGGAGCCAGAATTTCATATCTGCCGGTTTACACGGCGCCAAACATCATGTAGCGTAGTCTTCCGCCTTCATAGCGGAAGTGACGTCCGTATCCGGTCCTTGGAACGCATCGTCACTGACGTTTGCGGTTCAGAGCCATCTTAGATAGATCTGCAGTAGACGGAATGCGTGTATCCGGTCCTTGAAACGCAAATACTGCTTCCTGTGGCTTCCATGATGTTATTCTCATCACATGCAGCATATGTGGACCGCATTTTTGGAACGCACACCCAGGAAGTAGATAATGACCCTCAATGCTCGCTCGTATGACATGTAAGAAAAAATACCAGATGTTAACAGTTGAAAACCACTAAAATGCACATCAGTTAAAATTCCTTAAGACATATCATAAAAAACATTTAAGCTCGAAATCCAAATTGAGCCCCAGCGGTGATAACGTTTTTAAGGTATAGATGGTCTGCATCTCAGTGCGTGCTAATTTTACATCACCATCATTTACCCTCCAGTGTGATTTTATCATCTTGATTCCACAAAATGATACAAGGTGTTTTATGTCACACTGGTGTATTTTTTTAAAATGCTCCGCTACATTATTGGAATCTACCCCTTTTTTAATGTTGCGGACATGCTCCGCCCATCTGATTTTGAGAGCTCTGGAGGTTCTCCCAACATACTGTTTCTTACAAATGCATTCAAGTAGATATATACAGTTTTTCGTGTCGCATGTTATGAAATCATCTATTGTAAAGACTTTTCCAGTATGAGCAGATTTATAGTCCTGTACACATTTAATGGAGCCTTTACAGGAGCGGCACATACTGCACATACCGCACCTGTAAAATCCCTTGGATTTTATTCGTACCAAAGGCGATGGTACATTAATAGCACTGTTAACAACAGTGTCTTTAATGTTACGGGCTCTTCTATACACAAACTTGGGGTTAGAGCTGATGTGTCCTGTCAATAACGGGTCATTTGTCAGGACCCCCCAATGCTTTTTAATAATTTGCTCTAATTGTTTGTGCTGACTGGTGTATTTAGTAACAAACATGACCTCAGGCATAGTAGATTTCGGTTTAACAATAGTATTTGGATCATTAGTACCCCTATTCAAGATGATTTTTCTACCTTTCTCTTTGGCACCCTCTAACGTGGTTTTTTGATAACCTTTACTCAAGAATTGTTTCTCTAAATTTATTGCCTGTGTTTCATATGTATCCAGGTCAGAACAATTCCTGCCAATCCGTTGGAATTGGCTACCTGGTACGCCTCTTAACCAACACCGATGGTGATTGCTCTCCGCACCGATGAAGGAGTTACAATCAGTTTTCTTAATATAATTTCTGGTTTTTAAGGAACCATTCTCGATATATATAGTTAAGTCGAGAAAGTTTACTGATTCAACACTTTTATCAAACGTTAACTGTATATTTAAACTGTTTGAATTCAAATGTTCACAAAACGAAGTAAGGTCGCTCTCTTCCCCCTTCCAAATACACACAATATCGTCGATATATCGACGCCATAGCACCAGGCTGGCACCAAAGGGATGGCCCTCCCAAACAGCTTGGGCCTCCCACCACGCCATGAACAAATTGGCGTAGCTTGGTGCTAGCCTGGTGCCCATTGCCGTACCAGTCAGTTGCAGGTAGTATTCCCCTTTAAACCAAAAATAATTGTTGGTAAGTATGAGGTGAATACCTTCCAAAATGAAGTTTTTTCTATCCTCATCCATTATTTCTTGATCAAGAAAAAACTTTATAGCCTGCAAACCTTTATTGTGTTCAATAATAGTATAGAGGGATGTCACATCCGATGTTATTAATGTGCATCCCTCCTCCCATGTAATGGTTTTTAAGATGTTTAAAGTGGCAATAGTGTCCTTCAAATAGGACCTACTCTTTTGTACAAGAGGCTGCAACAAACTGTCTAGAAAGTGAGATAAATTTGAGAGGATAGAGTTTGTACCGGCCACTATAGGGCGTCCAGGAGGTTTGTTTTCATTCTTATGAATTTTAGGCAGTATATATACTACCGGGATGGAAGGTCTCTCTATCAAAATGTATTCACTTTCTGAGGGTGAAATGACACCTTTTTTGGTATAAAGTTTAAGGAAAATGGACAGCTTATTACTTATATTTTCAGTTGGATTACTCCTAAGTTTTTTATATGTAGTGGAGTCAGACAACTGTCTGATAATCTCGCCATTATAATCTTCCACATCCAAAATAACAATACTGCCCCCTTTGTCTGCGGGTTTTATAACGATCTGATCATTATCCCGCAGACTCTTTATTGCCTCTCGTTCTTTTTTAGTAATGTTAACATTTTTGTCTGGTTTAAACTTAATCCTATCCAGGTCATTACATACTAAGTGTTCAAAGCTTTCAATAAAGCAACCCTTCTTATGTTTGGGGTAAAAGCTTGATTTTTTCTTGAATACAGAGAAGTTTGCAGGCTCCATATCCACATTAGCACTGGCATTACTCTTATTTTCTTCAAAGAAACGTTTTAACGTAAGCTTTCTAATGAACTTTTGAAAATCTATATAAGTTTCATAAGTTTTCTATATGAGGATAGAAAAAACTTCATTTTGGAAGGTATTCACCTCATACTTACCAACAATTATTTTTGGTTTAAAGGGGAATACTACCTGCAACTGACTGGTACGGCAATGGGCACCAGGCTAGCACCAAGCTACGCCAATTTGTTCATGGCGTGGTGGGAGGCCCAAGCTGTTTGGGAGGGCCATCCCTTTGGTGCCAGCCTGGTGCTATGGCGTCGATATATCGACGATATTGTGTGTATTTGGAAGGGGGAAGAGAGCGACCTTACTTCGTTTTGTGAACATTTGAATTCAAACAGTTTAAATATACAGTTAACGTTTGATAAAAGTGTTGAATCAGTAAACTTTCTCGACTTAACTATATATATCGAGAATGGTTCCTTAAAAACCAGAAATTATATTAAGAAAACTGATTGTAACTCCTTCATCGGTGCGGAGAGCAATCACCATCGGTGTTGGTTAAGAGGCGTACCAGGTAGCCAATTCCAACGGATTGGCAGGAATTGTTCTGACCTGGATACATATGAAACACAGGCAATAAATTTAGAGAAACAATTCTTGAGTAAAGGTTATCAAAAAACCACGTTAGAGGGTGCCAAAGAGAAAGGTAGAAAAATCATCTTGAATAGGGGTACTAATGATCCAAATACTATTGTTAAACCGAAATCTACTATGCCTGAGGTCATGTTTGTTACTAAATACACCAGTCAGCACAAACAATTAGAGCAAATTATTAAAAAGCATTGGGGGGTCCTGACAAATGACCCGTTATTGACAGGACACATCAGCTCTAACCCCAAGTTTGTGTATAGAAGAGCCCGTAACATTAAAGACACTGTTGTTAACAGTGCTATTAATGTACCATCGCCTTTGGTACGAATAAAATCCAAGGGATTTTACAGGTGCGGTATGTGCAGTATGTGCCGCTCCTGTAAAGGCTCCATTAAATGTGTACAGGACTATAAATCTGCTCATACTGGAAAAGTCTTTACAATAGATGATTTCATAACATGCGACACGAAAAACTGTATATATCTACTTGAATGCATTTGTAAGAAACAGTATGTTGGGAGAACCTCCAGAGCTCTCAAAATCAGATGGGCGGAGCATGTCCGCAACATTAAAAAAGGGGTAGATTCCAATAATGTAGCGGAGCATTTTAAAAAAATACACCAGTGTGACATAAAACACCTTGTATCATTTTGTGGAATCAAGATGATAAAATCACACTGGAGGGTAAATGATGGTGATGTAAAATTAGCACGCACTGAGATGCAGACCATCTATACCTTAAAAACGTTATCACCGCTGGGGCTCAATTTGGATTTCGAGCTTAAATGTTTTTTATGATATGTCTTAAGGAATTTTAACTGATGTGCATTTTAGTGGTTTTCAACTGTTAACATCTGGTATTTTTTCTTACATGTCATACGAGCGAGCATTGAGGGTCATTATCTACTTCCTGGGTGTGCGTTCCAAAAATGCGGTCCACATATGCTGCATGTGATGAGAATAACCTCATGGAAGCCACAGGAAGCAGTATTTGCGTTTCAAGGACCGGATACACGCATTCCGTCTACTGCAGATCTATCTAAGATGGCTCTGAACCGCAAACGTCAGTGACGATGCGTTCCAAGGACCGGATACGGACGTCACTTCCGCTATGAAGGCGGAAGACTACGCTACATGATGTTTGGCGCCGTGTAAACCGGCAGATATGAAATTCTGGCTCCGGACTGAAACTTTTACGCTATTTTACCCTCTGAGAACATGCATTTTTATACTTGTAGAAAAACGATCATGTAACATTATATTTATATATATTGTGTTTACAGTATTTTTATTGTGTTTTTAATCATTGTGTTAAATTGCAGTGTGTTTCCCGGTGTGATCCGGTTCCATGTTTTTAATTGTCAATTTCAATTAAGTCAGTCTGCAGAGGTATAAATACCTGTGCAGACACCATGTTACTCCACACCTTGAAAAAGGACCTTGCAGGTCCGAAACGCGTCGGTGCTGTGGAGTCTGTGGATGGTTCCAGTGCTTCCAACCCAACCTTCTGATCCTAGAGCCTTATACCATCTTTGGGCAAGTACCTACCTCATACCCGGGAGAGATTGGTTTGGTGAAGGAGTAAGGGGAAAGTGGCACGTGGAATCCTCCATTTTTTAATTTTTTTATCTGTATTCATTGGACTTTGGAATAAACCCTGTTTTTCACCTGAATTATTGTTGGTGTGGAATTCCATCTTGGCTATCCAGAGATCCCAGGAGATAAAAAGAAACCTTTATATGAAAATAGGGCCCAGTGCCAAGGTGAGCTTGTATTTCATGGGAATGTCTGATGCTTATTGAAAGGAAAGAAACCTTTACGTGAACATAGGGCCTGTTATTCAGGTCAGTAGAGGGCAGCTACGTGTTACCTCGAAGATAGGAATGTTCATCTGAAGTGTTTAATACCTTTGTTTCTACCCCCATTGCTTTTCGGTATCCTATTTGGATTGAAACCTGGACCAAAAGGGGAGAAGAAACAGAGTATCGAGTTGTTTCCTGACAGCGCACTATTGTCCACCATTTTGTATTTTCTGTGCTTGTTTGGATCTGGGGTGGTAACCCAGGGTGGTACAAGGTGCAGCAGCCAGGTTTGGCGCAGCTACTTTCACATACCCTTTTTTTCTGTGCATTTGTGTTTTACCATTTGTGAAGGTTACGTGCAGCCGAAATGTTTGCCCATAGGGGCCGCAGAGATGTATTGGCCAAAGATATCTTTGGTAGTGATGAGCATTGCGAGGTAATAGATGAAAATCTTGATGAAGCAATGTTCAAATTGGAAAAAGCACTGTTGAAGGAGGGACGTTTATGGTGGGAAGTTTTCTCATTAGAAAAATACAATTCAGAAAAAATCATCCCAAGGGGATTGAGGATAGATAAAACTCCCTCTTTCAACAGTGAGTCTGAAGAATTTAAAAATGATTGGTTTAAAATTCTTGACCAGTGTTCCTTCAAACTAATGGAATTAATTATTGAGTACAAAAAGGAAGAACTTAAGAAAAACAGTGAAGTGGTGACTGTATATAAAACACTGGTAGATCCTCATTCTACCACCAAAGAGTTTAAGGAACATGAGGAAATCATCACTCATAAAATAGAGAAAAATTAGAAAGAATTAAGACTAAAAAAGAAGAAGAAATACTTCAGGGATAAAGAAGACTACAAGTCAGGCTCCCAATATAACTACAAAGATAAATCTAAGATACCATTAAGAGAACAAACTTTAGGGACACCTAAACAAACACCCCGGTTTAATAGGAAACCTAATATTAATATGAGACCCCAATGGAGAGAGAACCAGGAGAATAAACAAAATTACGATCAGATCCCTCACCCTCAAAATAGGGACACTTTGGGACATTACGAGAGGTATAAAAAACCCACGTATAAAAATACCCATTTTAAAAATACTTATAGTGAGCCCAATCGTAAAGAAAAATTCTCTACTCCTAAAAGAAGGGGACAAAATATACTAGAAGTACCTAATAGAAACTGGAGGCCCCAAAATAGATTTGAACCCCTAAGGGGGAGGGAGGATAGTCAACATCATTTTTTGGGACAGGAACAACACCAAAGAACAATACATTAGTACCCACAAACGAGCCCATTAAAAGGAAAAGAGGCAAAAGGGGTTTGGGGAAATCGGAGGGGGCTAAATTAAACCAAAAATCCAAAAAACTCAAAAAAAGCAGTACTGTGGCCCCTAGTGAGAAGGCAAGCGAGGAATTAAAAGAGATAGGCAAAAACAAAATCTTCAATTTAAGTAAATACCTACCTAATGAGGACGAAATAAAGGTGCTAGAACGAGGCCTCAAATTTGCCCCTTCAAACAAAACGAATGAGTTTGAAACTTATATAGATTTTCAAAAGTTCATTAGAAAGCTTACGTTAAAACGTTTCTTTGAAGAAAATAAGAGTAATGCCAGTGCTAATGTGGATATGGAGCCTGCAAACTTCTCTGTATTCAAGAAAAAATCAAGCTTTTACCCCAAACATAAGAAGGGTTGCTTCATTGAAAGCTTTGAACACTTAGTATGTAATGACCTGGATAGGATTAAGTTTAAACCAGACAAAAATGTTAACATTACTAAAAAAGAACGAGAGGCAATAAAGAGTCTGCGGGATAATGATCAGATCGTTATAAAACCCGCAGACAAAGGGGGCAGTATTGTTATTTTGGATGTGGAAGATTATAATGGCGAGATTATCAGACAGTTGTCTGACTCCACTACATATAAAAAACTTAGGAGTAATCCAACTGAAAATATAAGTAATAAGCTGTCCATTTTCCTTAAACTTTATACCAAAAAAGGTGTCATTTCACCCTCAGAAAGTGAATACATTTTGATAGAGAGACCTTCCATCCCGGTAGTATATATACTGCCTAAAATTCATAAGAATGAAAACAAACCTCCTGGACGCCCTATAGTGGCCGGTACAAACTCTATCCTCTCAAATTTATCTCACTTTCTAGACAGTTTGTTGCAGCCTCTTGTACAAAAGAGTAGGTCCTATTTGAAGGACACTATTGCCACTTTAAACATCTTAAAAACCATTACATGGGAGGAGGGATGCACATTAATAACATCGGATGTGACATCCCTCTATACTATTATTGAACACAATAAAGGTTTGCAGGCTATAAAGTTTTTTCTTGATCAAGAAATAATGGATGAGGATAGAAAAAACTTCATTTTGGAAGGTATTCACCTCATACTTACCAACAATTATTTTTGGTTTAAAGGGGAATACTACCTGCAACTGACTGGTACGGCAATGGGCACCAGGCTAGCACCAAGCTACGCCAATTTGTTCATGGCGTGGTGGGAGGCCCAAGCTGTTTGGGAGGGCCATCCCTTTGGTGCCAGCCTGGTGCTATGGCGTCGATATATCGACGATATTGTGTGTATTTGGAAGGGGGAAGAGAGCGACCTTACTTCGTTTTGTGAACATTTGAATTCAAACAGTTTAAATATACAGTTAACGTTTGATAAAAGTGTTGAATCAGTAAACTTTCTCGACTTAACTATATATATCGAGAATGGTTCCTTAAAAACCAGAAATTATATTAAGAAAACTGATTGTAACTCCTTCATCGGTGCGGAGAGCAATCACCATCGGTGTTGGTTGAGAGGCGTACCAGGTAGCCAATTCCAACGGATTGGCAGGAATTGTTCTGACCTGGATACATATGAAACACAGGCAATAAATTTAGAGAAACAATTCTTGAGTAAAGGTTATCAAAAAACCACGTTAGAGGGTGCCAAAGAGAAAGGTAGAAAAATCATCTTGAATAGGGGTACTAATGATCCAAATACTATTGTTAAACCGAAATCTACTATGCCTGAGGTCATGTTTGTTACTAAATACACCAGTCAGCACAAACAATTAGAGCAAATTATTAAAAAGCATTGGGGGGTCCTGACAAATGACCCGTTATTGACAGGACACATCAGCTCTAACCCCAAGTTTGTGTATAGAAGAGCCCGTAACATTAAAGACACTGTTGTTAACAGTGCTATTAATGTACCATCGCCTTTGGTACGAATAAAATCCAAGGGATTTTACAGGTGCGGTATGTGCAGTATGTGCCGCTCCTGTAAAGGCTCCATTAAATGTGTACAGGACTATAAATCTGCTCATACTGGAAAAGTCTTTACAATAGATGATTTCATAACATGCGACACGAAAAACTGTATATATCTACTTGAATGCATTTGTAAGAAACAGTATGTTGGGAGAACCTCCAGAGCTCTCAAAATCAGATGGGCGGAGCATGTCCGCAACATTAAAAAAGGGGTAGATTCCAATAATGTAGCGGAGCATTTTAAAAAAATACACCAGTGTGACATAAAACACCTTGTATCATTTTGTGGAATCAAGATGATAAAATCACACTGGAGGGTAAATGATGGTGATGTAAAATTAGCACGCACTGAGATGCAGACCATCTATACCTTAAAAACGTTATCACCGCTGGGGCTCAATTTGGATTTCGAGCTTAAATGTTTTTTATGATATGTCTTAAGGAATTTTAACTGATGTGCATTTTAGTGGTTTTCAACTGTTAACATCTGGTATTTTTTCTTACATGTCATACGAGCGAGCATTGAGGGTCATTATCTACTTCCTGGGTGTGCGTTCCAAAAATGCGGTCCACATATGCTGCATGTGATGAGAATAACCTCATGGAAGCCACAGGAAGCAGTATTTGCGTTTCAAGGACCGGATACACGCATTCCGTCTACTGCAGATCTATCTAAGATGGCTCTGAACCGCAAACGTCAGTGACGATGCGTTCCAAGGACCGGATACGGACGTCACTTCCGCTATGAAGGCGGAAGACTACGCTACATGATGTTTGGCGCCGTGTAAACCGGCAGATATGAAATTCTGGCTCCGGACTGAAACTTTTACGCTATTTTACCCTCTGAGAACATGCATTTTTATACTTGTAGAAAAACGATCATGTAACATTATATTTATATATATTGTGTTTACAGTATTTTTATTGTGTTTTTAATCATTGTGTTAAATTGCAGTGTGTTTCCCGGTGTGATCCGGTTCCATGTTTTTAATTGTCAATTTCAATTAAGTCAGTCTGCAGAGGTATAAATACCTGTGCAGACACCATGTTACTCCACACCTTGAAAAAGGACCTTGCAGGTCCGAAACGCGTCGGTGCTGTGGAGTCTGTGGATGGTTCCAGTGCTTCCAACCCAACCTTCTGATCCTAGAGCCTTATACCATCTTTGGGCAAGTACCTACCTCATACCCGGGAGAGATTGGTTTGGTGAAGGAGTAAGGGGAAAGTGGCACGTGGAATCCTCCATTTTTTTATTTTTTTATCTGTATTCATTGGACTTTGGAATAAACCCTGTTTTTCACCTGAATTATTGTTGGTGTGGAATTCCATCTTGGCTATCCAGAGATCCCAGGAGATAAAAAGAAACCTTTATATGAAAATAGGGCCCAGTGCCAAGGTGAGCTTGTATTTCATGGGAATGTCTGATGCTTATTGAAAGGAAAGAAACCTTTACGTGAACATAGGGCCTGTTATTCAGGTCAGTAGAGGGCAGCTACGTGTTACCTCGAAGATAGGAATGTTCATCTGAAGTGTTTAATACCTTTGTTTCTACCCCCATTGCTTTTCGGTATCCTATTTGGATTGAAACCTGGACCAAAAGGGGAGAAGAAACAGAGTATCGAGTTGTTTCCTGACAGCGCACTATTGTCCACCATTTTGTATTTTCTGTGCTTGTTTGGATCTGGGGTGGTAACCCAGGGTGGTACAAGGTGCAGCAGCCAGGTTTGGCGCAGCTACTTTCACATACCCTTTTTTTCTCAACATTGACAAAAGGTCATCACATTTATGATCAACACATGAAAAGTTCAAGATTTCTTTTTTTTAAAGACTTGCTTCACAATCCAAGTGGGCATAGAGTTTGATTATTATACTGTGTTGAGCACAGCAAGGCAGCGTGCCCAAAGCATGGCGAGCTGAGCTTTGGGTCACCAAATTATCAACCATGCAGCAGTGTCTGTGTCAGCAGATTTCGACATAGGCACCAAAGATGAAAAAAAAAAAACTCATGTCAACGTTTTCCTGTGTCGACCATTTCCATGTAGACCATTTGGCAATGATGATCTAGACCATTTCACATGCTGACATAATGCCTCTCGACCAATAGTGGTCAACCTTTTGACTCTCAACCTAATTGCTTTCCACCTAATGATCCACACCTGACTTATGGCACCCATGGTGACATGCAGGCCACCCATTGAAAAGGCAGGACATCTCTATTCTACTATGGAGATCCCCAACCTCTTCCCTCCCCTTAAATAGCAGCAACACGCCTCCATTTTCCCAAATGAAGCTCATCGCCATCCTCTCCCCACATGCTTGAGTGCATGCTGTCTCACAGGACCCCGTTCGTGTATTGTACATAAGGGACGTCATGAACAAAAATCAAATAATATTGTGTCAGTTACCAGATAAATCCTGCTAAATGAATTCATAATTTGCAGCTGATACAAATACCAAGTGAATGTAGACAGGCAGCGCACAATGTGTAACCATTTAAAAAATGAATTATATCACCATTTTGTTTTCAATATAATGGCAGATTTCGGCAATCAAGTAGGCTTGAGACCACCTGAAATGATATACTCCCGTCCTCACAGTGATTGTTATATGGGGAGATATAAAAGATAATACATATAGTGCAAGATTATCTTTGGTAAAAAAGCAGATTTAATACAGTTCCACACTTACAATAGGTAGACGTTTAAAACAGCATTTGGAACAGGTCCGACAGTGGCAAAGCAGCAAGGTCAGATCACATTTTTCAGTTAGGTCGCAGGTCCAAATCCCCGTCCGGAACAAGGTACAGGATCAGCACCAGAATACCGCAATCGACCGGCAAAGGAGCCTTCCTCTGGGATCCGTCCAAATGAAACGCATTTCAGTTATTCCTTCATCAGGAGATTTTAGTCCATACAGATAAAATGTCCGTTTTTATATCAATTTCTATTGACACCCCATTAACAAAATTATATGCAGAATCACATGATCGGGTCATTAACCTGACCCCCTCCTTCAGGAGGGAGGGGGGTCAGGTTAATGACCAGATCATGTGATTCTGCATATAATTTTGTTAATGGACTAAACACTCCTGATGAAGGAATAACTGAAACGCGTTGAGGCCCATTTTCCTTGACACATGATGATCACCAGCTAACCAGCAAAATTGCATTTCTATTTTCTACACAAAATAATGCAATTTTTGTACTTTAATATAATTAAGGAGACATTGGAGCTGATAGTGTACAGGAGCTACATAGAACTGGCTACGTCCACACAGCACTGGTCACGCACCCTCTTCTTCTCATAATAGGCCCTTAATCTTTTGCTGCCCCAAACCCATGAGGTCCTTAATCCAGCTCTGTCTATACTTAAGACCTAGTGATATCTTTAGGAAGATAGTGTCCGCACATTGAAAGCAAAGACAGAATAAATTGCTTTCTAGTGCACAATCACAATCTTCACAAATATCACTTGGAAAATGGTGACGGCCAAGCAGGACAGATCCGCTACCAAGGTAGGGAACGTGTGTCCCCAAAATCCCACCCTGATAAGCCAGTGATATTTTTTTTTGCTGAAAACATTCATAGCATGTATTGTTAGTAACACTAACACCAGACCACAATGGTTTCTTGTGACAGAGTCATTTAACTGCATTTTGCTAGAGTAAATCTGTAATACATGGCAGTGCATAAAAGACTACAGAGCCTCAGGTGGATAGCTAGCCAGATGGATATTATTTACTGTAAATGTTTCAAAAGTAAAATAATCTGAATTGTTTAATATTATTGTCTCAGCTTTTTGCCTGGATTGATTTGAATAAAAAATATTGCAAACTCTCCGTGTTTTCCATTCCATCAGATCCATTAATAACTAGTCTCTCAACTGATAGGATAAAGACGAAAAAGTTTTCACGCTCCCTCGCTACAGTTGTACACCAGCTGCAGAGCTACTGGTTGCAGTAGTGTTTATATAATGTTCACAGTACTGCAGGGAATTGAGAATGAGATGTACAGTACTTGGTAATGATATTTAGCGATGCTGCATATTTTAGGAGTGACTCATATTGTTAGAATGGTATACATAGTTATCATGCACATATGATGCATCTATAAATCTATGAATATATAAATATATAGGATAGGATGATCTTGTAAAGTTTAGTGAACTTTTAATATCTCATGTGTATACTGTAGCTTCAATGTAATTACTATTTTGCATTTGCTCCTATGAGAATAGACAGGCATAGAACACATTACAAATTAATGAGATAACAACACATTACTAATTGAAAACTTTTAGTAACACAATAGGAATGTGTACCCGAGCAGGGAGACTCTTAACCATTCACTGTTTACTGTTCTCTTATGGTCACTCAGTCAAACTAGAAATACAGCGAACATACTGTAGATTTGTATTTGTAATCATCACAACAATATATATATGTATATATATATGATCTTGATAACGGTGATAAACTGAAACATTGATCTGACACCCTGTGTGCAGTCTTTTTATTCCATCTGATTAAGTCCTGTGAGTGCCGTTCTACTGTACTTTCCTATATATATATATATATATATATATATATATATATATATATATATATATATATACAGGTCGAGTATCCCGTATCCGAATATCCGTTATCCAAATGATTCCGAAATATGGACATTCCAGAAAGTGAAAATTATTTTTAAGTGTTAGGCAACCTCACCACTGAGTTCCCTGAGGGGTAGGGAACAAACAGAACACAGTATTTTTACCCAATAGTGGTATGGCGCCAGTAATCAGAATATAAATGTCCAAATAACAGATCCACATCCAATGAAGCACATAGGAGATATCTTCCAACATTTATTTATTTGTCTTCATAGGATTATCAGGGTAAAATTGCATGTAGATAGTTTCCAACGCGTTTCGTCTCATAGAGACTTCATCAGGGAATACAATAATCTTTCTGTGTGTGATTAAAGCAATTGAGTGAAGTTATCAACTTCTTATTGGTAACTTCTCCAAAACCTCTTTTTGGTCGAGGCGTGATATGTCCTATTTATTTAATACATCCATTTTCTATTGTGCATTTAATAAAAATTGGCAATGTGAAGCCTAAAATATTGGAAATTAAAATGTTCCAGTTGGCCTCCTCTCTTATAGAATTAATAATTATACCTATAAGGTGGACAAAGGGTCATTGATCCGGGAAAATGATACAAACTCCAATAGTACTTCTGGTCTCTCCAGAGAAGGCCAGCAGAATGTACATATATATATTTATATATATATATATATATATATATATATATATATATATATATATATATATATATATATATATATATATATATATACAGCAACAATCGATGGCACTCCCAATAAAATAAATCAACACATCATACAACTGTGGATAATTTTCTGATACATCTATGGTTTTGAAGATCGCGACTACAGTATATCAGGATGTTATTAGAAGATTTTATGTGCAGAGCTGTGCATGATACAGTGTTTGTCTGTGCCATTACTACCATGGTTGTCTGGGGATCATTTACACAACACAAGGGCTTATTAGACCAGGCTCTGAGTGGCATATGGCTCATATATTGTGGCTGCATGCTGCAGAGCACTCATCTCTGGACTGTCAGATAACATGAAGTGCTGTGATTCCAAGTCTTGTAGTTGCTGCATATGGGGGTGATTCAGATGTTGTTAGAGGAAGCATCACTGTTGTTTACATATGGTGCTTTCACAAGGAACATTGACCCAGGTCAACAACCAGCAATAAGCCTGGTTTAAGATGCGATGTGAAAGTGGTGTTATATAGTTATATCAATAGTATCCTTAAGCTCAGTTCACATGGAGCAATTTCATTGTTGAGTGATTTTAACGTAATATCGCTTTGCGATGGTTGCTGATGAAAACGGAGTCACTGCAGGATAAAGGTGCTGGTCGCAGAAGCATGCTCCACCAACCAGCGACCAGTACTTGGCTGGTCGTGGGGGTGCTCCTAGCAACTGTCATAGAAACATAGAAGCATATGAGCATAGAATTTGATGGCAGATAAGAACCCATCTAGTCTGCCCCTTTTTTAAACATGTTACCTCAACCCATATTTGATCCTTATTGCTTTGTAAGGAAATCAATATGCCTATCCCAACATGTTTATATTGCTCTACTGTATTTGCCTTTACCACCTCTGATGGGAGGCTATTCCACTTATCCACTACCCTTTCTGTGAAGTATTTTTTCCTTAAATTTACCCTGAATCTTCCTCCCTCTAGTTTCAGTGCATGTCCTCTTGTTCTGCTGCTCCTCTTCCTGTGAAGAATGTCTCCCACCTGTACCTTGTTAAAGCCCTTGATATATTTGAAAGTTTCTATCAGGTTCCCCCTTTCCCTTCTCTGCTCTAAACTATACATATTAAGATCTTTAGTCGTTCCGGGTACGTTTTGTGATGTTGGCCATGCACCATTTTAGTTGCTCTTCTTTGTACAGTCTCTTATGTATTTATATCCCTCTGGAGATATGGCCTCCAGAACTGAACACAGTACTCTATATGAGTTGTACCTATGACCTATACAGTGGCATTATTATTACTTCTTTCTTTCTACTGCTGATACCTCTCCCTATGCAACCAAGCATCAGACTTGCCTTCTTAATTTCTGTGTTACATTGCCTACCTGCCTTTAAGTGACACCTAGATCCCTCTCCTCCTCAGTAGTTTCCATTATAGTGCCATTTACAGTATACTATACGGTATTTAGGCTTTAGATTTTTGAGACCCAAGTGCATGATTTTGCATTTTTTGCCATTAAATTTAAGTTGCCATGCATCTTAACCATTCCTTTAATCTACCTAGATCATCAATCATTTGTTTTAGCCCTCCTGTCGTGTCTACCCCGTTGCATACCTTTGTGTCATCTGCAAAAAGGCATATTTTACCCTCAATTCCATTTGCAATATCTCCAATAAAGATATTAAAAAAGCACTGGTCCAAGTACAGATCCCTGGGGTACTCCACTGGTAACCTTTCTCTCCTGTGACTACACTTAATTTACTACAACTCTATGTTTTCTGTCCTGCAACCACGCTCTTATCCTTTCAACTATCTTAGAATCCAATCCCAATATTTCAAGTTTATTTTACAGTCTGCGATGTGGGACAGTGTCAAAAGTCTTAATAACGTCTAGATAAGCTACATCTACAGCTCCCCCCCAATCTATTAATTTAGTCACCCAGTCAAAAAAGTCAGTAAGATTTGTTTGACATGATCTCCCCCCAGTAAAACCATGCTGTAAAGGATTCTGTAAATTGCTGGTTTTGAGATATTCTACAACTCTTTGTTTTAAGAGTGTTTCCATCAATTTCCTTACTACTGATGTAAGGCTCACTGGTCGATAGTTGCTTACCTCTTCTTTGCTTCTTGTGCAGTGGGACTACATTTTCTATTTTCCAGTCCTCTGGGATTACTCCAGTAGCTAGTGAATGGTTGAATAATTATGTTAATGGTTTTACCAGCTCCCCATTAAGCTCCCTTTGAAGATGGGTGCAGACCATCACTTTTATATCAGCCCCTGTCTTGCCAGATAGCTTGACTATTACCTAATAATCCAAATCTCTCCTCGTTACACCAATTCCTTAGCCAAACATTGAAGTTTCTGATGCTCTGAGTTCTATCTACCCCTCTGTGTACTGGCAATACTTCTGAAAAAGTTACAGTGGTTGCCACCTGTTTTACTTATTTATTATTATTTATTATCAGTTTCTTATATAGCGCATACATATTCCGCAGCGCTTTACAGAGAATATTTAAACATTCACATCAGTCCCTGCCCCAGTGGAGCTTACAATCTACATTCCCTACCATATGTGCACATATATACAGACATTCTGAGGTTAATTTTGTAAGGAGCAAATTAACCTACCAGTACTTTTTTGGATTGTGGGAGGAAACCGCAGTTCCTGGTACGGGTATAAGGAGAATATACAAACTCACACAGTTAGAGCCATAGTGGGAATTGAACCTATGACCTCAGCGCTGTGAGGCAGTAATGCTAACCATTTTAGTGCAGTTCCTAACTTCCTAAATTCATCTTTTACAGCCATGACTTCAGCATTAAACAAGTCATTTGTGCCTAGGTGGACGATGACGTCCACCTCCCCATCTTTTCTTGCTGCCTTTACAATTCTTAGCATGCGTTCTTTATATCTTGGAGCTGTGGCTACCTTACTTGTTTCTCCACTTTTGTAGCATTTCCCAGATTTACTCCTCTAATGAGGGAATCTCTCAAGAGAAGTGCAGTCCTTTTTAGAGGTGTAATTTCCCTGGTCCTATAGTTAGTAGAAGTAGTAGTCCCCATATCTTCCTATTCTGTATTGCCTATGTTGGTCGTACATTCCAGCCCTTCAAGAGCAGCATATTTAGGTTTTGCAGTGTTACTGCTTGTGGGATGAATCTGAGGCCCTCTGTAAGGGCCTTATTTTGGTTCATTCTTTCTGACAAAATCCTTCTTAGGTGGGCAAAACCATGTGCACTGCAGGTGGGGCAGATGTAACATGTGCAGAGAGAATTAGATTTGGGTGGGGTTTTACTTCAAAGTGAGATCTATATTGCAGTGTAAAATTAAAGCAGTCAGTATTTTCCCTGCACAGAAACAAAATTACTCACCCAAATTTAATTCTCTCTGCACATGTTACATCTGCCTCCCCTGCAGTGCACATGGTTTTGTCCATCTAAGAAGGATTTTGTCAGAAAGAATGAACCAAAATAAAGCCCTTAAGTCTCTGCCTATCAGAGCCCACAGCAGTCTGGGGGCTCTCTGAGGCAGTGGTGGTTCCAAAGACTCAGACATCCTATTTAGCTCACCATGCAGTTTAGCCAACTCCTTCTTCAGCAAAGAAAATCGTTTACAGATTGGACAATAGCTGACGCCCCGTACACACGGGAATATAGGCTAAAATTGCCACATGTATACAGGGCTTTAGTTTAGTTTATTTTGTTTAGGACTGAATATTGGAAACTAAAACAATTTCTGCAAAAGGATATATTTTATTACCTAATAAGAAAAATATTGCATCAATTTGAATGCATGCTCTCCAGATTACTAAAAACCCCTTTGGACCCTTAACATTTGACTGATTTGCAACTTTTAGCTTCTAATGTGGAGAATGGCTGTAGGTTGCATTCCTTAGAAAGCAGCTATTTCAAGTGAGCACACGCAAATGAGTGGCCAAAATCCCAAAGAATGTCTTACTGTCACTCTTCCCAGGGAGAGTGTTGTACAGGATACAAGAGAATGTCACGCATGCACACTTCAACAAAGTTTCTGGGTAAATCATCCAATGTTTTCACTTGTAATTTTCTGTAGCTCATATCAAATTCACAAGTAAAACATTCCAAGACAGCAAAAATCTGTGACACAGACTGCCTCCTAGCACCTGCTGTCATACTACTCAGAGACGTAAGTAGTGCATCATTAATTATTGTACGTTCAAGCAGCAGATATACTGAGTGAGTGCAGGAAATGTCCAAATATCGATTTATTGGCTACAAAATAGTACTTTGAGCTAATTGTTATGCAAGAGACATAGCACTAATCACTAGTAAAACATATTTGGAGCCTTGCAGCATGTCATGTCTTCATCAAATTTTTGGGGGATTGGTTCCTACAAAATGAGTTTACAGTATGTCCTATATTGAGATGACTATAATAGGACATGACTATAAACAGGGATCCCGATTACAGCGAGACATTTCCGCTAATTGGACACTGTCCTTGTGTCGAGGAGGGATGGGATCATTTGGTCTACAGCAGGATGGCCGACAGTCATTAGGTCGACACCATTAGGTCAACATGGGAAAAGGTCGACATGGTTATAGGTCGACATGGTTATAGTTCGAAAGGTCATTCGTTCAACAGGTCATTAGTTTGACAGGTCATTAGTTCAACAATGTCTAGTTGACAGTCAAAAGGTCGACATGGGGTTTCTCACTTTTTTTTCACCAGTATGTAAACACAGTCAACCTGGACACAGTTTAAAGTGCACCGCATCCCCTCGCATCACTCGCTGCGCTCGGCACACTATTTTATTCTCCCACCATGCCCTAGTGGATGGTAGGGCATGAAATACCGTCTATCGGCACATGTCAGCTCAAAAAACAGTGAAAAGCCCCATGTCGACCTTTTGACTGTCGAACAAGACACTGTCGAACGAATGATCTGTCAAACTAGCGACCTGTCGAACTAATGACCTGTCGACCTAGAACCATGTCAACCTTTTCCCATGTTGATCTAGACCCATGTCAACCTTTTCCTAATGACTGTCGACCATCATGCTGTAGACCAAATTACCGCTTCCCATCCCATCTGTGGGTCACAGTGTCCCACGGTTGGCGGGGGGAGGTAGCGATCACTGCTGGTGATCACTAAACAGATGGCATGCACATGGAGGGGAGCCGGGGGATGCCCAGCTGCTTGGGGACCACTGGGCACACCTCCAAAATGACAAAAATGAGGTTCATGCCCCCAGTCCCTATATCTCTAGTGAATATACATAATCTTTTTACCGCTGCTCTGCTAAGCATACAAAGTAGAGCACTAAAGGACAGGTGTCTTCCAACTAACCACTCACCGCGGGACACTGTGGCCTACAACTCGGTCAGCCCCCCAAAAACAGGACTGTCCCGTGAAAATTGGAACGGTTTGCAGGTATGTTTAGGTCGTGTTTTTTTTTCCCTGAATCTAACAATTATTATGTTTTATCGCCAGCTTACATGTACTGTACTTTTCTATTAGTCTCCAATTCCTATGCTTCTTCACTCACTCTCTGGAATGCACAATAGATGTCTCTTGTTCAGGCAGCTTATCAAATTTCAGAACCGCTCATATAACCTTTCCTATACAATTACATCCTCGCTGTACAGTCCAAACATATCCTCACTTATTTGCTCTCTCACTTCCCCTACACCTGACCAGGGGCAAGACACCGGTATGGGGCCCCACTCCCTCAATACTTTCATAGCACTCTATTTTCATTCATGATTGTGAGCAGCATCACAAAAATGCCTTGGCACATGCACAGTGCGATCACAGCCGGTGTGCAGTCTATTGATAATCACGCATGAACATGTCTACAAACCTGAATCATGCCTTTTTGGAAGTATACCTGCGTCACATGTTAGTAAACAGTATGCGGCCCCTGGGTTGTTAATATGTCAACACACCCTGACAGAAGGTTGACACAAGCATGAGGTTGACATGGACATGGGCGACATGAATAAGGTCAACATGCAGTTTTCAATTTTTTTTTCATACTTTACTATGCAAGTGGGCATAGAGTTAGAATATAATAGTGTGCTGAGTACATCGAGGCACCATGCCGAAGCAAGGCGAGTCCATGTCGACAGCGGTGTCCATGTCACCAGTTTTTTGGGCATGCAGTAGTGTCCATGTCAGCAGATTTCAACATAGACAACGAAAATAAAAAAACTCATGATGACTCTTTTCGATATAGGTCGACAGACCAGAAAAACCCCTCATGTCGACCTTATTAATTTTGCCAATTTCCATGTCAACCTAAAGCGTGTGTTGACCTCCTGTCAATGTGGACCTACGGTATGTTGACCTAGATAGAAGGTTTGTAGACCAGCCACTAGGTCGACTAATAATGTTCTACCTTGTGACTGTCGACCTAGACATTGACTATCATCTCTACTGTAAAGCTGTGTACACACGGGGGCGATAGGGGCTGAAATCGCTGGGAATATGGTCGCTGAGCGACCATATTGCCAGTGATTGCAGTGTGCACCAGCGATAAATCGCCAGGTGCACGCTCCCGTTTTCAGCCCCTGAATGGTCGCTGGTCGGAGGAACATGCTCCTCCGACCAGCGACATCCCCTGCCTCTTCACCCAGCAGTGTTTAAATTTTCATCTGCGACCATCTCTGGTCGCAGATGAAAACGGGACACGGGGCAATATGATTGCTGAGCAATATATTGCTTGCAATATATTGCCAGCGATCATATTGCCCCGTGTGTACGCACCTTAACGGGATGCCGGGATGTCAACTGCATCCTGTTAGAGCACCACACATATAGCTATCTAACAGCATTACATAGAATACTGTATATTGGACATTGTAAATATACTGGGGTTGTATCACAAAGTATTTTCACGTACTATCATTACTTGTTTTTTTGAAATGTTCAATGCAATTCATCTTGTTCCCATTATATATGACAGATATTTGCCAACATATTAAATATATTACAGTATTTAGACATTCATACTTTAGCTCTCCTTCATAGCTTTTATAGGGAAGTAAATCAGAAATTGATGAAGTATACACCAGTATATAGTAGGGGGGATTCAAACAACTGCAGTAATTTACCATTGGCTAATTGACCATTTGGGGCAATCCAATTAGCCCAGAAGTCTGTCCAGCAGCAGCTATTTTCAGGATTTTTTTTGTGGAACCGCAGAAGGTTCTGAAAAAAATCCACAATAATTTAGCTGCCAACAAAAACACATAGGTCCATGAGTTTATCACAGATTCTATGTTTTTTTTCTTCCAAAAACAGAATTTTTGAGGTGCACAAAATACAGGCTCTAATTGAGTTGCCAGGAATTGTTTGTTGGTTTTATAAAGTCCAGGTTTTTGCACCTGAAAAAGTATCAGGACTAATTGAATTCCCACCATCACCTGAATTGCATGAGAATAAAAATAACCTCTTTAAATTCAAATTTTACACAAATCTTTAAAAAAAGAGCAATGGAAAACATCAGCATAAGCGTTTAGGTCCCGGCAGTAGTCCGTTTCCAAAAAGTAGTATGTTATATAACCAAGCATATTCCACATTACAGCATCTTCAATGGAATAAAAACAGACTCATAGAAAATGCTAAATAATAATACAATTTTTTAACCCTTTGAGTGCCACCATCTCTGTGATAGATGTGTATTATATCCGCTAAAAATGCCTATTACATACTGTACATTCAAATAAAGAATGTTGTGTAAAAAAAGATTATATTTCCTATATAAAGGTAATTTTAACATTTTTAATGGCAATTGTAACATCGATTTTGCCAAATTCACTTGGCACTCAAAGGGTTAATTCCTCTGCTTTGATAAACACAGAATAAAATAAAACAGGGACTTAAACAGAAAAAAAGACCAAATGATATATATGTATGATACATAATGATATATGTATATATATATATATATATATATATATATATATATATATATATATATATATGTATGGCCTTTTTATAATCAGGCGCAACATCATTGTAATGTGAACTAAGCAGTGATATAATGCCTTAAATACACATGTAAGTTAATATGGAAACAGTCCTACCGGGTCTTCAGTCTTGTAATTGTTCATTTGATCAGCTAGAAGATCATCCTGGTGACTTTCTCTTCTTATTAGAGGGAATTCATGAAGAAACACAGCACCTTGATTATCACCAAATACCTAAAAACATAACATTAAAAAGTTAATGTATTTTGTAGCAGTAATACTAATACTGCTTAATAAGATTTGTATAAGTAAATTAGATTATATAAATCAGACTAATAAAAGCTCCAATGCTTGAAATATTGAGGTGTCTATTGGAAAACATTACAACTCTCTCTACAGCGTGAAACTCAACCACCAGGAGTTTATTACATATGAGCACCAGCCAGAAATGACATCTTATCTATGGACTATGGACTACTGAAGAAAGAATTCATGTTTTAATTAAGGCTCAATGGGGCAGATGTATTATAGCAGCGCTTTTCGCGCCGCTATAATACTTCCTGCTTCGCCTCATTAACGAGGCGAAGCTGGAAGGGACATCGACAAGATGTATTAACATCTTGTCTGCCGAAGCAGGGGAGCGCTAACTCCCCCCTCCGGCGATGTCCCCTCTTGGAGATAGCGCATCAGTTTACACTGATGCGCTATCTCCTGTCCCCCGGCCGGCCGCACTGGGCATGCGCGGGATCTCGCTACTCACGCGAGATCCCCAGTGCAGCCCACAGCTGACAGCAGGGACAGCGCTGTCCCTGCTGTTTAGATAGGGCTTCGCCAGCCTGATGCTGGCGAAGCCAAAACCAGCAGCGGGCGGAACGGTCAGCGATGCTGACCATTCATACATTCGGCCTGCTATCATTTAGATAGCAGCGCCGATATGGACAGGGGCGCATCTCGACTCCTTCATACATGGGGGAGAAGCGGTATCAGTGCACATAACGTGCGCTGATACTCCTTCTCCCCCATAACGCCCAGTCATACATCTGCCCCAATGACACTTATTACAGCGTTTTATAGTCATCGAAAATAATCCATAGTAATTTGGTAAACATTTAAATGATTTTTTCCCTAAAACATGGACAAGATTGCTGATGTACTGTAGAAATTGCTTATAATCTCCAAGGGAAAAGGAGGGCCATACTATAATGTGGGGCAGATGTATTATGCCTGGTGAGGAGATAAAGTAGAAGGTGATCGTGCAACAGCGAATCAACTCCTAACTGTCATTTTTCAAACATAGCTGATTGGCTAATGCAATATCACTTCTACTTTATCTCTACTGTATCTCTTCACCAGGTTTAATACATGTGTCCCTTTATCAGTTCTTCCTGAACAGTATCTGAAAGTGGTATCGTGTCAAAAATACTTTGGTGGTGATTCTGGTTGGCTTGCTAAGCAGCACAAAGTCGCTGCTTAATGATCCATGCAACGCCGCCCGCCGGGTGAGTGAATTCCAACTCCCCACTGCCGCACATACATTCCCGACGCATTGTGAATGGATGTTTTGCATAAACGTCCATTCGCAAGGGACCGTACAGAGGCAAATTCATTTGATGGTTGACGACCATCGAATAATTGTCCCACCCGTTTGCAAATATAAGTCAGCCTAGACTGGCTTATATCTGCGAGCGTCCGGTCCGAGAACAGTGCAGGCAGCTGACATCCTGTGAGGTCAGCTGCCCGCCTGCGTTCACATGGGGACGCACAGCATGTTCCTGGGAGCATCCATCGTTTCTGTTGGAATGCCCAGGAAATGCTGGATGTCCCCATTCGAACACCCTGGACACCACCATCACACACACACCCCCACTGTGCGAACGCCACGGCGACTGTGCAAGTCACCAAAGGTGTCCGCACAATGGCCCTGCACATGCGAATATGTGCATGCGCAGACCGCTAACATCGGTCCACAGTGCGAATACGCTGGGGACCGAGCGGATCAAAATCATCCCATTTGTTCCCACAAATACTGTAGCTCCGTTCTGCATATGCCTCTTTCCACTACTCCTGTCAGGTAGGTTAGTAGATGTTATGTGTTGCTTTCAGGTCCTTGTGCTATGATCATTACCTTAGATAATAAACATACTCATAAGGATGGCAAATGTACAGTTAAGTATGCAGCAATGATAAAGTTACACAGTAAATACAAGGCCTGTTATAATATCCAGGTGAGACCATGGGTCCTATTCAAGATTAAAAAATAGGTACTTGTGTAATAGCATGGAGCCAATCGCATCGCATAATGCATGCGATGGTATGCGATGTTACGTGATGGCGGCCGATGTCATACAATTCTAAATTGTATACCATCGTATTGTACGGCATTGTATGCCATTGTATCGCATATACAATGGTATGCGATTTAAAATTGTAAAAGCACCCTAATGGGTTTTTCAATGTAAAAAGTGGCCCCTATAACATAATTAAACGTGATGGGTGCTTAGTATGTTAAAAGCACCCCCAATGGCACCCCCACTATCAACGCAAACCCGAAGCGTGGCGAACGCAGCGAGCCCGCGAGGGGCGGCGGTACACGTCCTACCACCTTTTCATACCCACACTATCCACGTCGGCGTGGAGTTGATGTTATATAGTGTGGCGAGTGCAGCGAGCCACCGAGCCCCAAACGTGGCGAGCGCAGCGACGCGTAATACATGTAAAGTAATACGCGTCCCCTCGGCACGCTTCGGGCTCGGAGACTCGCTGCGCTCGCCACACTATATAAAATCAACTCCACGCCAACATGGATAGTGGGGGTATGAAAAGGTCTAAAGACGCGTACCGCCGCCCCTCGCGGGCTCGCAGCGCTCGCCACGCTTCGGGTTGGCATTCATAGTGGGGGTGGCGTGGGGGTGCATTTAGCATTGTAAGCCCCCATTAGGGTGCTTATACAATTAAACATCATATAGGGGGCTTATACAATTTAAAATCGCATCGCTGTGCATCGGGTGTATGCCATGCGATTCTATGTCGTGCGACCTAATATCGTGGGCGCCGTGATAATACACAAGTACCAAAAAATATAACAAGCAATAAATTAGTTTTGAACTCACCACAAATATTATAATTATATTTATAAAAATTAAAACAATTATCATTCATCCATTACAAAAGCTGCTCTTTTTTATTATTATTATTATTATTATTATTATTATTATTATTATTTTTATTATTATTATTATCCTTTTTTATATGGTGCCACAAGGGAACTGCAGTGCCCAATTACAGAGTACGTAAACAAATATGCAATCAAAGAACACAATGACGTACAAGACAATGTAGGACAAATACAATCTATATAAATTTCTGAATCACTGAAATAAGTATCACGGTGGGGCAAATCCAGAGGATTTGGTGCCATCGAAGGGAGTATGGAGTAGAAGATACTGTACATAGTTTAAGTAAGCAGTCCCAGGGGAGCAAGGGCTGCTACAGAAGGCAGCAGCTGCCCCTTCTGGGGTGGGTATTTCTGGGGCCGGGCAAACTTTTTACCCGGGCCTGGGTCTGTTGGAGGGGCCTGGGTCCCTTGCCCCCAACCCTTCTGCAGAGACCGGGCAGTGGGAGTAGAGAGCAGGGGCTGCCGCAGCAACATAGCCTCAGTCCCTTGCACAGCACACGCTGCTCAGTGAGGTGTGCAGATTGAGGAAGAGAGGCAGATGCATGGAATATGTGTGTGTCCCGGAAAGGGTGGCAAAGCCTTCATCTCCCACATGTCTGTGGATCCCCCCGCATCACTGCTGCAACACCTACCTCTGCCGAATAAATGCTGGTATTTGGGGCTCTTCAGGAAGAGGGCGGGGCTAAAATGATGCAAATCGCATCATTTTAGCCCACCCTCTCCCCGAAGAGACCCAAATCCTGGTGTTTGCTATAATGGGGTGGGTCTTGATGACATCGAGCTCCGCCCCGACCAGTTCCTCTGAGAGTCTCCTTTCTGGTTTTCTCCCGGAGAGGAGAAACAGATAATAGGCAAGTATTTTTTAAACTGAGCCCCGGGTATTACATTGTCTTGAAATAAGTGCTTTAAATAAAGGTGGAGCATCAGGGATTTTCAAAGTAATGAGGATAAAGCATTACAGCAAGCACTGTAGGTATACTCACAACGTTTTAACAAAGTGCTTCTGAGTTGTTGCCCTAAGACATTTTTTAGTCAGAGAAAAGACAAGGTGACCTTTCTTATACTGGATTTCAAGAAGAGGAAGTCAAAAGGTTACGTTGTAAGAACATAGACGTCAAATAACTCATGTCTGTTAAAATACATTTTGCAAAAAATACCTGAGGTGAAGGTTGTAAAGGCAAGTGTGTCTTGCTCCATTGGTGACAGAGCCCGCTGTTTATTAAGCTTTGAGTGTCAAGTGAATTTGTCAAATTAGGTGTGAATATTGCCAAGCAAACATTTGTATTCATTATACAGTTTGAGTATCCCTTATCCGAATATCCGTTATCCAAATTATTCCAAAAACCATACATTCCAGAAAGTGACGTTTTTTTTTCATTGGCTAAAAAGATACTGGGGACATTTGTAACGGCACTACTGAGGACATGATATGTAACTGGCAGTACTGGGGACATGATATGTAACTGGCACTATCGGGGACATCTGTAACAGCACTACTGGGGACATGATATGTAACTGGCACTATTGGGGACATCTGTAACCGCACTACTGAGGACATGATATGTAACTGGCACTACTGGGGACATGATATGTAACTGGCACTACTGGGGACATCTGTAACAGCACTACTGGGGACATTATATGTAACTGGCACTACTGGGGACATCTGTAACAGCACTACTGGGGACATGATATGTAACTGCCACTACTGGGGACATGATATGTAACTGGCACTACTGGGGACATCTGTAACAGCACTACTGGGGACATTATATGTAACTGGCACTACTGGGGACATCTGTAACAGCACTACTGGGGACATGATATGTAACTGGCACTACTGGGGACATCTGTAACAGCACTACTGGGGACATGATATGTAACAGCACTACTGGGGACATGATATGAAACTGGCACTACTGGGGACATCTGTAACAGCACTGCTGAGGACATGATATGTAACTGGCACTACTGGGGACATCTGTAACAGCACTACTGGGGACATGATATGTAACTGGCACTAAATATGTGCAAGAAAATGATTGCGTGGCATTCAAATTCAGTGCCTGACATAGTACACAAACTTTGCTTCATGTTTTGAAACCTTGTTTTTTGAACAAATGAAATATATTTGTGTACATTTCATGTGGTTTATGTCTTTATAAAACATAAATGCAAGATACTTCAAAATACATCATTGAAATATTAAAATATCCCGAAATACGGAATAATCCGTTATCCAAAATTCTCCTGGCATTTTGGATAAGGGCTACTCAACCTGTAATGACCTGTAATTTTTAGGTGAGGTGTAATGAGGTGTATGTTCCGGGGAAACGTGTTGAGCTGAATTCAACATATGCTGAACTCCATCCTTACTTTGTTGTGACCTGTCCATTCTCCCAATGACGCCCCTCACATCATCTGGATACGAATCAATTTGGGATACCTGCATTATTCCTAAGTATTCCAGCCTATAAAGGAAGATTGTCTTATTGGGAAGCTTGAGCTCTTGAAATCATAGTGCACCCCCAGGACTACGGTGTCACTAAAATCTGGATACAAATCCACCAGAAGAACTTTGATGGTAATATACCTAACATAATTTGTCAGCATTGTTTAATGAAAAATTCTACAAACTAATATTACGCCAGATATCCCTGTGATATAATCTTTTAAATAGTATATGTGCACTTAGACTTTTTAATGTGTATATGTATATGTGCACTTATATAATTATTCATTTATGTAATTTAATAAAATTGTGTATATTTTTATGCAGAGAACCGTGTTGTCAAATTATTGGTACAGCAAGCGCTTGCACACTTTTCTAGTTTCATACTTTTTGATTAATTAGGGTCTAACAACCCTGTGCCAACAGCTGTTATTTTTGTGCACACACACCAATTGTATATTGTTTTTCTAGTTGACATCCAGTGATGTCAGCTGCCTGCCCCTGGTGCCCACATCACCTGGCGATTTCCATGGGTACACCCAACTATTTTGACAAATTCACTTGGCACTCAAAGGGTTAAATGCCAACTTCTGAATGCCAGCATGCAGAGAGAGTTATACATTTACTTAAATTCAATTACAAAGTTTGCATTTATGCTTTTAAAAACATTGGCTAACATTTTGCTTTTACTTTTATTCTATATTATGTGCAGATGTTCAGCGATGTATAAATGTATTTGATGCTTACTGTGGAGCCTTGCCATATAATAGCTAACGAGCTCTTTCACTTCTTAGTACAGCTTTAGACTGATTCATTATGTAATGAGGGGAGTACAGTATTATGTTTCATAAACTATCTAATGGTAGGAGCTATCTAGCTTTGAAAAAGTCTGCCAGATAGATGAAACATGTCAGAAGTTATCTTATAAAGAAGCAGGATCAGCACATCACACAGCAGAGCAGGCTCCGTGAGCGATGACTCACTAACCCCTTCTGGATAAAAACCTTCATTCATTTATATACATGGAGGATTCCCGCACCAGATTGAATCGCTGTTTCTTGGACTATCCCTTCTCCAATAATTAAAATATCTGGGGTTAATGCCCTCTATTTAGAAATGCGGAGGTGCTACCCACTACTTTGAATATATTGCACTACCGCACAAGAAAAGAAAGTACTGTCAGGGTGCACTGGACGTCCTGTTTTATTTGTTATAAAATATAACTTTTATTACTTTTTGGATAAAAATTGGTGAAATATTAAAACATAGTAAACAAGTGTGAAAAAAGAAAGACTAAAGTGTATTAAAATGTGAAGGGTCACTGTCTCTTTAAATCCTATATTTGCAGGGATAATGTGTCCATGTGTGTTTCTATATGTTCCTTAGATTTTCTTATAAGTGGTTATGAGATTTTCAACTAAATGTTAACTGACAAACGGGGGTACTTCTTTACTTTCACGGCGCTAGCGTCTGAGTCCCCTTGCGGGCTCGGTGGCTCGCTATGCTCGCCACGCTATTTAAAATGAACTCCATGCCAACATGGATAGTGGAGGTATGAACTATCCATGTTGGCATGGCGTTAAGTTCCTTTATTTTACATAGTTTGTGGCGAGCGTACAAGCCGGAAGTAGCACGGCACCATGCTGGCACCGTGAAAGTGAAGAAGTACCCAAACGGGTTTATTTCGTACTCCTGTAGGAGTTTAATGCTCCTTTTGATCGTCTCTTTGCTCCACCACTATTCAATAGAGTGAAATAATTTGTTTTGTACTTTGTGTCTATTTATTGTTCCAAAAATCATGTATCACATTATTTTCACTCTGTATTTGTTGATGTTACTATGCTGTATTGCATTCACAAATAAAGCTCAGTTTTTCTCGTTTCACTTGTCAACATATTTTAATATTGCTGAATATAAACAGTGCAATTCAGGATTGGATTTTCACTGCTTTTTTTTTTTTTTTGTAGTTTAAGTGCTAGAAAACCATTAGTTTTGTGAAATTTCAGATCATGTTTAAAGGTTGCCATACACCACTACAATGATTCGCAGCAGTGTATGGTCATCTGATCCCCCTTCCCAGATGGCAGGCTCTCATGCAGTACATCACGTGCAGTCTTTTCTCATGCAGTGTATCACATGCAACCTCGTTCCATGCCTCAGAGGGGTCAGATTCGACCTCCAACTCTAGTCCAATGCGCACAGATGGAATGTCAAACATGGCCAAATGGAATGTTAAATTTGGCCCGATTCCATCAGAATCAGTTGAAATCGGCCCAAATAGGACTAGTGTATGGGGCCTGAAGAAGCCTTAATGTGAAAATAGCTTACAAATATTGCCAGTGTGTTCAAAGTTCAAATTTATCAGATCTGTGTGGTCTCTGGATGGCATTCAAAGCACCTAGCTTGGAAAGTAGACGTGGAGTACAGCTAAATATTTGGTGATGCCCCTTAGAAGACCGACGTAATAGCTCACGAAGATGAATCATTGAGCTGTTTGAATCCTATAACTTAAAAGAATGAGTCTGTGAGGTATAGAAATCATTATTTTTCATTATGTATCACGCACTGTATAATTTATCACTTATGTGGATCCAGTGAATGTTTTTGTCAGTTACAACTTTCTTGCTTTCGCTTCAGGACAAATAGTTGCTTGAAGTCTTTGACACCTATTAGAAGATTGACGTGAAATAAGATTATATTAGAGTAAGCCTTCAAAGCTCACTGCTCTCGCTCAGTTCCAATTCCTTTACTCAACCCTATCAAAGTTTAAAAGCCGGCCGAGTACTTCAGCCAAAAATTGGGAGTGCAAGATTAGATACTTTTCCTTTGAAACCTTATTTATGGGTATATATTTAATCAGGCTTTCCGTGGTGTACTTGTTAAAACATCATTGTTAGTTCTGCTCAATTATAGGAAAGTAGAGCTCCAAATCATAGCATGTTTGGCACGCCAGCAGAAGAAATAAGAACTGAGCACACAGTAGAAGTTTTTTTTTATTTGTACTGTTATTTACTAACAATGTGCGAATACTAATACTAACTAAACAGTCTAGGTTAGTGGTTCCCAAACTGTGTGCCGTGGCACCCTGGGGAGACTTGGTGGACTTGCAGGGGTGCCCTGGGTTGATGGTCCAGGACCAATTCAAGTTATTTATGTCCAATAAAATAGTCAAATTATAGACAAACAGAAGTAAATTTTGTCCATTACCACATACAGTAACTAATCCTAAGGATGAGATATAAACACAATTGATTTAACTTAATATTTGTTTCTGACTTTCTCAATTACAAACCTTTAGCGGGATGTGGTCGGTTGGTCGACCTAAAGATGATCAACATTCATTAGGTCTACACTACTAGGATGATAGGGATCTAGGTCGACATGGCACAAGGTCAACAGGTCATTAGGTCTACACAAGCATTAGGTCAACATGGTCTAGGTTGACAGTCATATGGTCGACATGGAGTTTTTCACTGTTTTTTTGAGCCGTCATGTGCCGACAGGCGGTATTTCATGCCCTATCATCCACTAGGGTGCGGCGGGAGAATAAAATAGTGTGCTGAGCGCAGCGAGGTACCGTGTCCGAAGCATGGTGAGCCGAGAGCAGCAAACCATGCGAGGGGCCGTGGTGCACTTAAAACTGTGTCCATGTTGACTGTGTCGACAGTCGGGTAAAAAAACAGTGAAAAAAACCATGTCGACATTTTCATTGTTGACTCTTTGATTGTCGACCTAGACCATGTTGACATAATGCTTGTGTCAACCTAACGACCTGTCATGTGGACCTAGACACCCGTCGACCTTGCAGTATGTCGACCTAGTGGTGTCGACCTAATGACTATCGACCATACAATCCATACCCCCTTTAGCCTAGGGGGTGCCATGAAAAAATTTCTGATGCTTCGGGGTGCCATGATTCAAAAAAGTTTGGGAACCCCTGGTCTAACTATCAGCTAGACCAGGGGGTCCTCCAACTATTTTGCTCTGGGACCCCATCAGACAATAAAAATAATTACAGCAAGTTACTGCAGAAGGTCATCACATCACATGTGTCGTCAGCAGACAGCACATACATGGCAGCATTCTGGAGGCACAAAGTGAAGGGAGGAGTCTAAAATAACAGACAATTCAACAGATTTCTCAGACTCCTTGAATCACTGACTGAGATTAGAAAAGTCATCAGCCTAATGGTCAGCAACATCTAGTCACGACCCCATGCTGAAAAGGTCGGGACCCACTTTGGGGTCAGGATCCACAGTTTGAGAACCACTGAGCTAGACTAATGAAAGTAAAAGTATATTGTTTCTAAGGGTTCCTTACACTTGTCTATTGAATAACCCCTATGCCAGAGAGTCCAAACCTCTGTTCTCAAGGTACATTAACATTTCAGGTTTTAGTGATACCCCGGCATGAGCACAAATGTATATTGGGTTAGATGTATTAAGCCTTGGAGAGCAATAAGTGGATGGAGACAATGTACCAACCAATCGGCTTCTGTCGTTTTTCAAACACAGCCTATAATATGGCAGGCGGAAGATGATTGGCTGGTAATTTATATGCCGAGCCCGATAAAAAATGTTGGGCATGGCCTAAATGTGGGAGGTGTGGTCACACCCTCTTAGGTAAAATTTGAGGGAAAAAATATATAATTTTAATATTAATTTAAAATTATATTATTGATGCAGCCATGGTGGAGCAGAGGCAATGAGAGGAGGGGGTGCGATCACACTGAAGCAGATGCTCAGCAGTAGCACTGCAAGGTGTGCTGTGCTGCTACTGATGCTTGACAGGAAGGGAGGGCGGGGAGTGGGAGCAGCAGGCCAGTGCCCCCTCTGGACCCGCCCAACAGGGCCGGGCCCAGGTAATTAGTAATTACCCCCCCCCCCCTCTTGGCAGCCATGAGTACATGTCCCCTTTGTACCTTTGTATTTAATTTCTTGATATTAGTGCCATGTCACTTAGGGACCAATGCCAGTTCAGTCGCAGTGAACTGAATTTGGCCCCTGCCTCGATGTCGTGGTTTGTGCATGCGCCTGTACATTTCTGCACAGACACAAGCCCCAACTACGTGGACGGCCTCTGTGATTTACGTTTCCTGGCTGTTCTCAGCATGTGTATGTGTGTGTGTGTGTGTGTGTGTGGTGGCGGGGGGGGGGGGGGAGGTTGAGGGTGGTATGGGAGCGAACAGGGGCAGTGGCGGCACATGGATATAGGAACATCCAGTGTTTCATGGGCATCCATGAGGCGAGGTGAGGCGGGTGAGGCCCTGTTTTCGCCCCACTGCCCCCAAATATAAGTCATTCTCTACTCTCTTATATTTGCGAAGGTGGGAGAAATCATGGTCGGCGAACAATCAAATGATTTTTCCTGCAGTGGGCACATGCGAGGTGTTTTCATAACACACCCCCTCGCATGGTTGTGAGGAGATACCGCGGCAGGGGGTGGGCATATTTTTGCCATGGCAGTGGCGTGGTGGGACTTTGTAAGCTGCAAGCTTTGCAAGTTTAAATGCTGCCCAGATTCAAAATGAGATGCCACCAGAGCTATTGCAACTTACTCACAATCCCATACACATTCGCAGCCTATAAGCAAACACTACAAACATCAACTGCTGTAGTAGGTCAATAGCAGACTGGACAAGGCAGTAGCAATGCAGGCACCATGTTTCTCTGCAAACATGATCGCAGCTGACAGTATATACACATGCCCAGAAAATGCACATGACATGCCTGTATTTTTGCTGCCACTCTCCATTCTTGTCAATCACTCTGCAATGAAATCTCACTGCGGGTGAACTCACAAAGGCAAAATGACAACGCATGAACAGTCTGCACTCAATTGTGAAGGCATTGGTGTAACCCCTTTAATCTTTTACTATGTAAAGGGTACAATTAAGTAACTAAGTGCCTCCACCCAAACTTTATTTAGTTAGTGTCGTCTGGGAAACACTCATCTAATTAAGTATCTGCCTATCCTATAATGTTACTCCCTAATGAACTTGGCTAACCCGTCAATAGAATAAGTAAGTTTAATACAATTTATATTTATCAATACATAAGCATACAGGAACATATCAATAATAACATACAATACATTTTCATGCTCTTAATACAATACAATACAGTACCCTCTAATCCTCCCAAATCCTATACAAAAATACTTGCATGCATTACAAAAAAACACCTTAGCTGGCCAGCATTAAAGGAATAATATATGCGCATGTTGGGCCCAAATGTAAGCATACAGTTCAGTCTTGCTTTGAACTAATGAAAGTGTATTTATCTGAATGTAGTAGTTGAAAAGTATTAGTATTGGATACTAATGGATGTATCCAATCTAATCAAACCTTTTCTCTGTCTCTGAGAGTTCTTTCATATACAATGTTTCCAGTTACTTAAATCTGGCTGTCTGTCCAGACTTTGAGTGAAATGTGAGGGTAAGACAAGCTGTCTTTATTGTGAAGTGTGAATTAGTCTTATCTCACCCTATGTCTGCTGGCTCCTTAACTCTTTCTCTGATGCACTTGAGTGGGATATGATGATGTTTTATATTTGCGGCTCAGCGGCTCCTCCTTTGCTGGCTAGGCGGTGCTGCTGCTGTGATGATGTGAGTACCTCCTGCATTAGTGGCTCAGCAGAGGCTTGGTGACCTGATACTCCCTCCGGGCTTTGGCAGAGCAATACTGTCCGTCACCGCTCCGCCTCCTCTGTCTTCCCCAACTCGTAGCACTAGGCCGCAGTCCTCCTGCCTGCACCGGATGATAGATGGTGCAGCTTGCGTTTTAGTTGGACGGGGAGCGGGGTGCTCTGCTAAGTAGGAACTCCTTCCTGGCTCACTTCCCCAGCCACATAGTATAGCGCCTAAATATCTACAGCTCTCAATGTTTACAGCTATGCAGCATCAGAGAAGGTAAGCGCTGGATAAGGGAGACTGTCAGTCTAAAAACCAGCAGCGTTTCTGCAGCCCTTCACAGAGTCAGCTGACTGCTCAACTGACTGGCTCAAGGACAGTCCTTGCTCTCACTGATTGACAGCCTAAGGAGTCTCATGGGGCTCTGGAAATTTCCAGTGCTGTGCTCATTGCTCTACAAGTCTTTAAGCCAGAATGGCAGTATACCATACATATAATACATGTACACCATTAAATATATTCTATATATGTACATACATATACATCACTTCAATAAATATATTAACACTACAATTTCATTTCTATACATGTATAACCTAAAGTAGGGTTACATTCTCTTCCCCTGGCGGTCTAACTAATTCATCTGCTTAGATCGCCATATACTCCTATACATATAGCAGATTGAAAATATGGCCAAGTACACATGGCAGGATAAATTATTTGGGGTACTATACTAGGTTCTCCCATTCTATCATAAGTGAGAATAGAAGGGGGCCCACATGTCCTTTTTGGCATTCCAGCATATTGTACATCACCTTCCTCATCACACATTTCACTACCCTCTTGAGAGCTATTAGTGCTATTTATGTTGGAATTGTCATACATCTCAATTTCTGCCCTACTTAGAGGTTCATAACTCCCTTCATCTTCCCTCTGTTTATCCTGGTTACTTCTACCACACTCAAGTTTAGGAGTATTCTTATCTGCATCTTTATAATATCCCCCTGGACTCTCAATGTCGTCTCCTTCTAATTCATTTAAATCGGGCAGCTTATTAACTTCAGTGACCCTGTCTTTATTTCCCTCCACTATACCAGTGCTAGGACTTTCAGTAAGGTTTTCCAATCGTATTTCTTGACCTATTGGTAACAAATGCTGCCTATGGTATGTTAACACAACTCCCTCCCCTGACTCTGGCTTGATCTTATACACAGGCAGATCACGAAACTTTTCAATTATTACAAAAGGATCCTCCCTCCACCTGTTAGAGATTTTAACCCGTTTAGGTATCCCAAATTTCCTCAACAGCACTCGGTCACCAGGGGCAAGTTCTTGTTCCCGAACTTTTCTATCGTATATTCTCTTGTTTTTCTGCCCTAGCTTTTCTGCTGCTTTAGTCGCAATGTCGTAGGCTCCCTGTAGTTCTTCTCTTAATCTTTCTACATATTTGCTGTGGGATACCGAGGAGATATGACTATTTGGCACCCCCATACAAATGTCTATTGGGAGCCTAGCCTCTCTCCCGAACATTAAGAAATAGGGAGAATATCCAGTGGATTCGTTTAGGGTACAATTATAAGCATGGACCAATCTGTCAAGGTGTCTTTTCCAGCTCCGCTTATCCAAAGGACTCAAGGTTCCTAACATATTTAGCAATGTCCGGTTAAATCGTTCAGGCTGAGGGTCCCCTTGAGGGTGGTAGGGAGTGGTTTTAGATTTTACTATTCCACATAGGGAACAGAGCTCCTTAATTAAACGACTTTCGAACTCTCTGCCTTGATCAGAGTGTAATCTATTAGGTAACCCATAATGAATGAAAAATTTACTCCACAAAGTGTTTGCCACCGTCAGTGCCTTTTGATTGGGAGTCACATATGCTTGCGCATATCTGGTAAAGTGATCTGTTACTACCAATATTTGACACTTTTTTCCATCTCCTACATCCAGCGTTAAAAAATCCATACAAACAACATCCATAGGACCATGACTTTTGAAAGATACTAAAGGTGCGTATTGAGTGGCTACCGTCTTCCTCACTACACAATTCCCACAAGTTTGGCAATAGTTTTCTACCTCTCGTCTCATTCTGGGCCAGTAAAACCTATGAGCTATTAAACCCATTGTTTTCTCAAACCCCAAATGTCCATGATCATCATGTAAAGCTTTTAATGTTGTTTTTCAGGCAAGACAATTTGGTATATAGGCTTTCCATCCTTCTGTTTTGTAATTCGGTACAATATTCCATTCCTAATTTGTAACAGCTTCCTTTGCTTTTTTAAGATCTTTGCTTTTTCAGTAACCAATGGCACCTGCGGATTCCAATTCCCTCGTTGTACCAGGTAGTATACATCTTTAATGTCTTTATCAGATAATTGGTCTTTCTTCATTTGTGTATATTTAATTTTAGGCAGTCCTTCTAGCTCTATACTGCCCAACCAGCAATAAGACAGGGGTAATGCATCAGAAGTAACTCCCAAAGCACTTATGCGTTCCCCTGTTAAAGATTCTTTTATTTGCATTTGATGACACATCCCTTTCACATCTCCCATAGGAACTTCAATCCACTCTTCTTCTTTCTCATTCTCCTGAGCCTTTTGACCAGGTATCCTAGATAATGCGTCGGCATCTATGTTGCTTACCCCTGGGCGGTACTTCAAAGAGAAATTGTATAAAGCTAATGCAGCTAGCCATCGATGTCCTGTCGCATCCAGTTTAGCAGTAGTGAGAATATAGGTTAAGGGGTTGTTATCCGTGTGTATTTCAAAATTCACCCCATATAAGTAGTCGTGAAATTTCTCTACAACGCACCACTTCAAAGCCAGAAATTCTAATTTGTGAGTAGGGTAATTTCTCTCACTACCAGTCAGACCTCTACTCGAAAAGGATACCGGTTTTAATTCCTTGGTAGCTGAGTGACGCTGATATAGCACTCCCCCTATCCCTTCTTGAGAGGCATCTATATGAAGTATATATGGGATAGTTGGGTCAGCCTAGGCTAACACTGGAGCATTAGTCAAATTTTCTTTTAACATTAGGAAGGCAGTCTCACATTTATGATCCCACCTTTCACCAAATAACTCATCTGGCTTGTACCATTTTTTATAAGCAACAATGGTCCGAGTCTTAGCTTTCTTCTGGTTTGGGGGAGGGTACCCCTTTGTTAGGTCTGTCAAGGGTTTTGCAACCTGAGAATAGTTGGAGACAAATCTTCTATAATACCCACAAAACCCTAAAAAAGATCTTAGCTCTTTGAGTTTTGTGGGCCTAGGCCAGGTTTTGACAGCCTCTACTTTGGCCGGATCAGTAGCTATCCCTTCTCTGCTTACAATGTGTCCAAGATATTTCACTGAGGATCTGCAAAGGATACATTTGTCTAAGGATATTTTCAAACCTCCTTCAATGAGCCTGTCTATGACTTTCAGGAGATGGCTATTATGCTCAGAAAGTGTGGTGCCAAAGACAATTATGTCGTCGAGGTATACTAATACTTCCCTATAATTCATATCCCCAATGGTTTTTTCCATGGTCCGCTGGAATGTGGCTGGGGCTCCCTTGATTCCCTGTGGCATCTTCAAAAACTCGAAGAACCCCAGGGGACAAATGAAAGCGGTCTTTTCTTGATCTTCACGTCTCATGGGGATCTGATAGAAGCCATTGCGTAGATCAAGGACTGAAAACCAATTACTCCCCTGTAAACAATCCAGAGCTTCATCTATTCGGGGCACAGTGTATTGGTCGGGTATTGTTCGGGCATTCAGGGTTCTGTAGTCGACGCACATTCTAATTTTCCCGATTTTCTTTCTAGCAATCACTATAGGTGACGCATACTGACTTCGGGATTCTATGATCATCTGATTTTCTAATAACCCCTTTAAATGTAATCTGACATCTTCGAAATCTGCAGGAGCAATTCTGCGAGAACGCTCTCGAAAAGGACTATTATCCGTAAGATTTATCTGATGTTCCACTCCTTTTGCAACTCCTAAGTCCCATTCTCCCGTGGAAAATGCCGGCCCCTTAGATTCTAAAGCCTCTATCAATGTTTCTTTTTCCTCATTTGAAATATCACTTCCTCGAAAACACAATTCAAATTTGTTCTCTGACTCGACTGCTCCTTTTCCCGCCGCCTCTACATTAAAAGAATAGCTTAGATTTGAAATTTTCTCTTTTTCTTCCAGACACCATTCAGATAAACTCTGGTATAATTGGGTGTTAGTCCCTACGATTATAGGCAATTCATTCTTTTCCCCTTTTATCTCAGGACAGATCAATGCAACAAAGGGGATCGGCAATGAGTCTCTATTACCCTTATTGAACTCTAAGACCACCTCCACATAGCCCAAATAAGGGTACTTATCCACACTCAATCCCCATATAACCAATCCACTAATAGGCTGTATGGGTATGTCAGGTATATTTTTATGGTACCAGGGTTCAAAAATAATGGATACCTGTGAGCCACTGTCCAACAATACATTACACTCTCGCCCATTTATGTTAGCCGATACAAGGGGAACTGGTCCCATGAGTCCCTCTGGGATCATCCTACCATTCCACCATGATCTCCCCATTGCTGTATTTTCCACTTCTAGGGGGACTGAGAGGGGCTCACAGTCCTCCCTTACTCGTTTCCCTGTCCTTGTACAGGGTTGCTGTCCCCATTGGGATCGGTACTAGTATTATTACTCCTGTTCACAGGTCGATTGCTAGTGCACTCAAAAGCCCTGTGTCCCAATTTGCCACATTTAAAGCATCCTCTATTGGCATTATTGAATCCTCTTCCCATGCCTCTAACGGTCATGTTGGAATTGAACCTATGTGTGCTGTTAACAGGTTGCACAGTACTATTTTGAGCAGCTATGACTTGTTCTATTTTTTTATTTTGCTCCTCCATCATTTTTAATATTTTATCTTCAAATGCATTTGTCTCAACTGTTGGCAGTATCACTTTTACCTTTTTCACTGTTTTTTCTCTCATCTCTATTAGTACTTCCTCTTGCTTAATTTCTTTTAATAGCTCATTGAAAGTAGGGGAGGGTTCTTTTAACCCAGAGCACCTTAACTTCTGTGCTACATAATCAGTCGTCAAAGCTCCTCGCAATAATTGCTTTATCCTGCTCTTATCCACATCTCCTTTCGGGATACCTCCTTTCTCAACTATTTTGTACAATAGTTTGTCTAGCCTTATTATGTAGGTGCTCAGCTTTTCACCTGTTTCTTGAAAAGTGTGATGGAGTCGGGATAATAACTCCCCTACATCTTCTAATGTGCCGTAAGCATAATCTAATGCTTCAAGATATGTCTCTAGGGTAGCTTGAGGATTACTCCTCCTAGCAGCCTGAATGACCCCCATTGCTGGCCCTCGTAGGCTTTCTACCACTCTCTGCCTTTTAATTCTATCTGGACACTGCCACTCTTCTGCTTGTTGCACAGCTGCTTCCCTCCAGGCCTCATACGTTTCCTCTCCTACTGGCACAGGAGTTATCCCCGAAAAAATCCTCAATCTCCTATAACTTCCTTCGTAGTGCCATCGTTCCAATTGTGACACTACTCTATCTATTATGGTCTCAAATTGACTTCCCCCTATGTTAGTACTTTGAGCAGTGTCTCCTCTCTCATCATCCCCAGTATCTTCTAATGCTGGCATAGAAGCACTGGCAGCTTCCTCATCAGGGGCTATTGGCCACATGATGTGCCATCGTCTCGCAGTCTCTTTATCAGCAACAATCATTACAGGAATCAAATTACTGTCCAAATCTTCCTCAGTTTCTAATAAATAAGCGACAATCCTTCCCAAGTCTCCTCTCCATCTATCTATTATCTTTGGTCTAAGTATCCCATACAACTTGTTTACCTGCTCTACTACATCTTTATCTAGAAATTCTGCAAAATTTCCTCCTACGGCCAAACATCGCTTGGCTATTCCTCCCTTTCTTTAAACACCACTCATAGATATCTTTCCCAGATAAGGCTTCTTCCATGTGTCCTTCCATCTCAGCAGTGCCTCCACTTTGTAACCCCTTTAATCTTTTACTATGTAAAGGGTACAATTAAGTAACTAAGTGCCTCCACCCAAACTTTATTTAGTTAGTGTCGTCTGGGAAACACTCATCTAATTAAGTATCTGCCTATCCTATAATGTTACTCCCTAATGAACTTGGCTAACCCGTCAATAGAATAGGTAAGTTTAATACAATTTATATTTATCAATACATAAGCATACAGGAACATATCAATAATAACATACAATACATTTTCATGCTCTTAATACAATACAATACAGTACCCTCTAATCCTCCCAAATCCTATACAGAAATACTTGCATGCATTACAAAAAAACACCTTAGCTGGCCAGCATTAAAGGAATAATATATGCGCATGTTGGGGCCCAAATGTAAGCATACAGTTCAGTCTTGCTTTGAACTAATGAAAGTGTATTTATCTGAATGTAGTAGTTGAAAAGTATTAGTATTGGATACTAATGGATGTATCCAATCTAATCAAACCTTTTCTCTGTCTCTGAGAGTTCTTTCATATACAATGTTTCCAGTTACTTAAATCTGGCTGTCTGTCCAGACTTTGAGTGAAATGTGAGGGTAAGACAAGCTGTCTTTATTGTGAAGTGTGAATTAGTCTTATCTCACCCTATGTCTGCTGGCTCCTTAACTCTTTCTCTGATGCACTTGAGTGGGATATGATGATGTTTTATATTTGCGGCTCAGCGGCTCCTCCTTTGCTGGCTAGGCGGTGCTGCTGCTGTGATGATGTGAGTACCTCCTGCATTAGTGGCTCAGCAGAGGCTTGGTGACCTGATACTCCCTCCGGGCTTTGGCAGAGCAATACTGTCCGTCACCGCTCCGCCTCCTCTGTCTTCCCCAACTCGTAGCACTAGGCCGCAGTCCTCCTGCCTGCACCGGATGATAGATGGTGCAGCTTGCGTTTTAGTTGGACGGGGAGCGGGGTGCTCTGCTAAGTAGGAACTCCTTCCTGGCTCACTTCCCCAGCCACATAGTATAGCGCCTAAATATCTACAGCTCTCAATGTTTACAGCTATGCAGCATCAGAGAAGGTAAGCGCTGGATAAGGGAGACTGTCAGTCTAAAAACCAGCAGCGTTTCTGCAGCCCTTCACAGAGTCAGCTGACTGCTCAACTGCCTGATCAACTGACTGGCTCAAGGACAGTCCTTGCTCTCACTGATTGACAGCCTAAGGCATGGGTGGCCAAACCTGTCCTCAAGATCTACCAACGGTGCATGTTTTCCAGGCAACCTGTGGATCTATAGTAAGAATGAATGCAGCATGTTTGAAAATGTGACAGTTAGTAATGACTACAGCTGTATACCAGCTAGGTAACCTGGAAAACGTGGACCGTTGGTAGATCTCGAGGACCGGTTTGGCCACTCCTGGCCTAAGGAGTCTCATGGGGCTCTGGAAATTTCCAGTGCTGTGCTCATTGCTCTACAAGTCTTTAAGCCAGCATGGCAGTATACCATACATATAATACATGTACACCATTAAATATATTCTATATATGTACATACATATACATCACTTCAATAAATATATTAACACTACAATTTCATTTCTATACATGTATAACCTAAAGTAGGGTTACATTGGTATAGTGCACCTGCAGTGCACATGGTTTTGTCCATCTAAGAAATATTTTGTCAGAAAGGGTGAACTAGAATAAGGGCCTCAGTTCCTGCTGGAGCCTACTGAAAAATAGCCCTGGATATATGTGAAAACAGTATTACTCAAGATACCATACAGTACATTTCTGTGCATTTTTCAAACAAGTACCGGTATATATTAATTATAATTACAGGCTGACCGTTGGTTGACCATTCTCATATCACAGATTTAAGATTTAAGAGTAGCTGGTTGAGAAAAGTCCAAAATCTCTACAAGATAAAATGTATACAATATATCACTAAGCAAAGCAGCCTATTTCATTTAGTGTATATCAAGCACAAAGAAGTGTATGGTTTAATCCTAAACTGTAGGCAAAGGAAGTACATTTAATACTTTCCCTAAACACTAAAATACTGACATTAAAAATGTACTTCCATAGTTACGTATGTGAGATATTTTCGCTTGACCACAAAGTCCAGCATTCAGGTTACAAATCCAAACATCACTTACGCATTACTGCTTTTATAGAGCCAAGATTTTTTTTTTTTTAAACTCTGCTGTATTCTTAGCTTTGAAGGTAAATACAAAGTTTCCTATAAGGAAATGTTAGTTATGGGAATTGTGGAAGTATTTAACGTGACATCAATAACAGAGTTCTTCATAATTCCATTTTTTCTCAATTAAAAAAAGTTGACTAATAAACAACAAACAAGTAATAAGTAATCGTAGTAAAGAAAAATATGTTACACTGAGGTAAAACAGCTCTCAAATGCAATTTATCATTCCTAGGATTCCGTTGCTAGTTATTTTAATTTTGGCGCAAGCAAAATTGATTCGGAGATGAATCCAAACCAGGTTTTTATGGAACTGAACGATTATTGTCCAATTGTGTATGTGTCACATTGGTCTTGGGGCACATTGGTCTTGGGGCACAATGGTCTTGGGGAGCCAATTAAAGAGGATTCATTTACAAAGTTTTGACAGCCAGGGAATGTTTGGGGGGTAAAAAACAGATGTAGAGGCAAAAATGCAAGCATGTCACGACCAGTTCTAAAGTGTCAGTGCTTGATAATCAACTGATCTGCAACAGATACTGCATTTGTACTCAGCTGCTATCATGTGCAAAGCAGCCAGTGGTCATCTTATTACAAATCCAAGCGGCAGCAACATTTGCTTATTTGTGCACTGCCGCTTCCTACAAATTAATTTGCATCCACCTGTGAATCGTGCCCCTATAGTAGTTTGCACTTGCCAAATAATCAGGCCACTTTTCTTTCCGAGCTCCAAATTATTTTTACTAAAAAGAAGCTCTGACATGCATCGCCCATTGCCTACAACAGTGGCTCCCAAACTGTGTTTAATGACAGCACCCTAGAGGATCAGAAATGTTTTTTAAAATTAAGTAAATTGGGTTTATATATCTTTCTTAGGATCAGTTATGTGTAGAGGGACAGTGTTTGTTCTCTTTGTCCACATATTTAAGATGGGAAGCCACAAGCACTGGTTTTGGCTATCACTTTAGCCGCCAACCCAGGGCACCCCTGCAAGTGTCCCATAGCACCCCAAGGTGTCACGGCACACAGTTTGGGAACCACTTTCCTGGAGCCAACAAAAAGAGGATAGTTTGTACAGAAACCTATTTTTTAAAGCTTATATGAAAATTTGCAACTTGCCCCCTGTGAAGGGCCACATAAAGTTGGCCATGGGAAAAACATTCCCCACTTAAATGAACTCCAGCTATTTTAAGTGTTTGACCGTGTGCTTTATTTATGATCATAGCAAAGCAAACTGTTATCGGTAACTGGACAAAATTTGAGTTTCTCTAGTTCCACAGCCAGTAAAAATATTATACTCAATGAGAGTTTTTCAGTTTTAATTTGCAATTGTATCCCATTGCATGCCCCCTGTTACCCATCACACACCCCCTGCCTCAGCCTCACCACTTTATGCCCCCTGCTCCCCATTGCTCTTTACCTGCTACATCTCACACACCCTTTGCCCCAGCCCCCCCTTACACTCTATACCTCCTGCTCCTCATCACACACCCCCTGCTACTTATCACACACCGTAACCCAGTCACCCCACTCCACACTCCCTGTTACCCAGAATCCACCCTCTGCCCCAACCAACCCACTCCATGCGCCTGCTCCCTATCACACACCAACATTCAGACCCAGTGCCTCCTTGTGCCCCCAAAACACAATGTGCTCCTTACATGCCCCCCCACCCTAGTCACACACTCTTCTGTCCTCTGTGCCAGCATACACCCTGACCTTTACCCAATGCACCCTGAATCCCCCATGCATGCACTGACCCACACCCCTAACAGCATCTCATTCCCCCCATCTGTTCCTTACATGTCTCCTCCTCCTCATGTCTACACTGCAGAAACTGCCCTCACTTGCGGCCAATAGCCAGGAACACTTGCTGTCCTGTTCCAAGCTGGGAAGAGTCACGACAGCTGTGCATGGGATGTTATTATCAGCACGGGCTTGAGATCTACAGCACTGAGCAGGAACGAGGAAGGAGGATAGAAGCAGCCCTGGATCTGCATGATGCAGGCAAGAGGGTATGGCATAGGCAGGTTACAGGGATTAGCGTAGGGTATGTACCAGGACTATGAATATGCTTAGCACGGCAACGGTACTGCTAGCACTGTGCTATAACTTACACAGAGAGTGGGCACAATGAGTTTATCATGATCAACTATTCAGCATGCACTATTTAAATGGAGTGACTGGAAACATCACAGAAATAATGTGACGTTATGTACTAATCTCCTTCCTTTGATAGGCGCAGAGTCTTTCAATTTCTCCCTTTAGATACTATACTATACTGATACTGATATGCTGCACCAACGATACCAAAATGAGGCTATATATTCTACAGAATCATTTGTCTTTCTTAGCTAATGAATTATTTGCTCCACTACCCCCCCCCCCCCCCCCAAAAAAAAAAAAAAAAAAAAACACACACATTTTCACCCCTGGTGAGGATATACCTGAAAGCCATTTAATAGTTCTTAAATATATCGACAGGAGCTAAAACAAGCTGATCACTATGCCCCTAAACATGGAATAATGTAGGGGCATTTTCTAAGTGATCTAGGAGTTTGCTTAGAAAATATCCCTTTATCGCTACGTGTGTAGGCCCCATCACTAGATCGCTTAGAAAGTGCCCCTACATCCCTCCATGTGTAGGGGCATAGTGATGGCGATGTGCAGCCTGTGCGTCGCTATTGCCCCAACAATTAATATCCAGCAGGCTGGATAACTCTAGTTTGTCGCAGGGGTCAGGGCCAGTGCTCACATGGAGAACACTGGCCCTGACAGATCGCTGAGCAGCACATTGCTGTGCAGCGCTGTGTGCGGTGCAATCTGAGCATTCTGAGCGATCTAACATCGCTCATCACTACATCTGTACTCTTCCATAAAACCCTGGGATAACAATACAGACACTAGCAAAATAATAGTATTCAAAAGGCAATAGGAGAATGCATACTAAATAATATTAGGGTACTTGTGTATTATCTGGGCGCCCGATGTTGAAAATTGCATGCCTTAACTTAAGGCATGCAATGCGATGCGATGGACGCGATTTTGCGACCAAATCGCGCATGCGATGCGATCGACGCGATCAACGCGATTTTTCCATAGGAATCAATGTTAAATGGTTCCAAATGGTCCCTGACACCCGATTTCACATTAGGGCAATGTTAAATGCCCCCCATGGCCCCCCATTAGGTGTATTAGCCCAAATGCCCCCGCATTGTTAACGCCATGCCACCATCAACGCCAACCCGAAGCGTGGCGAGCGCAGCGACTCCGGGAGGGGCGGCGGTATGCGTTGTCCGACCTTTTCATACCCCCACTATTTATACCCCCACTATTGATTTTAAATAGTGTGGCGAGCGCAGCGAGCCACCGAGACTGAATCGTGGCGAGCAGAAGAGGAATACGAGCCCGAAGCGCAGCGAGCCCCGCGAGGGGATACAGAATACATGTTAAGTAATCCACGTCCCCTCACGGGGCTCGCTACGCTCGCCACGCTTCGGGCTCGTATTCCGCGTCCCCTCGCCATGCTTCGGGCTTGGTGGCTCGCTGCGTTTGCCACACTATATAACATCAACTCCACGCCGACGTAGATAGTGGGGGTATGAAAAAATTCGGATGACGCGTACCGCTGCGCTCGCCACGCTTCGGGTTGGCGTTGATGGTGGGGTGTCGTTAACAATGAGGGGCATACACCAAAATGGGGGGGCCTGGGGGGCATTTAACATTGACCCTAATGGGAAATCGGGTGTCAGGGACCATTTGGGAACATTTAACATTGATTCCTATGGAAAAATCGCGTCGATCGCATCGTATGCGATTTGGTAGCATGCGATGCGATCGACGCAATTTTTCTGACCTGATGAAAAAATCGGTCGCCCAGATAATACACAAGTATATACTACTCCCATGAGCTCTATCTGCAACTAGCGACCCGCCCCATCGAAGCACTAATTATCTATAGCCAGATGACTTCGGATTTTTGTAGTTGGATGTTAGATTAAAAAATTCTGTTGATCCAATCGCTACCAAACTTCAGAGGATCACAAACTGGGCTAATCTGAAGATTGCCTAAAAATTTCATCAAAATCGGTCTCGCCGTTTTGGAGTCCATAGGGAACATACACACATTCATTTTTATATATATATATATATATATATATAGATATATATATATATATATATCTATATATATATATATATATAGATGAGATGCGGTGGAAAATCTCCCTCAGTCTATTTTCCTTATCTTCAGTCCAAACACCCCCCCACCCAACCCCACCCCACCCCCCCGTCCCCCCTCTTTCTCTCTGAAGGTGAAATTCAAAATGTGGAACTCAATATTTTCATACAAATTTCCTATTCTGCTCTTGCCACAAGATGAACTCTGTCTTGATGAAGAGCTGGAAGTCATTCTGGAAAACCTACATTTGGATAGTTGCTCAGGGTTGGATTCCTGTACAAACACCACTGTACCACTATGCTGCTGTCTCGGCTTTAGCATTCCGCTTTATTGAAGATATCTGAAGCAAAAAATTGCTGGGTCTCATTAGTGATGCATAGGCCAATATATTATGGTCACATGGGACAAGCAGTATTGGAGCTTTTAGACTGCTGTGCTTCCAAAACTTGCCCTTACAGGTATCACAGAGACTACCAGCTATACCACACAGCTGAAAGAGGTATTTGGCATTGCAGCTTTAAACATCATGTGTGTCCAGTGAAACTAAATCCATTTTTACAGATTATTTGAGCTTTACGCGTTGCCAAAGATAACACATTACCTGTACTGCTCCAGTGTTCCACTTATTGAGAGCCATTAGCTGCATATTTTGTGGGCCTTTAAAGCTGTGCGGGGCTTTAGCTAACTCAAAGTAACTGCATATGCTGAAGCAGCAATGCCACACAGCATGGTTTATTAAACATATAATAAAGTTAATGTGCTCACAAAAAGACTACTCGGGCTGTCATCTGACTCATAAGCCACAATGTGCAATTGAGTTTAGGCTTATTTTGGCCTTAAAATGTATTCTCCAACTGGCATGAGGGCAAACACAAAGTATGTGGCTTACTGTATTCCACAATAAACAACGTTTTCTGAAATCCTTCATATTTTATTTTATTATTGGATAAGTGTTCAATATGCTGTAAAGCATTTAAATTGAAATATATATACATATAACTAGAAGTTGAATAAAAGAAGAAAAACTTTGCAAAACAAAAATCATATACAGGTTGTACACCGATTATCCGGCCTTGTTGCTTCCATTGTTGGTTCCAGCACTGAGTAGGATTACCGATTTTGCCAGATTATCGGTGGTATCATCTGAATGCAGGGAGCCCGCGCAGCATAACCCTCGCAGCACCATTCCCGTCTCGCCCCGTAGCTTATCTCCCATTTACATCCTAGCTCTGCATCTCAGCCCCCACAGCGGCCATTTCCTGCAATGTAACTCGCTGCCCACATCCCAACACCCTCCCACTGCCCCTCTAAACCCTGACACTGCCATCTTAAGTACTCTTAACCCCTCTCACAGCCCCATCCTACATTTAAAACTCTAATAATCCTAATTTCCCATGGCACCTGATGTGTCCTGGGTTAATATACTACCAAGTCTATTGGCACACAATAAACTTGTCCCATCTCTCCCTGTTGCTTCCATGACAGGATTTAGCTCCCATTTGGCATAAGTGCAAAAGGTGCTAATCCACAGTGGGCAGCAATCGTTAACATTACTGCCTCACAGAACTTGGGCCATGATCTCTATTCCAAGCATGGCAGCACATAGAGTACGCATGTTTTTCCCTTATTTCTTTCAGTTATCGCCAGATACTAGTTTCCTTCCACAGTTTACGTACAAATGGTAGCTTAGTGGTCTGCTGATAATATCTGTGTTCATGTGGTAGTACATTAATCGCCAATTGGACAGCTTTTGAAGTTATACATCTTCTGTGAAGTGCTGCACCATATATAGCTATTTTACAGTATATAAAGGTTGATAGGTAAACCATCAAATGAGCAGTAGGAAACAGACTTTACATTTTCATATTGAAACATTTTTGGCAGGTTACATTACGCACCACATGCAAGCTCCGGAATGTATTCTATTTTGGAACTTGGTGCATGTGCAGTAAATGGACAAACCTCTTCAAAATGCATTTTCTGAGGTCTGGCCGCATTTCTTGTATTTCTGAATCTTCTTATTTAAACCTACATAGAGGTTCAATAAAAGCTGGAGTTTTTTTATATTATTCATCACATAGTATTTATGTGAATATTAGCACTTTGGATTTGAATTATTTACACAAAATAGGGCCTGATTCAGAGGTGGACGGTGTGTGAACGGGGCTTTGAAAGAGTCGAGTTTCCGCCTCTGCGTATGCACAAAAGCACTGAACCCATGATGTGCACATGCGGCATCAGCGCCTACTGAGTGCGCACAGTCTATGAAGTAGATTCTGTACAGTGGGATGTAGGTACAGATACGGTACAATATATGAGGCGTTGGTAAACACAGCAGCAACCTCAATGTCCGGGTGTGTAAAGGACATTTTGTGGGTGTAGGTAACGTGGAAAATGTTAAACTAGCCTAGTATTCGACCATCTCCGGCTGAAATAAGAGTCCGCTGTTACAGACTATTATTTCCAAAGGGGAGAGAAATCATTCAGCGGCTGGAGACCATCAAATGAGTTCTGTCCCCTTCGGCTGCATGCTCAGAGATGTGTTCTCAGACACATCCCCTCCCATGTTATTGAGGGGATGCGTGCGGCACTGTCATCGGGGAGGGGGAATTCGTTGTGGGCTCATCCGCTTTCTAGGCAGCAAATATATGCTGCTTAGGAAGTGGGTGTGAATCAGGCACACAGTCTTAGGGAGGGATGTACTAAGATGAAAATGTGATAACCCCCCCCCCCCCCGTTTTACCGCATTTTCAAAGGTACAAATACCCGGCCGCCGCGTCATTGATCGCAGGGCAGAGTATTGCCACCTTTGAGTGGCGATACCCTATAGAAGCCTATGGGCTTCTATCGCTGCCCGCTGCCTGCCGCCCGCCGCAGACTCCTACCCCCCTCCCCGTCCTCCGTGCTGCTCCTCCTCACCAGCAGCATGTCGCAGCCAGGGATGTCCTTCTGGCTGCAGGGGGAGGATAGAGTAGGAGGTGAAGGAGACCCCCACATACCACATCACAGGTATCATGGGGGGGCCTCCATCACCGCACCGCGTTGCTAGCCTCATATGTTAGTACATATGCGTTAGCACCGTGGTGGAGGCGTGGTGAGGGGCAGTGATGTATGTTAATACATCCCGCCCTTATTCTGAATGCTTTAGTTTGGACACAAGTACAGAATCTTGTATGAAACACTTTTTTTGCTAGTTGAAATGCATCAGTTTTTATGACAGGATAACTTTTACATGAAATATGCATTTATGAAATGACTCAATATAAAAATAGATGTAACTTGAACATCCCAATAATCTGAGATTGTTTTTTTTTTTTTTAAAGGAATACTTTAAAATAATCCATTTTGATGTTGGTGATTCATCTTATTCACCTTAGAGTAAGGCCCAACGTTTTTATAGGAACAACCAAAAAACGCTGGGTGTTCCCCTGACTGTCGGGACGGGGCCATACAGACTGGTCTGAAAGTTGTATTCAGCCAAAGGTTCTCTTGTTCTCAAGAAGAGTCATACTGGATTCTGATTCAAAGAATCTCACAGGATTCAGAGTCAAAATGAAGCTGTTTTCTAAACCACCAAATACAATTCCAAATGCCAGCTTGCTTCCAGAGCAGAGCTTTTATTCAGCAGCAAAATGTTCCCATCAGTGCATGTTCTGACATATATATGTAATCTCTTTGTCTCCGCAGAGACTGGACTCTGTACCGACCTATCGCAATCAGTGTCAACATCTAGATAAATTGCTGTAAGCAAAGCTGGTAGTGTTGTTTTGCAGAAGACTGCAGGGTAAATGTACTAATATGCGAGTTCTATTAAATATGGGATGTTGCCCATAGCAACCAATCAGATTATATCCATTATCTTCTAGAAGGTGCTTAATAAATAAGTGGAATCAGTTGCTAAGGACAACATCCCATCTTTAATAAAACCCATCTTAGTAAATTTACTGTGCAGTCTTCTGCAAAACAACACTACCAGCTTTGGTTACAGCAACTTATCTAGACATTAACACTGATTGTGATGGGTCTGTAAAGAGTTGCACATGCCTACACTTGACCTGAAGTGCTCTAGCAAACTAATATCAGTCCATCAAGAGATGTGACAAAGCAGCTAATGCAGGGAAGAAAAATCTGCACCAGGCCTTTTGCTGCTAAGTAACCCTCGCTTGTGAGCCGCAGTATTAACTGTGGGAAAGGAAGATGAGTATGCCTTGTCAGCCACTAATCACCGCTCCCCTACAGAGGACAAAGCTGTCCAATGCGATTTGTTTCATGTCCATGGCCTTTCAAATGTCTATATAGGTATTCAAAGGCAAAACTCACTTTTGCCTGGTCCTTGAGCTCTGTGTGATTGATGGACTTATTTACATAGTTTCAGATTTTTTGTGGAACAACAGGTTTACATCGATTCAGATTAGTTAAATGAGGCATAATTTACCATACTGTGTAGTCTTCTCAAAGTTTGTATACAACAAAGAGATTTACACAGTGTATAACATGCAATGACTCTTAGCTTTGTGTAGTATAGCATGCATAGTTGCACACAAACATTCTAACTTGGGGAAATGCCCCTGGAAAGTCAGTCCACACTTATTTTGCAGGATTGTAGGCCATGTTTGTCTAATGGTAATGCCAACTCCAGTATCCTAGAATCCCTTTACTAATCATATTTCCTCCTAACATACTGCCTGGTCTAATATGTATTTACTTCATATTTACCTACTTTGTGGCTGTCCTGCCCTGGAGTAGGAAGCCAGGTTGGCACAAATGATGGTGTGGATGAATCTTAGGTGGGTGGTGCGGATACTCTACATTGTGACCTTGCCCATGTTCTACAATGCTGAGATTGCAGGCATTGCAAAGCTATGATGGCACAATTCAGCATGAATCATGTAATCATCCCTTCAGACTTCCCTCTTTTATGAATGGCTGCAGGGGGTTGCAGAGGGTGCCGGTAAGTTTTGTAAGTATACTGTAGCACCACAGTCAAACGGTAGTTTGGGGGAGCTGGGGGGCACGGGGGTAACAGGGTCTCGGCAGATTCCATGCAGTTTGGATATTTGTATGGAATCTGTTAAAACAGCCCTCCAAAAATGGCCATCGCATTAAGACAGATGCGAGTGATCTTTCTGGAACTCTAGCATCTGTCAGAGGAGCACAGTGTGCACAGCGCTACCCAGAAGTGCCGGAATCCAGGAGTGCTGGCTACATATAACCCCTGATAATGAGCATGTAACTCCCTGGAAATGATCAAGAAACTCCATTGCAATGAGCATGTAACCCCATTGCAATCAGCAAGAAACCCCTGGCAAGAGCATGTAACCCCATGGCAACGAGAATGAAACCCTGGCAATGAGCATGTACCACTGGCAATGAGCAAACTACCCCTGGCAACAAGCATGTAACAAAACAAGAAGATAAAAATAAGCACTCTCTCATTTTTGGGGGTACGCCTATCCTAAAATTTTACTTTTAATTCATTAGTATAAAATAAAGTGGTTTTTCACACATATACTCAAATAAAGAGTTTGAGACAAGCACAAATACATATAACAGATATATGTTTTTGTGCAGATAAGAGGGAGTCCCCACTGCCACCCAGGGGGCAGCGGCAAAACAGGGTCCTCGGGAAGGTCCCTTTGGGATCACAGAAAGTTGGGAGGTATGCTTAACTTGTGTCTGCTACAGGACTGGTGATGCTGTGTCATTTTACTTGACTGCTTCCTACTTTTGTGGTTCAGGCTGCCAAAAATCTGCAAATACTCTCCTATCCTTGACCCCCCAACGCCCAGCTTATCTACACAGGTCACCCGACCATCTCAGATCTGTGGAGGCAAGAGGGAAGCCTTTAAAATAAACGATTATCTCTATATTTTCTCCACCCATATACTGCACAATTGCCAAGGATCCAGCCTAGTACAAATGTCACTATTTTAATGCTTTGGTTTATTTTTTGGCTGCAAAGTTTGTTTTGCTCTCAAAGCCTTTCTACCATTTCAGATATCTTTGTACCAACATGTATAACAGCTTATCAAAAGATACATCAATTCTACAAGACCTACTGCCTATGAGCGTGTACATTAGAGCAATACTATATGGGAATTGCTAGTGGTAAATGTTTAGTCAAATATGTTTAATAGGATTTACTTCTCAAGATCCCTTAACTAGAATCATTTAACTTTTTTGTATTCCTTTCCATTTACGTGTGCCCTATTTTGAGATATGCAGTTGATGTAATAATTTACAATAAATAATCATTTTTGACTGAAGCACATGGGGGCGGAATGTAATCCTGCATGAGTTCAGTGTGGGATGCCAGCCGAACTTGGATGTTTTTTTAAAGGGGCAATCACTTCCAAGGCAAAACCACGATTGCAGGTAAGCACCATAATTCGTTCATTTATTCCATTACCTTAAAGCAGGGGTGAGGAACCTTTTTTGTGCCAAGGGCCGTTTGTATGGGGAAAAAATCCTTCAGGGGCCATATGTAAAAATTTCTCTTACAAATTGTCCTGATGCAGCCGTTTCACGCTCTGGCATCTGGCGCTAAATAGGACTGACTGTCTCCGGCTGCTGTTAATTAAGAGGAATCTCGCAAGAACTACCAACTTCTTGAGAGAATTCCCCTGTACTTGACTCCTGGCAAAGGGTGGGAGGGCCACTCACACCGGGTACGGGGGCCGCATACGGCCCCAGTGCCTGAGGTTCCCCACCCCTGCCTTAAAGCATAATTATACATAACTAATAACTGGCCTACAGGCATACCAGTGGCGGATTCAGGGGGGGGCACCCGGGCACGTGCCCCCCCTGCCATTTATTTTGTAGCTGAGGACCAGGGCTTTCCAACGAGCCCAGCCCCCCCTGTCATTTTATCCTGGATCCGCCCCTGAGGCATACAGAAATGTAAGCACTGCCTGGTGTGCAGGCAGTATACTGTGATATCTGGAAACAACCCTGTTCAATATATACACCTAGTGTACATGGATTGTAAAAATAAAATGCATTAATAATACTGGAAAGATTGTTCTGCACTTTTCAAACAATTCTACACTGAAACCTTTTGAATAAATATCAAAATAACACGTGCTAAGAATCAAAACAACTGAGCTCCTTGTACTGTATGGTTCCCACTAGAGTATGCTGGTTGTTTGGACAGAATGTGCATTTCTTATCTTGCTATGCTGATCATATGCAAGATGTACCCAGCCAGGCAGAGTAGCATGTACCGCTGATTTATTTCTGGAGACAAGAGTAGTATATTTGCCAAGATTATGGTTTCTCTGTGGTAGTGCACAATGCAGAAAACACAAAATACAATAAATACACTATACAGTATAAGACCGCATAGTGTTAATAACTAATACAGGCATAGTCAGTGCATAATAGAAAATTAGAGCTAGTTGCAAATACAAAATATAAGTGTTTATCACTGTAACTTCAAATCAATATACACGGCGGGTTACAAATATCACGGAAATAATTCAAATAGATCACAACGCTAAATGGGCATGGAAATACAGAACACCAGGCATCAAAATATAGGGCATGGAAATACAGAACACCTGTACTGTACATAGGTGCCCACTTCCCCCATCATTTCATTGAAATACTGATGTCCTACCGAACTCTTTCCAGCAGAAGAGTAAAAATTCACCAATATTCAACGTCACATGTTAACTGCCCCCCCCCCCCCCCAAAAAAAAAAAACATGGTTTTCTAAATATTGTGTGCATCTTCACAAACAGAGAGAAATCTACATTTTCCCTTGTACACCCGGCTCAGTCCCTAGGCAAATGTAGGATTTCAATAGATGTGGGTGTAAAAAAACACTTAGTGCAACACTTCCTAGTGCAATAATAGGTGCAACACTTCCTATCTGAAGCAACCCATGTTCGCAATGGCATGGCTTCCAAGGTGAGGTCTAACCTCCTATGGATGGAGGTGTGTTGCCTAGGACACCCACAGAATTGTTATCACCTTGCCCAAAGACGTCTCAGTTTCTATAACAGACCCTTTCTGACTTTAATCACAATATAACCTGTCAGCATAGCACGGACCCCTTAGTGTTCTCACCAGTTTTAAGATTACACTTTAGTTTTTCATATTATTACAGAATTGGGCTTTCTGCAATAACTGGAATGCATAGATATATTTTTTTCACAGCATTTTGTAATCTGAGTTTACAGCGAGGCTACTATCAAATTGCAGAGGTCATTTTCTGGAAGTGTAAGTTCTGTGTTCTGAGCCACATTTAGCAAGTACTCATGAAAATGATATTCTGTCAGTTTCTTGCCAATATTCTTATTTAAACATCATTGTAATATTTCCTGCTTGTACTCCACTGAAAAGTATCATGCTGGAAACGTTCAGCTTAAATACGATGAGGGGTGACATTGTATATGAACTGAGAAGACTTTTGTTCCACACATTCACACAGATTAGTGCTTCCAACACAGTAGCCACTTTTTATAACCTGAAGAATATCTTGATGCCATGGCCAAGAAGATGAAAGCTAAAGCCCAAACGCACTTTCCACATAGGAAACACATGGACATATCTCCCACATATCTCCCACCAGGACGTATTATGTTCCCCTCTGTATGTAGGAAGAGATCAAGCTTTATATACAGTAGGCATAAAACACTATGTTCAAATATTTAGGTTACTTAGCTGTGCCTACAGTATGCCAGGGTTATGTATGTGCTAACAAAAGGTTTATGTACTAAAAGTGGAAAAACCATCACTAGGCATATACATAGCTTGTTAATATTTAAGTCATGTGAATTAAATTATTCATGGTAATTCGATTGCATTAGGGATCATTTAGTAACAAAATATACCCGACCCTGAGCAGCCATGGGGGTTAGGCTTGCAGTGATGTTTAAGAGCCCCATTCTGTACTCACCCTGACACATAACTTCCTCAAGCATTAAGGGGAAGATTTATCAAATCTTATGGAAATGAACAGTGGAGGTGTTGCAGCCACCAATCGGATTGTAGCAATTATTTATCTTGTACATTACAGATTACAGCTCCTTTGCTACAGGAAAAAAACTTTATCAGAACTTCTTCATTCCTTTGTAAAAGGTTTGATAAAGTTTCCAATAAGTTTGGATGATTACATAACTGGTATTGCCATGCAGTGTACACTTTGTATCTATCTATCTATCCAGGCAGAACTTGTGAGTTGGCCCAGGTGCAAAAATATTACTTGGGGCCCCTTCTCCACGCCAACCCTAGTTCACAATATTCCACGCAGCATTGGGTGACAGGGAGATGCAGAGGGTAATAGTATGAGGCAGGAGGATGCAGGGGATGACAGTGGAGAGCAAGGGTGTAAGAAGGGCAGTAGGAACTAGGAGGAAAAGGGGTGACAGAGAGAGGCAGAGTGTGACAGCATAAGAGAGTGGGAAGCAGAGGTTGACAGCAGAAGAGAGGAGAGCAGGGGGAGGCACTGGGTGACAGGGAGAGGCAGAGTATGACAGTGTAATGCAAGGAGAGGTTGACATATAGAGGAAGACAGTAACAAAACAAGGCAATGGGAGTCAGAGGGTGACTGTGGCAGGCAGTTGGTGATGGGGAGCAGTGGTTGACAGGGAGAGAATGACAGTGAATGAGTGGGTGGAAGGGATACAAGCACAATGTCCTTCATGGTGCAGAGAACAGCTGCAGGTACTTTGGAGGGGGCAGGAACACAATGGTCTCTACTCTGTGTCAAGGGCCTCTGACTTTGTGCTTACAAGGTGTGAGCTGCCTTTAATTTACAGACAGCAGTAAATGGGAAAAAATGTACAGCGGTCTGTTAACTAGAGGTAGTATATGGCTGTGATCAATAGTGCTAATAGGTGTCAGGACTCTTCTATCAGCTGGCACATGGGATCGATGCATTCCACTGGGACCCCTTGGGACTAAGAAGCCCACTTCTGCTGAGACCAGCAATTCTATCTTATCCCCCCCCCCCCCCCGCACACCAATTTGAGCAAAATTAGAGGAATTGCCCATTGTAGAGTGCAGGGTGGACCCAATCTGTCTAGGCATCTATCCACATATCTATCTATCTATCTATCTATCTATCTGTCTGTCTATCAATCCATCAATGCTGCCAAAGTAAAGGGGAGTTTGATAGTCACTTGACATGCATTGGTCATGGGGTGGAGACATGTGAAGGAGCAGGGTCCTAAATTAGATAACCTGGTCAAAGGTGAAAGAAGGGGTAAATGAAAGTGTGTCATTAAGGTTGGTCATAGCCAGACACAAACCACTACATATGGCAATATTGCAGTACTGGGGATGCCCTTTCAGGATTAGAAGTTTTTTTTTTTATTAGCAAGTTTCCCCCCAATCTGCCTCTATCGAGAAATAATGTATGGAGCAGTTTAGCTCATCATATCATGTGTAATTGATTTTACAACAGCTACAAATCCTGAGCTAGAATGATGTCTCTGGGTTCTCCACCCACCTATTGAACATGAATCATGACCATCTTAATAGCATTTTTAAGCCCTAGGCAAAGCAATGCCCTGGGGCACCTACATAAGTTTAAAAAAAATCCTAACTTCCTGTGGTGTCTCTCCACCTGCTATCAGCCACCCAGCAATAAGCATGCTTAACACCATTAACTGTTTGGCTGCAGGCCGGTAGATAATGTTTCCCATACATATGATTTTGTGTAACTCACAGCCATAGCGGCCAGGCAGCAATCTCTATTAGCCTCACAGAAAACTCCCCGTAGGCACCAGCAAACACCTGCTGGAAGGCCTCCAGAACTGTGGCCATGCTGCACAGTAAACCCATGCGTTAAGATGGCCCTAACATGAATACTGTCTTATTTACCTTAAAAGTCAGGTTTAACTGGTCCTATCCCATCCCCAGTATCAGTGCATCCTACATCTTTAACAGCTGTATATGAGCCATGTTTACAATGCCTACTGGTGTCTCTGTACAGTGCTTGTTTGATTAGTAAAACGTTATTTCACTATATGCTCGGCACTTTTGGGTAATACTCTATATGGTAAGCCTTTTCTATCATTCTCCAAAAAACAAGCACATCCCCACCTTTGTTTTCAATGTCATTTCTGGAGTGCTTTGTGCACATCTCTTTGCAGCACAGTATAAAAACTTGGCACAAATCAGATCTTCAAGCACTGCGCAATAAGTCAACAAGTCTGCAAATTTATTTTTTATTTTTCTTTCTCAATTCTGCATTGACACTTCACAGGAGATTTATGTACTTGACGTTTAGCCCTAAGCAGATTACGTTCTCATTCTTCTGTCCGTAACAACAAAATTCCAAGCACACCATGAAAATGCATTATATATTCTATTGTGTTCCGCTACATCTTAAGAGTGCTGAAATGTGGCCAGTATTAGTGCTACTTAATTTACTGGGACAAGGGAGAAGCAATAATTGCTTTTCTTGGCTTAGCTTTTTTTATTTTATTTTTTTAGATAAGCATCTCCTATTCAATATATAGGGGTTTATTTACTAAGATGCAAGTTCTCTTTCAGATGGATGTTGCTATGGGAAACCAATCAGATTCTGCCTATAGTCCTTTAGAAAGTGCTAAATAGATAAGAAGCTGCATCTAATTCGTAGCCCATAGCAACATCCCATCTGAAATAAAACTTCCATTTTAGTAAATAAACCTTATATATTTAACACCCATCAAGATCGGACCCACTAATGAACGCTGATTCGGAACGCTCATGAGTCAACTGGCCATTCTCATACAGCACAGCGGGAGGCCTGCCAAGGTCACTGTGGGCTCTGGTATACACACACCCTTTTTTGAAGGATCAGGGCACCAAACTACAAATTGCCTCTGGGTGATTGGGATGAACTTACACCTCTGATGTTGATCCCCATATGCTGTATGTGCCCACTATTTTCAATGAATGTAGTGGGGTCACTAAAAACACTCATGGCTATGTTGCAATTACATAAAAAAATACAAAGACTTTCCCAAAGACACTGTAAATACTGGATCAAAACTTTTTAGACTTCGAAAAATAAAATGTGTGCACTTATGGTGGCTATGCCCTTGTGCAGAGTTTCAATTAGCTGGTGGTGCTGAGCGAGCGTCTATAAAATAATAAACCAAATGAATTTCCTTTTGCAAACAAGCTTAATCAAACTTAGCTATTTTATTAGGTACTTGTGTATTAGCACGGCGCCCAATTAGCATACGTACGCTAGCGTACTGAAATCGCATCGCATGGTCTGTATTTGTGCCGCGCGATGCAATGCAATCTCACTAGTTAATATGGTACTTGTATATTAGCACGGCGCCCGTTACGCAGTTAGCGTAGCTGTGCTGTCAGAATCAGCGTAGGCAGTGTAAATAGCGTAGTCACTCAGAAGTAGCATTGTGTTCTCACTCCCTGTCAGATTCAGTCAGAGGTGAAGAAGTGACAGTAATGGCTGCATCAGTGAGAGGTGAAGGAGAAGTGACAGTAATGGCTGCAAAACCTGTCACAATGTAGACGAGAGCCTCTTCGTCAAGAGAAAAAGCCACGTGGGACGGATGCTGCCTCAACAGTGGATATTCGGAGGCATTTCAAGAGACACTGGTGAGTGCTTAGTTACTCCTGTCCAAAAATGTGACGCCAGTACTCTGATGGCCACCATCAATCAATTTATTGAACCAGGGACGACGATCTACTCCGATTCCTGGCATGCCTATAATACGGAGCAGCTGGAGCAGGCAGGATATCACCATGCTCGGGTGAATCATCGCTTTCATTTCATCGGCCCAGAGACTGGTGTTCACACACAGAACATTGAGCTCCTTTGGGGGTCATGTAAATGGCGCAACAAGCGCCAAAGAGGCACCGCACGCCAGCATTTAGACTCCTACCTGCAGGAATTTATCTGGTAGAAGACACTGTGGGTGCTGAAAATGCTTTTCAGCGTATTATTCATGCACTTTCGCTGCTTCCAAAGGCTAATGCAGACTGTGAAGAAAGACTCTTTTATTAATGTGTTTTTTCTTGATTAATTGTTATTATTTTAATTAGTTAATGTGATATTTTATTCTTAATTATTAAGTAAATTCAAGTTAACAGTTAACACATGTCATGTTTACTGTCTCAGATGTATGATATGGCAGGTGTGAATGTGTTCCTGAAACACCCGCACTATCCACGCCAGCCCGAAGCGTGGCGAGCGCATGCGGAATGCAGCCTCCCAACCTTTTCATACCCCCACTATCCACGTTGGCATGGAGTTGATTTTATATAGTGTGGTGAGCGCAGCGAGCCCCCGAGCCCAAAGTGTGGCAAGCGCAGCAAGCCCTGCGAGGGGACTTTGATTACTTTACATGTATTCCGTGTCCCCTCGTGGGGCTCGATGGCCCTGTTTTGAGGTCACAGATATAGTCATATTCTTTTTATTTACTTATTTATTATATACCACTTTAGCACTGTTATTGCTTGTTTTTTGTTCATTGAGATGTTGTACCTTATGGGAATGTTACAGGCATGCCACCGAAAGAGGTGGTGCACAATAACACTGAACCGCTCGCATAGGAGGCCATACTCAGATGGAGAAACTGCACCTCTGTAAGGCTGAATATGTACCACATAGACATGCACCATCAAAGGGGTGTGACTAGCACCACCTATTGGGCATGTCTAACACTGCCCATTGGGTGTGTCTAACAGCGCCAGTCAGGCAAGTCTACCATCATCTACTGGCATTCTCTACAATATAAAACATCTCTCAGCCACACCATAATTTCCTGCCTATTTCAGTTTTAATCTTCTAAATACTCTGTGTAATAATACATGCAAATAAAGTCAAAAACATATATGGATGATGTAGGTATGTAGTGATATGACAATGGTCTGGTACAAGTAACAACGCAAAGCACACATAATTGATTGATGGGCACTTCTTTAATGGAATACAGTTCTAAAAGCAAAAGTCATTGGTAAAAGTTATTGCTGGTATAGCGGCAGGGAGGTGTTCATAAGGGTGGGCAGAGCATAAGGGTGTGGTCATTTGGTCTACAGCATGATGGTCGACAGTCATTAGGTCGACATGGGAAAAGGTTGACATGGTTCTAAGTCGAAAAGTCATTCGTTCGACAGGTCATTCGTTTGACAGTGTCTAGGTTGACAGTCAAAAGGTCGACATGGGGTTTTTCACAGTTTTTTTTACCCGAATATCAACACAGTCGACATGGACACAGTTTAAAGTAATTTCCCCATGTCGAGCTAGACCCACGTTGACCTTTTCCCTAATTCCCTTTTCCTAATGGTATTGACCTAATGACTGTTGACCATCATGCTGTAGACCAAATGATCCCAACCCGCCTGTGCACCCCTGACACTCCATTTGCGTACGCCTATGACCACATGGATGTACTGTATACCAGAAAGGGGCTTTGTAGCGGCAAAAGAATAAAGATGCAGATGCAGCCATGATCAACTCTGAATCATGCCCCATGGGTTATCATATACTGAAAACTAAACATATATTTTTAACAGTATAAGTACATATAAATTGAAACAGGCCTTAACAGATGATATAGAAACCGCTATGATGAGTAAGATGAGAAAACAGGTTAGGATTATAAGAACTCTGATTTCTTTTTGAGACATACTGAAATAACAAAAGCTCTAAACATAGGTTTCTAATCTTAAATACAGATGCAAAGACAGAATGCCTCCATATCTCTTTCAATTTTATGGGAGAAAAAATATGCAGTAGGTCCCTCAAGATATGTGTGCTGATTTTCTCCTGATGGCTAATCACTGCAGCTGGCAATATTTCAGACAGATGCAGTTTTTCTCCTATAGAGCATCTGTTTGAATTTCTGCCAATATACAGAATAAGTTAAAGTGAGCATAGAGTCTGATGTGCTCATTAACTGTTATTGCTCACACAGGTTTCCTAAATGCCCCTATTTAAAAACCAAGCCCATTTGTTGGCATGGGTATATCCATGTTTTTGCATACAACTGTCAATACAATATAATATAACATAAAATGTGGTATTTTCAGATGCATCCCACAAAGGGCCTGGTTCAGACATGTTCAGAGAGCTGCAAATTCTCAGGCCAATCGAGAGATGGGGACGTACGGGGGGAGTGCACAGAAAAACAGTGGGCACACCTATAGTCGTACCCCAGCCTTTTTGGAGCAGGCACATGACACCAGTGCCTACCCCAAAATCACATCCATATGAGCAGCGCCGAGTGACTCCTGGGTAACACAGTGGGTGCAAGCGCCGGGCAGAGGAGGACTAATCCTTCCATGGTAAGTAACCATTGATTGATTTATTCTCTATGTGGCCGCATGCAAACGGATGGATGCACGTCCATTTGTAGCCCTGCACATACCGGAGCTACGAACACACACAGCACAGCGAACAGGTCTGATGAGGATTTTGGCATTTAGCATTCAGGATTTCAAAAAGGGCACACTGTATGCAATACAAACTTCCTCAACAATCGCATTCAATGGGGTAATTGTATTTTTGTTTATTTACAGTTTCTTGTATAGCGCAGCATATTCTTTTGCCTTTACATTTTTGAACAACAGCGATAAAACAAACTGGGTAGTACTAGTAACAGACTAATAAAGAGCTTACAATCTATAAGAAGTAGAACCTGATTGGTTGCTATGGGCATCTTCAATAGAACTACCATCTTAGTGAATTTACCCCAATCTCAGAGATGTACATAAACATGACGGTTTATTTACACTACCAATGGGTTTACTAGCATATTCAAAACTACACTATAAAGTATGCAACTAACCTCAAGTTGCATTAGTAGACATTTAACTTCTGGAGCATTTTTGCATTGTCCCGGTAAGGGGACAGAAAAGCAGCTGTACCCACAATCCATAACAATACTCCTGTCCCTAGCACATGCATGACTTTAGTTCATGCCTGTGCATGGCTACAGCCAGAATTCCATTTATTAAGAAGGAGATGGGCTTCAGGAGTCCACACCATTTGAATATGATTTTGGTTCCCGTGGGCAAACTCCAATCATTTTTAGTTTTGCCGTTTAGTGAATGCTATTTGACACCAACAACATATTGGATGGGTTGGCACCAACAACAAGCTCATAAAAGATCATAAATAAACCACATTGAGAAGATGCATGCATTTGGTGGAAGGTTTGGTGGTAGGTTATGGGCAAATTAAGAATAAGGGGAAGATGTATTTACTAAATCTTCTAAAACTATGAGGTTGTGCTTTTGCCCATAGCAACCAATTAGATTAGGTCTATCATTATCTAGAATGCAAAATAATGTGACTGTTTGCCATTGTCAATATCCCCACTTTTAACTTATGAAGTTTTAGTAAACTTATCCATAAATTTCTGAACACAAAGTTTTCTCAAACATATATCATTTTCTATCTCTGTTTATAACAGCTAATCAAAACTTAGTGGCCAAGAGATGTACTAAGAGAGGAAACTCCTTAAACTGTTAAAATGAATCATAACCAAGTTATTGACCCAAAGTGACTTTACCCATTTTAATAAGGGGTTGGTTCAATATGATGAATCGTATATGTCAGAAATGATGAATGTCAGTACATAAGTATTTGGGATGTTAGAAGAGGCGGACATATGAAACAAATCATAATTCTTCAAAAAGAAATATGATGTGAGGATACTATCCACACCCTTATTACACATATATGTCTCTGAAAATGTTTTGCTTTCACTGTTAGAATGTTGTAAGCTATATACACATATATCAAATAAACATTTAATGATTATGATGTTGTCTGCAAAGTCTAAAGCGATGGAAACTGATAGATACTGTTTTGTTTTTTTACTAAGATGTGAGTTCTATTTCAGATGGGATGTTGTATGGGCAACCAATCACATTCTATCTTTTATCTTAAAGAAGTTTAAAAAAAAATAAGAAGTAGATTCTGATTGGTTGCCCATAGCAACATCCCATCTTAGTAAATTCCCCCCTGGATATATAAAAATATGATAGGTAATGTATGTTTTTCACTAGTAAACTGCTAAAACGCTTTTACAATAATCAATATTATATTTCACTCATTGTGCTATTATATAGTTTAAAAGATTTATATTTCTCTTTAAATACTTTAAACCAGATATGCAATTACTAATGTTAGGATATGACATTTTGCAGTTCAATAGCTATGTATTCCCTCTTTTTTCCTCTATTTTCCCCCTTCTCTCCTCATTCTTTCTCCTCACATTTTGATAGAGTAATACTGAAACTGCAACCCCGGTCTGTGCCTTCTCCTCCGGCATGGTATATGACTGGCAGCTGGAAGAATATGTTGGCATAGCAGCAAGACTGGATTAAGGGCCACATGGCCCTGAGGCATAACAATTTTAATGGCTTAAACTGAGAAGGGGAGGAGCTATGACCAATGCTGTGAGGGTGTGACAAGTGCTGTGTGGTTGCCTATCCAACATCTTTCCCTAAAAACATAGAAAAACTGGAATACTTTTATGAGAAAATTATAACTATGTTATAATATTTTTTTTTTTATGGCAACTGTGGGTCCAGCAAGACAGCTGGTCAACATCATGCTGCCATGATGATAGCCTTATTTTTATGTGGCTGTCTGGAACTGTGACAAAATTAACAATACACCCTACTGTTAATCTGGTCATCCTTATTCTTCAGGTTTGGGTGTGAATAGTTGGTCATCCTTATTCTTCAGGTTTGGGTGTGAATAGTTGGTTCAGCCAGGGCCAGACTGGGACCAGAAATCGGCCCTGATATTTAGAGCACACAGGCCCACCTACAGTAGGCGGGACCCATGCGCAGCAAAAAGGGTCATGGCCTCATGGAAAGGAGGTGTAGCATCACAAAAAGGAGGCATTACACATTATGGAACACACCGTTATGCCCATTACACATTGCCGCACACTGTATTGCCCATTAGATATTATGACACACACAGTAATGCTCATTGCACAGTATGACACACTGTGATGCCCATTACAGACTATGACACAATCCGTTATACCCATCAGGGGCATAACTGCAACTTTGAGGGCCCCCCCACCCTTGCTTGGTACATCCTGTCCTAGTGTCGAGGAAATAGAGAGTAAAAAAAAGAGGATTGAGAGAGGAGTGGAGTGGTCAGGTGGTGAGAGGCGGCTACATGGATAAAGAGGGAATGAGAGAAAGAGGGGTGACAGGGGAAAGAGAGAGCAAAGGAGAGAAAAGGGGATGGAGAGAGAGTGAAAAAAGGGGGGAGGGAAGATAGAGAGACGGGCAGGGGAACTAAGACAGAGGGGAGCAGGGAGTGAGACAGAATGGAGGGGGAGGGAGATGGGGAGGGAGACATGGAGGGGTAGTGAGAGAGGGTTGGGGAGGGGGGTTATAGGGACGGTGGGGAGGGGGGAGAAAGAGGGGGTGGGGTGTGAGTGAGAGAGGGGGATGGGGTGTGAGAGAGGGAGAGGGGGGTGAAAGGGTGGGGAAGGGGTAATAGGGAGGGGGAGAGAGAAGGGGATGGGGAGAAAGAGGGGGTGGGTGTGAGAGAGGGGGAGGGGAGAGAGGGGGAGGGGTGTGAGAGAGAGGGAGAGTAGGGGGTTTGAGAAAGGTGACAAGCATCACTTTGACCCCTCAAAGTATGTGGCGCTGTGCAGGGCTACTTCTCACCTGCCTAATAAGTATTATATCTCCTCTGCTCCAGCAGGCTTGGACAGTGGTGTTGGCAGGTCTCCTGTGCCCCGCATCAGCTCCAACAAGTGCATGGTGGGTGTCGGCCCGGGTGCCCCAATGCTGGAAGTTGCAGTGTCTTTCCTCCGGGGGTGAAGGCATTCCTGTGCCTAGTGCCAGTGGCTCTCTTATGCTCTGGCATTGAAAGTACAGTAGCAGTGTCTAGAACTCCGGAGCCCGAGGGTCTCCTGCGCCTGGCACTGGAGTCTTTCCTGTGTCCTGGCATCAGAAGTGTTAGTGGCAGATGTGTTCTGCTCCAGTGCCCGGCGCCAGAGGGTCTCTTGCGCTAAGTGGCGGAGGTTGTCTTGTGCTTCTGGGCCGGAAGTGGAGGTAGTGGGTGTCCTGTGCCCCTGCGCCGGAGGTGTGCGCCCGCACTGTCTCTCTCTACTAGAAGTCGCAGGTAATGGCATCATGGCGGAGGGTGGAGGCGGGGCAGGGCGGAGCGGCAGCGGGCTCAGAGTCAGCGCTACTGCATAAAGTTCTGATAAAATAACTTTCTGCACAAAATCGGCCCACAAGGCCATCGGTTCTTCTGGCATTTGCCAGAAGTGCCAGATGGCCAGTCCGGCCCTGCCATATGCTCAACGTGCAAGTGGTCAAAAGGTTGACAAGTTCAATAGATTTACTTGGAAAGATCAACAGGTACAAAGGGCAACACAGCCAAAAGGTCCACATGGAAATGGCCGACACAAAAAAGGTTGACACTATTTATTTTTGGTGTGGGAGGGGACATGTCAGCTGCAGTGTTAAACCCCAAGAACTCATGTCGACAAATGTCATATTGACAATTTGAATCTGTCAACCTTTTTTTTTTATCTGTCAAAACTAGGGTGCCCATGGCTAAGACATGTACAGTACATGCATTCACAAGCGCATACCATAAAAGTCTATGGGTGCAACTATTTACATCCCTGAGCGACCTTCATCATGCCACAATGTGTATGCCCATGCATACACTTCACAACAAAGATAACTCTGGCTATTTCTGTATTGACTATTGATCAAATACTGATCCAAATACCTTCAGGTTTCTTTTGCAGCTTGATCCCTTGTATTGTGTTTCAACACTGTGTGATTGTATTTAGGAAAGTCTTTGCCAGCTTTTCAAATCTGGACATTTACATTTTTTTCCTTTTCATCATTGCAAGATTACTTATGTTCAATATGGTTTGATGGACTTTAAGTGTGGAAAATTAAATTTTACAAGGCAATTGACTTTGTATGTTTTAAAGCCACTGCAATGTAGTTTTTCCTATATGCTTTGGGTAATTGCCTTGGAAAATACATCTACTGTAATCCTACTTTCTAGGTGTCTTGCTGGCAGTGACGTGCGGTGAGGTCGTTGGTCGGTGAGGCACTAGCAGCAGCATGACTTGGTGCAAACATCAAGGGTGCCATAGCAGCCACATCCCCTGCACCTGTGGTAGTTATGCCACTGCGCTCAACGTATAATGCCCTTTTACAAATGCCCTTTTACAAATAATGCCCCACATAATGCCTCTTACATATGCCCCACATTATTAAATGCTATTTTACACAGGATGCCCCTTACACATATCCCCTGGCCCCCACAACTTTCCTCCCTTCCTTGAACAGCACAATAACCAGTGGGATCAGTCACAGCTCCAGCGGGGCTGACACATTCACTCTGCTGTGATCTGCGCAACCAGCAAGCATTTGTATTTCAGCCCCCTTGCCCACATCGGACGCCCCCCCTCCCCCTGTCCGCTACCTGGCTCTTACTCACTGGCACCGGAATCCATCTTCCAGACATAAGGCACCCGGTATGTGCATCCCCCTCAGCTGCTGGCCTGCTGCAATACCGTCACCAGCTTTGTCCCGTCTCAGGCTCTGGGCATGGCTCCTAGGATGGTTCTCCGGCTGGATGGCCCCTGCGGCCCCCGTGCTTGATGCACACAGCAGAGGTGCCCACAGGTTTGGGAGCTGCCTATCGCGGGCATGCGGGGAAGGTGGCTGGGGTGCGGAGTTCCGTCGCGTGGGGAAGGGGAGGTTTCCGAGGACCCATCATGTGCCCGCCAGGGGAGGGGGAGACGTGCATGCAGCCGCCGGGTAAGGAAGGATGTAGGGTGGTACGGAGGTTTCATGTTGCGCACACCAGGAGAGGGGGGAAGTGTGGGTGTCCGAAAGAGCAGTCGCCGGGGGGAGAGGGGGGTGCGGAGGTCCGTGCACCCACCGGGTGGGGAAGGAGGCGTATCGGTGTGGAAGAGAGAGGTGTGAAGGACTCTGCCTGGTGCAGCTGGATGGCTTCTACTGCGGCGCTGACCAATCGCAGCTGCCTCACTGACAGGAGCTTGCTTTCACAGCACTGCTCTAGGTGCCTCTGAAACACTAAAGCAACAAATGATGGTGTAAAAATGAATATATTAATATAAAGCATATACTTATGACATATAACGTGTCATAAGTATATTCTTTGTATTTATTTTATTATGTTTATCACTAATGACAGGGGAGGCACTGCCTCCCCTGCCTGCACGTCCCTGCTTGCTGGATGCTGAAGGTTTTATTCCTAGATTTCTCCTGTATTTTAAAGTTTTACATCCCATACAGTAGAGAAGATGTGACTACTAATTATATATATATATATATATATATATATATATATACATATATATATATATATATATATATATATATATATATAGTCAGGTGGAAGGTGCGGCACTCAGTCGACTTGCAAAGAGTAAGAAATAATAACACAACGCACTGGTTGCTTTTCAACGTTTCAAATGTATTACATTTGTCATCAGGATCCTGATGACAAATGTAATACATTTGAAACATTGAAAAGCAACCAGTGCGTTGTGTTATTATTTCTTACTCTTTGCAAGTTGACTGAGTGCCGCACCTTCCACCTGACTGTATCTACTATTGTGAAGGCACCGGCCGCAAGCTACAACCCATCACCGGGAGTGCCTAGCCCACGTCTTATATATATATATATATATATATATATATATATATATATATATATATATATAAATATAATTTATATTTGTACATTAGATAAATTATGAAAGGTTTATGGCAATAAAAGTATTTTGTGCTGATCTATTCCCCAAATACATTCACTCTAATTCCACAATGTAAGGAAATCTGACTAGCCTCATTTACAATTCTGCTTATTTTACAAATCAAGGTTTTGATGTTTGATGTGACAGAATAAACAGTAATATACATCACTCGACATTCTAACCTCTTGATAGTTCCACAGAGTGGTCTCTCATCACTCGTCACTTGTCAGTCATCGCTCATCCTTTTCTAATCATCATAGATTGTCACACATCATTCACTGCTCATTACTATTTACTCATCACTATTAGTTTTCAGTCATCATTATTTCCTTCATCACTCATTATGGCTTCACCCAACATGTCACTCATCATTCACCGGGGATTGTTCACTCATCACCTATCTCAAACATATTGTTTTCTGACAAATAATGATTAGTGACTCTGACAAATGATATCTTAAAATGGACACTATACTAACCTCAACATTAGCCCTAAGTTGTTGCATACTGTACATAACATATTTAGTAGTAAAACCTTTTCATACAGGAAACAAGCTGTAAAAAAAGTCAGTTCCTTAGGACCTAAGCCATTATCTATAAACAGGGGATTTATATTACATAAAAATACCTTTTGTTAAAAAATGTGGACTTAGGTTACAATACAAAAAGGCATGCTAAGTACTGTGCAGATGGGTAGCCTAATAGTCTATAATATCTTAATAGCGAAATATTAAGAAAAATACTTTTTCTATAAATAGTCTTAGCATATATTATCTAAAATGTCAATCTATTAAATTAACTATTAGAAAAAAAAAACTATATTAACATTTCTAAGGACAGTTTTGGACATTTCTCAATAGATACACTGAAAGCTTGCTAATAGAAACAGATTTTTGTAGCCTAACCATGTAGACTAAACATCCTCAGAGCTCAAACAAACTGGATATTCCTATAATTTAAATTGACACAATTGTGAAATCACTTTAAAAGAAAAATAATGTCTCACATCCAACTATAGTTAATCAAATCTATATCCGTAGTATTCCTGCAAGCAAGGCTGGACTGGCTATCTTGCACATCTGGCAAATGCCAAAAGTGCCGATGGCCTGATGGGCTGTTCCAACCTAAAAACCTGGCCAAGAAGCCTCCTTGTGCACTGCTCAGCTACCTGGCACCCAGTGAAACAGAGGCTTGTCACGCTTTTAGAAGCACCAGCTGGAGAGTAACGGAGGCTGTGTGCTTTAACGTATGGTGGTTGCATCCACGACAGAAGGGAGTGAAACAAGGAGGATAAAATATAATGAATTTAATGAAGATATTGCAGACAGTGATAATGATGATAAAAACGGTATATGGCAATTATGCAAATATAAAGTCAATTGTCCAGTAAGTTATTATAATAGATGATGAAGCTTGGTCCTTGAAGAATATTGCAATATAATTTAAGAGTGGAATAGAATATAAACCGGAGTAGTACTTAAGGGTTGCAGAAGGAATTGAGGATTGGATGACTTGAAGAACGAATTAAGATTGTATTGCAGATTGGAAGATTGGATGATTGGATGAAGGTTGGAAGATTGGATGATGTGGATGATTGGATGAAGGTTGGAAGATTGGATGATTGGATGATGATTTGAAGATTGGATGATTGGTTGCGGATTGGAGGATTGGATGATTGGATGAGGATTTGAAGATAATGATTGGTTGCGGATTGGAGGATTGGATGATTGGATGAGGATTTGAAGATAATAAATGAAGATAACTGGAGAAGAGGTATCCTTGCAGTTTATGGTCGTGGCTGCTGCCAGAGGTAACCTTTGGAAGTGACCGTCGGGAGTATAGCAAGGTGAGACCCCTTTGAGGATCTGACCTCGCTGTCCACATAGGCGGTAAGCAGAGTCCGGTGGTACTTGATGCAGTAAACGGCCAGCAGGATCTTCTCCAGGGGAAGCTCAGGATTGTAGTGGGAACTACAGAGCCAGGTGAGAGCAGAAGCTCAGGATTGTAGTGAGTACTACAGAGCCAGGTAGGAGCAATGATGCTACGGGATCGACATAATTGTACTGACTGCTGGACTAGCCTGAGCAGCCAGTACTTACCAGGTGAGCTGTGCTGGGATTGGTCAGGTAATCAGAGAGGGAGGCGGAGCCGTGCAGGAGAGGCTGGGAAGCCCTGATTGTATGCAGCTGCACAAGCACCGGCCTTTACACAGACACAGACCAGGCACAAACACACATGGCGATATGCTACTCATGCCCTGCATGGAGCTGGAGCACAATACACCAGTGTCACCACGCGATGACAACACGGCCACATGTACCCCAGTGGAGCCAGAGACATAGCAGAGGTGAGCGCCATGGTTTCTAGTGCACCTAGAGGGTCCAGGACTGGGCACATTACAGGGATCTTGGGCAAACGCCACCGTGGATGTTACAAGGCTGACCTAGTATCTTCACCTCCTGGTGCTAACTCCAGCTGCCCAGGATACTGAGAGCTAGGCTCCCATGACTTGTGGCACACCCCTTTGCATGCTCATTTGGAGTTCACGCACAGCGCAGTGCCCGAGCTGTTTTATAGCCCCATCTCTGTCTGCATGTAACAATTATTACCAATACAGTATATCAATGAAACATTTAATGAGAACAAAGACAGAAGGATGACATATTCAATCTTTCTAAAAGATGATAGACAGTCTCAAAAGTTAGTCAAGAACATTACTGTAGCAAGACACAAATGTCTAAATTGCATACGATAATTGTACCATGTATAGGCACCTTTACAAAGAGGTAATTGTGTTTCAGGAGTTTAAAAGTTCCTGGAATGAATAACGGTAATGAACTCAGGTCCCATGACCACTCGATTGGAGGTTAGTAAATCTCCACTCATTTGTCCAATGGTCTTACAATGGCGGTCATGGTATGTATTACAATACAGTATTGATAGTCAGAGCCCAGATTGTGGGTGACAATGGAGGGGGGGGCAGGTGGCTACAAATATGCAGGAGTGTTGGAACAATTTGTGAGGGGGTAGCTTACTTGTGATGGACATTCTTAGCAACCAAATGATTGGACAGAGGTCTGATAGTGTGACTGATGTGTGCCTAATAGTGTGTACTCAAGTGATGTGTACTGAAATGATAGTTGGTTGGTCCTTTGGGCCTTATTTTGGTTCATTCTTTCTGACAAAATCCTTCTTAGATGGGCAAAACCATGTGCACTGCAGGTAGGGTAGATGTAACATGTGCAGAGAGAATTAGATTTGGGTGGAGTTTTACTTAAAAGTGAGATCGATATTGCAGTGTAAAAATAAAGCAGTCAGTATTTTCCCTGCACAGAAACAAAATTACTCACCCAAATCTAATTCTCTCTGCACATGTTACATCTGCCCCCCCTGCAGTGCACATGGTTTTGTCCATCTAAGAAGGATTTTGTCAGAAATAATGAACCAAAATAAGGCCCTTTATCTCCATCACCTTTGTCTCTTTCCAAAGCTTAGTAAATAGTTACAAATGTTCTTCTCCACTTTGGAACGATCTGAACAAACAACCATCTAGTACACGCCTGTGCAGTAAAGTCACTTTGCACTATCATATGGGATGTACAAGTGTTTTTGTCACAAGAGAACACACACTGTTATCCCACAATAGCAATGATCATCTTTCTACAATTAAAAACATCTAATAATGTGAATATTAACCTTAGTTATTGGATTCAACTATTTTCGGAATAAGAGATCTCTGTTTTAAAAATCAAGTCTAATAGCTGACCATATACAGTATGCCAGGTAGTTCAGGCTTGAGTAACAGTTATGTATAAGTAATAGTTAATGTACAATGTATCATGTTATTGTGTGTTTATTTGTACTTGTAAACTTTCTGGATAATTGAATCTAAAACATGAAAAAAGTTCAGCATACAGGCTTCACTGCATTTATTAGTCATTTACCTTCATTTCTTATTTCTATGGGTAATATTGACATAAGCATATTTGATGCTTCAGTGCATTTTATAATAAATTCTGTCATATGAACATTGTCTTTGTACAAAACGTTAAATAGCCCAATTCATGCAGTTGTGTATCTTTAGCAATTATATCATAATCTGCTTTATGTCCGTTCATTCATGTGATCAGCCTCCCACCAGGACAGTCTAGTCGGAGCGGGCAGGGCCACCAACAGACCCAAATGTTGCCAAAATAAATGTTTTCCGTTAAGAATTCACATGCATGCCTAATAAAATAGGTAGAATTTTTTGTGTTCCTTATAGGGCTTAGTTTTTCTAAAAGATTTGTAATGAAAATATTTCACGACCTGTTGACATATTCATGTGGTGATTTGCTAAAGGGAGCTTTGGTTTACAAAATGGACTTGGCGCAGCTTTTAAGATATGGGAATTTCAGTGAGTATGTTGAGAGATAACTAGTTCCGGTGACATACTGTATATGATACAGTCAGTGACATTACTGTTTTTCTATTCACTAATCAAACTGAGTGATCTAGCATGCTGGTCAGGCAATGTATTGAACCAAACGACCCTCTTCCTCAGGACTATAGTATGATCAGCATTCATGGGATTAATATATCTGAATTATATGTTGGTGGGATGAGCTATACTTGCCTCTTTGTAGTTAGATTTGGATAGAAAGGTATTTGTATTGTTGCCCGGGTTCAGTGTGATGTCCTGAGAGGTGGGATCCTGGCTGTCAAAATCCCAACAGCGGGATCCTGATGCCAAATAATGGCAGCGGGCACAGTGGCTCACTTTGCTCAACACAATGTTCTATTGCTCCTCTATAGGGGACATGGACCATGACAATAACAGGAGAATAGACCATGTGTGATGGGAATTTAAGATAGCGGAAATGTTGTCAACTGGGATCTTGGCGTCTGCATCCTGACTGCTGGGATCCCGACTGTCGGCATGTTAACTATCTTTACTATTATTATTATTGTTTATTTATATGGCACCACAAGGGTTCCGCAGCGCCTGACAATACATAGATGAGCAAAAAAATGCAAATTAGGACAAGTACATGGTAAACAGAAGACATTTGCAGCAGCGGACACTGACGTAATTATAAAAGTGGTGGAGAAATATTCTTAGAAAAGCACATGAGGAGAGAGGGCCCAGATCATGAGATGTTACATTGTAAAGGGAAGGGGCAGACAGACTGTTGCCCAGCTGTAGAGGCTTCCCTTTATCTAGGGCTTGCATTTATGTTTAGTGTTGTTTTGATGGCTTGTTATATTTTTATGAATGACAAATAATGAGATAGAAGACTGTATATATTTATTAATGGCATTATGGTAGGTCCTTCAATCTCTATTGTAAAGACAGTGAAGGCTGGGGGGACTGACAGTTCTGCCAACTCAGCAAAATGAAAGAGCATGGGCAGACCACCTACTTCAAAAAAGTGATGAGGGGGGGTATTGGTGCGTCTCTCCCCAGCTCAGCATACAGCCCTGAGCAACAGCTGGGCTGTGAAGAGAGGCTGCTGCAGCGGCAGATTCTTCTCACTTTCCCTGCCTGGCTCTCTGAAATGAGCGAGGGGGTAGCGGGACCCTGGCCCCCATTATGCCCCTTCTACAGGCCCAGTCCGAGTACCCATTTCGCCCTCTTCTCTGCACCACTAAATGTAGGGCAAGGCTCTATCTGTGGTCACTATTGCAATATAAGAGTTTTACTCTAATGGCTAGTACTATATAGTAGAATCATCTTTCTAGCTGCTTGAATTATCATTTCAGTGGCATGGTAGGATTTTCAATATGTTAGTCAGAGATTTTATGAACATGTGACTTCATGATGTCACTCTGAGGAAGTGGGACTGCTGATATCAGGAAGCAAAGAACTGCGCTGCACACAGGCCCTATTGACTGCAGGATGGAAATCCCAGGGCACTGCACCCTAAAGCACACATACATACTGTAGTTGAGTCTCTATCAGTGTATCAGTTTATAACAGTTCTTTCCATCTGATGGTTAATAAATTATGGAGATTTCAATATGGTGGTCAGTGTATGGCAGAGAATTCTATTTGGTTGCTAATGTACAGTATAATAGGATCTTCAATTTGGTAACTAGTATACAGTGGTTGTTTTTACCTATGGGCTGCAGGGCTGCTAAAATCTGCCACTGTCCCAGCCTAAACTGAATCCAAATGTAGTCTGTAAGACTGCTCTGGCTTCACTGTGACTGGCAGTGACTTCCTATTAGAAGTCCGACCTGCCAGTCACTCAAGGCATCCCATCGGGAGGTGTTCCCTCACTCCGGGATGCCTCTCTGTGCGCAAATGTGCAGCAGCCCCCAATACGGGTTCTGCACATGTGCAGTACAGCGGACCATACTGCACATGCGCATGTAGCCGGGAACCGGAGGCTTGGGCCAGCGCATGTGCAGTATTTATGAAGTTACTGCACATGTGCTGGAACCGTGCAGGGGACCAGGGGCAGTGGAGCGCCGCGGCGTTGACAGCGGCGGTAGTGACAGCGGCGGTGGTGACAGCGGCAGCGGAGGGGGGACATATTGCGGCAGCCCCCCTCCTCCAAAACAGTAAGTGCTGCTAGTATATGAATGGACATTCACAATGCTGGATAGTGCCAAATCATAACATTTTTTCAATGTAATGCCTATTTAAAAACAAATAGGGAGCCAAAATGGCAACAAAACATTTTAGGTACTTTAATTATACTGGCCTCATTAAATAGTGTTAGCAGACAATGCACCTTTAGTAGATAATACTATTAGCAAATTGACAACAGTTCACTGCAGTGGGGATCCAATGTAAAATCTGTTGTCAGATTTAGAGTTGCTTGCAAGCGTATCTGTGTAAAAGTATGCAGAATTTTCTGTGCATTCAAATACTGTACATGTTGCGTTTGGTCCCTCGCATCGTAACATTGCTGCCCCGATGTCAATAACATCCTGCTTTTCTTACAGTCCTATTCATCCAATCTAATTATTTGTAATAAAAGTACCTATGGAAATATAACATCATTTTTTAAGATCACACTGATTATTTCTAATTAAAAAAAAATTAAATTAAAATACCATAGAATTCTTTTAGGATGAAATCATTTCTCAATTTATTTTCACTAACACTGACTTGGTCATATAGTTCGAATAAATTGATAAAGATCAGCAAATGTATTCAGCTTTATTATATGCTAACCCTTAGATAAGGAGGCTATTAATAATATAGCGCTTTGTCTATAAGTACATAGCCTGAAGCCTGGCAAGCTCACTACTTCTGCACTTGTAAAATGCTTAAAATTGATGCACCTGCATAGTATTTTCATAGTCTCATTAAACATTTAATAGGACTGCCGAGTACTGTTGTGAACAAGGTCACATGGAGGTTTGTTAACTGTTCTTGATTGGGAACATTTTATAAAGTGTCACTAACACAAGACAGAAGATATAAGATGATTGAGTTTTTGACACTAACCATTCACGAACATCTTTAAATCTTCAGATCCTGGCTCTGGTCCAGGGCTCTGATTGTGGTACAATATGCATATTTACATACACACACAGCTGGCTTAAAATAGATGTTCTTACTGTAAAGGTAAAATTTCATGTTTTGGGTTTTTTTCCACTTGGCAAATCTATGTAACATATGTTTTAAAATATTTACGTACAAGGGTAGGCAATGTCGTTATTGGCCTTTAGGGTGTCCAGTGTGAATCTTGAAAAAAATTACCAAAATGGAAACAAATATAAAATATCATAGTAAAAACAATGAGAAATATTATACCACACATCAATTACTAGGAAAATTGGTGTAGATGTAACATGCAATATTGTACAAGAAACAATCAGATGTTTTCTTACTGTGTTACAAAGTTACACAATCTTTGCTGTTTAAAAATTGGCTAATTTAAAAAAAAATTTTTATTGAAAGCCACCTTAATTTAGCATTGCACATGAATTTTGCATAATTTGAAGATGTCTGAAACAAAGCATATAAGGGGATATTTTGGTTTACTCTTTCTGACAAATCCCTTCTAAAGCTGTGTACACACGGCTGCGATAGGGGCTGAAATCGCTAGGAATATGGTCGCTGGCTCTTGCGACCAACTGATTACCTCTGCAGCTCCCCCGGCAGAGGTTCCCCTTCATCAGCGACCATCTCTGGTCGCTGATGGAAAGGAGACACTGAGCAAAATATTGCTCAGCAATGTATTGCTAGCAATATATTGCTGAACAATATATCTCCTTCGTGTGTACGCACCTTTAGATGGACAAAACCATGTGCACTGCAGGTGGGGCAGATATAACATGTGCAGATAGAATTAGATTTGAGTGAGGTTTTACTTCAAAGTGAGATCTATATTGTAGTGTAAAAATAAAGCAGTCCGTATTTTCCCTGCACAGAAACAAAATAACTCAGCCCAATCTAATTGTCTCTGCACATTTTACATCTGCCCCCCTGAAGTGGACATGGTTTTGTCCATCTAAGAAGGAATTTGTCAGAAAGAGTGAACCAAAATAACCCCAGAAGTTTCTGAAAGTGCCAAAAATTAGCATCCTGCAATGTTAATTTAATTTATTAAATTGCATTGATTTTAGACAATGGTGACAACTTTGTAGGGACACAAATGTCTCCTTTCTGATTTTAACTCAGGAACATTGTGGATGTTCTTAGTTTAATCTAGGCAGCAAGGTCTAAAGAATACACGCTTGCAGTACAGATGTAGCTATACTCAGCTTTACTGCAATAATGAGCATGTTAACATTGGTATGTCTCATTGGAAAATGTTATTTATTTTAATAACCTCATACTTTGATTTTGTAACCAGGACATTTTATACTTGATGAAAAGGGTGAATTTGCATTTTTTTTACATACTGGGCCAGATTTAAGCAACCAGCCAACCCGCTCCTAACCGTAATTTTTTAAATCAAACCCAGCCGGTAATATAACAGTTAGAGGCGGATCAACTGGTTGTTTATCACCCTTCACTTTATAACTTTTTGAAGCTTATTGCATATGGCCCTTTCAAGCTTATTGTCCTGCTGTATGTATGACAATTAAAAAGTTGTACAAACATGACCACAAAAGAAGTAGAAGTGAGTAGCTTTTCTAGATTTATGATGATTAGTAGAGACAGGATTATATGCAACATAAAAAGCTTGAAATATGCATGCAAATATGCATGAAAAATACTTAAAATATGCATGAAAAGTTTAAAATATGCTACATTAAATAATAAAAACATGTTTATTTAAAAATCAGCATACAATTAGTTGCAAATAAACCTCAAAAATAGGCCCACAGCATCTGCAGACGTCTAGTGCTGCACACAGGATTTTTTTTCTTCCTGGCTGCTACAGCATACTGCAGCGTCCAAAGCTCTTCTTGCATCAACTACACAGACCCTCATCTCCAGCGCCGATGGTTTAAATGTCAGCATAGCGTGTGAGGGTGAGCAGTGGAAGGCTTCCTCCCTGCGCCTCATACTCACTGTGACACAGCATTTCCTCCGCAACTCGTGATGTCACAACTCTTCCGCCCGCCTCCTCTGCTGCAGAAGTCTGTCTCTTGGTGTAAAGTCCCAGGCCAGGGGCAGACAAAGGTTCAGGAGCTTCGTAATGGCATCCGCCCGACTGACTTTTATCAACATGGATTGGCAGCCTAGAGGTTCCACACACTGCGCACATATTGCCCCAGCCTGCACACTCTACCACTACCTGGCCAGCAGCAGGGCAAAGCAGTGCTTTGACTCGTGGGTGGAAAGGGGGCGGGGCCTAAAATATGCACCATCACTAGATTTTAGGTAAAATATGCAATAACCAGTGAGACTGGGCAAAATATGCAAATGCATATGCAAATATGCAAATGCATATAATCCTGTCTCTAGTCATTACTAGAGACAGGATTATATGCAACATAAAAAGCTTGAAATATGCATGCAAATATGCATGAAAAATACTTAAAATATGCATGAAAAGTTTAAAATATGCTACATTAAATAATAAAAACATGTTTATTTAAAAATCAGCATACAATTAGTTGCAAATAAACCTCAAAAATAGGCCCACAGCATCTGCAGACGTCTAGTGCTGCACACAGGATTTTTTTTCTTCCTGGCTGCTACAGCATACTGCAGCGTCCAAAGCTCTTCTTGCATCAACTACACAGACCCTCATCTCCAGCGCCGATGGATCAAATGTCAGCATAGCGTGTGAGGGCGACGCAGTGGAAGGCTTCCTCCCTGCGCCTCATACTCACTGTGACACAGCATTTCCTCCGCAACTCGTGATGTCACAACTCTTCCGCCCGCCTCCTCTGCTGCAGAAGTCTGTCTCTTGGTGTAAAGTCCCAGGCCAGGGGCAGACAAAGGTTCAGGAGCTTCGTAATGGCATCCGCCCGACTGACTTTTATCAACATGGATTGGCAGCCTAGAGGTTCCACACACTGCGCACATATTGCCCCAGCCTGCACACTCTACCACTACCTGGCCAGCAGCAGGGCAAAGCAGTGCTTTGACTCGTGGGTGGAAAGGGGGCGGGGCCTAAAATATGCACCATCACTAGATTTTAGGTAAAATATGCAATAACCAGTGAGACTGGGCAAAATATGCATATGCAAATATGCAAATGCATATAATCCTGTCTCTAATGATTAGTCTCTCGTTTTGTTTTATTTTTTACTGTCCTTGTTAGCAGGTTTTAAACTAAAGTATATCATGGGTGGAAGTGCTCACCTTGCTCCTATGAGTACATTACCATGTTCTCCATCAATTTTCGAAATGATCATCAAGAATACAGTATGGCCTTTGAGGGACATCCTATTGTGATGAAGTTCTTCACCAAGATCCCAACCAACTGAATGTGGGTTTTGGCTTTGTGATTGGCCAGAAAGCCCTCGAACTATTGTAATAAAGCTGGTCCAAGCAGCGTCCATCTTCTTAGCAAGTACATTTGAGAATTCCTTGCACTGCATGGTCTTCCTTATTTGTGTTCCCACAAAAACACTGGCATTTTCCTTTACTTCAGACATCTAATGGAAGAAGTCTAATGGAGGCTGCCGAATCCGTATCTATAGTTATCTTAGAAACTGTTTCATAATGCCCAGCTTGATGTGTAGTGGAGACATCAGCACCTCCCTGGTGTTATTATTCCCTACATAGAACTCTGTGGCCAGTGCCATCTAATGTTTTGTGCCTCTGTGTCCTTGCAGTCCCGAAGGCAATGAAAGCAAGGGTTTTGCTGAATGCTCTATCCTGGTGGAGGCTGTGATATACAAATAGCCTATTCCCCATAAGCTTACTATTCGCACATAACTTTTTGGTACAGTAACAATATAAAGCAGCTTTTGGAGTTACAGTCAAAATAATTGGGCTTTCCTCTGAGACTGTTGGACTGCTCTGCAGCCACCTGCGTAGCAACCACACTGAAGTATCTGAAATGCCCAGTCTGTCCTAGTCACAAAAAGCCATAGTTTGTGGGGGATAATCAGTATTTCTATACGTTTGGGATTATAGGGACAATTAGTAGATAATACTTTAAATACATGGACAAACAAAAAAATTAAATGTTTAACGTAGTGTAATTAACTGAAATTACTAAATGGCCTACCTTGAAAATGGTGGCAGTGTGGATCTTTAGGTGACATTTTACTATTTCCATATTTTCTAAAATGGTTCAACCACAAGTTTTAGGTAGCCAAACAAGGCAGATCTGACCAAAATTTTTTATTGGTTCAATCAGTTTAATTATCAGTAAAAGGCATATTACAGAACAGCGAGCAAGGCTAACAGAAGGAAGGATTCAGTGTAGGTAGAAGCAAGTATAAATGGACAATAGAGCGATCAAGGAAATGTGACTGGCTCAGTGACACAGTCTTACACTAATAAATGCATTATAAACTTTGAATATAAAAAAGCAAATAGAAACGCATCTTAACTGTTAAATTATTTAGCAGTAATGGGCTAGAATAATATTTACAGCATTAAATTAGAAGCTGATGATTGGCTCTGATGATACAGCCTTTCCCTAAACTGTTTAAGTTTCCATTAACCATAATTTAATATAATATATATAATGTGTACCCTGGGCCTGCTTTGAGGAGCTAAGGTTTCCAAATATTGGCCTTTAACTAAACAACATCTAACTTTCAGACACAAATTACTGCATTTCTGAGCACAGTCTACTGTAAGAAAGTGATATGAAATAACATTACAAAATATGAGACTAGTTCTCTAACAGCCATGTTTCCAAATCTGGGGAATTATCTTAAATTACTATCCAGTCATTTGTGTATCATATTCAGTCTACTGCTTAAATGCTCTGTCATCAGTATGTATCATTTATCTGGCAGGGTAAGTGAAGGTAAAGTAGTAATACGGTGAGGTTGTACTGTATAACCCTCTCCAGTGCTTACGGTGCTAATCACTGCTCTGCTAATGCAGACTGCAATGAGATACACTGGAGATCAGTCATCAGCTACAATTCCTCCTCAACAAGTGTGGTGACTGGAACATAATAGAAATGGCAGGCAAAGTATATGTTAACATTGTCTACCTGATATTCACACATAGGGCAGTATTCAATGTCCCTAATCGCGATGTGCAGCGAATCCTGTTTAGGATTCGCTGCACATTCGCCGTGTTCCGGAGGGCTGGAGCCCTCGCTGCCAGCCCTCGCTGACACAGTATTCAATGAGGCAGGGGCTCGCTGCCCCTGACCACGAATGTGAACCCATGCGGCGGATGCCGCAGGGAACCTGAGGACGGCGGCAGGCAGGGAGATAGAAGTCTCCCTGCCTGCCCCAGAACGTATGTGGGGGGGAGCTGGGCTCCCCGGGAGCCAGGCAGCACAGGCTGCCCCCCGGGAGAGCCAGCAGGGGACCGGGTATTCACTGCACCCGATCATGCATATGTAATGATCGAGAGCAGTGAATATATGAATATCTAATGAGCGGCTCTCGGCTCCTGGCCCCCTGCCCCCTATGTGTAAAAAAAATATTGTTTTTTAAATGAAATATATATTCATGTGCTATAAGCACATGAATAAAAATAGCATGCCCCTTCTCAGAATAAAATTCCTGATTTTTGGACACCAAATGTAAAACAACAAAAACTTTATTTTAAAAGTTCACTTTCCACTTCACCATGAAATGATGGCGATTTGCTACACGGTGACACACAGCGAAAATCACTTAGAAAGACGGCGCGAAGTGCACGTTGAATAGGGTGATTCACTTTCTGACCCCAAAAAATCACCTTCCAACGCGAAAATAGCACAAATTCACTGTGAAACAGGGCGAATTATCCTCATTGATTACTGCCCATAAATAGGAATGCAGCAGCTTTAAATTGCAAAGTTGTCCTGGCATAAATACTGTACACAGATAAACAGAGTAGGGGCTGGAAGCCAGGAGTGTCCCAGCAACCCTTAGGTGCATTATTTTATATTCTCTCCAGTCTCCATAAAAAAGTATACCTAGACTCATCACTTTTATTTCATATAAACTATACTTGGCCAAGGCAAATTCAGGGAACTTGATGATGCAATAAAGTCCTACAGTAAGTCCTGATTATACACATGAATAATGCCGTCAAGGCCTAGACCCCTTCACAACGAAGAGATCCAGGACTAAACATTTGGATGTTCCAAAATGTGGAAGTCTGACGGACATTGCAGGAAAGAAGGCAAGCATGATATAAACTGGTTAATCATCCTAGTAATATTATTGAGATGATCATATTGCAATGTTTAATCAGTATTAGTTATTCCTAATCCGAGCAGCTTGGTGTATGGCTGAGTGTTATACAGATGGAACACACCTTCCTTACAGTGCTGCAGTCATTTCCTCATGCGGCTTTCCAGATGTTTCACGCAATTTTATTTTACAAAGAATGAGGCACACTTTTATCCCCTAAGCTGCCAGTGGGATCTATTTGTCATTATTTTGTATTATTATTATATTTGAAGTCACCTTACTATAAAGGAAACAAAGTAACATATTTTAACTATGCTTTTTTCATTAACTGTAAACCCAAAATGAAATACATAAACCCAAATAAAACACACCTTGTTCCAGAAAGGACAATGTGCAATACATAGTTTAATGTCACTATGGGCCTTATTTTGGTTCATTCTTTCTGACAAAATCCTTCTTAGATGGACAAAACCATGTGCACTGCAGGTGGGGCAGATGTAACATGTGCAGAGAGAATTAGATTTGGGTGAGTAATTTTGTTTCTGTGCAGGGAAAATACTGACTGCTTTATTTTTACACTGCAATATAGATCTCACTTTGAAGTAAAACCCCACCCAAATCTAATTCTCTCTGCACATGTTATATCTGCCCCACCTGCAGTGCACATGGTTTTGCCCATCTAAGAAGGATTTTGTCAGAAAGAATGAACCAAAATAAGGCCCATGTTATTATTAATGAGTGTTTTCTAAAATGTGGTGATGAATCACAGGATCAGGACCAGGAATTTCTGACAACTGTAGTGGGCCCTGTTATATTTTTCATATACAGATATATCCATGGCGAAAGGCGTGCACGTCGCACACATGCCTCATAGTGCGATTCTGTGCCAAACTGGCACTAGCAGTCATATCACAGCAACGATGAATATATCAACCTAATGCTTATTTAAATGTGGACTAAAGACAGGTGCAGGAACCTCTTTAACATTGTTGGCTCTAACTTGGCATCATGTTTTGGTTTTGGCAAATCCACCCTCAAGTGTTTTGGTTTGGATTCAGTTTTTGGTTTGGTTAAAAAATAAAACTGCAAAAATTATGTAATTCGTGCAATATGGATTTCAAATTGAAATTCCGAACCTAGGGAAGATCCGAACTGGGACTTGGTTTGAATTGTATCTCCCCTGCGAGTATACTAATTCTATGATGAAATCTACAAATTTACACCAATAAAATTAGGAAACCTCATGTCAACCTTTTCATGTGTCAACAATTTCTGCATCAACATTTTGCTTGTATCAACCTTTTGTGTAGGTCGACCTTCTTTATATCAACCATTTGGTGTTGACCTATTGATTTTCGACCCTTTATACCATAAGCATAACATAGTAGTGGCATTTGGGAGTTTTTTTTAAATTAGGTTCAGGTAATATTTAAAAACCTCTCACACACAACAGCAATGACTCACCCTCAGTCATGAAAAATACTATCCTACTAAAAATACACTCTCAAAATTAGCTTGTCTTTTGCAATAAACCAGTCTGAAGTGGCTCAGCAGTGATGGCAACATCATCAGAGTATACCTACGCCTGCCTCATGCCCTAGTAGTTGACATCTTCCACATATATTTATACCTCTCTGTGTGATTCCGTATGCAAATACTGTATTTGAACATATACACTTTTTGTACTTACCTACACATTTTCCCTCACATGCCACCTATTGGCATGGCCAAAAATTTACAAATTACAGCAAGACTGGCTCTACTCTTTCTACTTTACTCTGTGGTAATATTTTATGTTGTTCAAATTATTGTACTTTCAACTATACACCAATCCCTCTATGCTATCATGGGTAGTAAGTAACATGTGTCTGACATAAATGCTAGTATTGTGACAGGAAATGTCTCAATCCTTCAACCAACTAATCAGCCACTTTCTGTAATTTTTCTAACACAGTACTGGAGTGAAAGAAGTAAAGGGGGTTGCAGAGGCCAGGTTCTGGGGAGATGGTTATTGGGTGGGGAAGAAACAAAGGGAAGGGGGGGCAGAGGTGAATTTTCCACTAGGCACTTGAGGTGCATGCCAAGGGGGGAAACTTGTTGTTTTGTGGTGATGAGGAGAGATGGAGGGGGTTAGTGTTGCTGTGGCAGTTGGGAATCCCTAACATGAAGGTTGCAGTGACATGATGGGGCGAGTGTTGGGGCATGAGAAAGAGAGTGGGGAAGGAAGAGAAAGAGACCAAGGCCAAGCATTACAGCTAGGACTGCAATAAACGTATACTGTACATCTTTAAGTGCAAAAAAGTGTAAGTATTCACATGGAATGGTTCTTCTTTTAGTGCACCTGTAGTTACCAATAAAAAAAAAGTTTAATATGTAGGCTGATATATTAACAATATAAAATCTGTAAGATTTTACAATAATCCTGTAAAATGTATTTGCAGTTTATAATTTATTGATTTTTTGTTGTTGGATTTAATCAAAATGTCAAAATATAATTCACAAACGGATTCCCTTTTTAACATGTTCAGCTGACCATCATTTAAGTAAATCATCTGTTTCATGTTAGGATAGTGGGTGGATGTTGAGATTGACTTAATCTGTGTATTATACTGTGTGAGTAACATTCAATGCAGATTAAAAAGTGCAATGCAATAATAGCAAGCTATACAATGCATTAGAACCATATACAAGATATGTAATCAACTTCTGTGTATGCTGTTACAGAACTAAGTACCTCTGTGATGCTATGTATACTGTATCACAAACAAGCCAATAGCTATAAATAGATAACACCTACCATTGTGTACCAATGCCTGTTTCCATATAGATTGTAAGTCAGCAAGCAGGGCCTTCCTATCTTCAGTAGCAAAAGCAGGATTTATAAGGGGGGTTTGCAGATATGCAGTTTTCTGACTTGCAGAGCATTTTTTCCCTAGTTTTAGACCTCCCTATCAACCAGACCTAGTGCCGGATGCCCTGCTGATGAGCTGGAATACAGAGCTTTCCATCTTGGCACGCCGCTCAGCAAGGATGGGACACACATGCATGTGAGAAGCTTGTGCACCCTATTCACAGCAATGGGACGCATGTGCTTGTGAGATGCTTGCGTGTCCTCGTCTCGATAGTCGGCACACAATGAAAGCTCTGGTGCGCCGGTGGGATGAACAACCGTGACTCCATATGTATATCCATAGAGTGGTCGAACTTACATCGCAGACACTGGGTGTCTTCCATAATACCGAATAATGGGAGCACTCCACCAGGTTACGAATGCAGATAAAGGGTTGCTGTGACTTTAATCAAAGTAGAATCACATTACAATACCATCGATTGTCCATAATCCATTGCTCAACATTTCTGTCCTCTGGGAACCTTCGTCAGAAGTCACAACATAACTCAACTTTAATGCATCATAGTACAGCACACATCGGGTGGCATCACCTACAGTACATGCTACCATAGACAGAGAGCACAGGCATTATTCCCCCTCCCCAAATAGACAGACAAGATAGGCATCATCATACGCCCACCACCACCCTAACTATATAGACAGCACACTGGCACCATAATACTACCCCCCTCCAGGAGACAGCACAGGCATCATCATAGCCCGCCACCACCCCAAATAGATAGACAGCTTACAGGCACCATAATACTACCCCCTCCAGGAGACAGCAAAGGCATCATCATAGCCCCCCCCCCCCCACACCCCAAATAGGTAGACAGCACAGGCACCATAACACTACCCCTCAGGAGATAGTATAGGCACCATGATGATCATTCCGCATTCTCTCCTCCCCACACTCATGCAGATAAAACCTCAATAAGTTATTGGCTACCGGCACCCGCTGACTCCCATCATCTTGCAGCTGCACAGAAGTCACTAAGTCGGTATTCATACCGCGGTGGGGAACACTCATGGCCAGGTCCCTAAGGTGTCTCAAAAAACTTTTTTCATAACTTTCCATCCCTCTAGTCCCCAAAGGTAAGTATTTTAAAATTGAGCTTCGTAGGTGCAGGAATAAATTTGCCCTTAGTGACCAATAGTTTCTCAAATTCATCTATTTTCTAGTACAGTATTTCCTACCTATTTTGAAGTTTTTTGGGGGGAGGGGGTGATTTGAATAGGCTCATAATACTTTTAAAATGTAATTATACATTGAACATTACCCCTAAAAAGTAAAACTGACCATTTTCACCTTCCTTGATGGTCCAATTTATTGCAAAAGGAGCTAGTTTGAAAGAAAATTGCATGACCTCACCAATCACCATCATTACTACTGCTGTGCCGCCGCAGATGCTGAGTGACTGAGCATGAATATGTAAAAAACAGACAATTTGTGCGTGCGTGCAGTGGTGGTAACATGGTGCACACACATTTTGTTGTTCAGTAGAGACAATCAGGCAGTGAGCGAGTGAGATTGTTCTGTAACCCACCTTTGACCACTGAAGAGATTTTGGGCTACTAAATTACACGATTAACCTCCTGTTAATGGGTGTAATGTTAACATTGGTGCCTCCAACCAAGTATTAATTAATCTTAGGCCTACTTGGGAACGCCTATAGAATTATCGGTACTTGTGTATTTTGGCGGCACCCCCGATCTTCACCGCACAATGTTTTAATCGCATCGCATGCCATGCACCCGATGGCATGCGATGCAATGCGACGCGATTTTTGCCCCCTGTGCGATGAAAGATTGTATAAGCACCCTAATGGGTGCTTACAATGTTAAATGCACCCCCACGCCACCCCCCCCCCACTATAAACGTGAACCCGAAGCGTGGCGAGCGCAGCGAGCCCGCGAGGGGCGGCGGTACGCGTCCTCCGACCTTTTCATACCCCCACTATCCACGTCGGTGTGGAGTTGAGAATAGAAAGTGTGGCGAGCGCAGCGAGCCACCGAGCCCGAAGCGTGGCGAGCACCCTCCCGGATACCTTCAGAGGTATCGGAGTCCCCTAGCGGGCTTCACAGGTAACGCGGGGCTCGCTGCCCTCGCCACGCTTCGGGCTCGGTGGCTCGCTGCGCTCGCCACACTTTCTATTCTCAACTCCACGCCGACGTGGATAGTGGGGGTATGAAAAGGTCGGAGGACGCGTACCGCCGCCCCTCGTGGGCTCGCTGCGCTCGCCACGCTTCTGGTTCACATTTATAGTGGGGGGGTGGCGTGGGGGTGCATTTAACATTGTAAGCACCCATTAGGGTGATTATACAATGTTTAATCGCACCGCATCGCATTGTATGGCATTGTATGCCATATACAATGTCATACAATTTTAAAATTGTATGGCATTGTATGCCATATACAATGTCATACAATTTTAAAATTGTATGGCATTGTACAGTATCGCGCGATATCGCGTCGCATCGCATACCATCGCATGCCTTATGGTATGCGATGCGATGCGATGGGCGCCGCCAAAATACACAAGTACCGAATAATCTAGTAAACTTGGGAATTTACATATGTAGTTAGTGTATAGCGGTTACCCTAATACAATACTCATATACCTGTTTTCCTAGTCATCCTCCGGTTTCCACCAAGAAATTATCCTGGGACACTCATTGACAAGAAAAGTACTTGTGCTTTAATTACATTTTTACCCAAGGAAACAAATATAATGACAGAAAACCAATTATCCTATGTAGCTATATTAAATAGTAATACCATATAAATAATACCCGGGTATTAATTGTTAAGCCTTACTGCAGTATTATATCTAGTGCACACGTTGAGGCCCTTTTAAATTAGTTTTATTTAGTAGCTTAGAAGATTAACTGTACTGTATCTACTAAACATAATATTTCCTTCTATATTTGCTTGGCTCCATAAGTATAAAATAAGTATATGTCTTTACTTAGAGTCCTCTGGCAAATATAGAAAGTGTAGAAGAAAGTATATATCAGGTTGCTGTAAGCGTTCATAGCAAAGATATATCTAACATCCTATACAGTAGCTCCACTTAATTGATGAATCCTCCAGCTACCGAAAGTGCACATTGTCTGTTACAAAGAATGCAGGATGACTGTAGCAATATTAAATAATCATCCTCCATATCAATCCTTCCTGGTCATAAATATGAATAGTTCCTCTCACAGAAATATACTATATTAGTGTTCTTTATGTTAGTCATATATATACTTTCACTTGAGAATCATGAATCCATTTACCAAATTGTCCCAACTGGTTGGTCCTAGCTCGTGGCTACTTTTCCACGTGTTTGGACAAGATGGGGATTGGTTGAAAAAAGCTCCACAAATGTAAGCAGAAGATCACAGTTTCTGTGAAATTAAATAATTTGTCAAGATCTTGAAAGTAGTTAACGATACTTCAGAAACAGGATTCTAATGGATTCTAGATTTTTCTTGAAGAATTACGAAAGATGAGGAGCAACGGCAGAAGTCATTGCAGTCGGTGGAAGAAAATTAAAAGAAAATGCCATGTTTCAAGAAATCTGTATTAAAAAAAATATAAATCAGTATAAAAAGTTTGAGAAAGTCTGAAGTTGCAAAATAAAACTTTTCTTTCAAATTAGCTTGTTTTTACTATTTCTGAATAAATTATTTCAGAATACATTTTGAGTGCGTTTTGTATAATGTATGATAACCGTTTAAAATTATTATGAGTCCACCCAAATTTTCCCCTGAAAAATTCAAAATAGGTAGGAAATACTAGAAAGTACCCAAATTTTCAAAACTTTTGGTCCCTAAGGGCAAACTTTTCCTTGCAACTACGAAGCTCAAATTTCGTATACTCACCTTTAGAAACAAGAGGAATGTGAAAAACCCTGGGGAGTCTGAGTTTCATGAAAATATATATTTTTTAGATGCCCTACTGCTCTCCCTACATGCCCAGCTTGTTAACAGAGAGGTCACACTGCCGCTGAGCTCCAGACATAATGTAGGGTGAGAAAAATTAAGTAAAAAAATAAGTCACCTGCTATGGGAGGAGTGTGTGTGTGTGTGTGTGTGTTTGTGTGTATGGGCTCTATGACTGTCTGTTATGACACAATTTTGTTTTATTATTATTTCCAATTGTAAAGTGCATCAGAATTTGCTGCGCTATATAAGAAATTGATAATAAATAAATAATCTCTCCCAAGGCATTCTGCTGTAGTGCTGCTTTCTTGTGTCATCCTCCCATTGCCTGGGTCTGATGCCATAGGGTTGTACCTGCGGCTCACCCATGGTTGTCCATTGAGCCCTGTGGAAATGGTCAAGGACACCAAATGTCTGGTCTGGGCAGGAGCACCAGTGGCCCCTTTAGTTACCAGGGCCCCTGATGCAGCACACCTGCTGCACTGCTAGTAGTTATGCCCCTGGTTACATCAAATGAACTTGGGGCCCATATGCATGCGCATGGGCCACAATCTGAGTCTCCGATGACTGGTGTCCAGTTTACAAATCCTTCGATGTTGAGCAGCTTATTAATTATTTTGGATAAATTCATATGAGAACGAATAGATATGTAGCCATACATATGCATTTGCACAGTAAGCACATGTATTCACAAGGCAAATTTATCTCTGGCACAGCAGTGTCTACCTACCTACCAGGTCTGAATTACCCCCTTGGTGCAATCTGTACATTTACTAATTTATTTCTGTGAGGGACTAGTAACAAATTATAAAATTCAATGTGATTTACTTTACATTTACATAACTTCTGCTTTTTTCTTTTTTACTTTAGGTAAGGAATAAAGGTGACTGTGGTCTATGTGGATTTGGTTTTCTTACAATAGAACTATTAGAACACTTTAGCATTGAATCATGGGAGGTTTGCTTATCTTGAGCAACTTGTATGTAATGTAAACTCATATTAAAATAAAGTTATTTATGTATGTTAGTTTGCAGAAATAACATTTTTAAATTTGCTTTAATTTAAATAAAGTATTCAAGTCATAATTGCCTACTTTGATTTTCACTTCGGGAGAAGCAACATGCCCGGGGGGGACAAAGCAGACATCACTTGGCCCCGTCCCCATGCCAGAAAACTCTGTGATTTGCGGTTTGCGGAGAGGGGGTGGGGCTTAAATGATGCGAAATGGCGCTGTTGTGTCATTTTAGCCCGCCCCCCTCTCCGGAGACTCATGATTTGCGGTAATTGAACCAGCGGGGATGGGGGGTGCGGGGGCTCTGGCCAGCAAGTGGGAAACGCCCACCTTCCCGGGGGCCGGGTGGCAGACCCAATTTTCGGGAGCCATTCCAGGAGGGTAGGCAAGTCTGTTTCAACTACTTGTATATTTGGTATTAATGTGACGTTATATAAAGAAGAATGGAACACAGAAATGTATTTTCTTAGAAAGAAAATGAAAAATACTACATTTCACAGTTAGGAAGTAAAGAATATATTTTTTTCCTAGAAATAAAGTGTAATGTGTTCTTGGAAAAGTTATAAATTATAACATATTTTAAACATGCTGTTTGCATTTTCTTTCACATCCGGATTAGGTGTTTTTAGGAAACAAATGTAAGAAATTCTATATACTGTATGCGTGTGTCCATATGTCAAGCTGAATTCTCCTAATGTTTGACATATCTAAGAAGATAACCACCCCAGGAGATACTTAAACAGCTACCTGAATTTCAAGACATGCTCCACATTAAACTGGGTTCTTTAATAATGACCCCCAATACAGAAATTGTTGGGGACAGGTTTGTGGTACAAAATCATTAGCACATGTGTAGGTACAAAATCATTAGCACATGTGTAGGTACAAAATCATTAGCACATGTGTAGGTACAAAATCATTAGCACATGTGTAGGTACAAAATCATTAGCACATGTGTAGACATGAAATCCAGAAGTACAGTACAGGTTCTGCCCGTTGCTATACATCCAAAAATCACTGTATTCATTTACACAAATATCACATTCATCTTGTGGACAGGAGAATATAGAGAGGGACAGTACAGATGACTTGTTTGCTGTAAGTACATTGATTTCCAAACCACATATGGGAAAAAAGAAGTGACCAATGCCTGGGTTTATTATGATTTAATAACTCTGAACCAAAAAAAGGTATGAGTCAATAAAAGATCTTAAGATATATTAATGGGATGATGTCTCTACAATATAAATGAGTGAGTTTATTGATTAGTGTGGAGCCAAGAAGGGTGATTAATTGATAATACCAGTCCAGAGCTGGCAATGGTTCTACATAAATCAATGTGATGCTTCCAATGGTTGTAAAGGGAACTAATCTCTGCAGGGTAACAAGGTGGTGGTGGTGTCTAGCAGGCATTCTGTGATGGTCAACAGACAGGGTAGGTCCCCGGAAACCACGATGAAGGGTACCGGGTGCAACCAAGTGCCAGTTCTAGCTAAAAGCCCACAATGGTTGTGTCAGTGTACAGGATTCAGATGCACACTTTGTGAAAAGTGCAAGAATGTGGTTTCATTGGCGATAAGAGGTAAATAGGATGGTCTGATAGTAGAGGCAAAGCAGCCTACTGACTCTCCTATACCTCAGTCAACTTCAAAAAGAAATTGTGTTTGCCATGTACAAGATGCTTTTACCGTTATACTTTCACACTAATTAAAGCTTGTAAATGTGTATGAGGGTGGAACTCGGAAACTAGGATGAACCCCAAATCACCATACCTATAACTACTTGCAGGGGGGTAACTAGATATTCGTAGGCCCCATACCAAAAGTTTGGAAGAGCCCCATATTTAGCAAATGATGGTGATAAATGTATGTGAAACATATTACTTAAACATTAAGGATGGGCCCCCTTCAGCTCTGGGCCCCAGAGCAGCTGCACCTCTTACACCTATGGTAGATACGCCCTTGACTACTTGCTCACTCCCTGATGTAACTACTCAAGGGAGTCAGAGGAGTCTCCTCGATTCAATGGCACCACTGTTATTACTTTATTACAAAAATAGTGTATAATCAATCTAACTATATAAAATATATTGTATCACTTCCTTTATATTTGTAATACCAATGTTCCTCACAAACACAGTCAAAGAGGCATAGGAACTGCTCATACTGTAGCATGTCTTACGTAACTTTTTCTTCAGACGTTTATTTAGTGTCTTGGATATGCTCTCCTGAATCTTTTAGAAAATACATTGGAAATTGGACACTGTCCCATGGACAGTTGGGAGAGGGAGTGATCACAGCCGGGCACACCCCCCAAAAAAGCCGAAAACATTGTTGCTGTGCTAGACCACATTCCATCCATACAAGGCCATGCCCATAACTCCCGTGCCTTCACTTTTCAGACGGCCCACCGCTTACTCTAGGGATCAGGCTCCAGTCTGTGCACTTGAATTATTCATTATGTTCTAGCAGTATTTATCAAAGGGCGCAAAAAATCAACGCTATAACAAATAGCAAAGTCTCTATGATAGCTCGCAACACCCTTGGGCATGGGCTTCTACCAATTAATTTGCCAGTTGGGCTCTTCCTGCCCCAGTCCAACACAGAGTGGGAACATGAGATCAATTCTGTATATTATTGTATATTATAAGTGACCTTAAGTCCAGCACTCAAGTTGGATAACCTCTGAAATAAATGATTAGCTACAATGATATGTTAGGTATTCCAGTGCCCTCCTGGGATAGCAGACAGCCTGTGGTTTGTGGAAAAGGGAGGGTGGGGGAACCGCACCATATACTTTTGGTAGGAGTTTGCAAGTTGTGGATGGCAAGACTGTCAGTCAGGAGGGAACTTAAGCATATATATATATATATATATAGTCTGTGATTCGTGGATAGAAGCAAGGAAGGTGGCATTTACCCAGATGTTAAATAAAGACTTGCAAACAAGTAATGCCATGTTGTTGTTATAGTATTGTGTTGGTGGCTTAATTGTACCAGATTCATTTTTTTTTTCATTTAATTAGCTCAGACACCATTTTTAATGTCTAATTGTTTATTTGTTTATGCATGTCTTTAATTGTGTGGTGTGTCTACCCTTAGATGCTTGACTGCCAGCATTTTTGGTAAATCCGGGGTGCACAAGATTTACTGATTGTGCGCTTTGATAGTGGGCAGATTTTCCCACCTACATTTAGCGAACCCCTGGGCACCTTTTGTTGGCTCAGCAACCATGCAGTGTAGTGCTGGGTCGCTATGATGCCCTATAATAGGTGCTACACTAGGAAGTATGGGCCTCACAGAGGTCCATAGCAAGTGTATTCGTAGTGTATGTAGGTTGCTTAGCAACCGCGCAACTTGACCCCATCATGTGGTGACGTGTGACGTCATGAGCTGCACCTGCACAGCGTGGAGGCCAGGCTAGCTGAGAGGTACAAATGTTGGGAAGTGGTACTTTTTACTTTGTATTCCTGACAAAAATTATTGATTGTAATTGAAACATTAAAAACTTTTACTTGTTTTCAAGTGTCTTTATTTAAAACTTGGGGAGTGCCACCTTACATAATAATAATAATAATAATAATAATAATTGTATTTATATAGCACTCTTTCTCCAATAGGACTCAACAGATAGAGGCCGTTACATGCTTCTTTCTGCCAGATAATGTACTAAATAATAAATAACAATAATAAAAAAAACACCGAAAGTACACCAAATAACTTTCTCAGTAAAAGTTAGGGTAAATGCCAAAGTTAAAATCATTTTGGTGCAATATCAAAGTATATATTATATTTAATTTTCCAATTCAAACTAGAAATATATTTGTTCAATAACTAAAAATGAATTTTTTTGATAAATATTTTTCTATTTTCCTAGAATTGCATTCAAATATTCTGACAGCAATAAAACAGATTTCCAGGAAACCTAACAGTGCTTATGAAAATGTACTACGTCACTGTTTTAAATGAAATAATTTCAGGAACAGATACCTCCCAACTTTCAAATAGACGGAGGAGGGACAGAAGGATGATAGAAGGGGGTGTGGCCTAATTAAAGGGGCTTGGTCTATACTCGCAGCTCTCCCACGAGGCCACGCCCCCATTTTGCCGCTATGGGGGCATGACCCAGAGGCTCTGTGAGCCTCTAGCCATGCCCCCAGCACAGTGATTATTCCCCGCTGCTCAGCAGCCAACAGGGGCACTCCCAACAGCCCCCCTCGCTGCGGGACACTGCCGGCCGCGGGAGGGACGCGGGAATGTTCCCGAAAACCGGGACATTCCCGTGGTAATCGGGACTGTTGGGAGGTATGGGGACACATAAAATATTGTATGTACAATAGTGGTGGCTCCAGAGGAGAGGCTGTAGCACAGGGGAGGTACACCAACTGCTAGTGGGTATCAGCCAGTGATGTTCAGCAGAGTTTGGAGTGGCAGTTGGTGTGGCTCCCTTGTTTGACTTTTGGACTGCCTTGTTGACATTCTGGAGAGCCACTGCCTTGAGTAAGGCTTCTCAGCAACCTAGGCACTACTTCAGCCAACTGGCCCCCCTCAACCCCACACTGCCACCAATACCCACTTTCCAGCCCCACAAGTGAAAGGGTGGAGGCAGCATCTTAAAAGTTCCACAGCCACCCCTTGCATTAAGTACAACAAGGATATCTTCCTCATAGGCATCCTCAATTTTGTAATAGGCGGTGCCCCCTCCCCCGTTCCTGGTGCCCTAGGCAATTGTGTAAAGCTATCAGATGGTAGAGCCATGGACACTCTTCTGAGTAACCTACATTTAATACAACACCTTAGATACATACTTATAGTAATAATAAATGAAGACTCAAAAACAATTAGTGTTTACTGATAGAAAATCAGAAGAAAATATGGGCAGCAATTCAACTTGACTTACAGTACACAAGATGACAGCCATGACTTGCACAGGTCAACTATCACTTCCACCCCAGCAAACGGGATGTAGTCCACAACCAAGCCAATACATGATAGTCCCATTCAGGAGAACAAGAACAGTACCCTAGTAAGGTGTTATCAGCTTACACTATGTATTAAAGAGGAGCGCACCTCTAGCTGCAGAAAGATGGCCACTGCACTGCCGTTCTTCACTGACAGAAAAAGCTGACAAAAATAAGATCCAAAAGCGGAGAGTTTGGGGGGTGGACAGCAGGAGAAGATATTGAATCACTCTATTACCCCCTACCATAACACACCCTCGGTCTTACAATAGTGCCTAACAACTAAATAACATTTTTAAACCCTTTTGCAAACAAAACCTGCTTAAGATAGTGTGCAGCTGAAATGTATCTTTTATACACTAAGCAAGTAAGCATACTTATATTTATATGCAAATAATACAGATGAAATACTACACAAAGGCATTTTGGATCCAAAGTGGGAGCCAGGATATACAAGGGCCAATGCAATAGAAATCTTTTGCAATTATTATAGAATGTGCTGACCTTTCTTTGATGCGATCTGCTGAGAATGACAGATATGACTTAGCTTTCAGGATCACCGTACTTGTGTTCAGTCTTGCGCTTTATGATAGATAGGATTACATGAGAAGAGGGCACCCTTATGAGCTATGTACACTAGAGACAAACACAGGAGAGTAGCCTATTGCCAGAATACCTACAGGTCATTGTCAGCAGAGAAAACGACGCTTTGCTACATGTATCAGGTTACTGGTAGTACTTTGAATGTGCTAATACACAGAAAGAAAAAGGATGACTCTTTTTTTGGGGCACAACTTACAATGATCTATTATGATCTTTCTATTCTACATGAAAAAAAACCTTACTTTTATCACAACAAAGTCACTACTACATGGAAGGAGTATTACAAGAATTACATTGTTTTTTATACAATTTTTAAATGCATATAGGTGAGGGGGTGGGAACACCAAATAAAGAATAAAAATAATACAAAAAAATCCGTGCAAAAATTGATGCAAAAATCGAAGCAAAAATTGAAAAGATGAAAAAATTAAAAAGATTGAAAAAATGATTAAGTGTTACAGCCTTGGTTTAAGATGATCTCAATATTGGGATAATATCCCATGAGGCATTTAATATGACCAGGCTGTGGTTTTATATAAAGTGACAAATGGTGCTAAAATAGAAAAGAATATATAATAACAAGAAAAAGTTATTATGACAAATAATATATAATAAGAGTAAAAAGTGGGCGAAATATCGTTGTTTGTCAGGTGACAGTCACAAATGGGTTACCAAGGCTTATGGTCCTATGGTAATTTTCAACGCAGTGCCTAAACTATAGATTAGTAGTCAGGCGGAGCTAGAAAAATAGTTAACACATTTATAGGAGGGCAGATAGAGAATATAAGCTGATCTCCTGATTCTCAAACCATTCCTACTTTCCGGCTGTGTGCCACTAGGGCAGTGAACAGACCGAATGAGGGGGTGTGGTATTGTATGAGACCAGTTGGAGATCAGTGGAAGGAAGAGAAGAGGGATCTGCTGTTGCAACCCGGGTCCAGTATTACCCCTGTTAGAAGATCCAGCGCAGGGGGTCAATCTTTAACCAGGTGCAATGAGAGTCCCTTAAATATTAAGGTTGCAGAAAACCCCTTTAGTGAAGAGGGGTTTATGGATCTATATATTAGATATATCTCTTTACCTCTATACACAGTTTAATGCTTAAATACGCCAAGTCCTATAAATTATAACCAAAAACTTGCACATATATACTTGTTCCCTTAGTGCAGATAAAGTCTGCAGTCCATATCTGTAGCAGATCGTTGGCTGGTGAATAGATGGAAACGAAGTTCCTTTCCAATAGATACACAGTTAATATGACACAATTATCACAGATAATTAGACACAGTTGTCCTTGCTACTCTGTTATTTAGCTACATACCATAAATGGCTCTACCTCTGTGTCGCAGTGCTGCCGCCCTGAGCCAGCACGAAATTACCTGCCTCAAAGCACAAAGACAGATGCTCTGCTAAGTGTGCCAAAGGAATGAAAAAAAAATAAAAAAAAAGTACTTTGAATGTGGCAATTTTGTTGTATTTTATCATGTCACATATATTGAACATAACATATTTGTGCATATAATATATTAAAAAGCACATTTTTGATATGCTGTGCTATGCCATAGCGATGCCATCCATCCCAACAGTGAATATCCATGTAGCTTGTGTCTGAGCTGGCTTTGATCACCTGAACTGTTATGTTATTTGTGGCACATACATCGTCTCCATCCTTATGTGGTATAATGTGATAGTGTATAGTGTATTATTTTATACATGCACATTACAAGGATTATTATTTATATTGCTGGCAATTTAGTCTGCCTGACTTATATTTGAAGATCTACTACAGTAGATTGGTCCATCTTCTTTATACATAATGGAAGTAAAATGTGAAAGTTGTTTGTAGAAAACGGGTGCTTGTGTCGCACTTCCAATTAGGCACGAGGCAGTTGCCTAAGGGTGGCACATGTTTGGGGGTGGCATTTGGATGCTTGTGATTGTACTATTAGCCTGAAATGTACCATGTACTATTAGCCTGAAATGTACCAGTATCTTCAAAATATCCACTGTACTGTACAATATTCCATCTTGCATAGAGCGTAAGGGGATAGGACATGCAGATACTGCCCCTGTAAACTGTCCTACTTAGTAAATATGTATACATAATAACAAATAAAAATGTTAGTTTTCATTTAATCCATTACATTGGCTATTATCAAGTTAGGGCTTAAAAGTAACGAATAAAAATAATACAATTAGGCTGGTGGGCCATTATTGTTGTGCCTATTGTGCCCTCACACCTAAATCCGCCCCTGGTGTAGGCAGATCTACATGAATCTGAGACACCCGGAGAGGTGGAACAGAAAAAGGAATATGAAGACTAATGCAGGCAAAGTGCTGTACATCAAGGGTATGGGAGGCTAAAGAGGAGAAACACCAACTGCCCTATTTGAACTGCTGTTGTATCAACATGGACACCAAAATGTACCACCACGTCCCCTCGCATGGCTCACTGTGCTCGCTACGCTTTGCACACTATTTTATTCTCCCGTCATGCCCTAGTCGATGGCAGGGCATGAAATACTACCTGTCGGCACATGTCAGCTCAAAAAACAGTAAAAAACCCAATGCCGACCTAATGACCCTGTTGACCTAACTGATGTCGACCAAATGACCATGTGCAACAAACCCATGTCGACCTAAAGTCATGTCGACCTATCTGCATGTCGACCTAGTGGTGTTGACCTAATTGGTGGTGACCCAATGACCGTATCCTGTATGGGACGTGGATGTGCGGTGTGATGTAGGGGACTTTTGGTGTGATAACGGGGAAGGGGACATGCAGTGATATGTTGGGGAAAGGGACATGTGGTGTGATGTCAGGAAAGGGGATGTGCAGTGTGCTATAGAGTACTATGACATGTGTCAAGATGTAAGGGATGGGGACGTGTGGCATGATGTAGGGAACGGGACGTGCAGTGGAATGTAGAGAATGTGCAGCATGATGTAGGGGCGGGGATGTGTGGGATGATGTATGGGATGGGGATATATGGAGTGATGTAGGGGACTTGTGGTGTTATGTCGGGGAAGAGTACATGTGGTGTAATGTCAAGGAAGGGGATGAGCGGTGTGCTGTAGAGGACTAAGATGTGTGGAGTGATGTACTGTAGTTGGAGGTAACGTGAACATGTGCAAGCATCATACATCTATGATAAGGGTGGTGTCTTGAGGGCAGGCCCCATTTGAGTGGTCACTCCCTTTTTGGGCGTGTTCGGCGCACACAGTGGTTCAGAAATCCCTTTAAATTTTCCATACCCCCACTTCAAAATTCCCAGTTTGACCGGTGTATGTATATTTAGTAGACTCCTGAATACTAAAGTGTGGTTGCTAGTTAGTAGTCAATCAGCAAAGAAAATTCATGAGGGAATCCTCATTCTAGAAGGCAGCAATCATTAGTTCTCTAATGCTCCCTATGATAGAGCAGCATTCCTTTAGAAGTTGCTGAGATGAAGCTCTATAAATCTTAATGAAGGATGAAACATCATAAATCTCACACTCAGTAACAGCTGCAAGAAAGAGGTAATCAGGGGCGGATTGGACCACCGGGAAACCGGGCCATTTCCCGGTGGGCCGGCCCCTAATAGTCACTAAAAGGCCGCTCACCCCATTGGCGGGGCCGCAGACCGCCATCTCTGCGGTTAACGGGCGGCCGTGGCCGCAGCACTGTGCCCCAAACAAATATGGCTGCGGGCAGCCTCGGCTATTACAGAAATAAAAATGGCCGCGGGAGTGCTGGTGCGCATGTGCGACCGCACGCAGCTGCTCCCGCGGTTCTGTGTGTGGCAAGCACTCACTGGCCCTTATTCTGGTTGGTGCGGTCAGAGCCGCACACGGGGCTCCGACCGCACAAACCAAGGGCCGCCCACCCGACGGATCGCCACGGCCGTCCGTACACGGACGGCTGGCGATCCGCACAAAAATGGTGGAGGCTACGCCTCCACCATGGTGGGAGCTGCCCCCTGCCTTCGATGGTCGACGACCATCGAAGGCAGGCCCGCACGCCGCGGCAGCTCCCGCAAGCTCAGACCACACGGACAATCGTCCGTGTGGGAGCTTGAAAGGGGGCTGAAAGCTGACATCCGGCGACGTCAGCTTTCCGCCCCCATGTCATGGTAATGAGGGCGTCATGCCCTCATTACCATGCACACGCCCCGCGTTTGCATGGGAACGCCCATGAAACGCGGGGCGTACACATAGGGAAATGAGGGGCTGAAGCCCCTCACGCCCCTATACGCCCCCTTTGCGGCGGACGAAATCCGTCTGCGGCGAAGGGGGCTGCACATGCGCAGAATGACCTCTGCGCATGTGCAGAACAAAAACATCGGCGGTACGGCCGCACGCGGGCCGTACCGTCCGATTTAGAATAAGGGCCACTGTGAGGATGGTTGCGCAGGGAGGCTCTCTCCCTGCTGTACATCCCCGGCCGCTTCTGTCCTCAGACTCTGTAGCTGCCGGCTGCCAGTACACTGTCACACTACATTAGAGGCAGCAGCGCCGGCAGCACAGAGCTCTCTCCCTGGCTTCCAACCCACTTTCATGTGTCATCAGTCATGACAGCAGGGACTGGAAAGGGGGCGGAGCAACACGGAGTTGAGGGGCGGGGCTACACGAGTGGAAGGGGGCGGAGCTACACGGGAGCACACATCTAATGAAAGGAAGAAGTAGATGAAGTGCCAGCCAGCTTGATTTTAAGGTAACTAAAGTGTGAGAGAGAGGTTCATACTGTGAGGCATATGTATAATGGACATCACGGTGTGGGGCATATGTATAATGGACATCACGGTGTGGGCATATGTATAATGGGCATCAGGGTGTGCGGCATATGTATAATGGGCATCACGGCGTGTGGCATATGTATAATGGAGCATCACGGTGTGGCATATGTATAATGGGCATCACAGTGTGCGGCATATGTATAATGGGCATCACGGCGTGTGGCATATGTATAATGGAGTATCACGGTGTGTGGCATATAATGGACATCTCTGTGTGGGGCATATGTATAATGGACATCACGGTGTGGGGCATATGTATAATGGACATCACGGTGTGGGCATATGTATAATGGGCATCAGGGTGTGCGGCATATGTATAATGGGCATCACGGCGTGTGGCATATGTATAATGGAGCATCACGGTGTGGCATATGTATAATGGGCATCACAGTGTGCGGCATATGTATAATGGGCATCACGGCGTGTGGCATATGTATAATGGAGTATCACGGTGTGTGGCATATGTATAATGGACATCACGGTGTGAGGCATATGTATAATGGGCATCACGTGTGTGCGGCATATGTATAATGGACATCACGGTGTGCGGCACAAGTATAATGGGCATCACGGTGTGCGGCATATGTATAATGGCATCAGGGTGTGCGGCATATGTATAATGGGCATCACGGTGTGCGACATATGTATAATGGCATCAGGGTGTGCGGCATATGTATAATGGGCATCACGGTGTGCGACATATGTATAATGGCATCAGGGTGTGCGGCATATGTATAATGGCATCAGGGTGTGCGGCATATGTATAATGGCATCAGGGTGTGCGGCATATGTATAATGGCATCAGGGTGTGCGGCATATGTATAATGGCATCAGGGTGTGCGGCATATGTATAATGGAGCATCACGGTGTGTGGCATATGTATAATGGAGTATCACGGTGTGTGGCATATGTATAATGGAGCATCACGGTGTGGGGCATATGTATAATGGAGCATCACGGTGTGGGGCATATGTATAATGGAGCATCACGGTGTGCGGCATATGTATAATGGGCATCACGGTGTGCGGCATATGTATAATGGGCATCAAGGTGTGGGGCATATGTATAATGGCATCACGGTGTGCGGCATATGTATAATGGAGCATCACGGTGTGCGGCATATGTATAATGGAGTATCACGGTGTGCGGCATATGTATAATGGGCATCACGGTGTGCGGCACAAGTATAATGGGCATCACGGTGTGCAGCATATGTATAATGGCATCAGGGTGTGCGGCATATGTATAATGGGCATCACGGTGTGAGGCATATGTATAATGGCATCAGGGTGTGCGGCATATGTATAATGGGCATCACGGTGTGCGACATATGTATAATGGCATCAGGGTGTGCGGCATATGTATAATGGCATCAGGGTGTGCGGCATATGTATAATGGCATCAGGGTGTGCGGCATATGTATAATGGCATCAGGGTGTGTTGCATATGTATAATGGCATCAGGGTGTGCGGCATATGTATAATGGAGCATCACGGTGTGTGGCATATGTATAATGGAGTATCACGGTGTGTGGCATATGTATAATGGAGCATCACGGTGTGGGGCATATGTATAATGGAGCATCACGGTGTGGGGCATATGTATAATGGAGCATCACGGTGTGCGGCATATGTATAATGGGCATCACGGTGTGCGGCATATGTATAATGGGCATCACGGTGTGCGACATATGTATAATGGCATCACGGTGTGCGGCATATGTATAATGGAGCATCACGGTGTGCGGCATATGTATAATGGAGTATCACGGTGTGTGGCACATGTATAATGGGCATCACGGTGTGCGGCACAAGTATAATGGGCATCACGGTGTGCGGCATATGTATAATGGCATCAGGGTGTGCGGCATATGTATAATGGGCATCACGGTGTGAGGCATATGTGTAATGGGCATCACGGTGTGAGGCATATGTGTAATGGGCATCACGGTGTGTGGCATATGTATAATGGGCATCACGGTGTGTGGCATATGTATAATGGCATCACGGTGTGTGGCATATGTATAATGGGCATCACGGTGTGCGGCATATGTATAATGGCATCAGGGTGTGCGGCATATGTATAATGGGCATCACGGTGTGAGGCATATGTATAATGGGCATCACGGTGTGAGGCATATGTATAATGGGCATCACGGTGTGAGGCATATGTATAATGGGCATCACGGTGTGCGGCATATGTATAATGGGCATCACGGTGTGCGGCATATGTATAATGGGCATCACGGTGTGCGGCATATGTATAATGGCATCAGGGTGTGCGGCATATGTATAATGGCATCAGGGTGTGCGGCATATCTATAATGGGCATCAGGGTGTGCGGCATATGTATAATGGGCATCACGGTGTGCGGCATATGTATAATGGCATCAGGATGTGTGGCATATGTATAATGGGCATCACGGTGTATGGCATATCTATAATGGGCATTACTGTCTCCTCCACCACTTTGTGACTCCCCTCCCTGCATCCCCTGCCACTCTGCATCCCCCCTCCTACCCTGCATCCTGTGCCACCATGCCCCCTCACACTCTGCGTCCTGTGCCACCCTGTGTAAGTCCTCACTCCCTTCGTTCTCAGCCACTCTGCATCTCCCCTCCCAGCATTCTACGGCACCCTCCATCCCCCCCTCCCTCCCTGCATCCTCTTCCACCCTGCCACTCTACTGTGTTGGGAGACCCCCTGTCACCCCCCCCCCCCATCTCTATCTCCCCAGCCCCACAGGCTGTAGAATAAACGCTGTACGCATGCGCCTATTCTGCAGCCTGAGGGGCTGGGGACATAGCCAGCAGCTAAGAGAGCCACTAGCCATGCCCTCACAGCGGCAAAAATTGGGCGTGGCCTTGTTGGAATAGGCCACACCCCCATATTGATAGGCCACACCCCCTAAAAATTCGGGCGCGCCTCCGGCGCGCAACAACACTCCCCCCCCCCCCCCCCTCTTAGGGCTGCTTCCAGATTTTTCCCGGGCTGGTTTTAATTCCCAATCCGCCCCTGGAGGTAATTAATCACGGCAGACAGAGGAAGGCTTTGGCGTTAGTCTCGTGTACACAGTCTTTGTAAATCAGGCTAAACACCTATTTTGTGAGTGTGAAGTATGGAGACAGTAACACAAAACACTCTCATTTTCACAGTTTCACACACAATATGCCATGTCTGAAAGCCACATACAGTAACTTCTGAATAAGGAACACTATAAAGACAGCATAAGTATGCCCAGCATCGTTGGTAATAAATCTAACATGTTCTTTGGGGCACCTTATTCACGCAGGCCTCTATGTAGTCTTTCATGTATTCATTTCCTTGTGTTTATAAACTAAGCTTGGCTGACAATAATACAACTGTTGCAATCTCCAGCAGCATTTTAGGGATATTAACTTGAGTTTTAATCGCTCAACATTATAGTCTACAGGATATCATTTTGAAGTTCCTGGCACAAATATAGCTCAATATATGTCCGTAACAGAACACCCCTTATTCTACTGTTGGTAGTTCCCTACTTTAACTAGTTTGTTTATTTTTGTTTTAATTTGGGTTTAGAAGGCTGTTAGCACTCAGCACAAACTTACGGTACATGTACTGTACACAGTGGTAAATCTACAAACACTCCCTGCAATCACTTCTTACTACTGCGCTTTGTGTGTTTATTGTGGAATGCATAATGTCAAATATTATAGACATTGCTAATTAAATTCAGTTGAGTGCTGTAACCTAAGACGAATGTTTTTTTTTACTTCTCACCTGTACAAACACTACACCTCAGACATTGGCCAGCCTGACGACTCCTTTGAAATGCTGATGTGGATTCAAAGCATTCAGAGATTTTGTTGGCAGCAGTCAGGGTCATGATTTTGTGTAATTATTATTGTGTTCAGATTATAACTGTCATATTTATGAGAGCAATCTTGTCAATTTTAAATATAAAATGCATACGTGAATTTTGGAAGAATTAGAGGCTTAGAACCTTAAGGCTTCTCCCTATCTATCAAGGGTGGACACCTTGCTGGTTTCTCCTGGCAAAAGTTTACACATGCTTTGCAGAACATATGAATGTATTTTGTTTATTGCCAGCTATTTATATGGCGCAAACATTTTCTGCAAAATATTTGGTCCTTTATCCCAGGGGGGCTTACAGAATATTACCTACCACATGTACAGACAATATTACCTACCACATATACAATTTTGACAGTTGCCAATTCGCCTACCAGTACGCTTTTGGATTGAGAGGAGAACCTGGGGAAACTCATGCAAATACTGTATGAGGAGAATGTAGAAACTTAGAAACATGAGGCAGCCTCAGAGGAAGGTTTATATAGAGCAGTGTTCATGTGAGTGCAACTCCTGCAAGCTGATTTAACGAAATGTCCATTTGATTAATGGCCGCCCCAATACAGTGAGAACTCAGAGTGTATTTAGTCAAAGGAGATACTTACGCATGGGGATGCCGCTAATGCATAAGACAACATGATATTGTACCGCTGGACAAGATAAGTAAAGTTAACGGCCACCATTACTATAATATTTTATGCATATGGTGCCAAAAGCTATACGTAGCACCAAGTCACAGAGTACATAAACTTATAAGCAAAGCAGTGACTTACAGTTGAATACAATAGAGGAGAAGTACAGGGAACATACATAGAGCTGCATCTGCAGAGGACACGGGAATAAGGATCAGCGTTTCAGGATTTGGTGCCATCAGAGATGGTTTAAGTAAGAATAGGAAAAGAACATGAGCGTAGAGGGCCTTGCTCATGAGAGCTTACAGTCTAAAGAGGATGGGCAGACAGACAGGGGTAACACAGATAGCGTTGACAGTAACAGAGAGTTAGGATGAGAGTTGGCAAGGTTTAGTGAAGACGTGGGTCTTGAGAGCCCGTTTGAAGTTTTGTAGAGAGGTATCCATACCTTTATTGATATATGGTGCTACTATTTCTTGATCTCCCTTCAGCAGGAAAATTGGGAATAAATCAAACATGTTGCAAAACAATTTGATTCTGAGACAATGGTCGAGATCAGCAAATCAAAGCTTTCAAAAATTAAGAGTTTCACAGACTCTGCGATCAGTGGCTCCAGAAACAGGAATAAGGTGTATGGGCACCCTAAGACCCCGACAAATACCAAATAACTATGTAATAATCATGTAAAATTTAGCAAAGTGTTGCCCAAAGATCTGTTCCTATGTGACATTTCCACAACTGCATCATTAAAATAGCCATCAAGGAGTGGCTCAGGGTGATGCAATGATATATCTGTTAAATTATATTTTAACCCCTTCATGACAGAGCCAGTTTGTGCCTTCATGACAGAGCCCTTTTTTTCAAATCTGACATGTCTCACTTAAGTGGGGATAACTTTTTTTTGCTTTTACTTATCCCAGTGATTTTGAGATTGTTTTCTCGTGACACATTGTACTTCAAGTTAGTGGTAAATTTGGGTCGATACAGTCTGTGTTTTTTTGTGAAAAATACCAAAATATCGTGAAAAAATGGAAAATTTAGCAATATGCAAAATGTTCAATTTTCTGCTTGTGAGACAAATAATCATACCACTCAAAATAGTTAATAACTAACATAGACCATATGTCTACTTTATGTTTCCATCATTATTTCAACTTCCTTTTAATTTTTTTGGACACTAGGAGGCTTACAATATGAATAGCAAATTCTCAAATTTTCATGAAAATTTCAAACACTGATTTTTTTAGGGACCAGTTCAGTTCTGATGTGACTTTGAGGGACTTGTATGTGAGACACCCCCATAAATGATGCCATTTCAAAAACTGCACCCCTCACAGTATTCAAAACAGCATTTTGGAAGTTTGTTAACCCTTTAGGTGTTTCACAGTAATTAAAACAAAGTGTAGGTGAAATTTCAAAATTTCTTTTTTTTTGCAGAGTTTCAATTTTAATACATTTTTCTAACGAATACAGTAGATTTTACTAGAGAAATGTGACTAAAAATTGATTCCCCCAATTCTTTTGTTTTCAAAAATATCCTATATGTGGCCCTAGTGTGCACGTTGACCAAACCACAGGCTTCATAATAGAAGGAGCACCTACTTGATTTTGGAGCCTCCTTTTTATGAGATTTTTTTTTAGGCACCATGTAGGTTTCTAGGCACCATAAGTGCTAAAAGTTAGGAACCTCCCCCACAAGTCACCCCATTTTGCAATCTACACCCCTCAGGGAATTCATCTAGGGGTATAGTGTACATTTCAAACCCCCAGGGGTTTCACCAATTTTGGTACAACTGGGATGTGAAAATGAAAAATTAAATTTTTTTACACAAACATGCAGTTCTGGCTCAAAATTTTTCATTTCCACAAGGAATGAAGGAGACAAAGCACCCCAAAATCTGTGCCCCAATTTCTCCCGAGTACGGCAATGCCTCACATGTGACCAAAAAATACCAGTTGGGTGCATGGCAGGACTCAGAAGGGAAGGAGTGATTTTTGGATTTTGCAGCACAGATTTTGGTGGAATGAATGGTGGGTGCTATGTTGCACCAATACAGTGGAACCCCCCCACAAGTGACCCCATTTTGCAAACTACACCCCTCAGGGAATTCATCTAGGGGTATAGTGTACATTTCAAACCCCCAGGGGTTTCACCAATTTTGGTACAACTGGGATGTGAAAATGGAAAATTACATTTTTTTACACAAACATGCAGTTCTGGCTCAAAATTTTTCATTTCCACAAGGAATGAAGGAGACAAAGCACCCCAAAATCTGTGCCCCAATTTCTCCCGAGTACGGCAATGCCTCACATGTGACCAAAAAATACCAGTTGGGTGCATGGCAGGACTCAGAAGGGAAGGAGTGATTTTTGGATTTTGCAGCAAAGATTTTGGTGGAATGAATGGTGGGTGCTATGTTGCATTAGCAAGACTCCCAAAGCACCAATACAGTGGAACCCCCCCACAAGTCACCCCATTTTGCAAAGTACACCCCTCAGGGAATTCATCTAGGGGTATAGTGTACATTTCAAACCCCCAGGGGTTTCACCAATTTTGGTACAACTGGGATGTGAAAATGGAAAATTACATTTTTTTTACACAAACATGCAGTTCTGGCTCAAAATTTTTCATTTCCACAAGGAATGAAGGAGACAAAGCACCCCAAAATCTGTGCCCCAATTTCTCCCGAGTACGGCAATGCCTCACATGTGACCAAAAAATACCAGTTGGGTGCATGGCAGGACTCAGAAGGGAAGGAGTGATTTTTGGATTTTGCAGCAAAGATTTTGGTGGAATGAATGGTGGGTGCTATGTTGCATTAGCAAGACTCCCAAAGCACCAATACAGTGGAACCCCCCCACAAGTCACCCCATTTTGCAAAGTACACCCCTCAGGGAATTCATCTAGGGGTATAGTGTACATTTCAAACCCCCAGGGGTTTCACCAATTTTGGTACAACTGGGATGTGAAAATGGAAAATTACATTTTTTTACACAAACATGCAGTTCTGGCTCAAAATTTTTCATTTTCACAAGGAATGAAGGAGACAAAGCACCCCAAAATCTGTGCCCCAATTTCTCCCGAGTACGGCAATGCCTCACATGTGACCAAAAAATACCAGTTGGGTGCATGGCAGGACTTAGAAGGGAAGGAGTGATTTTTGGATTTTGCAGCTCAGATTCTGGTGGAATTTTGGTGGGTGCTATGTCGCATTAGCAAGACCCCCCAAGCACCAATACAGTGGAACCCCCCCACAAGTGACCCCATTTTGCAAACTACACCCCTCAGGGAATTCATCTAGGGGTATAGTGTACATTTCAAACCCCCAGGGGTTTCACCAATTTTGGTATAACTGGGATGTGAAAATGGAAAATTACATTTTTTTACACAAACATGCAGTTATGGCTCAAAATTTTTCATTTCCACAAGGAATGAAGGAGACAAAGCACCCCAAAATCTGTGCCCCAATTTCTCCCGAGTACGGCAATGCCTCACATGTGACCAAAAAATACCAGTTGGGTGCATGGCAGGACTCAGAAGGGAAGGAGTGATTTTTGGATTTTGCAGCTCAGATTCTGGTGGAATTTTGGTGGGTGCTATGTCGCATTAGCAAGACCCCCCAAGCACCAATACAGTGGAACCCCCCCACAAGTGACCCCATTTTGCAAACTACACCCCTCAGGGAATTCATCTAGGGGTATAGTGTACATTTCAAACCCCCAGGGGTTTCACCAATTTTGGTATAACTGGGATGTGAAAATGGAAAATTAAATTTTTTTACACAAACATGCAGTTATGGCTCAAAATTTTTCATTTTCACAAGGAATGAAGGAGACAAAGCACCCCAAAATCTGTGCCCCAATTTCTCCAGAGTACGGCAATGCCTCACATGTGACCAAAAAATACCAGTTGGGTGCATGGCAGGACTCAGAAGGGAAGGAGTGATTTTTGGATTTTGGAGCACAGATTTTGGTGGAATGAATGGTGGGTGCTATGTTGCATTACCAATACAGTGGAACCCCCCCACAAGTGACCCCATTTTGCAAACTACACCCCTCAGGGAATTCATCTAGGGGTATAGTGTACATTTCAAACCCCCAGGGGTTTCATCAATTTTGGTACAACTGGGCAGTGAAAATGAAAAAAATACATTTTTTTACACAAAAATGTACTTCTGGCTCAAAATTTTTCATTTTCACAAGGAATGAAGGAGACAAAGCACCCCAAAATCTGTGCCCCAATTTCTCCAGAGTACGGCAATGCCTCACATGTGACCAAAAAATACCAGTTGGGTGCATGGCAGGACTCAGAAGGGAAGGAGTGATTTTTGGATTTTGGAGCACAGATTTTGGTGGAATGAATGGTGGGTGCTATGTTGCATTACCAATACAGTGGAACCCCCCCACAAGTGACCCCATTTTGCAAACTACACCCCTCAGGGAATTCATCTAGGGGTATAGTGTACATTTCAAACCCCCAGGGGTTTCATCAATTTTGGTACAACTGGGCAGTGAAAATGAAAAAAATACATTTTTTTACACAAAAATGTACTTCTGGCTCAAAATTTTTCATTTTCACAAGGAATGAAGGAGACAAAGCACCCCAAAATCTGTGCCCCCATTTCTCCAGAGTACGGCAATGCCTCACATGTGACCAAAAAATACCAGTTGGGTGCATGGCAGGACTCAGAAGGGAAGGAGTGATTTTTGGATTTTGCAGCTCAGATTCTGGTGGAATGAATGGTGGGTGCTATGTGGCATTAGCAAGACCCCCGAAGCACGGTGAAATGATGAACCTAATAATCCATAGATGTGTGGTATATTTTGAAACACTCCTTTATACATAGGCCGGGTTTGTCGGGGCAAGTTTCACAGTGGAAAATAGTTTCCTTTCTTATTCCCTTTTTATAACAAACTTTGCACCTTTTTTGTGTCCTGCCCTTTCTTGCAGTGGAGGGGATTTCGTTGGGAAAATGCTGCCCTGGTACAATACGGGGGCCAGTACTAGAAGTACTGGGGCCCTCTGCCTGCTGATTCCCAAATGTTAGGCTCTTTATGACTTCCTCTTGAAAGTGCATAAATGTCCCCCTCTGGCCGGTAGAACGGAATAGCACGTAAGCGTTATACAGTGCCATCTGGATGATATACACGGCCAGCTTCTTGTACCAGATATTTGTTTTCCGCAGGGCACTGTACGGCTTTAGTACCTGATCTGAAAGATCCACTCCGCCCATGTACTTATTGTAATCTAGGATACAATTTGGTTTGGAGGTGTGGGTACTGGTACCTCGTACAGGGATGGAGGTGGTACTGTCTCCATGAATTGTTGTCAGTATAAGGACATCCCTCTTGTCCTTATATTTGACCAACAACATATTTTCGGTGCATATTCCCCTGCTTTCACCCCTTCTCATTACTTGGGCAATGTGCGTTTTGGGGAGGCCTCTTTGGTTCTTGCGCACAGTACCGCAAGCTGCTGTACCTCTTGAACCAAGGGCCTTAAACAGGGGGATGCTGGTGTAAAAGTTATCCACATACAGGTGATAACCCTTATCCAGGAAGGGGTGCATTAAATCCCAGACAATTTTTCCACTAACACCTACGAGGGAGGGGGGGCATTCTGGTGGTTCAATTCTTGAATCCTTCCCTTCATATACCCTAAACTTCTGGGTGTACCCTGTGGTGCTTTCACACAGCTTATACATTTTTATGCCATACCTTGCCCTCTTACTGGGAAGGTACTGGCGGAATTTAACCCTTCCTTTAAAATGTATAAGGGACTCGTCGATACTAATACATTTATCAGGGATGTATAGCTCTGCAAATTTGGCACTGAAATGATCAATGACCGGCCTGACTTTGAATAGCCTGTCAAAGGTGGGATCATCTCTGGGTGGGCACTGTGCATTATCGGTGTAATGTATAAATTTATGGATTGCCTCAAAACGAGCCCGGGGCATGGCCATACGGTGAAATGGGGTGCTGTACAGAACATCTGTACTCCAATATTGCCTAATTTGTGGTTTTTTTACTATGCCCATATGTAACACCAGACCCCAAAACGTCATCATCTCTACTGCATCTACAGGGGTCCACCTAGCAAATGATGACGTGGGGTTTTGAGCAATAAACTGCTGGGCATATAAATTAGTTTGGTCCACCATTAAATTTATAAAATCATCAGAGAAAAATAATTTGAAAAAGTCAATTTCTCTGAGACCTGTTGAATCAAATTGGATTCCTGGGATGGCCAAAAACTCAGGAACCTGGGGCTCAAAATTGTCTGGTGGTGGGGTCCATACGAGATCAATTATTGGGGGGGGGGTCTCAGCTGCTCTACGGGGGCGTCTTTGAGGGGGTCCCTCATCATCAGAGGAGGAAGAGGAGCTTAAGACAAATCCTTCAAATTCCCCGCTTGCCTCACTGCCTGTGTCAGAGTCAGAGGCAAGCATGGCATATGCCTCCTCCACCGAATACATTCTCCTGGATGACTGGGAGGACATTTGGGAGGACATTTGGGAGGACATTTGGGAGGACATTTGGGATGCCATTTATATTTTTGTGTTACTGGTAGTGAAATGTTTCAACACGTGTATAGTGTAGGGGGGGGTACAAACTTTATTTCAACCCGGGGGGTATGTAGTGTGTAGTGTGTATGTAGTGCAGAAAAAAAAAAATACAAAAAAAAAAAAAATTGAAGGGTTCAAAAAAAAAAAATGGAAGGGGTTAAAAAAAAAAATGGAAGGGGTTAAAAAAAAAAAAAATGGAAGGGGTTAAAAAAATAAATAAATGGAAGGGGTTAAAAAAATAAATAAATGGAAGGGGTTAAAAAAAAAAAGGTCCTGCGCCAAAAATTGAGCACAGATGTTGGTCAGTAACGTCTGTCACTGAACAGCGCTCAAAGGCAACAGAATTTGATCAAAAAAAAAAAAAAATAGATCAACCCTGTGCCGAAAAAGCTGATCAGTGATGTACGTCACTGATCAGTGCACAGTGGCCACAGGACACACACAAAATCACAGTGTGTGTAAAAAAAAGACCCCACAGCACTCACAAAAAATAAAAAAAGGTGATCAGTGATGCGACACTGATTACCAGTGAGGGGCAGCAGGTATATATAAAAAAAAAAACCTCTGTACCCCCAAAAAGTTGCTGATCACCTCAGATATAGTGATCAGCACAAAAGGCGAGGGCAGCAGACACAAAATTTAGCACTCTCTATCACTATCTCTCTCTATCTCTCTATCTCTCACTATCTATCACTCTATGACACTGCAGCAGCAGCACTGACAGGTATATCTATATATAAAAAAAAACCTGCGCCCCCAAAAAGTTGCTGATCAGTTAAATTATACTGATCAGCACAAAAGGGGGGGCAGCAGTCAGTTATATAAAAAATATATAGCACTATCTGTCACTATCTCTCTATCTCTCTCTCTCTATCTCTCTCTATCTATCTATAGCTCTATCACACTGCAGCAGCACAAAATATAGCACTAGGCCTCTCTATCTCTCTCTATCTCTCTCTATCTCTCTCTATCTCTTTCAGTTATATAAAAAATATATAGCACAATCTGTCACTATCTCTCTCTCTATCTCTCTCTCTCTATCTCTCTCTATCTCTCTCTATCTCTCTAGCTATAGCTCTATCACACTGCAGCAGCACAAAATATAGCACTAGGCCTCTCTATCTCTCTCTATCTCTCTCTCTCTAACTCTCTCTCTATAACTCGCAGCAGCACAAGATGTCACAGGATGTCACAAGATGTCACAAGAATGTCACAAGAATAATCAATGATCAGGTAAGTATTTTCGATGGGTTCTGGTCAGTATAGGCAGCAGCAGGGCACGGTGACCGCACTGCACGCTATTCCAGACCGGAATGGCGTCTGCAGTGCAGTCACCGTTAGTTTAAACCCCCCTCCATGGCTGTGATTGGTCCGTCGGTCCGACGGACCAATCACGGCCTTTGGGGGCGGGCGGGGTGAGGTGGGGTGACACCAGTGTCACCCTTACACCCCGCGGTGATTGGTGCTGTACTTTACAGCACCAATCACCTCCGATCCCGTGTCACCGGCGAACGTTATTCGCCGGTGACACAGAAAAACGCTGTGAATGGCTGTTCACACTGAACAGCCAATCACAGCGATCGCCGACGGGGGGGCGGCATCGCAGCCCCCCCTGGGCATGCAGGGACATGTCTGCTGTCAGGGACAGCAGACATCGTCCCTCTGTCACTGCGTCTCTAGACGCAGTGACAGTTTTAAGCCATGACGTATATATACGTCAACGGTCGGGAAGTACTTCCCGGCCATGACGTATATATACGTCAAATGTCGTGAAGGGGTTAAAAACATTAGAGATTCTGCTGTGGTTGTAAATTATATTGAGGATCAACATCAACTTTTATAAAAATATAAAAAAAAGGAAAATGTAAATAACATTAGATGAATCACAATACTTACACTGCGACTGCTAAATTCCATAGATGTTTTAAATTATTTTCTATTTCATCATCAAAACACAGTGCATCTCCACCACGGAGAATTTCATTTCCATCCAGCTGCATATTGGTGCCAGAATACCACACATTTTGGCTCTAACTGGTTGCTATGAATCATATGGCCCTGTTTCTGCCCATGATATCATACATGCAAGTCATCCGCAACCGTCCAGAAGAAGCTTGGCAGTCACTAGCCCCAGACACAAGTAAACCATTTGGGGATGTAATAAACCTACATGTGGGTTCTGAGAAATGTGACAGCCTCTCCTACATTTCTTTTGGTTAGTAGTAAACACTGAGTTGATGGAAATTGTTATTTTATGATTGACTAGAGTGAGTCTATGCATAGATGGGATTACTTTAACTATACCTTTAAATCAGGATACTCATGAATTACACATGTGCTGTGACTGATTAAAACCAGATGAAATGCTGGCTTAAACTTAATTATTAAGTGTCCTGATTTAAAGGGATATTATGGTAAGCCTATGCATAGACGTTCTCTACTTTATGTACAGTATACTATGTTACTATACACACCTGTTTATTGCAATTCCAGTCTGGGTGTGTAACAACAAATTATGGAGGTCATTCAGTTTCACTCGCAAAGCTGTGAATTTCGCAGCCTTGCGAGCTAACTAAACTCTGCCCCCACCTGTGCGATAGACCACCTATAAGCAGATTGCACCTGCACGCATGTAAATGGATGTTTTGCATAAACATGTATTTGCAGCTTGCCTGCATGTGTAAAATCATTATATGGACCCGGTACAGCGCTCCCAGATCTAAGACACTCTCTGGTGTCTTAGATCTGCAGGCTCCCTGTACGGGAAGCGAGTGGGCAGCTGACATCCCCGGCTCCCCATAGCGGGTGCATTGCCATTTGCAAAGCCCAGAGTTTCCATGGGCGTGACCCCTAGCTGCCGCCCCATGCCCCTTGTCCACACTGCTAGGTGTGAACAGGCCGGCGAATAAGCAATTTGCGGCGCGCGCTCACATCAAGCGGCTACACATGCATCAGTAAAAGTTTACAGGCATTTAGGCTTGGGATGGGGGCTTACTCATTCTCACAGACCTATGAGGGATACTGTGGAGAGTTTGCAATGGGTAGCAATCTACAAGACTACAAGCACTTTGAGTCCTATTGGAGAAAGAGCGCTACATAAATAAAATTATTATTATTATTATTATAGGAGGTGCAGAGGACGATTAAGGCTTGTTTAAGCCTTTGGGGAGGGGTCCCATTCTTGGCCGCTTGACACAAATTTGGCAGGCTAGATTCAATGCCCCGCCTGCTGAGCGCTGAGATGGGGGCGCGGCCATGAGTAGCGGCCAAAAATCATTGAGCTGCGGCAAGGAGCTCAACAATTCTTGGCCGTTGTCGGCAGAATGTTCTGCCAAAATCCCTGTTCAATGCTGTCTGGGAAGATTCCCCTGTCTGGAATAGTGGCAGAAGATTGAATACCCAGCTTAGCATTGTCATAAATAAATTTGAATAAGGGTTGCCATTGAAAACTATTTTTTGGCTGAAACAGCTAGCACTTACAGTACATATAGCACAAGTCAACAGAGAATAATTGATACTAAAAATAACTTTTAGAGGTGGTCGAGCTAAACTAACTTAAATTTATCTGAACATTGGGTGACATTCTATGCTTTGCGCTAAATGCGCATGTTTTTTTCGCGCACCACATCGCCGCAAATCGCCTTTTTTCAATTCGCACTTTTCAGTCAAAATGCGCATATTTAATGTGATGCGCATTGGAGGCTGAAAATTGCGAAGAGGGGCGATTTTCGGCGAAGTCTTTAGTCCTGAAAATGTGCGATTTTCATGTCTGAAAATCGCACGTTTGCAGGGTAGCGCAAAGTAACCCCAAAAAAAACCGAGCGCGGGGTCCCCCGCCTGAGCATAACCAGCCCCGGGCTCACTGAGCCGGTGCTGGTGACATAAAATCAGGGTCCCCGACAAATAGGGGTCCCCTTGATTTCATGAAACCAGCACCAGGCTCAAGGTCCGGCGCTGGTTCCCAAAATACGGGGGACAAAATGACTAGGGGTCCCCCGTATTTTAAGAACCAGCACCGGACACAACCAGCCAGCAGGGTAATGCCACAGCCGGGGGAAACTTATTATATAAGCTCCCGCAGCCAAAGCATTAACCCCCTGGCTGGTCAGCATGGGCAGGGGTCCTGGGGAAGTGGGGACCCCCCTAAATGAAGGGGTCCCCCCCTCCAGGACTTACCAGCCCATGCTGATAGTCCGGGGCTGTCCCCGATGCCCCTGGGCGGTGGGCATCGGGCTGATGGCTTGTGTAAAAAAAAGAATTAAAACTATTGTTTTATACTGGCGAACTATGAGTCCCAGCAAGCCTACCCCGCATGCTGGGACTTGGAGAACCACAAGTCCCAGCATGCGGGGCATTAAAGGGCCCGCTGGCACTTTTAGTTCTGCAGTACAAAAAATAGTTAACAAAAACACACTGACACACTGTAAAATAAAAGTTTAATACACACAAAACACACACACACTGATACTTACCTACCTTGAGCCCGTAGGTCGGTCCCTGGGTCCGTCCTCCGGGGCTCCAGGGCAGAAGAGTCCGGTTCCGGGGCCTTGGTTTGACAGGCGCTGAGATGTTTCCTCCTCGGCGTCTCTGCACAGAATGATTTCTTGGCCAATCAGGAGCCGAGAAAGTCGGCTCCTGATTGGCCAGAAATCATTCTGAATACAGACGCCGAGGAAGTAACATCTCTGCGCATCTAGAGCAGAGATGTTTCCTCCTCGGCGTCTCTAGTTAGAATGATTTCTGGCCAATCAGGAGCCGACTTTCTCGGCTCCTGATTGGCCAAGAAATCATTCTGTGCAGAGACGCAGAGGAGGAAACATCTCAGCGCCTGTCAAAGTCCTGCGAGCCGGGTACCAGATGGGAGCAGCGCTGTCACCGGAGAGGATTCCGAGGTCGTCGCCGGGGACCAGGTGAGTTGGATTTGCTTCCTTAGGTACCCCTGGGGACTACCTCGGATCCCGGACCCCGGATTCTGCAGCCCAGAAGCCCCGGAACCCCAGGACCAGCCCCGGAACCAGGACCAAGGCCCCGGAACCAGACTCTTCTGCCCTGGAGCCCCGGAGGACGGACCCAGGGACCGACCTACGGGCTCAAGGTAGGTAAGTATCAGTGTGTGTGTGTTTTGTGTGTATTAAACTTTTATTTTACAGTGTGTCAGTGTGTTTTTGTTAACTATTTTTTGTACTGCAGAACTACAAGTGCCAGCAGGCCCTTTAATGCCCCGCATGCTGGGACTTGTGGTTCTCCAAGTCCCAGCATGCGGGGTAGGCTTGCTGGGATTCATAGTTCGCCAGTATAAAACAATAGTTTTAATTCTTTTTTTTACACAAGCCATCAGCCCGATGCCCACCGCCCAGGGGCATCGGGGACAGCCCCGGACTATCAGCATGGGCTGGTAAGTCCTGGAGGGGGGGACCCCTTCATTTGGGGGGGTCCCCACTTCCCCAGGACCCCTGCCCATGCTGACCAGCCAGGGGGTTAATGCTTTGGCTGCGGGAGCTTATATAATAAGTTTCCCCCGGCTGTGGCATTACCCTGCTGGCTGGTTGTGTCCAGTGCTGGTTCTTAAAATACGGGGGACCCCTAGTCATTTTGTCCCCCGTATTTTGGGAACCAGCGCCGGACCTTGAGCCTGGTGCTGGTTTCATGAAATCAAGGGGACCCCTATTTGTCGGGGACCCTGATTTTATGTCACCAGCACCGGCTCAGTGAGCCCGGGGCTGGTTATACTCTGGCGGGGGACCCCGCGCTCGTTTTTTTTTTTTTTAACCCTTTGTTTTATTTTTTACAGCAGAACCCTGCACAGAACATTGCGATCTGTGCAGGGTTCTGGCTAATTCGCCAAACAGACCCTGGTCTGAAATAAGTGCGATAATTAGGCACCTAAAAAATGCGATGTGCAAATGCGCATTGCATTAAATAAGCGACTTCTATACTTTTGTATTGGAAAACATCTGGATGCGATAAAAATGCGAATTAATCTCGCACTTTTACTCAGCATACCTTAACGCACATAATATGCGATTTCAGTCCCTTAACGCATCACATTAAATTGGCGATTTTAAGGAAAAATGCGATATCGCCATTTTCTGCTCTAATTAACGCAAAAAAAGCCAAATCGCATCCCATAGAATGTCACCCATTATGTCTGTTTATGGAAGATCACAGTGTGCAATGTGGCATACACATACAATCCAACTATACCATTTTAGCCGGTTCCGTTTTTTAATGGCCTGTACCGGCTAAAACCCCCTGTACCGATTGTACCATTTTTTCCCTTTTTTTTAAGCCATAGCACTTTACATGCGCGGCGCGCTTTCTCCCCTGAGGTGACCAAAGGGACTCTGGTAGATGTAGTTTTCTACAGAACCGTCTGCTTCCTGTGTAGCTTGAGTGGTAGCAGGACTACAACTCCCGAGGTGCACCACTGGGGAAGAGTGCCGCAGTCCAATAGCAAAGCACATGTAGAGAAGCGTGTATAGAAGCGGCTGTACAACTGTGAGGAGGGAGAGCACCAGCACAGGGTGGGGGACATGGAGTAGGGCAGTTAAGGTAAAACCCAATATTACACTTATAAATATTCACCAACCCCATTGCCACCACTGTGTTCATCTCTATATACAGTATACCACACACGGCGTACCACAATGCCCAGCATAACCCTAAAACTCCCTGCTGCAATTGGAAAATCCTGTATCTGTATTACAGGGTAACAGACGCACGGCAAGGTCATGTAGCATGGCTGCACAGTGTCACAGTGACCTGACATGTTGCTCTGACCCTCTAAACAACAGATACACTACTACCCTCCAACTGTACCTTGAAAGTATAGGAAAGGAGGCATGACCAAGACCCCTTCCTATGGTCACTCCCACTTTCTGAGTTGTACAGATTTCTGCCCTTCAGATTTTAGAGGGTATGCATACAATGACACATAGGGAAAATATTGTATAACATTGTAGTGTATTAGTAAATCCATTGGCATTTTATTATTGTTATAGAGGTTAATATTAGAGGTGAGCGTGTCCGGATTACGGGAATCCGGACACCCCTGAACATCCCCCCCTATCCGAACGCGTTCATGAGCCTGTTTGGGTTTTCCTGCCCAGACTCGGAGCGCGCCTTTCCGGTGCCTGCGAGTTCCTGCTGTCGGCTCTCGCGAGAGCCGGACAACATCACTACAACGTCACTATGTATAAAAGGACGCCATGTTTACTCCAGTCTCGGAGATTGAACAGTGTGCACTACTTACTGTCTTCCCTGGTGCCCGCCCGCATGCTCACTCTCCCACCCCGCTGTGCAACCTGCATGGTGTAGTAGTTTTAACTACTACACTGCTGATAGTGACAACCTGCATGGTGTAGGAGTTTTAACTACTACACTGCTGATAGTGACAAGTTCAAACTGCGTGGTGTAGTAGTTCTACACTGCTGATAGTGACTACCTGCGTGGTGTAGTAGTTCTACACTGCTGATAGTGACTACCTGCGTGGTGTAGTAGTTTTAACTACCACACTGCTGATAGTGACAACCTGCTGAGTCTGACTGTCTCACTTGTAGTGTAGTGTAGTGTGGTGGTACACTGACAGAGTCTGTGCTGTATATTATATATTTATCCCTGTAGTCTGTGCCTGTGCCTCATATAAATTGATTTACCTGTCCTCCAGTGTCCAGTTCTACTCCCTACCACCAAATTCCTTAATAATAATCCTTTAAAATTGTTCTGTGTCTGCTGCTGTGTGACTAAGCTGGAACAGGGTACTACAAGTCTCTCCTCAACTGTGCAGGCCACACGTCAGTGCAAAATAAATTGCAAAATATAATTTTTATTTTAGAATAAAGGGGTTAATAAATAATACTGACTTAATAATCTTTTAAAAATTATCTGTCTGCTGCTGTGTGTGTGTAAGCCGGGAGAGGGTTCTCCATGTCTCACCTCACCTGTGCATGCCACACGTCAGTGCAAATTGCAAAATACCATTTTTATTTTACAATAATAAAGGGGTTACTGACTTCTTAATAATCCTTTTCAATTTTTCTGTGTCTGCTGCTGTGTGACTGTTAGCTGGGAGGGGGTACTACAAGTCTCACCTCACCTGTGTGCACACCAGTGCTGTAAAATAATTGGTGCTGCAAAATAATCAATCTAATTTTTTTGGACAATAAGGTTTATTGACTTAAATAAATTCCTTAAAATCCTTTTCAATTGCTCTGCGTCTCTGCTGCTGTGTGGCTGTACTCCAGAAAGATAATGGAGAACCAAAATATGGAGGCTCCAATAGTACAAGAAGCACTTCCTCCAAGTGCTGAAGCTGCTGCCACTAGTCAAGACATAGAACATGATGAGGAAATGCCATCAACGTCTTCTGCCAATGTCGATGCCCAATGTCATCGTCGAGGGCATGTGAAGTCCAAAAAGGCAAAGTTGAGTACGTTTAAGAAAAAAAAATGTAAATCCTTGGAGGAGAAATGTAAACTTGCCAATATGCCATTTACCACACGGAGTGGCAAGGAACGGCTAAGGGCCTGGCCTATGTTCTTGACGAGTGGTCCAGCTTCATACGATGATCATAGCCCTCCTCCTCATCCTCCTTCCCCCCCCTAGAAATGTAAACGAGTTAAGCTGTCAACAAAATGACAGCAAACAACTCAACCTTCTAAAAGACACGGTATCACAAATCCCCAAGGAGAGTACAAGGGTGTTGGTGGTTGCAAAGCCTGACCTTCCCATCACTGTACGGGAAGATGTGGCTCCTTCAACCATTTGCAGCACACCCGAGGCATATGCTGGAAGTCCAGTTCCTGATTTGAAGTTGTCAATGTTGTACACCAGAGGGAGGAAATTGATGTAGCTGGTGCTGAGCAGAAAGTTGATGAGGAGGAGGATGCTGCTGATGGTGATGACATATCACAATAGCGACCCAGATTTAAACTAAGGCAAGGCAAATTTTATTTTAATGGAACCCTGCGCTAATCTAAATATTGCACCATATACTGAAATCACAAGTGCCAGACAAGGATTAAAAATGGCAGCTGCTTCTCACACCTGTCCTGCTACTGAATCACACTTACTGTAGATAGGGTGTTACAGGTGTCTCCGGGAAGCCCTTCTGCAGTGTTAATGGAAGCACTGTACCTTAAGCACAGATAACCTGTATATGACTGTGTCACATTCACAGACACACTGTAATGCAGATAAAGATATTCCGAATATCATTCTGGGAGCCCGCCGCTGACACTCTCACCCTGCATCACACAACCAGATGCCATCGGAAGACAACCTAAAAAGTGACAGGAGCGTGCAGGAGATGCTTGTGGTGACCCGCAAAATTGCTGGACACTTTTGCCATTCTGCCACTGCCTGCCAAAGGTTGGAGTGCAAGAAAAAACTCAACCTGCCCTGCTATCACCTCAAACAAGAGGTTGTGATGCGCTGGAACTCCAACCTCTATATGCTGCAGACGATGGTGGAGCAGCAATGACATAGGCAAAGGAGCGGGGATGCACCTGACTCAAGTGCATATACTAAAGGGGATATAATAAGGAAGGAGGGATTATGTTTGGCCAGTAGGTTCCACTCCTTTGCATCTCTACAGTGCAGCTATTCCATTCATTGGCTTCTCTTTTTGACCCGTGTAAGAAACCCTTGGCCATTGACAATGTATTCGTGTAACCCTCTGGAAAACAATTTCTTTTGGAAGCTCCGAGCAGATCTCAGTGCGGCCCAAATCATCCGCTGCTCCTTGGCTATATGTATTTAAATACCCATCAACCAATGATGTAAAATCAGCTATCATGGCATCCAACAGTGCTAGGCACAGAGCCAAGCGGTGTAAGACTTCCAGAGCCAATTCTTTGAGCAAATGTGTAGACATTGGACGCTCAAGCTCTATAGTGGGGTTATCGTTTATTAAACTGCTTGTAAGTCAGCCTGAAAGTCTCGCCTAACTTGATGGAAAACACAAAAGTGCTGAATTTCTTTTGGAAGCTCCGAGCAGATCTCAGTGCGGCCCAAATCATCCGCTGCTCCTTGGCTATATGTATTTAAATACCCATCAACCAATGATGTAAAATCAGCTTACATGGCATCCAACAGTGCTAGGCACAGAGCCAAGTTGTATAAGACTTCCAGAGCCAATTCTTTCAGCAAATGTGTAGACCTTGGACGATCAAGCCATATATTGGGGTTATCCTTTATTAAAGTTTGCTTGTAAAGTCAGGATTGAAACTTGTGAAGATGGCATGTTGAGATGTCGAGTCAAACATTCCGTGAACACGAACGATTAGGAAGGAAGCCCCCGGTTTCCATGAAGAACAGGTACAAATCTCCTACCTGTGTATCAAAGACATTGCAGAACCACCCCATATTGGTGGCACGAGACATCCCCCAGTCAGCTACAGTCATGGACCAAATTTAGAATGCTTTTGTCTTTAAGGACCATTTGTAGCCTGTTACTGAAAACTCCAGGCCTCAAGAGTAGGACATCAAAAAGATAAATGCATCTTTTTGTAGCCACCTGCAGCCAGCACAACTTTCCATGGTGACACAAGTTCAGTCCCACTGTACCTAAGCTCAGGACTTTCTGGCTCTGTAGATGTAGAATTGCAGGACCAAGCATAGGCTGAAACTGGTCTATCACAACATAGTCTGCATCTTCATCCTCAACTGCCTGTTTAATGGCCTGTAGGATAGTGTCATGCATCCCATGCGGTGCAGGAAGATCAGGCTCTCTCACTTTCCCGGCAGGTTTCCCAGCATCTTCAACGCTCTCTTGTGATAAGGTTTTATCTCTTTCATTACCTGTATTTTCTGGCTCTTGACTTGAAGGATCAGACGATTCTTCTTGGTTCCACTTTTCAGAATGGTATGCCCAAAGAGGATTTTTGTTCCAGGCACTTCTTTCCCAGTTGCTAAATCCATAACTTTTCTTAAAGTGATTGTATGGCTTGCATCTATACTCATTTGGCACGCCCTGAAAGCAGATAGAAAATAGGGTGTCCAGAGGAGGACAAAGGAAGAACAAAACTAGGTTTTTGGGGCACTCTTCTTCAAATTGTAATGTGTAAGGTAGTAAGATGATTGGAATAAAAATTAACTTTTATTAGAATTCACTTAAAAAAGGTTGGCGTCAATGATAAATGAATAAAACGTATCAGGTAAATACAATTTTACAATGATGCATCACAATAAGAATATACAATATAATGTCACTTAGACTAGGCGAAAATGTTTTACACCGAGGGGACCACCCCCTGTAAGGTTGAAAGAATATATATGTTCTCAGCCCGTGAGAATTACCTTAATGGGGTAAATGATGAAGAGGTACACGGAAATGGCACTTCAAAAACTGGTCAGTCAACTGGGTAATAAAAATAATGATAAATAAAGGACAGAGAAAATGGACAGAAAAATTGCTAGAGTTAATTAAGAGCAAGAGAAAATGGTCGTTGGTGTCGTGCCTGATATTCTGGGTGTTCCGCTGTTGATACGGCACCAGATCTTCCCTAACAGTCGCCCGATTAGGTACAGATCTGGCCAAACACTGCTTAGCTACTGAGATCGGACGAGATCAGGCGGCCCAGTGGTGTATGGTCGTATACTTAGTATACTAAGTATACGACCATACACCACTGGGCCGCCTGATCTCGTCCGATCTCAGTAGCTAAGCAGTGTTTGGCCAGATCAGTACCTAATCGGGCGACTGTTAGGGAAGATCTGGTGCCGTATCAACAGCGGAACACCCAGAATATCAGGCACGACACCAACGACCATTTTCTCTTGCTCTTAATTAACTCTAGCAATTTTTCTGTCCATTTTCTCTGTCCTTTATTTATCATTATTTTTATTACCCAGTTGACTGACCAGTTTTTGAAGTGCCATTTCCGTGTACCTCTTCATCATTTACCCCATTAAGGTAATTCTCACGGGCTGAGAACATATATATTCTTTCAACCTTACAGGGGGTGGTCCCCTCGGTGTAAAACATTTTCGCCTAGTCTAAGTGACATTATATTGTATATTCTTATTGTGATGCATCATTGTAAAATTGTATTTACCTGATACGTTTTATTCATTTATCATTGACGCCAACCGTTTTTAAGTGAATTCTAATAAAAGTTAATTTTTATTCCAATCATCTTACTACCTTACACATTACAATTTGAAGAAGAGTGCCCCAAAAACCTAGTTTTGTTCTTCCTTTGTCCTCCTCTGGACACCCTATTTTCTATCAGCTTTACCGCTGAACCTTTGGGAGCACCACCAACCTAGTACCACTGACAATAAAAGTCACACTGGTTGTATGTTGGTATCATCATTGACTACTGTAATCCCTCTAATTGTTACTTTATTATCATCCCTTTGCTTGTGACGATCCACCCCAACTCGTTGAAACGCCCTGAAAGCATCCATTGGTGGTTGACCTTTGTTAGGAAGCTGGTATCAGTTACTACGTCCATGCTAAACGTGGCCCAGGTCCGAGCACAGCACACACCGCCAGCAGCAACTGCAAACAACTGCACCCTCCTAAAGACATTTTATCACAAATCCCCAAAGAGAGTCAAAGGGTGTTGGTGGTTGCAATGCCGGACCTTCCCATCACATCACTGTTGTGGAGGATTTCTATTCTATTGTGAGGCGTGAAGTGTTCCGAATAGACTGGAAATGAGTGGAAATTAACGATATTGAGGTAAATAATAGCGTAGAAGCAAAAAAAAATAAAAAATCTGCAATTTTAGCAGTTTTTATGCTAAAATGAATCAGAACCCAAAACACGATACACAAAACATGAAACACGAAAATGGTGGTGTTTTGGAACAGATCCATATCCAAAGATACAGACCCACTGCCCAAGATACAGACCCAAAACCTGTTTCACAGAACACGAAAAGTGCCCTTGTTCATATAGACTTTTCAGTGGGCTTATTTGAAGTGAATATATAATAAAAGACTAAAGGTATCCAAAAAACCCAAATGGTATGCTAATGGTACACATAAAATAGCCAATGGGTATAGTAACACAGGGAAAATTTTTACTATTGCCATACCAGTTCACAATTGTTTTAAATATATTCAATACAATGCAAAATGCATGCACATAAGTTTGTGATTTTCAGTTTAGTAGTACAATTTAACAATCTGTTACATTTTGGAATGATCAGAATTTAAATAAATGGTTCTCCTGCTGAAAGTACTTTGCAAGGACTAATTATCTATCCTCCCACTGTTTGCAATATATTTTTATTGGCGGAGAATTGTACAAATGATTTCTCCTTCAAAGACAATATGTCGACTCATAACTTTCTTAGCTTGATCGTAGGGTTAAATTCTGAAAACTTATGCACAAAGGTATTCTCAGAAACCCATTTTCCTAATATTACAAGCTTTAGACTGGACCATATGACATTTCTGTTTCGCATTTTTTTTAGCAATATTAACAATATTAGAAAAGCAATTAAAATGCAAACGCTTTACATCTGAGCTTGATTTGTTTTGTTTTTTATAGTGCTTTTATTAGAATTTATATTATTTGGAATCATTTGAAATGCTCAGAAATGGAACAAGCAGCATTATGATAAACTAATGCAAATAATTACTATAGTAAAAAGCCCAATGATTGTTGAAATAATAGAAATAGTTATTTCTAGTATAAGACCTATTTACATGCACTTACTTATATTAAAAACCACGTTTATAAAATTAAAGCTTTTAAGGTCTTAGAAAATTTATTCAGCTGATTCATTGGGTGAGATTTAATAGGATGAGAGATTCAGAAAGTGAGAGATTTGGGTAGAAATCTCCAGTTTTTCTAAAGCGGCAATCATTTACCCAGCAAAATCAAACTGGTTTTGCAGTGTAAATGATTGCCGCTTTAAAAAAACTGCAGATTTCTTACCAAATCTCTCACTTTCTGAATCTCTCATCCTATTAAATCTCACCCATTGTCTCTGAACTTGGATTATATGATTGCCAAATGTCACTCATGGTTCAGAATGTGTTTTAAATTTGAGAGACATGATACTGAAAAGCAACTTGGTCTATAAATACAATTATAAGGATGGTTTCATAAATAAGGTAACAAGATCTCTCATTGCATATATTTATATGTAAAATCAATATTATGGCGTGTCTAACCATTTGTTCCATTGGTACATCAAGACATATATCCCGGCATAGAAGAAATCAGTGTTAAGCTCCTGGACTTTACCATCAGTTGCAGATAGCCTTCCATACAGGTACATTAATAGACCCAAAGACATGGAAACCCAGCCTCCTTCACGCTGCCCTCGCTCCTGTTACAGACGTGGCCACGGGTACCCCACTTCCCGCCGCTCAAGTGACAGCCGCGCATCCCCCAATGCCCGCTGCATGTCGCCCACCCCTCAAGTCACAGTGGTGACTTTGTTCCCTGCTACCCACCGCTTCTGCTCACAGGACATAGAGACATACGCTAAAGGTCTGTCTCTGCACCTCTAGCAACTGATGGAGCAATAAATAACTAGAGTTGCTATACAATATGGGTTATGTGGTGTGGCATCCCAAAGACAGATTTAGGAACACTCAATTGCCCCAGTTTCATGTGGAGCAAAGCTGGAAGGAAGACCACTGAGGGCAGTCTGGACCTGCCAGTAACTGCTGGCCAATCACATGTGCCTTTCCTGGCAGCCAATCATAAACATTCCCCGACCTAGAGTTATTTTGAACTGTGGCCATACCTCCCATTTGGCTGTCCCCTTGGCATAGTCTGCTCCGTACATATTGACCTCAGTTTGTAATCGCATATTTACTGTAATATTGTTTTCATTTTGTAATTTCTGCTCTTTACCAGACCTGACTTGCTCACTACTCTATTTAATGATGCTGAGAACCAGTGCAGGGCAGTGAATCCTGAGCACAGCTAAGTCTATACCTCATTGCAGGGGCCCCAGAATAAAATCACTAGTACATTAGGCTCCACTGATGTTATTGTTTGTGTCACTCTCGGCTGAAGGAAGAATCCACATTCCCATCAGGAACTGTGACACTTTAATCCACTTGGATGGCTTTCCTTTAGCTTTTGGAACATTATTAAAGGGATTTGCATCCATTTATCCACAATGCAGAAGTAAAGCATGATGTTGGTTGGCATGGCTCGCAGTTTGTATTTTAATTCATCCGAAAGGTATTTGATGGGGGTTAATGTTAGGGCTTTGTTTAGACGAGTCAAGTTCTTTCACACATTAATTTGGCAAATAATCTTGATAAGGACAACACTATGGCCCTTATTCAGATCTGATCACTGTATAAATTTGTTTGGAAAATGGGCAAAACCATGTGCATTGCAGGCACTGGAAAAACCATGTGCACTGGAAGCAGGCAGCCGGGGAAGGGGAAGGCGGGGATTTAGGATTAGTGGTTCCAGTGGTTCCCAATCTGTGTGCCGTGGCACCCTGGGGTGCCTCAGGACACTTACAGTGGTGCCTCAGGTTGGTGGTCCACAATGAGAATTACTGTGCAGGGCCAATGTGGAAGTTAAAATGTTCTACCTCACAATTCCACCCCGTTCCCCCTCACTTTAACCTCTGCTTAGGGCCAGGCTGCAGGGGTGGAGGCAGCGCCGGTGTAAGGCTTCTAAGCACCCTAGGCAAAACTTCAACCTACTGCCACTTCCCCCTCCCCATACTGCCACCAATAACCATTTTTTCAACTCCTTAATGCATACTTGCCTAACATTCTGGAATGGCAGGTAGCCTCCCAAAAATGTTGTGGTCCACCCAGCCCCCCAGGAAGGTGGGTAAGACCCCTGCTTTCCCTGGAGGCCCCCAGCACCCTCCCCTCTGCCACACATAACAGAGTACAGGAAGAGAGGGCAGTAACGTAGGGAAGTATGCCTCAAGAGAAAGTATGGAGATGAGGTCTTAGAGGTTCCACAGCAGCCACCTGCATTAAGTACATCAAAGATCGTCACAGACATCATTGATTTTTTGATAGGCAGAATTGGTGGCGCCCCCCTAGATCCTGGTGCCCTAGGCAGCTGCCTAAAGCTGCCTAGTGGTAGAGTTGGCACTGGGTGGAGGGTTAGGCTGCTGCAAGGGAGGGATAGTATTAAGATTGGGGGGGGGGGGTAGGTGCAGAGGGTTAAGGTGCTATGGAACTCCTGTCAGAATTGAAATGACTGGGTTGGTCTTTTTACAGCAGGCATGCTAAACCCCAGGATACCGCATGTATCCCATAACTTGAAGTACTATATATAAATAATTTAAATAAAGTACAGTGTCTGACATCAGTCCAGTCATGATAGGAAAAGGCTACATTTACATATGTGAAAGTACAATCTAAATTTCATACAGTAGGCCAGATGCACCAAGCTTCAAAAAGTGATAAAGTGGAGAGTGATAAACAACCAGCCAGCCAGCTCCATTCCCTAACTGTCATGTTTCAAACTCAACCTGTAGCATTACAGTTAGGAGCTGATTGGCTGATTTATTGAGCTTTTTGAAGCTTAATGCATCTGGCCCAATTTATTTAAAGATGCAATTTAAGTAGAATGCTTTTTTGGGCATTCATCAAAAGTGCTCTTATGGAAGCTGTGTTTGTACTTTTAGAAGACATGAAACACATTATAAAGTTGCATTCTCATCAGAACTTGCACATGCTTTAATTTAAAATAAAAAATATGGGTACTTGTTTCCTAGCACGGCGCCCATCGCATACCATATTTAGTGGTCTGCAATGCGATGCAATGTTCCCGTTAAAGCAACAGGAGTGCTTGTACAATGAAATATTGCATAGCATCGCATGGCAGCAAATGGCATGCGATGCGATTTTTAATTGAACAAGCATCCTGATGGGTGCTTACAATGTTAAATGCACCCCCATTGTCAACGCCACCCCCCCTATCAAGGCCAACCCGAAGTGTGGCGATCGCTGCGACCTCCGACCTTTTCATACCCACACTATCCAGGTCGGCGGGGAGTCGATTTTATATAGTGTGGCGAGCGCAGCGAGCCACCGAGCCCGAAGATAGGTCAAAGACTCTCCAACACTCCAAGAGAGTGTAAACATTGTATTAACCCCTTTTTTCTCACAGGTCACACTATAGTTTGTGCCAGCACAACTGTTTAATTCAACAGCACACATCGTTTATTTATGCAATAGCTCACATAATTTTTCTCTTATTTCTATTGTATTTTTTTTTCTTTCCACATCTTCTTATTTTATAGTCTTCATTCTCTTCATTACCCTCATTATTTACATTTATTTTTATTTTTTATTTTTATATTTATTTTTATTTATTTTTTATTTTTATTTATTTATATATTATCATTATACAAACCCCACTTTTGATCTCATCCTTTCCCCTCCTGATCAGTCATAATACATATGCACTTATCTTTAGCGCTCCGAGCACAGAACCCTCATTAGTACCTTTAGAATTGGAGCAGCTGACAACCAGAGCGCGGTCAATAAACAAAAACTACAGAACTATACAATATCTGCCTCAATCCAATTCTCCGCATGTACAATTCTCCCTATATAATTATATATAGGGAAAAAAATAAAATAAAACGGCGTGGGGTCCCCCCCACAGCGGTAACCAGCACCAGGCTGAAAGAGCCGGGTTGGTATTAAAAAATCAGGAAACCAACCAAATAGGGGTTCCCCATTTTTTAAAACCAGCCCCAGGCTCCAGGTCCAGGGCTGGTTCCCAAAATACAGGGGACAAAATGACTAGGAGTCCCCCGTATTTTAAGAATCAGCCCCAGGCCAAACCAGCCAGCAGGGTAATGCCACAGCTGGGGGGAGACTTTTTATACAAGTACCCCCGGCCAAAGCATTCACCCTACCGATCAGTCAGCCTGGCCAGGGGCCCTGGAGGAGTGGGGACCCCCCAAATAAAGGGGTCCCCCCCTCCAGGACTTACCTGACCAGGCTGAAGCCTGGTGCTGTCCCCGGTGGCCCTGGAGCGGTGGCCACCGGGCTGATCAAGTTGTGTAAAAAAAATAGAATAAACTATTGTTTAATACTGTGGAACTATGAGTCCCAGAAAGCCTCCCCCGCAAGCTGGGACTTGGAGAACCACAAGTCCCAGCATGCGGGGCATTAAAGGGACCGCTGGCACTTGTAGTTCCACAGTATGAAAAATAGTAAAATAAACACACTTACACCCAAGAAAAATAAAGCTTTATAACATCCAAAGCCCACACATACTGATACTTACCTATCTTGAGCCCGTAGGTAGCCCTCGGTCTTGGTCCAGTGTCCTGTTCCATGTCGGCGTCTGTGTCGGCGTCCGGGTCCGGGGGCCGAAGTAATCCATAGGGGACCTGTGGAAGCAAATTCTACTTACAAGTCTCCTCTGGTGCAGATCTGTCCTCTTCTCTTCTCCACTCTTTATTGTGGAATAGTGTACTACAACTCCAGTGTCTGCCAGATCTTCCTGGAGGGATCATGCAGTCAAACATGGATTTTGACTTGCTTTTCTCACAATCCTGCGAGGTGTTCTGTCTGATATTTTTCTTGGTCTTCCAGATCTTGCTTTAACTTCCACTGTTCCTGATGACTGCCATTTCTTATTTACATTCCGATCAGAGGATATGGGCATCTGATAATGCTTTGGGTACTTGTTTAGTTTCACGGCGGCAGCGTGCGTGCATCTGAGTCCCCTTGTGGGGCTCGCTTCGCTCGCCCATGCTGCGGGCTCCGTGGCTCACTACGCTCGCCACGCTATCTAAAATCAACTCTATGCCAACATGGATAGTAGGGGTATGAAATGTCTACATTGGCATAGAGTTAATTTTGTTTATTTTAGATAGTTTGGTGAGTGCCGTACCCGGAAGTTCACGGTGGCCATGCTGCCGCCGTGAAACTAAACAAGTACCATGCTTGGTTATCTTCTTTTAGCCTTCTCCTGCTTTGTGAGCGTCAACTATTCTCAGTTTCAGGGTTCTACACAACTGCTTAGAGGAACCCATGGTGCTGATTGTTGGGGGCAAAGTCAGATTAGTCTGGGCTTTTAAAATTTTTGAGATTGACATCACCTGGTCTTTCCAGACGATGATTGAGAACAATTTATGACACTGCCAGATCTCAGCTGTCCAAAGGGGCGGTGCATGCTATAAACTCTGCAGGGTGCCCAAACTTTTGCAGATGCCATTTTTTGTTTTCTGTTATTTTGAAAGTGTAAATTATGAAAATAAAATCAAACTTTTTTTGACATTATAATAATGTCTAATCTGGAATTTGATGCCTTTTGGAAATTTTTCCATCTTTCCTTGGCTTCTTTTTGCACACCAAACTTTCGCTTCCCACTGTATATGGCAATCACTACACCAGGTTTATTTTGCCTTGTCAATGATTGTTGCTTTTCTACAACATCATAGTAAAACATCATAAAAAAATTAGATATTTATTATATTATATATTTTCTGGTATATTTTCACTGTACACAAATACTGTATATAACAAGATATTTGTAATTTTACACCCCTCCTCCCTTCTTAACAAGCAAGTTACTGCATAAACGAATGAAAATTTAATATTTTAAGTGAGAGATTTGGTAAGAAATTTCCAGTTGTTTTTTTTAAGTGGCAATCATTTACACTGCAAAACCAATTTGATTTTGCAGTGTAAATGATTGCCGCTTTAAAAAAATCTCTCACTTTCTGAATCTTTCATCCTACTTAATCTCACCCTTTGCGTCAACTGATTTTTATATATGGCTGTCATCAGAAACAGGTACTGTAATTTATTTGAAAAACTCATGACTCATTCAGTAGAATGTCAAACAAACAGAATGTGTTCCTGTCAGCAGAAAGAAGGATTTCTGCCTCTCAATCTGTGATTAATAAGTGAAGTGTCCTCCGCTTGACCAAAGAATACAGAAAACCAGTGCAGCTGTTGGCATCCCAATAATGTATTTTTCTCACATAAGCGTAGCTAAGTAAATTAGATTTATGTCAGGATTAGGAAAGGGATTATTTGATATACAAAGAAAAGTCTGACCTTAGTCATATATAATTAGATTCCGAAAACAAATAGTATTTTTTTATATTATGCCAATGTGAAGTATTTTGATTGTCCTACAAATGTCTGTTTGACATTTATGTAAACCATTTGGTACACAATACCTTTCAGATAAGAAGTTTAGAGGTAATGGCACTTACTGTATACCCACAAACATCAAAAACTGTTATTGCATACTGGATAGGTAGGGGGAATCAAATGTATAAAGGGCTGTTCCCAAACGACACTGTGCATGCATGAGGTTCACAGTACGCATGCGCACGGCCAGCCTGAACTGAAATCCTGCAAATGTTTCTATAAGCACGCCTTTCGCAAGGTGATTGCGAATGGTGAACATTGATGGACGGTGATCATTGAATGATTTCTCTCCCCTTTGGCCGCGTGCAAGGGGATGTGTTCGCATGTTACAGTGGTGATTCATCAGCGGGGCACCGGCCGGGTGGCCTTAAACTGCTCCATGTCAACCTTTTAAACCTGTTTAACTACAGTATACCACTGTCGATCATTTCACCCTGTTGGCCTACTGCATGTCAAGCATATGATGTCTACTGACTGTTTATATCTCCTGTATCTCACCTGCACATGGCATCTATTCTCGGCTTATTGTTCTCTGCCTGAAAAGTAATAATGTCCCACCAAAATCACAGAATGGATGGATAGTACATTATGACACAGTTTACTTTCCCACTTGCAGTATTTCTCACTTTAGATTATTCATCATCAGTCTGTGAATACTTACAATAGAGATAAAAATAAATACAGTTTCACATGAAAAAAGATCACCGCTGTTTTCAAGTATAAATACGAAAATTGTAATCAGGGTTGCCAGACCATCTGTTTACACAAGCGCACATATGAATTAAGGAGCCCATACACCGTTACGGACCGGCTCCGTTCTGTACTATGCGATGCGCGCTCCCGCGCATCACATAGTACGGTACAAAAAGTATGTGCTGCACATACTTTTTGTACTAGGTAAACATGGCACAAGGCATGCGATCCGATACGATGTGTGCTGTTTAAGCACAGAACGGATCCGATGAACGGACCGTGTATGGGGGGCTTTACACAGGTTCTTGACTGCTCATCGTATGTAATGAGACAGTTGGTATGAACTGTGACACCTTCCAACCATTCCAACTGTCATTACATCCGATGGGCAGTCAAGAACCTGTGTAATCAATATGTGCGTTTATTAAATGGATGATCTAGCAACCCTGATTGTAACATTTCTGGAGGGATGTAATGAGTTTCAAGTTGTGAAAATGTGCAAGTATAGCACTAAAATCGCACATTTTGACAACTCAACTAATGTAAGAGGATGTGGGAACATGCAAACATGCCTGCTTCCTGCAATCCCAAAACTCACAATGGCAAAATGGCATTTTTAGCGGAGATTTTGAGGATCTCTCACAGCAACGTTGGCACTCAAAAGGTTAAGCATTTTTCCCTGTATCTCATGGGTCTACTTAATGAGTTATTTTTCTTTGTTTTAAGGGAATCATTTTCCTACGCAGTGTGGGCTAATTGGATCTGACACTGGTAGTTTATTAATGGCTAGCTATAACATTGCCTTGTGGCTAGTCAATGCCCAGGGACTCTCCACCTTAATACAGATGGAACGACTCTCATTTGAGCTGCTCCTGGCGTTTTTATCTCCAATCGCCGTCAGCCGTCCTTTAACAGAAGAGGGCACATGTGCATGAGCCGCTCGTGCGCCCCGTTCTGTCAGAGGCTGTAGCAGGCCTCTGCTGCCCTCTGCGGGTCTCCCTGCATCCCCAGCAGCTTCCCCAGCCTGCTCCCACTCCCTGCCCGTCTCCCTGAAGCGGAGATGGGCAGGGAAGCCACTCCCCGCCACCTTGCTGATGGGGATGCGCAAGTGAGTGAGATGCTCAAGCCTCGACATCAGCCAGTCTGCCTTCTGCAGTCTGCCAGCCTGCGCCAGCACATGTAAATAATCTGGCATTCCTGCAGGCTGGCGGACAGGCGCTACATCTGTACGTGTTTTTTTTGTTTTCTTTATGATTATCACTAAGATATTTGCTATAGTGTATGATGTGTCACTAGATCTGGTAACATCATGGCAAATATAAAATGTATATTGCCTATCCATGCATTCAATAATGCAGGAGGCTTAAATAAAAAAAGTTTTTTTGTTTTCTTACTGATGCCTCAGTTATAATTTCCAAAATAACACAGTTTATATGTGTTATATATTATAAAAATCAGCTTTTTTCATTGGAGTATGACTGGAAAAGCATCTCTCTTGCTACTGGGATTCTGCTGATGCATGCTAATGCATGGGAAAAGTGGATTCTGCCCCAGGCTCGGGTAGACTAGTGGAATCCATGCTCATAGAGTGGCAAATCCTCGGCTCAGACATGAGAGCAACTCAGGATCCACCATCTCATATATGCCAGCCACCTCCACCCTCTTTGGATTGTGTTTAGTATTGAATTGCTTACTATAGGTGAGTGTAATGATGCTATGATCCATGCTACAATGCTACGACCCATACTACAATGCTACGATCCAAATGCACCATACTAATAGATTTAGCATCTTTGGGGTAATAAAACATATCTATGGTGAGAGCTTGCAAATTGGTCTGATCCCATTTTTGCAACCTTGCTTGACATGTTTTAGTGTAGACTGCACTTTCAACAGAATAATGGCGTTCAAAGCAATCCACTATTCATAAGATGGCAAACTAGCTGTCTCAAATTGATTCATTAATGTCTATTATTATTACTGTTAATACATAATTTAGTACCAGTAATGTATTTGATGGATTTATTTATTTCAGAATGTATTCTATATTTTCACATTTCTTTTGTCAAATGTGTGGCACAGCAATGGGCACATCATTTGCACCATCCATATCAAATATCTTTATAACACTTTGAGAGTGGAAATACACATTGATAATCCCTAAAGGAATCAAGTTAAAATCTTTAAGACATTGTTATTACTTAATTATAGTGTAAATGTGATGATTTTTTAGTATACAGTATTTAGACATTATTATGAGTAGACTTTTTTACTTCTAGTATTCTAGCAAATTGTTTCTAGATTTAATATTTGACATAATGAATTTAAATTAGTAGATAGGAAAATACATTTTAAAAGTTATTATCTTACTGTCTGGAAGTTTAGCCTTCCTATTAGAAGGATTATATGAAATTATAAGTATATACAACAGTTTAAAAAACAGGCAGATATATATTTTGAAAGGTTTACAGAAAAGGACTTCCCATTAGATTTAATACAGAAAAGTAGACTGAGAACAAGAAACTTGAACCGGCAGGATTTTTTGGTATATAAGAATAGGGATAATAATGAGTATAATAAGTTTTGGTGCCATGCATTACTTCAGTCACCACAAAAGAGAAATTTAAGAAATTTTAAGTAAACACCAGGAGGTTTTAAAATTAGATTTTCATTGAGGGAAATAATTCAAGAGAAACCACAAGTGGCTTTTAGATGAGCTAAAATATTCAAGAATGCATTAGCATCTAGAATGCTGAGAACCAGCATTAAATGTATTACAACGGATTTAATGTTTTTTTTTTCTTCATATAACCACTGTAAGTTCTGTCAGACTGATAATTTTATTTTGAACTTGAAGAAAAGGGACATTGGGAGATATATGAGTCATTATGCCTTTAACTGATTCAGATCCAGAAGGATTATTATTATTATTATAATTTTATTTATAAGGCGCCACAAGTGTTTCGCAGCACCGTACAAAGGAACAATACAGGGAGACAAAACTTGGCATAACATTGAATAAATAACAAAAATACAGTACAAATAAAGAGCACCACAGTTCAATACACATTACAGCTTAAATGTAAGTAGTGAGGACCCAATCAACATACAACTAGAGGCTTGAGGCCAATGATGGAGATGAGTATGAAGATGGTCACTGAGTGTTGGAGTAATGGAGAGCTGTGAGTGAAATGTGAAGAGAAGTGGGCTTTGACAGCAGGAGGGAAGAGGGCCCTACTCGGAGGAGCTTACAATCTAGTAGGAAGGGGAGACAGACAGATTACAAGAGGTGCAAGCGAGGGGGTGGTGGTTAGATAGCAGGATGTAAACAGGCAAGGGGTCGGAGAACCAGCTGGTTTATGCAGTGGAAGGGTACGCTTTGATGAATAAGTGAGTTTTCAGTGCCCGTTTGAAGCTTTGCAAGGTCGGGGAGAGTCTAATGGAGCGAGGGAGTGCGTTCCACTGAAGGGGTGCAGCACGGGCAAAGTCCTGTACTCTAGCATGGGAAGCAGTGATCAGGGTGGAGGAGAGACGACAGTCGTCAGCTGACCGTAGAGGGCGGGAGGGTGTATGAATGGAGATGAGGTTAGAGATATATGGAGCAATGGAATTAGAGATGGCCCTGTATGTGAGTGTGAGGTGTTTGAAGAGGATTCTGTAGGGGAATGGAAGCCAGTGCAGATTTTGTTGAAGGGGAGTAGCAGAGTTAGAGCAGCGGGAGAGGAAGATAAGCCTGGCTGCAGCATTGAGGACAGATTGGAGAGGAGCTAGTTGGGATTGAGCGAGGCCAGTGAGAAGAGCATTACAGTAGTCAAGCCGTGAGATGACTAATGAGTGGATGATCAGCTTAGTTGCACTCTGTGAGAGAAAGGGCCTGATGCGAGCAATGTTGCGTAACTGGAACCGGCAAGAATGGGCCAGGGCTTGGATGTGGGGTGCAAAGGAGAGGGAGGAGTCAAGAGTGACACCCAGGCAGCGGAGTTGGGGAACAGGGGAGATGATGGTGTTGTTAACAGTGATAGAGATATTAGTAGGGGGCATAGCTCTGGGTGGGGGAAAGATAATAAGTTTGGTTTTGTCCATATTCAGCTTCAGAAATCGCTCAGACATCCAGGTAGAGATGGCAGCGAGGCAGTTGGAAACTTGAGAGAAAACAGTGGGGGACAGATCAGGAGAGGAGAGGTAGATTTGGGTGTCATCTGCATAGAGGTGATATTGGAAGCCAAAGGAGTTAATGAGTGCACCCAGAGAGGAGGTGTACAGAGAGAACAGAATGGGGCCAAGGACGGAACCCTGAGGGACCCCGACAGGAAGGATAGAAGGTGGTGAGGTAGAGCCAGAGGCAGAGACTGAGAAGGAACGGTTGAAGAGGTAAGAGGAAAACCAGTTGAAGACTGTGCCAGAGAGGCCAATGTTTTGGAGTGTGTGGAGGAGGAGAGGGTGATCCACAGTGTCAAAGGCAGCAGATAGGTCCAAAAGGATAAGCAGGGAGAAGTGACCCTTGGATTTGGCTGACAGCAGGTCATTGGTGACTTTCACTAGGGCAGTCTCAGTGGAGTGAAGTGGGCGAAAGCCAGATTGAAGGGGATCTAGGATGGAGTGGTCAGACAGGTAGCTGGTGAGACGCCTGTAAACCAGCCGTTCTAGTATTTTAGAGGCAAATGGGAGAAGAGAGATAGGGCGGTAGCTTGTGGGAGATAAAGGGTCCAGGTTAGGTTTTTTAAGAATAGGCGAGACCAGAGCGTGTTTGAAGGGTGAGGGAAAGATGCCAGTAGAAAGAGATAGGTTAAAGAGGTGAGCAAGGTGGGAGCAGCCAGTGGGGGAGAGGGAACTGAGGAGACGGGAGGGGAGAGGGTCCAAGGGACAGGTAGAGGGGGGAGAGGATGAGATGAGGGAGCGGACTTCCTCAGCTGTAGTAGGGCAGAAGGATGACAGAGTGGGGTAGTTGGTAGGGGAGGATGATTGGGGTGGGTGGGCAGCAGAGGGGGTATGGAAGGAGATATCATGTCGGATTACCTCAATTTTAGAGAGGAAGAAGGAGGCAAAGTCAGTGGCAGTGAGGGATGAAGGATATGTGGCATGAGATGCAAATTAAGGTGGATGATACTTTATGCATGTGCAGGGTCTGACAGCACATGAGCAATACCGTTTCTACGTTATCAGACAAACTACAACTGCAAACATTAAGAGATTGACAGTCTAAAACCACTTGTGGGTAGTAAGGGGGGTGGTGACAACAATTGTTTCCTAAAATAGATCAGTGTTGCCTCCATTTTGGGGGAGGAGTGCCAAAGCCATGATCTCCTAGGAATGCAGCACTGGATCACAAATTCAAACAGAAGGTGTCTATGTGAATCGCTGCTTCCAAGGAAGAAGAAGAAGTGATGCACACTCCAACCACATCTGAATCAAGCCCTTATTTGTTTTATTAGAGTGCACGTTAAAAAAAGTACATTGAAAAAATAAACATGTTAAAATAAATATGATTTTGATTTAGAATATTAGGCAGAGGCAAAACATTTTAGTGTACTTAGAAATTATTTAAAAAAACAATATTCTAACCCTAATTCATTAACCATTAAAGCAATGAGTATGTAAAGAAATATATGAAAGGGGACACTGGATTAAAAGAAGGATTTTATATTAATTTAATATGTTTTTTTTCCTATAGGTATTATAAATTTAAGATGTTAAACAAAATTATATACTTTATTTTTAATATTTTAATTTTATTAGATTTTGAAAGATACATGTTGTTTTTAGATATTATGTTGATTCTTTACTCTCTCTCTCTCTCTCTCTCTCTCTCTCTCTCTCTCTCTATATATATATAAATGTCCAGGATGCGGGTGGCTCTCAGGTAAAAAATCAGAAAGACTGTACTTGCTGTCAACGTTTCAGGGTTGCCCCTTTTATCAAGACATGAATCAAAAACATAAAGAAATTTATATACTTACAAACTCTGTGCGCCCTTCACCACGGTTCACGCTCCCGCCCGGGACCTGATGACGTCATCCTGGTGCGTTGGCGCCGACGGCTCGGCATCACAGGGGGCATCACCTGCATCTCTAGTTACCCTGGTAACCCGTACAATAGACCCAGTCCTCTACCGCTTGCCGGGGACGCCATCGGCGAATGTGCCAAGTGATTCATTATTCACATTATGAATAAGTAAAATATCCATACATTTAGATAGGTTAAACTAATCATCCTTAAAAGCTACCAACGTTGTTATAGCCATAGGAAAGAGTATACACTAGACCTTGACATGGATAAAGTACAAGACCGTCAGCTCCTAACTGCCATGTTAAAGATTGATTTTGAGACTAGACAGTTAGGAGATGAAGATGGTTGGTTGGTACTGTACTTTATCTCTGTCCATTTTCTCTATTTCCAAGGCTTAGTACATGGACCCCTCAGTCCTCGTTGCTCGCTTGCCACTTCAATGAGTCCTGTCAAATGATCTCTGAATACAAAGAGCAAACAAAGTCTCAAGATAATGGGAACAGTTTGCTTTATTCTCAGTTGGCTGTGCAATATACCAGCAATGCCAACTTCATTAACAGTTTTAGAATTCCTCTATTCATTAGTTTTGTGCAGTGATTTTTATGATACTCATTGTCATAAATGGGCTGAAACTTAAAAATAGCCATTCAAAACACTGAGCTCTCTTTTGTTAAGTTGATTTACTAATGTCCTTGCATGTTAACACATTAGATCTAACATCAGTCGCTGCTTGTTGGCATGGTAATTGGCAACAGTCTACATACATTAACACTCAGTCTGCAGCAGTGAGGAATTCATATCACTCTTAAAAGGAACTTGTATAAAGCTTTCTCCTGTATAAGGTGTCCTCATATGCCATCATTAAAGTGTAAATGTAATGTCAATATCAGAAAACATTTTCCACATAATTGTAGAACCATTCTTGCCTTCTCTCTCTAAATCTGCCAGAGACTCCCTATTTTTAGGGTAATTTCCGGCTGCACTGAAGGGATATGTACAGTATATCTGGCACAGCCTACCGGCTTCATCATGTAGTGGGCAGGGTGGAGATAAACAGATCACCTGTGGAAGGAATGCACGCCTAAAGTTGTGATTCATGTCATTTAGCCCTACCCACAGCTCCACAGGCATTTGTTTATCTTGGGCGTGGGGCCAATTTACATCATCGTTAGGTGTGACCTGATACATCTCGTCTCTGGGATTCTCCCAGATAGGAAAAACATTTAGGAGGCAAGTATGGGTAGAACTTAGTACTGTGATACATAAATCCACCCCCGAACATCCATAGCCAGATTAAGGGGGGACACGGAGCATTCTGTAACCTCAGGCCCCCCTCTGTCAGCAGGCCGCCTGGCCTGAGAAAAGCGACATCAATAGCTCTTCTGAATCCTGTCCCAGTGTGCAAGTAGTACAGAGGCTGCTGCTGTCCATGGATGTAACAAGATAGAGGATATAGTAGATTTTATTTTCTATGTGTATTTTAAGGTTGTTTAGGTCTCAAGAAAACTTTATTACATCATTGTTTTTCAATTAGGTGGAGCTAAAAAACAGTACCTAGCCGCTATTAAACAATAAGCTTAAATCTACTATACATAAGCCATACCTCCCAACATGATCCATTCCAGGAGTGACAACATTGTCTCTAGCTGGACTTCCCTCCTAATTTATTGTAATCACCTGTGTTGAAAATTCTTTATTCCAAATTACATAGTTCAGCACAGGTGACGACAATCATATGTTAAGTCCAGATAGAAAGCATTTTGTAGCTCCTGGAGTGGGTCATGACAGGAGGTATGCACAATTTAATTATATACACATCCTTTCCCCCAGGCCCCTGTCTTAAGTGCCCCATGCCCCACCAAGCCTTAATCCGGCTCTGCCCTCACCAATTCTACAATCACCATACTGTAATTGAACCTTCAAATAAAAAATATGGCTTACCAATACATCCCTGAGCATTGACAAGAAGGTGTCTTAACATATGCAGAGACAGTCTATCGTATGGCTGTATTATATGTCCTTTACTTGTTGGTGAAAGTGGTTGCATACATATTGGAGGTCAGGCTCAGACAGAGAAACTGCACCTGCCGAAGGAATGGTGTAAGTTTCAATGATACAAATGATGGTGTTACTAAAAATGCACCAATCGGTATTTCAGCATGAACGGATGATGCAGGTGGGTGTCTCAGTCCTTGTCCATGCATACACACAGATATACACCAGACAGGGTTTTTCATTTGCATAAAGTCACAGACGAGTAACTAGTAAAAGATATAGATACTGACAAGTCTTCATCTCAATCTTTATAAGCCCACATTTTGTCACCCAATGGAAAAAACCCACTAACACTGACCCCTAAAAAAAAATTATAATAAATTGCCCCATAGAAAACTAGCCTGATATGAAGACAGTCTGTCAAGTTTTAATGGAAGGTGTTAAAGAACTTGCAGTAGAGTTTGGCACCTTGCCCCTTCCCTCCTTCCTCGCCCTCAGGGGCAGCCTAAGTGAGTCAGTTTGCACATATCATTACGGCCCAGGCTGCATCTGAGCACTCTGGAGATGAGCACAACACTGCCACAATTTAATTGGCAGACACTGCAGTAGTAGGTGGCAGCAATGTCTGGAAATAAAAATATCCCAGTTTCTGCAGGAGTATTACTGTTATTCTGGGGTTTATGGTGTGCCATATTACTGTGATTATAGTCAGTGGTGGCATTGGTATTAATGTAAAATTTGAACAGGCAACACTCCGGTGCATTTTACCGAACCAAGCGATGCCACTGAGTGGTGCTGATAAAAGGCTTGATTCATAGTTGTAAGCAGACTGTATGATTGGCGTACAACTATGTTGGTCGGTAAAATTTTTATTCCCCCTAAGATGCAGTCTGTTTATTTTTGGGAGTGGGTTTGCAGTGTTCCTGAATATGGGGACATGTCACCCGTGTTTTATGAAAGTGCCAAGGCCACGGTTCCATCCTCTGCTTTACAGATTTACTGTACCAATGACGTGTAGTCAGGTAGGCAGGTGATGCAAACGGGGCAGTACAGATAGTGTGGGGCAGGACAGACGGTGTAATGGTTAGCATTACTGCCTCAGAGCACTGAGGTCATGGGTTCAATTCCCACCATGGCCCTAACTGTGTGGAGTTTGTATATTCTCCCCGTACTTGCGTGGGTTTCCTCCGTGTACGCCTGTATCCTCCCACAATCCAAAAATAAACTGGTAGGCTAATTGGCATCTAACAAATTAACCCTAGAATGTCTGTGTGCATGCATGTAAGCTCCACTGGGGCAGGGACTGATGTGAGTGTTCAAATATTCTCTCTGTAAAGCGCTGAGGAATATGTGTGCGATATATAAGAAACTGTTAAATACTGCAAACGCCAGTAGACTCCAGAGTTTTGACTATAGGACATACAAAAATACAAAGAAGATATTATAAATATCTTCTTTGTCTTATTCTAATCACTTTTATAGTCAAAACACTGGAGTATACTGGAGTAGGACGGAAGAGTCACTGTCTCACCTGCCTACATACTTTATCTCTTAACAAAACTCACCAAAACTTGGTGAGTGCAAGTTGGTCCACTTAAAAGATGAGAGAGGTCTGTAATTTCCATCATAGGTACCCTTTAATAGTGAGAGCAGGGCCGGCGCCACCACTAGGCAGCTTTAGGCAATTGTCTATGGGCGCCGGCCACTGGAGGGCGGCACCGCAAGCTGCAAATGAATCATTCTGTTTTATTATTTCCATAGGACTGAGCTCAGTGGAGGGCTGGGTGCTGTTTACCCCAGCCCAGGTCATTTCAGTTTTGGAGCCTCCCGCAGCCACGCTCTGTATGTATACAGGTTGCACTGCGGGAGGCACACAAAAGAAGGCGTAGAGAGCACCCCCTTCCCACCTGCTTGGGTCACCACTCGCAGTCAGTGGCAGCAGTGCTCCTCCACTGCTCCCTAGCGAGTGCAGGATGTGCGGCCCACTCTGGGTGCCCCCATTTAATGGGGTGACACCAAGCAGTCATGCCTGCAATCCCCATTGCATACACTCCCTGCGGGCCACAGCACACATGCTTTGTCACTCCGACATTTGCATGATGGTTGGGGGCGGGGCATAGCAGCGGACACACAGGGCGAGGAGAGGGAATAAGGTGCACCGGCGTATGGTACTGTGCAGGAAGTTAAAACCAACAGCTGAGCCTGTCATTACCCAGGAGGGAGGTGTCTATTTTCACCAGCAACAGCCTTTCCTCTGGGTGCTGGCCGGGCCAGCCTCCAGGCTTCCTCACAGCGCCTCATAGCTGCTGCTTTTGCTCAGTGCTCACACACCTCCAGCTCCCACTCATCTCGGCCCAGGCAGAATCCACCACCAACCACACTGCTGCTACAGTGCCAGTCCATAACTAAGATGAAACAGGTAACTACATAGGGTGTGTCTGTGTGAGGGAGGGAGCTGGGGTTTGGGTGAGTTATTAAAGTTGCTAGGTGCTGGTCTAGGGTATGGATGTGTGAGGAAGGGTGATGGGTGTAGGGCTAGTGTAGGGTTGAGTGAGGGAGGCTGCTTGGTTCAGGGCTGGGGTATTGGTGTGTGAGTGAGGGTGCAGGGATGGGGTATTGGTGTGTGAGAGAAGGTTTTTGGTTTAGGGGTGGGGTATGGGTGTGTGAGGGAGGGAGGGAGGGTGCAGGGCTTGGTATGGGTGTGTGAGTGAGGGTGCTTGGTTTAGGGATGGGGTATGGGGGTGTGTGAGTGAGGGTGCTGAGTTATGGGTGTTTGAGGGAGGGTGCATGTCTTGGGTATGGGTGTATAAGGGAGGGTGCTTGGTGCAGGGCTAGGCTATGGATGTTTTAGAGATGGTGCAGGTGTGGGGTATGGTTGTGTGAGTGTGGTCGCTTGATCTAGGGCTGGGCATACGTGTGTAATTCATATGGAGGTGGCTGTGGTATATGTGATACAGAGTGAGGTGGTTCTGACAGGAGAACATATGTGTGAGGGGGAGATGGTGTAAGGGGTTATTTATATATTATTCTGAAGTGGCTGGGGCTTGTTTTTATAAAAACTGATATTTTTCACTCCCGGTGGTTTAGTTCATGTTCACCCTCAAACAGTCAGACTGCAACCTCTCCACCATGGCCAAGACCAGAGAGCTGTCTAAGGACACCAGGGACAAAATTGTAGAGCTGCACAAGGCTGGGATGAGCTACTCAACCATATGTAAGCAGCTTGGTGAGAAGAGTTCAACTGTTGGTGCAATTATTGCAAAATGGAAGAAATACAAGATTACTAATAAATCTCCCTTGACCTGGGGCTCCATGCAAGATCTCACAAGATTGCACAATCGGTGGCTGTTAAAATACTTTTTTGCCCCACTGTATATACTGCTACCACTGTGTATAATGCCCGCATGAACCCTCAGCTTTTTACCTAACTGTGCATAACTGAGATTTACTAGCCTTGGCAGCACAGACAAGGCAGCCTATCTGAGTAGGTTTAGGCTTACTCAGATGGATTATGCTGTAAAAAAGTGATGCATATCGAATGCATCTTATGGGTCAGCAATAGCAAAAAAGTGGTATTTTGCCCTCAGATGTTTTCTGCGGCAATAGCATATGGCACCTTGATTCCTATTGGCTATTGCTGTCACAGTGTCAGCCTGCAGCTCACATTTGCAGCTACAGCTAGCTGCAACTGCTGCAGCAAGCCAATAAGAATCAGTCTGATTCTTATTGGCTACTCTTGGGCTAGCTGCTGCAGACATAGGGCATAAAGAGGAAGGGGACTTGCTGTAGGGGCCCAGATACATGGGTCTGGGGATGCTGCTGCAGCTGAGATACAGGAGATCTCTGCATGCAGGAGGAGGGGCGAGAAGCTGCTATCAAACAGATCGAGTCTCCCGTGGCAAATCGCTCCCCTCTCCCTCCCCCCATTGTATAATTTTGCTTTAAAGGAGGACTTGACCACAACTCACACAATTAGGCTACTTCCCCTGTATTTTATCAGGCACAAAGATGATTCAAGTGCCCAATATAGAATCCCAAGAATATTTTGGTGACTTCAATACAATAAACAGAATATTCTAGTGACCAAGTTACAATGTACAGAGCAATGTATTGTGATATGCTGTTAATTAACTGAGTTTGCATTTCTCATATACACAATTAAACATATGTAAGTAAACTGAACTCAAGCTCAGGAGTTCTCATTAAGCTCTGGGACCCAGTCAGACAATAAGAATTATTACAGGACCCCAGCAAGTTACCACATATATGTGTGGCAGCATTGTGGAGGCACAAAATGAAGTCACAGATGATTCAGCAGAGTTTCATACTTTTTGGATCACTGACTGAGAGATAAGTGAAGTCATCAACCTGATGGTCATCAACATGGAGTCTCACCCCCTGCTGAGATGGTCGCAACCCACTTTGAGAACCGCTGCACTCACTGAACCGAATGGCCTGTGTACAACTTTATGTTATATTGATAAAACAAATAGCAGACACCTCTGTAGCCAGAACTGCAAAACAAACATGCTATCCAGTGGCACTGAGAGGGGAAGGGGTACCAATTACCCCGGCACTGTGCCAGAGACTTTGATTTGTAGTTGATTCTGTCATCTTCCCAAATATCACTGGGAAGATGGTGCTGGCTGGGGAGGAGGGACCTGCTTCCTGACATGTATGGTAAAAAGTGGGTGTACTTCCCTGTTCCCACTACCCTTGTTTTCAAATGGAAGTAAATATTAAATTTTTCAAATATTGTACTATGAATGGGTGTCATCATGCTCACTTTTAAGCCATGCCCCCTCCCCTCTCCCCATTACCGCAGCCCGGCTTCATTCTCCACACCACTGATGCTATCCACTGTGCCTCAATACAACTTGAATTTGTTATTCAGAGTTAACCTGACATTGCACAGCAGCTATTCAAATTCAGACTCTTACAATCATGTGTCATTGCAGGTAAGTTCTGCTTTTGTTTTGCTCTCCCCATACATTATGTTTAATCTGAAATCACATGTCCGGCATCTCATCAGTGCAAGTCCAGTTGTGACAATGAGAATGTATTTTACACCTATATTCTTGATATGCCATTACTACTGTGCATTAGTGTAGGATGACATAATGTACTGCAGAGATAGGCAACTTGAGTGCCAATAATTTGCACAGTGCCACCATTAACACAATATATCCAAACATGTAGAACAGTAACAGATGGGTACTATACAGTAAGTAATAAAGGGAAAAATAATTTATTTGGTATACAGTAAAACATGATTTTGTACATACTTTCCAATGCTTATAGTGTCATTACTTTGCTGCTTTGATGAAGGCCAAATATTTGGAGCCAAAATGAAATATACAAATATCCTTGGCATATTCCCAAGTGGATGTATCTTGTTTAAAATGTCTAGCAAAAATGATGTAGCCTTTGAAGCCGCCAACTGGAAATGACTGAAAACTAGCGGGAAACAACATTTACCCTTTGTAAAATTTCAAATATATACATGTATTTTGTTAAATTCATCTCTAAGGCATAAAGCATTCTTGTTATATTACAGGTTCCATAAAGTCATTGATCCCCCACTAAGTTACATAGTAGCTAACGTAGTACGTTGAAAATCAAAAAGCAGTAAAATGTAAGTTCTTAGCCCACTGCTGATAAATAGTAGGTTTGACTCCATAATTCAGTGGTCTAAAAGCAAAACTGCTTCATGGAAGGAGCTTACTGATAATTGTCTATAAACAGAGCCATATGGAAAACAATATTGGTTCTATATTAAATTATATGCTACAGGACCCAAAGAGATTAAAGACGCATTCACCATGGTACACCAGCATGACTACTGGCATGATAATGTGTGTGCGTTTACACGTGGTAGGGAATATAGACGGGATGCGGTCAATTTGCCGGCAGTCAGAATCCCGGCAGTTGAAAAACCGACACAGGAATCCCGACCACCTCAATGCCGGCACTTTGTCCCTCTATGGGTGTCCATGACACCCATAGAGGGAGAATAAAATAGTGCTTGGCGAGCACAGCGAGCCCACAAATCTGGGGAAGGGTACACAAAAATATCTGCTTGAAGGTCCCAGTAAGCACAGTGGTCTCCATCATCAGTAAAGGTAAGACGTTTGGAACCACCAGGGAGAAGGGTCCTAGTCAGGAAGGTGACCAAGAACCTGATGGTCAGAGCCACAGCATTCCTCTGCAGAGAGAGGAGAACCTTCCAGAAGGACATCCATCTTTGCAGCAATCCACCAATTAGAACTGTATGGTAGAGTGACCAGACAGAAGCCATTCCTTAATAAAAAGCAAATGTCAATCTGTCTGGAGTTTGCCAAAATGCACCTGAAGGACTCTCAGACCATGACAAACAAAAGTCTCTGGTTTGAGGAGACAAAAATATAACCCTTTGTCATGAATGCCAGGCGCCATGTTTGGAGGAAACCATGCACCACTCATCATAAACCAATACCAACTTGCTCCAGAGCGCTCTTGACCTCAGACTGGGGAAATGGTTTATCTTTCAGCAGGACAACAGCCGTAAGAACAACAGCCAAGATATCAAAGTAGTGGCTTCAGGACAACTCTGTGAATGTCCTTAAGAGCCCAGACTTGAATCCTATGGAACATCTCTGGAGAGATCTGAAAATGGCTGTGCACCAATGCTTCCAATTCACCCTGATGGAGCTTGAGAGGTGCTCCAAAGAGGAATGGGCAAAACTGCCCAAAGATAGGTGTGCCAAGCTTGTGGCATCATATTCAAAAAGACTTGAGGCTGTAATTGCTGCCAAAGGTGCATCAACAAAGTATGGAGCAAAGGCTTTGAATACTTATGTACATGCGATTTCTTAGCTTTTTTTTTTTAAATAAGTTTGCCAATTATTTTTTCACTTTTTCATTATGGGCTATTTTGTATAGATTTTTTTTAGGGAAAAAATAATTTATTCCATTTTGCAATAAGGCTGTAATATAACAAAATGTGGAAAAAGTGAAGCACTGAATACTTTTTAAACTTTCTGCACTGTATATAGGAGCCGGGCTCCAGCTGACTCCAGCATATTGATACTGATCACTGTGCCATGATACTTAATTGTTTAATTTATAAAATGTTATGGATTTTTTTTTAATCTACAGTATTATGATTCTATTCATTACAGAACAGAAAATCAGATTTAGAGAATCAGAAAATGATGCTATCCACTGTAGGGTCCACAAAAACCTAAATTTCAAATGAAAGGAAATAATGCTTTTCACAGTAAATATGAGCTTTATTAGTTTGAGCTAAATAAGAGAGCATTGCTTTTTTTTCAGACTTTGAAATTCATCTTCCAAAATTTAACAAATATGTACAATTAAACAACAAAATATTCATCTCCATTAAAGTATGTTAATATTAATTAAGATATAAAAAATAGATCAGACATAAAAACTCTCATTTAATTGGTTAGTACAGTAGGTGAGCGGTCTTTATTTAGGAAATCGTTATCTGGATGTTGCCATAGAGAAAGAGCGGTGCAGAAAAAGGAAAGCATTTCTTTAAGGCTCGTGCATAGCAGCTTTTTAATTCATCTCTTCTGCATTCCATTTTTGACAGGTGAATGGATACTCACATAGAGATCATAGCTCTCTATGGAGAGACAAGAGAACAGCACACATGGGCACTTGTCCAAAGTGGATGATAGAACAAAGAGGGGGTAAATAGAACATGGATTCTTTGGTAAAGCTCCCGTCTGCTTCTCCATTGAGATTAATGATCTCTTCAAGTAATGGAAAAACAATACAACATCAGAAATACAGCAATGTCCGTTTACACGTAGAGTAACTTTAACTTTTACCATAGTGTTGCACAATATACAAGACATATTAGTCTTGCTAGTAATGTAAGACCATCTGTCTGGAAAGAAACTAGAAATAAAATGATTATAGGACTGCACTAAGGTAATTCTTCCCCGAAAAGATGTATTATGAAACTGTTGTTCAGTGTAACTCTGCACTATAGACTCCTAGCAAGTTCAGTTTGCAACAATAATATTTCCAAACGTAAGCCCGCTCGAAGCAAAAGCTTCGAAAGCTAGTCTTCTACTTCTGTGTATGTGCATGTGTGAAAAAGAGATGTAATTTCACTCTCTGCCAGCAGATGGCAGTGTATCGGTTCTGGTGCCATAGGCAGCAGCCAAATCAGCCTATTGGTTAATCAGTCACTGCATATTATGTTTATATAAGACTATATATGTGCATTAGTTTAGTGCAGGCTGCTGTCAGGATTCATGCTATTGACCTATTATGAGAACTTAGCCAGAGGTCACAAACCACCTGGCTACATCTGTGCTCTTTTCCCTTGTAATATGCATATTTTTACAGATGTATTTCCAACACTGTTTGTAGTAACTGTACTTAATACTGATTCATGTCTAAAAGTAGGGTGGATAAAAAAGGTGTTACATAATAACACTAATGTTTTACAAAATGAAGTGTGTGCTCTGCGTCATGAATTTTGATAAATCTACAGTGTATTATTTGACATTAAAGTGAAGTATTTTCCACTTAGTTAACGCGAAGGCTTACCTAATAAAATGTGAACATAGTTAGTATACAATGCTCATGAGAAACAAGTTAAGCCAATTTGCAGTTAGTAATCCTCTTGGCCATGCACCACAAGCCTTGCACCTATTCATAAGCCTCCCATCATGCCTTTAAACACATGCAGAGCCCTGCCTTTCACTGCATTGCTAAAACACTTGGAATGAGGCCGTTTCCAATAAGTTCCTGACAGCAGTCCCAAAGCTTTGACCCAAAGCAGGACAGAGGAAGAACACCGGTGCTAAGCAGATAATCACCAGCCTACAGATTTAACCTCATTCTGTGACAACTAGCTTTGTGCTGATAATAAGCTAGCAAAAGAGAGCATCAAGATATATGAATGCTAAACATTAACAACATTTCTCAGGGATGAGTTTTAGTGCAATAGGCATCAGCACCTGCAGTCATGAGATTATCCAGTTACTGGCTGAAAAGGGCATGGGAAACATACAATATGTCTGATTTTATAAATGACTATACATCTATACATCTGCAGTACAGTAAATTTATAGGCATCCAAAGGTTCAGTGCTAGCTTGGTTAACATCCAAAATCCAATCCAAATTAGAGGTGATCCACTGAGTATGACCTCCCAATCAACGGAATGCAGAATTACTTTATTTATATAACCACATGTTTCGCTCATGACAGCTCTCAACGCAATAAATACTGTATTCTACATGTCTATAGCTAATAGGCATCAAGGTTATAAAAGAAAAAATAATTATATTTTGAAAAACAAAAATCAGACTTTAATTATATTACATTTTATTTTGCTGTATCCATGCTATAAGCTTACTTTCAACAACTAATTACAGAGCCGGCCCTAGCCTAAATGACGCCCCAGGCAAGATCTTGGCTGGTGCCCCCTAGCACCGCCACTAGTTCCGCCTCTGACCCTGCTCCCCTTTCCCAGCACCATCAACCCTCATCATAGCAGTCATCATTTTGGTGCCCCTACCCGCTATATTTTAAATAGAAACAGTGAACACATTAGGTGCGCAGCCCAAACAGGGGTGTGTTCTTGCTGGGAAGAGGCATGGCCACACAATAGTACCCCCAATTCAAATTATGCCACATAGTAGTGCAACTTTATTCATATTATGCGATGGTGTCCCTTATTCACGTTACATCACACAGTAGTACCACTTTATCTTAAATACATTACTCCTCACATTATTCACATTATACCCTTAGAAAAAAATCCAAAGAAAATATTGTATTTTAAGCACCTCCATGGCCACACTGCAACCCAGCACAAAGCAGTGTGTGCTGGGCAGAGGAGAAGAGCTGCAGCTGCTGCTGTCACTTAAGGGGAGGGGGCCTGGGGCCCCCAATGGGCCCATCCATCAGACTTTGGCCTGGGTAATTTGTACCCCCTACCCCTTTCTCTTGGCACCTCTGATAATACCACACAGTAATGCCCCTTACACATAAAACACATTATTAATGTCCTTATAAACATAATGCCCATTAAACATTATGCCAACCTTTATTAATGCCCTTCATACACATAATGACACACATAATGCCCCTTACACATATGTTGCACATTATTAATGCCCTTATACAAATGACACAAATAATGCCTGTTACACATATGTTGCACATTATTAATGCCCTTATACAAATGACACACATAATGCCTGTTACACATATGTCGCACATTATTAATGCATTTATACATGACACACATAATGCCCCTTACACATATGCTGAACACTATTGCACAACCAACCCACCCACAGACAGAACTTGCACAGCTGCTAACACTGTGACCTCTGCCTCTGCTTGGATACAGATGTTTCCTTATACATCTTGCCTCAATAGGCCATGCAGCTCCTGGCCAGTTCTGCTAAGGTTGGGTGGCTTTTTTGATGAAAATTTGTCTTATTTGCATTGCTATGTGACCATGACACACAAGGAGCTTTCAATGATTAAAATGATATGCGGCATGCCTATATTCTGTGTGCGACTGTGGCTGTACCTGCATATGGAATGCTATGTTACAGTGATTTCCATGAATACACTATTTCATATGCAGATACAGCCTCACTCACACACAGAATATAGGCATGCTGCATATCATTTTAATCAGCAGAAGCTGCTGTTGCCCCTAGGCATTCCAAATGCCCTAGGCATTTGCCTAGTTTGCCTATGCCTAGGGCCGGCTCTGACTAATTACATCCATAAAATCTATGCAAAAGGCTGTATACAAAGGACTTAATAGGTTGTGTCTGTTATGGAGTTAACACGCGGGTCGATGTGGTGGCGGGGAAACAGCACAGATAAAGACTGCGCTACACAATTTACTTCTACCTTCAATGCTGTTACTTGTTTCATAGTAAAAGGATAACAATAGCAGCAATGAGTTTCACATAGAACATTTATACTTAGATAAGGAAGATATATATACATATTATGGGTATATCATGACATTAAATTAACAAGTGATTCCTGGCAATGAATAATGGGGGTGGGGCTAATGGTGTGAATTTGTATGGTTTGTGGGATAGTTGTGAGAAGTACTGTAGGTAAGTATGCAGCAGGCTGTCTAGGGTACTGTAGGTGAGTGAGTATGAAGCAGGCTGTCTAGGGTACTGTAGGTGAGTATGAAGCAGGCTGTCTAGGGTACTGTAGGTGAGTATGCAGCAGGCTGTCTAGGGTACTGTAGGTGAGTAAGCAGCAGGCTGTCTAGGGTACTGTAGGTGAGTATGCAGCAGGCTGTCTAGGGTACTGTAGGTGAGTATGCAGCAGGATGTCTAGGGTACTGTAGGTGAGTATGCAGCAGGCTGTCTAGGGTACTGTAGGTGAGTATGTAGCAGGCTGTCTAGGGTACTGTAGGTGAGTATTCAGCAGGCTGTCTAGGGTACTGTAGGTGAGTATGCAGCAGGCTGTCTAGGGTACTGTAGGTGAGTGAGTATGAAGCAGGCTGTCTAGGGTACTGTAGGTGAGTATGAAGCAGGCTGTCTAGGGTACTGTAGGTGAGTATGCAGCAGGCTGTCTAGGGTACTGTAGGTGAGTATGCAGCAGGCTGTCTAGGGTACTGTAGGTGAGTATGCAGCAGGCTGTCTAGGGTACTGTAGGTGAGTATGCAGCAGGCTGTCTAGGGTACTGTAGGTGAGTATGCAGCAGGCTGTCTAGGGTACTGTAGGTGAGTATGCAGCAGGCTGTCTAGGGTACTGTAGGTGAGTGAGTATGAAGCAGGCTGTCTAGGGTACTGTAGGTGAGTATGAAGCAGGCTGTCTAGGGTACTGTAGGTGAGTATGCAGCAGGCTGTCTAGGGTACTGTAGGTGAGTAAGCAGCAGGCTGTCTAGGGTACTGTAGGTGAGTATGCAGCAGGCTGTCTAGGGTACTGTAGGTGAGTATGCAGCAGGATGTCTAGGGTACTGTAGGTGAGTATGCAGCAGGCTGTCTAGGGTACTGTAGGTGAGTATGTAGCAGGCTGTCTAGGGTACTGTAGGTGAGTATTCAGCAGGCTGTCTAGGGTACTGTAGGTGAGTATGCAGCAGGCTGTCTAGGGTACTGTAGGTGAGTGAGTATGAAGCAGGCTGTCTAGGGTACTGTAGGTGAGTATGAAGCAGGCTGTCTAGGGTACTGTAGGTGAGTATGCAGCAGGCTGTCTAGGGTACTGTAGGTGAGTATGCAGCAGGCTGTCTAGGGTACTGTAGGTGAGTATGCAGCAGGCTGTCTAGGGTACTGTAGGTGAGTATGCAGCAGGCTGTCTAGGGTACTGTAGGTGAGTATGCAGCAGGCTGTCTAGGGTACTGTAGGTGAGTATGCAGCAGGCTGTCTAGGGTACTGTAGGTGAGTATGCAGAAGGCTGTCTAGGGTACTGTAGGTGAGTATGCAGCAGGCTGTCTAGAGGGAGGTGGGAAGAGTTTGTTGGCAACTAAATCATCCCACATCTCACAACAGAAGGCTGGCATACATCTACCCCTGTATTTCTTTACTGTTTTATATTTTGTCTCCCAGTCTTGCCCACAAGGTGCATATATCTGGCAGGAACTGTACAGTTTTGTGCTTAAGCTATATGGCCAACCAAGTACCCATAAATACATAACAGGGCTGGTATGGTAACAACATAAGACAGGCTTGAATATTACTATCAATGTACCTACTGAGTAAGCTATTAGACATTATATTTTTATATGCAATGTACTGTACAGTATGTATCAAAGGATTCAATACCTTAAAACATACAGTATAATGACTTTGTGGGACACATTTATGTGTGTGGGCACCTTTATATCCTGTGTTGACGGCAGATATATTTTTGGCCTCACTAGTGCTGTTTATGTTTCAGCTCTAGATTAAGACTACACACGGTAATTCAATTCTGAAGGCCAAGTCAACAGCAGCGTATAAATCAATATACCTTTTGTAGTAGGATTATTGTCAAATGTGTAACTAACCAAATATACTGTATATATTTTGCATAAGATTACATTTTAGTAACTTCATTTTTCTTCGCAAAATAACAGTAAGAATATTATACGCTTTCATTTTTTTAAAGCTGTCCTCAGTTGACTTACGACAACATATTTTATACTGAGCCAGTTCAGCCAGGATCTTTGAAACTCCGTTTGTAAGAACATAAGTAAGCATGACTTTACTTTGTGGTGTGTTTAAAACAAACCATACAAAAGATTTAATCAAAACTGTAAAAAAAAAAAAAAAATGTTGCACATGAATAATGTAATATAAAGTATAAAGGCCCAAAACATTCAAAAAGATTCTCAAACATAATGACCTCTCACTACAATATATCAACCTATACTAATAAGCCAATACTATTTGATATATTATGGATTTATTTGTTTAATTTTGTTTTGGAAACCAACAGTGTACAATTTGTTAATAATCCCTTTTTAAAGGCTTAGTCTACATTACTACATTGCTAAAGAGCACTGGGCATAATCTATCCAAAGAAAACTGTTTAAGCATGAGTTATCCAATAATACTGAATTACTTCTGGCTCTACAGTGGATTAGTAAATTGGAAAACATTTTCAGCCATCATGCTTCAATCAATGGGATTATCAATTTGTGAAAAAAACAATTCAATAGTATTGATTGTGCAAATGTACAATTGGAACAAATAAGAAAAAGGAAAAAAGAAACATTGGGGGTTATTCTAGTCCATTCTTTCTGACAAAATCCTTCTTAGATGGACAAAACCATGTGCACTGCGGGTGGGGCAGATGTAACTTGTGCAGAGAGAATTAGATATGGGTGGGGTTTTTCTTCAAAGTGAGATCTATATTGAAGTGTAAAATCATGCAGTCAGTATTTTCCCTGCACAGAAACAAAATAACTCACCCAAATCTAATTCTCTCTGCATATGTTACATCTGCCCCCCTGCAGTGCACATGGTTTTGTCCATCTAAGAAGGATTTTGTCAGAATGAATGAACTAGAATAAACCCCATTATGACACATAATGACAAACAAATGATCAAATGCAAATACTGTGTAAAGCTATTTAAAGATGACAGGCATATAAAATGTATACTGCATATTATGTACTATATAACATGCCCAGGACGTGTCAGGATAGTGTGTCCCCTGGTGTAGTGTTGGTGTCATGAGATAATGGCACAGCTGAATGTACTAAGCATGGGACCCTGATGTTTCTTTGTATGGGCTTGCAAGTAATGTGTTAACTGCGGATACACTGTACAGTGGACTGCATAATCTACAGTAGACGGAATACTAGCTCAATAAGAGATGATAGGAATCTCAGGAACATGGAGTTAGTTCTTCATTCTATGAAGTACCCAGAAGGTTAAACTGGCCTTGGAATAAAGGTGGCCATATACTTGTGTGACTTCACCAAGTGGAGAAGTCACATGTGATCCCCCTTTAGCCACCAGGTAGCTTTCCGGGCAGCAGGATCGCATAAGATACACCATACAGTATGTGGTAATTTTTCCAAAGGACAGCTGACCCGATAAGAGCTGTTCTTTGCGATTTGCTCCAGTCGCTTGACTTCTGGGTTTATGACCCTGGCACAGACTGCCATAACCAATTTGATGCCCTACCCTAGGCAAGATCTTAGCTGGTGCCCCCTACCATCGCCACTAGTTCCACTTCTGACCCAGCAGGCCTCTCCATGCATAGCACCCATCACCCTCTGCACAGACAACATCAGCTGTTAGCAACGCCCCTTATCCGTAACAATCCTCATCCAGCACCCTTCACCCAGCACAGAAACCCTCACCCATAGCTATCCTCATACAGCAACTCTTCCTCAGCAGCACATATCACAGTAGCAGTCAGTGTGAGGAAACCACCCTTAGCTGGAATGTTGGTTAACATTGGTGGGATTCAAATCACTCAGGCAGCCAAGACTATACAAAACAAAGTCTTTATTATGATGGTACTACAGAATATGCTCACATGGTACAGGATAGTCAGTAGCATAGATCCTTCAGCAGCCTCTTGCAGTCAGCGCCCTGAAATAACAATTTCAGTAATCAGCAGCCTTACCACTACTGTTATCTAGACAGTCCTGTGTCCCCCAGCCTGGGGTACTGGCTCATACAGACCCTGCCCTGGAAGGGTTTTCTCTGATGTCTGATACCCAGGATCAGGATAGAATCTCCTCCATTGAGAAATTGTTCTCCTTATATACCTGGCTGGCAGGTGCCACAAAGTCTATTCAGGGGGTTGACTCAGATATTCCAATGCTATGTCAGCCAGTATAGTGCAGCAGAGACCCATTGTACCTCCTCTGGGAGGTCTAACCTATAATCACCCCTTTAGTACCACTAATACACAGAATATAGTTCCACTTATACACATTACACCCTGTATTGACAATTATACACATGGGAGCCTATTCTGATTCCTTCGGTCCTCCGTGGGTTCGCACGGAGGACCGATCTTTAGTGTCTGGGCATGTGCAGGCCCGTTTCTGCGCATGTGCAGACACAGGGTGCATGCACCCATGGCGAACTTTCGGTTTGCCGGGGGCGCGCACCCTAGACGGCGTGCATGGGGTGGTGAAGGGCGGGGGGCGCTGGGCTGCCCCATTTCCATATAGGAACACCCAGCATTCCATGGGCATTACCATGAGAACGCTGGGCATTCTCATGGTAATGGGGACGTGATGGACATGCGGGGGGCGGGTAGCTGACATTACCGGATGTCAGCTGCCCGCCCTGTCCTTGCACAGGATGCCCGCAGTTTAGAGTGACTATATAGGTCACTCTGAACTGCGTGCACAGGAGAAATCATTTGATGGTCGGCAACCATCGAATGATTTCTCCCCACCTGCGAATCTGTAAATCGGGGGGCATGGCGTGCGAGGGGGGTGGTGGATTTTGCAGCCTTGCAAGTCAATTAGAATAAGGCCCATAATGCGTGGCTCCATTGTTCGGAAACAACAGGCTTGATGCCAGTCTACATACAAAGGGACAGTTCCATCATATACACAGAGCGGGCAGCTCCAGCTTATAAATAGGTTGCAAGTAGACACTCACCCCCTGGGACCTGGCGCTCCTCCCTTACACCCAGCAACCACCCTCACACACCCATACCCCAGCCCTGCACCCAGCACCATCCATCACACTCCCAAAGCCCAGCCCTGCACCCAGCACCCAGCACCATCCATCACACCCCCAAAGCCCAGCCCAGCACCCAGCACCATCCTTCACACAGACACACACCTAAGGCCCAGCCCTACCATAGTCACCTGTATTATTTCACTTCTGGTACTGAAGCAGCAGGAGCAACATGGTGGAGTCTCCCTTGGCCAAGTTCTGAGTAGGATGCGGAGCAGGAGGCAGGCTGCAGGCCGGTGTCTGAGTGCAGAGCACTGGGAAGCAGCAGCAGCTATGATGCAGCACTTTGACTGGACGAAGGAAGCCTGGAGGCGGGACCTGGCCTGTATCTGTCAGTGGTGAGAACAGACTCTCTTCCTTCTCTCTCCTCCCTCCTCCCTTTCCACTGAAGAATGTCAGGCCGCTGTCACTGAAGCACCTTCTCCCTGCTGTTCTCCATGCCTGCTTCTATGTCCCTCCTGCAGAATGCAGAGAAGCATGCACACAGTGGCCCACAGGCATGGTGTCACAAGGCAGCTAGCTCCTCTCTCTCTTTATTGCTGCTGCTGCACGCCCACACTCCGGTCACCCGTTCAAATATCCCCCCCGCCACCAGCTGACTCACTTCAAATCACAGCAGCACATCCACCCAACTCCTGTTGCGACAATACTTTGGCGATGTGATCACATTTGGCCTACACACGACCAGCGGCTCTGACTTCACTCACTGCTGGACCTGCTCTATCCATGTTAGGGCCGCTGGCCACAGCTCCCCTGTGACAGTGCTGCGGCACCCCAGGGAGCCGCGGCGCACAGTTTGGGCACCACTGCATTAAAGGGTTTATTTACTAAGATGGGTCTGTTGAAAATGGGATGTTGCTATGGGCAACCAATCATATAATAATTATTATCTTCTAGAAGGTACACAATAAATAATAAGTAGAATCAGATTGGTTGCTATGGGCAACATCCCTTCTTCAATAAGTCTGGTGAATAGTCAACATACTGTAGTTAAGACTCCAAAGAAATGCTTTAAGATTCAAGGCTTGAAATAGGTAAGAAACATTGCTGTTAGAAGAGAACAGAAGGTGTCCTATATGCTGTATGCGTGGTTAGTGTGCTGTCTGACATTTAAGGTGTTTTGGTTGCAAAGAAACCCACAATGTTTAGTCCACAAGCAGAATAGCCTAGACTAGTGCTGGCCAAGTTTTTATTTTATTTTCTATCTGTAAATGCTGGTGGGCCAGAGCCTATGAAAACATGATGTAATACAATAAAACCTATAGAGTTTTCAGACATATTGTACGCTGTCCAAAATCCCCTAGTGAACCCCTTATAATAAGTGGATTGCCCTTTGGATAGCATACTTTAAAGGAAAAAGATACTTAGTAACAAATTATGTTTATTATATGGGAAATGGTCAAAATATTAGCTTGGAATGTATTGGTGTTAAGTAGAGCATTAAAGACCATGCCTACAGATTTTTTTTTTTATGTTAGCTAGCTGTGATCCATTACTTGTTATATTATGTAAACTTTCCTATAACTTTATATACTGTACATGAGAGAAATTCAGAAGTCTTTACAATTTACACCTTAAGTAAAATTTAATGGGTGCCCAATCTATTAGGTCAAAATTGTCTAGGTCAACTTAGGCAAGGATACGGTCATTGAGTCTACAGCAAGTTGGTCAACAAGCATTGGGTCGACATTGTTAGGTCAAAATGGGGATAGGTCGACATGGTTCTAGGTCGACATGGGTTTAGGTCGACAGGTCCTTAGGTTGACACAAGCATTAGGTCAACAGGGTCTAGGTCGACAGTCAAAAGGTCGACATGTGCCGACAGGCGGTATTTCATGCCCTACCATCCACTTGGGCGTGGTGGGAGAATAAAATAGTGTGCTGAGCGCAGCGAGGCATCGTGCCCAAAGCATGGCGAGCGAAGCAAGCAATGCAGGACGGTGTACTGGAAACTGTATCCATGTCAACGTGTCGACATTCGGGTAAAAAAACAGTGAAAACCCCCATGTCAACCTTATGACTGTCGACCTAGACCCTGTTGACCTATTGCTTGTGTCGACCTATTGACCTGTAGACCTAAACCCATGTCGATCTAGACCGATGTCGACCTTGACCCATGTTGACCTAGAACCATGTCAACCTTTCCCCATGTCGACCTAACAGTGTCAAGCTAATGCTTGTCGACTAAACGATCCCAACCCCTTCGGCATCGAGCACAGGGAGAGTGACCTAGCACCATGACCCCCTTTTTTGTAATTTCTTGAAACAGGGGTAATCAGACTTATGAAACAAATCAACCTACTTTAATAATGGACATAATAACTCTCATAAAGCAGAGTTTGACAAATACCTTGTCATACTGATATTGTATATTGCTATATTGCTCATACATAAAGTTGCCTAAAACAAATGAATGGATTTATTCACCTGGAATCTAAAATATTCCTTTAAATAAGATTGCAGCCAACTGATATGTGTCAGGGCTTAAAATGTGGAGCCACCAGCAATCTGGCAATATAGATTTGATATAGTTATTCACATATTCTGCATAGCTGGCTTGCGAGGTTAGATTACTAATAATGAAGGATACCCATTTATAACTATGACAGACAAGATAACAATATGAAGGGAAATGTGAAGAATTCACCCAGTGTCACCAAAAAATAGCTTATTGTACTGACTTTCTATTAATGTTGTAGACTGGCATATTTTGCTTGTGGATTAATGCACTTTCCATTATATTTATTGTGGTTTTTAATCTTTTACTGTACAGAAAATATATTTAATTCAGATCAGTCCCAGCCCAACTTTTTAGACACTAGTATGCACACATATAAGTGGTAGCGTACATGCAACGTGTTGGTATTCACAGTGAGGATTTTTTGCAAACTGATCTACAGGGCCCATTTCTACCAGATAATGATGGAGTGGTGACATTTTTACCACAGTTGATGTGTATAAATTCCCAATTGTTGTGGCATTGGCTTACATCTCTGAGTCAGGCCATGTAACAAAGCGGGAAAAAGGTAGATATTAATGTGTTGCTTCTTAATACGTACAAAAGGTGCCTGGTCAGGGGCAGAACTATCACTGGTAAAGAAGGGCCCCTTGCTACCCACTCCAGAAATTAGTTTTAACCTGGGCCGCCGCACAACCATTTTCAGATGAATCACCCAGCATAGGGAGCAGGGTATGCTCCACTGCCTGAAGAACCTGCCCATTACCTCGGGGAGGCGGGGTTTGCCATCTGAGCACGACTGAATGGGGAATTCGCAAAGCTTTCAATTCTTTCTGAATCACACATGTCTGACTAAAAGGCAGCTCACCATGACATTATTTTCACGAAGCAGGAGCAGCATTAACACCACAATATGTGACACACACACACAAACAACGTTGAGAACATACAAATTCCTAACAGGCCATGCCCAGGTATTCAATTTGTAACCTCAGTGCTGTGAGGCAGTAATGGTAACCACAATGCCAGAATTAAATGTCCATTGCAAACACTTCCATAGCAACGCCATAGAAAAAAAACATTATCTAATAACTTTCACACTAAATTTGAATTACATTTAGCATATTATATCATCCTAATGACCCATTACCTGTTATCGTCTCATCTTTTATTTCCCCGTTTTCTTCTGCTGTATCTGTATTTCCAATATAAGTAGTATAATAGGGGTACATTTACTAAAGCTTCTAAAAATGGAAAGAGGAGATGTTGCCCATAGCAACCAATAAGATTATGTCTATCATTTTCCTATTGAATCCTAGAAAATGGTAGACAGAATCTGATTGGTTGCTGTGGACAACACCACCTCTTTCCATTTTTAGAAGCTTTAGCAAATTTACCCCTAAATGTGTATGATTGGCTTAAAACCGATCACAAAGCACATTCTTATTTAACATCCAGTAACTAGTAACCACTAACAATCATTTTGTAGTGATATGTCCTTTTTTTCAATAATGCCGCAATTTTTCACATCACAAATGTACTAAGGACTAATTTGCATGGAAGTCACATGTCAAATGCACTCCATATTGCAGCAAAACACCATCAGAACAAACATCATAAAAATAATTTTAGCAGCAGTACAAATCCTGAATACTCATAGTTGCCTACCCTCCTGCAAATAACAGCAATCTCCCTCTCTCCCTCATTAGTCTAGCAATCTCCCTCATTTCACCTAGTCCACCTTACACTTACATTTTTTGGGGAAAAAGGAATGAGAGACAGATACTTTCACATTGAATCATCAGCACCATTTCCCATCACTTTATCAAGTATAGTAGCTCTTACTAACTGGTTTAGGGCTCATCTACATTTGTATATACTGTAAGTCATTTTAAAAGATTCCTCTCAGATGTAGCAGTACACACCCACGCTTTTAGGTGCCACGTTCACAATCTCTTTTCACAATCTCTCCATATATGGAACTACACACACCATTTGGGTGGAGCATGACATGCCTTATCAATGGGGCACTTTTCAAAATTCTATTACTAACTATAATCTCCCTGAAACTAGTTTTTAAAAGTAGGCAAGTATGAATTTACTAGGAATCGTTATTGCCAAATCCCTACAAATTGCACCAAAATTACATGTCTATGCACCATAACAATCCACTTGTTTGGTGTGAAACTATCAGCGAGACTTATGTGTGGTTACTGTGTTAAAGAGTGCTGTTAGTGTGCTAAAGAGATCATTTGTAAAAAAAGAATGAGGATGCCCTCTCCACAAAAGGAAAACCAGCAATGTTCCTGGTCTCTTCAGCTACATGAGCAGGGTGAACCCATACTCAACTATTACTTGGGGTGCACAGGCCTCTAGTCCAGGAAGTATCCAGAGAGTAAATAATAATAAAGAAAGACTCACCTGGACCAGCATGACCTAGAAGAGCTATATGTTTAGACATATATAGTTCCTATGTGGTTTCCATCATTTGCAGAGCAACCATCGAATCAGCACCTGTTACCATGGGAACAGGCTGCTGATTGGTTGTACATGAACTGACTGTCAATCAATGGAGGTCTGGCTAATGGTTCAAAGTCAGTACAGTGACAGCCAATCAGTAGCCTGTAACACGAAGGGCCAGATGTATCAAGCTTCAAAAGTGAAAAAATAGAGAGTGATAAACAGCCAGCCAATCAGCTCCTACCTGCCATGTCACAGACTGTGTTTGAAAAATAACAGGCAGGAGCTGATTGGCTGGCTGTTTATCACTCTCCATTTTATCACTTTTGAAGCTTAGAGAATCTGGCCCAGAGTCCAGGGGGCAGTCCAGCATCTCCAGGACCCCCGAAGTGATGAAAATGTGGGTCAGGCTGTGTCCCCTCATGTGAGGCCATGCTCTTCTTTTGAGGTCATGTCCCTTCTTAGTGGTGTGCCCCCTTGGTGCACAAAAGGGGTATTTCACCTGAACTGGGTGTCATCAAGCTTACTGAATATATATATATATATATATATATATATATATATATATATATATATATATATATATATAGTCCAAGAAGGAGCAGCACTCCAGTTAAAGGTTAAAGTATTTTCAGAGGTGCATGTACAAAAACATACTAAATAGGGACACAGGTACCGGCAGGTAACCATTACAAAGTAGTACTCTTAAGTATGAAAGAAACACTCCTGATAATTGCATTATTATATTATTTGGTACTCTTTACCTAGATGGGCGCCCGCGATTGAAATCGCGGGCGTCGGGGGTAAAAATCGCGGGCATCGCGGGTAAATCGCGGGTACATAAAAATCTGCTACCCGTGATGACCGCGATTTTCCCATAGGGAACAATGTTAAAAAGGCTGATTGAGCGCGATTTTCATGTAAAATGCCTCAATGCCCGCGATTTGGCCATAGGAATCAATGTTAAATGGGCTACAGAGCCCAAATAGGCACAATTAACCCTTAAATGTCCCCCCACATTTTTAACGCCACCCCACGATCCACGCCAACCCGAAGCGTGGCGAGCGCAGCGAGCCCGCGAGGGGCGGCGGTACGCGTCCTCCGACCTTTTCATGCCCTACTATCCACTAGGGCGTGGAGTGAGAATAGAATAGTGTGGCGAGCGCAGCGAGCCACCGAGCCCGAAGCGTGGCGAGCGCAGCGAGCCCCGCGAGGGGACGCGGATACCTTCACAGGTAGACGCGTCCCCTCGCGGGCTTCACAGGTGTCTGCGTCGCCACGGACACCTGTGAAGCCCGCGAGGGGACGCGTATAACTGTGAAGGTATCCGCGTCCCCTCGCGGGGCTCGCTGCGCTCGCCACGCTTCGGGCTCGGTGGCTCGCTGCGCTCGCCACACTATTCTATTCTCACTCCACGCCCTAGTGCAGTGATTTTCAACCTTTTTCAGGTCGCAGCACACCAGACAAGACTTCAAAATTGCCAAGGCACACCAACATTTTTTAATCAGATATTCCAGATATTTTGCATACCATAATGCCAGTTACATGTTATATCACACACATTAATGGCCATTACAAGTTATGCCACACATCCTGATGCCAATTACAAGCTATGCCATATACCGCAATGGCCATTACACATTATGCCAGGACTCAACAAATTTCTTGCAAACGAGGGATAATATGGACAGTGCGCGCCGAAGGCGCGCGCCAAATTTTTTAACATAATGCCAACACACCGCACACCCATTATATAGTATACCACATGCCATAATGGCCATTACATGTTATGCCACACACCGTAATGCCCATTGCACATTTTAGTGAACTTTGTAATTCCGATTACACATAAGCCCACACATGATGCCCATGACATACTATGTAACACTCCGCAATGCCCATGACATACTATATAACACTCCGCAATGCCCATGACATACTATATAACACACCGCAATGCCCATGACATACTATATAACACACCATACACATTTGACACATAAGTGCCACTTACCTACATGCTCAATGCCAGGGGCTTCATGCTCGATGCCAAGGTGGACTGAATTTGCTCGTTGCCAAGGGGGACAGAACTGTGCAGTGGCCCACTCCTGGCTCCCGTCCGCTATTTGCAATTCAATGCACCGCCAGTAGTGTGCAGCAGGGAGGGAGGGTGGGAGCAGTAGGGTGGGAGGGTATCTGCAGTGGGGTGGGAGGGTGGCTGGGAGGGTATCTGCAGTGGGCTGGGAGGGTATCTGCAGTGGGGTGGAAGGGTGGCTGGGAGGGTATCTGCAGTGGGGTGGAAGGGTATCTGCAGTGGGGTGGAAGGGTGGCTGGGTGAGTGCAGGAGGGTGGGAGAGTGGGTGGGAGTACACCATACTAAGTTAGCCAGCCGATGGTTAGCCGGCCCGCTCACCTCACTCCCCCCCACCTCCTCCTCCCAGTGTGCGTCCGTGTGCAAACCCCCCTCCTGCCTGTGCTTACACGCCGACGACCCCTCCCCCCTGTCAGTGTGCGTCCAGTGTGCCGCTCACGGCTCCCCCGCTATGTACGGGGGAGAGAGACGTGCTGTGCTGATATGTAATATTCATATCTCCCGCTGCTGGACCACTAGCCAATGGGCGCTCGCGGTCCAGCAGCCACCAGTTGATTGGCTGCTGGACCGCAAGCGCCCATTGGCTAGTGGTCCAGCGGGATATATGATTATAGCATAGCAGCCCAGCACGTCTCTCGAGTCCCGGACAGTGCACAGCGGGGGAGCCGTGAGCGGGCGGGCAGTGCGCACATGGACGCACATTGACAGGGGGGGCGGATGATGCCGAGCCGCCTGCCCGTCCCCCCTGTCAAAGTGAAACTACGCTGGTGTGTCGCCGTGACCCGAGGCATGGCGGCACACCTGTCAGCTGGCCGCGGCACACTAGTGTGCCGCGGCACACCGGTTGAAAATCACTGCCCTAGTGGATAGTAGGGCATGAAAAGGTCGGAGGACGCGTACCGCCGCCCCTCGCGGGCTCGCTGCGCTCGCCACGCTTCGGGTTGGCGTGGATCGTGGGGTGGCGTTAAAAATTTGGGGGGACATTTAAGGGTTAATTGTGCTTATTTGGGCTCTGTGGCCCATTTAACATTGATTCCTATGGCCAAATCGGGTCCATTGAGGCATTTAACAGTAAAATCGTGTCCATCGGGCCTTTTAACATTGATTCCTATGGCAAATCGGGAGCATCGCGTCGCGGGCATCGCGGGTACATTAATGGCCGGCCGCGACGCGACCGACACGATTTCCATGTTTAACATGGGTTTCAATGGGAAATCGCGGGCATCGCGTCGGTCGCGTCGCGGCCAGACATAAATGTACCCGCGATCACCACGACGGGCGCCCATCTAAGTAAAGAGTACCTATTATTTATACCGTATTCCATGTAACCTGCAGCAGTAATGTTTTTTACCATTTTGATTCTCCAATTTGGGTGTGGTATAGCTCAGACAATATCTATGTTGACAGTCATTTGGTTGACAGAAAAGCTCAACATTCACAAGGTCGGTCCTGACAAAAGGTTGACATAAGTAAAAGGTCCACATGAAATGGTCAGCATGAGTTTTTGACTTTTTTTGGTGTCAATGTCGACATCTGAGCATGTGGACCCCCAATCAATGTACCACTTCGCTCACCAGGTTAGCTCTGCTACCACTGTGCTCAGCCCATTATACCATTCCCAAATTGCAGTCCACATGGACAAAGTTAAAGAAAAAAATCCCCAAATACTTATGCTGACCTTTTCATGTGTCAACTTTTTGCTTGTGTTGACGTTTGTCAATGTTGATCTTGTGCATGTCAACCTTTTGCTGAACTACTGAGTGTGGACCTGGAGATTGTCTGTAAGCCATCCAGATATGCTTGAATCAGAGCTGACTGTTGACCTAGGCTGCAGTGCTGACCAAGTGGTGTAGGGGGGAATCACACAGGACATATATACATGCATGTTATCATGCATGTAATATAAGTGGTGGATCGATCCCCTGGGCATCACCAGTGCTGAGAATCAGCATAGTCTATTGCAATGTTTAAGCCTTGCCCCCGGCCAACAGGAGTCCAAGGGGTGGGCTTAACATAACACTGGTTTATGCTGATTACAAACAGCATCGACGATCTCTGGGGAATCGATCCAGCACATATATTTAATTACATGCATAACATCAGGGCCGGATTATAATGGGGGCACAAGGGGTCAGTGCCCCTGGGCCCCCCTCTAGCTAGGGGCCCCCTGTGGTTAGCATGTATTTTAAAAAATATATATATTATTATTATTATTTTTTTTCGCTAAAGGTTTTGTGCATGGGAGTGGGGTAGTGCTGCAGCTTCACCTATCTGCCAATGTGACAATGATTAATGGTGCTGAGCATTGGGAGCCAAGTGTGCAGTGCATTACTGGGAGTTGACTAAGTCCCATGACACTTTCCACCAGAGGGCAGAGGCTGAGACGTTTGTGCTGAGCTCTGATTGGTGGAGCTCATTACATGCTTCTCAGGCCCATGGATAACAGCAGCAGCAGCCTAGTCATGGGAGGGTTTTTAATCAGAGGCAGCACTGGGACTGTGAGGTCTCCTACAGAGTAAGGTGCAGAGGGACAAACACAGGCTTTTCATGTGGTATGTATGTATGTATGTATGTATGTGTGTGTGTATGTATGTGTGTATGTATGTGTGTGTGTGTGTGTGTGTGTGTGTGTGTGTGTGTGTGTGTGTGTGTGTGTGTGTATATATATATATATATATATATATATATATATATATACACATAATGGGAATTGGCTGGCACTCCTAATCCAAATGATAGTAATACCCCTGGTGCCCCTCCAAGACAGCAAAAATAGCAATCGGAATATGCAGGCAAAAAACGGATGGCACTCAGCAGGATTTTCGTCAGAAATAAGAGACCACACTTTGGGTTAACTCTGCCAACGCTTCAAATCTAATTAATAGATTTTTCGAAAAATCTATTTATTAGATTTGAAACGTTGGCAGAGTTAAACCAAAGTGTGGTCTCTTATTTCTGATGAAAATCCTGCTGAGTGCCATCCGTTTTTTGCATGTATATATATATATATATATATATATATATATATATATATATATAGGTACTCTTTACCTAGAACGGCGCCCGCGATCAGAATCGCGGGCGTCGGGGGTAAAAAATCGCGGTAATCGCGGGCATCGCGGGTAAATCGCGGGTACATCAAAATCGGGTACCCGCGATTACCGCGATTTTCCCATAGGGAACAATGTTAAAAAGCCTGATTGATCGCGATTTTACTGTAAAATGCCTCAATGCCCGCGATTTTCCCATAGGAATCAATGTTAAATGGGCTACAGAGCCCAAATAGCCCCAATTAACCCTTAAATGTCCCCCCAATTTTTGTACGCCACCCCACGATCCACGCCAACCCGAAGCGTGGCGAGCGCAGCGAGCCCGCGAGGGGCGGCGGTACGCGTCCTCCGACCTTTTCATGCCCTACTATCCACGTCGGCGTGGAGTTGAGAATAGAATAGTGTGGCGAGCGCAGCGAGCCACCGAGCCCGAAGCGTGGCGAGCGCAGCGAGCCCCGCGCGGGGACGCGGATACCTTCACAGGTAAACGCGTCCCTTCGCGGGCTTCACAGGTGTCCGCGTCGCCACGGACACCTGTGAAGTCCGCGAGGGGACGCGTATAACTGTGAAGGTATCCGCGTCCCCTCGCGGGGCTCGCTGCGCTCGCCACGCTTCGGGCTCGGTGGCTCGCTGCGCTCGCCACACTATTCTATTCTCAACTCCACGCCGACGTGGATAGTAGGGCATGAAAAGGTTGGAGGACGCGTACCGCCGCCCCTCGCGGGCTCGCTGCGCTCGCCACGCTTCGGGTTGGCGTGGATCGTGGGGTGGCGTACAAAAATTTGGGGGACATTTAAGGGTTAATTGGGGCTATTTGGGCTCTGTAGCCCATTTAACATTGATTCCTATGGGAAAATCGCGGGCATTGAGGCATTGAATGCAAAATCGCGGTCAATTAGGCTTTTTAACATTGTTCCCTATGGGAAAATCGCGGTGATCGCGGGCATCGCGTCGCGGCCGTTTATGTGCTGCCCGCGATGTCGCGATCACCGCGATGGGCGCCGTTCTAGGTAAAGAGTACCTATATATATATATACTCTCCAAAAAGAATGAGTATATTGGCTGTACATATTGCCTGCAGGAAGGCAAGATATCCCCACGGGGGGGGGATATCTATATATCCCCTGAAGTTACCCATTGACCAAGTTTATACTGCCTTTACTCTGTGTTTTGACAGTGTAATATTCCCCCATGCAGTTTGCGGCCAGTAATGACAAGTGCAAGGGGGCCCCCCTGTCTAAAGTGCCCCGGGCCCCCCGAAGGCTTAATCTGGCACTGCATAACATGCATGTATAATGTACCCTGTGATCCATCTCTGCACTACTTGGTCAGCGATGCAACCCAGGAGCTGCAGCTGCCTCTATTTCAGTACACATTGTTTTCAAGATTTGAGAGTAGACAAAGACATGATGATAACAATAATAATAACAATATTAATGTTAATTATATAGCACTTTACTGCCAAAATGACTTAAAGTGCTTTACATTTGCCTTTACAGCACACAAAACATAACAAGCTTAACAGTGGATATAAGTGAAATGCTTCAGTCGGGGCCTCTCGCACTGTGCGGGGAAGCGAGTTCCATAGAGTCAGAGACACAAAGCTGAAAGCTCTACCCCCGGATGAGTTCAGGCAGATTCAAGGTATTGTTAATAGACCATCATCTGCAGATCACAGTAACTGAGAGAGGCAGTAAGGAATCAGAAGCTGCTTCAAGTACCTTGGGCTCTGATCATGAAGGGCTTTTAAAGTCAGTAAGCCAATCTTAAAAGAAGCTTGCCATCTTACAGGCAGCCAGGGAAGATAGTAAAGAATGGGTGTAATGTGGCTGGAGCGGGGCTGGTTGGTTAATAGCATGGCAGCTACATTTTGTTCAATCTGCTAGCGGTCCAATCATGGGAGCCCAAGGTAGAGGGCATTGCAGTAGTCTAGGCGTGATGATACAAATGCATGTAGGACTGTAGACAGATCTGGTGGAATTGCTGTAAGCGCTTGATTCTGGCCATGTTCCGTAGATGAAAGAATGCAGATTTACTTGTGGCTGATATCTGATGATTAAGTGTCAAGCCACCATCCAGCACAACGTCAAGATTCTGCACATGTTCAGTGTATTTTAATATTGAAGCCCCAAATGTAAGTCCTTAAAGGACTATGCTGCAGTCTTGTCCTGGGATTTATCATAAGGACCTCTGTGTTATCAGGCTTCAGCAGCAGCCAGCTGGAACTCATCCAATCTTGGAGCTCAGCTTAACACTCATTTGGGTTGTTATTGGGTGCTCAATACCTGGAGCAAAAGACAGGTACAGTTGTGTGTCATCTGGGGGTAGACCAGGCCATGGCGTCTGATTGTGTTACCCAGTGGTATCATGTATACAGCAAAAAGCATGGGAGATAGTATAGTATATAGTATAGAACCACATGGCAGTGGTATTGATGATGATGATGATGATGATGATGAGTAAAATCAAGAAGAAACTCTCTGTGACCTGCCAGTGAGAAAAGATTCAACCAAGGTAACGCCCACCAAAGTAACGCCCCCCTAAGGTAACGCCCACTTTTCAGATATGAGAGTCCCTATTTATACATTATCAATGTTGGTAGGTACTGTTGCCTTCAGAGAATAATATTTTACAAGCATATGCATTGCAACAAAGTCATTCCAGCAGAACTGTAGTCAGTGCATAAAGAAGATAGCCATACACACAGGTTGACAGTAATTACTTTCCGCTTGTTTTTACAAGACAAGCAATAATGGTTCCATTATTATGTTTTGAATAGATTTGTGGAATTCAGCGCATGTAAACTATGTAATATTGTCTATATATCTCATCTACTGTGCAATATTCTTTGCTACATTCATTTCACTTTTTTTACTGCAGTGCCTAAAGTATCATTCATAACAAATGCAATCACCAGCTTCTAAACCAAAAGCACCATTACTACATTTATGACTAGCGAAAAATGTAAAATGTTGCAACTGAATTCCCCACCTCTTAGAAGACTTAATAATACACAAGTGGCTCTTCCACAGTGCTCACTCCCACAAACATCTGCTTGAATCACTTATACAGACATATTATACTAGTCATTTAACGTCAGATTCTCTTTCTCAATGCTGCTTCAGATGTTATCCTGAAGTATGACCACTCTGTGATCCCTCTGATTGTCAGCATAAGAAATGTAGGAAACAGGATGCACCCATTTACAAACCTCCCCCCCTATATAAAGCATAGTATGTTCAGATACCAAAATAGCTAAATAAGTGTAATTATTAATAAGTAGCTGTCAACTGTTGTTTTTTTTTTTGTTTGTTTCATTTTTACGCTGACCCTTTGTCATAGCTTTTGCTTGTAAGATAACATGTTATGCGGAAGAAAAATGTTGTATTGTAAACAGTTTCCTAAATAAATAAATCCAAAAATTCCACGGCTTTCATTGTAAGAAACATAAAACACGTGCTGAGCAGCTATTATTCATGTTACTTATCACACAATTTGTTTGCAATGTGTGGGGTAAATGTCTTGTGCTTCCCAGAAGCAGGAATGCATCCGTTTCAATGTGAAAAACACAATGACTTATTGTATTGTAGCTTTCAAATACATTTTAACCCTTTAAGTGCCAACATCTCTGTGAGAAATGTTCAAAATAAATATATATATTTATGTGTGTGTGTGTGACGCCTTAAGTTATAACGGGTAAATAAACCTGAAACTTTGCAGTCAACAGCTGTATGAGTTGTACTTTTGGGATGGAAGAAGATCAATGATCAGAACATCGCTACTAGCTGTAGCGGCCGATGATTGGCTGAGCTCTCAGCCAATCATCAGCCGCCCGGTCTTTTGATTTCTCACAACTCTCCCGCCACGTCTCCGGCTCTCCTCTCCGCTATTCAGTAGAGACAGCACAGCATGCCTGCCCGGACTTTTAAATATTATTTCTGACTACTCTCCCGCCGCGTCCCCGCTCTCTTGGGAACCCTGCCATTAATTAAATATATCCACCTGCCTATATTGCGTGCCGGAGAGCTTTATTAAAGCAGCAGGGACCCAACGGAAAAAAAAATTAGAAGGAGGGGGGGTTTGGAGCAGGGCAGGCGGCGGTGCCAGCATGCTGGTAGGAGAGGCAGGTGTCAGCATGCCGGCGGGATCGGAGGGGGGGAATAGAGCTTAAAACAAATAAAAATCTGGGGGGGAGAGAGGTGTAGGGAAGCCAGCATCGGCACCATGCTGTCTACTGAAGCCGGTGTCAGCATGCTGATGGCATCGGAGATGAGCTGGAAAAACAGAAAAAATACACAAGCAGACATGCACAGTAAAGAAAGAAGAAGACGATAACCTACAATCGTAAACAAAGCCCAAGAGGTGAGTTAACGATTAACGTTACTATCTAACGACAGCTTCATACATTAGGGTGAAATCTGTCCCTGCTCCTGAGCGTTATGCCAGGAGAAGTGGGAAACGTTAGATTTCACACGTTATGGGGAGATTGATACATCTGCCCCATTGGGCCTTATTCTGATTCACTCGCAAAGCACATTTGGTTTGCTAATAGACAAAACCATGTGCACTACATGTGGGGCAGGTGTAACCAGGGCCTTCGCCACCACTAGGCAGGTCTAGGCATTTGCCTAGGGCGCCGGCCACTGGAGGGCGTACTGAGCCGCAGAGGAGAGCAAAAATAAAAAGCTGCAGCAGGCCAGGGTACCTAGGATGGAATCCAGCAGGGAGCAGGTGAGTTGTATGTGCCCCCTACCCCCCCCCCGCCCCCACCGGGATCAGCATTAAACCCTGCAGTCAGCAGCAATCTCCACGACAGGCGCCCGCTGCCCCCATCCCCCCGTGCTGGACAGCAGACAATCCACGCAGCCACCCGCTGATCCCCACTTGGTGATGTCGCAGAGAGGTAACCTGGGGGGAGGGTCCAAACCCCTCCCTGCCGGCATCAGTGTTAAACCCGCTGCCCCCCCCCGCGCTCGCACCCACACCCCCTGGAGCCCCGTGCTGGACAGTCAGAGCAGCAATCTCCGCTGCAGGCGCCCACTGCCCCCATCCCCCCTGTGCTGGACAGACAATCCACGGCAACCTGCGGGGAGCGCCCGCACCCCCCCTCCCTCCAAGTGGAGTGGAGGGTGAGTGGAGGGGAGAGGGAGTCGCACGAGCGGGGGGGTGCCTGGGGCGCTGACAGGGCTGACACCGGCCCTGGGTGTAACATGTGCAGAAAGAGTTAGATTTGGGTGGTGTTTGTACTTCAAACTGATATCTACTGTATATTGCAGTGTATAAAGCCGTATTTTCCCTACTGTAACTCTCTCTGCACATGTTATATCTGCCCCCCTGCAGTACACATAGTTGTGTCCATTATCAAACCAAATGTGCTTTGCGAGTGAACCAGAATTAGGCCCATAGTGTGTAGTAAATGGACAGTAATGTGGACAATGCTCTCCTGATCCCTTAGCTGAAGAGATCTGACATTCCACTGGCATTAATGTAAGCACAAAAACTGTGTGGTGGTAGCTTAAACGAATGGGATTCAATGGCTGAGCAGCTGCAAGCAAGCGCCACTTCACCAAGTTCAATGCCAAGTGTTGGATGGAGTGGATTTTTGACACCCTGGGAATGCAGTATAATTTGGTCTAGCTTTGTCTCTCCCCTCTCCTGCATGCATAGGCGCCAAAACTGTGGGTGCTCCGGGGCCCGAGCACCCATGGAAAGTGAGGAACACCCATGGTACGGACCACGGCAGCGGGGTCCCAGCAGCGGATATGCTATCAGCAGTGGGGGTCCCTGCGGCGGATGGGAACCAATAGCGGGGGGTGATAGTCTGTGGGGGGGGGGGGGGGTTTGGGGGGGTGATAGTCTGTGGGAGCACCCACCGGTAAAAAAGGAAATCGGCGCCCCTGCCTGCATGCACATATGGGTATCACATCCAGCACCAAGGGACATGCTATTCCCTAGGCCCCAACTAGTTTCAGCCCTTACTGAAAAAGGAGATTGCAAGCCAGGTCTTCTCATCCAACATCAGTACCTGTATGTATGTATCTATGTATGTAGTACCCGATGCTTACTGTATGAGTACTTCCATCATCATTAGCGATCAAATGGAAAAGTTTTATTTTATCTATATATAACTAAACAAAAACTTCCACCAAAATAATACTGTAATTAATTAGTTAACTAAAATGTGCAAATTATCAATTGAGTATATACTGTACTAACAGAAACAAAAAAATAAAGGAAAAGTAAAGTAATATATTTTTAATCTTAATGACTTAATTAGTTATATGGTATATTCTGATATATTGACTAAAATAAATCAAGAGTAAAATAATTATGTATAGAGTGAAAGGATTAAGAAGACTATAGAAAGGAAAATAAATAATTAAAAGAACATTTAGATTTAAAAAAAAAAAACTTTACAAAAATGAAGATGTGACTAGCACTGAAAATGAAAATAAGACATTCACTTTCATATCATATAATATTTAAATTCTGACTGAGACATTGAAACTTCACAAATAGCTTACAAATCATTAATTAATGTAACAGGTGTGTGTTATGTTAGGCTGATAGTGATCATGTTGACTCTCATTATGTTTATTATGTCGAAATTTAATATGTCATCATCAGAATGTTGACAGTTTTGCATATTTTAGCCTAATCATAACTAATAATAACTTTAAACCTAAACCTAGAAATAACACAATAATGTTCTCTCAACACTCGGTATTTTAATGTTGACATGATGGATGGGATGTACCAACCTCTTGTGGTACATCCTGCCACACATCGGACTGTTACTTATCGCATATGCGCTCACATATGTGATTAGTAACACAAAGGGCAACTGTCCTCATAAGAACTAACTGGTATTGAGTAAAAACAGGAACAGTCCGGACCCCAGAATGCCGGTCTAGACCAAATTAATACATCAATCCCAGCCACTCTGGATATAGTAGAATGTTTCCCAGTTTTCCACGTATAGGAGGGTAGGGATGTCCCATCCATTAGGGTCTAGCAGTCACTAGGGATAAAGGGAGGGAGAGAGTCCCGCTTTTCCGGGGCCTGGTATGCCTCTTGGCTGCCCTGCACGGAACCGCTTTGCTATCTTCACAGTGGCTAAGAATGCTGCAGGAATTCCGTTTGGTTTGGTGTTCCGGGGTTTAGACGTTTCCAGTTTTTACCCAATCCCTAGCTAACACCATCTTCAGAAGCTAATTGGTAGATACAACTTTAACATTTTCAATGTTTTTGGCACAAAAAAGCCTGTTCTCCATCCAGTGGAAAAATAAAGTCACCCAGCTCCAGTCACCACTTGTCAGTGCAGTGGTCAGATCACCGGAGAAGCTCCGAGAATGTGTATAGTAATCTCTATTTAAAAATAATTTCACTGACGTAGGACAGCAACATTGCATGCTCACTACAAATGAAGACACTGCAGGTGACAGTTGTGTATTGCAATAATAAAGTGGCACATATTTTACAGAGACATGTCAGCAAGGCTCAGCATGCGTACTTTCCAAGACACATAACATACACAAATAAAACTTGCTGGCTTTTCTAGTTTTCTTTTTTCCTGCACTGGAACAGCTCCAAGTGCTTTAAATTGGATAGTTGGGAGATGTGTGTCCCTTCTGTTTATGTAGAAGAATGTCAGCCATATGATTACTCAATGTCAAGAGACTGGAATGCAAGCGCCTCTCATCTCTCAATGAGCAAAGTACAGCTTGTGGGATAGATACCTATCGGAGCAGGTGATGTTCACTGATGGATTTATACACTTGCCTGGCTAATATTTGCTGCAGTCACTCGCTGAATGAGATGTGACATACAGTACTGACTACTTGGTGACCTATCTTTGAAATTCACATGTAAGGTAGACACAAGCATTAGGTCGACAATGGCTAGGTCTACAGTCAAAAGGTCGACATGAGTTTTTCACATTTTTTGTCACAGATTTCGACATAGTCGACATGCACACCATCAAAGTGTACCGCGTCCCCTCGCATGGCTCTCGTCCTCACCATGCTTCGCCACTATTCTATACTTCGGGCATGAGATACCACCTGGCGGTACATGTCGGCTCAAACAAAAGTGAAAAACTCATCAACCTGGCCTGTCAACCTAATGCTTTTGTCCACCTTCCAACCATGTCGACCATACCTGTGTCAACCTATTTCATGTGTTGACGTAAGCCATGCTAATCTTCAGCGATCGACCCAATGCATGTCAACATAATGATCGTATAATGTATCTAGCGCACAATAAAATGAAATTGTGCTAGAGCACTGTATGATAAACTACAGGCAACACAGACATCAATGATACATTTATGGTTAAGGGTTGTATTTCCAAAGAATTACACAGCATTAGCACCGAAAGTGTTATCAGTCCCACATCTATAAATAGGCGGATACGGTCATTAAAGAAAAGTTTATTATGGCCCATTACAAGGGAGTGTTGCTTATTACCATACTTAAAAAAAACTGTATGACATAGGCAGAATCTTGGGCAAGAAAGAAAGTTATGTGAAATGTCATATTGCCCAGAAAAACACATGCGAGACACGTTACGCACACACATATCATGTCTAATAGGTATTTACCCTTTACAAATCACTGCAAGGGATTCTGAAATATGTCACTCAAACTCTGTGTAAGGTTGTCTGAAAATTGACACAGTGAGAGAAGTGATATGTTGTAATGTTCTATCGGCATTTACTCTGACTGTAGCTGGCTTGTAGCTGATACCTGTAACAACAGGTATATGTCTATATAAGAGGTAGAAGAAATCATTGTGTCCATTTAACTTCAGTATGTGGTATACATACCTTCAATACTATAAACAGGTATGAGCAACTGTTAACTAAAAATATTCTGTAGATATGAATTACCACTTAACTGCATATTTATGGTAAAACTTGGCAAATGACACAATAAAATAATACTCATTTTAAATACATGGGAAACAACATACGTGTAAATCTGATTGTCATAGATCAAAATGTGTTGAATGAACTGGGACCTGCACGGGTACCAGACAAACAAGGTGCATGTCATCATAATATAGTACAGCACCAGAAATGTAAGGCTTAACAGTATGAAAAGACAGCAGGCAGATCATTTATAGCCCATCACCAGTCTTACTTGGCATGGAGCACACAGCAGTGTGGAGGTAACCAGAAAGATAATTGGGGTCATCTTGATCCTGGCATGTGGTCCACCTGGTGATGCCATACTGTCCTATCTTGCATCTTGTTCCAAGCAACCTTGAGTGTTTGCTCTCACCCCTAGAGCAGCAGTAACACAGCAGAGAAGTGCTCAGTATAAGTTTCCCCTGTACTTGTAGCTGAGAACAGGTAGACAGCAGTGCATTAGTGTACAGAGCAACACATTATTCCATACAAGCTGCTTCTCTCTTCCCAGCTGCTGACAGACTGTTCATTCCTTGCTAAGGGAATGAGGGAGGAGCTTTCATACAACACACACGCATACACACTTGCAAAAGCACATATTAAAGACACAGAGTAACTCATGCTAAGTTTTACCTAGAAATTTTTATTTATTTTTAGTATTACCTCTGTTCTCTGTAGAGATAAAAGCACTTGACTCTAATGTATTCTCCATTATTTAACCTTAATGCCTGACATCAGCATCTGAGCAGCTTACATATCAATTGTCCGTCTAATATTTAAAAACAATTTTTCAAATGGTTTAAAGAAGTGCTACTGTATGTATCCCTACCCTTCTTGACCAGAAGAACTTGGAATATGTGGCTAACAACCTTTACTGATTGCTCATATGGGAGCAGATTATTTATCTAACAAAGTAACATTGCTAGCCACAGGTACATCAAATTCAACTTCATACATTCTAGTAATGTTATTATGTGTTCTGGATTTGACCCCATTGTGACAGATACCTATTTATTTTTGCAGATAGAGGCAATTATTTGGTGATAATTGGCCATTGCATACAGTCTTTACTATCACTTGCACCAGAGACATTATATAGAAGAATATTGGGGGGGGGGGGGGGGGGGGGGGGCGCAGGCGATGCTTCACCCTTGACCCATTCTAGGTACATCGTTGCTTACAGGTGAAAAATAATAAAATTATAATGCATTGTGAATTGGAAAGAGTCGGGCAGATAATTTCCCCACACCAACTAAATGAACCATGGAGGGCTAGCTTGGGATGGGAGCAGTCAGGATGCCACCACGGCCGGGGAAGGGGGTTTAGGTTTAGCCACTAGTGTGGGGACTTAGGGTTAGGCTGGGGGAAGGGCAGTGTTAGAATGTGGTGAGGGGGGTTTGGATAAGGAATCTAGAAGGGGATTTAGGGTTAGGCTGCAGGCCAGAGGGGGTCTAGTTTTAGGTGGCAGCATGCAGGGATTTGGTTTAGGCACTAGCAGTGATGGTTTGGATCAGGCTGTGTGTGTGTGTGTGGGGGGGGGGGGGTTAGTGTTAGTTATAGAAACACAATCAGGCGCCAAATATTGGAATTAATAATGTTATTCCACCAAAATCGATAATTAAGTCAAAAGACCTATTCTAATTGATAATTTTATCACAACACTATTATAATTAAGGCTACTCCCATCTGCAATACGGAGATTGCCAGATAACTAGAAATAAGAATGATTAGCTATACGCTTCAAATAGCTAATTAACGAGAAATTATCAATTATTGTGTATTTTTTTATATTACTGTGTATTTTTAATGTGTGTTCTTTATTCATTTATTTTTATTAAAAACATATAATTGGTAGTTCCATTGTGTGGCACTCTCTTAATATACCTATAAACTTATAAATTTGAAGTGTATAGCTAATTATTCTTAGGGCGACGCCGGGTGCAGTTTCCGTCACCTCCTCTGGAAGTCAAGCTCAGGGACCGGAAGTTGGACCTGTGGCACGCCGGGCGGGCATCTGGGCACCAGGAGTGGGTGAGAGGATCCCAGGGGGGTAAGTGTGTATTTAAGATGTTGCACAATCACTTATTTGTTATCCTGATGAAGGGGTTACATACCCCAAAATGTTGAGAATAAAATGTTACACCTGCTTTAAATCTGTTTCGTGGGTCCCTGAGTGCCGCCAGCAACAGAGGATTATACATAGTGGTACCCCCACATCCGGAAGGCACCAGGGCAAGAAACCCCATAATGGGGACAGGGAGTGCCGGGGACCAGATTGGCTATATGCAGAAAAGTGGGGTCCCTTGTAGGGGGCTTAAATGCATCGATCAATCCATGAACCAAATCTCCACTATATATTTATATCAGTTAACTTAGTGAGTGCAGAGGCCCTACAATTCCTGTTTAAACAATGTGGTCACAAGCCATAGGGCACCCCAAAACTAGGAAAGGTGAGTGCCGATGTTTAGTGTAAAATATATATATATATATATATATATATATATATATATATAACACTGGAATAACAGGCGGCACTCCAACAGGCTTTCTTGTAAATAATCACAAACTTTTATTCCGGTCCTACGCCGTTACGAGGTGGATACCTCGTCATCAGGGACATAACAATACAAATAAAGTACACACATATATATACCATACATTTTCCCGCCCGCCCACCTCACAGATTAACCCCGTACCTGCCGAGCTGCCGCCGCAGACTTTCCGTCACTATACCCGCCATCACTGTAATCCTCAGGTTCCCCCAGCTCCACGTGAGGACGCCGGTGGAAGTCGCTCTCACCTGACTTCCTTCAGGTCTTACCTCACAGTCAGCTGGTTTCTCCCGGAGCACGTGATCCAGGAAGTGCGTTCTGCTAAGCCGGGTCAGCGTAGTAACAAGGTTCTGGTTACTATGGAAACACATAAACAAGTGAACAATATTAAAATACACTCAAATCAAGGAATGAATCTACTGCACTAATCCGGCTGATGGTTGATTTAATTATGCACATAAAGATAACGATTATAAGAAAATATACTAAGCAGTTTAAGCAACATAAATAAAGCAAAACAGGTAGGATAATTACATGCAGAATAATATCATAAGAAACACTGGAGCCCCAGTGTTTCATTTAACCCCCTAGGAGCAAGAGTTTTTAGCCTAAAAATCCAATGACTCTCTTTTTGCATGAGAATCCTATTTCTGTTTCCTCCTCTCAATGATGGCGGCACATGATCAATCAGCATTGTTCTTATGCTTGCAATACTATGTTTAAACTGTAAACATAGTATGTAACATTAACATTGTCATATACACATTGACCTGTCCGTGTGGGCTGAACTATGTTTGGAAAACCCAGCGCACCTTCCGGGAGCGCATGGCCCAACATAGGTCAGCAATCCATCAGGCACAGGACAAGGGTCATTCAGACCAACCGGTGGCGCGGCATGTTTTCAGTTTAAACATAGTATTGCAAGCATAAGAACAATGCTGATTGATCATGTGCCGCCATCATTGAGAGGAGGAAACAGAAAAAGGATTCTCATGCAAAAAGAGAGTCATTGGATTTTTAGGCTAAAAACTCTTGCTCCTTGATAAAGGGGTTGTACCCCAAAACAGCCCGTCAAGGCTGCAATAAAATCTTTATACATTATGCTGCAGTGACGTGCAAGTTCTGGTTGAAGGACCCTGCTTTATATATATATATATATATATTTATATATATATATATATATAGAATACTCACGCTGCCCAGTTAGCAGCAACAGCAGCACACGGTCATCCAATAAAGAAGTATAGCAGGAGTCAGCAACGTTTCGATTTTATTTATAAAATCGTCATCATATAAATAAAATCGAAACGTTGCTGACTCCTGCTATACTTCTTTATTGGATGACCGTGTGCTGCTGTTGCTGCTAACTGGGCAGCGTGAGTATTCTATATACAAGCCTCTTGCAAGGCTGACAGCGGGCACCGGACTTTTTTGCCCTTGTACCCTGGATGTGCCTTGCCCTTTGGACTATTATATATATATATATATATATAGACAGGGATGGTGCGGCACTCATGGCGTAGTAAAGACACTCTTACAAGAGATGTGGTCAACGTTTCAATTTTTATAAAATTGTCATCAGGATATATATATGGGGCTACACAAACCAAATGTACCCACAATAGTGTTACAAGGCACCTTCTGGTGTTGAATGGTGATTCCTGTCTCTCCTCACTCCATATATCCATAAACAAGATAAATACTTTTTACTTAAAACATTTATTAAAAAATAACTTTAAAACAGATTTTCCATGTCAAATTCTTATCAAAGATGTTTTTTCTTCTCATGATTATGGATGATACATGTACGTTGCATTGCGTTTCGTCCTGTTATGAGACTACATCAGGGGTGTAAATGTTTTATACAAATCTATAAAAATAGAACACAATGGTAAGTATTCATAAACGGATAGACAACTCATATATATATACACATATCCATACAATGGACTTTGTTAATAATGATGGGGAACAAACAAATAAACTACATTTACTACATTTACCAATAATTTAAGGATAATCGTTTTCATATAACCTTGAGGATGGTCAACCTTTTTACCTTCTTTTATAAGTTATAGTGGTATAGGTAGAAAATATAAGTTATACAGGTTGAGTATAATTTACCTGAATATCCGTTATCCGAATTATTTCGAAATCCATACATTTCAGAAAGTAAAAAATATATAATTTTTTTCGAAAAACTTACTGGGGACATTTGTAACAGCACTACTGATGACATGATATGTAACTGGCACTATATATGTGCAAGGAAATGATTGCTTGGCATTCAAATTCAGTGCCTGACATAGTACACACACCTTTTTTCATGTTTTCAAACCTTGTTTTTTGAACAAATAAAATATATTTGTGTGTATTTCATGTGGTTGATGTGTTTATACAGCATAAATGCAAGATACTTCCAAATACATCATTGAAATATTAAAATATTCCGAAATACAGAATAATCCGTTATCCAAAATTCTCATGGTTCTGAGCATTTTGGATAAGGGATACTCAACCTGTAGTAGTATAGGTAGAAAATATACACTTTACCTTTAATAGGCTTTACAAGGATTCTACTAGTGATACTGAGTAGGCCTTCTTAATTAACTTTAAGATATTAATTTACCCTATAATTATACAATATACTTAAATGTGTGTACAATGATATTTGGATTAGAGATGTGCACCGGCCACTTTTCGGGTTTTGTGTTTTGTGTTTTGGGTTCTGATTACCATAAGGTTTTGGGTTCTAATGGGTTTTGCCAAAACACCTCCTACGTGTTTTGTGTTTGGATTTCTTGTGTTTTGTGTTCTGATTTTTTTTTGCTCCTACGCTATAGTAACCTCAATAACATTCATTTCCACTCATTTCCAGTCTATTCTGAACACCTCACACCTCACAATGGCCCTTATTCTGGTTGGTGCGGTCAGAGCCGCACACGGGGCTCCGACCGCACAAACCAAGGGCCGCCCACCCGACGGATCGCCACGGCCGTCCGTACACGGACGGCTGGCGATCCGCACAAAAATGGTGGAGGCTACGCCTCCACCATGGTGGGAGCTGCCCCCTGCCTTCGATGGTCGACGACCATCGAAGGCAGGCCCGCACGCCGCGGCAGCTCCCGCAAGCTCAGACCACACGGACAATCGTCCGTGTGGGAGCTTGAAAGGGGGCTGAAAGCTGACATCCGGCGACGTCAGCTTTCCGCCCCCATGTCATGGTAATGAGGGCGTCATGCCCTCATTACCATGCACACGCCCCGCGTTTGCATGGGAACGCCCATGAAACGCGGGGCGTACACATAGGGTAATGAGGGGCTGAAGCCCCTCACGCCCCTATACGCCCCCTTTGCGGCGGACGAAATCCGTCTGCGGCGAAGGGGGCTGCACATGCGCAGAATGACCTCTGCGCATGTGCAGAACTAAAACATCGGCGGTACGGCCGCACGCGGGCCGTACCGTCCGATTTAGAATAAGGGCCAATATTGTCTTTAGGGCAAAAGGTTGCACCGAGGTAGCTGGATAACTATGCTAAGCCACACAAGTGTGCGGCACAAACACGTGGCTCATGTAAGAGTGGCACTGCAGCGGTAGATACGGCAGTACTAGGCACCAGACAGGTAGATACGGCAGTACTAGGCACCAGACAGGTAGATAAGGCAGTGCTAGGCACAAGACAGGTAGATACGTCAGCAATACTAGTATATGTGCACCAGCAGAATTTATAATAATTAATTGTATTACTAGGTACTGCTTGGCACTCAGTGGCACACGTCAGTGCACCAGCAGCATGGAATTATTTTTTAAAGTCCCATGCAGCACAAGTATTATTTTTAAATTAAATTATATATAGCAGCCTAGTATGTAGTTGTACTACTAGGTAGGTACACTTAGGCAGCAACACTGCCAGTGGCAACAGTGGACTGAGTAAATAATACTGGCAAACTCTATTCACAGTATTCAGTGCAGACAGCACCAGTGGACTATATATAAATCAATTAATTAAGTATAAATAATATAGCAGCCTAGTAGGTAAAGAAAATAAACTACTAGGTAGGTAGGCAGTAGCACTGCCAGTGGTCAACACAAAAGGAAGTTACACATCACCAGTAGCTTTATGCAGTGCACCATCAGAATTTATAATAATTAATTTTATTATATTAGGTACTGCTTGGCAGTGGCACTCAGTGGCACTCAGTGGCACACGTCAGTGCACCAGCTGCATGGAATTATTTTTTACAGTTCCACACAGCACAAGTATTATTATTTTTAAATTAGATATAGCTGTCTAGTATGTACTAGGTAGATACACTAGGTAGGCAGTATCACTGCCAGTGGCAACAGTGGACTGAGTAACTAAATAATACTGGCAGATTCAGTGCAGGCAGCACCAGTGGACTATATATATATATATATATATATATATATATATATATATATATATATATATATATATATATAATATAATTAATTATTCATATAATATATATTACAGCACAGGTAGGCCCCAGCACAAAGGAAACAGTAGTACTACAGGTACACAGTTAGACTGTCCTCCTTGCTAGGGAGAGCCCACCCTAAGCAGAGAGGAGAACAGAGTACACAGCAGCACTGAGGTAGACAGCCCCAGCGAATAAAATAATTACAGCACAGCACACCAGAGGTAGACCGCACAGAGGAGACAGTAGTACTACAAGTACACAGTTAGACTACACAGCAGCACTGAGAGACAGCCCCAGTGAATAAAAAATATAGCGTTTAAGGTCAAGCTCAAGTTTAAGCCCCAGCAGCAGCACCAACACACCCTCTCCTAACCCACTACTAGACTGGAGTGAAGATGGCGGGCGCAGCAGCCGCTATTTAAAGCCTCGCGAAATCCGGCGCAGGGAGATGACGTTCTGAACACGCAGACGGAACCGAGTCAGGCGGGAATCTCCGAGCGCTGCTTGGAACCGGGCTCAGAAGGGTGACATCCGTGGGGGCTCGGATCTCTGGAATCCGAGTCTGCACATCTCTAATTTGGATGTACTGTATCCATCAAAAAATTTTACATTCTTTAGTTTTTACCTGTAACAGTAGGGCTTGGAGCCAAAAGAGTATTTTCCTTATTAGTCCTTCTCAATATAGATTCCTAATACGCACCTAATGAATTCATACTGTGCATTAAAACATTTTATATTTATACATAAAGTTTGTTATATTATTACTTTATTTTCTACAGAACTAAAAAATGTACACACCCTTTCAGATTGAGTAATGAAAGCCCTTTTTGGCTAAATGATGTTCCACATATAGTGGGATCCAAACAGGGTTAGATATAGTGGAGGATAGTATCCTTGTTGATCCTAAAAAAGGGGGCGAATAATCCTCTTATTATAAAGTCAGCAGCGGCGACTCGTACCTTAATGGGGGAGGGGGGTTGCCTCTGGCTGCAGCGAGGGTGCCGCGATTCAGGCACCCCCCCTGTCGCCACCGCTGCTGCTGCTTCTGCCTCCTCTCCCGACTGGTGCATGCGCAGTACACACGTGTACCACGCATGCAGCCAACATCTATGGGCTGCTTGGGAAACAGCCCATAGAAGTAATCTTGGTCCCGGCGCCTGTACAATGTAAGTTACAGGCACTGGGACCAGGGCGTGCGCAGTACCTATATAGGTACTGCGCATGCGCATCTGCCGTTTTTGCACGGCAGCGCGCACAAAGGCGTCCCGGAGGGAGGGAACACCTCCCAATGGGACTGCCTTTGTGACTGGCAGGTCGGACTTCCAATTGGAAGTCACTGTCAGTCACAGTGAAGCCAGTGCCGTCTCACAGACTGCATCTGGCTTCACTACAGTGGCGGATTTTACCTGGGGGGGCCGCAAAGTAAAAACCGCCACTGAAAGTTAGGGTTTATATTAAGTGCTAATTGTAGTTAGGATAATTAGCATACCTCCAATTTGTATCAATGAGCTTTTCCTCTAATGAGTTTTAGCCCCAGAAAAGAAATTGACTGTTCCTATAAGGTGGCATATAAACATCACATTACAAAACCGATAACCAAGAACCATTCCTTAAATAATTAGCATATTATTATGGCAAGGAAAACCCTATTGTTCCTTACCTAGTGTATAGGTGCAAGTGCGCTCATCAGAGTCCAACCAGCAAGTGACTCTGTGTGTTTCTCAGTGCAAATATTTATAGGGAGAGGCTGATGACCTCATTTCCTGTATTATACAAATTATGAATAATTTAGTTGTATTAGGAGCGCCACAGCGATGCTGTAATATATATATATATATATATATATATATATATATATATATATATAGAGAGAGAGAGATAGATAGATAGATACAGAAGTACCAACACACTCACCATTCCTAAGAATGGGGCGCAAACAGCACCCACTTCCCAGGATGGGGTGCAGTGGCCTGTGACCACACACTCTAGTAAATACAAACACAGGGGGCCCAGCACTCACTACAACAAACTAACCTTAACATTCAAATAATCAATTAATAAATAATGGGGTTTTAGTTCATGAATTGATCGATGCATTTAAGCTTGCAGCCCATCGCCAAGGGACTCCATTTCACTGCAAGTCCTACACTAGCAACTGGTTTTCTTGGGAACCTGGCAACTGCTTACACATCATAGCTAAAATGAACATGTGTTTTTTTCCTGGGTTAATGCTCAACTGCCATGTACCTTATGGCTTTTAAAGGTGAGACCATCCCAAACACAGCACCTGAATTAGTATTAAAGGGGCAGCTGGCACAGGTTCCAGGTAAATTAGCTTATCTAGGGAGCATGAGAAAGCTATGATCACAGTAACAGATTAAAAATCAACCCAAATATATAGATACAGAAGTACCAACACACTCGCCATTCGTAAGAAAAAAAAAAAAATATATATATATATATATATATATATATATATATACAGAATAAGAATCTGCGCAAAGTTAAATTTTCTTAAAAGCAACTCCGTCTCTAATACGAGTAGTGCAGCTCACTTTCAGGAGGTTTTTGTCACGATCTCAACCAAATGGACATGTAGAAAGAAAGGAAAGGAGCGCACAAATGAGCACAGTATTCACAGATTTTACTATAAAAAGCGTAGACTCACATACATTTCAGATAAAAGTAATCAGCATAGAGGGTAATCACCGCTCACTCACAGAGCTCGTAGCACGGAGCACGGAGACTAGAACACGTCCAGCAGACCCGGCACAGATACTCGACGGTGGCGGCGTTCGCCACACTGCGACCACGGACGGAGTGAAGCACACAGATCCAATGCGTCAGAGGACCACGCCTCAACGCGTTTCGTCACACGACTTTGTCAGGAGGCGTGTCGGAGGTAAGTATGACAGGGTTTATATAGCCGGTTCATTAGCTCTAATAGCGAACAGCTTATGCCCATTACAACACAGTCAATGTCCAATTGGTACAACTAATAGAGTTTACAAAGTTACCATACCCTTTAACAGATTCAGACCAGCGTCAATAAAACCAGCACTGGCTGAAGTTACAAACATGCAATAACATATAATAACAAGAATAAATTTAATAATAAGTGCATAATAAAATACATATATAAACATAGATAGCCAAAGATTCTCTTTGTTTAAACTATTAAAATTAATGATCAGTACGGACACATTGACCTATAGGTAAGGAGATGAAAAAGGGAGACATAAAAATAGTATTAGAACAAGTCATCAAAAAAATAAAATAAACATAAAGGATATCATATCCTGTAAGCATTACTCGCATAAGAATACTGTGATGCCAACACTGCTCTGCACAGTATCAATGCCAGGAACACCCCACTTTCGACACGGGAAGGAGTAACAACTCAACAACAACGCCGAGGCAGTGGAGGGCCCTAACACAGACACATTCAGTGCAGAAACGGCACAATGTCGACACCCTCATTGAAACCTATTGGGGATAGCGTATTTAGGGTATAAATCCAATAGGTTTCCCTTTTACTAAGTTTCATTAAAATATCCCCACCCCTTTCATCAAGGGTAACATAGGCACACCCCGCAGCCTATAACCCTAACCACACACACACCCCGCAGCCTATAACCCTAACCATACACACACCGCAGCCTATAACTCTAACCATACACACACACCCCGCAGCCTATAACCCTAACCACACACACACACCCCGCAGCCTATAACCCTAACCATACACACCGCAGCCTATAACTCTAAACATACACACACCCCGCAGCCTATAACCCTAACAATACACACACCACGCAGCCTATAACCCTAACCATACACATACCCTGCAGCCTATAACCGTAACAACACACACCCCGCAGCCTATAACCCTAAACATACACACACCCCACAGCCTAAAACCCTAACCATACACACACCCCGCAGACTATAACCCTAACCATACACACACACCGCAGCCTATAACCCTAACCATATACACATCCCGCAGCCTATAACACTAACCATACACATACCCTGCAGCCTATAACCGTAACCACACACACCCCGCAGCCTATAACCCTAACCATACACACACCCCGCAGCCTATAACCCTAACCATACACACACACCGCAGACTATAAACCTAACCATATACATACCCCACAGTCTATAACCCTAACCATACACACACACACACACCCCACAGACTATAAACCTAACCATATACACACCCTGCAGCCTATAACCTAACCATACACACACACACACACCACAGTCTATAACCCTAACCACACACAACCCCGCAGCCTATAACCCTACCCATACACACACACCCCAGCCTATAACACTAACCATACACTCACACCCCGCAGCCTATAACCCTAACCATACACACACACCCCACAGACTATAAACCTAACCATACACACACACCCTGCAGCCTATAACCCTAACCATACACACACACCCCACAGACTATAACTCTAACCATAAACAGCACGCAGCCTACACCCCTAACCATACACACATCCCGCAGCCTAATATGTGGCCACAACCCTTCACCACAAAAAAATGCCCTAAATTTTTGTTGCTCGCCTTTGGCACACACTGTTCCTATTTCGGGCATCAGGGGGAGCCCAAAGCATATTTTTGCACCTGGGCCCACAACTTGTTAGTTCCACCTCTGAGTGGAGCCAGGGTGCTGAAAAGCCCAAGGTGGAGATGTACCAAGGTTTTTCCACTTTTAAGCTGGGTACACACTGGGTGATTTAGCAGTAACAATATCGACCAGTGTTTGCTGGTGTTAGTGAAATATCGGGATCACATCACACATGTATTTTTCCAATACCAGCCTAGGATTAAAGCAGGAGGGTTGGTCATTTATGACACATAACATTCTATTTAGTAAACTAGGGATGGGGATCGTTAGATCAGAACCATTGGTAAAATGGTTTCGATGGTCACTATTTAACCCTTAACCATCGCAAGGTCTCCACCAATGTTTCCTCAAAAAAAAAATGTCTTTGTTTTTTTTCTCTTTTGCTGCTGCTGGTGGCTGACAGAATAATAGACCCTCTGGTCAACCAACCAGCTTCAGCCCATAGGACAGGGGGCAGGCTGGTTGGTGGCTTACTGGCCTGTTCCCTATTCCATAATCCACTGAAATTCTATGGGCCCATAATAAATGGAGGGCCTAGAGCTGTAAATCCACTTGCCATACTGTTATATATTGAATACTGTTATTTTAATCACGTTTTTGTATGTGTTAAATATGTAGCTACAGTATATATATAAATCGGATTTGCAGACATGGAGGCACTCCAATATAGTAACTAAACAATGGTGCATTCACTGCAGTGTCCATACAATATTCCTTAAGAACACACTCACCTCCCCAGTACATGGGTAAAGTAAAGGAGCAGCTCTCAGGTATTTGATGAATACAGTGATTTAATCTAAAAGCGCATAAAGTATGAGATGCTTCCAGCAGCAGCCAATGGCAGTTTTAACTGTCACACGCCCCTGAGGAAATGCGGCATGTGCCAGATGTAACAGCTTCTGGGTGCTGCAGTAAGCATGTGGTACATTACACCAGCCCTTCTGGAAAATAATTCTATCTTTTACTGTTGTTTATAAGGGGCACAGTCGGTCTCTTGACTCACCCCCCCCCCCTGGGTGTTTTGTACACCCAAGTGAAAAACAATGGCTCCGGCTTTCAAGGCCTTGTTTCCAATTGCTTTTAGGGTCATGGAGAGTAAAACTTTGTGTGTTTTTTGGTCTTAATTATATCTGGTCTTGTAGAATACTTACAGTACTGTGTGTTGATCACCGTTTCTATTAATTGCGCTATAATGTGCAATTAACAATAACAATGAAACCTGACATCCTTTAAAATCAGAGTGCATTATGGGATAGATAATTTGCATATGAACAGCAGGGCATTCTGGGTAAACACCTAGTGCATCATGGCTCCTCCAACAAGCTTGGCTCCTCCAACAAGCTTGACAATAACGCCCTTTCCCACCAGACATTGCAGCTAGACCATCAATGGCCTAGTTCATGGTCTGCCAAATCAAACCATAAGGCTAGATTTTAGGAAAGGCTTATGTGAACACATCTGCAGGGGCAGCTAGTAACAGGGCCGGCAACAGAAATCTTGGGGCCCGGAACACTGATATCTCTGAGGCCCCCCAACACCGAACGCGGATTGTTATTACATTGCATATTGAATGTATTTTTTTATTAATAGAAATAAACAGATATTAATATTCACAATGCAATATAATAGGGAAGGGCAGATGGGAGGGCACAGCATTGTGCGTTGTGTGGTTTGGTGTGTTGTGTCATTAAACTCATTAGTACGGGTAGCCAGACAGGTGATTAGGCAGTCATGCTTACAGACCCTGAGTTCCTCAAAGCTTTGGGGCCCCTCAACTGGTCGGGGCCCGGTACCAGTGTCCCCTTTGACCCCCCTGTCGCCTGCCCTGACTACATTATGTACAGTACATAAAGCAAAAGGCTCCTGGACACTTTGAATGAAGCCCTGCAAAGCAAATAGGGCAGTGGGCCCAATTAGAAAACTGCATTTTCCGCTTCCTGCATTCCGTCCCATGGCTTTCATGGAGACCATTGGCACCAAACATTTAATTAGGTGGGACCGTGGAAAGAGTTTAAAATGTGAGGCAGTACTAGGCACCAGACAGGTAGATACGGCAGTACTAGGCACCAGACAGGTAGATACGGCAGTACTACGCACCAGACAGGTAGATAAGGCAGTGCTAGGCACAAGACAGGTAGATACGTCAGCAATACTAGTATATGTGCACCAGCAGAATTTAAAATAATAAATGTTATTACTAGGTACTGCTTGGCACTCAGTGGCACACGTCAGTGCACCAGCAGCATGGAATTATTTTTTACAGTCCCACACAGCACAAGTATTTTTTTGGACTGAGTAACTAAATAATACTGGCAGATTCAGTGCAGGCAGCACCAGTGGACTATATATATATATATATATATATATATATATATATATAATATAATTAATTATTCATATAATATATATTACAGCACAGGTAGGCCCAAGCACAGAGGAAACAGTAGTACTACAGGTACACAGTTAGACTGTCCTCCTTGCTAGGGAGAGCCCACCCTAAGCAGAAAGGAGAACAGAGTACACAGCAGCACTGAGGGAGACAGCCCCAGCGAATAAAATAATTACAGCACAGCACACCAGAGGTAGACCGCACAGAGGAGACAGTAGTACTACAAGTACACAGTTAGACTACACAGCAGCACTGAGAGACAGCCCCAGTGAATAAATAATATTGCGTTCAAGGTCAAGCTCAAGTTTAAGCCCCAGCAGCAGCACCAACACACCCTCTCCTAACCCACTACTAGACCGAAATTTGGCGCAGGGAGATGACGTTCTGACCACGCGGATGGACCCGAGTCAGGCGGGAATCTCCGAGCGCTGCTTGGAACCGGGCTCGGAAACCGGGCTCGGAATGGTGACGTCCGTGGGGGCTCGGATCTCTGGAATCCAAGTCTGCACATCTCTAATTTGGATGTACTGTATCCATCAAAAAATTGTACATTCTTTAGTTTTTACCTGTAACAGTAGGGCTTGGAGCCAAAAGAGTATTTTCCTTATTAGTCCTTCTCAATATAGATTCCAAATACGCAGCTAATGAATTCATACTGTGCATTAAAACATTTAATATTTATACATAAAGTTTGTTATATTATTACTTTATTTTCTACAGAACTAAAAAATGTACACACCCTTTCAGATTGAGTAATGAAAGCCCTTTTTGGCTAAATGATGTTCCACATATAGTGGGATCCAAACAGGGTTAGATATAGTGGAGGATAGTATCCTTGTTGATCCTAAAAAAGGGGGCGAATAATCCTCTTATTATAAAGTCAGCAGCGGCGACTCGTACCTTAATGGGGGAGGGGGGTTGCCTCTGGCTGCAGCGAGGGTGCCGCGATTCAGGCACCCCCCCCTGTCGCCACCGCTGCTGCTGCTTCTGCCTCCTCTCCCGACTGGTGCATGCGCAGTACACACGTGTACCACGCATGCAGCCAACTTCTATGGGCTGCTTGGGAAACAGCCCATAGAAGTAATCTTGGTCCTGGCGCCTGTACAATGTAAGTTACAGGCACTGGGACCAGCGCGTGCGCAGTACCTATATAGGTACTGCGCATGCGCATCTGCCGTTTTTGCATGACAGCGCGCAGAAAGGCATCCCGGTGGGAGGGAACACCTCCCAATGGGACTGCCTTTGTGACTGGCAGGTCGGACTTCCAATTGGAAGTCACTGTCAGTCACAGTGAAGCCAGTGCCGTCTCACAGACTGCATCTGGCTTCACTACAGTGGCGGATTTTACCTGGGGGGGCCGCAAAGTAAAAACCGCCACTGAAAGTTAGGGTTTATATTAAGTGCTAATTGTAGTTAGGATAATTAGCATACCTCCAATTTGTATCAATGAGCTTTTCCTCTAATGAGTTTTAGCCCCAGAAAAGAAATTGACTGTTCCTATAAGGTGGCATATAAACATCACATTACAAAACCGATAACCAAGAACCATTCCTTAAATAATTAGCATATTATTATGGCAAGGAAAACCCTATTGTTCCTTACCTAGGCCCTTATTCTGGTTGGTGCGGTCAGAGCCGCACACGGGGCTCCGACCGCACAAACCAAGGGCCGCCCACCCGACGGATCGCCACGGCCGTCCGTACACGGACGGCTGGCGATCCGCACAAAAATGGTGGAGGCTACGCCTCCACCATGGTGGGAGCTGCCCCCTGCCTTCGATGGTCGACGACCATCGAAGGCAGGCCCGCACGCCGCGGCAGCTCCCGCAAGCTCAGACCACACGGACAATCGTCCGTGTGGGAGCTTGAAAGGGGGCTGAAAGCTGACATCCGGCGACGTCAGCTTTCCGCCCCCATGTCATGGTAATGAGGGCGTCATGCCCTCATTACCATGCACACGCCCCGCGTTTACATGGGAACGCCCATGAAACGCGGGGCGTACACATAGGGTAATGAGGGGCTGAAGCCCCTCACGCCCCTATACGCCCCCTTTGCGGCGGACGAAATCCGTCTGCGGCGAAGGGGGCTGCACATGCGCAGACTGACCTCTGCGCATGTGCAGAACAAAAACATCGGCGGTACGGCCGCACGCGGGCCGTACCGTCCGATTTAGAATAAGGGCCCTAGTGTATAGGTGCAAGTGCGCTCATCAGAGTCCAACCAGCAAGTGACTCTGTGTGTTTCTCAGTGCAAATATTTATAGGGAGAGGCTGATGACCTCATTTCCTGTATTATACAAATTATGAATAATTTAGTTGTATTAGGAGTGCCACAGCGATGCTGTAATATATATTTAGAGAGAGAGAGAGAGATAGATAGATAGATAGATAGATAGATAGATAGATAGATAGATACAGAAGTACCAACACACTCACCATTCCTAAGAATGGGGCGCAAACAGCACCCACTTCCCAGGATGGGGTGCAGTGGCCTGTGACCACACACTCTAGTAAATACAAACACAGGGGGCCCAGCACTCACTACAACAAACTAACTCACCTTAACATTCAAATAATCAATTAATAAATAATGGGGTTTTAGTTCATGAATTGATCGATGCATTTAAGCTTGCAGCCCATCGCCAAGGGACCCCATTTCACTGCAAGTCCTACACTAACAACTGGATTTCTTGGGAACCTGGCAACTGCTTACACATCATAGCTAAAATAAACATGTGTTTTTTTCCTGGGTTAATGCTCAACTGCCATGTACCTTATGGCTTTTAAAGGTGAGACCATCCCAAACACAGCACCTGAATTAGTATTAAAGGGGCAGCTGGCACAGGTTCAGGTAAATGAGCTTATTTAGGGAGCATGAGAAAGCTATGATCACAGTAACAGATTAAAAATCAACCCAAATATATAGATACAGAAGTACCAACACACTCGCCATTCCTAAGAAAATATATATATAGATTTGCTTTTTTCATGTTATGTTCATGTGCAGTGCGCCTTGAGGAAAATGCCCTTGGCGGCATTGAAACGTCGGCCCTGCTGCACATGATTGTTATGCAGCAATGCTAAATAAATAACACTGATTTACTACTAAGACCCTGGAGTGACACATCTGCCTGCACCACTATATATATATATATATATATATATATATATATATATATAGCAATGTGGTGTTGGTCGGCACTCCAATAAACATATAAACAGCATGCACGGTGCCTTCCCCGGTTGGTTAACCAAAATACAGCAGTGTGGGTGGGCGTCACTCGTGTCGATCTCAAATAAAGTACTGACTCAAAGAGTACAGATAATGACGTTTCGGTTTATTTACCTTTGAAGAAGGTAATAAACCGAAACGTCATTATCTGTACTCTTTGAGTCAGTACTTTATTTGAGATCGACACGAGTGACGCCCACCCACACTGCTGTATATATATATATATATATATATATATATATATATATATATATATATATATATATATATATATATATATATATATATATATACAGAATAAGAATCTGCGCAAAGTTAAATTTTCTTAAAAGCAACTCCGTCTCTAATACGAGTAGTGCAGCTCAGGAGGTTTTTGTCACGATCTCAACCAAATGGACATGTAGAAAGAAAGGAAAGGAGCGCACAAATGAGCACAGTATTCACAGATTTTACTATAAAAAGCGTAGACTCACATACATTTCAGATAAAAGTAATCAGCATAGAGGGTAATCACCGCTCAATCACAGAGCTCGTAGCACGGAGCACGGAGACTAGAACACGTCCAGCAGACCCGGCACAGATACTCAACGGCGGCGGCGTTCTCCACACTGCGACCACGGACGGAGTGAAGCACACAGATCCAATGCGTCAGAGGACCACGCCTCAATGCGTTTCGTCACACGACTTTGTCAGGAGGCGTGTCGGAGGTAAGTATGACAGGGTTTATATAGCCGGTTCATTAGCTCTAATAGCGAACAGCTTATGCCCATTACAACACAGTCAATGTCCAATTGGTACAATTAATGAAGTTTACAAAGTTACCATACCCTTTAACCCCTTCCTGACAGAGCCAGTTTTTGCGTTCCTGACAGAGCCCTTTTTTTCAAATCTGACATGTCTCACTTAAGTGGGGATAACTTTTTTTTGCTTTTACTTATCCCAGTGATTTTGAGATTGTTTTCTCGTGACACATTGTACTTCAAGTTAGTGGTAAATTTTCGTCGATACAGTCTGTGTTTTTTTGTGAAAAATACCAAAATGTCGGAAAAAAATGGAAAATTTTGCGATTTGCAAAATGTTAAATTTTCTGCTTGTGAGACAAATAATCTTACCACTCAAAATAGTGAATAACTAACATAGACCATATGTCTACTTTATGTTGACATCATTATTTCAACTTCCTTTTAATTTTTTGGGACACTAGGAGGCTTACAATATGAATAGCAAATTCTCAAATTTTCAAGAAAATTTCAAACACTGATTTTTTTAGGGACCAGTTCAGTTCTGATGTGACTTTGAGGGACTTGTATGTGAGACACCCCCATAAATGATGCCATTTCAAAAACTGCACCCCTCACAGTATTCAAAACAGCATTTTGGAAGTTTGTTAACCCTTTAGCTGTTTCACAGGAATTAAAACAAAGTGTAGGTGAAATTTCAAAATTTCTTTTTTTTTGCAGAGTTTCAATTTTAATACATTTTTCTAACGAATACAGTAGATTTTACTAGAGAAATGTGACTAAAAATTGATTCCCCCAATTCTTTTGTTTTCATAAATATCCTATATGTGGCCCTAGTGTGCACGGTGACCAAACCACAGGCTTCATAATAGAAGGAGCACCTACTTGATTTTGGAGCCTCCTTTTTATGAGATTATTTTTTAGGCACCATGTAGGTTTCTAGGCACCATAAGATGCTAAAAGTTAGGAACCCCCCCACAAGTGACCCCATTTTGCAAACTACACCCCTCAGGGAATTCATCTAGGGGTATAGTGTACATTTCAAACCCCCAGGGGTTTCACCAATTTTGATACAACTGGGCTGTGAAAATGAAAAAAATTAATTTTTCATTTTCACAGCTCAGTTGTATCAAAATTGGTTAAACCCCTGGGGGTTTGAAATGTACACTATACCCCCTGATGAATTCCCTGAAGGGTGTAGTTTGCAAAATGGGGTCACTTGTGGGGGGGTTCCACTGTATAGGTGCTTCAGGGGTCATTCAACCAGAATCTGTGCTGCAAAATCCAAAAATCACTCCTTCCCTTCTGAGTCCTGCCATGCACCCAACTGGTATTTTTTGGTCACATGTGAGGCATTGCCGTACTCGGGAGAAATTGGGGCACAGATTTTGGGGTGCTTTGTCTCCTTCATTCCTTGTGAAAATGAAAAATTTTGAGCCAGATCTGCATTTTTGTGTAAAAAATGTAATTTTTCATTTGCACAGCCCAGTTGTATCAAAATTGGTGAAACCCCTGGGGGTTTGAAATGTACACTATACCCCTAGATGAATTCCCTGAGGGGTGTAGTTTGCAAAATGGGGTGACTTGTGGGGGGGTTCCACTGTATTGGTGCTTCGGGGGTCTTGCTAATGCGACATAGCACCCACCATTCATTCCACCAGAATCTGTGCTGCAAAATCCAAATATCGCTCCTTCCCTGCTGAGTCCTGCCATGCACCCAAATGGTATTTTTTGGTCACATGTGAGGCATTGCCGTACTCGGGAGAAATTGGGGCACAGATTTTGGGGTGCTTTGTCTCCTTCATTCCTTGTGAAAATGAAAAATTTTGAGCCAGAACTGCATTTTTGTGTAAAAAAATGTAATTTTTCATTTTCACAGCCCAGTTGTACCACAATTGGTGAAACCCCTGGGGGTTTTAAATGTACGCTATACCCCTAGATGAATTCCCTGAGGGGTGTAGTTTGCAAAATGGGGTCACTTGTGGGGGGGTTCCACTGTATTGGTGCTTCGGGGGTCTTGCTAAAGCGACATAGCACCCACCAAAATTCCACCAGAATCTGAGCTGCAAAATCCAAATATCACTCCTTCCCTTCTGAGTCCTGCCATTTTTTGGTCACACATGAAGCATTGCCGTACTCGGGAGAAATTGGGGCACAGATTTTGGGGTGCTTTTTCTCCTTCGTACCTTATGAAAATGAAAAATTTGGAGCCAGAACTGCATTTTTGTGTAAAAAAATGTAATTTTTCATTTTCACTGCCCAGTTGTATCAAAGTTGGTGAAACCCCTGGGGGTTTGAAATGTACACTATACCCCCTGATGAATTCCCTGAAGGGTGTAGTTTGCAAAATGGGGTCCCTTGTGGGGGGGTTCCACTGTATAGGTGCTTCAGGGGTCATTCAACCAGAATCTGTGCTGCAAAATCCAAAAATCACTCCTTCCCTTCTGAGTCCTGCCATGCACCCAACTGGTATTTTTTGGTCACATGTGAGGCATTGCCGTACTCGGGAGAAATTGGGGCACAGATTTTGGGGTGCTTTGTATCCTTCATTCCTTGTGAAAATGAAAAATTTTGAGCCAGATCTGCATTTTTGTGTAAAAAAATGTAATTTTTTACAGAAAAATGCAGTTCTGGCTCAAAATTTTTCATTTTCACAAGGAATGAAGGATACAAAGCACCCCAAAATCTGTGCCCCAATTTCTCCCGAGTACGGCAATGCCTCACATGTGACCAAAAAATACCAGTTGGGTGCATGGCAGGACTCAGAAGGGAAGGAGTGATTTTTGGTGGTGGAATGAATGGTGGGTGCTATGTCGCATTAGCAAGACCCCCGAAGCACCAATACAGTGGAACCCCCCCACAAGTGACCCCATTTTGGTCCACAGCTTTGGGAGGGGGGCTGGCGCTGCGGCTGGTGGGGGGTTGGGAGGGGTGCTGGCGCTGCGGCAGCCGGGTGGGTGGGAGGGAGGGGGGGCTGCCGGGTGGGATGGGGGGGCTGGCGATCGGTGGTGATCGGTGCTGTACTTAACAGCACCGATCACCACCGATCACTGTGTTACCGAGCGGCTTAGCCGCCGGTAACACAGAAAACGCTGCAATTGGCTGTTCACATTTGAACAGCCAATCGCAGCGATCGCCGACCGGGGCTCAGGGACAGCAGACATCTCCAAACTGTCACCGCGTCTATGGACGCGGTGACAGTTTAAAACCATGACGTATATATACGTCTTCGGTCGGGAAGTACCTCCCGACCATGACGTATATATACGTCTTCGGTCGGGAATATCTATCTGTATATATATATATATATATATATGTATATACACACATATATATATATATATATGTGTGTATATACACACATATATATATATATATATATATATATATATGTATATACACACATATATATATATATATATATATATATATGTGTGTATATATATGTGTATATACACACATATATATATATATATATATATATGTGTGTGTGTATATACACACATACACACACACATATATATATATATATATATATATATATATATGTGTGTGTGTGTGTATATACACACATACACACACACATATATATATATATATATATATATTCATTTCATTTCATTTTTTTACATTTTTACAGTCCCTAGTGCTGCTGCTGCTGGCGGGGGGAGGGAGGGAGGGGGGAGGCAGCGCTGCGGCGCATAGCAGAGGGAGGAGAGCGGCTGCCGGGTGCCGGGTAAGCACATAGTGCTGCCGGGTGCTGCCGGGTGGGAGGGAGGGGGTGTCCGCGGATCGGTGGTGATCGGTGCTGTACCGATCACCACCGTTTTCTATGTTACCGAGCGGCATAGCCGCCGGTAACACAGAAATAGCTGTGATTGGCTGTTCACATTTGAACAGCCAATCACAGCGATCGCCGACCGGCGGGGGCATCCCTGCCCCCCCCGGGCGGCGAGGGGGGATGTCTGCTGTCAGGGACAGCAGACATCTCCAAACTGTCACCGCGTCTATAGACGCGGTGACAGTTTTAACCCATGACGTACATTTATGCCATGTGTCGGGAAGTACTTCCCGACCATGACGTAAATGTACGTCCAATGTCGGGAAGGGGTTAACAGATTCAGACCAGCGTCAATAAAACCAGCACTGGCTGAAGTTACAAACATGCAATAACATATAATAACAAGAATAAATTTAATAATAAGCGCATAATAAAATACATATATAAACGTAGATAGCCAAAGATTCTCTTTGTTTAAACTATTAAAATTAATGATCAGTACGGACACATTGTCCTATAGGTAAGGAGATGAAAAAGGGAGACATAAAAATAGTATTAGAACAAGTCATCAAAAAAATAAAATAAACATAAAGGATATCATATCCTGTAAGCATTACTCGCATAAGAATACTGTGATGCCAACACTGCTCTGCACAGTATCAATGCCAGGAACACCCCACTTTCGACACGGGAAGGAGTAACAACTCAACAACAACACCGAGGCAGTGGAGGGCCCTAACACAGACACATTCAGTGCAGAAACGGCACAATGTCGACACCCTCATTGAAACCTATTGGGGATAGCGTATTTAGGGTATAAATCCAATAGGTTTCCCTTTTACTAAGTTTCATTAAAATATCCCCACCCCTTTCATCAAGGGTAACATAGGCATACCCCGCAGCCTATAACCCTAACCACACACACACCCCGCAGCCTATAACCCTAACCATACACACACCGCAGCCTATAACTCTAACCATACACACACACCCCGCAGCCTATAACCCTAACCACACACACACACCCCGCAGCCTATAACCCTAACCATACACACCGCAGCCTATAACTCTAAACATACACACACCCCGCAGCCTATAACCCTAACAATACACACACCACGCAGCCTATAACCCTAACCATACACATACCCTGCAGCCTACAACCGTAACAACACACACCCCGCAGCCTATAACCCTAAACATACACACACCCCACAGCCTATAACCCTAACCACACACACACCCCGCAGACTATAACCCTAACCATACACACACACACACCGCAGCCTATAACCCTAACCATATACACATCCCGCAGCCTATAACCCTAACCATACACATACCCTGCAGCCTATAACCGTAACCACACACACCCCGCAGCCTATAACCCTAACCATACACACACCCCGCAGCCTATAACCCTAACCATACACACACACCGCAGACTATAACCCTAACAATACACACACACCCCGCAGCCTATACCCTAACCATATACACACCCCGCAGCCTATAACCCTAACCATACGCACACACCCCGCAGCCTATAACCCTAACCATACACACAGCACAGTCTATAACCCTAACCATACACACACGCCACAGCCTATAACATACCTACCAACATGACCATCTCCAGGAGGGACACATTGCTCTGCTCCTGCACTTCCTTCTTAATTTATAATTGCCATCCCCTGTGTTGAGAAGGTTAATTGATGAGAAAGGTGTTTGAACACAGGTGATGGCAATCATACATTAAGAGGGAAGTGCAGGAGCAGAGCAATGTGTCCCTCCTGGAGAGGGTCATGTTGGGAGGTATGCTATAACACTAACCATACACACACCCCCCGCAGCCTATAACACTAACCATACACACACCCCGCAGCCTATAACACTAACCATACACACACCCCGCAGACTATAACCCTAACCATATATACACCCCGCAGCCTATAACCTTAACCATGCACACACACCCCGCAGCCTACAATCCTAACCATACACACACCCCGCAGACTATAACCCTAACCATATACACACCCCGCAGCCTATAACCTTAACCATGCACACACACCCCGCAGCCTACAATCCTAACCATACACACACCCCGCAGCCTATAACCCCAACCATACACACACACCGGCAGCCTATAACCCTAACCACACACACACCCCACAGCCTATAACCCTAACCATACACACACACACCACGCAGCCTATAACCCTAACCATACACACACCCCGCAGCTTATAACCCTGACCATACACACACCCCGCAGCCTATAACCCTAACCATACACACACACCCTGCAGCCTATAACCCTAACCATATACACACCCCGCAACCTATAACCCTAACCATACACACACACTCTGCAGCCTATAACCCTAACCATACACACACACCCCACAGCCTATAACCCTAACCATACAACACCCCGCAGCCTATAACCCTAACCATACACACACCCCACAGCCTATAACCCTAACCACACACACACACACCCCGCAGCCAATAACCCTAACCATACAAACACACCCCACAGACTATAACCCTAACCATACACACACACCCCACAGACTATAAACCTAACCATACACACACACACACCACAGTCTATAACCCTAACTATACACACACCCTGCAGCCTATAACCCTTACCATACACACACACCCCGCAGCCTATAAACGTAACCATACACACACCCCGCAGCCTATAACCCTAACCATACACACACACACCACAGTCTATAACCCTAACCATACACCCACACACCACAGTCTATAACCCTAACCATACACACACACCCCGCAGCCTATAACCCTAACCATACACACACACACACCCCACAGCCTATAACCCTAACCATACACACACACCCTGCAGCCTATAACCCTAACCATACACACACACCCGCAGCCTATAACCCTAACCACACACACACACCACAGTCTATAACCCTAACTATACACACACCCTGCAGCCTATAACCCTTACCATACACACACCCCGCAGCCTATAACCCTAACCATACACACACACCCCACAGACTATAAACCTAACCATACACACACCCCGCAGCCTATAACCCTAACCATACACACACACACCACAGTCTATAACCCTAACCATACACCCACACACCACAGTCTATAACCCTAACCATACACACACACCCCACAGCCTATAACCCTAACCATACACACACCCCGCAGCCTATAACCCTAACCATACATACACACACCCTCAGGGGCGTAGCTAAGGGTTCATGGGCCCTGGTGCGAAAGGTCAGCTTGGGGCCCCCCTACATACCTGACAGGACTGGAGTCAGTGCTGTTGTGGAACTACACGTCCCAGCATGCCCTGCCACAGATTTTAGATAATGGATTTCTAAAACTGTGACAGGGCATGCTGGGACGTGTAGTTCCACTGAAACAGTGGAACTACACATCCCAGCAGTTTTAGCTATTTTCCCCATAATCTCAAAAAAAGCCTGACAGACTGGACTCACTGTAGTCTGTCCGATATAGGGCGCTGGGCGTTCCTGCTCCTGAGTCCTGTCCTGGCACAGCCTACACGTGCTGTGTGATGGCGCGGAAGCGGTGGGAGAGGGAGGTGGAGGTTTGAGCCCGTGTGCGTCGCGCTGACGTCACGCGGCAAGGGGTCCCCTTCCTATTGGCTGCCTGCGGCTGGGGACGCTGCAGCCAATCACAGCTGAGATACGGCCACCGTGTCCCGTCCCCAGCCGCAGGCAGCCAATAGGAAGGGGACCCCTTGCCGCGTGACGTCAGCGCGACACACGCGGGCCCGCAAAGCAGCACTGGGAACGGGTGCGTCCTGTTCGCATCCCTCTCCCAGGCCAGTGGCGGGGGTTGGGCCCCCCTGGCTCAGGGGCCCGGTCGCATCTGCGACCGCTGCGACCCCTGAAGCTACGCCACTGCACACCCTGCAGCCTATTACCCTAACCATACACACACCCCGCAGCCTATACCCTAACCATACACACACACACCCCGCAGCCTATAACCCTAACCATACACACACACACCCCACAGCCTATAACCCTAACCATACACACACACCCTGCAGCCTATAACCCTAACCATATACACACCCCACAGCCTATAACCCTAACCATACACACACACACCCCACAGACTATAAACCTAACCATATACACACCCTGCAGCCTATAACCTAACCATACACACACCACACCACAGTCTTTAACCCTAACCACACACACCCCGCAGCCTATAACCCTACCCATACAGACACACCCCAGCCTATAACACTAACCATACACTCACACCCCGCAGCCTATAACCCTAACCATACACACACCCCACAGACTATAAACCTAACCATATACACACCCCGCAGCCTATAACCCTAACCATACACACACACCCTGCAGCCTATAACCCTAACCATACACACACACCCGCAGCCTATAACCCTAACCACACACACACACACACCACAGTCTATAACCCTAACTATACACACACCCTGCAGCCTATAACCCTTACCATACACACACCCCGCAGCCTATAACCCTAACCATACACACACACCCCACAGACTATAAACCTAACCATACACACACCCCGCAGCCTATAACCCTAACCATACACACACACACCACAGTCTATAACCCTAACCATACACCCACACACCACAGTCTATAACCCTAACCATACACACACACCCCACAGCCTATAACCCTAACCATACACACACCCCGCAGCCTATAACCCTAACCATACATACACACACCCTGCAGCCTATTACCCTAACCATACACACACCCCGCAGCCTATACCCTAACCATACACACACACACCCCGCAGCGTATAACCCTAACCATACACACACCCCACAGCCTATAACCCTAACCATACACACACACCCTGCAGCCTATAACCCTAACCATATACACACCCCGCAGCCTATAACCCTAATCATACACACACCCCGCAGCCTATAACACTAACCATACACACACACCCTGCAGCCTATGACAATAAACATACACACATACACCCCGCAGCCTATAACCCTAATCATACACACACACCCCACAGCCTATAACCCTAACCATACACACCCCCTGCAGCCTATAACCCTCACCATATACACACCCCGCAGCAGGGCCGGTGCAAGGCACCGGAGCGCCCCAGGCGAGTCGGGGTGGGGGCGCCCCGGTGCCGGGGGGAGGGAGGGGGGGTGGTACCTGTGTAAAAAAATTGCTGCCCTGGCGTCCATGCAGTGCTGGGGCGGTCAGGGGTGTCCGTGCCGTAGGGGTACCTGCGGCGCCGTCATGTGTATAAAGCTGGCTGCGGCCGGCGGGGTCCCTGTAGTGAATAGCAAATAACTAGAGCTTCCGGCGCCGCCGCGCGCATAGCGCTAGTTATTTGCTATTCACTACAGGGATCCCGCCGGCCACAGCCAGCTTTATACACATGACGGCGCCGCAGGTACCCCTACGGCACGGACACCCCTGACCGCCCCAGCACTGCAGGGACGCCAGGGCAGCAATTTTTTTACACAGTTCGCTGGGGGTGAGGGGCGAACTGCCGCCCTCCAGGTGCCGGCGCCCTAGGCAAATGCCTAGAGCTGCCTAGTGGTGGCGCCGGCCCTGCCCCGCAGCCTATAACCCTAACCATACACACACACACCCCACAGCCTACAGTATAACCCTAACCATACACACACACCCCACAGACTATAAACCTAACCATATACACACACACTACAGTCTATAACCCTAACCACACACACCCCGCAGCCTATAAACCTAACTATACACACACACCCCAGCCTATAACACTAACCATACACTCACACCCCGTAGCCTATAACCCTAACCATATACACACCCCACAGCCTATAACCCTAACCATACACACACACACACACACCCCACAGACTATAAACCTAACCATATACACACCCTGCAGCCTATAACCTAACCATACACACACCACACCTCAGTCTTTAACCCTAACCACACACACCCCGCAGCCTATAACCCTACCCATACACACACACCCCAGCCTATAACACTAACCATACACTCACACCCCGCAGCCTATAACCCTAACCATACACACACCCCACAGACTATAAACCTAACCATATACACACCCCGCAGCCTATAACCCTAACCATACACACACACACACCACAGTCTATAACACTAACCATACACACACACCCCAGCCTATAACACTAACCATACACACACACCCTGCAGCCTATAACCCTAACCATACACACACACCCCACAGACTATAACTCTAACCATAAACAGCACGCAGCCTACACCCCTAACCATACACACATCCCGCAGCCTAATATGTGGCCACAACCCTTCCCCACAAAAAAATGCCCTAAATTTTTGTTGCTCGCCTTTGGCACACACTGTTCCTATTTCGGGCATCAGGGGGAGCCCAAAGCATATTTTTGCACCTGGGCCCACAACTTGTTAGTTCCACCTCTGAGTGGAGCCAGGGTGCTGAAAAGCCCAAGGTGGAGATGTACCAAGGTTTTTCCACTTTTAAGCTGGGTACACACTGGGTGATTTAGCAGTAACAATATCGACCAGTGTTAGCTGGTTAGTGAAATATCACATCACACATGTATTTTTCCAATACCAGCCTAGGATTAAAGCAGGAGGGTTGGTCATTTATGACACATAACATTCTATTTAGTAAACTAGGGATGGGGATCGTTAGATCAGAACCATTGGTAAAATGGTTTCGATGGTCACTATTTAACCCTTAACCATCGCAAGGTCTCCACCAATGTTTCCTCAAAAAAAAAATGTCTTTGTTTTTTTTCTCTTTTGCTGCTGCTGGTGGCTGACAGAATAATAGACCCTCTGGTCAACCAACCAGCTTCAGCCCATAGGACAGGGGGCAGGCTGGTTGGTGGCTTACTGGCCTGTTCCCTATTCCATAATCCACTGAAATTCTATGGGCCCATAATAAATGGAGGGCCTGGAGCTGTAAATCCACTTGCCATACTGTTATATATCCGATACTGTTATTTTAATCACGTTTTTGTATGTGTGAAATATGTAGCTATATATATAAATCGGATTTGCAGACATGGAGGCACTCCAATATAGTAACTAAACAATGGTGCATTCACTGCAGTGTCCATACAATATTCCTTAAGAACACACTCACCTCCCCAGTACATGGGTAAAGTAAAGGAGCAGCTCTCAGGTATTTGATGAATACAGTGATTTAATCTAAAAGCGCATAAAGTATGAGATGCTTCCAGCACCAGCCAATGGCAGTTTTAACTGTCACACGCCCCTGAGGAAAAGCAGCATGTGCCAGATGTAACAGCTTCTGGGTGCTGCAGTAAGCATGTGGTACATTACACCAGCCCTTCTGGAAAATAGTTCTATCTTTTACTGTTGTTTATAAGGGGCACAGTCGGTCTCTTGACTCACCCCCCCCTGGGTGTTTTGTACACCCAAGTGAAAAACAATGGCGCCGGCTTTCAAGGCCTTGTTTCCAATTGCTTTTAGGGTCATGGAGAGTAAACCTTTGTGTGTTTTTTGGTCTTAATTATATCTGGTCTTGTAGAATACTTACAGTACTGTATGTTGATCACCGTTTCTATTAATTGCACTATAATGTGCAATTAATAATAACAATGAAACCTGACATCCTTTAAAATCAGAGTGCATTATGGGGTAGCTAATTTGCATATGAACAGCAGGGCATTCTGGGTAAACACCTAGTGCATCATGGCTCCTCCAACAAGCTTGACAATAACGCCCTTTCCCACCAGACATTGCAGCTAGACCATCAATGGCCTAGTTCATGGTCTGCCAAATCAAACCATAAGGCTAGATTTTAGGAAAGGCTTATGTGAACACATCTGCAGGGGCAGCTAGTAACAGGGCCGGCAACAGAAATCTTGGGGCCCGGAACACTGATATCTCTGAGGCCCCCCAACACCGAACGCGGATTGTTATTACATTGCATATTGAATGTATTTTTTTATTAATAGAAATAAACAGATATTAATATTCACAATGCAATATAATAGGGAAGGGCAGATGGGAGGGCACAGCATTGTGCGATGTGTGGTTTGGTGTGTTGTGTCATTAAACTCATTAGTACGGGTAGCCAGACAGGTGATTAGGCAGTCATGCTTACAGACCCTGAGTCCCTCAAAGCTTTGGGGCCCCTCAAATGCTCGGGGCCTGGTACCAGTGTCCCCTTTGACCCCCCTGTCGCCTGCCCTGACTACATTATGTACAGTACATAAAGTAAAAGGCTCCTGGACACTTTGAATGAAGCCCTGCAAAGCAAATAGGGCAGTGGGCCCAATTAGAAAACTGCATTGTCCGCTTCCTGCATTCCGTCCCATGGCTTTCATGGAGACCATTGGCACCAAATATTTAATTAGGTGGGACCGTGGAAAGAGTTTAAAATGTGAGGCATGTGCAGCGAGTGCTGAGTGATCATAACTAATGGTTGCTGAGAGCAGTGTGAGGGTTACTGTGGACACGGGACTGCTGCTTAGTGGGCACCATGTACATGGTATTCTACTGAAGCGTTGGAGGAGCACCTGTGGGTGTTCTTATGTCATCACAGCATGTTTATCAAAAACTCCTCTAGAGAATATCCCCCCCCCCCTTCTCTGTGTATTATGGGTATCTCTTAGCTGTATCACCTATAGGTGTGTGAGCATTTCATAGACTCCCTTCATCTGTGTACTTATCAATACATAGAATCATGTCATAATGTTTATTAGTACACTACTATGCCCCTCGCTACCCACCAGTACTGGATGTTTATTATATTTTACTGTAACCTTAATTTAATCTTATGGTGTGTACTCAAGGTGAGATTCTTTCCTATTTGACTTAAGATTCGGTTGCTATGCAATCTTTGCTAACTCATGAGCTATTTATATACAATTCATACTATCTACATTAAATCTGCAACATATAGTCACTGCTGCACTGTCAGTAGGGTCATTGCTTTATAGCAGGGGTGGGGAACCTTTTTTCTACCAAGGGCCATTTGGATATTTATAAAATCCTTCGGGGGCCATATAAAAATTATCAGTGGCATATACATGTGGGCATTGTACACAAGGGCAGCGGCATATACATGTGGGCATTGTACACAAGGGCAGCGGCATATACATGTGGGCATTGTACACACGGGCAGCAGCATATACATGTGGGCATTATACACATGGGCAGCGACATATACATGTGGGCATTATACACACGGGCAGCGGCATATACATGTGGGCATTGTACACACAGGCAGCGGCATATACATGTGGGCATTATACACACGGGCAGCGACATATACATGTGGGCATTGTACACACGGGCAGCGGCATATACATGTGGGCATTGTACACACGGGCAGCAGCATATACATGTGGGCATTATACACACGGGCAGCGGCATATACATGTGGGCATTATACACACGGGCAGCGGCACATACATGTGGGCATTGTACACACGGGCAGCGGCATATACATGTGGGCATTGTACATACGGGCAGCGGAATATACATGTGGGCATTGTACACACGGGCAGCGGCATATATATGTGGGCATTATACACACGGGCAGCGGCATATACATGTGGGCATTATACACACGGCCAGCGGCATATACATGCGGGCATTATACATACGGGCAACGGCATATACATGTGGGCATTATAAACATGCGGGCATACACATAACAGTTCTGCCCACCACTGCTGGCTAATTAATGCCCAGAAGTGTGTGGGTTATATGGATGACTGACAGATCCAGGGGGTTGTCATTTATTTATAAAAAGTGACAGTGTGGAGGAAGGGGGGTGTCACCCCCAAACAGGTTTATGTGATTATGTCAGACATAATCACATAAACCTGTTTGGGGGGACACCCCCCTTCCTCCACACTGTCAGTTTTATGAATAAATTACAACTCCCTGGATCTGTCAGTCACTGGGGAAGGGAGGTCAGCATGAATGAGGCTGCTGGTCACTGGGTGGTTTGGTAAGAAGAGCGGCACAAGAGGCAGTCAGGGAAAGTGATGAGCCGGGAGCAGCATTTACCTTTACACTTCATAGGTATTAGCTCCGGCTGCACAGCGTGATAGAGACTGCTGCTGCTGCCGCTGATGGACTCTCCGTCCTCTTTTAATGCTCCCGCCCATGCAGTGCATGGCGGCCCTGGCAGGTGCATCACAACACTCGCGAGAGTTTCCAGTTCCCTACTGCCCGCAGTGATTGGCGGGCGCGTCACCTTCACAGCCCGCAGTGATTGGCGGGCGCATCGTCTGCATAGATCTCCCCCTTATCACGCCGGCCGGTTGGCTGGCTGGCAGGTGCATGCATCACTTCCAAGTTCCAACCGGAGGGTAAGCGGGCATGCGTGTAGGCGGCAGGCGGGCCGGGCAAACTGGGTGCGGGGGCCGTATCCGGCCCGCGGGCCGGAGGTTCCCCACCCCTGCTTTATAGCAATACTGATTGTGGATAAATTATTGCATAGAATCAATGGCAGATTTCCCAATAGGCACATGCCTAGAGGCACCACCTGCTAGGTGTGGCACAGTGTGACGCCGCTGCTGGCCTCCAGGAGAGGTGTCACGCTGTGATATTACCACGATGTACAGTATACTCTCACTGCTGCTGGGCACCTCTGCTACTATGCTTAATTGGCCATTAACTGGAAGACTCTGGGGCCAATAATATGGCTCTTAAATCCACAACCTTATAGTGCTTTTTTAATGCTTTTTTAATGCAAATACAGTAAGTAAATAGTAGGGAATTAATGGATCAGAGAAGGGAGTACCAAACTGGTCTCTTCCCATGGGATCTTAATCCAGCTCTGGCAAAGCCAAATAAAGAGGTGACAGCTTGGCATTGCTATTATACAGACAGGCAAGATGCCAGCATAACACCCGAAGACTGAAGTAACAGTGAGCCAAAAGACATGACACTTGGCTGGTTTTCTTTACCTGACTGAAGACGGCTATCTTAGTGAGCAATTGTAAAACCTCTAAGTGCAGAAGCATAGACAGGACTTGTACCACCTCATTCATCTAATAGGTATCAAATGTATTTTTTTTTTTTTTACATTTATTTCTTTATTAAATGTTTACAAATATATAAATCCATGTAGGAAGAAAAAAAGGGGGGGAAAGAATAAGGGGGTACAGAATATAAAAGGGAAAGGGTTATGGGAAAAAAGGGGGGTGGGGTACATTCCAAGGGGTTACAATAGCATATCCATTACACATTCTTTAATATTCAACATTAACTTTCCATTTCTATGTACTATGAAGGTTATCTTGTCTATATTCTACCTTTGCACTTCTTACATCCTATTAAGGACTATGGGCCTTGTTCTAGCTCACTCTTTCTGACAAAATCCTTCTTAGATGGACAAAACCATGTGCACTGCAGGTGGGGCAGATTTAAAATGTGCAGAGAGAATTAGAGTTGGTGGGGTTTTACTTCAAAGTGAGATCTATATTGCAGTGTAAAAATAAAGCAGTCAGCATTTACCCTGCACAGAAACAAAATAACTCACCTAAATCTAATTCTCTCTGCACATTTTAAATTTCCCCTGCAGTGCACATGGTTTTCTCCATCTAAGAAGGATTTTGTCTGAAAGAGTGAACTAGAATAAGACCCTATGCTCCTATCCACTCAGGCTTATGTCTCTACTCCAATTAAGTCAGATCGAAGTTATCCGATCTATTATGATTTTATATTTAAGTCCTTCCCCTCTCTTCTGTAACATATTTATGCCACATATTCCATTTCCTCTGCAGCGATATAGATGGTATAATAGCCAATGTGGTCTCCGTTTCCATTGTGTACTGGAACTTAACCTTGGAAATCACCTTTTGAATAGGGGCAAGGTAGCTTGCTTCCAGCATTGGGTCAGAGCCGCTCGTGCTGCAATACATACTGTATATTATATATATATATATATATATATATATATATATATATATATATATATATATATATATATAGTAGTAGAGAGGGTTACGGATTTTAAGCTATTGGGAGTAACTATCTCTCAAAACCTTACTTGGTCTGCCAATACTGACTTGATGGTTAGGAAGGTTCACCAACGTTTGTTTTTTCTGAGGAAGCTTAAAGTGGCTGGGTTTTCTCAGCTAAACTTGATTAGGTTCTATAGAGGAGTCATTGAAAGTATTATTTCATACTGCATTGTGGTATGGTTTGGTAATAGCACAAAAAAAGACCTGATTAAATTAGACAGGGTGATCCATTCTGCCGCGGCTATTATAGGTTGTGATCTGCCCTCTATTGAAGAGATCTTTGTTAAAAACTGCCGGCGTAAGAGAGATAGTATTATGCTTGATCCCCACCATCCTTATCATTACATGTTCTCATTTTTACCATCAAAAAAAAGGTTAAGGCGTCCTAAGTTAAGAACTACACGTATGAGAAACAGTTTATTTCCCTTAGCAATTATTGATTTTAACCAAGATCGTTAATTGTTGTCTTTCTATGTCTCGTATTGTAGTTTCGTTGTTGTTCAATTTTATTGTGATGACAATGACAATAAACTGTTATTTTTATAAACTGTTATTGTTATTATTATTATATGTCCCAGCACGTACTGCTGGTTCACGGTCACTTCTGTTGGGTATATATGCAAGAGGGCCAATTGTGGGGATGGGACCACTGACATTCCTAATGCCTTATTAATGAGTACAAAGACCTCCTTCCAGTATTGTTGTATCTTTGGACAAAGCCAGAACACATGGTAGTTATTCCAAACCTCTCCACATTCCCTCCAACAAAACTGTGAACATGTGGGCCAATATAGCGGTAGTTTGTCCGGAGTTAGATATAGTCTGTTTAGTAACGTAACCTGCATTTCTGAATGGTTCAAGACTTTTGACATGCTAAAAGAGGTAGTATATATTGTTTCCCATTGTTTATCAGATAAATGTATGTTCATGTCCCTTTCCCACTTTTATTGAGCTGGAGATTTAGAATTTTGGGATATTTCTGTCAAGAAATTATACCAGTATGAAATACATCCCCTCATTCCCACCTTATTCTCAAATTGAATTTTAAATCCAATAGGTATCAAATTTAATTCTCTTGAACATACCAAATTCTTTACAGATAAAAAGCAATACGCATGAATTACTTCTTTCTATTAACCATTAACATTGTACTTTAAAAGTAGGTATAATTTTTGATGACGCTTTTCTAACAAAGTTTTAAGTATTCTAGTAAATCAATAAAATATTTGAATGCATTTGAGATCTATTGTATATCTTAATATACCCATAGCATTCATCATTGTAATACACAAACATCCCCCCTTCCTACTGCATTCTAAAATAATCAGAAGACCTGACACTCAAGCCCCCATCCACTACACAGACATATCTGAAGCTACAAATCTCTTTTCCCAGAATCTCTTTTCTCAGATTTCCCTTGAACTCTCCCAAATATCTGATTTGAACCTGTGCTAATTATTCACTTTAGTTACATCTGGTCAGACCTAGGATAAACGCCTGACAGCTTCAGATCAGATGGATCTTTGGTGCAGCAAAATAATTTTTTTGCCAGATGGATCTGAGACTCAGCCGCACATCTGATCTGAGGGAGCTCAGATTTGGCCTTTTTTCTTCAGATCGGTCTGTCAGATCTGTCTGACGCTGAGGAAAACAGGCCAAATCTGACTAGTTGATGGGGGCCTTTTTTTTTAATTAAATGTAATAGTTTTTTATTGAGATTTTCTGATAACAATACAAACCAAGGTGAATACATACACAGCAAAACAATATGTATCAATCCAACATCATTGTTACAATGTGCACATTGTGTAGGTTGAAATCCTCACTTTCAGAAATGGAATAACACATTACCCGAGGGCGCCATTCGGGTATAGCAAGCCAAATATAACTAGAAGTGTAATCTGAGCATCTACTGTATGTATATGAGATGTTTATAGAAAACCATAATAGCAGAGAGAGAATATATGCACAGCCAATCAAAAGGAGATATCTAAAATAATATATATATCTACTAACCAAAAGAAAAAGGAGAAAATGTAATTAAAATTAAAACAATACTAAACTACCGAAAACAAACCTATCCAAGAAGACCCCCACCCTGTATAACCTACCCCAACTCAGGCATACTTGGATCCTAAAACATTTTGTACCATTCACACTAAAAAATATACTAATGGCTCTAAGACAGGCCGCATCCAGCCCTCCGACTAGAACCGGATATAGAAAACCTTGTCAAAATTAGTAGACATCCCACTATAAAGAATGACAAAATATACATAAATGTAGTAACAAAGCACGTAGCAAAAATTAAGTAGTAAGAAAAATGGTTAGTGTTATATTCAAATAATCTTGGTTCAGAAAGGACATATAGTATACCAGGATATACATGTAACAGAATATATCATTTTACAAGTGGCTATCACCAACAGAAACATAATAGGACATCATCTAAGGTAAATCAAGGTAAAATGTCTGTCTGGCCAAAGTTCATCAAAGAGATTACCACTCTACCCCCCAGGCAATCGATGATGCGTAGTAGACTCATTGGCATATGAGTATAATATGAAAGGTTCCACAGTACCAGAATAGGATCCTTTTATAAAGTAGCAAAAAGCTGCGTGTTTGAGGTGAAGCAGTGATATAGCAATGTCCATGGTGCAGATTGTCACAAGACAGGACATGAGGGAGGCCACAGCAGTAGGACAGGATCCTTGTATGAAGTCCATAGGGCAGGTAACCACTGGATGAGGCATAAGAGAATCTCTAGCATCTGGATTTCATCCCTGTATGGGGTGACATACAGTCCCATTGTGGGTGATCACTGATGTAGCCAGATCCAAAGGGCAGGCATACTCAGGATAAGATATGATAAAAGCTGCAGTATCCTTGCATGGAACACAAAGCTACATGGGTGTAGGGAACTGTTGAAATAGCCTTGTCGATATAACATGCAGCCTCAGGAGCCTTAGGAGATACAGTATATAAGGAGATAATGTATCAACTTGTGAGTCAAACCTATCTAGGAGCCTTTTAGTAGATGCCGAAATAGCCTGCAGGATCCTCCGCAGTGAATCAGCCATGATTACAGTGCCCATCACGCAATGGAGGATCAGCACAGTATAGAGGCCAAACCCACTGTTAGGAAAGCAGCCCGCAGCAGAGTGACGGTGACTAGCACACCGCCAAGCTAGAGGTGACAGCAAATATCAGATATATAGCAGGCTGAAGTTATGTAGAGCGGTGACCACCAGGAGGGTCTACAATGGCCGTGCACAACAGAGAAGACTCACTGCTTAGGAGCAGGACACAGATCCCCGGGGCTTATTCCTCCCTCCGATGCTGCAGGAACACTCTGGAGAAGATGGACCAGCACACTGCAGGGCGCAAACACACGCTTGAAGAGATACTAATGGAGCACCGGTCACCGGGAGGCAATATCACACGTCAGCACCCAACACCAGACAGCCATCAGCAGAAATGCCATGCCGATGGATCCCACCACAGAGGCCGCTAGGTCCCACATTAGTATGCAGAGGAGGATTAATTTCCAGCAAGGCACTGCAGAAGATGCAGGGGAGATTATCCTAGCGACATGGCTGCCCCGTTGGTAGTTGGAGATGCCAAAAAAGGATATTTTGCAGGAGTTGAAGTTGGAGAGCTGCAGCACATGACCTTTTCCTAGATAGTCCAAGCCACACCCCAAGTAGATGGAGGCATACTGTAGCTCTTCAACCCTGAATACTACCAGATAATATAATGAATTCACTTGAATGAACCTTTAACTAAGCAGACAACAATGGATAAAGTGGTATCTGATCATCATACTGAGCTAGGATGTCTATTATAATGATCCAAAACACTTGTGTGACATGAGGTTTGCTCTGGCCATAAAATCCATTTAATGCTTTATTTTGGTGCCAAATAAATGAATGCAGCTGTAAGAATGGATTTCTGCCTATAATGTTAATTTTGATTATGGGAAGTAAGCATTGTGAGCTAAAGATCTCTGTTGTTAAAAAATAGGGACTGTGGGAGGTAAAAGTGGAAACCAAACTGTAATTACTGTTGACTAAAAATTGTGTTCACCTTTAAATGAGGCATGTACATAAGAAAAATAATTCTCATACAGGTGCTATCAGTTAGTGAGACAAGCTATAGGATTCCCCACAGAACCACACGGAAATGTTAATATGAGACCCAAAGACAAAAGCAGTCTGCATAATCTAAATGAAATACAAATAAATATCTTAATGCATGCTTAAAAAGATGGGCAATATGATGCTGCCTAGGGCTTTGTATAGGTTACTATGACTACCATCATCGTTCCCTACAGCATGAGGACTTGCACCACCCTGTAGGCCTGGGCTGTATTTTTCCAAACTTTGCAGACATTCACTCTGTGTGCCTCCTCACCATCTGATGGCAGCCATCAGGGCCTACCCACAAACTGATGTACCACACTGCCTGCTTCACACTCTGATACATGTTTGAGATGGCACAGAGTCCTGCATTAGTCTTAAGGTGCCCACAGACGCATCGATCCCGGCGTGCGTTCTGTGGTTAACTAGCACACATAGCATCGCATCGTATGCCTTGTGCATGCGATGTGCATGCGATGCGATGCTATAAAAAGCTAGTACAAAAAGTATGTGCAGCACATACCTTTTGTACTCTGCGATGAGGTGCCGCGGGAGCGCGCACCCTATCGCACCGCCGGGATCGGTGTGTGTGTGGGCACCTTTAGTTTTCTTTTCTTTAGTTTCCACATTTGCATTAAGAGACACCAACCTTCCAGTGAACCAAGAACACTGCACCTCCTTCTACTGTAGAAAGGTTTGAAGCTGCTGACAGCTACTAACTTTGTGGTCAAGCTTCCATTTTTCACTTCTCCTACTGCGATGGTGTTGCTTTTGGCACCTACAGTAGACTCTGTACCATCAGTGTTCCATCTTTTTCTTACTTTCAGCCAGGTCATTTCCTACTTATTCATTCTATTTCCTGGCTTTTTGGTGTTTTGGCCTTCTTTATGCCTTTCTCACCCTGCAGCCTATGGCTAAGGTTTCATGGAAATCATGTTCTCTCCAGCTGCTACCTATTGTAGGAGTTCAATAAATGGTATATTGTGCCTGTATGCTGAAATGCAAAGTGCCCCCTCAATAGTCCATTCACCTGTTGTACATGATCGTTTTATTACATATGCCTGATAAGGTGTACACAACCTCTATTTTATTCCTGGTTGAGCACCACGTACAGGTGCCCTTGCATATTCCTGTAGGAATCTTTTGGCAATGGTTTACTTCTCATCTGTTTTTTTTCTATTTTGTGCCTGCCTTAGGTCTTCAAGTGAGCCTTGATCTGTATGCTCTCCTAGTAATCTGTACTAGGAATCAATTGTTGCAGTGAGCAGATTTTACTTCTGACATGGAAATTTAGAGATTGGAAATTAAAGATTATCTGGAAACGGAGACCACACACTTTTACAAACAAAATAGAGGTTATGGTGCATAATTATGTTATCTTATGTTACACTGAATTGCAGAGTCCCAATGCAAAAAGTACCTTGTACTCAAAAGGGGGGTGGAGTTAGTGCTGCTTTGGCAGTCCTCCCGTCTGAACGAGGGTAACCACTAATGTTGTGCCTGGCGGCATCTTATATTTGCCCTGTTTTGGGTATGATGGAAAGCGTGGAGTAAAGGATAACTCCTAAACAACCCACTTGTGGTATAAAACATATAATGATGTTGTTGGCAGAAAGTGAAATGGAGTTCTGAGGGAAATTGGAATTGCTGATAGAAACTAAGCCCATCCTTAAAAAAATGAAGTTTAAGAATGTGGTGGGACATAAATGAGACAGGGAGGACAGGTAGTGTTTAAGAATCATAAGAGATAAAATTGGATGCCAAAATTACTGATGAGCTCATACAAAGAGGGAGAACAAAGGAAGAACAGAAGGGAGCCAAGAACCGAACCTTAAGGCACCCTTACAGTAAGTAGAAGAGGTGGAGTATTATCAAGAGACAGAGTTATCAGAGAGGTAGGAGGACAGCAAAGACAGGGCAGTGTCATGCAGACCAAAAGAGTGCAGGATAAGAAGTGCCTCATACTGTATGTGCTAGAAGAAATTGTCCGCTGTTCTCCATTGTCCGGCTGGCTGAGTGCTTAAAGTTGTGTGATGAATTACAATGGATTTGTGCCCAATGAAGTGTGCTGATTTACTTTTATTTACTGTAGATGTTTGCTCCATTTCAGGTTATATGTGTTGTACAGTATTACAGGGAGTATGAAGTGGTGTCCCTACCTTAGCATGGCACCTGTGGCGGGATGTAATGCAGCCTGAGTTCAGCGGCCACGTGGAGTGCTAGCCAAACTCAGAAGCTTTCATAAAGGGGAAATCACTTAACAGAAGATCAATGCCTATTAAGGTATACTACATTACAGGAGATGTGTGGCAATTTGCATGAACCTGCTAGAAAAGGTGAGTGAGAATGGTCATTTAAATGCTAGAAAAGAGTAAAATGCAGCATACAGTGCTTTGAGTGCACAGTCTTGCCTGTAGTAAAAATTAGCATTTGTGGTTCATGGGCAAAAGAGCATAATTCCTGGCCATCTCTGCAGGCTCATTCTGTGACCATTGCAGTTTATATTTTTTTACTGCATATGGTTGGCAAAACATAATACAGTGGGCCTGATTCAGAGTGGATCGATGATCAGCAAGTTAGCAAATGGAGCGATTATCAAATGACTGTGCATTCATACCGTACACATCATGCATATGCAAACCCGAATAGCGACAGAAATTGTGTATGGATAAACGCAATGTGACTGAAGGTTGACTGACTGGAAGCCAGCATTCGGGGGTGGAAACCTGCTGTTTTCTGGGAGTGTCAGAAACGTAGGCGTGTGCAGGCACTTTCAGGGAGGGTATGTGACATCAGCACTGGCCTCGGTCAGACTGTCTCTGTTGCAGAGTTGTGGAAGGGTCAGACTAACTTGATGGTTCATGAATTGTGTCTGGATTTGCAAGTGGATAACGAATGGCCATCCATTTGCAATTCTCTCACAAATTTACACGGCTGGGTTTTCTCTGTCTGGGCAGCGACTAACTACTCACAGTCATCATCAACCTTGCAGATCAGTGTTCAGGTCTGAATCAGACCCACGATTCAAAGCACAACCTCCTACAATATTGGTACCTATTAGCTGTTACTTAACTTGGAAAGTAAAGAAGCTTCAGATCGGTCTTTATTTTTTTAAATACATTATTTATGTGTGCAACCTATGTACTATAGCTGATTTATGGCTCATTTACAGTGTATTGTAGGACACACCTATCATATGGAGCAGCTCTACAATGCCCCACAACAAGAATAGGTGCTGCTCTCACTATGGGCTAGATGCACTAAGCTTCAAAAGTGATAAATGGAAAGTGATAACCAACCAATCAGCTCCGGCCTGCCATTTTATCAAACACAGTCATATGACATGGCAGGTAGGAGCTGATTGGCTGGCTGTTTATCACTCTCCATTTTTTCACTTTTGAAGCTTAGTGCATCTAGCCCTTTCTCCTTTAAATACTTTTTTCAAAAGTAGAGAAATATGAACTAGAGGATACAAACATACCAAAACAGCAAATGCATATACTGCATGGAAAACTATGGCGATGCTTTGAGAACGTTTTGCTTTTTAGGTAAAAATAATCCCTTTCTCTTTTAACCCTCACTACCGGAGGCGGATTTAAGTCTTTCGGGGCCCTGGGATAGATAACAGTTTGGGGCCTTTCTTCCCTGAAACAATGCATTGGACTATATTTTTGCTACTGCTTGAAGGCGGCATTGATAAAGTACCTTTGTGCACGCACACTCTACCGATAAATGCCCAGCTGCATGTACATCAGCATTGTATACAAATCTGAATCAGGCCCTAGGTGTTTTGGAAGTAGGCCTAATACCTGTGTCACATTTAATGTAAACTGACTGCCCCCATACAGTGGATGAAACCATTTTGTGTGTCCAAATATTTTTTATCCTATCAAAGAACATCAAAGGGACTTTTGGAGTGCGGCAGGTCCATGTGATGTCATGACATCGTGCGGTAGTCGTGCAATGCTCCTCTGGGAACATTTAAAGTGGCCAGAATATCTGAGTGTTTTACATCGTATGGATTTGTTTTCTTTGCATCAGCGAGCTGATAAAATCTATAATGTCATAATGCAAGTATAAACAATTACATATGTACCATGATGGGCCTGCTGGGCCCTAGACAGGAGCCTTGATTGCCTTGTGGAAAGTCCTCCTCTGCTCACCCCTAGCTCAGATATACATAATGAATGTTCTATGTTCTAAAATAAATAATTATCTAAAACAAGTATATCAAACGCCAAAGGAGAAAAACTACACACATGGCATATTTGCAACATAAGGCAGATTAAAAGAACATTTGTTTTATGTGTAACATGCCTCTTAAATTGTGATGAGTTTTACACACACCCAGCTGTCATTTATTCCTGTAACTATTTTATTTTAAGAAAATAGGAAAAGTTCTCCGTTCGCATTCAGCCCATCCCTAGTTCATTGGCCTGGATTATTTTAAGGTTAACTTTTCCCTGCTGTATCTGTAAAATACAAGCTTATTTTGGCACCATGAATCATAAACGCCTGGCAGCCCTCTTGCACGTTAAGGAAAAAGATTAACACATATTTTGTTATATCAAAGCAATGTAAAAGACAAAAAAAACCTACAGACAAATATATAGTCAAACTATGAAATATACAGAGTAGTCATGCCTATCAATTTCATTAAAATCCGGATTTAGGCATACATTTTTTTGAGAAAGAGTTCTAATTACACACACACACACACACACACACACACACGCACGCATATATATATATATATATATATATATATATATATATATATTTTCCTTATTGCCATTTATTTTCAATATCCAATAGCTACCAGTGTATGTAATGCAGCAACATATCAACACATTGAATAATGGATTGAGTGTTTATGTAATACTTCTGTGTAAGTAGCCTAACACAATTACAAGGTTTTTACACTCTCATGAGTGATGAGGAAAATGATGAGCTTACACAGCTAACATCAGCATCAGTGCAAATCATAGCTGGGAGTGATTGTTCTCCTTCCAAACCATAGAAAATGTTTTGCATACAGTAATACAAGTAATTGTATTAATTAAAAAGTTATCAGTGTAGGAAAGTTTATAGATTTTTAATAAAAGTCGGATTACCCCTTTCATCTATTTATCCATTATCAACAAATACTTGACATTCTAATTCGAGACATTGGGGTCTTTGAACTAATGTACATTCTGTATGTAGAGATTTTGGTTGGCGATGCTAAGATCACTCAGATTGCACAGCAAGATTACTCAGCACACAGCGATGAGTCAGTGATGTGTCAGTGATGTGTGATGAGCAATTATGGCGATGTACAGTAGGGGCATTTTCTAATTAGGGCAATGTATGGGGCATTTTCTAAGCGGGGCGATATAGGGGCATTTTCTAAGCGGGCGAAGTAGGGACTTTTTTTAGGCGGAGCAATGTAGGGGCATTTTCTAGGTGGGGCAATATAGGGGCATTTTCTAAGTGGGGCGATATAGGGGCATTTTCTAATTGGGGCAATGTAGGGGCATTTTCTAAGCGGGGTGAAGTAGGGGCATTCTCTAAGTAGGGTGATGTAGGAGCATTTTCTAAGCGGGCGATTTAGGGGCATGTTCTAAGCGGGCGATTTAGGGGCATGTTCTAAGCGGGCGATATAGGGGCCTTTTCTAAGCGGGGTGAAGTAGGGGCATTTTCTAAGCGGGGTGAAATAGGGGCATTTTCTAAGTGAAGCGATGTAGGGACATTTTCTAAGCGGAGTGATATAGGGGGATTTTCTAAGCGGAGTGATATAGGGGCATTTTCTAAGCAGAGCGATATAGGGGCATTTTCTAATTGGGGCGATATAAGGGGCATTTTCTAAGTGGGCGATGTAGGGACATTTTCTAAGTTGGGCAATATAGGGGCATTTTTTAATTGGGGCAATATAGGGGCATTTTCTAAGTGGGGCAATGTAGGGGCATTTTCTAAGTGGGGTGATGTAGGGGCACAGTGGCGTGCGATGGGGTGAGGCAGGTGAGGCACAGCCTTTCCTGTCATACTAGCGTATATGCCGGCATTTTGAATTGATAAAGTATGTCAAAAATACAAAGAATATATTTTAAAAAATCTTATTTTTATTATTTTAATAGTTTTTTATAGTCAAAACTCTGGAGTAAAAAGTCTATGGCAGGTGAGGCAGTGCCTCACCTCGCTACCTTTCCTGCACATCTCTTATTAAAACCCAGTGAATCTCCAGCAGTGTATACTGCTGCACATATGTGTAAAGCCGGCATGTACCCCATGGCTCATATATTGTGTGCATATCTGGCTCTGGTACTTGCCAGGGACTCTTTAGCCATTTACCTCACCGCACGTCCCTGATGGGGCATTTTCTAAGTGGGACAGTGTAGGTAAATTTTTTAAGTGGTGCGATTTAGGGGCATTTTCTAAGCGGGGCAAGGTAGGGGCATTTTCTAAGTGGAAGGATGTAGGTGCAGTTTCAAAGCAGGGGTATGTAGGGGCATATTCTAAGCGGGGGGATGTAGGGGCATTTTCTAAGCGGGGGGATGTAATGGCATTTTCTAAGCTTGGGATGTGAAGGCATTTTCTAAGGGTTGCGATGTAGGGGCATTTTCTAAGCGGGGCAATGTAAGGGCATTTTCTAAGTTAAATTAAGTCAGATTGCTTAGAAAATGTCCTGAAATTGCCCCGTGTGTAGACCCCATAAGCCTTGGCAAGAGATAAAGTGTATGCCAGTAAAGTACCAATCATCCAGCTACTGCCTTGTTAAATGCTGTTTTTAATTATTGAGGTGATAGTTGTTACTTTTATGCTGTCTACTTTATCTCTCTCCCAGTCTTAGTACACAGAATCCTAAATTGCTAATACTGAAATAGTTATGCTGTGTACACACGGTCCGATTTCCTTTCCGATGTTGACGATATAGTCAACATCGGATCAGCATCGGATCAACATGGGATGCAGATCGCAAGGGTTTTAACCCTTGCGATCCCGATCCGATCCCGATGCGCGTTCATGTATCGGAAGCCAAAAAGTCTTGGCTGCCTTGTCTATATAGTGCAGATCTGCACTATATAGTCAAGATAGGATGCAAATCGGTTGTGCCTTAAGATCCTATCCACGATCCTATCTGATCAGATCGTGGATAGGATCTTAAGGCACATCTGTGTACACACTAGTACAATCTGCATAAGATCCAGATGAGATTTTGACTATATAGACAAAATCTTATCTGGATTTCATGCAGATTGTATGGTTTTTATCCCAAGCGATCCAGATGCGTTCAAGATGCGCGCTCCCATATCTCAGCCAGAAAGTTTTGGCTGCCCTGTCTATATAGTGCAGATCTGCACTATATAGTCTAAATTGAATGCAGATAGTGTAAATTGTACGCAGATAGTCTAAATTGTAATCGCATCTGGATCTTATGCAGATTGTACTAGTGTGTACACAGCATAACGTGTGTACACACCATTACAGCTACAGTATTTATTTAATGCTGCAGAGCACAAACAAATGTAACAGATTACAAGCTTTTGTTTACAGATCACAACTTTCTATTGTAAATGTGAGTATTGCTACTAAATATAAGTAAACATGACATTTTATTTTTTCCTGCGCCCATGCCACAAGGATTTTTTAGTTTCTTCATTTATTTAGAACAAGACAATGAATCATACTAATTGAACATAACATTTTCCATTATTATTCTGCTCAGAGGCAATTCCTATGTGTTGATAACTGACTGAATATTTACTATGTAGTACAGACGGAGCCTTCTTCAGCTAGTCTTCTCTGTATAGCCATGGCTCACCAAGGCCTATTGTTCTCAGCTGCAATACAATACATAGAACAATACAGTAGTTGATTAGCATAGGATTAAGTGGGTTAATCTGGTTCATTCGTTTGGATATGAATTCGCATTCTTGCGAGTCAACCAGAACCCGCCCTGCGAATGGTAGTATGCCGGCCCACCATTCACACGCCACATATTTGCATGCCGGTGGGAACCTCCCACATCTTTCGATGGTCGCCGACCATCGAAAGATGTGGTGTGCACACGTGTATATAAAGTGACTCTCAGGTCACTTTTAGAAGCATGTACGTTCTCACGGAAATGGGTGGGTAGCTGTCATCCAGTGATGTCAGCCGTCTGCCCCTGGTGCCAAGTCACCGGTTGATTACCAAGGGAACTCCCATGAAACGCTAGGCGTTCCCATGGGTGAATACCCCTGCCTGCCGCCACATGCCCCCACCCACTGGCAAGCACCCTGCATCTCCACATGTGTAGATGCTAAACATCTCCCCTGTGCGAATGCATTTGGACTACAGTACACTCCAGAATAAATTCCTAAATCTGACATCTCTGGCTCACTTAATCCTATCAAAGGACTAGGAGCCAGATGCACTAAGCTTCAAAAGTGATAAAATGGAGAGTGATAAACAGCCAGCCAATCAGCTTCTGCCTGACATGTCACAGTTTATGTTTGAAAATGTCAGGCAGGAGCTGATTGGTTGGTTATCAATTTTTATCACTTTTGAAGCTTAGTGCATCTGGTCCATGAGGAGAATGTTTATGTTGAAACTCACATGTCAGGCAGCCGGTTTTGAGAACAATGTATTGTAAGGAATAAATTAACAAAATTGAGATTTTCTGGAAACTTTTAACTGGTCCATAAATACAGTCATAATATCTAGCTAATCTAAACTAATATATGTTATGACCATTTGTGTTAGGGAGCTGATGATAATTTAGAAAATGTCAGCCACACCACACAGAAAGCACCACAATGACAACCATACAGCACAGACAACATCACAGTGTTCACCCTACATCATTGGTGGGGAACCTCAGGTCCGGGGGCCGTATGCGGGCTCTGTAGCCGTTCTGAGTGGCCGGCCCACCCACCTGGCGGCTTTGCCAGGAGTCAAGTATAGGGGAATTCTCGCGAGAGGCTGGTAGCTCTCGCGAGATTCCTCTTAATCAACAGCAGCCCGAGACTGTCACTCCTATTCAGCGGCAGCCACGGAGCATGGGACGGCTGCAGCAGGACAATTTGTAAGAGAAATTTTTAAATATGGCCCCCAAAGGATTTTTTTCCCCCATACAAACGGCCCTTGGCACAAAAAAGGTTCCCCACCCCTGCCCTACATCATTCCAGTAACCATTATACTGCATAGACTACATCCTAGTGAACATTGTTAAGCGGGTGGCATTCCAGTATCCTGCTTACACTCTGAAGACCACCATACACTAGTGTAATATGGTCACATTTTATGTGATTCCGATGCATTGTTGCGACGATCACATGAAAAGTGTCATATAACAGGTTATTTTCCTGTGATGGTTATGTAAGGTGCTTTCCCATGCGACTCGCATCAACTGCAGATCATATGGGCTGAAATTAATATTTATCACAGCTCGTATCCCTTGCTGGGATGTCACATGATACATTGTATGCAAAAGGACCACATACAAGGTACCATTTGTATTCCTGACTCCCCGGAGCCTCCAGGGTAGTTGGCGGAGTATCGCATATGAGGTGCCGCATGCAATATCTCCCACTAGTGGATGCGGGTATTTTTATACTTGATCAATATTTTGGGATATTTTAGATTTATTGTACTTTCATGTTCTCCCCCCCCCCCCCATCAGAGGTGTCTCAGATTGTAGCACATGTTCTTTTAAGTATTTTGATTTGAATTGATTTGATTTAATAGACTTTGAAATATTGGAATTTTCATACTTAAATTCTAAAAGTCAGCAAACCATTTATATATCTCCAGAGATAGCACAGATGAAGGAACATTTCATAATTGTGCATTGAAAATATAACTGGCAAACCGAAGAATCTGGAACTGTAGAGCTGAAACAATAGTGTGCCACTTCTAAGGGAATGGAGGAATCCAATAATTAGCAACCAACTTAAAGATACATGTGCTTGCAACTTAAAAAACATTTTCAGCATGACGACAAGAGGGCCTATTTATATTGATAAATATCGGCGGCCGTGTCCAATACAATATTGCTCCAGTAGTTCCAGCTGTCCCTTCGTATACTTTCACTGCTACCTTAGTCTGACAGTGGTACTACTACACATGCGTGAACTTGGGTGGATGGGGCTGGGCCGTGGAGGAGACCAGGACTCCTTCCCCTAGGGAAGTATTGTAGTAGGGGCGAGGTAACAAACACCATCTAAAAATGACACATGTTCATGTCAAGCTCTGGGACAGATCCCCTCAAGGCCAGAAGCTACGAAAACTTCCATTGTACAATTAATGAAAATGCCATCTGTTTTATGGCCTGACTATGTTCCTAACACCATACACACTTTCACACAGCAATAGCTGCCAGGGTATCTGGATTGTAGACAGTAAATAGATAACCAATAGGTCAACACCAGATGGTCAACATTCAATAGGTGGACCGTTAAATTGTTGACATAGGCTTAGTTCTGCAAGGTAAAAAGGTCAATGTGCAAATGCTCAACACAAAACCAGTCGACACAGGTTTTTTTTGTGATTGTTAGCATTACAGTTATGCACTTGGGGAGGGACTGGGAGGGCAGGGGCCCACCAGGGGCGTGTCTAATGTCTGACATCACTATGTGGGCGGGTCCGACGTGTGACATCATGACACAGCGGGCGTCATGCTCTGGGCTCCTACCGGCTTCTCCCAGCTCCCTCACTCCGGCCTTTCTGCTGCCTCCCCGAACCCATTCCAGCTTCTGGCAGGGGTTTAGCGTGCTCCACACACCTGGCGAGGGACCAGGGATAAAGGTTTCCGCCAGACCCCGCCCACCTAAAAAGTGGGTGGGGTCAAAAATCAGCGGGGCCTACCGGGGAATCCCCCGGTCCCCCACCGGGCCAGTCTGAGCCTGAGCACGTACTTACTGTATGCACGTGATTTGCTGATAATTCATTTAGAAAATAATTAAGAATAAATTCTAAGCCAAGATAGTCCCCAGGAGATGGATTTGTGTCACTAATATTTAAATATACAGTATTATTGCTTTTTGTTTGAAGCTTCAGGATTTTTTTTATGATAAATAAAAAATGTAAAAGTTGAGAGCTTGGTATGTACTGAACTGTATATTTATTGAGTCACATGCAGACAAATGTGAACATAGTAAATGTTGCACTACAGTACATGCACACGTGTTTATTTCTCTCATGCCTGAGGGTACTACTGCACATGAGAGGACAGCTCAAGTTTAGTGATTTTAGATTAGCGTGTACTTGCCTTGCACCATAAGTCCTCTAAACTGTTTTAGTGTTGTGACGGAACACTGATTATTATCTGATACAAGAGTAGGAAAAATGTACCTGACATGATTCCAAGCTGGCAACACTGTATGTACAAAAGCACATTGGACTCATTTCAACGTTTTTCTGACTTTAGGCGAAGTATCACATTTTTCCCATACTAGTTGTAATGACAGGATTATCTCAAAGCATCTATTCATATCTACATTACTGTGCTCAATATGGTTCTCCACTGAGATGCAGTACAACTTTATAAGCACCAGTTTGTTATAGCATGTGTGAGACGACTGTAGTGTACAAACTGATGTTAATCTTTATACTGAAATATATAGTGTATGGCAGTGGTTCCCAAACTGTGTGCCGTTGGGACACTTGCCGGGCCACCATCAGGGGGGTGCTATGGGGACAACTGTCCGGGAACTTGCACTCTGACAGAGGGTAGTCCCTGGACTGCTCTGTACCAGCAGCCCTCACGACTGCCAGCACCCCCCTTCACTATACAGTGACGCCTGCTGCCCTGGTGGCTGTTCATCTGGCCGCAGCCCGCTGCACCATACCATCATTTTAGCTGGAGCCTTCGCCTGCTGCAGACAGTGAAGTGGGCAGCAGGTCAGTTGGGTGCCCCCACCGCTTGGCATTACGCTATGCACGTCAGATTTGCATGAGGAGCCACAATACAATTTATTTAATTTAATCATTTTTTTCAACATTTTTCATTAAGACTTTTTTGACCTGGGTGGGCCATGAGTAAAATTCTGATACTCTAGGGCTGGGGTAGCCAACCCTAGTCCTTGAGAGCTACCAACAGTGCATGTTTTGCAGGTCTCCTCACAGAATCACAAGTGAGCTAATTAGCTCCATCTGTGTATCTTTTAAAATGTGTCAGTGATTAATGAGCGCAGCTGTGCAGCAGCTAAGTTGTCTGGAAAATGTGAACTGTTGGTAGCTCTCGAGGGCTAGGGTTGGCTACCACTGCTCTAGGGCATCGGGATTAAAAAAAAAGTATGGGAAGCGCTGATCTAGGGTGCTGGATACCACTAATTGTAGACGCATAATCTATACCATTTTAGTAGATACTACCACCATCACCAAAAAGCTCCCTCAAAAGGCTCTTCCAAGGGTTCCAATTGTTGCCATCCCCATTAGAAGATTATCTTCAATGCTGTTTTCTTCATCCACTCTTTCCTCTCACATACTGTACTTCCCCTTCTGAATACTTTGATTGTGACCTCTCCATTCAGTTTGGCATGGATCATAGTTTGACGACAGTGTCTAGGTTGTATGTCAATAGGTCAACACCAGAAAGGTTGACATGCACAAGGGTAGACAAGGTCGATTCAAGCAAAATGTCATCTTGGTAAAGGTCAACACATGAAATGGTCGACATGAGTTTTTCAGGTTTTTTTGTGTCAATGTCAACAACTGAGCACATGAACCCCCCAATTGGTTTACCGCATACCCTTGCTTCTCTCACCAAGCTTCAGTCAACTTACCATTCTCAAGTATGAAGGGAAGGGGAGGCGGGGGTAAGATCAGTGCACAGGTTGTAGAAATATAAGTAATGCGTATCAGTGTAAAGGATCCACAATTCAAGAATGGTCTAGGAGTCCTGTATAGACAGGGTCTCTTGAGATAAGTAGCGTGGAGGTGCACCCTAGAGAGTAAATGTAGATGCAAACAAGGGAAGAAAAAGACTCTCTCTGTTTTGGGGCACTCTTAGATTAAGATTACAGACTGTAATCTATTGTAACATAAAGTTAGGTATATATAAGTGAAGTATCAACGGTAAGTTATACATGGAGACACAAGTTATAAGGGTGACAGGAATGGTTGCACCGCTCTTCAGAAAAGAATCTGACCGGGGGCCAGTGTCATTAGAATGGGATAAGCTGTAATGAGTGCTAGTTACACATGGAGACGTGGGGTGGATGATTCCATGTATAACTTACCGTTGATACTTCACTTATATATACCTAACTTTATGTTACAATAGATTACAGTCTGTAATCTTAGTCTAAGAGTGCCCCAAAACAGAGAGAGTCTTTTTCTTCCCTTGTTTGCAACTTACCATTCTCAATAGTCCACATGGATAGTAATGTATGAAATAGTCACAAAAATTTAAAATAATCAGGAAAAACATGTCAACCTTTATATGCATTGGCCATTGCCATGCCAACTTTATGCTTGTGTCCACTTTTTGTCAGTGTCAATATGTGCATGTTGACATTTTGGTGTAGATCTATTGACTGTTGCTATAGACATTGCTGACCTACAGTATCATCCGGGTACTATTTAGCTGGTCATACAGTATAGGGCGGATGTAATACTGTGCAAGTTTTAAATAGGAACATCCTTTCTATAGTTTCAAAGCACATTGCTGATTTTCATTGTAAGCCACCAAACTGTTGGGTATTAAGAGGCCAGTATTCAAAGGCCAACAATTTCAGTGATTTACTGAATTCTTGAACATGCTGCTAAAATTGCAATTGATTAAATTTCCCATAAGGATCAATAGCACAGCACAGCTTTTGTCCTACATAATTATGTGCAATTTTTCCTATTCCTATAGAGATGGGAAGGGATTTCCAGGTCAAGGCAGAAGTGTCTGTCGGGTACAAAGATTCAATCATTTGCTGGGAACAATTAATCAGATCAGAAATGTCCCTTGCTGATCGAAAATCAGGCATAAGAGTCTACTGAAATTTGCATCCACAAGCAAAAATAATATATGGATGTGTTATGAGATTACACAGCAGGAGTACATGTGTACTAATTAATCACTGACACACTGATTTATCACTGAAAGATCCACAGGTGGGGCTAATAACTCCAGAAGACTAGTTTGATAGCCTACTACGCTATAGTAGGTTAGTCTTGGAAGTGATGTTTTTACTCTTTCCACAATGGCCTTTATTTTGGTTCACTCACAAAGGCAAATTCCTTATCAAATGGACAAAAACCATGTGCACTGCGGGGGGAGGGGGCAGATGTATCATGTGCGGAGAGATTTTGATTTGGGTAAGTTCTTTTTTTTCTGTGTAGGAAAATACTGACTGCTTTATTTTTACACTTCAATATAGATCTCACTTTGAAGTAAAACCCCACCCACATCTACACAAGTTACATCTGCCCCACCTGCAGTGCACATGGTTTTGTCCATTTGAGAAGGAATTTGCCTTTGTGAGTGAACCAGAATAAGGGCCAATGTGTGTTTTAAATTTGTCCAACAAACATACAAAACTTGTTGCAGATTAAATTTACCAATGTAATTCCTTAAGACTGGAAAGTGGCTGTGCACCTTGAAATGCTCTTGGTGGTCAAATATGCACAGCACAAACTCTATGTTACAGCAGGAAATGAATTTAGAACTTGAAATAATTTGGGCATAATATAAAGTAGGTTTAATATAATAATTTTTACCAATATGATTAGCAACAATGCCTTTACTGATAGCACCTCAGGGAAAACTATTAAGGAAATGTACTTAAAATTATTACAATTTATGGATATTATTTTTTCAATGCTTAATTTTCCTTTCCCTCCGACCTCTGTATCCCTTGTAAATTCCTCCGTCACTGGAATGCTATGGCTGTATGCCATTGTTTAGTTGCCTTGGGTGTTGATTAAGAGCCTTTCGCTTTATTATGACAGCATCTATTCATATGAAAAACTATTATAGTTTTCTTGACCAAAATACAGGGAGCATAAACTGTCCCCTTAAATATGTAAGCTTTTTTGTAAATATCCTGTAGAAGCCACAAAATTCTGTAAAATCCTAATACTTGTGGGTTATCTGGGCTTGGAAATACTTTTATCTTTGTTGATATTGCTGAACATGCAAAATACAATATCCGTAGGGGAAGAGAGAGTTCACCTTTGACACGTTGTTATCATCAGGTATAGCAGGATCCCTTCTTTTCATTATGACATTTCAATGAGATTCTTTCCACTTCACAGTAGACATAGGGGAAAAAAACTTGTTTGTGGTATGTTTGTAATATAAATTCGAAGGAACATGAGCAGACTCATTTCAAAATCAATATAAACATGGAAGAAGCACATTTTCAATGATAAAAAAAACATAGCACATTCCAGAATGAAAGCCACTTATGTAACTGTTTTGTTTGCGAGTTCATACCATGCACATTTTCTTTCTTTTTTTTTTCTTCAAAATATTTTATTAATTTCTCATAGCAAAAAGAAAGATACAGAATACAGACATGTAGGGGAATACTGACTGACATAAGTCATAGAAAAGGAGAGAATGCATGCATAATAAAAGATATGGAATCTCCAGTAGCATTCATATCTAATTGCATCTCATCAGCACTGTCTTGTAATCTGGAGGGACTACCATGCTATGGAATTCTATCCTCATATATCCCTCCTATTATTCCTATATATTGTTAGCTTGTGAGCAGGGCCCTCCTACCTCTATGTCAGTTTGTTTCTACCCAGTTTGTTTAACACCTGTTGTTTCTGATTGTAAAGTGCAACGGAATATGCTGCGCTATATAAGAAACTGTAAATAAGTGTCTTCTTATAAATGTGTGATAATCTCAATGGTGTATATGGAGGGAAAGATGATGGGCATACCCCTACTAACGGTAAGTCGTGATATTTGATCAGGGGTGGTCCAACAGTCCTCAAAGGTGGGGTTCAGTCAGCTGAAATGGTGTTCCCAATGTGAAGAAGTGGAAAATAGAATTCAGTATAACCCGTATTAGGTGGTGAGCTGTGAATCATGATTTGAGGTAGATGTGGAACCCCTTCTTTTTCTAGTGGGTGGGGTACGCCTATTCCATAGGATTTTATATATATTTACGGTGGGATTTCACCTGGTGATTCATCCATATAAAGAAACCTTTACGGGCACGTGCTATACTTATTGGGAGTGAGTCAGGTATGCTGTCCTCAGCAGTGTTTCCCTTGGTATCTAGCCCTAAAAGAAACCTTTATGCACGTAATGCTATCTGTCCTTACATAAGTGAGGTGCCCACACTGGGTGCTTTTGTTTACATTTATTAAATTAATTAAATATATATTGAGATACTCCTACACATTGGATATTTAAAAAAATGTATTCACATATTGAATACCACATCTCCACGAACAACCACAGACGTTTGAGTTGGGGTAAGCCGACTATTGATTTACTGGTTTCACCTGCTACACAAAGATAATTTAATTGTGTTTTTTTATTATACCTTATTTGGTGAGTGAGGCATGTTGTGGATTGCAGTATTCACATACCTACATCAAAATCAAGTTTTATTGCACATAGTCTAATATTGATCATACTTACAATCTGGATTTTGTTCTTCAACTTTTCTCTTCATTTTCCCATGATGAGAACACTATTTCTGCTGGTTGAACTACACACTTGAAGATTAAGTTGCCAAAAGGACTCCAAAAGAAACCGTTATATGAATATACCATTTCTACCTTGTGAGTCGGGGTACGCCCACTTTTGTTTCACTTTTTATACAAAGATACCTTAATGTGTTTTTTCCATATTTAAATTGGTGAGTGAGGTACAGTATGCTGTGGATTGCAGTATTCATTCACCACCTCAAATCACGATTCAACACATACCACCGAGTACGGGTTATATTGAATATTATTTTCCACTTTTTTACATTGGGAACACCATTTCAGCTTACCAAACCCCACCTTTGAGGACCGGAGGACCACCCTTGATCAAAGAAACCTTTACAAGCTTGAAAATATTCCAATTTACTATGAGTAGGGGTATGCCCATTATCTTCCCCTCCACATACACCACTTGGATAATCACACATTCATAAGAAGACACTAACACAGTTTAATTATTGTTTTCTTATATTTTTATTTCTTGAGAAATCATCACTTCGGAACATCAGTTTATGAATCCATCAAAAAGGAAACATTCCACATAAGGACACATTTCCATTTAAGAACTATAGACTAATGCGCAATTGAAAAGTATTCTCCCTCCCCCATTTTGTGTATTTAATAAAGGCTGATTTAATAGTGAAAAGGAACAGACAATAGGGTGATTTCCAGCCATTATGCATAACCAAAATCAATGTGGAACAAATCTGTGAGAGCACATAGAAGCCCTCCCTGACATATACACAAAACAATAAATTGTAATAAATAAATAAATAACAGTTGCAATGCCTACCAAGAGCCACAGGCAGTCGTTCCATCCATGAAATCATCCATCCATCCATCTCAAATGAAAACGAAAAAGGAAGAAAAGGGGAAATAAAAGGAAAAGGGAGAGCAAGTCTGTCTGTTGTTACCCAGTTTGTTTTAGCAATTGTAAACCTACATCAAAAAAAGAAAAGAAAAATAAATTCCTACAAGGGGCACTCAAAGCTGACTTATTTTGCTTATTCAGCATTCATTTTTATTTATTGGTTTACCATATAGTGTCCCAAGAAAAGATGTTAAAATGTGACTTTTATTGAATATCAAATTAAAAGCTGTGAAATATGATTAAAGTTTTTGTGAAAAAGTGTAAAACAAATATGTATTAGAAAGTGAGAATTAAATTAAAATAGGGCTGTGTGTGTGTTTTTTTTATTACAGTCCAATGACGTATATTCTCATGAATAATAATATAACGGTGTGATGACACTGCATACATAAACTTCGTCTGTGTTCCGTTTCCAAATATCTCCTATTTATCACCTCACTAGTATGGTATGGCAATTGTATATCTGAGAAACGTCTCAGATTATTGATACTCTGTTACTATGTTGCAGTTAAATATCAGTCCTCTGTGTTTCTTAAATGTAACCAGAAACGTTTAAACGTTTATACAATTATACAGATTCCTGGGAAGCACCTCCCTATATACATAAAATCTGAATTAATGGTAATATACTACATATAGGGATTATCTGACAGTTACGGTATACAATTGACTGTGCGGATTAATTTCTTTGACTACAATTGTAAACCGCAACGGAATGTGCTGCGCTATATAAGAAACCGTAATTAAAATAAATAATAAAAGAAGGGGGAGAATGAAGGGGTAGTTAAGTCGGTTAGGGAGGATGGGGTTATGGCTGCCCACATGCTATGGCAAATACCAGGAGGTAGATTTAAAACACTTTTGTATTGCCAATTTAGGGGGTTATTCTGGTTGACACGCTCGGATACAAATATACTAAGAGCACGTAACATAGCCTACTGCGCATGCGTAGTGTGCGCTATGCGCATGTGCAAAGGCTGACATCCGCACTCGCACAGGACTCAATGGGCACAAAGCTGCCTCTGAGCACTCGGGCAAAATGGACGTAAAGTGGGCATATTGAAGGGTGCGGTTACAAATTTGGTTAAAACTGGGTGTTAACCTGGGCATAAACATGGGTGTTGACAAAAATTTGCTGGGTGGTGGCCTCGCTCAGGGTGCTACAACAAAAACCTTTGGCTCAAAAAAGCAGGTTTCTCACCTAGCAGGTCAGCCGCCGTACCACCTCCACATTCGCTCGGGCAATCAACACTCACAATAGCTAAAATACTTGCACCTGCACACAATACTATCCAATGCACTACTCAATTTTCTCTCATTAACCCAGTGGTTCCCAAACTGTGTGCCTAGGCACCCTGGGGTGCCTCAGGACACCTGCAGGGGTGCCTTGGTTTGGTGGACCAGGATCAATTGCTATTATTCATAGGCAATGTAACATGCAAAACTAGTGCTGGTGGCTGCCAATCATAATATATGTTCACAAGCAGAAAAATAAGTACTGGTGGATCACTGTGAATAAGGATAAATTGGGTATCACAATAATAACATTTTGTTATATTAAATTAAAATGTATGTACAATATACACAATAAGAGTTTATAGTAAAATTAAAAAATATGTGGACAAACAGCAAATCCTGTCCCTCAACACATAACTGTGATATATAAACACAATGTAATTAAGTTTAAAAAAAAAAATCTGAATTTCTCACTAAGAAACATTTGGCCTAGGGGTGCCTTGAAAACTTTGATGCTGTAGGGGGCCGTGATTCCAAAAAGTTTGGGAATCGCTGCATTAACCAATTACCTAACTACAAGCCACACACAGGAAACTGACATTTCCAGGTCAAACTTTTCCCATGTCTGCCTTCATAGGTCTTTTTTAGCGACATGTTTTTTTTTTACCACAAATACAGAAGGTTTCCCAACTGCTATTATGTGCCATTTCTAAAACTTCAACCTTAATACACAAGTTTGCCTGTCATGTTACGATAATTTCACACACAATTACAAGTTGACGAGTCAACTCTCATCCTTGCATGCAAATACAACCATAATGTCATTACATCACAGACATCTGTCTGATCATGTATTCAAATACCACTGATGTGTTTGTAAACATGTGACTTTCAATTGCTTTTTATTTTTTTTTATTTTTTTTGGGGGGGGGGGGGGGAGTTCGACACTTCTAGGACACTTGAACTCACTGGCGCCACCCATCAATGTAGTTTGGATACATTGTACACGCGTTTACTCCTTTAAAAGCTATGCCAATCTATTACTTCATCACCCTAAAAACCTTACACATTATGGGACTGACCCACACATTATTATTATTATTATTATTATTATTATTATTATTATTATTATTAATAACCCCTTACCGACACAGCCTGTTTTTGCCTTCCTGACAGAGCCCTTTTTTCAAATCTGACATGTATCACTTAAGTGGGGATAACTTTTTTTTGCTTTTACTTATCCCAGTGATTTTGAGACTGTTTTCTCGTGACACATTGTACTTCAAGTTAGTGGTAAATTTTGGTCGATACAGTCTGTGTTTTTTTTGTGAAAAATACCAAAATGTCGTAAAAAAAATGGAAAATTTAGCAATTTTCAAAATGTTAAATTTTCTGCTTGTGAGACAAATAATCATACCACTCAAAATAGTTAATAACTAACATAGACCATATGTCTACTTTATGTTTCCATCATTATTTCAACCTCCTTTTAATTTTTTTGGACACTAGGAGGCTTAAAATATGCATAGCAAATTCTCAAATTTTCAAGAAAATTTCAAACACTGATTTTTTTAGGGACCAGTTCAGTTCTGATGTGACTTTGAGGGACTTGTATGTGAGACACCCCCATAAATGATGCCATTTCAAAAACTGCACCCCTCACAGTATTCAAAACAGCATTTTGGAAGTTTGTTAACCCTTTAGGTGTTTCACAGGAATTAAAACAAAGTGTAGGTGAAATTTCAAAATTTAATTTTTTTTGCAGATTTTCAATTTTAATACATTTTTCTAAGGAACACAGTAGATTTTACTAGAGAAATGTGACTAAAATTTAATTCCCTCAATTCTTTTGTTTTCATAAATATCCTATATGTGGCCCTAGTGTGCACGTTGACCAAACCACAGGCTTCATAATAGAAGGAGCACCTACTTGATTTTGGAGCCTTCTTTTTATGAGATTATTTTTTAGGCACCATGTAGGTTTCTAGGCACCATAAGATGCTAAAAGTTAGGAACCCCCCCACAAGTGACCCCATTTTGCAAACTACACCCCTCAGGGAATTCATCTAGGGGTATAGTGTACATTTCAAACCCCCAGGGGTTTCACCAATTGTGGTACAACTGGGCTGTGAAAATGAAAAATTACATTTTTTTACACAAAAATGCAGTTCTGGCTCAAAATTTTTCATTTTCACAAGGAATGAAGGAGACAAAGCACCCCAAAATCTGTGCCCCAATTTCTCCCGAGTACGGCAATGCATCATATGTGACCAAAAAATACCATTTGGGTGCATGGCAGGACTCAGAAGGGAAGGAGTGATTTTTGGATTTTGCAGCACAGATTCTGGTGGAATGAATGGTGGGTGCTATGTCGCATTAGCAAGACCCCCGAAGCACCAATACAGTGGAACCCCCCCACAAGTGACCCCATTTTGCAAACTACACCCCTCAGGGAATTCATCTAGGGGTATAGTGTACATTTCAAACCCCCAGGGGTTTCACCAATTGTGGTACAACTGGGCTGTGAAAATGAAAAATTACATTTTTTTACACAAAAATGCAGTTCTGGCTCAAAATTTTTCATTTTCACAAGGAATGAAGGAGACAAAGCACCCCAAAATCTATGCCCCAATTTCTCCCGAGTACGGCAATGCCTCATATGTGACCAAAAAATACCATTTGGGTGCATGGCAGGACTCAGAAGGGAAGGAGTGATTTTTGGATTTTGCAGCACAGATTCTGGTGGAATGAATGGTGGGTGCTATGTCGCATTAGCAAGACCCCCGAAGCACCAATACAGTGGAACCCCCCCACAAGTGACCCCATTTTGCAAACTACACCCCTCAGGGAATTCATCTAGGGGTATAGTGTACATTTCAAACCCCCAGGGGTTTCACCAATTGTGGTACAACTGGGCTGTGAAAATGAAAAATTACATTTTTTTACACAAAAATGCAGTTCTGGCTCAAAATTTTTCATTTTCACAAGGAATGAAGGAGACAAAGCACCCCAAAATCTGTGCCCCAATTTCTCCCGAGTACAGCAATGCCTCATATGTGACCAAAAATGGCAGGACTCAGAAGGGAAGGAGTGATATTTGGATTTTGCAGCACACATTCTGGTGGAATGAATGGTGGGTGCTATGTTGCATTAGCAAGACCCCCGAAGCACCAATACAGTGGAACCCCCCCACAAGTGACCCCATTTTGCAAACTACACCCCTCAGGGAATTCATCTAGGGCAGGGGTCTTCAACCCATGGCCCGCGGGCCACGAGTGGCCCGCGAAGCTGATCTCAGTGGCCCCCTGCCTGCCGGCCCACCATGCATAGGATTTTTTTTTTTTAAGTAAAAGAAAATGCTGCAGAGGGAGTCCCCTTAGGTGCCGCCTACCCGATTTCTATTGGCTGCAGGCAGGGCAGAGGAGTGGATCCAGCGCGGCTGGGGGAGGAGGAGGCACGTCTGGTCACGAGCTGGGGAGTTGGGACCCGGCGAAGCTGCGGGAGGAGACGAAGCTGGCGGGAGCAGGGGACCCGGCACTGGAACTGCAGGAGGAGGAGGCACAGCTGGCGGTGGAGACCCGGCAAAACTGCAGGAGGAGGCATGGATGGTGGAAGCAGGTGACCCGTCAAAGCTGCAGGATGAGGAGGTACATCTGGCGGGAGCAGGGGACCTGGCAAAGCTGCAGGCATTACTGGGGGCATTGTGTGTGAGGGGCACTGCTGGGGCATTTTGTGTGAGGGGCACTGCTGGGGCATTGTGTGTGAGGGGCACTGCTGGGGCATTGTGTGTGAGGGGCACTGCTGGGGCATTGTGTGAGGGGCACTGCTGGAGCATTGTGTGAGGGGCACTGCTGGAACATTGTGTGAGGGGCACTGCTGAGGAATTGTGTGTGAGGGGCACTGCTGGGGCATTGTGTGTGAGGGGCACTGCTGGGGCATTGTGTGTGAGGGGCACTGCTGGGGCATTGTGTGTGAGGGGCACTGCTGGGGCATTGTGTGTGAGGGGCACTGCTGGGGCATTGTGTGTGAGGGGCACTGCTGGGGCATTGTGTGAGGGGCACTGCTGGGGCATTAGGTGAGGGGCACTGCTGGGGCATCATATGTATAAGCAGGAGTACTGCTGGCATTATGGTCTGTAGCATAATGGGCATCAGTATGGGGCATAATGTGCAATGGGCATAATTTTGCGTGGATTAATGTGTAATGGTCATCACGGTGCGGCATAATGTGTAATGGGCATTATGGTGTATGACATAATGTACAACAGGTATTACGGTATGTGGCATAATGTCTAATGGACACTATGGTGTGATGCGCAATGTGTAATGGGCATTACGGATAAACAGTGTAACAGTGTATATTGATTTAAGTACCCTTTCATTGTTTGGGTTTGATCTGTGAGGCATACTATTTCACTGTGTGGGCCTTCATGTTTATATGACATTGTGCAGCCTTCAGTCAACTTAAGCGTGTGAGGACAACGACCATTCCTGCGGTAACCAATGTCTGGTCATGCAGGTTGCAAAAGAGGTGTCAGGTAATTGTTTTCCTGCTAGATCACACTCGTTATAATTAGACCACGCCCCTTATAATTAGGTCACTCCCGTTTTTGGGAGCGCGCCTACGGCGTGTGCAATTTATTCAATATCAAATTATATATGGGGGGGGGCACATATTTTACTGTTTGCACTGGAACCCAAATTGGCTGCTGATAACTATTAGGGTGTGTGTGTGTGTGGGGGGGGTTCTGTGCTGAGTATGGGCGGCTGTGCCAACTATCTATGAAGGACTGTGCTGACGTTATAGGGGAGCTGTGATTCTATGGGGCTGTCCGAAATTCCGTAGGCGATTTAGTGGCCCTCGGGCTTCACTGGATTTTTTTAGGTGGCCCACGCTGTCTTAAAGGTTGAAGACCCCTGATCTAGGGGTATAGTGTACATTTCAAACCCCCAGGGGTTTCACCAATTGTGGTACAACTGGGCTGTGAAAATGAAAAATTAAATTTTTTACACAAAAATGCAGTTCTGGCTCAAAATTTTTCATTTTCACAAGGAATGAAGGAGACAAAGCACCCCAAAATCTGTGCCCCAATTTCTCCCGAGTACGGCAATGCCTCATATGTGACCAAAAAATACCATTTGGGTGCATGGCAGGACTCAGAAGGGAAGGAGTGATATTTGGATTTTGCAGCACAGATTCTGGTGGAATGAATGGTGGGTGCTATGTCGCATTAGCAAGACCCCCGAAGCACGGTGAAATGATGAACCTAATAATCCATAGATGTGTGGTATATTTTAAAGCACTCCTTCATACATAGGCCGGGTTTGTCGGGGCAAGTTTCACAGTGGAAAATAGTTTGCTTTCGTATTCCCTTTTTATAGCAAACTTTGCACCTTTTTTGTGTCCTGCCCTTTTTTCCAGTGGAGGGGATTTCGTTAGGAAAATGCTGCCCTGATACAATACGGGGGCCAGTACTAGAAGTACTGGGGCCAGTACTAGAAGTACTGGGGCCCTCTGCCTGCTGGTTCCCAAATATTAGGCCCTTTATGACTTCCTCTTGAAAGTGCATAAATGTCCCCGTCTGGCTGGTAGAACGGAATAGTACGTAAGCGTTATACAGTGCCATCTGGATGATATACACGGCCAGCTTCTTGTACCATATTTTTGTTTTCCGCAGGGCACTGTACGGCTTCAGTACCTGATCTGAAAGATCAACTCCGCCCATGTACTTATTGTAATCTAGGATACAAATAGGTTTTGAGGTGTGGGTACTGGTACCTCGTACAGGGACGGAGGTGGTACTGTCTACGTGAATTGTTGTCAGTATAAGGACATCCCTCTTGTCCTTATATACAACATATTTTCGGTGCATATTCCCCTGCTTTCACCCTTTCTCAGTAATTGGGCAACGTGCATTTTTGGGAGGCCTCTTTGGTTCTTGCACAGTACCGCAAGCTGCTGTACCTCTTGAACCAAGGACCTTAAACAGGGGGATGCTGGTGTAAAAGTTATCCACATAGAGGTGATAACCTTTATCCAGGAAGGGGTGCACTAAATCCCAGACAATCTTTCCACTAACACCTACGAGGGAGGGGGGGCATTCTGGCGGTTCAATTCTTGTGTCCTTCCCTTCATATACCCTAAACCTGTGGGTGTACCCTGAGGTACTTTCGCACAGCTTATACATTTTTATGCCATACCTTGCCCTCTTATTGGGAAGGTACTGGCGGAATTTAACCCTTCCTTTAAAATGTATAAGTGACTCGTCCACACAAATGAATTTTTGGGGGATGTACATCTCAGCAAATTTGGCGCTGAAATGATCAATGACCGGCCTGACTTTGAATAGCCGGTCAAAGTTGGGATCATCTCTGGGTGGGCACTGTGCATTATCGTTGTAATGCAAAAATTTAAGGATTGTCTCAAAACGAGTCCGGGTCATGGCCATACGATGAAGTGGGGTGCTGTACAGAACATCTGTACTCCAATATTGCCTAATTTCTGGCTTTTTAACTATGCCCATATGTAACGCCAGACCCCAAAACGTCATCATCTCTACTGCATCTACAGGGGTCCACCTAGCAAATGATGACGTGGGGTTTTGGGCAATAAACTGCTGGGCATATAAATTACTTTGGTCCACCATTAAATTTATAAAATCATCAGAGAAAAAGACTTTGAAAAAGTCAATTTCTTTGAGGCCTGTACTATCAAATTGGATTCCTGGGTTGGCCAAAAACTCAGGAACCTGGGGCTCAAAATTGTCTGGTGGTGGGGTCCATACGAGATCAATCATTGGGGGGGGGGTCTCAGCTGCTCTCCGGGGGCGTCTTTGAGGGGGTCCCTCATCACAAGAGGAAGAAGAGGAGCTTAAGACAAATGCCAATTCATCGCTTACTTCACTGGCTGTGTCAGTGTCAGAGGCAAGAAGGGCATATGCCTCCTCCGCTGAAAACAGTCTTTGCGATGATTGGGACATTTTTATTATTTTTAAGTGTAGTGTATAGTGTAGGGGGGGGGGTACAAACTTTATTTCAACACGGGGGGTATGTAGTGTGTATGTAATGCTTTAACACGTGTAAGTTTAAAAGAAAAAAAAAAAAAGCTCCTGCGCCAAAAATTGAGCACAGATGTTGGTCAGTAACGTCCGTCACTGATCAGCGCTCAGCGGGAACAGGACACCCACAAAAGCACCGTGGGTGTAAAAACAATTAAAAAAAAAAAACCCACAGCACTCTCCAAAAAAAAAAAGCAATTTAAAAAAACTGCTGAAAAAAAATTATATCAACCCTGTGCCAAAAATGCTGTTCAGTGATGTACGTCACTGATCAGCGCTCAGCGGCCACAGGACACCCACAAAAGCAACGTGGGTGTAAAAACAATTTAAAAAAAATAAACCACAGCACTCTCCAAAAAAAAAACAATTTAAAAAAACTGCAGAAAAAAAATTATATCAACCCTGTGCCAAAAATGCTGTTCAGTGATGTACGTCACTGATCAGCGCTCAGTGGCCACAGGACACCCACAAAAGCAACGTGGGTGTAAAAACAATTAAAAAAAATAAACCACAGCACTCTCCAAAAAAAAAACTATTAAAAAAAACTGCAGAAAAAAAATTATATCAACCCTGTGCCAAAAATGCTGTTCAGTGATGTACGTCACTGATCAGCGCTCAGTGGCCACAGGACACCCACAAAAGCAACGTGGGTGTAAAAACAAAACTCCACTGCACTCTCCAAAAAAAAAAAACTGCTGATCAGTGATTTAGTGATGCAACACTGATTAGCAGTGAGGGACAGCAGGCACACAACTGTGGGTGCAACCTGACAGGGTATATATAAAAAAAAAAAAACCCTGGACCCCAAAAAAGGTGCTGATCACTTAGTTTCAGCACAAAAGACCGCTCTGCACGCTGTTCCTGACCGGAATGACGGCTGCAGAGCTGTCTCTGGTATTTTCTATGTGGTGTAATGGCTGTGATTGGTCCGTCGTTCCGACGGACCAATCACAGCCTTTTGGGGCAGGTGGGGTGAGGTGGGGTGACACCAGTGTCACCCTTACACCCGGTGGTGATTGGTGCTGTACTTTACAGCACCAATCACCACCGATCCCTGTGTCACCGGCGAACGTTATTCGCCGGTACACAGAAAACGCTGTAATTGGCTGTTCACATTGAACAGCCAATCACAGCGATCGCCGAACGGGGGGGTATCGCTGCCCCCCCTGGGCAATGAGGGAAGATGTCTGCTGTCAGGGACAGCAGACATCGTCCCTCTATCACCGCGTCTGTAGACGCGGTGGCACTTTGAAGTCATGACGTACATGTACGCCATGTGTCGGGAAGTACATCCCGGCCATGACGTACATGTCGGGAAGGGGTTAATAAATGTTTGTGCTAAACTGCATTGAAAACATTGGACATGAAACATTGTTTTTCCTAAATAAATGTATTTGCTGGTGTTAAGCATCACACCATAGATAAAAGTTGTGATAAAATATAGTTTTAAAAATAAAAGGCAGGACAAAATATGACATCCACAGAAACAACCCCTCACACGGGAATAGATTGTGTTTAGCCGAGTGGGCCCCATAAAAAAGGAGAACAAGATGGCTAAAATAATGGGGAGAAACAATAAGGTGACATCAAATCAATTGTGTGGCCTCTTTTGGCCTTGGTGGCAGACTTTGGTAGTGTGCTGGTTCTTTGGAACTGTTGGGTTGCGTGGTAGCGGATGATGAAGGGGTGGTAGTGGTTGTCTCCTGGCAGCACAGGATGGGGCAGGCAGGATAGCGGCAGAAAGGGCTGACACTCCTGCCCTGGTGGTGCTAACGAGTTCCGCCATAAGGTCATTGTGGCGGATGGCTTGCTGCGCCAGGGTCTTAAGTGCAGCCATCTCGCCCAGAACCACCAGCATCCTATCCTACCGCTCTGCTGCTGACACCCCCTGCTGCTGAATGTCCATCAGCAGCTGCATTGTAACTCTTCCCTCATCCTGTGTGGCCACTGACTCTTGGGCCCCTGCTGATCCAGGTGTTGGCGATGTAGATGTGGACAAAGGTTCCACAGCTTCAGCTGGGGAAAAAAAAACATTGTCACCATCACACAAGTTGACAATCGAAGGAAACTATGATGAGCCAATTTAAACAGTTACCTATCTCAGCAGCAAACACCTCCACCAGGATCTCGCTATCCATGTTAGAAGCCCCCTGAAGTCCTGGGACCTTAAAGTAAAGCGGTGTACACACAGGGGTGATATATTGCTCAGCAATATATTTCTCAGTGTCTCCTTTTCCATCAGCGACCAGAGATGGTCACTGATGAAAGGGAACCTCTGCCGGGAGAACCGCAGAGGGAATCAGCACCAGCGATCATAAGGGGGCTAAAAACGGGAGCACGAGCATATTGCCAGCGATTATAGCCCGTGTGTACGCACCTTTAGAGAGATCATATCAATATCTAGGATCTCAATGTTAGAAATCGATTCTTCACAATTTTCTTGCCATCTGAAACATTTATGAATTAATTGGTTCAATCTACATAATTAGCATAGGTACAAGATAGATAGGAGTCCTGCGCTAGAGACAAGGGCCCTTATTCTGGTTGGTGTGGCCAGAGCCGCACACGGGGCTCCGGCCGCACAAACCAATCCCCGCCCACCCTACGGATCGCCACGGCCGTCCGTACACGGACGGCTGGCGATCCGCATAAAAATGGTGGAGGCTACGCCTCCACCATGGTGGGAGCTGCCCCCTGCATTCGATGGTCGTCGACCATCGAAGGCAGGTCCGCACGCCGCGGCAGCTCCCGCAAGCTGAGACCACACGGACAATCGTCCGTGTGGTAGCTTGTATGGGGGCTGAAAGCTGACATCCGGCGACGTCAGCTTTCCGCCCCCATGAGTTGCGTCATGGCCTCATTACCATGCATACGCCCCGCGTTTGCATGGGAACGCCCATGAAACGCGGGGCGTACACATAGGGAAATGAGGGCATGATGCCTCTCACGCCCCTATACGCCCCCTTTGCGGCGGACGAAATACGTCTGCGGCGAAGGGGGCTGCACATGCGCAGATTCACCTCTGCGCATGTGCAGAGTAAAAACATCGGCGGTACGGCCGCACGCGGGCCGTACCGATCCGATTAGAATAAGGGCCAATGTGTGGTGTGACACTAAAATGGAGTTGTACAGATTATGGTGACCAAATAGATATTTTATTTATCACAATGTCACAGAAATGCTCAAAATAAGCACTCGTGTGTATAAAAAAGGTAATTGGGTATGGGAAGGGTGATGGGGGGTGGGTGACTAATGCCTTGTGGGGTGGGGGGGTAGACAGGATTGTCTAAGTATGAGTATGTGTGCAAAACACGACTGCACCTGAGGAGGTGTCTGTGGTCTGTTTGCGTGGGATAAATGTTCAGCTGTTGTATATCAGCTCAAAGTCCGGAGTAAAGTCAGGACAAATGTCCGGCAGGCGGTTAATGAAGAGCTGAACAGTCACTGTGGGGTCAAGGGAAGTAGTGCAGTGTCACCAGGGCCAGAATCCCTAGCACTCCAGGTGGTGCACTCCACACTTACCTGATACCCTGGGGCTCCCTCAGTTCTGACCGTCCCTCGCCGCAATGTAATTTCCTTCTCTACTGGTGCCTGCACAGCCGTGCAGGTTCACCAGCTGTAGTCCCGGGTCACTATAACACTGTAATATTCCACTTCCGGGTCCCACTGTGAAGCGTTCTCCGGGAGCAGTGTGGCAGTGGAGTGACGCACGCTCAACTCCCGGTGGGGAGGAGACTTAGGGTGAATGTATGGGGCTACTGTTCCTCCAACGCGTATCGACATCTGATAGGTCTTCTTCAGGGAGTAGTGGTGAACCTGATTGATGGGCTCTCATAATCTTCTATTCCCAGTGGGGGTAGTGTCGTGAAGTACTGGTGGCCATCATTGTTGTGGACGAATTGCCCTCTCAGACTTCAATAGAAAATGTATTGGTAAATAAACAGTGGGATGGAAGATGTAATGTAATGTTGAGCGGGGGGTTAGAAGATGTATGACAAATAATGTCAACAAATGTGGATAAAAAAGAAAGAAAAAGGAAAGGAAAAAAGGGGGAAGATAATGGAAAGGATTCTGTAAGTGATACTAGTGCATGATCGGCCATATTGTTTGAGGGCAAGTTGCCATCATTCGTCATCCTAACATATATTCATGTTAAGTAGAGGTTTCTGTCCAAACATATGTGGTGTGAAAAGACTGCATAGGTGGAAAGTATTAATTTTTAGTGAGGGTTGAAGATGTTTAGTGCCTGACGCTAGTATGGTGACAATTAAATAATTTGGTAATTGTCTAAGAGGCCGTGCCGGTCATCTTGCTAATGAGTAGCACAACATAATAATATTATAATGTACTGATGGACCTAACCTCGTTGTCTATATTCAGTCCCCTGGGGTCAGTGTTTTTAATGTGTACATCCATTTCAGTTCTTCTTTGTTTATGATTCTAATGTAGTCTCCCCCTGTTTCGTGTTTTGGGTTCTGATTTTTTTCTTAAAGCATAAAAACTGCTAAAATCGCAGAATTCAAATTTTTTTTTTTTTTGCTCCTACGCTATTATTAACCTCAATATCATTGAGGTTGCACCGAGGTAGCTGTATAACTATGCTAAGCAACACAAGTGGGTGGCACAAACACTTGGCTCATCTAGGAGTGGCACTGCAGCAGCAGACAAGATGGCTCCAAAATGCACATAATGGAAAAAAAAAGTGCAAGATGTGACCACCTCCTGCACTTAGGCCACGCCCCCAAAATGTTTAGAGGGGGTGAAAGAAAACTCTAAACTCAGCAGCACCCACCTACAGCATGTGCTGTGCTGACAGCAGGCTCAGCATGAGTTCTCATGCTGTCAGTGAGACACATGCTGAGCCTGCTGTCAGCACATCACATGCTGTATGTGTGCTGATGCCGGGAGGGATGGAGATGGAAGGGGGGTCGGACCAGGGCCCCTGCCGGGCCCCTCCAGCAAGCCCGGGCCCGGGTAATTAGTACCTGCTCCCCCCCCCCCCTCTCGGCTGCCCTGGAGTGACAACTCAGGTAATATATAGCCAGTTTGACTTTGTACAGGGGCTTCCAAACTGCCTTTTTTGTCCTACCAGTACAGGTAAGGACTGTCTGACATGTCTACTTGGATGCTGTCACCAAAGTATCCTCCACCCCAGTGATGGGAAGGACAGGCTTCGCAACCACCGACACCCTTGGACTCTCCTTGGGGATTTGTGATAATGTGTCTTTTAGAAGGCTGAGTTGTTTGCTGAAATTTCGTATTCGTATTCTTAATACAAAAGAATACGACTGCATACGGCTGTTTCAGCCATATGCAAATTCGTGTTCCGGAGGGGAATTTACAAATCAGTCAAATACGACTGCTTTGTAACCCTCCATTGGCGTAACCATTCGTATATACGGCCGCTAATACAAATTCGTATAGCCAGTCTGCACGGATCAGTCAGATCCGTGCAGGCTGCAATGTGTAAAAAAATGGTAAAATAAATAAATAAATGGAAAAAAATGGCGTGGGGTCCCCCCCACAGCCGTAACCAGCACCAGGCTTAAAGAGCCGGGGCTGGTAATAAAAAATCAGGAAACCAACAAAATAGGGGTTTCCCGATTTTTTAAAACCAGGCTCCAGGTCCGGGGCTAGTTCCCATAGTATGGGGGACAAAATTACTAGGGGTCCTCCGTATTTTAAGAACCAGCCCCAGGCCCAACCAGCCAACAGGATAATGCCACAGCCGGGGGTCACTTATTATATAAGGTCCCGCGGCCAAACATTAACCCTACCAACCAGTCAGCCTGGCCAGGGGCCCTGGGGGAGTGGGGACCCCTCCAATAAAGGGGTCCCCCCCTCCAGGACTTACCTGACCAGGCTGAAGCCTGGTGCTGTCACAGGTGACCCTGGAGCGGTGGTCACTGGGCTGTTTCAGTGTAAAGAAATAAAATAAACTATTGTCTAATACTGTGGAACTATGAGTCCCAGCAAGCCTCCCCTGCATGCTGGGACTTCGAGAACCACAAGTCCCAGCATGCGGGGCATGAAAGGGCCCGCTGGCACTTGTAGTTCCACAGTAGTAAAAATAGTCAAATAAACACACTGACATCCAAGAAAAATAAAGCTGTATTACATCCAAAGCCTATACATTACATACTGATACTTACCTATCTTGAGCCCGTAGGTAGCCCTCGGTCCTGGTCCGGGGGTCTGGTGTCCTGGAGCTCCGAGTCCGGTGTCCGGTGGTCCGCGGATCCGGTGTCCGGTATCCGATCAAATGGTGGAACCTATGGAAGGAAATTATACTTACAAGTGTCCCATGGCGAAGATCTGTCCTCTTCAATCCGAAGTAGTCCACGGCTCTTGGCAAAAAAATAAACCAGCAGCACCCGAAACCAAAATGAACTGAGCAGAGCCGCACGAGTATTTGTTTACATCGTGCGGCTCTGCCCCCCAAATACCGCTATTTGCCGGCTTGCGGCCTAGCGGCTCCTGGTTGGCCGCTAGGCCGCAAGTCGGCCAATAGCGGTATTCGGGGGCAGAGCTGCACAATGTAAACAAACACAAGTGCGGCTCTGCTCAGTTTTTTTTTGTTTCGGTGGCTGCAGGTTTATTTTTTTGCCAAGAGCCATGGAGTACGTTGGAGTGAAGAAAACAGATCTTCGCCATAGGACACTTGTAAGTATAATTTCCTTCCACAGGTTCCACCACGGATTGCATCGGATACCGGACACCAGACCCGCGGACCCCCGGACAACCGGACACTGGACCCCCGGACCAGGACCGAGGGCTACCTTTGGGTTCAAGATAGGTAAGTATCAGTATGTATGGGCTTTGGATGTAATAATGCTTTATTTTTCTTGGGTGTCAGTGTGTTTATTTGACTATTTTTACTACTGTGGAACTACAAGTGCCAGCGGGCCCTTTAATGCCCCGCATGCTGGGACTTGTGGTTCTCCAAGTCCCAGCATGCGGGAGAGGCTTGCTGGGACTCATAGTTCCACAGTATTAGACAATAGTTTCCTCTATTTTTTTACACTGAATCAGCCCGGTGACCACAGCCCAGGGTCTCCGGGGACAGCACCAGGCTTCAGCCTGGTGAGGTCAGTCCTGGAGGGGGGACCCCTTTATTGGAGGGGTCCCCACTACCCCAGGGCCCCTGGCCAGGCTGACTGGTTAGTAGGGTTAATGCTTTGGCCGCGGGACCTTATATAATAAGTGTCCCCCGGCTGTGGCATTACCCCGCTGGCTGGTTGGGCCTGGGGCTGGTTCTTAAAATATGGGGGACCCCTAGTCATTTTGACCCCCGTATTTTGGGAACCAGCCCTGGCCCTGGAGCCTGGGGCTGGTTTTAAAAAATCGGGGAACCCCTATTTGGTTGGTTTCCTGATTTTTTATTACCAGCCCTTGCTCTTTCAACCTGGTGCTGGTTACGGCTGTGGGGGGGACCCCATGCCTTTTTTTTTTTTCATTTATTTTTCTTTTTTTTTTTACACTGAAGCCTGCAAATACGACAGGAAAGTTAAGTGTATTTTCCTGCCGTATTTGGCCGGCCATTCGGGGCCGTTTTACGCCAATTAGCGGCCGTATTTTCAATCCACTTAGTAAATCAGGAACCACCATTCTTTTGAATGGTGATTTCTGTCGTATTCTATCGATGGTGTATTCATTCGTATTTGTAAATACAAATATGAATAATTAACAGTGGGTTAACAGTGGCTAAATGAAATGAAATGAGTGGCACCTGTAAAAAAATGGGTTCGTTTAAAATGTTTACACTCCTTGTGGAGGGTTTGTAGGAAGAAGAGCCAGCTGTCGCTATCTTACCCTAACAGAAGGAGGCAGCATTATTCCTCAGCAAGATGCTGTACGCTGCCAGTTGGTTTCCGTTCGGCTTCAGTCCCGGGATGCGGTTTGGTGACATCAGGCGGCCGGCATAAGGGTTGTTCGGGCAGCAGTGGGGATGGATTCAAATTTGCGCCAGAATCTGACCCTCTCCTTCAGGGAGAAAATGCTCTGTTCCTAAACGTATGATTGCACAAATACGAATGTCCCATCAATACGAATATGAAAATACGATTTTTTTCTACGAATTCATCTTAGTAAATTTCCCCCTCTATGTCTTGACTAGTGGTTCTATTGGAGCCTCCATATTTTGGTTCTCCATTATCTTTATGGAGTACAGCCACACAGCAGCAGAGACACAGAAACATTTTAAACTATTATTATTTAAGTCAGTAATCCTTATTGTAAAAAAAAGAAAGAATGATTTCCTTTTTTGCAGCACCGATGTACACACCGATGTGCACACCGCACACAGGTGAGTTGAGACTTGTACTACCCTGGCCTGTCCCAGCTAACAGTCACACAGCAGCAGACACAGAAAAATTGAAAAGGAATTTAAGGAATTTATTTAATTCAGTAACCCTTATTGTCCAAAAAAATTAGATTGATTATTTTGCAGCACCCAGGGCCGGACTGGCCATCTGGCACTTCTGGCAAATGCCAGAAGGGCCGATGGTCTTGTGGGCAGATTTTGTGTGTGGGTGAGGAGAATCCCAGGCTGGCATTGTTGCTTTGAGAGCCCCGGTCCCCGATGCCGAGACTGGGGATCAGAAGCAGCGGTCAGGTCCCGCGCCAGCCCATAGAACAGTGCTCTGGCGGCAGCAGTAGCCAGAAGAGTGGGATGACAGAGCAGAGGGATAGATGTGTTTGGCGTTTGACTCATATGCCTGGGGGCTCCACTCTACACTCTCCCTGCCTAGGCTGCTGCGTGCTGCTGAAGTTGAACTTCCTGTGACAGCCAGATCTTGAAGCACTGCAGTATTAATACCAAAAAGATGGTGGCTGAGGGCATGACTATTCGGGGTACTGACAGGTAAAGCACATACATGCACTTTACAGTGTGTTTGTGTATGTCACTGTACACTATGTGCATGCTAGATTGCTATCCCCTGCCCATTGCAATGACAGCAGCTGTGATGGGGTTCTTCTCCCAGCACCCTGGCACTGCAGGATGGAACCTAGCTGCCAAGAGACCACCGTCCCTGGCCCCATTGCCCCAATGTACCCCATAAATGATGCCTGTCATGTTGGTTTTTGGATCATTATTTCTATTATGCAGGGGCATATTGAGGCTGTGGCTGCATCATTTTTATTGGTGGGGGGGGGGGGCTACTTAGTTGCCCTGTGTCTTCCACAAGGTATAATCTGGTCCAGGCAGAAGCCAGTCCATAATGTGCAGCACCTCTTTCGTGTGAGCAATCTAGACCACCACTCTAGCTAGCTAGCACTACAATACAGCAGTATATTAATGTAGTGCAGCATATTTGGGTGTGGTGGTGATATAGTGCAGTATATAGGAGGATATAGTGTAGGGTTGTAGTGTGTAAGGTAATACAGCATACAGTACTGGGGGGATATAGTGCAGTGAAGTTGTGTAGTGAGTAACATGCTGCTGTAGAGGGGCATGGTAGTGAGACACTAGGGGCATTTGGGGTAAATGGGGTCATGTGGTGAAGACGCTGTTGTGAACTGAGCACAGCCATGGACACTCATTGCATCAATGTACTAACTGTCATGTTTTTCTGGCTGGGGCTGGTGGGCAGCCAGTTGGTGGGGGCCCAAAGCATTTGTTTGCACCTGGGCCTACCAGACGCTAGTTCCACTACTGACAAGTACAGAAGGGAGTTTGATAGGACTACCCTGTGCTCCGTCCCTGGACCCACCGGTGGCCTCAATATTAATAATTACAGCACCCAGAAAGCCTGCTATTAAAAGCCTGAGCATGGAGGTGACCCCTGAGGGGATGGAGAACCCCGTTATTTGGGGCCCTGTGCCAGCCCCCCTCAATAGTCGGATACAAGACTCCATTTGAGGAAAAGTAAAGTTAGACACATAAAATATATGCCCTATGGGTCCACGCACACACTATGTAATGGGCATTAGAGTTTGAGGCAATGTATAATGGGCATAACGGTGTGTTCCATCATGAGACAGCACCTCTCTCCCAGTACCCATCACTCCTTGCCCGTAGCAATTCTAATCTTAAGTGTTGTAATTAAAGATTAAAGATGTTCAGGCCACTAGGTTCTGACAGCATTAGGGGATTGTGGGAAAATTCCACATTTGTTTCTACAAACCTCATCTTCATTGTAAAAGCATGGGGGATTTTTTTACTAATATTGGTCCAATCCTATTGTTCCAGCATGGTAACTATTAGATGCAGTGGTACCTACAGTGGGTATTTGTAAACAAAGGGGAAGTCTAAACAGTCTGTATAGTTATGTTTCTAATTTAATAAAATCACACAGTATTGGATATTAGGGGGAGGCAATAATTACACCTCACATCTGCAGTCAGTAATGAGCAGTAAGTGTGGTGCTTGGCTATTATGTCAGTGCCAAGTGGCAATCTTACTCTGAGCAGAAATTACTGCCACCCACATCTCCTGCTAGCTACATTAATCAGTGCTTTGAGGAATGTGCTGTTTAGTAGGGTTAAAGGGGCTGTCTAGATGCCCTCTACAGCTGGCACCAGTATTGAGTGTACCCAGGACCGGCAACAGACTGGTGTGAGGTTAGCAGACTGACAGTAAGACTGTAATTATGATATTTTATTATTTGTAGTGATGAATGTACACTTTAGTCAGTCTGTACCCTCTCGTACTCTATAGATATGTCTATTCCCCATATATGTGTGTGTATTTCCAGATCATATAGCAGGGGTCTTCAACCCATGGCCCGCGGGCCACGAGTGGCCCGCGAAGCTGATCTCAGTGGCCCCCTGCCTGCCGGCCCACCATGCATAGGATTTTTTTTTTTTTAAGTAAAAGAAAATGCTGCAGAGGGAGTCCCCTTAGGTGCCGCCTACCCGATTTCTATTGGCTGCAGGCAGGGCAGAGGAGTGGATCCAGCGCGGCTGGGGGAGGAGGAGGCACGTCTGGTCACGAGCTGGGGAGTTGGGACCCGGCGAAGCTGCGGGAGGAGACGAAGCTGGCGGGAGCAGGGGACCCGGCACTGGAACTGCAGGAGGAGGAGGCACAGCTGGCGGTGGAGACCCGGCAAAACTGCAGGAGGAGGCATGGATGGTGGAAGCAGGTGACCCGTCAAAGCTGCAGGATGAGGAGGTACATCTGGCGGGAGCAGGGGACCTGGCAAAGCTGCAGGCATTACTGGGGGCATTGTGTGTGAGGGGCACTGCTGGGGCATTTTGTGTGAGGGGCACTGCTGGGGCATTGTGTGTGAGGGGCACTGCTGGGGCATTGTGTGTGAGGGGCACTGCTGGGGCATTGTGTGAGGGGCACTGCTGGAGCATTGTGTGAGGGGCACTGCTGGAACATTGTGTGAGGGGCACTGCTGAGGAATTGTGTGTGAGGGGCACTGCTGGGGCATTGTGTGTGAGGGGCACTGCTGGGGCATTGTGTGTGAGGGGCACTGCTGGGGCATTGTGTGTGAGGGGCACTGCTGGGGCATTGTGTGTGAGGGGCACTGCTGGGGCATTGTGTGTGAGGGGCACTGCTGGGGCATTGTGTGAGGGGCACTGCTGGGGCATTAGGTGAGGGGCACTGCTGGGGCATCATATGTATAAGCAGGAGTACTGCTGGCATTATGGTCTGTAGCATAATGGGCATCAGTATGGGGCATAATGTGCAATGGGCATAATTTTGCGTGGATTAATGTGTAATGGTCATCACGGTGCGGCATAATGTGTAATGGGCATTATGGTGTATGACATAATGTACAACAGGTATTACGGTATGTGGCATAATGTCTAATGGACACTATGGTGTGATGCGCAATGTGTAATGGGCATTACGGATAAACAGTGTAACAGTGTATATTGATTTAAGTACCCTTTCATTGTTTGGGTTTGATCTGTGAGGCATACTATTTCACTGTGTGGGCCTTCATGTTTATATGACATTGTGCAGCCTTCAGTCAACTTAAGCGTGTGAGGACAACGACCATTCCTGCGGTAACCAATGTCTGGTCATGCAGGTTGCAAAAGAGGTGTCAGGTAATTGTTTTCCTGCTAGATCACACTCGTTATAATTAGACCACGCCCCTTATAATTAGGTCACTCCCGTTTTTGGGAGCGCGCCTACGGCGTGTGCAATTTATTCAATATCAAATTATATATGGGGGGGGCACATATTTTACTGTTTGCACTGGAACCCAAATTGGCTGCTGATAACTATTAGGGTATGTGTGTGTGTGGGGGGGGTTCTGTGCTGAGTATGGGCGGCTGTGCCAACTATCTATGAAGGACTGTGCTGACGTTATAGGGGAGCTGTGATTCTATGGGGCTGTCCGAAATTCCGTAGGCGATTTAGTGGCCCTCGGGCTTCACTGGATTTTTTTAGGTGGCCCACGCTGTCTTAAAGGTTGAAGACCCCTGTCATATAGTATTAGGCTGTAGAACTCCACAGTAATTAATGTATATTTTAGCCCTCTTGTTCTCTGCAGATGTTTCTATTCCCCATATCTGTGTGTACCATAGTATTAGACTGTATATTGCCCGATATGATCAGACAGGAAATGTCCACAGGGGGTGATCCAATTCCCCTGCTATTTACAGGAAGGTTATGTCCACAGGGGGTAATCAGGACATAACCAAATTACCTTAATTGTATTTACACTCCTTTGTGCCTTTCTGGACTCTAGTAGACTCTTTGGAGCCTGACCCAGCAGGGGGGGGGGGGGGGGGGGGGGGGGGGCAGCAGCAGTAGCTGGGAGGGGGATATACCTGACTCTTGAATCCACCAATCGAGACCCACTGCAAGCCCACTTTTGGTTTGTGCACCGTGGGAATTTAGAAGGTTTTAAAATGACTTGTACACATGCCAGCTCCTTCATGTTAGTCGCAATCCTGGCTCAGGGGTCATACTCTCCACTGGATCTTGTGGAACACATCGTTTGCCCGGGGGGGGGGGCATCCTACTAAGCTCTTGTGTGGAGCGTCCATGCTGTGTGGATTTACACAGGTTTCGGCTATCACTGCTGTGTGGAATAAGTGATAGTTTTGTGGTTTGGAACTGCTGCTACAAGGACTGCCATTTTGGACTGCTACCCGATAACGTTTATATGCTACCTTTGCCTCGTGTTCCTGTGTTTGTCTACTTGTGTGTGCTGTGATAAAAAGAAACCATATTTTGGTTTCATCTGCTCGGTGTCTGAGTGATTGAAGAACTCGTATCCTCACAACTGGCATGGGAGTGCACCCATCTATAGACCAGTCATTCGAGAATCAGTAGAGTGAAACATCCCCTGGGGCAGTGACTGCTGTGAATACTAAATATTGGGCCTGATTCAGACCAGTTCACTAGGCTGCGTATGTTTGCAGCCTAGCGAACAGGTAAACGCTGCCCCACTCCCGCCGCATGAATCTTCACATTTTCATGCGAGGGAATGTGTATGCTTATACAAGTGAAAAATTGCGTGACCGCATGATGACCATTGAATACATTTTTCTCCCACTCGCAAATAAAAATCAGTCTAGACTTTTATTTCTGATGGAAATGGCCGCACATTCGCGCATGCACACACCTTCAGCTTCAGAACAGGGCCGATTTCGATCATGTTTGAATCAGGCCCCTTATCTGTAAGAACATACACTGAGGAAAAGTATCATTAATCTGACTAACATATAACTTTCTTTATTTAAGAAGATAAGATATTCACACATTTCTGATGAAGTCGTTTTGAATGGGTTGCCCACATTTACCAACCCCTGCCCTGCACGTTTAGCATATGGGTGGAAAGAATTTCATCCATATTGCTTTCAATGGAACAAGTTAGTTCATATAGCTTTGTTGAAAAGCTTCAAAATATTGTAGGATGCTTGCCTTACGAACATGTGACAAATCTTTCTCAATTAACAGGGAACCCCCAGGAACACCCCTTGTTTCACTGAGAAGTATTTAAGAATTTGTGGCAAAATGTTGCCATGGGTTTTGGTGCTGACATGTAACACTTGCAGTTTCATACATATTCTGGGCCACATGTATTAAACTTCAACAAGTGGAGAGCTATAAACATTCAGCCAATCAGCTGCTACCTGTCATTTTTCAAATCCAGTCTGAAACATGGCAGTTTGAAGCTGATTGGCTAACTGTTTATCACACTCAATTTACCACTTTTTGAAGCTTGATACATCTAGCCCACTCTGTTTGCTTTACATACAGTATTGTATAGCTCATATAATATTAGTCTCTGTCTAGTTCTCTCACACACATGCACACATATTGTGTACACACACACACACACACACACACACACACACACACACACACACACACTCTCATATATTTCCGCTCTCATTTTTAATGCAATGTCAAAAGCTATACACTTAACTTTATAAAACTCTCACTTTAGGCCTTTAACACATAAGAAATGAGTACAATACATCTCAGGGTATTAAGGTTAATAAAGTTGAAATCTGCAATCCAATGACATGTCTTGGCAGTGTGTCCTTCTATGATTTGTATGTGTTGGTACATAATTATATTAGCCTTTGGCTTTCAGGAATATACACGTGTTAGGCATTATCCCCTCCCTTAGGCCCATCATTTTCCATTATGAGCTTCAATGCCTGTCTATGTTTCCTCAATATATGATCTCCCTACTAAGATTTAGGGTCAGCCAGGGGTTAGTGGGAGATACGTGTAATGGCATTGCTATGATCTATAAATATTGTTTGATGGTATGTTTCCTTAAGCGTTACACAGTCAGATGCATGCACGCGTCATTCATACCCACTTATCTAAAAATAAAGACTCGGACAACTGCATTTGGCATGAAAGGGGTCGGCTTTTTATTTATTTGAAGAGGAAGGCCTATTTATAACTAACTCTTAATAAAAGGTCCCTTCCTCTAAACTAAGGTGGCGGTGAGAAGAATGGTTAAAATATGGACAAAAATTTATGCAAAAGATTATATAATTCAAATAAGAAAAAGGGGGGCCAACTGCCCTGATGGCCAAGGATTGACCATCTGCCACTATCCTTGGCCACCCTAAAATTAAGGATCGGCCTTCTGCCACTATCCTTTTCAAACGAGAAAATAACACCAACATTAAATTCAATCTACTAATGGGCCAACTGCCCCACAATGGTCAGGGATCGACCATCTGCCACTATCCCTGACCATGACCCAATCGGTAATGGCAGAGCTGATTACTCCACCCCAATAATTGGGCCAACTACCCGTCAATGGTCAGGGATCGACCATCTGCCACTATCCCTGACCACGGCACAAATGGCAAAGCTGATTACTCTGCCGCCTACGGGAATAATAATTGGGCCAACTGCCCTATTCATATAATTACGACAGTCAATCATAAAGTGGTGCGTGGACCCACCTGGACCGGTGATGCCCACCTTCGTGAGCTGATATACATGCCTAGCCACTTATATGACTAAACTGTCCTTCAACCAATATTTTAAATATAAGCAAAACATATAACCATTCTGAACCGGCCACCAATAAAGCCGACACAATGATTCCAATGTAAAAAACCCAACCACTTAGGGCGGGAGGGTGGGCAACGAATCTGACTGAAAAGAGATGGAACCTTCTAGATCATAGGCATATATCAGATGTAGAGCCACTCCCCTGATATTCCATCAACCAATCAAATCAGTACTCCCTTCACACAACGTTCCTCCTCTTAAAAGCTCAACCCCCACATGCCAGTGTATATGATTCCTTGTTACATGCCCATGCTGGTAAGCTTATGTTGCTTCAGATAAACTAGTTATCCTCTGCAATCTTAAGCGTTACACAGTCAGATGCATGCACGCGTCATTCATACCCACTTATCTAAAAATAAAGACTCGGACAACTGCATTTGGCATGAAAGGGGTCGGCTTTTTATTTATTTGAAGAGGAAGGCCTATTTATAACTAACTCTTAATAAAAGGTCCCTTCCTCTAAACTAAGGTGGCGGTGAGAAGAATGGTTAAAATATGGACAAAAATTTATGCAAAAGATTATATAATTCAAATAAGAAAAAGGGGGGCCAACTGCCCTGATGGCCAAGGATTGACCATCTGCCACTATCCTTGGCCACCCTAAAATTAAGGATCGGCCTTCTGCCACTATCCTTTTCAAACGAGAAAATAACACCAACATTAAATTCAATCTACTAATGGGCCAACTGCCCCACAATGGTCAGGGATCGACCATCTGCCACTATCCCTGACCATGACCCAATCGGTAATGGCAGAGCTGATTACTCCACCCCAATAATTGGGCCAACTACCCGTCAATGGTCAGGGATCGACCATCTGCCACTATCCCTGACCACGGCACAAATGGCAAAGCTGATTACTCTGCCGCCTACGGGAATAATAATTGGGCCAACTGCCCTATTCATATAATTACGACAGTCAATCATAAAGTGGTGCGTGGACCCACCTGGACCGGTGATGCCCACCTTCGTGAGCTGATATACATGCCTAGCCACTTATATGACTAAACTGTCCTTCAACCAATATTTAAAATATAAGCAAAACATATAACCATTCTGAACCGGCCAACTGCCAGGTTCCTCAAAACCTGCACCGCCACCACAACCAAACCTTAACTTAAAAAGAACAGCAACTCCTAAACGTAGCTATTGAAAATACAATCAAAAAGCAAGATAGGCCATCAAACGTATTGTCCTCACCTATCACTGCTCCTAAACCAATATTTGAACAATAGTATCGTTGCCCAGTAATTGAAAATTCAAAAATACGGGAACTCAAATTTCCCATAAAGCACACATAATGTTCCGCAGTTCATTGCAAACGAAGGGTCTACCAACCCATCCACGTAAAAGCCATAATTCTGTTAAGGATGTTACATTGAGCATACCAGGGCCATAAACAACCAATGTATAGATGGTCTATGAGCCCAAAAATGTTAGCGGCCATAACCGCGCTCATGCTAGAATTTTGTATTGACGATAACATTTATAAAAAGGGGATTGTAAAAATTATAACCTGCATGATGAATGAGGGGGGGGGGGGGGGGGGTCACCCAGCTTGACTTGAGGCAAAAAAGGCTCCGCCAGCCAAACTTAAAACTGACGGTAACCCAAAAATTCCTCAAGGCCCCCGCAAAGGCAAAAGGCGTTTGCGACGAGCGGATAACTCCTCAAGGGGGTACACTGACAGACGGAGGTCCGCTGAAACGTAGAAACGCACCAGACCTCCGGCTACTCAGTGACCGGATTACGACTTAAGGCCAACCCGTGCCACGGTCACCTAAACAGCAACAATACAAACGGGTGTGCCCAGCAGTCATCCGGTATAAGACCCAGATGCCGGATGCCGCGCTCCGAAACCAACCTGATTGAACTAGTAACCAAAACGTGAACCATTTAAAGAAATGAGTTCACCATGGCAAACAAGGACACCAAATCCAAATGAGCCCCAGCCATCACCACCAGACAAACTCGGCGCCCATGACAGGGACCCCTCCAGACCCAATGCCCCCCCGCCAACTATGCCAGTCCCGGGACGCTGCATCCAACATCATAACAATTCGACGGGGCAAACGACGACAAAGCACGCTCACATGGGCAACGCTGCTGTACTAGAATTAGACAGCAGCTCACCCATCCTGAGTGTACCATATAAAGCCAAAACGGAGTTCACTCAAAAAGACGAACTACGCCTGGCTAAAAAGTAAATGCTCCTTGGAATATATATTTTAGCAACAAGGCTGACATCAGGTAGTCCTACTCCAGGCAAGATGGAGCTATCTTGGAGAGCCCTGTAGATATCCTGAAAAAGAAAGACATGGTAATGCTCTTTGTCATGTGAATACTGATAATCAGGATAAGCGCACCCACAGCTGTCAGAAGCAGGAGTGCTATTTCCCAGCAGCATTAAGGGTATCACCCAAGAGCAGAATTAAGTAAGTCTCACCACTATCTCTGCTTGCTTTTTCCAAATGGGAAACTGAGCCTAAAATTCCTGCAAGACCGAATGCTACCCCACTAGCAGGCTCTATGTACCTATGCGCCCACATATATACACGGATGATAAACCCGCCACGTGTATTGCTCCTTTGGAGAGGGTGCATCTATTTAACAATTTCCAAAGATACTATTAAGGGCAATTGCTGCAGTACGCCAGCGGTGAACATGCAGAGTCTCGCAATATGCAATCCAGAGATAACTGCGTAGCTAGGGTATGCCTCTTGACCATGCATGCAAAGAACATCGGCAGACTATCGCGCAAACATCATATGCGCTAAAATGCAAATGCCACACACTCGGCTCACAAGGTGATAGTGATAATCGAGCCTATTAGACAACTTGTCTTAGCTTATTAATTAAACTTAGGATCGGAAATACATATATATAGTATGGCGTGCACTTCATATGGACATCATGAGGTGTTATGGCACTAATGTACATGCTTTTGGCTGTCTAAAAGTCTTAATAAAGGCTCTGATACTAGCCGAAATGTTGACCTATGATGTGGCAGCGTGATTGAATAAAGCCCAGATTTATTATCTTCAGGCTGGAGGCCTCTTACGGTACTCATGTATATAATAGTTTCCATCAATGAATTTCTGAGTGTACACCCCAGCAAAAGTGGATTGGATTAGCGAGTGCCTCCTAACCCGCAGATATATATATATATATAGGCCAGATATAACTACATAGTTTCAAATTAGGACCAAGAAGGAGTTATGTCTCCCAACCATGCATGCCAAGAAAACATCTGCCAGGACTATATGGCAACTATAATGAAGCCGCTTAAGACTCGCTGCCATTCTATCGACTATGGGCTACGTACTCTGTGCCCGCAGAAGTAACTGAGCCTGTTCATTAAACAAATTATAATTAGTTGACATGCTTATACGTAACTAGCCGCCTTGAGTGCCAAAACCGAAATATAAATCAAAACAGCGTACAAATTCTCAGTGTAAATTTCCCCCTCACTGGGTACCAGGATCGGTAACAAATGGGAATCTACAATTCGTGGACTCTGCCTTCATCCTAGCAGTAAGAGAAGAACCATCGAGATCATAAGCTGATACATCCATCCGGACCGCGACCATCACCTCGACCACCAATGTCTGTTATTCTTCATCATGTGTACAGCATCTGAAAAAAAAAAACAGGGGACACAAAAACACGCACTTCCTTCCAAAAAATGAACAGTCCTGGCAACAACCCTTTCTATGAAATGCTGACGTGCGGCGAAGCTATGCCCACGAATTGCATACAGCGTGGCCCCACCTATACATCGAAAAACCCAAGAGCACGGTTGTAAAATGCCTGTGATTAACTAAATATCCTGTCTGATAACAATAATTTATAAATAATTATATAATTTATAAATAAAACTAAATAGCTGAAAAGGCCATAACAATAATTAAAGGATTAAGTGCCTTGCAAATATATGCAGCTTTAAAATACACTGATAGGTTAATTGGCTTCCAACAAATCTAAACCCCAAATGAAATACGTGTGCGTAGACATACGGCAGAGAACACAGCCTACAGGCCCCACTGGGGCAGGGCCCAACAAGAATGCCCAAACATATCTATGCAAAGTGCGCGGACCATGTGTGCGCTATAAAATTAACTGACAACAAATACTAATAATAAAAATCAGTTAATTCGAATGGGTATACCTGTGTATACTTGGAAAAAGGTTTGGATTGCTGTGCTTAGAAAACTAGGGACTGGGCCGATCTAAAGAGGGAAATGCGCTGCGAGGCCTTTGAACCAGACAGATGTCATTACATATGATTACATATGACGAAACCCACGGTACAAAATATGTTCAATCTCAAAAATATTAACCCTAGATCTAATATATGTGTGTAGAGTGCCAGCTACCTTTGCACAGGGACTGCGTGAATGTTACAAGCATCCTTGCAAAGTAAAGTTGTGAGTAAAGTGCGCTCTAAGATTTGCTAAGAAATTAACTAATAGAAATTGGTCACCCAACACTAACTGTACTAATAGTGGGCAAAATAGGCACTGTTGTTCTATTGAAACATAACTGTACAGTAAATATAAATGAATACCAATAAGAATCAGCTACAAATTGTCAGGTATAATTGCGTACCCTAGTAAATAAATATGGATTACTGTTCCCAGAACAAAGGAATGGCAGATATAGAGAGGGAACCGAGCTCTGAGATCACACTGATTGCACTGAGATCACGGGCCCGACCACAAACAATGCTCCAACGTACGAAGCCTGTACCACCTCCTTGCAATCAGGTACTCCACCCACACTGCAAAACTACACATTAGGCAAAATCGATGCCAACAATATTAACCCTAGAATGAATGCGTGTGTGTAGATTGCAAGCTACACTGGCTCAGGGCTGGTGTGAATGCTACACCACTCCCCGCAAAGCGCCGTGGGTTAAGTGCGCTACATAATAGCTGTTAATAAATTAATAAATAAAAATAATCACTGTCACATATTTTCCTTTAACATAATACACTAAGGGTGAGCAAAACCGGTACTGTTGGTGAACTGACAGCTATCTGTTCGGTGTATATAAATAATATTGCTTTATATTGCCAGGTATACTTGAGTATAATAGGAATTAGATTTGGAGTGCTGTGCTTAGAAATTTAAAGAGGGAACTGCGCTGCCGGGCCTTCGATCACATATGCGTACCCTATGGCAGCCTATGAACTAACCAAGAATGCATTAACAGAACCTATTACTATTAATAATATAATAGTGATAATAATATTGCTTGCGAATGGAGGCTATTTGCATAATCAAGGAGTTTTGCGGTTTAATAGCATCAACACTTTACCAAAGTGACCCCACTGATTCATAAAGAATTGATGGACAAACTAGTAGTCCACACGCAAAATTGCTGCCACCACTATACATAGGCAACAGAGAGGGTATGTGTGTCCTTAAAGTGTGTCCTGCAAAATCCATCTCTACACATGCTCCCAGCAGGGGACATATAAGAATTACTTTATACTCTGAAATCCCTGAACAGCCAAAGCAGCCAGGGAGCTATAAGGATGCCTCCTATACTGTATGCCCATAACAGCCCATCCCCTGCAGCTCTACCTGAGCTGGCTGAGCCCTGACACTGTACTGGCCACTATAATCCTGACTGTAGTAAGGTGAGGCAGTGACAGCAGCCTATAAGGAAACAACAGGGGGGTGAAATCCTGACTGGGATGGAGGCCTGTACCATTATAGCCCACTGTTAGAGGGGGGAGGTAAAATGGTGCTGACCTCTCCTACACTCTGTACCCATAACAGCCCATCCCCTGCAGCTCTACCTGAGCTGGCTGAGCTCTTACACTGTACTGCCACTATAATCCTGACTGTAGTAAGCTGAGGCAATGGCAGCAGGGCTTCTGGCACAATAGCCTAATAAGGAAACAACAGGTGGATGTAATCCTGACTGGGATGGAGGCCTGTACCATTATAGCCCACTGTTAGAGGGGGGGAGGGAAGTAAATATCTCCTGCTATAACCAAATATTCATAAGCCCCCTGAAATTACCAGAACAAAAGGGGCAGCATAAAGGGGGAAAAGAAGGACAGCAAATAAAGATAAAGGCCAGAAATGAAAGAAGGAAGATAGACATAGGAAAAGAAATATGACTCAGGAATATCATCCAGCTCATCTGACTAACTATCACTATGAGAGAAAAACAGAGAGAAAAAGAAGCTAGACAGAAGGGAAATATGGAGAGAGAAAAGAAGGATAAGGTACAGATAAAGCTGATGAATATGAGTCTGAGAGACTGCACTTATCTCCTCCAACGAATCTGACTGAAAAGAGATGGAACCTTCTAGATCATAGGCATATATCAGATGTAGAGCCACTCCCCTGATATTCCATCAACCAATCAAATCAGTACTCCCTTCACACAACGTTCCTCCTCTTAAAAGCTCAACCCCCACATGCCAGTGTATATGATTCCTTGTTACATGCCCATGCTGGTAAGCTTATGTTGCTTCAGATAAACTAGTTATCCTCTGCAATCTTTCTTTACATCTACACATACATAACATGTATGTTGTGATGTGAATGTGTTAAGAATACAGGCTAGAGAAATTCCAGGAGATTCTACTACACGATTGTCTAAGCACACAAACAGGATCAATCTCTGACCCACCCAAAGTCATGACTAGAACTAAACAAACAATGCTAAATAACATGTTTTGTGAATTTGTTATCCATAAGCAATTGGTCAAACATCAGGGGAAATCATGTTTAATTAGTTCTAAAGGAACCTGTTAGCATAGAAAAGAGAAACAAGGCTGCAAAAATATATTGCTCACCAACTAGGGATGCCTGGGCACTTTTTCAATCCCGGGATAGATCATTTTTTAATCCCGGGATATCTGGGATTGAGCCCCTCCCCAAAATGGCCTTCCCATTTTTTCAAACCTGGGATTTGGGATTGAAAAATGCTAAATCCCGGGATTCCATGTCCTAAACTGGTACAAATCCCGGAATTCAAATCCTAGGAAATTTTAGGCCCAAATACCAGTCTCCCTATGATTGGCCACTCTACCACTGACCAGTGGTATCTGCTATTACATTCATCTAATGACACTGGCTGGCACTGACATCTACCAACCTGGCTTTAGTCTGTAGTACTGTACAAGGACAAGATGCAGAACAAGTTACAGAGTCCGGAAGTAGTGCTGCAGTATAAATACTTTGTTATCATTACTTCTCTCTCTTTCCTTCCCATATAATGAATGCAAGTTTATTTTTAACACAATATATATAAATCCATTTCTAGCTAGCAGCATTATGAAACGTGCCGGAGCCAGAAGAAGTGATAAAATATATAAAAATGTTATGTTACCCTGTAAATCAGGGCTATAAAGCCACTTGTGCTGTCACAGTAACATTGCTATTGTTTCTTTACTAATCTTTCTCATGTCCTTTCTAAATATAATTGATAGAAAATAGAAATGTTACCATTTTCCAAGAAGGGGTTAATAATAAATATATAATTAATCATGAAGTCAAGCATATTTAGTTCTGCCAAAATATTTCATGAGTAATCATTCTCCCTGTTATTCTTCCTCTTGTTGCAAATCTAGCGCGACAACACTCATATTGTAATCCAAGTGTAGTATCAGATTGGCACACCATGGTACAGGGGAAATTCCCATTGGAAACCATAGCCTTAGAGCTCCACTGCCTATCCAAATTGAGAACTGGGCAGCCAACAGGCACTATTTTTTTATTTAAAAAAAACGAAGGGGCCAATTCAGAATCACCTGTAGCATTCCGAATTCACCCCAGCCCCAATGGTTGGGGTTTGCTCATGCACATTTGTGCACACGTACAAACACTGGCGCCGAACAGGTTTGGTGAGTTAGACACTCGCTGGGCAGTTGTTTTCGAGGAGGAAGGGGACATTTATTTCTGAAGGGGAGAGAAATCATTTGATGGCCATCTGCCCCTGACCCCACCTATTTGTTGACCCCACCCTAATTGCTGTTTGCCCCTGACCCCACCCTATTTGCTGTTTGCCCCTGACCCCACCTCTTCTCCTACTCAATGTGCTGCAGTTTGTGACATTCTGCTCCTCCACTTGCATATGAAGCAAGGACTGAAGGAAAGAAAGTATTCATTTTCATGTAGCTTCTCTATGACTCTCTCCTGTCTGATGCTGCCACTGACTTTGTCTGTGCCAGCACCTCTAGACTTCCCATGTTTGTGCCTTTTCCTCCACCAGACTATCTGCACATTTACATCTGTACGGGCATATTTGCCCATCTCTGTCTGCACCAGTCTCCGTCTGTCTATGGGGGTTATTGAGACCTGATTGCTGCTGTATGAATTTGCAGGCCGATCAATTATCGAACAACTGCGCATTTGTCTAGGCCGTAACGTGTATGCACGATGGCACACAGCGACAAAAATCAGCAAATATTTTATTCGCAACCCGGTACAGTTTGAAAGGAAGCTTTTGTTGGTGGGTGGTAACCGGCCATTTTTGGGGAGTGTCTGAAAAAACACAGCGTGCTCAAGCGTGTTCAGTGAGGGTGTGTGATGTCAGATCGGGTTTGATACGAAATCCCAGCGGTTGGAATCCCGGCTTTCAAAATCCCGACACCGGAATCCCGACCGCCGAAATCCCGTCGGGGGGGGGGGGCGTGGATCGCCCCCCCACACACACACACACACCCCCACCATGCGGGCTCACTTCACCCGCCACGCAGCGGGCCCAGTGCCTTGCTACGCTCGACACACTAATTTATTCTCCCTCTATGGGTGTCGTGGACACCCAGAGGGAGAAAGTGTCGGGATTTCGACAGTTGGGATTCCGGCGTCGGGATTTTGAACGCCGGGATTCCGACCGCCGGGATTATAACTGTATCCCGTCAGATCCAGGCCTTGGGAAGGGTCAGGGTTACACAAAGACTGTATTGACTGAAAAAATCATTCCATGGTGCCAATCAGCAAGATTTTTGCAAGCCACTCTCAGACTTGCACAGGGCAGGTTTTCACTCTGTCTGGGTGACTATCTGATCGCAGGGCTCTGCAATTTCACCTGTCAGCGATCAGGTGTGAATAACCCCCTATGCCAGACATTCTCTTACTCTCTGCCCTTCTCCTTTCTATGCCATCTTCCCCGTTCTTCCCCAACTGCATCATTCTTTCTGCCAATTCATGTCCTTACCAGCCTCTCTGTCGATCACTTTCAGGTCTAGCGTCTCTACTCGGTCTCTACATTCCTTTCCATTTCACTGCTCTGTATATTTGTAATTTTAAATGAGCACTCCTATCTCTCTATATCCTCCTTGTGTTTTGGTATATATGCATTGCCTGTGCTTTCTGTTTATCTCCCCTTACTTCTTTTTTGGCCTTACAGTGGCACCAAGCGTGGAAGGTCAACCACTCAGGTGTAAGCATGGACTAAGATTAAGGCATTAGGTAGAAGCCTGCTTCTTACTGATGAGGTGCAATGTGGAAGGTTCAACTGTACTACATAACCATATAACATCAGGATAGCAGGTAAGCCCCTTTTTATGATTTTAATATATTTTTAATAAACAACTTAAAAATAGTGCATTTTATGCAATAGTGCGTTTTATGCAAAAATAGTGCATTTCATGCATGTATTTGTTTTCTTAATATACTGCTGTAATCTGAGGCTTTAGTGATGTTATTATTGGAGGACCGAGCCATCTCTAATGGCTAACCACACCTCATCCGATACCCTCTGATGGTTAGCCACACCATTTTAATGGAAGCTTAAAACTTCACAGAATTCACTATGTTCCCTTTTCTCATACAAAGGGGCACATGTTTTAAGCCTAGTGAAGAGATAATGGGGGACATTTATTAAGATGTGAGATGTATTTCACATGGGATGTTGCTATGGGCAACCAATCAGATACTATCTATTATCTTCTAGAAGGTGCTAAAAAAATGAGAAGTAGTTTCTGATTGGTTGCCCATAGCAACATACAATGTGAAATACAACTTATATCTCAGTAAATTTCCGCAATGTGGAGATAAAGTAGAAGGTGATAACGCACCAACCAATCAGCTATTTACTGTAATTTTTTAAACATACAGTAGCTGATTGGCTGGTGCATTGTCACCGTCTACCTTATCTCCACTTTATCTCTTCTCCAGGTGTAATACATCTGCACCAATAATTGGTAACAATCAGATGTTAGCTACCACTATGTGCCACTGTTGCTTTTCCTGGGTATTGGATGCTATGAGACCATGCTAATTATGGCACAATCAAGGCATTAAGGGACCCCCAGGTAATCACTAAGAACTGCCACAAACTGAAATGATGATAAGACAGGTCAGGGTTGCGTAACAGGCTAAGTTCCAAAACAGCAATACAGGTTTTGTTCAGTGCATTGAAAGCAGATAGGAGCAAATAGCAACAATATTGCTGGGGCATAGACATATACCTACATATTTCTCTTTTCAAATGTAAAAACTAACTTTACCTCATACTACACCTAATATATATTTTTCATAAAAGAAACCTGTACTAAGAGTACATTAATGTATGTTGGTTTTGGTTGGGGGAGACGAGCACAACAGTTATATACCTATCAACAAATCTTCTGTATGTTTATATAGATCATTTCTATACCTGTATTACTGGTATATCGAATTATTTTGGTTCCTGTACTAATGGCATATTGAATTATATTGATTTGGATTGGAGGAAACGAGTGAAATTGATACACAATTTTAATTCATACTGTAATCTGTTCTACTTATCCTGTACCCTGGGCAAACTTCTAAAAACGTATACTGAATGTTCTTAAGATGCATTGCTTCAATGAAAAAAAAAAAAAAAAGAAATATACCTGTGACCTAAGTTAGTTTATATAGATCAGGCAATCAAAACAGTGCATTGCCACTTGCCCAACTCTAGAAGGCGCTCTTGCAGTACACAGGACCTGATTGACATCAATAACCGCCAACCACCCATTTACAGAGGGAAAACATGAGTGAGAGCCACTGCAGCTGCGGAAGAGACTTTATTCAATTTGACACGCTATTTGGACTGGTCCCAGAAGACAGAGGTTCTGCCAATACAAATAGTACATGGCTCACATCAAGGCACATTGGAGTGATCACACTTTACAAGGGAAGTAATTGATTATTGTTGTTCATATGCCCTTTATGGGGTAATATTCTTCAGAGACTTCTTTGAAAATCTAGCGTACAGATACATTATGTAATCTTAGGGCTTCATTCACGTTTGTATGCAAATATAATCAGGGCAGCCGAGAGGGGGGGTACTAATTACCCGGGCCCAGGCTTGCTAGAGGGGCCCGGCAGGGGCCCTGATCCGACCCCTCCCTTCCCCCTCCATCCCTCCCAGGCAGAATAAGAAGCACACACCTTCAGCATGTGCTGTGCTGATAGCAGGCGCAGCATGAGCGTCTCACTGACAGCATGATAGCTAATGCTGAGCCTGCTGTCAGCACAGCACATGCTGTAGGTGTGTGCTGCTGCCGAGTTTAGAGTTTTTAGAGGTTTCTTTCACCCCCTGTAAACATTTTGGGGTGTGGCCTAAGTGAGGGAGGTGGCCACACCTCCCACACTTAGGCCACGCCCCTGAAATTTTACCGGGGCCCGGCATTCCTCTCGGCTGCCATGAATATAATTGCAAATGTCTAGGCTACAGAGCTGATAATGTTAGCAAATGTAGCTGCCACCCAGAAATAAAAATAAATGCCGGTACTTATGTATTATCTGAGCTCCCGTTTTTCTTATGAGACCGCGTCCCCTCGCGGGGCTCGCTGCGCTCGCCACACTATATAAAATCAACTCCATGCGTAGTTGGATAGTAGGGGTATGAAAAAATGGGGTGCATTTAACATGGGAGCCCAGATAATACATAAGTACTTAAATGCCCACCTGAGCCATCACAAACGTATTCGCTCTTGCATACAATGAGGATCATTTAGGTTATTGTAGGCCTATGGTTACAGAGACTGGATACAGCAGTAGAAACATAGGTGCCATGTTTTTGCATGTACCAGCTTGCAGCTGGCAGCAGATACACACCCCATAGATGTCTATGACAAGTGGTAAAGTTCCACTCAATGCAACTTATCCATTGCTATGTACATTGCTCCCATATACATTCCATTGAAATTTCAAGAAATGTACCGTATTTTTCGGACCATAAGACGCACTTTTTCTCCCCCAGAATGTGTGAGAAAAACTATGTGCGTCTTATGGACCGAATATGACAGCTGGAGCTTACATGGAGCTTACGTAAGGGGCAGCGCTCCCACTGCGCTGGGTGGGAGAGCCCAGATAGAGTGTGCGGGTAGCGCCGGGTCCTGGATACTGCTGCTGCTGCGCTGTCATCTCAGAGCGCGGCAGCAGAGCCCGACATCTGAGAGCACGGCAGCAGAGCGCCCGCATCTCAGAGCCTAGCAGCAGAGCCGGCACCATGTGACTCCCCTGCTCCCCACCCCCCACCTCCATCCACAGGAGTGCACCGCGGGCAGCTGGGTCTGGGTCTACAATACTGTCTACAGTATATGTGTGTGTGTGTGTGTGTGTGTACGCTGGCTCTTATGTGTGTGTGTCTATGTGTATGCTCTGTAAAGTGCAATGTTAATGTTACTCAGCCCACACTACTCACTCTGCTTTGATTTGTACATAAATAACTGATGAATTTCTTTGTTTTCACTTAGAAGTGATAAGTGGAGTGCAGTTGCCTTTAATATACCCACTTTCAGTACTCAAAACCCCTGCTAACTTCATGTTCGTAAAAACTGAACAGAAGAATTATATTGCAATCTTCATCTTAATTATTACACTATTTGGTTCAGAATATTTTTTTCCCTGTTTTCCTACTTTAAAAACTAGGTGCGTCTTATGGTCAGGTGCGTCTGATGGTCCGAAAAATACGGTATATGGAATTGTTGTCCATAACAACGGATAATCTGCATTGAGTGGAACGTTGGCAATTGTGAATGGAAAGCTCCATCCAGCTGTTGTTTGCATGTACAGACGTATTTCAGAGGTCCATATGGTAAAAACTTAAAGAAAAATATATTAAGTAACTTCTCTTTACTGATACATGCTTTGTGAATGTTATCTCACATACTCAGCAGCATCAGAGCAAACCCTAGGCATAGGCAAGCTAGGAAAACCTGGAGGCATTCAAGCTTGCCTAGTGCCAGCAGAGGTCACACTTTAAGATGGCCACTGCGATCAGAACTCTCAGCTCTGATCGTGCAGCTCAGCTAGGAACTGGCAGTGAAGGGTAGAGGGGATTATCAAAAATGTTAGTAGAAGGAGGCCTGCTGGGCATGACCAGCAGTAGCAGCAAAAAGTCCTGCAACAAATGTTTTTATCTCAGCATGCCATTGTAGAACCCTTGCAGCTATATGCCAGGATTCGCGAGTCTGTTTGTAGAGGGGTCTGAATCCATATGTCAAGTCTCATAAAAAGGGAGCCGGATGACCTCCCGGCAGTCAGGATACCGGCATCGGAATCCCAACTGTTAAATGCCAGACAGTCCGGAACTCGACTTACCGTACAGGGGCTATACTCCCTCGTGGGGGTCCATGACCCCCATGAGGGAGAATAGAACCTGTGCCCCCACAAAGGGCTTTGATGCACTCGCCCCTCTATTGGAGTACTGGCAGTCGGGATTCTGATGTCGGTATACTGACCATTGGAATCCCGATTGTCGTGCCGCTATACCACGCCCCATAAAATTGAGTCATATTGGCTACACCCTCTCCTACACCTGCAAATCGCAGCATTGTGCAGTGGGGGGCAGGGCCTAATGATGAAAAGTGACACTTCCCAGTACCCCATTAATAACCTTCTGTGGCACCATGGCATCCTCCTCCCTCAGGGCTGGGCAGTCTCAAATTATAAGTGTGTGTGTTTATTGTATGTATGTGTTTTATGTGTGACTTTGTATATGTCAGTTATATTATGGGGCTGGATGTAATAGCGTCCCAGTTCAGTGGCCATGCAGGATGCCGCCTGAACTTGGAATTCATTTTAAAAGGGAAATCATTTACAAAGTATGGTCACAGATTTCCCTTTAAAAAAAATGTCTGAGTACATCCAGTGCATGCATGGATGCTATTATGTCCCACTCATTGGGTCAGAATCAGTGGTGCTAGGCTGCTAGGGGCCTCCCAGAGCTCAGGGCAAGGGCTGCTTGCATAATGGGTTTCACCCTGTGATGCGCCTGTAAGATTTTGTGGGTTCATTGCTATTGTGCAAGCGCTTCACTACAGAGCAAAGTACTCACATATCACCAGTAGCACCCTAGTCACGGGGCAGCCATTTTTGGGGTTTCAGCAGCTGTGTGTGCAATGTCATGCAGCCGCTGTGACCCCCAAAACGGTACAGACACACCTGCATTGTTAAGACCATGTCACCTCATCTCCTCTGCATAAGTCTGTCCCAGCCCCTGATGCCGCCCCCGTTGCACCTTAGACTGCAGTCATAATGCGACTGCACTTTAAGGCTCATACACACGCACTAGCAGATCTGCAGAAATCCTGATCTGCGATTTTTGCAAATCTGCGTCCCATATTGAATCGGGCCCATTGTGTGTCTTTGTTTTGTGTGTAAATGTATGCTTGTGAAAGACTTTATTAATGTTAATATTAACAGAATATGTAACCACTACACATACTGTATACAGAATCTTGCAAATGCGCTTATGTTACACCCCATGTACCTGAATTGTGCACTGACTGTATACTTTTTTTTAACCATTACGTGTAGTTTTGGGGGATCAGGATTACATATGGGATCAGGCTGTGCTTTCTTTAATGCCATCTGAGAGTAAATCCTTCCAAATTGGAAGAGCAATTTGGCCGCTGCTCTAGCACTGCTAATGCCCATTAAGGGATAAATACACAATTTTGTCATTCAGGATGCTGGAAATCAAAAGACCAACCCTGGCATCTCAATACAGAGAATCCTGGCAGGGGCTCTGGAAGTACTCTACCCCTCCCACCCTAACACTTGCAGCAACCTAAATGTGAAGCCTGACCCTAACCCACCACACCACTGCCTAAACCTAGTCCCCCCCTCACTGCCTAATCCTACCCGCTAGTCCCTAAACCTAATTCCCATACCCCTCACAGCCTAACCCTAATCCCACCCATGTAAGTGCCTAAACCTCCCCCCCACCCCACAGCCTAATCTTACTCTCCCCCTGCCTCCAGGGGGAGAGTAAGATTAGGCTGTGTGCCTAAACTAGTGCCTAAACCTAATCCCCCCTTTCCCACCTGGTATACTCACGGGATGTCAGCTGTTGGACATACTGACTTTCAAAGTGTTAGCGCTTTGACGTTAGTAGAGATGCCGGCGTTGGTATACTGAACGCTCGCATCTTGACCGCTTGGATGCTGACCACATCCCCACTTCTCCATATCCCCAGCAATGCTTTTTCTGCATGTCTCAGCCCCCCAAGCACCCCTCCATCTCTCTGTGCTCCTTTGTTTTTTTCTCTTCACTTTAGTTTTAGCTTAATAATACTGGCTACCGCTGTCTTGTAGTTCTTAATAATACTGGCTACCGCTGTCTTGTAGTGCTTAATAATACTGGCTATTGCTGTCTTGTAGTGCTTAATAATACTGGCTACCCAGTGCCAGATTAAGCCTTTTGGGGGCCCTGGGCACTTTAGACAGGGGGGCCCTTGCACTTGTCATTACTGGCCGCAAACTGCATGGGAGAATATTACACTGTCAAAACACAGAGTAAAGGCAGTATAAACTTGGTCAATGGGTAACTGCTTACTATTTAGGACTGTAGGAGACCTAACAGTCCCAGTGCTGCCTCTGATTATAAACCCTCCCATGACTAGGCTGCTGCTGCTGTCCTCCATGGGCCTGAGAAGCATGTAATGAGCTCCACCAATCAGAGCTCAGCATAAACCTATCAGCCTCTGCCCTCTTGTGCAAAGTGCCATGGGACTTAGTCAACTCCCAGTAATGCACTGCACACTTGTGCAGTCAGTGTGCCTTGGCACCCCATGCTCAGCACCATTAATCATTGTCACATTGGCAGATAGGTAAAGCTGCAGCACTAAACCTTTAGCTAAACAAAAAGAAAAAACATTATTTTTTATAAAAATACATGCCAACCACAGGGGGCCCAGGGGTCCTGACCCCTTTTGCCCCTGCTTTAATACGGCCCTTTGGCTACCACTGTCTTGTAGTGCTTAATAATAATAATAATGGCTATCATAGGAGTCTGTGGTAATGCTCAGAAGAACAGGGCAGTGTTTAGAGTAAATCAGAAATATAACGGTGACAGAATAGCAGAAGAAACACAGCTTTACACAGAATATTAAGAAGAGTGCTCAGTAGGGTGCCGGATGGCTCACCGACAGTCGGGATTCCGACAGTCATTACTCCGATGTCGGAATCCCGACTGCTCCCTCATGGGGGTCGACGACCCCCATAGAGGGAGAATAAAATAGGTGGTGAGTGCAGCTCACCAACTTTCCCGCAGTGTGGCGAGCGCAGCGAGCCCGCAAGGGGCTTCATTGCGCTCCCCCCCGCTGTGCAGTCGGGATTCCGACATCGGAGTAATGACTGTCAGAATCCCGACTGTCGGTGTGTTGTACCACACCCGCTCAGTAAGGGTAACAGGTAAAAGAGCAGCGCTAAAAGACCATTGAAAAAGATTGGATTGTTTTTACAAATAGATTTTTTTAATAAAAATACTTAAAACAATGGTAATGAACATGTACTGTATCAGTCTAACAAACGTCTAGACAATGGTGGAGACCATCTGTACCTATATTGCCTGTGGGACCTCAAACATTATTCCTTAGATGCCATATAGAGAATGGAAAAGTGTATATTACCAGTTCTTTGTAGGAGAGTGGCAGTAACCAGTTAACTGCCAGCTATGGATGTATATTGTGGCTTATGCTCTTGAGCAAAGGAGCTAGACATTGTCCACTTGGGTAGAGAGTGCTGGTGACCACAATATCCAGTTCTTTGTAGGAGCGTGGTATTGACCAGTTTACTGCAATCTCTAGATGCATAATGTGGTGTGTGCTCTTAGTCAAAGAGAGGTTGCTGTTATCCACCTAGGAGAGAGTGCTGGTAAACACAATGTCCTAATAAAGGAAACAAAGTCCAGTTCGGTATTGTAGTAGGAAGCGGCAATGGGATGGGTAGAAGGCTGGTTCAGACTGCAATTCTCCATTAATTTCAAATGTGCAATGGTGGGGTCTAATGCGTTTCTCTACTAACCCCTGCCAGCTTTTTTTTCTCTCTAAAGCTGCCAGGGGTTAGAAGTGAAATGCGTTAGTCCACCATTGCACATTTGATTGAAATTAATTAATTGCACTCTAAACCAGCCTTGGACCCATCTTATTGCTGCTTCCTACTACAACACTGAACTGGACTTGAACTGACTTAAATTTTCGGGCACTCAGTATGAAGATAGAAGGGATGGCTGACATCATATGACATCAGATGTCCTCTCCTAATAGACATAGGCCTACCCATGTACCCATGGGAATGCCCAGCTTTATCATGGTGACACCCATGAAATGATGGGTGTTCCCATGTCCCAGCACCGCCCACGGTGCTCGAGTCCTCCCAAATCGCCGCAAAACATCCCCGAGCTTGCCGCCTGTGTGGTCAGTGATGACTGACAGGCGGCAGGGAATCTTCGGCGCCAGAGAAGAGGTGAGGGGGGGGGGGGGGCTCCTGTGATCTGTGGTGGGTTTTGCTGGGGTAGGACAAACCTGCTATGGTAGGTTTGTCCTGCCCCAGCAAAGCCCACCACTCAAGGGGTTAAGGGTAAAATCGATAAAGACGTTTAGCCTTAACAGACTGTTCAAATGTGTTGGGATCATTTGGTCTACAGCATGATGGTCGACAGTCATTAGGTCAACACCATTAGGTCGACATGGGAAAAGGTCAACATGGGTCTAGGTCGACATGAAAAAAGGTCAACATAGTTGTAGGTGGAAAGGTCATTAGTTCGACAGGTCATTAGTTCGACATTGTCTAGGTCGACAGTCAAAATGTCGACATGGTGTTTTTCACAGTTTTTTACCTGAATGTCAACACAGTCGACATGGACAAAGTTTAAAGTGCATTGCGAAAAACCCCATGTCGGCCTTATGACTGTCGACCTAGACACTGTCGAACTAAGGACCTGTCAAACTTCCACAATAGCCCTATAAGGGATTGATTTGGTTTTGGCTTACCTAAAGGTTTCCCAAACAAATACCTAAAAACTTAATTTGTTTTAAACAACCACAAAAGGGCCAATTCTGAACTCAGCAGTGTCATTCTTGACCCTCAAGAACAACAAGGTTACCATCATTAATTATATTCTACATAAGTGACTCGAAGGGGCAGACATGGAGTTACAGGTCTGTGGACTCAGTGGTCGAATTCCTCAACACCCTCACTTCTGATGACCTCCCAGCCTGCAAGCATATCTTCAAAGTGCAGGTTCCAGTGATGTTGCTGTGGAACCACAACCTGCCTACACTCTGCAATGGCAACAGGCTGCGGGTGCAGACCCTCCACAGGAATGTCTTTGGGGCCACCAACTGTGCTCAGAGGGATTTGGCGTTCATACTCTGCATTCCACTTTTACCATCACAGTACCTATTCTAGTTCAAGAGGCTGCAAAAATGATTGCTTTACAATGACCATCAACAAGTCCCAGGGCCAGTGTGATGACTTGAGGAAATACTGCTTTGCACATGGGCGGTTCTATGTGGGCTTCTCCAGTAGCCTGGTAATTCTAGCACCTGAGGGGAGAACCAACAATGTGATTTAAAAAGAGATCCTTAACTAGAGAAAAAAACAGGTTTATACTATATAATGTAGGTCAAGTCAAGCATATTAAAAACAATTGTATTTATTTCATCTTGATTCTACGAGACCACTGTATCCCAGATGCATAAAATGAACCAAGCATACTGTATAAGTTAATATGGGATGAAGGAAATGGAAACAATAAATATAGAAGGTCTATAATGTGAAATAAGTAACATCAGTTAGTTGAATATAATTTTAATTGCATTGAAATAATAAAAAAAGATGTCACTTCATGTAAACAAAGACCTTAACTATGCAAATAAATGAAATTAAAGTGCATTTCAATACATACATGCATACACACATATACATATATGTATATATATATATATATATATATATATATATATATATATATATATATATATATATAATGGGGTTGGTAGGCACTTTTTCACAGCTACATTTCTCCTGTGTATTCTGAGTAGACTTTCTAGCTGCTGTCCATGGTGCTGACTATGAAACCTTGCATGATTAATATGTTGCAGCTAGAAAGTATTTAAAAATGTTTACATGCAGTTAAATATGGTCTGGAAATCATGTTATATAAAGCAATGAATGACTCATTCAATGAATAGAGAATAGAGAAAAACTAAATTGAAATTAATACAGGTTGAGTATCCCTTATCCGAAATGCTTGGGACCGCAAGCATTTTGAATAAGGGATTATTCAAGATTTTGGTGTCCCCTGGCATCCACAGTGGCCATCAGATTCCTCTTTAGCGGCATCCACGGTCCCAAGGATGCATTGCGCGGATGCGCTGGTTACATCACCAATGCACCCGTGCATTGCATCCTTGGGACCGTTAAAGAGGAATTCAATGGCCGCAGTGTACATTGGGGGATGAGGTAAGTATAAAAAAAAGGTGCAGAGAAAAAAATAAGAAATATATTGAAAACGTATGGTTTTCGGAATATTTTTTTTTAGGATATCCGGATTAGGGATACCCAACCTGTACATAAAACAGTACAGTATATACTGCTATCTACTTTATATAAAAAAGGAAAACACAAATGGAACAGTATTGAGCAGTAGCATAACTAGAGGACCATGGCATACATTGCACCGTGGTCCATATACTCATACTATAAACATTATTGATAAATGTAACATTATTCAGTAATGCCTTATTTGAAGTCAATACTGTGAATACAATATAATGAAACAATACAACGTGAATCAAAAAGTTACTTTTTCACAGAAACACACTATTTATGATATCATTATCTAAGGACTCAACATTTTATCCACATACAATAATTACTGTACAGTATATAAAAAACAATGTAAGATGTGGACAAATTGAAATTGAAAGAGATATGCGGCAAATGAATTATTTTAACAGACAAATCACGGAACAGCAGAATGTAACTCTCTATCTTCTTTATGAAGGAATATTTAAGGCCATTTCTATCTATTTTTGGGGCAGAAGCTGTTCAGAAACAGTTTAATACTTTGTGCTTCTTAACCTTTTTTGCCATAGCGCCCCAGAGAAGCAGAATTTGTTTCACGACACCCCAGACCAAAAGTTTTTTTTTGAGAAAATCAGAAAAAAAGTTAAATTAAGTAAATCATGCTTATATGTCATCCTTAGAATCAGTTATGCGGTGAGGTACAGGATATGCTTCTGGTTGTCCACATATTTTATGATTAGAAGCCACAAGCACTGGTTTTGCCATTTATATTGACTATAATTAATTTGATTTGATCCTGGACTTCAAATCCAAGGTAACCCAGAGAGTGACAAGGCACTGCAGGCTTTAACAGTAAATGATCACAATTGGAAAAGTGGACAATCAGTTATTAACAGCATTATTACTATGAATTAAACGCTGTCTACACTGTAACTGCTTTTCTACAGTTGTTTGACCTTTTACGTTTTTTTTTATTTCAATATTTTAAAATTCTCACACTGGAGATAGAAAAACTGCTCCTGCCATAGGTCTGGTTCAAGTTATGACTGTACGACTGACGTACCACAAGATGATAAGTCTAAAGAGGCTCTGAGATGGAAAGTCTCAAAATACGGTTTTAAAGCATTTCACTCAAAATCAGCCCATATTTCACTTATTGCACCAACATACTTCTAATTGGAAATTCAATTAAATGCAACATTATATATATATATATATATATATATATATATATATATATATATATATAGGGCAAGGGGGTCCTGGCACTCGTTTGAAGGGTTCAGCTACTTGCGGTGCCTCTCAATTTCTCAAAAGAAAAGATGTAGCAACAAATTTGCAGATGGCACTCACAAGATTAAACAAAGTCTGCACGGCGGCAGCAATAATGAAACAAAACGGAATCAACACAGGCTTGTGTCAACGTTTTGGGCAAAGCCCTTTATCAAGACATGAAGCACAGCAAACAGGGTACTTACATATATAGTGGACAGTGAAGACAGGGGACACCTCGTGCAGAAATCACCAGCTCAGCCCGGGCGGGTGTGGAGTGACGTCATCTGGCGCACTCCATCGGGGAAAGCGGGGTCACCGGGGGCGTGCCACATTAACCCCAAGGGGTGGCTGCTAGGCAACCATGAACGCTAAAGAGCGCTGGATAGTGGTGTGAAGGAGACGGCAGAAAGCCGTATCAAGGAGATCGGGTACACAGGGAAGCGGCGGCGGTGCTGAGAACAGCCGGCTGCTGATCCCTGCAACGAGGTTCTGAAATACAAAGGAACACATATGAATAAAATGTAACAGCATGAACATGTGTACACATAAACAGCAGTAACAGCGCAAAAGTAAACATATGCTGGTGCTGAAAAAGAACGTAATCAATATTAAAGGACGGCATGATGCAAATCGGCATAAATATAATGGTAGTCTCTTGCATGAAGTGACAGCTTAGACCAAGAGCGGTAAATGAATGAGCAGTCTATGGATGTAATAACAATACGATACAAGTAGCGGGCACAAAGGGAAAAGGGAGGCGGGAGAAGGAGAGGGGGACATGGCTGTGATCGCCGAGTATAGTAAGAAAAATGCGCAAGATGCGATAGGACATGTGAGGCGTAGTAGTGGAGGGGGACAGAGCTGTGATAGCGGCATGTAGTGAGAGAAAGGATGGATGCGAAGCGCTATGTGAGGGGGGGAGATCCGTGTGTGTGAGACCTATATAGCTGTTAGTTTTTATGTACATCCCGTCAGACACATTCCTATATAGTCACTGTCTCACACACACGGATCTCCCCCCCTCACATAGCGCTTCGCATCCATCCTTTCTCTCACTACATGCCGCTATCACAGCTCTGTCCCCCTCCACTACTACGCCTCACATGTCCTATCGCATCTTGCGCATTTTTCTTACTATACTCGGCGATCACAGCCATGTCCCCCTCTCCTTCTCCCGCCTCCCTTTTCCCTTTGTGCCCGCTACTTGTATCGTATTGTTATTACATCCATAGACTGCTCATTCATTTACCGCTCTTGGTCTAAGCTGTCACTTCATGCAAGAGACTACCATTATATTTATGCCGATTTGCATCATGCCGTCCTTTAATATTGATTACGTTCTTTTTCAGCACCAGCATATGTTTACTTTTGCGCTGTTACTGCTGTTTATGTGTACACATGTTCATGCTGTTACATTTTATTCATATGTGTTCCTTTGTATTTCAGAACCTCGTTGCAGGGATCAGCAGCCGGCTGTTCTCAGCACCGCCGCCGCTTCCCTGTGTACCCGATCTCCTTGATACGGCTTTCTGCCGTCTCCTTCACACCACTATTCAGCGCTCTTTAGCGTTCATGGTTGCCTAGCAGCCACCCCTTGGGGTTAATGTGGCACGCCCCCGGTGACCCCGCTTTCCCCGATGGAGTGCGCCAAATGACGTCACTCCACACCCGCCCGGGCTGAGCTGGTGATTTCTGCACGAGGTGTCCCCTGTCTTCACTGTCCACTATATATGTAAGTACCCTGTTTGCTGTGCTTCATGTCTTGATAAAGGGCTTTGCCCGAAACGTTGACACAAGCCTGTGTTGATTCCGTTTTGTTTCATTATTGCTGCCGCCGTGCAGACTTTGTTTAATCTTGTGAGTGCCATCTGCAAATTTGTTGCTATATATATATATATATATATATATATACACTGTGAGTCCTGTTCCACAGATACATTGCTAGTCATATTATTCATACATACTGCCAGTCCTATTACCTTTACACTTTGCCAGTACAATGTTTTGATACATTAAGCCCGATTCAGACCTGCTCACTAGGCAGCGTATATTTGATACGGACAGTATCTCAGCATTAATTTATGGCTGCTGACTATCTATAATTAACAGCAATTAGTAGAAAATACATGTTTATTATAGCAGGCTTCTAGACATTGTATAAACTACATACATTATGTTTTTTACTATGTGCAGCTACTCCATTTCAAAGTTCTTTTAGTAAACATTTTCAGATTACTTACTGCTACTTACTTATTTTTGATATGAGCTTAGTATCTCTCTGATACTTTTACTTAATGTTAATTTTTATCTGATACAAATTAACTGGACTACAGATGGTGAAGAGATAAAATGGAGATAAAATGGATATAAAGTAGAAGATGATAGCGCACCAGCCAATAAGCTATGTTTGAAAAATGGCAGTTAGGATTTGATTGGCTGGCACGTAATCACCTTCTCCTTTATATCCACTTTATCTCTTCACTAGGCTAAATTGCATTTGTTTTGGAGTTTGTTCACTAATACGTAAAAAATGGAAATGTCAGTGGCAGCTATTAGAAATTACAAAACCTCTTAACTATTCTTATATCAGTTGTAATGTCAAATGAATGAAAGGTTTGGCCATGATTGAGAAACTGACATCTGTATATATTAGTAGTAATATCATGACCGATAAAAAAAAAAAAAATGGTACAATGGCTAAATCTACATATGATCAATGGTAACCAATTAACTAATGAGCACATTTTGGATGTTGAATTATGTTTCTTTGTTACTAAGAGGGTTACAGTATATAATGTATGTACTATTTATATTTGTAAACAAAAAAAACTCAACACCTGAGCCTTGGCATCATCGAGAGAGAGGGTGCAAATACACTATGCGATCATTACATTATATAATAAGAGGTTGTTGGTATATCATTGGCCAGTGATATTGGCCTGCCCACCAATCGTCCAGGTCACCTCTTGTTGAGCAGGTCCCTAACACTATGGGGTCACCACCTGGGACGCAGGGAACCCCGAAACATGATCCAGCTAAGGACCCCCCCAGGGCATCACAATAAAGAATAGTAATAGTAAAGTGGTAAAATTATAAGTATGAAGGTCCCTACTGTATGTTTGGAGGTAGAGAGTGTGTGAAATAGAGTGGATAAATAATAAACAACATAAATAATAACCAAACAATCAAATGAATGGCTAGACCTTTTTAACAAGGAATTCTTGTAATTTCAATGTATTCTTGTATAAATAAAACCAATATCTAAAAACAGTGTAAATGCAGACACTTGGGTCATTATGAATTTCAGCAGGTGCATGTTGACTTGGCCAAGAATACCATTAAAGGATTAAGCAAAATACTGTGCAATCAAATGAATTGCAAATGAAAGTTTCAAAAATCATCCAAATTTCCAAGTTAAATGTGAAGCGACTATTTTGTATTAGAAGAGTTTTATTTGTCATTGTTTAAATATTCATCCAGGTAAATAAATACCGATCAGAACAAATTATTTTAATATGTTATATTATGCAACTGATGTTGATTATATATGTCTCAGGGAGTAGTTGAGAAGGGTTAGTATGGAGCTGAGAGTGGATCCCACTGCAAGGCTGTTGTGTGACCTGCGAGATCTGATACAGAAGACCATGTGAAGGTAGAAATCTATGACCCAAAGTTTACTGAATAATTATTCTTTTGTGCAATTAAGCACCATAAAAATGTGCTACTTTTACCTTTTTTCCAGTAAAAAGTCCGGCACTTGCAAATTCAAGTGCGTTGGATGCCAACGTACTTAACCTTTAATTATCAAATATAGACTATACTGTACTTCACAAAGTAGTAGGATTGTAATAGAGGTTTAGTTTGTCTTGTTGATATTTATCATGTGGACATTCAGAATGTCAAAATGAGAATGTCCACATGATTGTAATGTTGACATTGATCATATCAACATTCATCATTTTCAACACAGATGAAATATCGATGAAAATATCGATTTGAATGGAATGTTACCAAAAGTCCCTCAGCTTTACATATCTGTGCTGAGTATGCTACCCCTATGCCTTACCCTCCCCCTAGTCCCAAACCTTAGCCATGCCGCACCAATTCAAACCCTAACACCAGGGGTGGCCAAACCGGTCCTCGAGATCTACCAACGGTCCACATTTTCCAGGTTACCTAGCTGGTGCACAGCTGTAGTCATTACTAACTGTCACATTTTAAAACCTGCTGCATTAATTCCTACTACAGATCCACAGGTTGCCTGGAAAACATGCACCGTTGGTAGATCTTGAGGACCAGTTTGGCCACCCCTGCTTAACACCATACTTCCACAGCCAATTTGTATAATTGGTATTATGCAAAATGCTTACATTTAACTTGTCAACATTGTGAACATGTCAACCGTCTACAGAACATGTTAACATTTCAGAAATGTCGATATGTTGCAGTAACTGTTAACATAATAATTTTGACAATATTACTGTGGATATTGCGAATGTCAACGTGATGAATGCATTTCTTTAACAGATATGTGCCTGCAACTACAGTATAAAGTGAAAACAAGAAGTGATCAAACTGCAGTCACAGCTAGGTGCATACAAATGGGACAGTGGAGCCTGCATCTTAGTTGTTGATATTTTTTTGCTTCCCTTTGGGAGAATCCTAGGTGGGAGATGCAATCAATCGCTGATGGGGATGGAAATTTTGTGTTATATGGCCCCACTTGATTGTGGCATATTATTAAACATGTCAGAAATTTTGTACATAACCTAAGCCAAAAGAATCAACACAGGGCTACATGAGTTTATTAAATAAAGGGCACAAACTAACCCAACAATTCCAAACTAATACATTTGAGATGTGTATACATCCAAAAAGCTTACTTGAACAACCTTGTCATAAACAATAGCACTAGCACTCTACAAATGCTGCTTTCACATTACAAACCTGCTTTCAACCCGTTTTTGTAAACGTTTCTTAAAACGGGTCTAAGCGAGATTATGCACACCACCTTAGGGAAAAAAAAGCAAAAAATAATGGAGGAACTAAAAAGTGACAAAATAATTATCAGCAAATCATCCAATGAAGAAGGAAAAGAGAGGGGGGGGGGGGGGTTTATTAGTGACGGGCAAAAAGAGATATGTGAAAGAGACAGCAAGACTTATTCAACTCCAAACCACCTCCCCTTTAAGAAAGGGAGTCCAACAGAGATTTATAAATGGGAACTTATTAACTTGTAAGAGGGAGGACATCATGTAGGAACACTGAACATAAATTAGTATGAATACAAGTGTAATAATCACAAATTTTTTATCAACTGACAAAGATTCACAAAGATGTACATTCCACCTGGTATCCAATCATATTAGGAAATAACTAAGATCCAATCTTTAGGCTATATTAACACTTTTCAGCAACGTTTGCTAATGAAATAGGTAGGTACATAAAATAGTGATAGTGGGGGTATGAAAAGGTCGTAGGACGCGTACCGCCACCCCTCGCTGGCTCGCTGCGCTCGCCACGCTTCGGGTTCACGTTGATCGTGGGGTGGCGTTAACAATTGTGGGGGCCATTTCACACTTCAGGGTGCCTATTTGGCCTCTGTGGCCCATTTAACATTGTTTCCTATGGAAAATCGGGTCAATTGAGACATTGCACAGGAAAATCGGGTAAATTGGGACATTTAACATTGTTCCCTATGGGAAATCGCGGGCATCGCGTCGGTTGCATCGCATGCGATTTTTTGGTCGCATGCGATGCGACCAACGCGATTTTTTTTTACTAACGATGCCCACGATCAAAATTGTGGGCGCCCTTCTAGGTAAAGAGTACCAAAACAACTTAATTGTTGAATGATGTACAGTACATAGGTAATGTACTACTTATATAGAGAAGGGAGGAGGAAGATATGAACCAAAGATTAATTTATTGCACATGATTGACAATCCAATGAATCTTGGATTTACAATCTTCATGGAGGATGGATATATTGGCACAAATACATATATAAAAGAAGAGGTCTGTAACTATTATCTCCTCAAGCAATCATCATACCTAATGGCTAAATAATAAACCAAGGAACAGTTTAAAAAGCTGAAGAGGAACTATTGAAACAATGCCAACTTTGAAGATCATAGTGAGAATTCTGGAGAGAAATGGCAACCCAAGGAATTGGAAAGTTTGGCATTCAATGTAAAAAAAAAAAAACATCTGAATAGTAAGCGACTCCCAGAATATAGAAATGTAAAATATATAACTAGTAAAATACATAGAAATGACATTTATCTCCCAGTATAATACCATCACAAGATTAAAAAGAAAACAAAAATGGAAACCTCTTTTCTATGGAGCAAAATACAGAAGGACAGTCGGTCTTGCTGAAAGTTTACATTATATAGAATATATGGCTCACTAAACACAGTGGGGTGAATTCAGATGTTTTCTGGGCACCCATCAGAGCAATTCAATTGCCCCCCCCCCTCTTTGCCCCTATTGGATATGATTCATGTGCCACTTGTGCAGTAATAGGTGCTGAGTTTAGCAACACTTAATGTCTAATCCTGTCTAAAGTATTGCTTTGAGCAACTACAATCACATTTGCGTGTCCAAAGTGCCAATTTATCACACATTTCAGCTCGCCATCTCGGGCGGCTGTTAACATACAGTACGAATAGAACAACAATTTAATTGCGCTGCCACGGGCCATCTAATGACAGTCAAAAGAAAAACAATCAAATGTCTCAAATTGTATCACAAACCACTGCAAGAATCCCACTGGAATGAGATTTTTGAAAATTCAATGTCAAGAAAGAATGGATAGGAGGAGAATTGAAAAATAAATTGCAGAATTGAAACCATGTGGATTATAGAAGGAAATCATGACAACTGATAAACTGAATATAAAACTCAATTTTTGTTTCATCCGCAAAAACTTCTACCCACAATTTACACTAACACCTTTATATATACAGTATATTTTATTTTATAAATAATTATTTTATTTTTTTAAATTTACAGTATTTCAAAAATGTAAAATTATATTTATTGTTTTTTTTTATATTACTTATATTACTGCAGTTGACAGGTCATCTTCTTGATAGATGTTGAAGATGTTAATTCCTATTTTCTGGCACTTGGCCTTGAACTGCTCCTTCGTCATGTTGCTGAAGTAGGAATTATGTGCATCAATCTGCTGAAAGCCTTATTATGCTTGGAAACATACAAGAATAAACAATAGCTTGGAATCCTTTGGATAGACAGGTAAATCAGGATAGCACATGGATAGAAGATGTTCAAACCTCAGGATTGCACATTAGTAGAAAAGTGTTAGAAAATTAGGATATCACTTTTGAGAAAATTGAGCTGAGCAGTCAACAGCAGGATGGCATTATGGAAGTGGGCATCCCATCTCCCAGCTATAGTCTCACAAGCCCTGTCCCTTTCTGCTTACTGAAAAGTAGTTGGGACCCAAAAAGATTATTCCCCATTTTTTTTTCGTTCTTTTAACCTAGGCTAAACGAAACGGCTGACTATGAATGATATGATGGGAGGGCATTCCCAGCCATTGTTATTTGCATCATTTTTACACGACACAAGTCTGCACAGAGCTAAGGGATATGTGGAGGCTTGCAATCCATGACAGAATTTCAGCTGGTTTGCAAAAAAAAATCTGAGTTTAGAAATGAGTTTAGAAATCATCGGGATATTGGGGGTCCTATTACGAAGGCCAGAATGACCTTGGTAAATGAATTCAAACGGACACTTAATACATTTACCTCTTTGTAATCTTTTAAATCTTTGCAATGGAACCCAGAAATTTCAATGTATCCCCTTTCCCCAAAAACTGCCTGCATTGTGCAAAGAAAACAGAACAAAATTTGCAAGATTTGTAAGATAAATATGAAACTTTTTGATCATTTGATTGTAGTTCCATTCAGCAGCAAATGAGTGTGAACCACATGTTTGCCTGTGTTATACCATTCAGCATGTGTAAAGAGAGGAACACATATTGTCAAAAATGACTAGTTTCTCTATTAAAAAATGGAGCCCTTGAGATTTCACTAAAAAATAAAAAATGATTCCCAACCTATTATAAACCACTTACCCTGTTGCAGGGTCAAAGAAAGGAGCAGACAAATACCTCTTTTGGGGAATTTAATCTAAAAAGAAAAAACTGTAAAAAAAGATATGCTCCGTCAAACTATACTTTATGGTTTAAGTTTCAATGTTATCAATGTTTGCCTAAAGTTATGAGTCTCCGTTTTATTCTCATAAAATAAGCAGAAAAGTGAGATACAACACAGCAACGGCACATTCATCATCTGTCTAACATTTCTCTTGGCAGGGAGAATTATAAAGACCATTCTGTGTACTAACCAATTATCTTGCAGTGCAAATGAAAATGAAGTTGTTACATAACGTTCTTTTGGTAGTTGATATGGGTGTGAAGATAATGAGGATTTAGTTAGTGGCAGTACAAGGCAGTCAGAGTAACTGAAACTTGCAATGAAATAAGATTAGACTTTGCATTTGCAGAGTCTCTAAAATTTTGATTAAATATGATTTATACTGTAGTTTAGCATTTGAAAAAAATTGTTTAAGAACAGCATTTTGTATTTGTTACTGTTTGAGGAGCTGCAGTAGCTGAAACACATACAATGTGCGATAAGAGGATGGCAAAGAGAAATAAAAACTAAAAAATGCTAATATTTAATGGCAAACTGACTGAGATGATAAATAAGTCACCTGAATGGCTCTACTTAAAACTTGAACTGTCGTGTTACATTAAGCAATGGTCCTCAACCGTGATCCTGAAGGCACACCAACAGTCCAGGTTTTATGGCTACCCAGACTTAGGCACAGGTGACTTAATTTGTTCCTCAGTCAGCTTGATTATACCATCTGTGAATTAGCAGGGATAGCTATAAAATCTGGACTGTGTGCCTTGAGGACTGCAATGGAGAACTACTGGCCTTGAGGTTTACATTTGGAAACTTCTGATTGTATGCATTGTGTCAGATAATCCAGTCCACTTGATGTGTGGATACTGTAGAAAGGGAATCTTATATTGTATTTATATTTTATTACTATCTTTATTACAATTATTGAAAAGGGAACTCTTCAATAATAATATGTTTATTTTATATTTATATATATATATATATATGTTGTGTCCTTTGCATCCGGCACTCTGGATAATTAACAACAGCTCCCGGTGTCCTTGCCACAAACAAATATGCAAGCAGGTGGGTCAATAATAATGACCAGGCCGGCACTCTGGAGACTCACAGCATGTGAAATACAGACACTACACCATGGCCGGTGTGGTCAACGTTTCTGAGGTTCTTTAATACCTCTTTCGTCAGAACATACAGTGTACATTAGCAGAGAACAGAATAAATAGCTTACCCGACAAACAATCACCTCCCCCGTTTGTCCACGCCTCTCCCAGCGGTTGTCCCGCTGATGTCATAATAGTGCTGCACGCTCCTGCTGCTCAGCTGACTGCCCCGGGGGGAAGGGGGCGTAGCAACATCTATACAAGTAACTATAGTAACATAAACAAACAAAGAAGAATACATGCAATTATAAATATCTTAGTACAGCTTCGCAATATACTATGCAAGATACACAGCGCAACTTAGCACATCCACAGTGGTATCACAGAACTGTCAAGAAGTCAAAATAGTAATCACTTACATTCAAAGATTCACAGAAAGCACCTCACACTTAGGATTTTGTTCATTCCTCCGGGGTAGACAGTATGCAATCTGTCTATCCATTGTGCTTCTCTCTGGAGCAAAATCTTATTGCGATCGCTCCCTCGGATAGAGGGCGGGATCCAATCTATCATCTTGCATCTAAGTGAGGAGATACACTCAACATACATCTACCTTTGAAGATCCAGCTTATGTAAGTTGGAAACGCAAATTGGACGACCAATGCATTGCATATAAAAAAGAATTACTCAAATTCAAACGCGAAAAGAAAGCTACTGTCGACACCGAATATGAAACCAATCGAGTTTACTCTTGGTTATCTGGTGATACATTTATAGCTTAGTTTTTCACCTGTGTGCTGCCCTGGGGTGACTGGCTTATGCTGGCCTTTTTGGGGTTCCGCGCCCCAGATTCTTAGTATTAGGGACCCACCAGAAATGAGGTTACCGTGAAGCTGGTTGGTGGGCAAATATTTCTTGGCCAACGAATATACCAAGAACCTCTATTATTAATTGATTTTGATTAATAATATGGAGTGTGCATCTGCACCACATGTCTTTCTTTGCAGAACTACAAGTCCCAGCATGATAGCACCTCATGTAAATCGGGTGTGCATTCTAAGATCCCCCCCCCATTATCTGGTGAACCTGCTTCTAAACGATCAGACAATCGAGGACGTCGCCGCAGACCTTGGCAAAATCGAGGAAAACGCCAAAATGACAAGCAATCTGGCCCCACTACAATTAGCGACAGTGACTTTCAATTTTCTGAGTCCGATGAAGCATTTGGGTCACAACATGTCCCTTTAGTCCAGAGTTTGGCGGCTTCCAAACCCGCCACAAAAGGCTAGCCACCCGCAGGGGTGGACAAAACCAAAGAAGTAAGACGCAACCCACTGCGTCTCCCGATCAACAAGGAACCCTGATCTATAATCTCTCCAAACGGACTTTAACATCTACAGAAATCAGTGTACTTAATAGAGGGTTGTCATTTGTGCCAACCAACTCATTTGATGACTCCAGCTGGAAATGTGACCAACATCGTTTTATGCGGAAATTACGGCTGAAAGAATTCTTTCAACACACCCCACCCACCATCTGCCACGATCCTGTTACAGAATTTGCCAATACCCTGTCTAAATCATCCTTTGATCCCCCCCCATCCTTTGATCCCCCCCTCGTCCTCGTCACTGAAAACTTTTGGACGCCTGCTAGATCAGTCAGCATCAAGATTCATGGCAGCTCCGGGACGTGTACGAAAAAAACTCTCCTTTGAGGAGTCCCTGGCCCTTAAGCACCTGTCTGAATATGATGACATTCTAATCCGCCCTGCGGACAAAGGCGGAGCTATAGTTATTCACGATATAGGTGACTATAGAGCTGAGGTATATAGGCAATTGGGTGATGGGGCCGTATATGAAAAATTGCGGAATGACCCCACTGTCTGTTTTCAACAAGAACTCTCAACCATCTTAAATACAGCTGCAAACAACGGGGTACTACCAGCTAAAATTTGCAAACAAATGTACAAGGAATTACCTTCTGTACCAGTGTTGTACATTTTACCCAAACTACACAAAGATCCAGTTAATCCCCCTGGCCGCCCGATAATTGCAGCCAGGGACTTGATGTATCAACCTGTGGCTAGAATGTTGGATCACCTTCTGCAACCTCTAATATTACATAAAAAGTCTTTCCTCAAAGACACCACTAGCTTTTTAAATCTTCTTGCTAGCATTGAGTTTGTCCCCGACAACACCATTATGTGCTGTCTTGATGTTAATAGCCTGTATACCTCCATCCCACATGGTGGGGGTCTGCAGGCTATGCAGCTGTTTTTGTTGGAGTTTCTAGAGCCTAGTATTTTTCAGCACAAATTGTTTCTGCAGCTATTGACCCTGACTCTTAAGAGAAACTACTTCCTCTTCGACGGCAAATTTTTTCTTCAAAAACGTGGCTGCGCCATGGGTTCAGCCATGGCGCATTCATACGCCAACATTTTTATATACGGCCAAGAAGATGAGGTGTTTCTCAATAGACCTGAGATCAATAAAAATTTGCTCCTGTACACCCGCTACATTGATGATATTTTCATCATGTGGACGGGCGTACAGGAGGAATTTGATAGTCTGATGAATTATGCCAATTCACTTGAGTCCCCCATCCGTTACACATATGAGTGTAGCACCACGTTGTCTCATTTTGTTGATGTGGCGGTATCCATCCAGAATAATCAAATCACTACTGATGTGTTTTCTAAAGATGTGGCACGGAACACCTTTCTCATGTCCAATAGCCATCATCCCTCAGCTCTCAAACGTTGGCTCCCACTCTCTCAAATGATTCGGGTTGCCCGTCTAGTCAGTGACCATTCAGTTTTATCAGATAGACTAGATTCGCTTATTGAGAAATATTGTGGTAGAGGATATGATCCAGCTCTTCTCCTTGCCCAAAAAAATAAAGAAATGTTAATGCCACGCTCTAAGCTGCTAGAATCGAAAACACGACCTTCCACTGATGTGATACTGTGGACCACCACTTTCTCTACTGCCAGCCCCATCCTAAGTTATGCCACTAAATCTCTTTGGCCCATTGTAAAATCTGATGTAGATCTGCCAGGATTCCATACATCCCGCCCTATGGCAGCATTCAAACGGGGCCCCAATCTATGTGATAGGTTGGTTAAAACCAAGATTACAGGCATAGGTGTCCCTCTGGCACCCAATACCACTTTTAAAGCATCAGGATGCTACAGCTGTCTTAATTGTGTGACATGTAAATTCATGGTGACATGCAAGGATTTCACACATCCTCACACAGGGAAAGTTTTTTCCATCCGACATGTGGTTTCATGCCGCACACCTTTTGTGGTATACATTATTGTGTGCCCATGTGGGTTCTACTATGTTGACCAGACTACCTGTCAGTCCAGAGTTAGAATGGGGCAGCATAGGTCCGCAATTGATCTATCGCTTAAGGGCCGAGTTGTGGATCAACCTGTGGCTCACCACTTTAAAAATCTTTGTCATCCTCTGGCCTCACTAAAATATTTTATTATTGATCATGTCCCTGAGTCTTTGAGGAGGGGTGACCGCACCAGACATCTTCTTAGGCTGGAATCCAAATGGATTCTAAATTTGGATGTTACGCATCCACGGGGCCTTAATGATAAAATCAATTGGAATGCTATTATGTGATTCTTATGTATGTTGTATTTTTCATGTATGTTGGACTTTTCATGTTTATATGTGCTTCTTGTATTTTGTAATCATTTATATGTGGTGTTTTTTTGTTGCAGATATGGTCCCTCCTTGCATTTGTCTCTCTGCGTGTAGCGGCTTGGCACAGTGAAGTAATACACAATTGGTTGCTTGGCAACCTGTCCCCCATGAGATGCGCTAACACAGAGCTTTGTGTGTGTTTCCTGCTCCGTATGTTGTGCGTTCCACCTAATATAGTGCGGTGCCGACTTCCTGTTTGAGGTGAGACGCAAGCTCCCTCAGTTGCTATGCAACCCTCCGTCTCCGTCTCTGCCCGGAAATCACTGGATGTGCGTTTCCTTTTTGGGCTGGACACGCCGGCAGCAACGTGCGGGGGAGAGCCAGATCTGCTCACAGGTATTTAAGTGGTAAGCTCACTGCATGTAGTTTGTTGTCTGTACCTGATGAAGGGGTCACACCCCGAAAGCTTGTTCTTTAATACAGACTTGTTTTTTCCTGTTATTAACTGCCTCCTGAGTGCTGTCCTTTTTGGACATTTGTATCACTTTTATTCGGGCACCGGGGGCCTATTGCCAAAGAGTAACTAATGAGTGCCGGTCGATTTGGATAACTATATATATATATATCTATATATCTATATATAGATATATATAGATATATATAGATATAGATATAGATCAGTGGCTCAGCGGCACGCCACCATGATATCATGATATTGGTCAGGGTACTGATACAAAGACATACATGAAAATAACTCACCTAAATACCCTCAGCACACGTGCACATCCACTCCCCGCTGGCCGGTCTGCGTCCAATGATGATGTCACCCGCCCATCCAGGGGGAGGACGCGAGGTGTGCCTGAACAAACATGTGATAAAAACAAATTAGAAGAGAGCATTTACGGTACCATGGAAACAGACTGTATGGCATGTCAGTATCATACACAAGAAGCTAGAAACAGTATAATCATGTCTGCAAGACAGAGAGGACATTTAAAGAAAGGGCAGCAGCGCATCAACATACCATCAAAGCCGCACTGCTTGCCGGTCACAGGGATCATCCAGTGGCCAGACACTTTGTGCAAGCCAGACATACGCTAGCTTCCTTGCATTACCGAATTATTGAGTACATTCCAGAGAACAAGCACAGTGGTGACAGAGGTCTCCGTCTGTTACAAGCTGAATCCAGGTGGATTTACAGACTGGAAACATTGTCACCCCGCGGCTTAAATGAACAGCTCGGTCTGTCTTGTTTTATCTGATGTGTCCTTAAACAAATGTATCATTTTTTGAGTATAATGCAAAGATAATTCTTATTTATATATATTACTATTGTTACTGTAATGATATGATTATACTGTTTCTAGCTTCTTGTGTAATGATACTGACATGCCTCACCGTCTGTTTCCATGGTACCGTAAATGCTCTCTTCTAATTTGTTGTTTTTATCACATGTTTGTTCAGGCACACCTCGAATCCTCCCCCTGGATGGGGGGGGTGACGTCAGCATTGGACGCAGACCGGCCGGCGGGGAGTGGACGTGCACGTGTGCTGAGGGTATTTAGGTGAGTTACTTTCATGTATGTCTTTGTATCAGCACCCTGACAAAAATGCAATAAAGAAGCATTGAAACGTTGGCATCACATTGGGCCTGTTCGTGTTTAATTGGCGGAGTGGAGTGCCACCTTCAGATATATTATATATATATATATATATATATATATATATATATAGTAGGTAATTGAACCGGCACTCTATGTCAAATAGATAACTGCCCCGGGTGCCTGCAGTGGGATACAGATATTGAAGAAATGATCTGAGTCACTCCAGGGGTCTTGTTGAAGAAGATAAGAGGGTTTAATAATAATATCAATCTGGCAAATGCATGTATGTCAACATTTCAATACACATTCGGTATTTTTTTCAAGACAGCATCTGCCAATAAAGTACAATACCCCGCTCGGTGGCGGGGAAACATATGAGTGCTCGGCGGCGTCTGTACAAGTATTTATTACTTAACGGCTCCTGTTAGCATCCACGGCCAGGTGCTGCACGCGTCCACTCCGGGATGGGGTGGTGCTTGCTGCTGACGTACGTCTCGAATGTGTTGCCAAGCAACTGTAAGAGACGCTGTCCCCGGCCACGGTAGCGTTCAGAGCGAGCCTGGTACAAACATGGAAAACCACAGAATCATGTTATGTATACAATCTACAAGGAGACACCACACATCAGATGGACTAACTAAGTGCTCCTGATGTCATTAGGTAACGGGTGCTGTGGGCGCATACTCCAGACTGGTGTAGCGCTTTTCCGCTGACGTGTGTCACTGCTGTGTTGCTAGGCAACTATGCAGGACTCCGTCCCCGACCATATTGACCATCAGAGTGAGCCCTGGTCGACACAGCTATTAATGTCGACACTGCGAATAAAGTTCAAATGAATAAATAAATGATAGAATAATTCAAAGAAAAGTCTGCCAACTAAATCGTTCGTTCAGTCCACCGGGTCGTACAGTTTGGAGACGGTATATCCATCTGGACTCCAATTTCAACGATGTACCATCGCGATCTCCCCCACGGGTCGACATAGGAACGTGATCAATGATGATAAATTTCAGTTCAGCCATAGTATGATTCTTTTCTAGCCAATGCCGGGCCACTGGCTGATCAGATTTGCGTGTGGTTAAGGCACTGTTTATTGCTGAGCGATGGAGGGCCATTCGCTCGCGGACCGTGCGAATGGTTTTCCCCACGTAATGGAGTTGACACGGGCAATACAGTAAATATATGACGTGAGTGGATAAACACGTTAGTACAAATTTAATGTCAAAGGTTTGATTCTTGTGAGGATGTTTAAAGGTACGACTGGTGACTATGTTTACACGTTGTGCATTTTAAGCACCTGTAGCAGCCAGACGGCCGTTGTAGGAAAGACGTGTTTGGAGCTGTGTTAGAGAAGCCCGTTATATCCGTACGCATCACGAAGTCCTTGATGTTCCTGCCTCTGGTGTAGCAGGACATCGGGCGAACGGTTTTGAAACAAGGGAGGGTTGGATTGCTCTTAACAATTGGCCATAATGCTGTGGTAGCTCTTTGCACTACCTGGCTGGTGGTCGTTAATTGTTGCTTCCATGGAAGAATCTGTTTCTTTGGTTTTATTTGGTTGGAGAGTAATTCGGTTCGGGGTATTGATAACACCTCTTGCTGGGTCCGTTTTAGGTGTTGCAAATTGTATCCCCTCAGATGGAATTTGGATACTATGTTGTTAGTGTTTTCCAACGCTGCCTCTGATGTTCTTAAAATTCTGACAGCACGCATAAACTGAGACTTGGGTAACCCTCGTTTCAGTGGTTTGGGGTGATGGCTAGAAGCAAGGAGTAAGGTGTTACGATCCGTTGTTTTAGTGTACACTCCAGTTTCTATTTTGCCTGCTTGGATATTGACTACTACGTCTGAAAAGTTGATATTTTCCTTTTGGATGTTTATAGTGTATTTGATGGGGGAATTACTTCCATTGATGTCGATTATCATCTGTTCCAATTGAGTAGTGGGGCCTGTCCACAACATGAAGATGTCGTCGATAAATCGGACGAATAGTAGAATTGATTTGTTTAAGCTGGTATTAGCGAGACATTTTTCTTTCTCTTCGTTGAACATAAATATATTCGCCAGGCTTGGTGCTACTGGGCTGCCCATTGCACACCCAAACTGTTGTTGGAAGAATTCACCATCGTGGAGGAAGTAGTTACGTCCCAGCGTGAGTGTTAGGAGCTGCAAAAATAAAGACTGGTCCAAATCATGGATCTCGTTTTCCCGAAGGAATTGGGCCACTGCTGCCACCCCTGCCCTTTGGGGGATTGATGTGTACAGGCTACACACGTCCATTGTGACCAGGACTGTGTCTGGTGGAATATTCTGTAGCTGTTGTAATCGAGTCAGGAATGCTGTGGTGTCCTTGATGTATGTTTCTTGTAGTTGGATATGAGGTTGGAGGATGGTGTCAAGCAGTTTAGAAATTGGATGGTATATATACCAGCAGGTAGGGAACACCAGTTACCTCAATGTCCCCAAGCACGGCACTGACAGGTCTTTCACATACACACTCATACATAAGCCCCATTTCCGTGGGTGCTCCTGGGCCCAAGCACCCAAATCCTGCAAACACACTTACTGTGCTCCTGCCCAGCTGTGGGGGCAGTGTATTCTTCCGTGGCCATGGGCTTGTCACTTTCCTCTACCCAGAGCATGTGCAGCTACACATCCCAGGTGTTGAATTTTTCCGCGGCTATCACAGTGACTGTGCTAGGGATGGCCATCATAGCTATTGACTATATGGATGATCATCAATGTTTTTGACTATCAATGGTCATATATTTCTTTAATTGAATGGCCCATGGGCCAATTAGAACCTGAGTACGGAGACCTGCTCCGTGTCCCTGCACCTTCGGGAGAAAAAAAAACTATTTGTTTATGCTGTGCCATCTGGTTCTCCCCCCCATCAATGGCAAAACTGTTCTTCATCAGTCTTAAACCATCAATGGTTTTGAATCATCAATGGTTGATGGTCATCTCTACTGTGAGCACTGTGCTGTGGCTATCGACTCCTGCCTCCATCCTGCTGCCTCCTGCCTCCAACCTACATTCTGAAGTGCCTCCAGCCTCCATTCTGCTGCCTCTATCCTACTGCCTCCAGCATGCCTCTTCCTGCTTCCTGATGGCCTGCCATCCTGGCTGTTCTCCAGGTAAACAGTGGCCCATTGGAAGTGTAGTCTGTATTTTACCAGTCAGATGGGAATATTACACCATGCGATTTTATATATTGCTGGTTTCCACATTATTTAATAAAAAAGGTTTATTTTTTTATGAAATGTGACATATATTTATGCTTGCTCCTAGTCTGGCTTCCATTTAACGTTACAGCTTGGGCTGGAGATAGCCTTCAACATAGGGCGGTATTCAATTAGGCTGATTCGCCATGTTTTTATGGCGATTTTGTGCTGTAAGGCGAATTTTTGACTAAAACGGTGAATCACCCTATTCAATGACCAGATGGCGAATACATTTCAAGGGTTTTTTTCGCCATGATTCACCGAGTAGCAATCGCTATCTTTTTATGGTGAAGTGAAATGTGAACTTTTAAAATAAAGTGTTTTGTTTTTTACATTTGGTGTAAAAAAATCAGGAATTTTATTCTGAGGAGGGGCATGCTATTTTTATTCATGTGCTGTAAGCACATGAATATATATTTAATTGTAAAAAAAATATATATATTTTTTTACACAGACCAGCCAGCAGGGGGCCGGAGCCGAGCCTATTCATATATTCACTTTACCCGATCATTACATATGCATGATCGGGTGTAGTGAATATACCCGGTCCCCTGCTGGCACCCCCGGGGGGCAGCCTGTGCTGCCTGGCACCCAGGGAGCCCACCTCCCCCCCACAAATGTTCTGGGGCAGGCAGGGAGACTTCCATCTCCCTGCCTGCCACCGTCCTAAGGCTCCCTGCGGCATCGCCGCAGAAGTTAAAATTTGCCGGTCAGGGGCAGCGAGCCCCTGACTCGTTGAATACTGGAGCCAGCGAGGCTCCAGAACGCGGCGACCAGTGGCGAATGTGCAGCGAATCCTAAACAGGATACCGTCCATAATGTGATTTTTGGAGCCCAATTTATGACATTATGGGTGATATTTAATGAGATGCGAAAAAAACGCTGAAAAACCACAGATGTTTTTCCATTGAAAAGTAAACAATTTGCATATTTAATGAGATGCAAATTTGGGAAATGTGTCTAAAACTCGCCAAAAAATCAGACCAGGTTCTGATATGCAAATTGGCCAGAACCCTGCACAGATCATTGAGATCTGTGCATGATCCTGTGTTAAAAAATGTGTTAAAGTGTTTTTTTTTTTTAAACGGTGTGGGGTCCCCCTTCCTGAGCATAACCAGCCCCGCGCTGCGCTCGCCACGCTTCGGGCTCGGTGGCTCGCTGTGCTCGCCACACTTTCTATTCTCAACTCCACGCCGACGTGGATAGTGGGGGTATGAAAAGGTCGTAGGATGCGTACCGCCGCCCCTCACGGGCTCGCTGCGCTCGCCACGCTTCAGGTTCGCGTTGATAGTGGGGGTGGTACAGCCTTGAAAATGCCATTTGGGGGCCATTGAACATGTTTCATACTAATTTCAATACTTTTGGATGCTTTTCTGCTAAAATCTCATGCGATCAAATCGATACATTTGGATGCTTTTCTGTTAAAAATCACATGCGATGCGATGCGATTTTTTTATGTACGATGGCCATCGTGGGAGCCGTGATACTCCACAAGTACCAAGGTTTCAAAAAGGTGATCCCACACCACCAGGTCGAAAGCCTTCTCAGCATCTAGTAACAAGAGAATATTAAGAGAATTCTCATGTAGATCCTCATAGTGCTGCAGGACAGTAAGAACTTTCCAAAGATTCAAGACTGAATTTGTTCCCCAAATGAATCCAGTTTGGTCGAAGTGGACCAACATCGGAACAATATGCTTAAGGCGTTCTGCTATGATTTTAGTAAAGATTTTATAATCCACATTAAGAAGTGAAATTGGCCGGTACGAACCTGGTAATGTGGGATCCCTTTCTGGTTTGGGGAGTATTTTCAAAATAGCATCGTTGAAGTGAAGGGGAGGGGTGTGACCTTTTAATAGTTTGTTGAAAAAGAATGTGAGAGTAGGTGTAATAGAGGGTCTAAGTATTCTATAGAATTCTCCCGTAGCACCGTCAGGTCCAGGGGATTTGCCAGTTTTGAGATTTTTAATTGCCATAGTTACCTCCTCTTCAGTGATAGGTGCAGTAAGAGTAGATTTTTGTGTATCTGATAACTGAGGAAGGGAAATGTTGTTCCAGAAGTTTGTTTATTAGTAGAGTGAATTGGTTCTTGGGCATAAAGGGAGGAGTAGAATTGATATAAGACATTTAGGATGTCTGGTCCGTCATAAACTAGTATTCCTTCTCTGTCTCACAGGGCCAAGATGGCCAAGTTAGCTCTCTCTCCTTGCAATAAATGAGAGAGGAGTTTGCCATTTTTATCTCCATGTATGTGAAATATATATTTATTGCTTCGCACCTTATTATCACCCATTTGTTGTAATACTGCATCATAGTGTATCTGTTTTTCTTCATTGATCTGTTTCAAATGTGGAGTTGGGGATTTGCAAATGGATTGATAAGCATTGGTTAGATTGAGCTGTGCCTTGCATATAGTCTCCGACCGATGCTTCTTGACGTGAGTGGTGAAGGAGAAAATATCTACACGTAAGACCGCTTTAGCCATCTGTCAGAATAAATGGGGGTCACTGGAATGGACAGTATTATTATGTGTATAATTGTTCCAGAAGGTCAGAATGGAATCTTTAAACTTAGTGGAAGATAGTAGGTACCCTGGAAAATGCCAGGAACAAAAATTACCTGAGGAAATTAGGGGTTTAAGGGTAAACCAGATTAAACAATGGTTTGTGAGACTAATTGGTTTAATATTAGATAAGTGCGCTCTGCATACATTAGAATTAGATAGTAATAGGTAATCGATATGGGAGTAAGAATTATGAGGAGAAGAGATCGGAAATTCTCAATCTGTGGAATAATGTAGGCACCATAGGTCAGTTAGGTGTAATTGGGAGGTGAGAAAATTAATACCCAGTTCTTTTGTCTAAAAATGGTGTTAGTATGTGATTGACGATCCATTGAACGCGATGCGATTATGTTAAAGTCTCCGCCAAGTACAATACAGTTGTCCTGGAGAGGACATAAAAGATTAAGTATAGTCAAAAAGAAAGATTTTTTTTAAAGGAGTTGGGCGCATAGAGATTATAGAGGACATATTGAGTGCCAAATAGCTCCACTATAATCAAAATATATTGGCCAACGGGGTCAGATAACTTTGAAGTCACCGCGATAGATAGGGATTTCTTTGCTAGTATGGCTACACCCAGTGGAGGGCGGTAATGAGCCGCCTAGGAGAGGTACCATAGAAATCTGAGAGCAGGACAGGAAAGACAGTGGGCATCCCTCTCCCTCCCCCCACCCCGCCCGTGAATTAACGATATCCCACCCCCCGGACACGGAGGCTGCGGGCACCCATCGCAGTATAGCCTGCACCCCACGGGAGCACAGGCGCCCGTTGCAGTATCGCCTGCAATTCCCCCCCCAAGCGCCGGCTGCAGTATCGCTCGGTTCCCCCTCCTCCTGGAGCGTGGTCGCCCGCCGCAGTATCGCTCCCCCCCCCCCCCCGGAGCGCGCGGGGGGGGGAGGGTGCATTGGGCGGCGGATCGGAGGATTTGCCTGGGGCGGGGGGAGGCTTGCACCGGCCCTGGCTACTCCTCTCGATTTTGAGGAGTATGAGGAAAATGCTAATACCTTCTGCTGGAGCATAGAGAGTTTAGTGTGTTCTAAATCGGTAAGGTGAGTTTCCTGTAAAAAGGTTATATCTGTTCTCATCAGATTATGGTACGTAAGTAGCTTGCGTCGTTTAGCTGGTGAGTTGATACCTTGGACATTCCAAGAGCAGAGTTTAATATCAGCCATGAGGGAGGGACAATTTGCAACCCTTCTAGGGATAATAACATAATTTGCACAATTGGAGACATGAGAGTATGATAGAGGCTGTATGAGGGTAAAAAAGTGAACGCAGAGAAAGAATAGAAGGAAAGAAAGAAAGGAGGAGGAACGTATAAGAAGTAGAGATACATGAATTGTAGAGATAATTATATTCGTCAAAATCTGAGCCACAACTCTGAGAAACATGAAGTAGAGTAGCAGATCTGGATAATAGATATAAGTTTGAAGTACAAACCCCACCCAAATCTAACTCTCTCTGCACATCTGCCCCACCTGCAGTGCATCTGTCCATTACAGAGAGAATTTTCTTTTGCAAATGAACCAGAATCAGGCCCACCATGTGTTCTTTAAAAATATATACCGTAACATGTTTTGGCAGAAAACAAGTTCATTTAATGAGAAATTTTTGTTCCAATATGGGCCCATTCAGTCGGACAAATATTAAACTGCACATAAGATTCGACGGACCGAGACAGAGCGTTTTTAGCCATTTATCGATCCTACCACATAAGTCAGGACGGCATACACACCTATACACTCCAACAGCCGTTCATCAGACGTCGAAAGAACAGCCAGTCAATTGTATAGGTGTGTACCCAGCTTAAGATATACACAGTAACTATATATATATATATATATATATTTATATATATATATATATACACAGACGGGTACCCCTTGGTACTATGGCTGGAGGTGAATAAGGCGGCACTCCACGGATTTGGGTGAAAACAAAAGTAGTTTATGTATACATAATCAAATGGACACCATTTGATTATGTGTCACAATATTTAACAGGTATTAGATGATACACTTATAGCAATATACAATTTTATTTATTCAGCATCCAGAGGTGTGACAGCTAGTTATTGCCTAGTGCAAATGATCAGCTTCACGCTATTATGCATATTTCACTCTTTAAGCAATCAGATGTATGGAAGTGGTTCCCCAGCCCTACATCGGCAGGGAGAATGCACAGGATACTCCCCCTTTAAGCTCTGTGGAATGCAACTAACTTCTGGTCCGGCATGATAGCTGTGGAACGCACGGCTTACTTCTACCGCATACACGTGACACGCATGAGACTTCCGGTCCGGCGGACTTCCGGCCCGGCGGACTTCTGGCCCGGAGGTTATCAGCGTGTTTTACAGTGTTACATGCTTTATACACACTTATTATGTTCGCCCAAGCGGCGTTTTACACCCTGCTACCTTTGTGTCCCTATTTAAGATATACATAGACACTTTAAATCATGTTTTGAGAGGATGATTGAGTGAGATGTGGAAATGCATGGGGTGATGATGTCACTTCCTGCATATAGGAAGTAGAACTTTTTTTCATCATGGCATTTTGTTTTCACTCTGAATATAGGAGATTTTAATAAGTTATCATATATATTTGTTCCTCCAGATATATGGGGCGAAATGTAATAGGGTGCGATTTTTAGACATTTGCGATTTTTGGTCAAAAACGGCCGAAATCGCACATTTTCCGAAAATCGCACATTTAATAGGTTGAAAATCGCGGTAAAAAATCACACTTTTTACCGCGAAATCGCACTTTTGGAAGTGCCGATTTTTAGTCACATTTCAAATCGCATCCAGATGTTTTCCCATTATAAAGTATACAACTCGCAAATGTAATAGGGTGCGATTTTTGTTAAACGTTACCAAAAATCGCAAAAAAAATAGACCAGGTTCTGACAGGCGAATTTGACAGAACCATGCACAGATCATTGAGATCTGTGCATGGTCCTGTTAATAAAAATGTGTAAAAGTGTTTTTATAAAAAAAAAACGGCGTGGGGTCCCCCCTCCTAAGCATAACCAGCCTCGGGCTCATTGAGCCGGACCTGGTTCCAAAAATACGGGGGGACAAAAAGCATAGGGGTCCCCCGTATTTCTGAAACCAGCCCCGGACTCTTGGACCGGTCCTGGTTCCAAAAATACGGGGGACAAAAAATCTGGGGGTCCCCCGTATTTTGAAACCAGCACCGGGCTCCAACAGCCCGCGGTGTCATGCCACAGCCGGGGGACACTTTTTATACAAGGTCCCCCGGCCAAAACATGAGCACCGTGGCTGGTCAGCCTTGGACGGGGTACCTGGAGGAGTGGGGACCCCCCCAATAAAGGGGTCCCCCCCCAGGCTTCACCCGTCCAGGGCTGAAGCCCGGGGCTGTCACCGGCGTCCGTGGCCAGTGGACGCCGGCCTGATAGGGTTAAATCGATCATACGTTACATTGCTTTATACCGGAGAACTACAAGTGCCAGCAGACCTCCCCCGCATGCTGGGAATTGGAGAACCACAAGTCCCAGCATGCTGGGCATTAATGGGCCCGCTGGGACTTGTAGTCCACCTGTAAAAAGAATGTTTATAAAAAACACACACACAGAGAAGTAAAAGTTTATTACACACACACACCTCACTTTTACACCAGCGTTACTTACCATTCCTGGATCCAGCGCTGGTCTGGCTGCTTCACAGCCGGCTCCCCCCGCACTGACAGGCAGCGGGGAGAACCGGCTTTCTCCGTTGCCTCTAACAGCTTCTGTAGCGCTGTTCCAGCACTACAGAGGCTGAGAGAGCGATTGGCCGATGCGTCTCCATGGAGATGCATAGCTCAGTCCTGATTGGCTGAGCTATGCGTCTCCATGGAGACGCATAGCTCAGCCAATCGCGCTCTCAGCCTCTGTAGCACTGGGACAGCGCTACAGAAGCTGTTAGAGGCAATGGAGAAAGCCGTTTCTCCCCGCTGCCTGTCAGTGCGGGGGGAGCCGGCTGTGAAGCAGCCAGACCAGCGCTGGATCCAGGAATGGTAAGTAACGCTGGTGTAAAAGTGAGGTGTGTGTGTGTAATAAACTTTTACTTCTCTGTGTGTGTGTTTTTTATAAACATTCTTTTTACAGGTGGACTACAAGTCCCAGCGGGCCCATTAATGCCCCACATGCTGGGACTTGTGGTTCTCCAAGTCCCAGCATGAGGGGGAGGTCTGCTGGCACTTGTAGTTCTCCGGTATAAAGCAATGTAACGTATGATCGATTTAACCCTATCAGGCCGGCGTCCACTGGCCACGGACGCCGGTGACAGCCCCGGGCTTCAGCCCTGGACGGGTGAAGCCTGGGGGGGGGGGTACCCCTTTATTGGGGGGGTCCCCACTCCTCCAGGTACCCCGTCCAAGGCTGACCAGCCACGGTGCTCATGTTTTGGCCGGGGAACCTTGTATAAAAAGTGTCCCCCGGCTGTGGCATGACACTGCGGGCTGTTGGAGCCCGGTGCTGGTTTCAAAATACGGGGGACCCCCAGATTTTTTGTCCCCCGTATTTTTGGAACCAGGACCGGTCCAAGAGTCCGGGGCTGGTTTCAGAAATACGGGGGACCCCTATGCTTTTTGTCCCCCGTATTTTTGGAACCAGGTCCGGCTCAATGAGCCCGGGGCTGGTTATGCTTAGGAGGGGGGACCCCATGCCGTTTTTTTTAAAACTTTTTTTTTTTGCACAAAATCGCATTTATGAAAATGCGCAAATTTTCATGACTGAAAATGCGCACATTTTCATGACTGAAAATGCGCACATTTTCATGACTAAAAATTGCCCGAAATCGCGCCAAATCGCATTTTTTGCCGCAAATTCGCATCTCATTACATATGCGAATTCGCGGCAAAAAATTTTAAAGGTGCGATTTGGTGCGATTTTTTTTTAGTCTAAAAAATCGCACCCTATTACATTTCGCCCATGGTTTTTATGTATTATCGTTTGAATTATTGACGCCATCTTGACAGTGTGTATGAAATCTTGTCTTATACGAAGGAATATATATATCTTTTTGAAAAATTCCATTCTTGCTGGTGGGGTTCTAACTCACTATATGTTATTCACGGGGACCATAATTATTTAGTCGGAATTGTCCCCCTCCTAAAATATAAAGGCTTACAATTATTAAATTCACTGTAATTGCATTAATTAAAGTTTCATCTTAACTTAATGTTCACAAATTATATGCTCACTATTGTTTACTAATTGTAATTTTACAAGATGTATCTATGAATAGTAATATCACAGATCTGCGGATCTAAATAGGCACACCATCTTCCTAGAAGTTCTCTTAATATTAATTATGTCTCATAAATTTTCACTATCATTCTCTCTTTTCATCCTCCTCTCCTCATCCTATTTTTCATCAGCCTAAATGTTGTTATTTAATTAAAGTGTAGATATAAATTTTATTTATGACTGTTTATATTGAATTTACAGTGCCATTTAGTTGTCAAGAAAACTTTTGGTTGTAAGCCCCTGATGAAGTCACCTTTCTGATGAAACGCGTTGCGCCTTTTTTCATTATTGGAATAACAAAAATCGGAAAATTGACAAACACATGCTGTAATAAAAACGCTTTTGTGTATTATATGCTGCCCATGGGGCACTTTTTTATTAAATTATATTGTGTTTTACAATTGTGTACTAATTCTTGGTAGCGCACTCTGAACCACACCTTCTTTATCTCTAAACCAAATCTGGGTCCTGTCTAACAGAGGTGCCGCAACCAAATTGGTGTGTGCAGTTTGGGTTACTTTGTCTTTCTTTATATATATATATATATATATATATATATAGGCGACGAAGAAGAAAGGGCACTCAGGGACTAAGAGTAACGTGGTGAAAGTAGGACAGGATTTTAATCCATCGATCAACGTTTCGGGGTCTCCCCCGTCGTCAGGATGATATAAACAGTTTATATAATGACGACGGAGGAGACCCCGAAACGTTGATCGATGGATTAAAATCCTGTCCTACTTTCACCACGTTACTCTTAGTCCCTGAGTGCCCTTTCTTCTTCGTCGCCTATCTACAAGGGGCTGCAAAGTCCCAATAGCTGGCACCTGGGCAAGCTATCCTATCTGGGCTTCAACTAAGTCCTGAGTGCCGGTCCAATTCTCTGGATATATATATATATATATATATATATATATATATATATATATATATATATATATATATATACTTAATTTAGATGGTATATTCTCACAGTGTTTTAATGCAGTAGATCATTCTAGGTTTGCCATTTACATTCCATGGTATCATAAAACTAACCCTGAACCAAGTTAGATTGTTCTGCTTAAGCAGTTATTGTATCATAAAATGTGCCATGCCCAACTTTGCCCATTCTGCCGCAAACAAGGAAAGTATTATAAAATTTGGATTGTCTTTTCATCCAAAATTCTGTTTGTTTGATCTGGAGTGGTTCAGACCATGTTTTATAAATAGATTAGATCTATATTGTAATAGCTAATTCAGGGACGGAACTTGTGGATAATGAGAACAGTTGCAAAAGTATAATTTGGGACCCTCTCCTCCACCCTAACTCAAGTTCACTATATGCAACATAGCAGTGAGTGACAGGGAGAGGCAAAGGATGACAGGGAGAGGCAGAGGGTGACAGGAAGAGGCAAAGGGGGCATAGTGTGACAGGGGAATACAGTGGGTGACAGGGGCAGTGGGCATCTTAACCCTCAGGGGCCCTGGTGCACTGCACCTGCCACACTAATGTTAGTTCTGCCTCCGAGCTAATGTATGATCCCTGGCTTGGCCCTCTGTATACTGGACAATAGAAAAAAAAACAGTTATATAACTCTCAAAAGTATTTTGAAAATGTAGTTTTAGGTATTTTTACCACATTACAGCATGTGCTAAAGCTCATTGCCGAGGGGGGTTATGCTAGCTATAGTTGGCGTTATCCCATAGAAACTTCACCTTGAAAAAGCTGACAGAGCTCAGTGAAACGCGTTGGTGCATTTGGGAGCAGACCTTTGAGCAGGAGTACTACTGGCACAAGACTAACCCTCTACAAGGCTGAAAAACATCAGTTTGAAAACAAACATCCTCCTTCACAGCAAATTCTTTCACACCATTCTGGTAAGCCCCACAAGGTTATCCTCCAGCGGCCCCTTACCATCAGTGCACATCCGCATCCTAGTGAGGACAATTGGACCCAAGCCGAAAAAATCCCATTACAAAATATTGGTGAGACTTTTTAAGCTCTTATTTGAACCATCCAGCCATCCTCAATAGAGGATTTAATTCAGTCAAGATATCCCCCTCCATGTGCCCTAAAGGCTGATCCTAACAAATCTCAACTTGTAACTTGTTTTATTAATTGTTTTTTAATCATTGCTAAATTTTAATACATTTTATACAGTCTTGCAGGCAATCGCATGTAATTGTATTGTATAATAACTCAATAGCGCTGCTTCTTGTATGTTTTGTGCTTTTGTAAGTTATCCCATAGAAGCCTATGGACTGTGCAATGACTAAATCTTACAAAAAAAACACATTTATATATCTATATTCTTTAAATTCTACTAAGTTATTTAAATATTAATTTATACATTCAAACCAGCTACCCTATGTAATCTATTCCTTACTACACAAGGAATTGAGTCCTATTGGGAGAAAAGTGCTATATAAATATCATCATTATTATTATTATTATTATTATTATTATTATTATTATTATTATTATTATATATCCATACTATTTACTATGGTTAAAAATCACATTTTAATTCAGACAATATCACTCATCCTAATATTATATTGTATGCAAACAACTACCTATTTGGCAAAAATATACACAGGATATTTCTTATAAAACTTCATAATAGTAACTTGATAAACATTATTGTATATTTTACGGGTTTTGTTTTTTTTTACAATTATACCCGTTCTTTCTATAAAGTTAATCCAACACATTATAATTTTTTGTCGTCTTTGTCTCTTATATGACAAGGTTGTCTCTTTGATATGATGTTTGATTTGCTTCAGAAACAACAAAAACATAAAAAAATAGAATTACACAATTATTTTGCCAGTTCTGAAGCAGTCCAAGAAAATGAACAATATGTACCTTGACCCAACTACTATTTATTATTATTATTATTATTATTATTATTATTATTTACTATGCTATTTATTTATTATTTATTAGCAGTTTCTTATATGGCGCACACAAATTCCGCAGAGCTTTTACAGAGAATATTTGACCATTCACATCAGTCCATGCCGCAGTGGAGCTTACAATCTATATTCCCTACCAAATGTACATGCACACAGACATTCTAGGGTTCATTTTTTTGGGAGCCAATTAACCTAACAGTATATTTTTTTGGATTGTGGGAGGAAACCGGAGTACCCGGAGAAAAACCACGCAAGTACGGGGAGAATATACAAACTCCACACAGTTAGGGCCATGGTGGGGTATTGAACCCATGACCTCAGTGCTGTGAGGCAGTAATGCTAACCATTACACCATCCGTACATATTTATATGGTGCACACATATTCCACAGTACTTGACAGAGAATATTTGGCCATTCACACTGCGGTTAATTTTGTTGAGATCCGATTAACATAACCGTATATTTTGGGATTTGTGGGAGATAATACTATGCTGTTTTGTGTACCTGTTGGAAAAGTTAAGTTATATCTTGTGCATTTTAAACTGTTCTGTTTAGACCACACAGCAGAAAAAAAAGAAACACAAAAGTTTGGTCTTTGTCAAGCCACATATTGTGAGTGCTTGTAAAGAGAGGCAGTTTGAAATAAATTTAAGAAGTGGGTAGATGCTGTTGATGTTAGGCGAGCCAGATGTCCGTGAATAGACAGAGTGGTTGAATTATTTTTTTCTGTCCCTCTGTAGTTCCTCCCAAGTCCATGGCTTGTCAGTAGAACTTTATTGTCTGTTTTTAACCTCTTGACACTGAACACAGTAAACAGACTATGCATGTATAAAGAGTGCATTGTCTTGCACAAAACAAGCTTGTATTTCAAAAATGAATAATACTTAATATTTACTTCTCTAAGCAAATTTGAAATGTTATGTATTTAACCTATTATTTGTTGTAACAAGAAGTCTATTGTTTTACACATTAGGACAACTTTGTAACTAACATTCTTTTAGCAAAGCAAAATGACTGTATTGTATTTGTAACAGATCTCTTGGAACCCCAGATTAGTATGCTGGGAGCCAGGGCCGGCGCGAGCCACTCAGCAAAGCCTGCAAAGCAGGGAGGCGCTGGGCTGTATAGGCGCTCTCTCCCTGCTCTGCGACTCTCTCTGCCACTGTGTGGTTCTGCCGCTGTCAGTGTATGACAGGCAGCAGGGGGGGCGGATTGGCCATTTAAGTCACGGGAACTTTCCCGGGAGGCCGGCCGCATGTGAGGCCGAAAGTTGCCCAGACATGGATGGCTCCACCCACTCGCGGGTGTAGCGCCACCCACACAATTCGGCCGGGGACTCAGGTTGGGTACTGCAGGGCAGGCTACCAACACTCACACTGAAGTCCTAGACTCCTGGCTGCTGCCGCCGGTCTCTCCCTCCTGGACTGGACAGCGACGACAGTGACTGTCAGATGCAGTCACTGTGCTTTGGGCTGGCTGCCGTAATCGGGACTCTCAGCTCCGATCAGGCAGCTCAGCCAGGACCTGCAGCAAGTGAGGGCAGCGGGGAGGTCTAAAAATGGGCACAAGAGGAGTGCTGCTGTGCCTGATCAGAAGTAGCAGCCCCTATTCAGAGCCGGCCTTAGGCATAGGCCAACTAGGCAATTGCCTAGGGCATTTGGAATGCCTAGGGGCATCAGCAGCTTCTTCTGATTAAAATGATATGCAGCATGCCTATATTCTGTGTGTGAGTGAGGCTGTTAGCGGCTGTGCGAGTCCTGTCTGCGGGTGGGTTGGTTGTGCAATAGTGTTCGGCATATGTGTAAGGGGCATTATGTGTGTCATGTATAAATGCATTAATAATGTGTGACATGTGTGAGGGCATAATGTGTGTCGTGTATAAGGGCATTAATAATGTGTGACATGTGTAAGGGCCATTATTTGTGTCATTATGTGTATGAAGGGCATTAATAAAGGTTGGCATAATGTGTAAGGGGCATTATGGTTATAAGGACATTAATAATGTGTGTCATGTGTAAGGGGCATTACTGTGTGGTATTATCAGGGGTTCCATAGAGAAAGTGGTACGGGGTACAAATTACCCAGGCCAAAGTCTGATGAAAGTGCCCAGTGGGGGCCCCGGGCCCCGTCCCCTTAAGTGACAGCAGCAGCTGCAGCTCTTCTCCTCTATCCAGCACACACTGCTTTGTGCTGGGTTACAATGTGGCCATGGAGGTGCTTAAAATACAATATTTTCTCAGGATTTTTTTCGAAGGGTATAATGTGAATAATATGAGGAGTAATGTACATGAGGTAAAGTGGTACTACTGTGTGATGTAACGTGAATAAGGGACACCATCGCATGATATAATGTGAATAAAGTTGCACTACTGTGTGGCATATTTTGAATTGGGGGTACTATTGTGTGGCCATGCCCCTTCCCAGCAAGAACACACCCCTGTTTGGGCTCCGCACCGAATGGGTGCGCTGTTTCTATTTAAAATATTGCGGGTAGGAGCACCAAAATGATGACTGGTATGATGAGGGTTGATGATGCTGGGAAAGGGGAGCAGGGTCAGAGGCGGAACTAGTGGCGGTGCTAGGGGGCAACAGTCAAAATCTTGCCTAGGGCATAATTTAGGCTAGGGCCGGCTCTGCCCCTATTCATATTATGATTTCATTGTTGCTCCGCCCCTTCGCAAATAGCTGGTCATATTGGCTCCGCCCCTCCCATATTGGCTCCGCCCCCTCCCGTCGACCCGCGATTCGCGGCAAAATGCTGTGGATGAAAAGTGATGTTCCCCAGTCCCCCATGATCTCCTATGGCAATGGCATCCTCCTCCCCTCAGGACTGGGCACTCTAAAAAACGTAAGTGTCTGTGTTTCTGTTGTGTGTTTGTATAGGTTCTGTGGGGGTGATTCGGGACTGTTCGTAAAGCAGAAGTCGTTCCCTGCTTAGCGAGCAGCTTATTGCCACCCACCAGGCAAACAAACGCCCACTCCCCAGACGGACGTTCAGTGCTACTAATGTCGGCAACTAGTGTGGGCATATGTATACGCAGTGCTACTACTACTAATGTCAGCAGCTGATGTGGACACGTGTATAGGCAGTGCTACTAAAGTCCGCAACTGGTGTGAGCACATGTAGAGGCAGCGCTACTCATGTCGGCAACTGGTGTGAGCATGTGTATAGACAGCGCTACTACTGTCAGCAACTGATGTGAGCATGTGTGTAGGCAGTGCTACTAATGTCGGCAACTGGTGTGGGCACGTGTATAGGCAGCGCTACTAATGTTGGCAACTGGTGTGGGCACGTGTATAGGCAGCGCTACTTATGTCGGCAACTGGTGTGGGTATATGGTTACACAGTGCTACTAATGTCGGCAACTGGTGTGGGCACTACATATAAGCAGAGAAACTACTTTTCGCAACTGGTGTGGGTGTTATGAATAAGCAACGCTACAAATGTGGGCATATGCAGGAGTACTCTGGATATTATGTGTAGCATAATGTGTGTCAATGTCATATGGGCATTATAGTGAATGGCATATTGTGTAAGGGGAATTACGGTGTGTGGCATAATGTGTAATGGGCATTATGGTGTTCTGCATATTGTGTAAGGGGCATCATTATGTGTGGCATTACAAATAATGTGCATTACTGTGTGTGGTTCCTACTGTGTTATGGGCTTTGAGGTGTGAAGCATAATGTGTTATGGGGATTATGGTGGTGTTGGTACTTTTTTATGTGACCACGCCAATTCCCCATGAAGCCACGCCTCTACAATTTTGCGCGCCTTCGGCGCGCACTGTCCCTGGTTTTTAACATATGGCACCAAAATGGCTAGTTACGGCACTGGTGCTGTGTTAGCTGAATAAGATTGTGCTACTGTGTGGTGTAATTTGGAGTGGGAGTACTATTGTGTGGCCACATCCCTCCCTTTTGTAAAGTTTGGGTGGGCGCAAATTTATAGTTTGCAGGAGGGCGCTGAGCCCCCTAGCACCGGCCCTGCTGGGAGCCCTCTTTTTTCCTGTGAGTGACTACTTATCCTTTTCTATAACAATAATGTACAGAACAATAAGGTCAATTTCCAAACCAAAAACATGTTACATCACAGCCAAAATATTAGTTTGGGATTTCATATTCTTTCTTATGAGTAATTTGATAATTGGAAAATTACATGTGTTTGTGGACCTAGATGGTGTCTCCTGTTTGGGTGGAAACTATCACTGGCAAATGGGAAATTAGACAAGAACCTACCTTGGGCAATCCATATTAGATGAACAAACGCCCCTAATCAGCCTAATCAAGTACTATATTGAAACAAAAATCATTTTGCAGGATAGAATTCTACAAATAAGTGAAATACTGTAGTAAAGAGGTTGTAAGTACAGGTACAACTCTTGTATGGTGGGCAGGCACAGAATTTCATTTCAGCAAAAGGGCTTGAACTACTGTACCTGACCACTATGAGACCCTACTGCATAATGGATGCAGTGTTACCATCCAATGTCACCTCTGCATTTCAACTTTAGGTGCAACTTGATTAATATGCATTTGTATCATCTTGATAAGATTATTGCAATGCCCTCTACCTTGCCCTCCCAGCATAGAATTTGCAATAACTACAGCTAATACAAAATACAGCTGCCAGGCTGATAATCAACCAGCCCCCCTCCAGCCACATAACACCCATTCTATTCTCCCTCCACTATCTACCACGAAAATGGTAAATTGTTTTTAAGTTTGCCTCACTAACTTTCAAAGCTCTACATGACCAGCATCCAAGGTACCTGGAGCAGCTTCTGATTCCATACTGTCATGCTTGATTAGGAAGATCTGTAAATGAAAGACTTTTAGCAGTACCCAGAATCGGTAATTTATCTAAGGGTTGAGCTTGTAGCCATTCAGCTCCAACTTTATGGAAGTCACTTCCCCATACAGTGCGAGAGGCCGCCACTCTAGAAACAGTGCGAGAGGCCGCCACTTCAAAATCCACCTCAAGACTTTCCTGTTTATTCAAGCATTTCCATAATTGTCCCTTTAATATCTCCATGCTCTCTGGATTATCTGAAAAGCTTTCTGTGTTTCATTGTTTCTATACGGTATTATGATAATTATGTAAAGCATGGGTCTTCAACCTGCGGCCCTCCAGATGTTGTGAAACTACATGTCCCAGCATGCATTGCCACATTTTTTCCTATAAGAGCATGCCAAAACTGTCAGGGCATGCTGGGACATGTAGTTCCACAACATCTGAAGGGCCACAGGTTGAAGACCTGTGATGTAAAGCATATTGGAGAAACAACACTCTAAAAGTAAAATTGTTATCATTATTTGTAATGATAACAATGATATAATTGGTAGTATTAATAATATAAAATAAAGAGATAATACCCTTCCATTACACAAAAATGGCAAGCACTTCCACAGCGTTCTCTCACATTCCTGATTTATTTACAACATAATTGGACTATATTATGCTTACAAGCAATCCATTATGGAAAGAAGTGAACTGATAGCAGGTAGAATTTGTGACATTTATGTAGTTTTACAATTAGCATTTTCCAAAGCATTAAACAAAATTAGTGACTGTGAGATTTGGAATGGGCCGCCATTTGAGAGACAAGGGCCTGCATGTCTACCACAACAAAAAGAAAATTAACTTTGGCATAGTAATTACTTTACATTGGGGTTGGTATATATGGTCACCGATGAACAGGCTGACCCCAAAAGATCAACAGGCACAAAAGTTTGACATAGAAATGGTCAACACAACAGAAGTTTAAAAACAAATTGTGTAGAGTTAGCCATGTTGCCCTTTTGATCATGTCTACATAATGACTGTCTACCTAGACACTGTGGACCTATCATTCAAACAACCATGACCAGAGGCAGGTTTAGACCTCATGGGGCTCTAAGCAAGACACCAATTTGGGGCCACCTTCCTTACACACCTATGTTTAATAATCACATAAATGTAAAATAATAATGTTCAGGGTATTCCCTAGTACAGTATTAGCAACAGTGCAAAATCATGGAAAAACTAGCACGTATTGAGTACTGTACATATTTCTATTTTCTAGAATGCTATATGCATTTCTCATACAGTATGTTTTATATATATGATGGCTTTGAAAATGACTGCATACAGTATTTGGAAGTGTTGTTTGTTTCGAAGTTGGAAATTAACAAGATTACATAATGCCAATCAAATGTATTGTTCTTTATAAGGATAATCTGTAAAGATAACAGAGGCACCACAGTGCTGTATACAGTAATACAATCCCTAAAGGGCAGACTCCAGGTACTTAAATCCTGATAACCTGAATAAACAGAGAGTTATACCCCTTTTACACCAAAATCCCTGGTCGGACCCTAGTCTTTGAACACGGAAGTTTCCAGGGTCGGACCCTGCTTCATACCCCATTTACACAGCACTTCAACCTGGGTCGGACCTGGGTCTGCACCACTTACACTGAACCTGGGTCAGCCCTGCTTTTCCCTATGGATGACATTAAAAATTTCAATTTTAGGACTGATAAACTGCCAGCCAACCTTCCCTCAATGATTTAAATAAAAATTAAAAGACATGAAAAGTTAGCATTGAAAAAGGTTTGTTTGTTTATTTAGCAAAATATTTTGTCAAAAAGTTATATTCAGTGATGAAGCGCACATAGCGGTATAAAAGTGCAGCATCACCCATGGGCTCCCCCCAGTCCTCTGCCCCTGCAGCAGCAGTCAGTTGGTCGACCTAAAGATGGTCGACAGTCATTAGGTCGACACCACTAGGTCGACCTACTGCAAGGTCCACATGGGACAAGGTCAACAGGTCATTAGGTCGACACAAGCATTAGGTCGGCATAGGATTTTTCACTGTTTAATGAGCCGACATATACCGACAGGTGGTGTTTCATGCCCTAATATCCACTAGGGCAGTGATGGCTAACCTTGACAGCCCCATGTTGACCTTTTGACTGTCGACCTAGACCATGTCGACCTAATGCTTGTGTCGACCTGATGACCTGTCGATCTTATCCCATGTCGACCTAGACACCTGTTGACCTTGCAGTATGTCGACCTTATGACTGTGGACAATCTTTAGGTCGACCATACAATCCATACCCTTCCCCCCAGCCCCCCAAAACAAACACAAATGATTTCTGTAGGTAGAGTATATATCCCTTAAAAAATGGAGTCACTGGAGTGGGAGGCACATCACGCACCCTCCTCCTTTAAGCTCTTGGTCCCACTACTGCCTGACAGCGCTGCATCCTAGTGCCAGATAGGTTGTGGCAGGTCCACCTGTGGAGTGCCAGGTAGCAGCCTGTGTGCACTGTCCGCACGGGTTGCTGTCTTCTGCTGCTGCAATGCACTGTGGAATGCATGGTACTGACTTACGGAAAGGAGTCCCATGCTTCTGGTATCCTTTCAACACTATTCAAAACGAGAAGAGAAAAGAAACTCTTTTTTGCTGGGGCACTACTTACTAAATCTATACAATGTTTAAAATATTTTATTCAATTTTGATAAAAAAACATACATCACATATAACTAAGACAAACATACAGTGCGAGATTAGTTTGTGCTACTAATATATACGTTTTATCTATGTGTGTAGCACAAAAATCAAGTAGAATGAACCGTGCTAGGCGAAGAATTGTACATTAGGATTCAAGGAGATGTGGGTAAGAAAATTGTATTACCACTTTAATAAGTTAAATTCCAAAATTCCAACAATGTCAATACTCCAATTAGACCACAGTGCAAAAAAAGATCAACTTTCTTTCCTCAAGAACAAATATGCCCAGTAGTAGGAGTCTTTAAAAATCTAGTTTCTGGAGAGCTGGACAAACTATATCTGAAGCAACATGATCAACCAGTACTAGATGACAATCTCACAAAATCTGAAAGAAAAGCTCTACAAGAGATTAAAGACTGGAAAGGAATAATTATTAAACCTTCCGATAAAGGAGGAAATATTGTCATTTGGCCACAAGAAATGTATGAAAAGGAAGCCATGAGACAATTAGGGGATAGGAACTGCTCTTCTCCAACCCTACTCAGGACTTCACCGAGATTTATAACAGAATGATACAGACAGCATTCCACGATAACGTCATTACCAAACAAGAGCTTACATTTCTAGAAGTGACAGATCCCAAGGTACCTACCCTTTACCTACTACCCAAAATTCATAAGAATTCAAGCCAACCACCTGGGAGGCCAATTGTTTCAGGTATAGGAGGTTTATCTGAACAAGCAAGCAAGTTTGTGGATCAACACCTGAGGAGACATGTAACGAGCTTACCATCATATTTGCAAGACACCCCGGATGTTCTGAGAAAAATTAGTGGGATCAAGATTGAGAAAAAACATTTTCTAGTCTCTCTGGATGTGGAATCCCTTTACACCAGCATTAACCACTCAAAGGGGATAGGAGCGGTAAAATACTTCCTGCAAATGGAAGGGATGGGAGACCTACAAGTCTTCATTTTGAAGCTTTTGAATTTTGTCCTTCAAAAAAACTATTTTACTTTTGCAGACAAATTCTATATACAAACGCGCGGGACCGCGATGGGTTCTACATGTGCACCAACCTATGCTAACATCTATCTAGGTTGGTGGGAACGAGAATTTGTGTTTGACGAGACTAATGAAGACCTGAGCCAATATGTCACTTTATGGCTTAGATATATAGATGACATTCTGCTTATTTGGAATGGCACAGAGGAACAACTCAAGAATTTCATAGCAAGACTAAATACTAATGATTTAAATCTTAGATTGACCTCAGAAATAAGCAAGACATCGGTCAATTTCTTAGATTTAAAAATCTCCAAGGAAGAAGATGGCACCCTCTCCACAGATTTGTATAGAAAAAGCACAGCCACCAACAGCGTCTTACATAGCTCAAGTTCTCATTTCCCTCCCACAATACAAAATATTCCCAAGGGAGAATTCCTCAGATTGAGGAGAAACTGTTCATCGACTCCAGTCTTCAAACAAAAATGTAAAGAACTAACAGAACGTCTCAGAAACAGAGGCTACAGTCACAGAAGCATCAAGAGAGCCATACATCATACTTTGATGCTGGACAGAGAGAAACTAATTTTTCCAGAAAACATACAAAATTACAAGAAAAACATGACCACATTAAGATTTGTAGGGAATTTCTGTCAAGAGTGGCGACAGATTTCACAGATTATACAGGACAAATGGTCGATAATTCTGAGTGATAAAGACCTAGGATCCAGACTGGACTCAAGAATACCAATGAGCTGGAGGAGATCAAATAATCTGAGAGACAACCTAGTCGCTAGTCATTATGATAGAAAAGGTCGACATGAACAAAGCACGAAAGGCTCATATCCATGTGGCGGCTGTAAGGCGTGTTTACACATGCCCAAACAAACATCAATACTAGACCGCTACAACAGAGAAATAAAAATGAAAGACTACGTAAATTGCAACACACAGGGTGTCATCTACTGCCTACAATGTGAATGTGGACAACGATATGTGGGCATGACTTCAAGACCCCTGAAGAACAGGATACTTGAACATTTGGGCAATATTCGTAATGCCAGTCAGGATATCTCAAAATTGAAAAAATTGACTTCAGTGGCAAGACATTTCCATATAAAACATCATGGAAAACAACATACCATCAGATTTGTAGGATTGGAGAGAATACGACTCGGAATAAGAGGAGGAGACCTCAACAAAGAACTACTGAAACGTGAAAGTTGGTGGATTTTTCGTCTGGGCACCCTTGTCCCAGAGGGTCTGAATGAATATATAAGTTATAGTCCATATTTAACTTAAAATCCAACTCTCCTCAACTCTTACTCTTTTTCTTCTCCTCTTCCCCCTTCTCTCCCCCTTTTTCCACCCCTGTTTTACATTTTCTTTCTCTAAAAGCATCAGATATACTCTCAAAACAAACAACCCCTGGATTTCTGGGACATATCTCTCATAACTGTTTTCAACCATTATGTGCTTTATCCTCTAAAAATCTTCATTCATCCTCTAAAAATCTTCAAAAAAATCTTCATTAAACTGTGCATTAATCCCAAAACCCAGCATAATTGAATTTAACTGAATTTAATTTAATTCATTTCATGATTTTATTATTATTAAAAATTATCTAAAAATAGATTGATCTACTAATAAATTTTCCAACACAATTAATCATATGCATTTAATATTTATTTCATTTAATATATTACCCGATTATTCTGGAAATTTCTTTGTGTGTATGTATGTATATATGTATGTGTATGTATATGTATATATATGTGTATGTATGTATATATATATGTATATATATGTATATATATAGAGATCTTTGTATATATTCTCTATCATTACTAATTTTCTCTATTTTACTTTAATTATTTCTTTCCCATTTTTTTCTGAGTTTTCTTTAATATATTGTTCTTTTAAAATCATTATAGGTTATGACCCACAATATAATAACATTTAAATAGAAAGAAATTTATTATAATACACTCCTTGCTATCCCAAGAAATGTATTTGGTTAGTGGGATAAGCGTCTAAATAATTAAGTATTCACAATGATTCAATTAACACCTCAATTATCTTTAATTAATATAGAGGAGTGTCTATAAATACAAATCTCTCCCACCAAGAGAGTCACCGTGAACAAGCCTTCAGGGCGAAACGATATCGTCGGTTTAAAGGGTATGCACTGTGCGCACAGTGCAAACCCATGAGATGAACATCCCTGCAAGTCTCTAAGATTGCATCCCCATTACAGGACACATGGACTCCAAATTGTCCGCCTAGAACTGCACAGTATCTATAGTGCACTTTTGGGATTTTCGTTTAGACACTGTCTTTTACTACCTCACTGGCTGCAAGCGCTCCAAAACGCCGTTAATGTGAGCGGCAGCATTACCAACGGATACAGCCTTCCTCTCCCCCCAGCAGCCTGAGATTGCTCCTAAAAGAAGCTGACACTGCAAGCGGCAGTACCGTCCACAGAATAAATCCAGATACAGCCCTCTACCTTGCAAAAAGCCGAGAACGCTCCAGGACCTATACGCGGCATATTTCAGCTCAGGGAAGTGGTAATGTAAAATATCGCTTTACTCATATAGCAATCTACCTTTTACTACTATCTCTTAAAAGGTCTATGTAATTTTTTTTTTTTTTTTTGTCTGTGCATATAATGTTACTTTATATTGATGGGTTGCTTAATGTCCATATATAGTTGAACAATCTCAGCAGTTCAAGCGCAGGACTAATGTCAGTAGACATTTAAATACAATCTAAACCAGACTTATATTGTATCAATTCTGTGTTTCATACACACTGACCAATGTACAAATCTCATGCTCCTGCCTCTCTGTACAGATTGACTATGTATATTTATGGATAGCAGTTTAAGTGCAGGACCAATGTCGATACATATTTAAATACAATCTAAAACCTGACCTATACTGTACCAACTCTGTATTTCATATACACTGACCAATCTATAAATTTCATACTCCTGTCTCTCTGTATAGATTGATTATTGTTCTATAATTTGTAAATTTACAGATTTTAAGCACAAGACTAGTGTTGATATATATTTGAATACAAACCTATCAATCTTAGATTGTATCAATTCCGTGTTTCATACACACTGACCAATCTGCAAAAAATTGTAGTTTTTTATGCTTCTCTATACATGTTGATTATTGCCTTAATCCATATACGGGCGATCCAGTCTACTATCTCTTAAAAGGTCTATGTAATAATTTTTTTTGAACTAATTGCATACAGACTGTACAATATATTGGATGGCGATGGTGGTGATATAGCTGGGAACTGATAGTACTACTATTGTTATAGTCTGTGCATATAATGTTACTTTATATTGATGGGTTGCTTAATGTCCATATATAGTTGAACAATCTCAGCAGTTCAAGCGCAGGACTAATGTCAGTAGACATTTAAATACAATCTAAACCAGACTTATATTGTATCAATTCTGTGTTTCATACACACTGACCAATGTACAAATCTCATGCTCCTGCCTCTCTGTACAGATTGACTATGTATATTTATGGATAGCAGTTTAAGTGCAGGACCAATGTCGATACATATTTAAATACAATCTAAAACCTGACCTATACTGTACCAACTCTGTATTTCATATACACTGACCAATCTATAAATTTCATACTCCTGTCTCTCTGTATAGATTGATTATTGTTCTATAATTTGTAAATTTACAGATTTCAAGCGCAAGACTAGTGTTGATATATATTTGAATACAAACCTATCAATCTTAGATTGTATCAATTCCGTGTTTCATACACACTGACCAATCTGCAAAAAAATTGAAGTTTTTTATGCTTCTCTATACATATTGATTATTGCCTTAATCCATATACGGGCGATCCAGTCCGATTTGGGAAATTTGATGTTATATATGCATTGTTTAAGTATGAAAATTTAATAATTTGAGTAGATACTTTTGTGTGTGAATTCACGGAATGGGCAAAAAAACAGTAACCTGAGCTTGTATTTTCTATAGGGAAATTTTGTGGCTATATATTTAAAATACAATCCAACCAGACTAATACTGTACCAATTCTGTGTTCTGTACACACTAACCAATCTATAAACATTAGAATCCACATATCCTGTGGACTTTCTCAATCTTTCCTTTTCTGATACTTATTCAGAGTTCACTCATCGGCGGTTTAACAAAGGGCTAGATGCCGACAGCAGTAACTCCTTAAGAGCTGTCAGGATTCTGAGACACGGAGCTTAGACACTGAACCTCCCTCTCCGCTGTTACATACATGAGAGGAACCAGTAAGTGTTAGTGGCTAGTCCTGTACAAGCTCCCCTTCAATATTCTCCAATCCTTATTCTGCTCTGTTTTCTATATTTAAAAATATAAGGTTTTTTGGTAAGCAGAAGAAACTCATGCTGTATCCAATGTAATTCTATATGATGCAGCACAGCAGGTAATCTGCCCTGATAGCCTTATATTTTCTTACTTGTACTATCCACTCTTACTTTCCACAAATAAGATTTAAGTTACAATATAATTTGTTGCAATTCACTTTTGTGTGATACATAATATCCAATCTCAGACTTACCAGATCACAGGGACATCTCTAACTTATTAAAGTGGTAATACAATTTTCTTACCCATATCTCCTTGAATCCTAATGTACAATTCTTCGCCTAGCACGGTTCATTCTACTTGATTTTTGTGCTACACACATAGATAAAACGTATATATTAGTAGCACAAACTAATCTCGCACTGTATGTTTGTCTTAGTTATATGTGATGTATGTTTTTTTATCAAAATTGAATAAAATATTTTAAACATTGTATAGATTTAGTAAGTAGTGCCCCAGCAAAAAAGAGTTTCTTTTCTCTTCTCGTTTTGAATATTTAATTTAAACTCTATGGGAGCACCGCCAGACATGTTATTTAGTTTATAAAATAATCCTGTATAACATGGTTAGGGTCTCCATAAATTAATAGGATATACCCTTATTTTTCTAAAAATTCTGGCTGAATGAAATTGTTTTAGCCTGTGCATAGTAACAATCCCCCCCTTTTTTGCATCCTTTCAACACTACCCAGATGTCCCGACCTGGGTTGGGACCATTTACACCGCTCACGACCCAGGTCCGACCAGTGTTCAACCCTGGTCAGGACCTGGGTAGGAGACCAGTGTCAATGGACCTGGGTTGGTCCCATTTACACCAACACTGACCTGGGTCCGACCTGGGTCCGACCTGGGTTTTTCGTTGGTGTAAAAGGGGTAATAGTAATACTTTATAGCTGAATGCCACTAGATTCCATTTGATCCACATGCTTGAGATGGATGTTTCCCTCTGTACTTCAAATGCTCATGTACCTCTGTAATTACCAAGCCCATCAGAAAGGTGACCCAGCGGAAATTGTCTCCATATGAAGAGCAACTACGCTGTTCTGGCGACTCTGGTTGTATTTCCCATTGGTAATCTGGTCTGGTCTCTTGCAGAAGCTGTGCCTGTAATTGGCATTATTTAACCTTGGTGTCTTCCAATGTCTATGGGAACAACACATCCAAGACCCAAATTCCTGTGACATTTACCTTTCCCCCATCTCTATCAAATGCTGTCCCCACCATGCAAACTCCTCCATAAATGTCATGGCACAGTCTATGATCAAACTGTGGCTATTTGTGGTCAGCAAAGCAAATGCTCTCTGCGATCTGCATTAATGGCTTTGATAAGCTGATAGTCATTCTGCCCTAAAGTAACCAGTCACATGGTTAGTAACCCCAAAATCAATATTCTATCTCCATAGCTGTGCCAATAGACCTCCTCATGACATTCATGGCACCCAGGGCATCACACCTTTACTGCTAGCAAAATGTGAGAAGCCTGTCCAGTTATAAGATGTCTCCCTTCCCAAAAAATATATGAGTTGCCAACAAACTGCATCTGACATGAGTTTGCAAGAATAAATGAAAAAAACTTTCCCAACAATATAAAAAATACCAAATATGGAGTCAAAATATATGTGTTCTCCAGAAAACATAAAAAAAACTCCAGGATTCCAACTGCTAATCATTAAGAATATGAGGGAACAGCTGGAAGTCCTTCATGCTATCAAACAAGGTGAGAAACATATGATTTGGGCATTACAAAATGTATGATGCACAGAACAGCACTGCAGTATTAGGACTCCCAATGTCATTTTTGTAAGTCTAACAGTTTAACAATGCAGTCAATGCAAAAGTCCAATGCAACTGTACACATTACCACCACTATCCAAAAAGTGTATTTGCCATTGTCAGCCACCCACAAACCCAGAATGCCCAAACACATCTGGATAAATAAAGTTATTGAAATTTACTCAGAGAGTAATAAGCTGCATACATTAGCTACTAAACATCACAAACTAACACAAAAAAATCAATGTATTAGCACAAAATAACTAGGCAGCATGATCAGACGAAGTGCTACCTCAAAGTGTTCGAAGATGGGCAAATAATCTTTCACACATTGGGCGAGATGCAGCAAACTGAAAATGCCGTAAAAACCCTGTTTTCTGGGTTTTTACCGCATTTTCATACGCAGCAAAGCCCCACCGCCGGGGCTTCGCTGCGGGGGGTTACACCAGTTCTCGATGGCGTAACCCCATGGAAACCTATGGGCTTCCCTTTGCTTCCCCCGCCGCCCTAATGGGCGGGATTCTCTAATAACCTCGGCTGCACATCACCGGCATCTGCATTGTTAATAATCGCATATGTAGTAACATATGCGATTATTAACGCAAAGGCGAGGGCCGGCGATGTGCAGCGGGTCCCCCCTCCCTCCGGGAACCCTCACCCTGCTGTGAGGGCTCCGCTTCCTCCTCCTAGTAACCGGAAGCAGTGCAGGGAGGAGGAGATCACTGGTCCGGGCAGCACACCAGGAGGCTGCCCAGACACAGGTGAGGGGGATGCCTCGCGGATCGGCGGGGGGAGCGCAGGTGGTGGAAGACGCGAAGGGAATCCCATAGGCTTCCATGGGGTTACGCCATCTAGATCTGGCGTAACCACCCGCAGCAAAGCTCCGGCGGTGGGGCTTTGCTGCATATGAAAATGCGGTAAAAACCCCTAAACCGGGTTTTTACGGCATTTTTAGTTTGGTGCATCTTGCCCATAATCAGAACATGAAAATCCAGATAAACTGACCTACTGCATGTATCCATTGAACATAGGGCCTTCTTCTAGTTCACGCTTTCTGACAAAATCCTTCTTAGATGGACAAAACCATGTGCACAGCAGGTGGGGCAGATGTTACTTGTGCAGAGAGAATTAGATTTGGGTGGGATTTTACTTCAAAGTGAGATCTATATTGCAGTGTATAAATAAAGCAGTCAGTTTACCATGCACAGAAACAAAATAACACACCCAAATCTAATTCTCTCTGCACATTTTACATCTGCCCCCCCCCCCCTGCAGTGCACATGGTTTTGTCCATCTAAGAAGGATTTTGTCAGAAAGAGTGAACTAGAATAAGGCCCTTTATCTCTAGGCAACCTATATACTGTAGTTCCATCATGGCATCTGAATATATAAATACAACAAACAGGATGCTGGATCATCATCTTGTCTTACATAACAAGGTCTACCATAATGCTGAACAATGCAGAAAATGGAAAAAAGGACATACCAACAGACAGCACAATGTCCTAGAACATAAGTAGAAAATCATTCATGCAGTGAACCCCCCATACTATAGCTCATTCCCAATGCTATACAACATTGTGAAAACATTTTAAAATATTATATGTGCAAATATTGAACAGGGTGAAGAGGCAACATTGTGGTAGGTCCAATTGTGACCAATATAGATGGGTCAGAGGGGAAACAGAGGTGGCACATGCTGGCACAGTAGAATAACAATGGTAAACTGCTCCTGATAAAACAAGGAATATCACCTGTACCCTGCCACAACAGCACATTGTAGTGAAATGAATAAACCAAAGAGCTGTCCGAAAAATCTGAGGCCACCCTTGCAGGATACTCATCCCTGTTAGGGAGACAGTACTTTGGAAGGTCTGCCAATACTCATTAAATTAATAATTATGGAAACAGGTAGTTAATGGTGCTGGTGCAGAGGGTTGGTAACATGCAATGGCCAGTTGCATCAAGAGATGTTGAGTTTGCAGGTGCACACTAAATATAAATGCTAGACCTTTTAATATCATTGCTATATTGCATTTCTGAGGTTATTAGCATAATGATGGCCATTATTATGGGCTTGTCCACCACGTCCAGGTTACCTCAATAGGACAAGTACCTAACACTACTCTGAAACAGGTCCAGGGCACGGGACCCCCCAGGCCAGCCCAGCAGAAACACCCCATGGCATCACATTAGTGTGAAATTAAAGTGATAGTAAAAGGGATAGGGGAAATTTTATGTGATAAGACTTACCTAAGTAAGAGGTAATAATAAATGTGAAGAGTGCTACATATATACTAAACAAACTAAAGGGGTGATGGAAAGTGAACGATAGTACGATATGATGCCATGGAGCAGCTCAGCAACAGCAGCCCAAAGATCCCCAAACACAGTCCCACAGACTAACACTCAGCATATATGTATAGTAGGACTTATCCTCATAGTGCCAAGCTGGAGTGTGTAGACTTGAGTGTAGGACTCCAAGCTAATTAAAAACAATCTGGGACAGGTGGGAGGGGTGCTAGTTAAGGAGGAAGGCGTCTCTAATTCATTCCAGTGTGTATGAATACACAATATATAGTACATATATAGACATATATGTCCAGGGTGTGCAGTTTAGGGCCCCTCCCCCTATGCATCAAGAGATGTTGCCTGTTTGCAGAGCCAATGGTATTAAACGTTGCCAACTTAAGAAACCTCTGAGTGTGCAATACGGTAAGTCAGGTACAGCATGCAACATCCTGTACACAGAGGGATGCCAAAGGTGCATGCCCACCTATCTCTCCCCAGGGCCAGATTATCAGTGGGCCTGATGGAGCTGCAGCTCCAGGCCCACACTCCAAAATAAGCCCACAGTATCTGCAGAAGTCTTTGCTGCTTTAGTTAGGCATCAGCGCCAGTGGATCAAATGCCAACATAGCATGTTGCGCAGTGGAAGGCTTCCTCCCTGTGCCGCATACTCACTCAATCTAGGTGCCACCTACACACTGTGTAATATCACCACGTGTGACATCCCCTCCACCATTACACTAGGAGACTCTGCAGCACAGCATTGAACAAGCAGCATGATTAGACTCTGCCAGTAGTAGTAACTGCTTGCAGAATCCAACTGGCTCCGTACTTCAAAGCTCCGCCCACCTCCACAAATGGGCAGAGCCTATATAATCGCAGGTCTGATGACAGTGACCAGTGATGTTCTCAGTCATTGAAGACATCAAGGGATTAGGTGAGGGGTGGGAGGCAGCTACTCCTCTTATCCTGCTGTAGTAGCAGCCCCTAAGCAGTCTCAGCTGACAGAAGCACTTAAAGCTGTATACTCTCACATGGGCACATGCTGCCAGTACACAGAATGATTGAAAAAGCAGCTGTGCACCTGGCCAACAGGAGTGGACAGATAGAAATTAGACTGAAGAAGGTGTTTTAGTTTGGTGGAGCAGATCATGGCAAACAATAAACCCTAAGCCCATGTAAGTGACGAGACAGGCTGTAGTAGTTGGCTGGTTTGAAAGACTGCAATGTATGGCATATTGTAACCTTATGTCACTTTGAAAGTGAGATGGGGCACCACAGTGAGAAATAATGGGGTCCAGCTCCACAATGTGCCATAGCAATGTGTGTGGCATGTGTGGAGCAGCTATAGTTGGCATAATGTGGGGCACTAGAAGTGGTCAAGGATTTGAAGTGACATAATGTTGTAACATTGTATGTATCATACTATGCCACACTATGTGGTATACAGATAGAGCCATCCTCATCTTGCCTTTTAATAGGATTAAGTGAGCCAGAGCTGTCAGACTCCCCATGCCAATCCTATGCCAATCCCCTACTGTATTGTTCTATGTATTGTATTGCATCTGAGAACAATAGGTCTTGGTTAGCCATGGCTCACCATGGCTATCCAGAGAAGGTTAGTTGAAGAAGGATCCATCTATATTGTGTGTGTGTGGGACTACAGTATGGCATAAAGTGGTGGGGCTGTACAGTGTAACAAAACATGGATGGGTCCTAGAGTGTGGCATAAGGTGCATAGCACTATAGTGTGGCATAATGTAAGTGAGAAATAAGTGATGGCAATGTGTGCGATATTGGTGGTGATGGGGGAGTGGGTGTGTCAGCAGATTTGCACACACATATGTATATATAAAATATACATTTACAGCTTCCTCCCGGGCTCTGTGGGATCTCCGCTGGTTGATTGGCTGATTGCTGCGGCACCATAGAAGCCCATGTTAAAGATTAACATCGGTGTCTATGGGCATGTTGGTTAAATATTGAGGAGTGCTAGACTGTATTTGTCTATTTATTAAATATATCAGTAGTCACACCTTCACCATGCGGGTCACATACCTTGCGGTGGCACACAATAGGCCCTTTATAAATTTCAGCTCCAGGCCCATCAGGGCCTTAATCTGGCACTGTCTCTCCCCATGACTGACCCACGTAAACAGGTTGATATGTCTAAAGCCCTTTAAAGTGAAGTATATGTGTGGTTCTTTCCTGAACCACAAAAGGTTATACCTTTCCAAAATGTGGGATATTCCCACCCTGTAATTTGTTTTCACATACTGTTTTAGTTTTGGAAATCTCCGATACCATATGTTTGTCAAATAAATTTCCCCCATTCAGTGATGCAGACATGCCTAAAAAGAAAAAGATGTAGTCATATAAACAATCATTATAAATGTAAACACAAACCATCCTTAACGCATTTGCTTTTTTAAAAAGATCATTTAAATAGTTTTTTTCCCATTTATTCATATGAATTAAAATATAAAGTGGAGAATTTAAGGATTTTATGACTTTCTAAGTTATGTAAAACTAAAGAATTCCATTTCATTTTAGAAACATGCAAAGAATTCAATGCACAGTACATGTTGTGCATTTGTAAGTAAACTTATAAATGATCATGCAATGTAAAGGTCAAATAATAAGAAATATGAGCTCTGACCTTTTTGTATGACAGTTATAGAATTATGACTTTATTAAGGTTACACTTTAATGAATTCTGAAAACCTTACTGACATTATGACATACAGAAAATTCTGCATAACTGGATGAAATATAGATGACACTATTACATGCAGCCCATGGCATTATACAAAAACATGATAGTGATACACTTTGGTTGACATTTAAAAGGATGAGGTATTTCGACTTTTGCGATTTTTAGTCAAAAAACGTGGAAAATCACACATTTAATATGATGCGAATTGCGGTAAAAAATGCACTTTTGCCATGCAAATCGCATATTTTGGCCTGTCGTTTTTTTTTTTATGTACTCTTTAATAAAGTTACACTGTTCGTGTGTGTGTTTGTGTGTTTTATTTCAATATTTGTTGGGGGGGGGGGGGGGTCCCTGCCCGGGCTGACCAGCCACAGGGTGAATGCTTTGGCCGGGGGAACTTGCATAAAGAGTTTCCCCCTATTGTGTCATTACAGTATTGGCTGTTTAGGCCTGGTGCTGGTTGACAAAAAATGGAGGACCCCTACTCATTTTGTCCACCATATTTTGGGAACCAGCATGGGCGTATTGGCCCACCGGGAAAGTGAGCCAGTGAGACATTGTAATGTCATTGCACCACCCCCTCCTGGCTCACTTCCAAGGACAATCCGATCCTCTGCTCTCCATTGGTGACCTTTAAAGATTGCCCCAATTCATCTGGCAAGTTTTCATACACTGAGAATCATTTCATCCAGGATACCACGAACTAGGAAAGCTCCGCAAGGTTCTTGACCATCCTCCAGCGGCTACAATATTCATCCATCTACAAGTTCCGCATAAATAGTGAGGACCACGGACCCAAGCCCGGAAAAATCCCATACTCCAAGTGGTGAGATCCAATTCATTCATTCTCACAATTGACATTGCCCATTGCCCCCATTCATTTCCTAAGGAGGACTGTCCCAAACAAACACGCCAGCCATAGGGGAAAGTGCATTGCTATTTATTTTAAGTATTTTTATTGTTGTGCATAAAATGTGTAACTATTAACTGTTTATTATTAAAAATTATGAAAATACAGGCAATCCCATATGTTTAATTACATTTAGCGCTGCCATCTGTTCTTGTTGTTGTGCATTCCATTTCAGTGGTTCACTATTAACCACTAACTGGCAGCTGCTTTCTTTTACACTGATTAATAAAAAGCACCTCACATCAGCGCCCGGTTCATTTACTTGGTAAATACCCCCTTTCTTTAAATACTTGTGCTGTGTGTGGGATGCGGTCCCGCACCAGGATTCGGCGCTGGGCGTGTGTCGCCATGTCCGGAGGTGTGTGCAAAGGCGCCGCTCACAGCGGCGTCCAGGTTGCTAGGTAACTGGCATATGTACAATGGACATCACTGTGTGTGCCATATGTATAATGGGCATCACGGTGTGAGGCATATACGTGTAATGGGCATCACAGTGTGCTGCATACGTGTAATGGGCATCAATGTGTGCGGCATACATATAATGGGCATCACGGTGTGCGGTATATATATATAATGGCATCAGGGTGTGTGACATATGTATAATGGGCATACGGTGTGCAGCATATGTATAATGGGCATCACGGTGTGCGGCATATGTATAATGGGCATACGGTGTGCGGCATATGTATAATGGGCATCACGGTGTGCGGCATATGTATAATGGGCATACGGTGTGAGGCTTATGTTTAATGAGCATCACAGTGTGGCATATGTATAATGGGCATCACGATGTGTGGCATATGTATAATGGGCATCACTGTCTCCCCTCCCTGCATCCTCCACCACTTATTGACTCCCCTCCCTGTATCCCCTGCCACTCTGCATTCCCACTCCTACCCTGCATCCTGTGCCACCATGCCCCCCTCACACTCTGCGTCCTGTGCCACCCTGTGTAAGTCCTCCCTCCCTTTGTTCTCAGCCACCCTGCATCTCCCCTCCCAGGATTGTACGCCACCCTCCGTCCCCCCTCCCTCCCCTTCCCTCTCTGCATCCTCTTCCACCCTGCCACTCTACTCTCACCACTCGTCACCCCCATCCCACCTTTCATTACCAACCCCTCTCACCCTGCATCTACCCCCTCTCACCCTGTGTCTTCTCATTCCGATGCATAATGTGAACTTTAGCTTTTTTAAAACTCAGCGGTAAAATTGAATTGGGCATGGCCTCATTAAAATAGGCCACACCCCCATATTGATTACCCCCCCCCCCCCCAAAAAAAAAAATAACCCTGGGCGCGTCTCAGGCGCACAACAACACCCACCCACCCATTCAATTCACATTCCATTATATAGTCGGTCTCTTCAAAAAAATATGCGATTTGAAAACATGTGATATGGTGCAATTCCTAAAACTTTCTATACATGTAAATCGCATCCCATTAATTGTCACCCTCTAGGTGAAATGTAATAGGATGAGAGATCCAGAAAGTGATAGATTTGGTAAGAAATCTCCAGGTTTTTTTTAAAGCGGCAATCATTTACAATGCAAAATTAAACTGGTTTTGCAGTGTAACGGATTGCCGCTTTAAAAAAACCTGGAGATTTTTTACCAAATCTATCACTTTCTGAATCTCTCATCTTATTACAATTTCACCCTTTATGTCTAATTCCCAGAGACTTCTCTGAAAACACTAATACAGTAGGTACTTTTTGATAATGTATAGATTCAGAAATGAAGTTATGCTAAATGATGAAAGATTTGTAAATCAAAACATGGTGATTTAATCAAATTTTTTTTGATGCAGAATGGAATTACAAGAAGCAACTATTTCATGGCTAAAAAAATCCTATTGTTCAGATAAATAAATAAGGTCAGGTGTAGTAAATACCATATCTATATAGTTTGCTACTAGGATGTGTTAAAAAAAAAGATACAAAAAAAAAGCTTACAACATAGAAGGCAATGGGGTCTTCTTTCTCCCAGTGCTATGTCAGTCCCTCAACCGTAGCCTCCAGGATATATGTTATCTACCAAGGGTTGGATTGGGATAACCATTTTTAATTAATGATTCCCACTTTTTTCAAGAAGCAAATTTGAACATATTTAATGGACCACATGTGTGATTAAAGTTTACTGGCATGGATACCTTTAGCAAAAAGGTTAAAGTGGCAAGTTTGGATTACCTCAATAGCTTTCTCGATAACTGCAGTTTTTCAGAACCTGGGAAGCTCCACCACAGCCTTATCTCTGACTGGATAGCTAGATCTCCTTGATTGGTTCTGTAGTCTGCTTTCAGTTTGGCAGAACAGACTCTCCTGGGTAAATGTACTAAGATGGGATGTTGACCAAAGCAACCATTCAGATTCTACTTATATATTTAGCACCTTCTAGAAGATAGCAGATATATGGCCAGATGCACTAAGCATCAAAAGTGATAAAACGGAGAGTGATACACAACCAACCAATCAGCTCCTGCCTGACATATTTCAAACCCAGTCTGTAACTGACAGGTAGGAGCTAATTGACTGGCTGTTTATCACTCTCCATTTTATAATTTTTGAAGCTTAGTGCATCTGGCCCAGTATCTGATTGGTTGCTATGGGCAACATCCCATCCTCAGAAGAACTCCCATCTTAGTAAATTGACCTCTCCAAGTGACTCTATCACTCACTGCAACCACTGCCTCTAAAAGTACTGATCTCCTCTACCGTAATGGTCCTGGTCTTCCCTCATATTGTATATCTACAGCTGTCACAGCTTGGCCAGCCAGGTTTCTTTGTGTGGCCAGACCAGACCATCAGCCCAGAAGTGCAAACCAGAACAACTCCTGGTATAGTCATATTCATTCAGCCTACGGGTCTAATTCAGACCTGATTTCACCGCTGCAAATTCGCAGGTGGGGTGATTATTGACAACTGAATAAGAGCAATAATACGCATGTGCAAGACCATCCCGCGATAAAATCTTGCAACTTTTTTTTATCGCTACCCTTTGGCAGGTTGATTAACAAAAAGCCTGCATTTGTGTGTAGTAATCAGCCATTTTGGGGAAAATTTACCAAAATGGATTCGTAAAAAATAGGTGTATTCGTAGGCAGAAATACACCTATTTTTTACACATTTGTATTTTCGGGATTTACAATCCCGAAAATACAACAATTCGTATTCCTAAAGATGGAACATTCGTATTTGTATTTACAAATACGAATGTCTACACCATCGATAGAATACGACAGAAATCACCATTCAAAAGAATGGTGGTTCCTGATTTACTAAGCAGCCGTACTAATAATACGGCTGCTAATTGGTGTAAAACACCCACGCAAATACGACAGGAAAATACACCTTGCTTTCCCTGTCGTATTTGCTTTAAGCCTGCACGGATCAGTCAGATCCGTGCAGGCTTTAGTGTAAAAAAATAGAAGAAAAAAAAATCGGCGTGGGGTCCCCCCACAGCTGTAACCAGCACCAGGCTGAAAGAGCCGGGGCCGGTAATTAAAAATCAGGGACCCCGACAAATAGGGGTTCCCCGATTTTTAACAACCAGCCCCAGGCTCCAGGTCCGGGGCTGGTTCCCAAAATATGGGGGACAAAATGACTAGGGGTCCCCCGTATTTTAAGAACCAGCCCCAGGCCAAACCAGCCAGCAGGGTAATGTCACAGCTGGGGGACACTTATGATATAAGGTCCCGCGGCCAAAACACTAACCCTACCGACCAGTCAGCCTGGCCAGGGGCCCTGGGGGAGTGGGGACCCCCCCAATAAAGGTGCCCCCCCCCTCCAGGACTTACCTGACCAGGCTGAAGCCTGGTGCTGTCCCCGGTGACCCTGGGCTGTGGTCCCCGAGCTGATAGTGGTGTAAAAAAAAAGAATAATCTATTGTCTAATACTGGGGCACTATGAGTCCCAGCAAGCCTCCCCCGCAAGCTGGGACTTGGAGAACCACAAGTCCCAGCCTGCGGGGCATTAAAGGGCCCACTGGGTCTTGTAGTTCCACAGTATTAAAAATAGTAAAATAAAACACACTGACACACATTTAAAATAAAACTTTAATACATCCAAAGCCCTTACATACTGATACTTACCTATCTTCATCCCGTAGGTAGCCCTGGTCCTGATGTCCTGGTCCTGTGTCGTCTTCTGGATCCATGTCGACGTCGATGTCCATGTCGTCCTCGCTGTCGGCATCCGGAGTCCGACGAAATCCATGTGGGAACCTATGGAAGGAAACCATACTCACCTGTCCCAGGGTGACGTAGTCCAGGGAAGGGGCCTTTGCAAAATAACAAACCGACACGCGAAACCAAGCGAACAGCAGAGAGCCGCACTGTACTGTGTACATGTGCGGCTCCGCCCCCGAATGCCGCTATTGGCCGCCTTGCGGGCGGCCAATAGCGGCATTCGGGAGGCGGAGCCGCACGATGTACACAAACACGTGCGGCTCTCTGCGGTTCGTCTGGTTTCGCGTGTCGGTTTGTTTTTTTGCAAAGACCCATCCCTGGACTAAGTCGCCCTGGGACAGGTGAGTATGGTTTCCTTCCATAGGTTCCCACATGGATTTCGTCGGACTCCGGACGCCGACAGCAAGGACGACATGGACAGCGATGTCGACATGGATCCAGAAGATGACACAGGACCAGGACATCAGGACCAGGGCTACCTACGGGATGAAGATAGGTAAGTATCAGTATGTAAGGGCTTTGGATGTATTAAAGTTTTATTTTAAATGTGTGTCAGTGTGTTTTATTTTACTATTTTTAATACTGTGGAACTACAAGACCCAGTGGGCCCTTTAATGCCCCGCAGGCTGGGACTTGTGGTTCTCCAAGTCCCAGCTTGCGGGGGAGGCTTGCTGGGACTCATAGTGCCCCAGTATTAGACAATAGATTATTCTTTTTTTTTACACCACTATCAGCCCGGGGTCACCGGGGACAGCACCAGGCTTCAGCCTGGTCAGGTAAGTCCTGGAGGGGGGGGGGCACCTTTATTGGGGGGGTCCCCACTCCCCCAGGGCCCCTGGCCAGGCTGACTGGTCGGTAGGGTTAATGTTTTGGCTGCTGGACCTTATATCATAAGTGTCCCCCGGCTGTGACATTACCCTGCTGGCTGGTTTGGCCTGGGGCTGGTTCTTAAAATACGGGGGACCCCTAGTCATTTTGTCCCCCGTATTTTGGGAACCAGCCCCGGACCTGGAGCCTGGGGCTGGTTGTTAAAAATCGGGGAACCCCTATTTGTCGGGTTCCCTGATTTTTAATTACCGGCCCGGCTCCCTCAGCCTGGTGCTGGTTACAGCTGTGGGGGGGGGGGACCCCACGCTGGTTTTTTTTTATTTATTTAATTTTTCTATTTTTTTTACACACTGCAGCCTGCACGGATCTGACTGATCCGTGCAGACTGCCTCTACTAATTCGTATTAGCGGTCGTATATATGGCCAGCTAATATGAATTCCTACGACATCGGAGGGTTACAAAGCAGTCGTATATGACTGCTTTGTACATTCCCCTCCGGAACACGACTTTGCATACGACTGAAACAGTCGTATGCAGTCGTAGGGGAAATACCAATACGAAAAACTAGGTTTTTCATATTGGTAAATTTCCCCCTTTATGTGAGTGTCAGGGAAAACATAGGCATGACCAGGCATTTGAGGGGAAGTTGTGTGATGTCAGCTTCGGCCCCAATGTTTCTATTGCCGGCACCTTGACTATGCACAGATGACACACACTGGAAAGATGATTCAATGGTGAGCGGCTTGCAAATAGATTTGCAGAATACCCTGAAAACTTTTAGGGCCTTCTGCTTAAATAAAAGGTCCACATTCATTATCCACTATTTCTTATATCATTTATTATTTTTCAGTAAGGGGTATTAGCTGGACATGTAAATAGTACTGCATTGTATAATACAGGTTTCAGCATGATTATGCCAGCAAATTAATACATTTGGCTATCCATGCTTCAGTAAATCAATCTGAAAATACACGCTGCATATTATCTTTCATCCCGTTCTTTAGCAGATGGCATTAACGGCTCTTTCCAAGCAGAGAAATGCTTCAAAGAGCATTTTGATCTATTGGTAACTTAAAACGATGTTGTAAAGACGCTATTTTGGATCCATTATTCAGGATTTCCGTTTTAACAATGTTCATCTGAAACCCCTATTAGACTACTTCATTTCTTCCATCCTTCTGTTCGCAGAACTAGAATAAGTATCTCATTCTTTCCTCATACTCTTGCCAGCTGTGCATCCCAAGCTGGCAATACTTTGCACTATCACTGGTGATATGCTGCCTGGACATGATCCAGCAGCTCCTCTTCTGAATCCCAGTTATCACAGAACAAGTCCTCATTTAAAATATAGCTTTATTTATCCACGGCAATAAGTCTCTTTGACAAATTTAATACCAACTTTTTGTGTACTTAGGGCTCAGTTGTTAATCTGTACTGGAACGGTTACAAAGCTGAACTCTTCAGCATTTTGGTCTGATGCAGGTAACAGGGAAATAAAGGAACAAATAAAAAAGTATTATATGGGATGGTACAGTAGGTACTGATATTTTTCTAAGCTGATCTATCAGTCTGTACATTACGGGTCCAAAAAACACTAGAAGTTTTCAACAAAATAAGGCAAGATACAGTAAGCTAGCAATGTAACCCTGCTCTCTTATGCTGCTTTCCCACTGCCAAACCTGCTCTGACCCGTTTTTTTGTAAACGTTTCTTTAACCGAGTCAGAGCAAGTTTAACCCCATTCACACTGCATGTTGTAAACGGTATATTACTGGTTAATTAGAGTTTTTGTACCTTTCACATAATTGCGCGCGTTGTGAAAGGTACACGGTAATTAACCAGTAATATACCATGCAGTAGGCAGCATCTAGTAACACTCCCTCCCTCCCCTGGTACCTGGCAGCGAGGTAGGCAGCGTCGTGCACGGGTCACTAGGAGGCAGCGAATCCTGCTCATTACATATGTGCATATGAATGAGGCGATCATTACATATGTGCATATGAATGAGTCGCTCATTACATATGCACATATGTAATGAGCGGCCCGCTAGTTCCCATTTGCAACAGGGACCCCGCCAATTAAATCACACCCTCCTAATGGACCTGCTTGCTCCGCCTGAGCACAGACTGCGCTGCCCGAATCCCCAGGATTGCTGCCAGGTACCATTGATGTTTTGGTGCCACCCGCATTGATGTCCATTGATGTTTTGGTGTTTTTGTCCATTGATGTTTTGGTGCCACCCGCAAAATGCTATTTCAGAAATTTTTCAGGGCCACTTTTAGTCGCCAATCTGCCCCTGGTTCTCTTCAACAACTCCTGGAAAGCCAGTCAAAATACAGAACCCCAAATGCCCTACACCAGCTCTTACAGTACATTTAATGAATAATTGTGCCTCTGCTATTAACTTGCATCAACAGTAAATAATTATGTTTAATAATTAAGTTTTCTATCTCCAGGCAGCTGGAATATTACATTTATAGAATTTACATTTAATTAATCAGTCTTCTCTTCAACCAGCTTCAATATTAACTAGCATTCATAATTAATAAACAAGCTTATTCCCTTCAATTCACTCCAACATTACTATAATATCCAGAGGCACATCAAGAGAGAAGGCGGCCTGTGTGCAGTCTCCATCCAGGCTCCCTCTGGCCAGCTGTGTAATAGACTCTGGGTACTAGTCTCACAGGGAAACCCTAGCACTGTTTTACAGTCTAGCACTCATGCTCAGGTCTCTGGAAAAATGGCACCGCAGCCATTTTCCCAGAGATTTTCCTATTGTACATGCAAAAAACACAGTGGAACTCTAGAGGGTAAGTATTAGAAAATGGGTGCAAGGTGTAGACCCCCCTGGATCATAGGAGCCCATGTTCACCACACACTGCATCCATTATAGATAAGCCAGTGTTAATAGCATTCACTTTTAATAACAAGGCCTATTTCCCCTAATAATCCCAGATTTTACAATATTAGATGAAACATTTAATAGAGACTTATAACATACTTCAATAATCAACCTATAATATATTAATAAACCCCCACAAACCTCAACTGACATCAATACCACTTCCCTCACATTACAACCATACACTTCCTCAATGAAGAGCTCCATTGCAATCATCTGTGATCATCCTGAGCTGCTTGCTTTCTAAGGCAACCTCTATGCAGCAAAATTAACAGCAGAGCAGAGAATACTAGAGAATGGTGCACTGCCTAAAGTAGCCTATAGTAATTATTGACCCATAGAATGTATGATCAATCTATCAATCTACAAAGAGAGAATGAGAGGCAGACAATGGTCGAGTTGGGAATTTTGAAGTGGGGGTATAAAAAATTGAAAGGTGTTTATTTTTTACTCCAAAGAGGGCTGGAAAATAGGTCAGGACATTCAAACAGTGCACAGAGACTGTGAGGCAGGGTAAGGTGGTAAGGCACTTAGGGGTGATGTGGTAGGCAAAAAAACGAATCGTGAAATTTAAATACATTAATAAAGACTGTGTAACACAAAATATACCACACAAGGTAAAAGTGATAGTACATATAAAAAAGAACTAAGCAATGAACATGTGGTGCCAACTGTAATCACTTATTACTGTACATGGTGCCAACTGTAATAACTATTCACAACTGTAATTCACATATAAGTGTTTTCTAAACACAACAGTATTGTCTATGATACCGTGATGCACTATGTACAATTTTGATAAATCACAGCTTCAGTAACATCTCATATAGAGAAACTTCTTAATAAGGTAAGATTGTCTATTATTGGAGTGCACCATATCCCCGAGTGCACCATCATTTATAAAATTAGTAGTGAGCACAACACGGCATCGTCAACAGTATAATTATACTCAGAGATAGATAGCCTGGCTGGGCCCAGGTATTTCTCTGGGGGCATGTCCCAATCACAGGAGGCTGTGGCGTAACTAACATTTTTGTGCCCCCCCCATATTGACATCGCCGCCCCCACCCCCCCCACCCGCCTGCCCAAGTAAAGATAAGCACCCCCCTTACCCCACCGCATGCCGCCGCTGATGCATTCCTGGTCATCAGGAATGCAGTTCTAATGAAAAATTACACGACAACATGGCTGCCCCCTAATAGCAGACAGTTTTTAAGGATGCTAGAGGAGGCCGCCGCCGCCTCCTCTAACATTCCTAGAAAAACTTTCTGCTGTATGGAGGCAGCCATTTTGTCATGTAATTTTTCATTAGAACTGCAGGAGACGGAGCCAGGAGGATATCTGCAGTGCCGGACCTGTAATGCGGTGGCACGGGCGGCACTCAGCAGGCGCTGGGAAACTGTCTGCCCTGATGAGCACCGGCGGCGAGATGTACCAAATGGAAAATGCGGTAAAACCCTGGTTTTACCGCATTTTCCAATGTATCAAAAATGATACCGCATTGAAGGGTATCGCCACCTTTTGGTGGCGATACCCTATAGAAGCCTATGGGCTTCTTTTCGCCGCCCGTCGCAACCCCGTCACCTCGCCGACCCCCCCTCTCCCCCTCCCTTGGGATTACCTTCTTGCAGGTCCTCCTGGACCCTGGAAGGTAAGCCCTTCCTCCCCCTATCAACGCAGCCGGACGTCCTTCCGGCTGCAGGGGGGAGGAGGAAGCGCCGGGGACAGCCTGCTTAGCTGTCCCTGGCGTAAAAGCAGCAGAAGCCGGCTGGGAGGTGACGGAGACCCCCCGCAGACCACAGTACAGGTATTGCCGGGGGCCTCCGTCACCGCATCGCAATGCCAGCCGCATATGTTAGTACACGGCAGGGGGGGGGGGGCGCGAAGGGCGGCGATGTATTTTAATACATCCCGCCCTTAGAATGAAGCCTTTACAGTGTCCCTTGCTGCACTTTAATTTCACTTCATCGTATACAGTAGATTCCGGAGTAAGCAATTAATGAAGAAGTTGCAGTACTATTTAAGTCACTATGTAAAACATTGGGAGCCTCCTCCCAGAGAGAAGTACAAGAGGTTAATATTAGAAGCTTTGTCTGTAAACTGGTAAAGAACTAACTAATGATTATAAAGTCTCTTTCCTTTACTTCCTATCTCTTTGGATCTAATGTGGTATAAAACAGGTCCTGGCCTAGCATTCTGTGCTAGGTGATTGCCTAGTGAAATAGCTGATTACGGCTCTCTGGTAAGAATGACTGTGTTATTTTGGATTTAAGTACCAGTTACTTTCTATTTGACATTTCATTATACTGACAGTTTATATTTTGCACAAGACACCTGCTACACTCCAGACCACACTAATCTGATCCTTGGCTACTGTTAAATCCTGTTTACCAAACCATTGCTATGTCTAGAGACAATGGTTATGTATAACACTTTGTTACTATTTGCATGCACTGTGTCTCAGAACCATGGAAATGGATTTGACTCTGCTTTTTCCTGACAATCTGATATAGCCATTATTGTGCCTATGTGCAAGTCTTGTAACAATATAAGACCATGCTTATTTGTGTTCCTTAATACTGTCTTACCAACTTATCTCTACTAAACATCTATGCATTTAATAACAATACTAAAGCACCCTTGCATATATAATGGCTGCTTCTTTGTTCCTACTAAATCAGCTCAAACAGCCTGATCCAGGCTTACTTGGAAGGGGCTGAATTCGGCCCCATTCCGATGATGGGAGGTCTGCGCATGTGTCTGTTTGTTCTGTGCTGATCCCTCCCGAGTATCACACTCACCAAGACATTTGCATGGATAGGAGAGGGAAGGGTGTGGGCAGTGAGCTGGGGCAGGGGAACAAAGGTGGGCTGATGCCTGCTAGGGGTGGGCGGCTCACATCACATGACATTAGCATCTTCAGGCAGGCTTATCAAATTCCAGAACCAGTCACTTAACCTTCATATACCGTTCCTATCTAATCACATCCACACTGTAAAGTGCACACATATCCACTGTCTTTCTTTTCTTCACATTTTCCATCCTCCTGACCCCTGGCCAAACTGCTGGGTCATCATATCTTACAGCACACCAGGCACCTTTGCATTCTGGTGGACTTTATGCAATAAAGAATATCAATCCTTGTGTATCAATGCCTATTTCCCTATAGATTGTGAGAAGGGCCCTCATACCTTTGACTGTCTGTAAATACCCTGTTTGTTGTATCACTGTCTCCTATTGTATAGCGCAACAGAATATGCTGAGCTATATAAGAAACTGTTAATAAATAAATAAATAAATTAGCGCTCGCCCCATTTTTGTCCATCTCCGGCTGGAATACAAGTTTTCACTAACTTTTATTTCCAAAAAGGGGAGAAAAATCATTTGATGGTTGGCGACCATTAAGTAATTGCTGTACCCTTCGGCCACATGCAAGTTACCAATGGGATGCGGGCGGCACTGGCGGCGGGTGGAGGCATTTGTCAGGGAAGGTGCCCAGTGAATTAGACCCTAAAATGCCTGCCAGTGGTGACAGCATATGAGAGATTTACAAAGGGTTATGAAGACTCCAGCAATGTTAGTTAAATTGAAAAATCAGGTTGAAAGAATAACTGAGGCCCCATAAAAATTGATATATAGAGAGGTCTTAAACCTAGAAATTCAGAAGATTAATTAATCTGATTTTGTTACTTGGCGTCAATTTGCAGTTTCGCAGTGTACAGTAAATCTTTCAGACCTAAAACAAGAATGTTTCATATTCAGCAATCTTATCTTTTGTCTTCTTTCACAGCCTATAATTAATGACACCTCTGTACATAGTAACATAATACAATTAGTGACCCATTCGCTATTGCCTATTATTAAAAACATATTGCAAAGCCATACTTTAAGTATAAAGTCATCAATAAAAGTTGGTCAATACGTTCAAATGGAAATCAGCTTAGTACACTTTTCTTAGATCTGTTTCCCTTTCTTCATTGCTAAGATTTTTCTGAGACAGTTGTGACATTATGACATGCGAGCCTTTCTCACTGCTCTAAAGGTCTGGTATTTGCAGGTATTCATTTCGCTCTGGCTTGGCTCTTTGCCTGCTCCTCAAAGTTGTCAAGCAGCCGGGAGCAGGACAAAGGCTGCCTAGTTGTGTATGAGAAAGAGCCTGTGAGAGCACTGATTAAAAACAAATCTATTTTTCTAATTATTCTCCAAGTTCTAAGGTTACTTATAGTCTCCCTGCACTTTCCTCCCAAACACCAGAGAGTTTCTCTTGATTCTGTATTTCCATATTCGCACTGTGATCGAGTCTTTTGTCTCAAATGCCATTCTCCCACACCTCCTCTCTTTATGTAACAAGAAGGGAAGCGGAGTGTATTTTTCTCCTTCTCTATGAGAACGCAGAAAAGGACGGAACAATAGTATTTGTATTATGAGGTAGAAGTATGTAAGGAATTCCAAAGGTGTGCTAATGCGGTGTGAATGGAGAATGCAGCTTTGTATGGAAAACAAATGCACAACAAGAGCATTTAAGTTTACACTTAGAATCATTTTGACATTCCAGTAGTTACACAATTTCATGCTTGTGTCTACATACAACTAGAATACATACTTGCAGGCAGTTGTTCGAACACAAAAATAATGCAACACATTTGTTCTCTAGTATAAAATATGGCAATTCTGCACCTGCGCCCATTGGATTAAAGCTTATTTATATTAGTTTTATACAGTGTATATCACACATTTCCAGGATCCTATTATAAGCTAAGGTTTCACAATGCACTTGCAGATTTAATCAACAGAAACCAGAAGATTTTTTTATATACGTAATCCAGACACCTGATTTACACATAAACATTGTCATTTGTGGAAAAATATGCAGGATTTTCTACATTCGTGTGTTTTGTATACTTTCTTTTTATGCCGCATTGCTTATTTTTCTATATTTTTTTTACTCGACAGGTGGGATGTAATGAAGTCTTTGTTCGGCGGTTGCGTGTCTTTGTAGAAGCGGCAATGAGTCTGAGAGTGCAGCCCACTTACAATCCCTTAACAGTTCGCTTACTGCATGCACCATAGTGGTTTCTAGGAAAATATGCATAGGCCCAGTAAGAAATAATCACTCAACTGCTCAAACATCAGCATTGCTTTCAGTTTTCGGTCACAGCTGAATCAGGCCCAGAATGATTTATACTTCAGGCACATTTGTTATATGTGGTCAAGGGGCACCGTCACATGCGTACTTCATACTTGACAACTCTTCCTTGTTGCCAGGGAGACTCCCTGAAGCAGTAGCAATCTCCGACTCCCGGGGGACTCTAGTAATCTCCCCGATTGCACATTTCCCACATTATGTAGCTGTTCTAGTCTTGGGGTAAACTTTCAATTAGTAAATAAATAATAAATAAAAGGTTCTGTTTACTAACAGTTTCTTATATAGAGCACACATATTCCACAGCACTTTTACAGAGAATAGTTGAACATTCACATCAGTCCCTGCCCCAGTGGAGCTTACAATCTATAATCCCTTGGAAAGAAGAAGAAGGAACGACTCTCTTTGGTGTTGGGGCACTCTTAGTATAATGATTACATCAAGTAATCTCTGAAAATCTAAAAAGTTATTGGGTAGTCTGAAAATGAAGTGTAGGTGGGATTAAGGGTACTAGCTCAAAGTTATGGAGTCAAGTGAGAGAATGCTAGTTGAACATAGTGGTAGAGGAGGAGTGTTCCCCCTCCAGGAGAGTTATTTTATGTTTAAAAATTAACTTTTATTAGGTATAGAGTAAAAAAGTATCTAGACAGACATTAACAGACGTTTAACACAAAACATATAGACATATAGACAAATTGGGGTAACCCTTGAGTATCTGTGCCTATTGTGGCACTGAGTCCTCCTGTGTTACCTCCACCTGGGTAGGTAATGTACGTGATCCCAGGTAAGAGTAATGCCTCCTCTACGGTAGGTGGTGTGTTAGAGTCCCCGGAGGGGTGGTTAGGCCCTGTCCCCTGTAAGAGGTAGCTTTACTGAAGGGTCAGGGGTTCCACTAATGGGGCTTAGACGTTCTTGCAATGGGTGAGCCTGATCCTAGGGTTACAATTGTGCAAGGAGAAACTTTGCTGAGAGGGCTAGGTGGAGATCTAGTACCCAATAGGGTTCACTCTTTCTCAAAGAGTGTAGTGTGTGCGCCGCTTAGGGGATTAAGTTACAAATACTTGGGTTCTTATACCCCCTATCTGCGTCCGCACTGTATTATCATCAAGTGATTCGTCCCGGTCTGGCCATAGATATATCTACAAGGTAGTCTCAGGTCAGATTACTCAGTACATACGGAGAAATTTACATGACATATTGCAAATCTTCATAGTCAACTCAACAAATGCCAATATGAACAAAAAAAACTGTTTTTCAGGATATCCTCTTTATAGCGAGGAGAATATCAACACCTGTCTGTTATAGCGAGGAGAATATCAACACCTGTAAGCCCAAGATATCTTTTAAGATCCTTCTCACCTCCCTGAGAGGAATCACAGTGCAGACATCAATTTCTATTCTAAGCCACAATGTCTCTTTTCCTGAGTAATAATGTTCTCAGCAGAGTTAAACTTTGTGCAGAAATCGACTACAATGTATGCAGTTTACAAAGATGTGTCCATTTCACAATTACAACATTCTGAGGCATCAGAAACAGTCATGCTATCTAAACACAGTTTAGGTTATTCGAGAAAGGAATTTTTCAATAACTCATGGATCTAGTTGATCCTACAGGAGGACACAATATGTGGGCCCTTTGAGGCCTGGTTACCAATAATCCCTTGGAAGGGTGAATATTCTTTTGATCTGCCTAATGAGCAGATAAAACGTTCTGTCTCATAAAGTCACGTGAGAACTGCACAAAAGACAGATTGGTTTACATGAAACTTCACTGGGTTTTTAAATGGCCAATGTGAAGTTATTCAAACAGACACATTTTCAAGACAGGAAAAAGGTAGCAGTATAAACTAACTGTTTCTCCCGCAAGGAGATAGGGATGGGACTGGGAAGAGGGAGGGTGAGGAAAAAGTATGAGGCAGGTTTGGGTGAGAATGGAATAGAGGTAAGGGTTGGGATCCCGTTCTGCCCAGTAGGTATGGGTAGTCCCACCGACTTTATATACCCGTAACAGAAGGGAGAGCCTGGTTCGAGGTTGGAAAGTCTCCTATCCCCTCTGGCAGGTTGTCTACTCCAACTGTCAGCTGCCACTTGGTGAGAGTGGGCTTTTTGGGGTATTGTGGGGGATGTTCCCAACCTTGTAGGGTATAGGGTCAGTGGTGAAAAAATGAAAGAATGCTCTGTGTGATCCTCTATAACAGGCGGCTGCTGCCCTGCTTTGTATACCTGTGGGCTCGGGGTGGAATATTGTACGGTTGTTGAGAGAGGTCACCCTTATCTCATAGTACCTTCAGACACCCCGGGCCGGTTACCGTCAGTTTGTCGACGGACCTTAGAGGTATGGCGGGTGAGCGGGCTTGTGTGGGCGCAAAAAGAGGGCTATACGACGAGAGCAGTCAAGTGGGGAAACTGCTGTCAGGGTGAGCACTTAGAGTCCCCTGTTTAGATAATTTACCAGTGCAGGGTGAGTCATGGGTGCTATGCCCGGATGAGTGTTCCCAGAGCAGGGAGTAAAACCCTGAGTAGAATTTACAGTCAATGCTGGGATAGGTGTGCTGCTATCCTCCACATATATATATTTTTTTAATAGTGGTGGAGGGTGAGCGGCACCTATCAGGAGGCCAGCTAGTGGGGTAAGTGGGGAATAGATTTGAAAATACAGGAGAGGGGGACAAAGGGGAGGAAGAGGGGGGAAGCACAAGTCAGGAAGGGTAACGGGGGAGTGCGGGAGAAAGTGGTACCTGTCTGTGTACTGTCTAGTACTTGGATCGTCTCCTACAGGTAATGGAAGCTGCTTGGGACGGCGTCCTGTGTCTGCAAGTGTATCTTCGTCAATTGTGCAGGCTGCTGTGTATGAGGCAGGAGGGTGCCTGGGGAGTCCCCTTGAGCGCGGCTTCTGACTAGTGTCTGCCCGATGCTGCCAGATTTTGGAGCAGACTGGAGTTGCTGCTGCAGGGGACGCTCAGTATCGGGACTGCTCCCCCGGGTCACCAGGCGGTGAGATGGCTGCTGCGGGGAATGCTCAGGTCCGAGCTGATCCCCGGATCCACGAGCGGTAATGTGTATGCTGCGTAGGTGGCTGTTTGTGGGATACGCTGGATAGTAGCGTCTCTCCCTCTTCACGTGGATGCGGCTGCTGCGGGAGGCGCTTAGTGGTAGCGTCGCTCCCTAGATCACCTGTTTGTGGGATACGCTGGATAGTAGCGTCTCTCCCTCCTCGCGTAGATGCGGCTGCTGCGGGAGGCGCTATAGTGGTAGCGTCGCTCCCTAGATCACCAACGATCGTTTCACCTATGGGCTTCGTCAGGGTGTGTACATTACCTACCCAGGTGGAGGTAACCTAGGAGGACCCAGTGCCACAATAGGCACAGATACTCAAGGGTTACCCAAATTTGTCTATATGTCTATATGTTTTGTGTTAAACGTCTGTTAATGTCTGTCTAGATACTTTTTTACTCTATACCTAATAAAAGTTAATTTTTAAACGTAAAATAACTCTCCTGGAGGGGGAACACTCCTCCTCTACCACTATGTTCAACTAGCATTCTCTCACTTGACTCCATAACTTTGAGCTAGTACCCTTAATCCCACCTACACTTCATTTTCAGACTACCCAATAACTTTTTAGATTTTCAGAGATTACTTGATGTAATCATTATACTAAGAGTGCCCCAACACCAAAGAGAGTCGTTCCTTCTTCTTCTTTCCAATTGTATTTACTCTCTAGGGTGCACCTCCACATCTGTGACTTCTTAGGGAACCTCCTGTTCTCATAATAAAATTATATTGTGGACTGCTATTATTATTTTTCCATATCGAGACTACCACACCTACCTGTGCACTGGCCCGTCCTCCTCTCCCCCTTCCCCTAAACGTCCCAATCTATAATCCCTACCACATGTACACACACACACTTAGACAGACATTCAAAGGTTAATTTTGTAAGGAGCCAATTAACCTACCAGTATATTTTTGGATTGTGGGAGGAATCCGGAGTACCTGGAGGAATCCCACGCAAGTACAGGGAGAATATACAAACTCCACACAGGTGGGCCATGGTGGGAATCGATCCCATGACCTCAGTGCCAAGAGGCAGTAATGCTAACCATTACACCATCCGTACTGCCACCTTCTGGAAGTTATTTCCATTCTGAACAAGAACATTTGATTGCCAGTGATTCGTTATTGTCCCAGTGCTGTTGCTCTTCTACATCAAAATTATTAGATAGAAAAAAAAGACAAAGGAATGCTACAACATTTGCATCTCTCAAATAGATAGAGACTGACTGGATTGAACAGTGGAGCCAATATAAATATATGGGATTGGATAGTATTTTATATCAGATACGTGTTTGTGCAACCATCTGTGGTATTCTTTGAAATATATCAATATTGAGGAAAAGTTGCACTAAACTTGCTGAACTATAACTGTGCCCCAGAACATGTATGCCTGAACTGGCTCTTACCCCTGAGAGATGGGGTAGCCTACACACACCATTAGCATGGAAAGAAAATTCTAATTTTTTTTGTTTAGCATCAGCAGCGGTACCCTCTTTAGCAGAGCCTACACACTCTAGAGAGCAGGGATCTACTGTGCTAGGTGGCAGTCAGGTGCTGCTCCTGGCAGAGAGGAGGGGGGCCAAAAGAAGAGGCTGCACACGTGCCTCCTCTTCTCTTAAAGCACCACTTCCTCCCTACAAATAACTGATTCATTTATTTCTTTCTATGCCATCTACCATGGTCTGTAATTTAGGCTACATGAGGGGCATATCTACCCTATGGGGCAGATTTATAAACCTCGGTGAAGTGATAATGTGGCTGATACTTTATCACCGGCCAATCAGCTCCTAACTGTGAAGTTACAGGCTTGGTTTGAAAAATGACAGATAGGAGCTGATTGGCCGGTGATAAAGACCAGACACTTTATCACTTCACTGAGCTACCCCTGTGTCCAGGATGGCAGTCGCCAAATATACCTGACAGAAGGGGTTGCCTCCCAGTGGAGCAACCTGCTACAGTGACTGCCTAGACAGAGAGATGGGCCAAAGTGGTGTGCATTGGCCAAGCCGCCAACTGAAACCAGCTGGCCATATGACTGTAATAGGAAAAAGAGAAAAAGTAGCGCTTGCAAATGAGGAATATCAATGTAAAAAACATTTATTACACATATAAAACAATTGTATGAACAAGATAAACAATAAAATATATAATAAAAGCTCAAAAGGGCCCTCTATATGTGCCACTGTGCAGGAAATGTTAATAGGATCCGTCCTATTTATGCCGTTTAGGTGAAGAGTCCCAATTGGACCGATGTAGTTCTTTTGAACAGAGAAGGTACTAAAGCTTTCCACTTGATTCAAATGAGCGTGATAGAAGATGAATATAGTTACCACTGACTGTCCCTTGGGAGTCTTGTGTCTATATAGGACTGCTGAACAAGCTGTGATCTCCGTAAAGGGGGGTGGGTGGAATCTTCTCCGCTTGGAAATCGCAATGACTTGTGGAGAGCCAGATGGAAGGTCTCAGAGGGTAATTTTCTCCAAAGAAGGGGGATAAAATAACGGCTGGTTGGATCCAGAACTGACACGGTGTGGCGATGGCAGTGAGGGGCCTTTGAGAGCAAGCAGCTTCCAACGCGTTTCACTGCCTCTAGGGGCAGCTTTGTCACTAGGCAATGCTTCCTAAATTATGCAGCCCAGTAAATGGGTGATCACAGCTCCATCCACTGGACCCAGGTTTGAAACTAGGATTTTTGTCATTCGTACATGTGTACATGGGAATATAGAATGTAAGCTGAACTGGGGTAAGGAGTGATATGAGTGTTCAGATAGTCTTTGCGAAGCACTGCAAAATATATGTGCGCGCTATATACAGTTGTGCTCATAAGTTTACATACCCTGGCAAAATTTGCTGGCCATTTGATTTTATGGCCATTTGTCAGAGAATATGAATGATAACTCACAAACTTTTCTTTCACTCATGGTTAGTGGTTGGGTGAAGCCATTTATTGTCAAACAACTGTGTTTACTCTTTTTAAATCATAATGACAACAGAAACTACCCAAATGACCCTGATCAAAGTTGACATACCCCAGTTCTTAATACCGTGTATTGCCCCCTTTAACATCAATGACAGCTTGAAGTCTTTTGTGGTAATTGTGGATGAGGCTCTTTAATTTTCTCAGATGGTAAAGCTGCCCATTCTTCTTGGCAAAAAGCCTTCAGTTCCTGTAAAGTCTTGGTCTGTCTTGCATGAACTGCACATTTGTGATCTCCCCAGAGTGGCTCAATGATATTGAGGTCAGAAGACGCAGAACCTTCACTTTATTCTGCTGTAGCCAATGACAGGTGGATTTGGCATTGTACCTGACCGTGATTTGGTTTCCACCGAATCCCTCGTTTTCCACTTCTTAATTATAGTTTGAACACTGCGCTGATTGGCATTCTCAATTGCTTGGATAGATTTTTATATCCCTTTCCAGTTTTATACAGTTCAATTACCTTTTCCCGCAGATCCTTTGACAATTCTTTTGCTTTCTCCATGACTCAGAATCCACACATGTCAGTGCAGCACTGGATGAAAGATGCAATAGTCTTTCAGGAGTCCAGAAACTCGCTGACCTTTTATACACACACTGGTTACAAGCAAACAGATCACAGATGAGGATGGTTACCTTTAGTAGCCATTCAAACCCGGATTTGGAGACACACTCAAAATTAAAATGGAAAAAACACACTACAGGCTGATCCAACTCTGATGTAATGCCCTTAAAACAAGTCAAAATTAGGCTCAGTAGTGTGTGTAGCCTCCACGTGCCTGTATGACCTCCTTACAATGCCTGGGCATGCTCCTGATGAGGTGGTGGATGGTCTCCTGAAGGATCTCCTCCCAGACCTAGACTAAAGGATCTGCCAACTCCTGGACAATCTGTGTTGCAACGTGGCATTGGTGGATGGAGCGAGACATGATGTCCCAGATGTACTCAATTGTATTCAGGTCTGGGGAACTGGCGGGCCAGTCCATAGCATCATTGCCTTTGTCTTGCAGGAACTGCTGACACACTCCAACCACATGAGGTCTAGCATTGTCTTGCATTAGGAGGAACCCAGGGCCAACCTCACCAGCATATGGTCTCACAAGTGGTCTGAGGATCTCATCTCGGTACCTAATGGCAGTCAGGCTACCTCTGGCGAGCACATGGAGGGCTGTGTGCCCCCCCCCCAAAAAAAAATGCCAATGACCCACTGCCAAACCGGTCATGCTGGAGGATGTTGCAGGCAGCAGAACGTTCTCCTTGGCGTCTCCAGACTCTGTCACATCTGTCACATGTGCTCAGTTGAACCTGCTTTCATCTGTGAAGAGCACAGGGTGCTAGTGGCGAATTTGCCGATCTTAGTGTTCTCTGGCAAATGCCAAACGTCCTGCATGGTGATGGGCTGTGGATGTCGGGCCCTCATCCATCCTCATGGAGTCTATTTCTGACCGTAGGAGTAGACACATGCACATTTGTGACCTGCTGGAAATCATTTTGCAGGACTTTGGCAGTGCTCCTCCTGTTCCTCCTTGCACAAAGGTGGAGGTATCAGTCCTGCTGCTGGGTTGTTGTACTCCTACAGCCTCCTCCATGTCTCCTGATGTACTGGCCTGTCTCCTAGTAGTGCCTCCATGCTCTGGACACTATGCTGACAGACACAGCAAACCTTGTTGCCACAGCTTGCTTTGATGTGCCATCCTGGATGAGCTGTACTACCTGAGCCACTTGTATGGGTTGTAGACTTTCTCATGCTACCACTAGAGTGAAAGCATTACCAACTTTCAAAAGTGACCAAAACATCAGCCAGAAAGCATAGGAGCTGAGAAGTGGTCTGTGGCCACCACCTGCAGAACATCTCCTTTATTGGGGGTGTCTTGCTAATTGCCTATAATTGCCACCTGTTGTCTATTCCATTTGCACAACAGCATGCAAAATTGATTGTCAATCAGTGGTGCTTCCTAAGTGGACAGTTTGATTTCACAGAAGTCTGATTGACTTGGAGTTACATTGTGTTGTTTAAGTGTTCCCTTTATTTTTTTGAGTGTATATTACAGCAGACACCCAGAACAAAGGAATTGAGTGAAGACAGAATATAATGGTCCAGGTCACACTAGTGAGTGAAGACCAAGCCAAGGGAGTGGCCAAGTGACTGGGGGTGGAGGAGGGATCCACTGACAAAGGCCAAAGAAGGAAGAGATGGCAAGAAGATTATTAGATGCTGGTTTAGTAATGTCAATAAGGATGATAAAGTCACTGAGGATGATGAAGGGGAGGTCAGAGGAGAGGGAGTGGGGAATCCAGGCAGAAGAGTTCCCAAGAAACTGAGAGGAACAGCCAGAGGGGGTGAATGGGTTAGAAGAGGTGGAAAGAGTGGACTCCAAGGGCGGGTAAGATGAGGGAGGGTTTGGGTGGGATGCAAAAAAAGGTTCAGTTCAGGGAGAGATGGATGCCCACTCTATCACCTTGGCAGTCATCAGGCGTGACAGAGTGGATGAAGATGAAACCCCCATAGGAGAGGGAGGTGTAGTCAGAGAAGGAGAGCCAGGTTTCAGTGATGCCAAGAGGATTAAGAGAGTTGGAGATGAAGAGGTTGTGGATAGCAGGCAGCTTGTTAAAGATTGATCTGGCATTCCATAGAACAAAGGAGAAAGGGCAGGAAGGGACTGGTGAGATGTGAATCAGGTTGGCATGGTTGTGGGTGTGGGGGAGGACATGCAGAGTGGATGGGTATGGCACAGGGTCAAGGAACCATAGCTCCAATACAATAGTGTTGTTTAGAGGAATAATGGGCCAGATTCAGAGTCAAAATCTTTCTCAAATGGACAAAACCATCTGAGGCAAATGTAACATGTGCAGAGAGATTTACATTTAGGTGAGGTGAAATCTAACGGAAATCAAACGGAAATCTAAACTGCAGCATAAAAATAAAGCAGCCAGTATTTACCCTGCACAGAAACATTATAACTCAACCAAATACAACTCTCTCTGCACATTTTACATGTGCCTCACCTGCAGTGCACATGGATTTGCCCATTTAAGAAAGGTTTTGCATTTGCGATCAAATCTGAAATCAGGCCCAATGTCAATGAGAATAAGAAAAAAGAATAGAAGTTAAGATAGGAAGTGTGCAAATCACATTATCTCTATATCGTTTAACCTGATTGTTTAATCGATCAGCATACTATTCTATTTTCACATTTAAGGGCATTGACATCATGGATGAATTTATGACCAGCACTTAAGGAGTGTGTGGGGTCATCTAAAATACCTTTTACGCTTATTTATATCGAATTTTTGATCACTTCCTCATCTTTGCAGCCACTGCTACCCCAGTTATGTTAGCAGCTACTTAACGCCTATGTAAGGATTTTCGGTGAGGGACCCTCCTCTGTCCACACCACCATCTATTACGAGCCACCGAGCCGAAAGCGTGGTGACCGAACGATGATGCTTAGCAGCACCACGTAAGTTTTGTAGTGTAAGCGGTGGCCGCAAAGATGAGAAAGTACCCATTTTTTTTTATTTATATTTTTTAGGGGTTAATTATGCACTTTGAGCTTATCTGTACAGTATACTGTAGTTTAATACTATTTCTAATTGCCTCTGGTGTGGAAGGTCCATTCCACTATTTAGCCTAAGGGCCCCCACAGTTCTAAATCGGTCTGTGGAAGTAAGAGTTGGATGCATTGTTGATTTGATCCTTCTGCGCATGCATCCAGAGAGAGGGGCAGATTTATTAAGCTCGGTGAAGTGATAAAGTGTCTGGTTGTTATCACCGGCCAATCAGCTTCTAACTGAAGTTACAGGCTTGGTTTGAAATATGACAAGTAGATGCTGATTGGCCGGTGATAAAAAAAGACACTTTATCACTTCACCGAGCTTAATAAATCTACCCCTGAGTGCACTCTGCAATGTAGGTTCAAATGAGAAAGATTCTGTCTATGATATATGCTAAACTGGCTTTAAAGTCACTTAATGAGCAAAGCTGTAAACCATTTTAATACACAGGCCTTTATTTTATTGATTATTTTCAGATTCTCTAAATCGCAAAATAACCAAAACCTTAGTTTATTTTTGAAAAACTTTGCCTTTTACAATGCTCACTACAATCATACATATACCAACAAAAATGAAAATACACTGCAGCGCTATCCCTTCTCTAATAAAATTTCTAAAGCAAATCTTCAGTGTTGCTTGAAGCTGGTTTCATCAAGATGAGAACCGCAAAGATCCCTACTGACCTCTAAATGGGTCCCTATGTTCACGTAAGGGTATCTTTATGGTCCTTTTCAGTCGATAAACCGCTGATACATCAATAAAACCTCTTCAGACACTGGAAAGATATCCGTTACTGACCTTTGTATAAGGCCCTATTTTCATGTAAAGGTATCTTTATCCCTGGTTTCACAAAAACTTCAACATGTAGTCTCCACCAATCACATGGACATCCCACAGGTCATATGAGTATACACTCACCTCAAACTGAGGCCCTATGTTCATCAAAAGGTATCTTTGGTTGTTCACCCAGCAATCAAGGATATCACCAGACCACGATCCTCCGTACAAAAAGGTATTTATTCACGATAAAATAAACAATAAAATCACGTATTAAAAACTACACACAGATGTGTGAGACCAAAAATACCACACTCCCTCCCTGCATCCGGAACAGGGTGAAAGCAGTTTGTATAGATGTAAAAAACAACAATGGTCTCACCATCAAGTGTGTCCCCTCCTACTCCTCACCAACGCGTTTCAGGCCCTGTATGGCCCTTTTTCAAGGTGTGAGGGGTGTTTGGTGCAGGACGGTATTTATACCTGTCCTGCCTTTCCTAATAAAAGACCTGCATAAAAACTGGAGCGGAGTATGGGAGTGTTACTCCGCACATCCTATTCCTAAATACCTATCTAGTACAACAGAGAATCCTCTCTATACAGTTTATACATTACTAACATCATCCAGATTTATAAAGGCACAGAAACACATTACATACGGTTATAAACACTACATAACGCTACACCATTCTCTCTTAGTGCAGTCCATGTTTTCTGTTCTTCTGAGCGGCACCTGTGAAACACTGATTGCTGCATTCGTTTCAACTTCCGTTTCCGCGTGCAGCGTCTATAAGACCTCCGATGTGCCCACTTTGCAAGGACTGCAGGTTCCCCTTATGGCCTGCCGGACAGCGCGCTTCCTCCCTTTGGAACGCATATTGATTTCTGTGTGGAGCGCATCTCTTCCTTGTGGTCCGGGCGCCATTTTGTTTGTGATCTTTGGATAGGGAATGATGTAAATCACACATGTCCTCATTTGTGTGTTACTCCATATTGTAGCCCGCAGCGTTCAGTTCAGCAAGACAAATACAGACACATAAACAAAGATGTTAGTATTTATATACTTATTCAAGATGTTAATAGTGCTGTTTATAGGAAGCATTTAACCTCAAAACCTATATTTAACCCATTGGGTTCTATAGTTCTATGTGAATATATCTTTCTCATTTCTGCGCAGGCAAGACGTTTTTCTTTATCATTTACACGCCAGTTATCCTTAATTACACATATGCCACAAAAAGAAAGGAGATGTTTGGTATCACAATTATGAATATTCTTAAAATGCATGGATACATTATGCGTCTCTGTCCCCTTCTTGATATTCCTTACATGCTCAGCCATACGGACCTTGAGCATCCTTATAGTTTTACCTATATACTGCTTGTGGCATATACATTCAATTAGGTAAACGCAGAATTTACTGTTGCAAGTGATGAAGTCTTCAATTGTGTGTACTTCCTTAGTTTGCGTGCATGTATAATGGTTTATCACCTTGCTATCCCCTTTACACGCCCGGCACATAGAGCAAGTGCCGCATCTAAAAAATCCTTTAGACTTTATGTAATTCAAAGGAGATGGTGTATTTATTGCGCTTTTTACTAGCAGATTTTTGAGGTTATTAGCCTTCCTGTACACAAAATGTGGATTTTTGTCAATAAACTGCTTAAGGATAGGATCACTGGTCAGTATGCCCCAGTGCTTCCTAATAATTTTTTCCACTAATTTGGACTGACTAGTGTACTTTGTGATAAAGTTAATACCTCTATCATTTTTTTTAGTTTTTAACACTATAGGTGCCTCATCTGTATTCATTGTATAATTTTGTACTGATTTGAGGCCTCTTTCCCTCGCTATCTTGATGGTTTCTGATTGATACCCTTTGTTTTGAAATTGCTTTTCCATTTTATCAGCATGCATATCATATATTGCTGTCTCGGTACAATTTCTACCTATCCTTTGAAATTGACCATTCGGAATGCTACGTAACCAATTGATATGATGGTTACTGTCGTAATTGATAAAAGAATTACAATCAGTGACCTTCTCATAGTTCCTGGTTTTTACAACACCATCTTCAACATAGATGTACAGGTCCAAAAAGTTTACATGGTCTCGACTCTTGTCAAAAGTTAACTTAATGTTCACACAGTTCTCATTAAGTCTATCACAAAAACTGTTTAAGGACACATCGTCGCCACTCCAGACAAACAATATGTCGTCGATGTATCTTTTCCAGGACACCAGGCTGGCACCGAGTTGTGGGTCATCAAAGATGTTAAGTTCCTCCCACCTTGCCATAAATAAATTGGCATAACTCGGTGCCAGCCTGGTGCCCATAGCAGTGCCCGTGAGCTGCAGGTAAAACTCTCCATCAAACCAGAAATAGTTATTATTAAGGATTAAAGATATCCCTTCTAGTATAAAATTCTTTTTTTCAGTGGGAGTACCCTCTTTATCCAAAAAATACTCTACTGCATTAAGTGGGACTTAATGCAGTAGAGTATTTTTTGGATAAAGAGGGTACTCCCACTGAAAAAAAGAATTTTATACTAGAAGGGATATCTTTAATCCTTAATAATAACTATTTCTGGTTTGATGGAGAGTTTTACCTGCAGCTCACGGGCACTGCTATGGGCACCAGGCTGGCACCGAGTTATGCCAATTTATTTATGGCAAGGTGGGAGGAACTTAACATCTTTGATGACCCACAACTCGGTGCCAGCCTGGTGTCCTGGAAAAGATACATCGACGACATATTGTTTGTCTGGAGTGGCGACGATGTGTCCTTAAACAGTTTTTGTGATAGACTTAATGAGAACTGTGTGAACATTAAGTTAACTTTTGACAAGAGTCGAGACCATGTAAACTTTTTGGACCTGTACATCTATGTTGAAGATGGTGTTGTAAAAACCAGGAACTATGAGAAGGTCACTGATTGTAATTCTTTTATCAATTACGACAGTAACCATCATATCAATTGGTTACGTAGCATTCCGAATGGTCAATTTCAAAGGATAGGTAGAAATTGTACCGAGACAGCAATATATGATATGCATGCTGATAAAATGGAAAAGCAATTTCAAAACAAAGGGTATCAATCAGAAACCATCAAGATAGCGAGGGAAAGAGGCCTCAAATCAGTACTAAATTATACAATGAATACAGATGAGGCACCTATAGTGTTAAAAACTAAAAAAATTGATAGAGGTATTAACTTTATCACAAAGTACACTAGTCAGTCCAAATTAGTGGAAAAAATTATTAGGAAGCACTAGGGCATACTGACCAGTGATCCTATCCTTAAGCAGTTTATTGACAAAAATCCACATTTTGTGTACAGGAAGGCTAATAACCTCAAAAATCTGCTAGTAAAAAGCGCAATAAATACACCATCTCCTTTGAATTACATAAAGTCTAAAGGATTTTTTAGATGCGGCACTTGCTCTATGTGCCGGGCGTGTAAAGGGGATAGCAAGGTGATAAACCATTATACATGCACGCAAACTAAGGAAGTACACACAATTGAAGACTTCATCACTTGCAACAGTAAATTCTGCGTTTACCTAATTGAATGTATATGCCACAAGCAGTATATAGGTAAAACTATAAGGATGCTCAAGGTCCGTATGGCTGAGCATGTAAGGAATATCAAGAAGGGGACAGAGACGCATAATGTATCCATGCATTTTAAGAATATTCATAATTGTGATACCAAACATCTCCTTTCTTTTTGTGGCATATGTGTAATTAAGGATAACTGGCGTGTAAATGATAAAGAAAAACGTCTTGCCTGCGCAGAAATGAGAAAGATATATTCACATAGAACTATAGAACCCAATGGGTTAAATATAGGTTTTGAGGTTAAATGCTTCCTATAAACAGCACTATTAACATCTTGAATAAGTATATAAATACTAACATCTTTGTTTATGTGTCTGTATTTGTCTTGCTGAACTGAACGCTGCGGGCTACAATATGGAGTAACACACAAATGAGGACATGTGTGATTTACATCATTCCCTATCCAAAGATCACAAACAAAATGGCGCCCGGACCACAAGGAAGAGATGCGCTCCACACAGAAATCAATATGCGTTCCAAAGGGAGGAAGCGCGCTGTCCGGCAGGCCATAAGGGGAACCTGCAGTCCTTGCAAAGTGGGCACATCGGAGGTCTTATAGACGCTGCACGCGGAAACGGAAGTTGAAACGAATGCAGCAATCAGTGTTTCACAGGTGCCGCTCAGAAGAACAGAAAACATGGACTGCACTAAGAGAGAATGGTGTAGCGTTATGTAGTGTTTATAACCGTATGTAATGTGTTTCTGTGCCTTTATAAATCTGGATGATGTTAGTAATGTATAAACTGTATAGAGAGGATTCTCTGTTGTACTAGATAGGTATTTAGGAATAGGATGTGCGGAGTAACACTTCCATACTCCGCTCCAGTTTTTATGCAGGTCTTTTATTAGGAAAGGCAGGACAGGTATAAATACCGTCCTGCACCAAACACCCCTCACACCTTGAAAAAGGGCCATACAGGGCCTGAAACGCGTTGGTGAGGAGTAGGAGGGGACACACTTGATGGTGAGACCATTGTTGTTTTTTACATCTATACAAACTGCTTTCACCCTGTTCCGGATGCAGGGAGGGAGTGTGGTATTTTTGGTCTCACACATCTGTGTGTAGTTTTTAATACGTGATTTTATTGTTTATTTTATCGTGAATAAATACCTTTTTGTACGGAGGATCGTGGTCTGGTGATATCCTTGATTGCTGGGTGAACAACCAAAGATACCTTTTGATGAACATAGGGCCTCAGTTTGAGGTGAGTGTATACTCATATGACCTGTGGGATGTCCATGTGATTGGTGGAGACTACATGTTGAAGTTTTTGTGAAACCAGGGATAAAGATACCTTTACATGAAAATAGGGCCTTATACAAAGGTCAGTAACGGATATCTTTCCAGTGTCTGAAGAGGTTTTATTGATGTATCAGCGGTTTATCGACTGAAAAGGACCATAAAGATACCCTTACGTGAACATAGGGACCCATTTAGAGGTCAGTAGGGATCTTTGCGGTTCTCATCTTGATGAAACCAGCTTCAAGCAACACTGAAGATTTGCTTTAGAAATTTTATTAGAGAAGGGATAGCGCTGCAGTGTATTTTCATTTTTGTTGGTGTATTGGAGTGAGTGGGAGTGTAGTGACCCACAGAATTTACATATAGCCGCAATCCTGTGCGCAGATATTCTCCTGTCAAACCTCTTTTTGTACAATCATACATATGTTACAAGCTCACTTGGAATTTAAAGATAACATGGGTGCCTTTTCGGAAGAGTAAAGTGAATGTTTTCATGAAGATCTGATGGACTTTGAACACCGTTCTCAGGGGCAATACAATGAGTATGATAGGGGATTATATTTGGGGGCTAATAAGAGAAATCACAGAAGAAATACAAAAAATACTAATTTCTAAACTTTTTTTTAAATATATTGTTACAGTAGTTGTTTGTTTTAAATTTGTTTTTGTAAATAAAAGTAATTCAAATTCATAACAATTTTTAAAATGTTTTGATAGCTACAAAAGCTAACTTTTTCAGATAATACTATTTTTTTCTTTCATTAGCAATGTGGAAGAAATAAAAATCAGAGATACAGAACCCAGACTCAAAATTTGTGTTGATCGGTGTAAATCAGCTGTTTAAAATGTTAGAGCTCCATCTTGTGGCCTAAATAAATATCATGTTCTGCATATTACATGTAATAATCTCTATGCATGGTTAACATTTTTATATATATTAAGATATTAAGTCTCAATATATTTCGGTTTGCTATATAATGAGTAATGTGATTTGCTTAATGTTTGTACAATAAAACCAAGTGCTTTGTATCCTGAATGAAAAGATCTCCAGTCTTTAAAAATAATTTGCAGCTGTTCAATGGCTCAAACAGGGGGGTCTGCAACGAAGCAGAAATAAATCAAAAAATTATCTTTGTTAGTAAATTTACTAACATTTCTAAAAGTGACAAGTGGGGGTGTTGCCTATTGCATAATCAGATTAAACTAATCTATAATTAGACTATGTCTATAATCTTCTAGTATGCAATAGAGAAATGACAGCTTGAATCTAATTGGTTGCTATGGGCAACATCCACACTGTTCACTTTTAGAAGCTTTAATAAACATACCCCAAAGAATCTGTGAAGTAATCTAAAATATAAAATGCATCAGTTTAAAATGGCCTAGACATTAATAAGGAGAGAAAAATACGAGGAATCCTCCTAACCCAATGACCCAATCTCTTTCTTAGAATATACAGAATAAGGCAATTACTGTAAAATACACTAGGCACAAATCTGTCCTAGGTGAAATTATTCAACAAAACACTTGTGATAATTAGCAATGTTCTAGACCCCAAGGAAAGACTTTTATTGGCCCTTTCTTATGGGTTGCAATTAACCCAGGACAGGTGAGTAACCTTTCCAGTCAAATACAAAGCTACCACCATTTCTGAATCGATAAAAAAAAAAAGCCCAAGATTTTGCTGTGTCTGACATAGTCAGAGTCCTGTTGGACAGTTAATATAGGAGATTGTCTGCAAAAATCAAATATTTAAACTTGTACACCAAAGTTTAAGCTCATTGTCACAATCAGGGTCTTTCCCAAGACTGATGTTACCTTGTGTGACAAAGGGTTAATCAATTCTTAAAACCCCATTCCTTTAACACAATAAATAATACCTTTACTGCCACCACTAAGATTAATTCAAGCAAGTTCTTCAATCTTCTCACTACATCTACACGTTATATAAATAATGTTACCTGAACACTCTACCCCAGGGCCTGATTAATCGATAAAATGATTAGGGGCACAATAGATTGCGCTGGGATGAGAGCGCTTCCTGGTGCTGCTGGAATTGGGGTTGAGCTAAATCTCCTCAGATCTCCCCCCGGGATTTTTGGGTGCAGGAATGTCTGCTGGGTTTGCTGGCTTCACCCAGGAAGGGAGGCATGAAGAGCATATTCTGTGAGAACCATGGCTTGGTCTGCAACCAAGGCAGTGATTGGTGCCATTTCTTTATAAGCCACTGTCATTTGTGAGGTGCAGAACAAGTGAAAAGATGGAAGAGTGCCTGATGCCATATGTCAAGCATAATGGAGGTAATGTGATGGTCTGGGGCTGTTTTGGTTCTGGTAAAGTGGGAGATTTGTACAAGGTAAAAGGAATTTTGCATCAGGAAGGATATCATTTTGCAACACCATTCCATACTCTTTGGACAGCGCTTGATTGGAGCCAATTTCCTCCTCCAACAGGACAATGACCCCAAGAACACCTCCAAATTATGCAAGAACTATTCAGGGAAGAAGCAGGCATCTAGTATTCTGTTTGTAATGGAGTGGCCAGTGCAGTCACCAGATCTCAACCTCATTGAGCTGTTGTGGGAGCAGCTTGACCGTATGGTACGCAAGAAGTGCCCATCGAGTCAATCCAACTTGTGGGAGGTGTTTCAGAAAGCGTGGGGTAAAATTTATTCAGATTACCTCAATAAAGTAACAGCTAGAATGCCAAAGGGAGCATTCATTGACAAAATCATTATTTCTAACCTTGCCAATGACTATATGTTCTATTCAGTTTGCAACTCATTTGATAAATAACAGTGAGTTTTAATGGAAAACAAGAAATTGTCTGGGTGACCCCAAACTTTTAACAGTAGTGTATGCCCTAATAGCCATTTTGAGGGAAACCAGCTAATATTAAGGATCATCAAAATGTATTATGGATATATTTGCATAATTTTCAAAAGCATTCACAGGCCCCAGAGGTTTCCGTGGGGATTGCAATGATGATATAATCTCCAAATGGCGTTACACTATAGTTGCCAAGGGCTATACGTTTACTTTATTTCAGAAAGACAAGTGTAATCAATTTGGAAATAAACACATTAAAGATAAATGTAAAGATTAATAAACAAATTTTTACTCCACCAAAGTAATAACACTAACCCACTGCGCTCAACATATCAACATATCACTCACATACTGACATATTAGTAGGAAATTGCAGTAAATATTCAATAAATTATAATTCATAACAAAATCTTTGACTGAAACATTAGTGCACTTACCAAAACTGGTTGGACCAGGGTCTTAATTTTCATTACTGAGGTGCAAGAAATAACATTAGATTACTCCTCAAACTGTATTTATTTTATAACTTTATGAATCACATTCTACTTTTAACCAATGTATAATTTATGCTTAAAGGATGTCTCTCATAGATGACCTGTTGTTGACCTGTTGTAATATTGTAGCCTGTTTGGTACTCGCAATGAATAGGTGAATACAGTACTCAAATACAGGGGGGAATTTAATAGGATGAGATATTCAGAAAGTGAAATATTTGGTAAGAAATCTCCAGTTTATTTAAAGCAGCAATCATTTACACTGCAAAACCAGTTTGATTATGAAGTTGATGATTGCCGCTTAAAAAAAAAGCCTGGAGATTTCTTACCAAATCTCTCACTTTCTGAATCTCTCATCCTATTTAATTTCACCCATAGTGTCTCATGGCTATGGTTCAGCATACATACAGTAATTAGTACATCTCATGGGGGGGTTATTCTAGTCCATTCTTTCTGACAAAATCCTTCTTAGATGGACAAAACCATGTGCACTGCGGATGGGGCAGATGTAACTCGTGCAGAGAGAATTAGATTTGGGTGGGGTTTTTCTTCAAAGTGAGATCTATATTGAAGTGTAAAATCATGCAGTCAGTATTTTCCCTGCACAGAAACAAAATAACTCACCCAAATCTAATTCTCTCTGCACATGTTACATCTGCCCCCCTGCAGTGCACATGGTTTTGTCCATCTAAGAAGGATTTGTCAGAAAGAATGAACTAGAATAAACCCCATGGTGTGGTACTTGTGACTAATTTTGAAGTGCAGATATTATAAAGAAGTGTATCTGTCGTGTTTTACACTAGTAACTTATCCTTGGTGAGCCTTTTCTTTTTACGCCTACAGCTTGTGCCATTCAGTCATTATGATGTAAAGGGCACCAATTCCGAAATTCCCTTTTGGCTCCAACTGTAATAGCCAAGCTATCTGATCCGCTTAGTACCTCTCCTCCACTTAATTGGCCACACCACTGTGTGGCTCGCTCTTGAAAAACTGCACCTTCCAAAGTATTGACACTAACTGAATGAAAATGGACCACATACATTTTAACAATCTTTAAAATATTGTATAGCCCTTTCCCACTCTATCCTAAAACATTCAAGGGTTCATGCAACAAAACCATTAATATAAATATACATTTTATAAACATGGATGCTGGGAACTTATTTGGCAGAAATGATTGTGTGACAATGAGTGTAGGACTAGACCAGTGATATGCAAAGCACTTGCGCACCGCACCCCCCCCCCCCCTTTGTGCAGGAGACGCATGCACTACCAAACTCCTAACCCTGTCGTCTCCCTGAAGCGGACACAGGGAGGGTTGCCGTACACTGCCACAATAATTACTGATATGCACAAGTGTCTGAGACGCTCCTGCGTCTCAGAGAGATGGAGCGCCTCTCTGCCGGCGTCTGCCAGCGCAGGGGATCTGGCAATTACCGGTGCTGTGTGAGAGGAGCTAACTAGGCTTACCAGGGATGCTAGAGACAGAGCTGCCGCTCCCGGGGACATTATGGTGACTAGCTGCCTGACAGGGACACTATGCTGACTACACAGATCTGCCGCTGAGTAACTACGCTAGGCAGCCTTTAGGGCTATGCTAACAACATAGCTTAGCCTTCTGCCGTGAAACTACACAAGTACATTTTCTATGAACCTAGTCCTATAGATATGGAAAAGTTTCAGCCAGTACTTTTAGTCTATGAAAAAAGGAGGCAGTACTATGACCAAAAATGTAATGGTACTGTAAACTGTGTGAGAGGCGCTCACTAGGCTTACCAGGGATGCCGGGGACAGAGCTGCAGCTCACAGGGACAGTATGGTAACTAGGGACACTATGCTGACTACGCAGGGCTGCCATGGAGTAACTATGCTGACTACGCTAGGCAGCCCTTGGGCTACTCTGACAACATAGCTTAGCCTACGCTGAAAACATAGCTTAGCCTACGCTGAAAATGTAGCATAGCCGTGAAACTACACAAGTGCCTTTTCTATGAACCTTGTCCTATAGATATGGAAAAATTTCAGCCAGTACTTTTAGTCTATGAAAAAAGGAGGCAGTACTATGACCAATTTAGAGTACCATTATGGTACTCTAAACTGCTGAAGGTCTGATTGCTAGATTAGTCTTCCCCAGGGCCTGATTAACCAATAGGCTGGGACATTGGGACCTGGGGGGGGTCGAAGTGCTGGCACTATAGATTGCGCTAGGGTGAGTGCCTCCTGGTGCTGCTGGAGTTGAGGACGAGCAAGGCCTCATGAGATCTCCCAGGAACTGTGAAAGCAGTGGTGCTTGCTTTGATCGACACTAGCACTGAGGCAGGGAAGCCGGGAAGAGGAGATCCTGTGAGAGCCTTGACTGGCTCCCCCACCTGTATTAGCCTAGGGTGGCTGGAACCCTTAATCAGGCCCTTGTCTTCTTGGTCTACTAATCACCTTTAATGGACTATTCTGGTGATAGAAGTTATAGGAGCAATTGTTAAAATACACTATTAATGATAGTTAAAGAAAAGATTTGGTACCACTGATTATCATCACAAAAAAATCACTAGCTTCATATGTCTTTAAAGGATTAGTTATGGTTTTCATTTTTGCTTCGGTGACATTTAATGTAACAGAATTGACACATGCAGAAATATTTTTAGCACAGTTTATTGTTCAATGTAAATGCTTTCTGTGATATACTGTCGTTAATACATGAAGCAATAAGCTTTGCATTCATGTTAATCAATCCAGTACTGAAGTGGCACATCCGAAGCAGCACATTAAGTTCCAAAAGAAAAAAAAAGACAATCTGTACACTTTAGATAAATAGAACTCTGGATAGCCCAACTCTAAGGACTGCAACATTTATTACAAAATCATAATGCTAGACACAACACTGTACACACAGAATAAGGGTGATGGAAACAACCAAAACCAAAGTGATGATTTTGCTTTTAAAAATACAGTCACAAGTCTTAATTGCCCAGCACATAGATCATGTATACATGTTGTCCTCACTGAGGGCAGAATACATGTACCAAAATGTTTAATATAAGCTACTGTACTATACTTATATGGTCACTGCTGACTTATTTGGAGGGATTGGTTGTTAGGTGAAAGTTAAACATTGCTTTAGGTTATAAGATTGATTTGTGAAAATCAACACATAACAATTTTCACTGTCCTGCCTTTGCCAACTGTTACTATACTTCTACCGTTTTGCAATTATTGAGAAATTTTTAATAATGGGGAAGATGTATTAAGCCTGGTAAAGTGACAAAGTGGTGCTAAAAGGGAAGGCGATAATGCACCAGCCAATCAGCTGTGATTGAAAATTGACAATTAGGAGCTGAGTGACTGGTGCATTATCAGCTTCCACCATGTCACTTCACCAGGCTTAATACATCTGCCTGAATGTGAGTTCTAAACAATTTCTGACTTGCAATATCTTTGTTCTCTAGTAGATATAAAGGGACTACCTGCTAAAGGAAATTCCCTTACATAGCATGTGTCTCAGAAGCCGTGCCTCCCAGCCATTCCATTTTGCTGTAGCTCATATTCCAGTCTTCTAGCCCTCCTCAGTATAGATCTGTGGAACTGAAAATGGACTAAGACCTCCAACAATGTGAGCCGCAGCATCTCAGGTAATGAGGGGGCTCCTATTAACTACACAGGATTATTAATAATATTTAATAATCCTATATAATAAAGGGGGAACACTGCTCCTCACCTCTATGGGAGAAAATCAAGTGTTTTGTGCGCTAGCGACAGCTAGATGGTGCCCAAAGGAGTAATTCAAGTGCTGCTTCTTACAGGGGCACACAGCTGCTTGTGCTTACATCACTGTTATGTTGTCCCTTCATTTTGATGTGCTGGTTACTTGTAATAATAATACTTTTACTTATATAGTGCTCTTTCTCCAAAAGGACTCAAGGTGCTGAACAGGCTAAATTATGGTAGTTGGTGAAAGATAGACACCATACTTTAAAGACCTCCCAATTTTGTGTTGTTTTAATATCTAACTGCTGCTTTTCATTACCAACTTAAGGGAAAACCAATTAGCTGTCAGTCAATAAAAACAGCCCAAGAATGACCATCAATAAAAAATCACGCTATCCAATTATAGGCTGTTTTTATTATCCAAAAACTGACAGGCTATCATGCGATACCACATTGGATTCTGGATAAAGTCTCAATACCATATGTTATCGCTGCTCTCTGGCTGCTGATCATAATCCTCAAGTACTGGATATTAGGGCTGATTGGATAGCCCAGACAAACCTATTACTACTAATATATTCAGTATATTCAGTATATTCTGTTAGCTGGTTGTCTTACAAAGTATTTCTCTTGAGCATTTTTTGAGCACTATCCAACTACGCATGGAGTTGATTTTATATAGTGTGGCGAACGCAGCGAGCCACCGAGCCTGAAGCATGGCGAGCGCACGCACAATACATGTAAAGCAATCCACGTCCGCTCGCCACGCTTTGGGCTCGCTGCGCTCGCCACACTATATAAAATCAACTCCATGCATTGTTGTATAGTGGGGGTATGAAATCACCCATGGTTGACTATACAATTAAAAATCGTGTCTTTACAATGAAAAATCGCATCGCATGCCTTAAGTAGTGGCATGCAATGAAAAAATTGGGCGCCCAGATAATACATAATTACCATATATTGTTGCCCATCCCCAGTCATTTTCTATACTGCAGCACACAATGCATTGTAAACTGCATGATTGGCTGGTTGACTGAAGCTTCAAGCATGATTGGCTATATTATACCTTGCAGTAAGGGAAATATTCTTGTGCAGTTGTTGGGGAGAGGCAGAATTATAAATCATAGCAGTTTCATTCATACTCTCAATGTAAATCTTATGTTTTAATAATGTATGTACTGTACATTATAGGCTTGTGAGCAGAGTTCTCTTACCTTTGTTTATTACCCAGTCATGTTGTATTACTGTTTTGCTCCCAGCTGTAAAGCGCAACAGAGTATGCTGGTGCTTTATGAGGTATATTCAATGGGGGCGGCAAGGGGGGCTTGTATGGCGAGGATAGCTTTTTTTGGGTGAGGAAAGGACATACTCCCTCCTCCAACCCTCCTCACCATATTCAATGTTTTGCAAAAATCCTGATTCCCTTAAACGGCAAGTTTCACAGCCAATGCAGCGAGCCCGCTACATTTCGTGGTGAGCACCGCCATTTTGATGGCCGCACTCGCCGTTTCCACCTTAGCCTCAGGAAACCGGCAAGGTGGAAATGGCGAGTGAAGGGGAGGCCTTTGAATACTCACCATATAGCTCGCCTCCCATATTGAATGTACCTCATTATGTAACTAAGTAATAATGTGAAGTCACACTGCATCTCTTTGTAGAGACAAGTGATCAAAGTGCTGTTACGGTGAATAAGGTTGTGTGTGTATTTGCAGACCTATAATGATTATAAATGCTGCTAGGAACTAATAAGAGAAACATAAAAAAAATTGTATGAAATTAAAATGGAAATTCTATACATAGATCTATAATCTACAGATCGCAGTAGATATGAAAATGCAATGCTCAGATAGAGCAGCCACATGCAGTACCAGGCTCTGTAGTAGCATACTGGTAAAGCTGTGGCATTATTAATGTGTTGCAGTGAGTTTAGATGCTAGTTGAAAGTTAAAAATAAAAAATTGTAAAATCAACTCTATTTATAAAAAGGTGCATACTAGAAAAATATATATAATAATATACCATACATATTTACCAAACGTCACGATTTTGGAATTTTAGGATATACAGTATGCACAATGTGGTAAATACATTAAGTTGTGCACATTGCATTTTTTGCATTCTATCATCAAATGTTGATATAAAGAAAACAATGCATACAGAACATGTGAGAAAACATTTACTTATGAGAAACATAGCAATGAAAAAATACCTCCTAATTGTAACTAAAATGAAAACAAAAAGAAAAGATAAATGTGCAGCCAATTTATAATTTAATAAAAACCCTGTGTACTGGCCAATAAAGCTGATTCTGATGTGTTGATTTCACCCATTGTTAAGCCAATATTACACATTAGGCATAAAACATACTCAGGGGTTGCAGCGGCTATGGGCAGGTCTTTCCCTTGCACCCAGTTACACCGTGTCCACCCTCACTGCTACTAAGAGGAGGCATGACCATGAACCAAATATGCCCCAGCTAACATGCCTCCCTCCAAGCATCACTGACTTACAAATGTATCAGTATAGTTGTATCGTTGTAGTCTTACAGTTATTTAGTTCAACTGATCTATGCGAACGGCTGGATGCGGCTCAACCCCTGTGCAGAATGTGTGTTAGGGCACCCTCTTCGCCTCCCGAGGAGTGTACAATGGCATGGAAATTTAAGAGGCCCTTGGAGGGCTAAATATGTCATTGAGCATACTTTTGGCTTTGGTGGGATTTCCTAGTTCAAATAATGAAAATTGGGAATGGTATCAAGCAAATTCAGGTGTGGTTGGGTGGATTGAGGCAGGATTTAGTTTGTTATTAATGTTCCACTCTTAAAAGATTTTTGTTCTCTGCCTAAAAATCAGCATAGGCTTAATGGCTGCAAAGAAAAATGAACAAGAATAAACCAATATGAAATGTACTGCAGTTAAGAACGGTTACATTTGTTTAGTAGAAGGAAGACATATCAAAAAGGTGCGATGCCACCGTGCGTTTTAAACTAGATTGTATCGCATCTAGTTTGCATGCAAGGTGCTATAGCACTGTGCGTATTGAATTAGATGCAATGCAATCTAGTTCATAAAAAACGGGCAGCAAATACATTATGTGGTGTGCGATTGGATGTGTGCGGGAGTGCGCATCGCATTGCATCCATACATTGCACAGTGTATGGGCACTATGGGATACATTGCTTTATTTGCCAACACTTGTTATAGTACAACTTATTTTATGTAAATGTTATGGAAAATTAATATCCAGGATTTAAGGCATATAGGGCGAGATTTAATGCCGCCCGAGTTCAGCGGCAGTGCAAGATGTCCCCCCGAACTCGGATGTTTTTTTTAAAAGGATAATTACCTTACAAGGCAAACCATGCCTTAGAAGTTAATTCCCCTTTAAAAAACATCCAAGTTCGGCGGACATCTAGCTGCCGTTGACCTCGGCATTAAATCTCACCCTATATGCCTGAAAACTTTACTGGTATAAATGTGTCCTTCTAAAGATAACATCTAAAATACGAACTATCACCCTTATTATAAAGAGATGGGGCAGTTATAGATGTGCCAATACTCCAGATTTTGGCAATACTTTTCCAGTTAACGCAGCTGTTACTGGAAGGATCCGCATGAAGTTTGGGATGGTCTGGCAAGGTTTGGTATAGTAGAGGGGATCTTATTTTATATCCAGTTTTATTTATTTATTAATGTGTAAGGAATGTAGCCAAGTTTCTACATTTATTATGATTTTTGAGGACATTAACTTGCTATAATTACACACAACAGTGTTAAATACTCATTATTATATATGTGTGTATATATATATATATATATTGCAAACATAATGCTTATACATATATAAATTCCAATACGTATTAACATCTCAGCTAAGAGATCCCTACCATATACATAAAGTACTCGACCTGTAGCCTTGAACCAATCAATGATCACAGAACCCCAAGGTGACTTCTAATATCCATATAATTTACAGCAAGAAGCACATAATCCCACATATGAAAACCTTCAAAAGATAATTATTTACAAACATAGGGAAAACCTAGAAATATTGAATAGATTAATGCATTAAATAAAATATATTGTAACGGAGAACATTCTTTGGTCCCACTTCATCCAGGATCGATTAATTCCTACAGTATCTCTTGTAATGGACATTCAGACTACTAAAATAGGAAAATATTGTTTGCTTCATTTGTACATGCATCAGAAAATAAAGTGATATTACAGCTTATTGAAATGTGATGTAAACAATAAGTTACTGAAGAAACATCATAATTTAAATGATAAGCTAGACATTTTTATAGTGGAATGAACCACAGCAATGTTCATATAGATTCCTACTTAAGACAATGGAAGGATGTCTAAACAATAGTTTGTTTTTCTGTCTTTTATAATGTTAGAGAATAGAATTTAATGAATAAAGTCAAGCAAACAACTCTGTATTGTGGCCGCAGCACAGTTTTTGCTCTGTAAACATTTATTTCTGGAAAAACATAGTAGGAGCGAAGTTAGCATAAAAAGAACAATATCGCTTGGGCATTTTAAGACTATTGTGAACTGTATCCATGTGGAAGCAAGGATGCCACGACAAGTACTTTTTATACCTGCATTCATTATAAAGGACACTAAGACCATAAAAGAAATACAATAACAAAAGTAGAACACATATAAACAAAAATGAAAGAAAGAAAAAATATAAATGATTATGGAATGTAACGGATTTAAAGCCACTGCACTTGTACTTGTGATCTGGAGTAAGCAGCATTTAAAAACAGTGGTACAAACTGAATTATTGTTTATCTCAGACATCTTAGTGGGGCAGCGGGACCAGAATATCAACATAATTGATGGGAAAGAAGCCCGATTGGCCATGGAGCATCCCTTCATACCAATTTTCGTCAATCTGATTGGTAAGAGTGATGATGTCACTTTCTTTGAAGCCAAGCTCCCCTTCATTTTCTGGATCAAAGTCATAGAGGGCCCGACAACATGGTTGATCCAAGGGAGCACCTGTGTTACAAACAAACATGACTATTAAAGTGAGTTGTATATACCAATTCAGTTTCTAGGGATGTGCAAAATGGTCAACTGCCCAGAGAGTAATACAGAATAGTAGAGTAGGAGATTTAATATTTGAGGTTCATATCATTAACATTTGAGGGATAAGGAGCATACATTTCTCTTCTTGCCAAAGGTGCTAAAATGTGTAATTACAGCTCTGACAAATACACATTCTGTATCATAGGAATATTTAGTACCTCTAGGCGGTCTCCAGGAGGTGCTCCTTATTATAGTATCACCTGCAACTATATATATCTGGTTTTATAGTGTATTCGGTACTTGTGTATTATCACGGCGCCCCGATATTAAGTCGCACGACTTTTAATCGCATCGCATGCCATACACCCGATGCACAGCGATGCGATGCAAAATTGTATAAGCCCCCTATACGATTTTAAATTGTATAAGCACCCTAATGGGTGCTTACAATGTTAAATGCACCCCCACGCCACCCCCAGTATGAACATCAACCGAAGCGTGGCGAGCGCAGCGAGCGGCGGTGGTACGCGTCCTCCGACCTTTTCATACCCCCATGATCCACGTCAGCGTGGAGTTGATTTTATATTGTGTGGCGAGCGCAGCGAGCCACCTAGCCCGAAGCGTGGAGAGCACAGCGAGCCCCGCGAGGGGACGCGTATTACTTTACATGTATTCCTCGGTGGCTCGCTGCGCTCACCGCACTATATAAAATCAACTCCACGCCGACATCGATAGTGGGGGTATGAAAAGGTCGGAGGACGCGAACCGCCGCCCCTCGCGGGCTCGCTGCGCTCGCCACGCTTTGGGTTCACGTTCATAGTGGGGGTGGCGTGGGGGTGCATTTAACATTGTAAGCCCCCATTAGGGTGCTTATACAATTTAAAATCGCATCGCATTGTATGGCATTGTATGCCATATACAATGCTATACAATTTTAACATTGTATGACATCGGGGGAAATCTCGTCGCATTGCATCTCATACCATCGCATGCCTTATGGTCTGCGATGCGATGGGCGCCGTGATAGTACACAAGTACCGTGTATTCTTCAAAGACAATCTTTATTGTTTATAACAACATTTATTAGTATGCAATAGAAAGGTATAAAACACAAACAATATACTGTATATTAATCTTTGAACAAATTACTTAAAATTAAAGTGAGAAATAAATGGGTTAAAATGTGTGCCTTTGGTGTGTAATCTGTGTTTGGTTGAAATACTGTACTTGTATTTCTCATATAGGCACAGGATATACAGCACTCATGTATACAGTACGATCCTGCTTCAGTTGTGGTCCAATAAATGAAATACAATACCGATAGAGTGCAATTAAAAATTGGATGTTGCTATGGGCAACTAATCTATTGTCTTCTAATAGGTGCAAAATAAGATTCTGATTGGTTGCTATGGGTAACATCCCATCTTCAATAGAACTCCCTTCTTAGTAAATAAACCCCCAAGAGGCTTTTAATCCTAAATAAAATCAAGACACAGGGGCAGACGTCCTAAGCTTGAAAAATGATGAAATGGAGGGTGATAAAGTACAAGCCAATCTGCTTATAACTGCCATGAAAAGTTATGAGCTGATTGGTTGGTGGTTTATCGCTTTTCTCGCCCAAACTCCTATCAAATTGTCAAACTTTCAGGGACCTTTTACAGGGCTGAAACTAGAATTTGTGTCACCCAGGGCAAGGCAGTAATTTTTCTCTGCTCTGTCTTCTCACATCAGGCAACTATAGGTACAGTACCACATCCATCACCCAGGGCATGCACCTACCTAGCACCTACTATCCACTGGGTATTCGCTAGTGATAACAATGAAATGCATTCCCTGTTTGTGTTTTCCTGATATCAGTTTGTTCAAATACTGTACACATAGTCAGCTGGTTAGCTTTACAAGTAAATTCTCATATGCACGGTCTTGACTGACGTAGATAATTCATCATGAAACAGATTTTCAAAATGGAGATTTGGGACAAATTTGAATGACTTTAATGACAGTAATAAGTGAATGTAATTCCCCTCTTAATAAATTTTTTTGCCTTCCATCAGTTCCACAAAATTCTTGCCTGTATATATCATTTTATATTGTCTGCTCATCACTCCAACTCAGGACTAAGTGGGAATCTGACCTCGGTCTAGTGAACAATTTATCCTGATAACTGGCATTGGGGAGTCCTAAAGCCTGTACCACTTCCATTAGATTCAGACAAATTCAGCTTTATTTTGTAACATAGGATATTCCTGATCCCTGTATGGTTACCGAGATTTGGTGGCAGGACTGATGCTACTTGTCTGAAATGCTGCACATTGTCGGCCACTTTTGGGCATCTTTTATGGTCCTGCATTACAGACACAGGAGATTTGGGCCATTGAATCTACCGGAATCTCAATCTGTTTTTACTACTTGGGTTTCCCTAGTTGACAGCACTTTGGCTCATGAGCATTTTTTGTATATTTCACATAATGCTGCAAGATAATTTGAGTGTACCCGGGATAGGTGGCGACAATTTAGATATGATTGAAAAAGGGTTGATATTCAAGAGAGAATATCAAAAAAGAAACTCCCGGGTGGGGCACAACCTTCTTTAGTGATGTGTATATCAGTCTAAAATATCAACTTTATTATTACTAAAATTGATCCTTTAGATGGATCAATGACAAACATGAGACAAGAACATACAGGTAACATGAATAATAGTATACAATTTGAGAGAAATCGTGAAAATATATTGTGGAAGTCTGAGAAGAGGACTAAATTGCCTCTATATTCGGTATCACAAGAATATCAATATATTTATGTGAAAAAATTATTTCAGACTAGGCACGTCTTCACTTGACCAACAATTGGTTTACACATCAAAACATCAAGAATACAATATATTATCAAAAAAGGGCTCACTGTCAAACAGCACACGTTTGTCTGGTGAATATATTTTAACTATAATTGGACTGCAAGGTCATAGATAATGTGAAGATGGGAGCAGTGGTGAAGTACCTGAGCTATATGTACTCGCGGGGTGGCTGCTGTCTGTGCTTACGGTGGCAATCAGGTACTTGCACAGTTGAGCGGACTCAGCGAGTGTCACAGGTACGAAACTGGAGAAAAAGGGGGTTTCTGCTGTCTCCAGGGGCGACCAACCTGGCCCTGTTATACAGAGACAGCGCAGAGTCAGGTAATGGGTCCTCTGGAGATGAGAGAACCCTGATTGGAGGGGGTCAGTAAAGAGAGCACCTTCACTGTGAGTCCTGGCATACGCTACTGTCCAGTGTGTATGTCCATAGACCTAGTGAACACTGGTTGAGCGGTATGCCTGGGTAGTGAATTGCAGAAGGAAGTATAGATTGCACTGCGGTACTATTGTTTTGGCTTCTGAGTCACTATTGTACCATGCAAAAGGTGATAGTGAGAAAAAGATTTTTCAGAGAGGTGCAAGTCTATGCTGCCACAAATTTGATGGACCTATTGGCCAGGTGGCCTGTGAAACGATGTTATAGTATATTGCTGACCTATGGTCCTATGATGGAAAATAACACTGTAGTATCGATTATGGATAGTACTCAGGTATGATTAAGTTATCTCCTCTGCAGTGATTTTTTAATTCAGGATATAATTCCACATATGGACCAAGGTGCAAGAGATAGAGAAAGAATCCCTATGCAGTGCAAAGCACACAGCTTTGTGCAGTAGATTGCCTACCACTATATTTAAGTATGGTGCAACACTCTGTCTCTGTGCGTTACAGAGTCACAGTTTTCTGTACACAAGTAGCACTCCACTGTAATCAAATAAGGTGCAATATGGTATATGCACTAAATTGGCAATAGGTGATGAGCCACTGTAATTAAGTATAGAGCAACAAGGTATAAACAATAGATTATTATCTAATAACCCCGTAGTTAGAATCACAGGGGATGTATTTTTATATTTATTATCACAGAGGCAGTGCCCTGAGGGCTGTTAAACTCACGGACACCCGGTCCAGGGTGTATCGCTGGCGGCTCTGGACATCAGATAGCGAAATCCCCCAGTGTGTATGCTTCAGTAAAAATACTGCAACCAATCGGCAAGGTGAATATCATCCGTGGTGTTGGATATATAGACTGTCACAGTAAATAGATAAAAAGAAGCAGTCTGTATGTGAGGATAGATAATGAAAATAATAAGGAGTTCTGCGTTGTTTTGAAGAATCCACAGCGTCTTCTGAGACTTCCACAGGCACAGCCGTGGACTCCGCTGTTTGTCCTGTAAGGCGGCTGAAGTGAGCAGTATCTGTAAGAGTTACAGAGGGAGACGGACGGTGATTAGATATCCCGTCCAGGGGTTGATTCCGTCGGCGGCAGGTAAATGAAGCCGCCGGTGTGTATCTCCGTCGGCTACGCTGTTAATCAGTGAAAGCCTTTAGCTTTTTGGTAAGCAGGTTATGACGGGAGACAGACGATGATGAAATGTCCCGTCCTGGGATTAGTGCCGTCGGCGGCAGATGGACGGAGCCGCCGGTGTATTTCTCTGTCAGCTATGTCGGCATTTAGTAGGAGCCTTCAGCTGGCCGGGGGGTCGTGCTGTTTGCAGCGATGAGAGCCAAATAACGATGTGTGAAGCGTGCAGGGTCCGGCTCGTGCACAGCGGGGACCTGAAACAACCGAGACGTACGTTTCACTTTAGGAAGCTTTCTCAATCGGTTTCACCATTTAGACGCTGGCTATAATCCTTTGTGGGCGCCTTGCAGCTTTCTCACTCTGGCAACTCTCCGGCTTCTGACCTGCGTTCCTGCGGCAGTTTCTTCCCTGCATCATCTGCCTCCTGGTTACTTAGGAGCTGTTCCTGTCAGAATCCTGTGGTATCGTTCCATACCTTGCTTGTGCCTATTCTTGCTGTATCTCAGTTTGTTATTTTGTTGTGTACATTTAGCTCAGTATTATTCTGGTCACCTTCCCTTTTCCTTCCTGGGGCCCCCTGTCTCAGCTACCGGGGTATTAGTTAGTTCTCCTCTTGTCCACCTGTTACCTCCGCCGGTTGGTTGTCGCCACCACCTAAAACGCTTTGGAGGGCACCGGAGTTGCACAGGCTTAACCCGTGCTTCAAACGTGGCTGCCGTGCGAGAAGATCTAGGGCTCCTGCACCTTCCGGTGGACCTATAGGGTGGCAACAGAGTCAGCGGCTGAGACAGACTCTCCCTTTCCCCACTGACCTATCCACTCTGGTCAGTTCCCTGTCCACTCCTGTTGGCCTCATCGGGCCCTGCCCCCTCATGTCCCTTGGTCTCGGTGTTGCGCCAATCGACCGGTAATGATTACCAGCTAGGACCTATTCCAGTCTCATTGTGGGCCAGGTATCCTAGCACGTCTGAGCCGTGTCGACACAGTACTGTTGAATAGGGTGGGTGCTCAGCGCCTAACAGTATAGCCAGCCTTTAAAATTGGTCGGTATCACCCGGCTCCCTATTTTTTCCCTGCAGTTGTTGCTTCATTTTTTTTTCCCAGGGTTAGCTGGGTATCCGGGGATCCTTTATATCTTTAGTAAGTCCTCAGCAGCCCCTTGCTTGTATGGATCCTAATGCGGCACAAGCTCTAGCCAATCAGGTTTCTCTCCTTACTAAACAGTTACAGGACCTGTCTATTAAAGTTGACTCCAACCTTGCGACTCATTTGCCTGAGCCCAAAGTTAATTTTCCTGAAAAGTTTTCCGGCCATAGGCCTCTCTTTGTAAATTTCAGAGAGAGCTGTAGATTATACTTCCGGTTAAAACCCCACTCTTCAGGTACCGAGCAGCAGAGAGTGGGTCTGGTAATATCCCTTCTTCAAGGGGACCCGCAATCTTGGGCCTTTAGTTTGGGTTCGGATGATCCGGCTCTCCGCTCTGTGGAGGCCTTCTTTCAGGCGTTAGGTATTCTTTATGACGATCCTGATAAATCTGCGTCAGCTGAGGCTTATCTTAGGGCCCTCAAACAGGGTAATCTCTCAGCCGAGGAGTACAGTGCTAAATTCAGACGTTATGCTCCTGATTCTGTGTGGAATGACCCAGCATTACGAAGTCAGTTTCGCCTAGGTCTGACGGATAGTATCAAAGATTGTTTAGTACAGTATCCCTCTCCTCCTTCTCTTGATAAATTGATCCTTTTGGCTATTCGGATCGATCGGAGAATTAAGGAGAGACGCGGTGAAAGGGGGGTTCAGGCGTTACCCAGTTCTGAGCCCTTTGAGGAGTCTCCTCCCGACTTGGGTGAACCTATGCAGCTTGGGACAACCAGATTATTTTCCAGGCTGACTCCCAAGGAGAAGGTCCGTCGACGTACACTGGGTCTGTGTATGTATTGTGGTTCTAAAGATCATATTTTAAACAGATGCCCAGTATTGTCGGGAAAACGGCAAAGCCGAGAAGTAATGGGGAGTGTCTTCTCGGGCTGTTCTTTGTTCTCCTCATCTGATTCTTTGTTTCTTCCTGCCAGTTTTCAAGTGTCTAGTTCTTCTTGGGAGGGTCAAGCATAAGTGGATTCTGGCGCGGCAGCTAATTTTATGGATAATAAAATTGCCAAAGATCTGGGGTTACCCCTGCTACCGTTAGCTTCGCAGGTTTCTGTGTGCGGTTTAGATGGTAGTACTCTGGCCGCAGGAGCCATCACTCATTATGTCGAGTTATCGGATTTCCGGGTTGGATTCTCCCACTCGGAGATTATATGTTTTTTGGTTCTTCAGTCTCCCATCGCACCGATTGTGCTCGGCCTTCCGTGGCTTAAAAAGCACAATCCGGTTTTTGATTGGAGGTCCGGAGAATTGATACGGTGGGGTAGAGAATGCTTTGGGAATTGTATCAGGCTTCCAGCTCTTCTCACCACCCCTACTCCCTCTGGCTTACCGGCCCAGTTTGCGGAGTTCGCAGATGTTTTTTCTAAAAAAGAGGCGGACTCACTTCCTCCGCATCGTTCGTATGATTGCGCCATTAATTTGTTACCTGGTTCTAAACTACCTAAAGGTAGATTGTACTCCTTGTCTCTGCCTGAAGAGAGGGCAATGCAGGAGTACGTGGAGGAGAGCCTGAGAAAGGGTTTTATCAGGCCTTCCAAGTCTCCGGTTGGAGCGGGTTTTTTTTTTGTAAAAAAAAAGATGGGACCCTACGTCCGTGTATTGATTTTCGTCAATTGAATGACATTACGGTAAAGAACTCTTATCCGTTGCCTTTAATTTCTGTTCTTTTTGATCAGCTGCGCTCAGCTGTGGTGTTTTCAAAAATTGATTTACGCGGAGCCTATAATCTGATCCGCATAAAAGCCGGGGATGAGTGGAAGACGGCGTTCAACACTCACTCAGGTCATTATGAGTATCTAGTCATGCCGTTTGGCCTAGCCAACACCCCGGCTGTATTTCAGGATCTGATCAATGATGTCCTTAGGGACTTTCTAGGTGTTTTTGTTGTAGTTTATCTTGACGACATTTTGATTTATTCTTCTTCTTTGGATATGCATCGTCAGCATGTCAGGGCAGTTCTCCAGAGGCTCAGAGAGAACAATCTATTTGCCAAACTCGAGAAATGCGAGTTCGAGATAGATACCATCTCATTCCTTGGTTACATAATCTCTCCCAAAGGCTTTTCTATGGACCCTGTTAAGCTCAAAGCCATTCAAGAATGGGTCCAGCCTTCTAATTTAAAGGCCGTACAAAGGTTTTTGGGCTTTGCCAATTACTATAGGAGGTTTATTTTTCACTTCTCGGATCTTGTGGCTCCTATTGTTGCTCTCACAAAAAAAGGAGGGGATCCTGGGTCTTGGTGTTGTTCTGCTGTGGACGCTTTTAAAAGACTAAAACAGGCTTTCTCTTCTGCCCAAATCCTTCGTCACCCGAATCCAGAATGCCCTTTTGTCCTTGAGGTCGACGCATCAGAGATCGGGGTGGGTGCTGTCCTCTCCCAAAGGGACAAGATTGATGGGTTGTTGCATCCTTGTGCCTTTTATTCCAGGAAGTTTTCGGATGCCGAAGCTAATTATGATGTAGGTAACCGGGAATTACGGCCATCAAATGTGCTCTGGAGGAGTGGAGGCATTGGCTGGAGGGGGCCAAATTCCAGATCACAATTTTTACCGATCACAAAAATTTGGTTTACTTACGTTCGGCCAAAAGATTGAATTCAAGGCAAGCCAGATGGGCGTTATTCTTCGCCAGGTTCAATTTTATTATTACCTATAGACCTGGAGCTAAGAATGTTCTTGCGGACACCTTGTCAAGAAGCTTTTCAGCCTTACAAGATCCTGTGTCTCACCCCGAGCCCATTATTCATCCTTCATGTATTCTGGCAGGCCTGACTCAAGGGCTCTTGGATTCCGTTCTTGTAGCTCAATCCTCGGCCCCAGCCACTACCCCGGATGGTAAATTATTTGTCCCTCAAGGACTTCGCGAACAAGTTTTTTCTGAATTTCATGCTTGTAAGTCCGCTGGCCATCCAGGGGTCTCTAAGACTCTTTCTTTATTATCACGTGCGGTATGGTGGCCAGGAATGAAAAGAGATGTCGAACATTTTGTCGCCAATTGTAACACGTGTGCCCAGAATAAGTCATCTCGACTTTCCCCCTTGGGTCAGTTAATTCCCTTACCTGTCCCTGATAAACCCTGGACGCACATCTCCATGGATTTTGTTACGGATTTGCCACCAGCTTCAGGTTTTAATACCATTTGGGTGGTGGTAGACAGGTTTAGTAAAATGGCACATTTTGTTCCTCTGAAGGGCTTACCTTCGGCAAAGATTTTAGCTTCTTTATTTATCACTCATATCTTTCGGGTTCACGGGTTGCCATCTGACATTGTTTCGGACAGAGGGGTCCAGTTCGTTGCTAGATTCTGGAGGATGGTGTGTTCAGCGTTACAAGTTAAGCTGAGTCCTTCATCTGCATTTCACCCCCAGTCGAATGGTCAGACTGAGCGGGTTAACCAATCTTTAGAACAGTTCCTGCGATGTTACGTCTCCAAGACTCAGCGGGATTGGGTTGAGAACTTGCCATTTGCGGAGTTTTCATATAACAATGCCTGGCATGCCGCCACCAAGAAGTCTCCATTTTTCTGCAATTACGGTTTCCACCCTAGAGCAAACTCTTTCATTCCCACTTATGCCAAAGTGGGTAATTCTAGGTGGTTGGCTTCTAAGAGAAAAATTTGGCGCATGGTTCGGGGAGCGCTCCTCTCTGCTGCTATGTCAGCCAAACACTTCTCTGACCGCCACAGGAGACCATGCCTGTTCAAGGTGGGAGACTGGGTCTGGCTTTCTACCAGGAACATCAAGCTCCGGCAGTTCTCACGCAAATTGGGTCCACGCTTCATTGGCCCTTATAAAATCATTAAGAAGGTTAACCTTCCACTGCTCACTGTTCAAACCTGCCCTCCAGCCAGTGATTCGTAGGCCGTTGCCCATCCTACGGCGGGGTCAGGAGGAGTATGTGGTCGATTCCATTTTGGACTCCAAAATTTCTAGAGGGAAACTATTTTTCCTAGTTCATTGGAGGGGGTTTGGACCTGAAGAGAGGTCCTGGGTCATGGATCAGGATCTTCACGCTCCTTGCCTAAAAAGGAGATTTTTTCAGTCCTTTCCTGACAAACCCAGGTTTGGAGGTCGGTTGAACTCTCCTCGAGGGGGGGGTACTGTCAGAGGTCACCGCCGTGCACAGCCTTCCCCGTCCTCCGGGGCGCACAGCGGTCGGCTCTCTGACTCTCGTTGCCAGGCAACGTCTACGCTGGCTACTTCCTGCCCGGCGTCCGGGCGTCAGGGGGTTGCCTAGCAGCGACGCTGCAGCCGTCCGGGTCTCTCTGCAGGCGCCGTCATCACGGCGCGACCCGGAACGCGCCTTGCGCGCGCTTCTCCTCTTCAAATACCGGCGTCTTTCACCATTTAGACGCTGGCTATAATCCTTTGTGGGCGCCTTGCAGCTTTCTCACTTTGGCAACTCTCCGGCTTCTGACCTGCGTTCCTGCGGCAGTTTCTTCCCTGCATCATCCGCCTCCTGGTTACTTAGGAGCTGTTCCTGTCAGAATCCTGTGCCTATTCTTGCTGTATCTCAGTTTGTTATTTTGTTGTGTACATTTAGCTCAGTATATCTTAGGGTTATTCTGGTCACCTTCCCTTTTAGGGTTCCTAACATCAGCAATATACTATAACATCGTTTCACAGGCCACCTGGCCAATAGGTCCATCAAATTTGTGGCAGCATAGACTTGCACCTCTCTGAAAAATCTTTTTCTCACTATCACCTTTTGCATGGTACAATAGTGACTCAGAAGCCAAAACAATAGTACCGCAGTGCAATCTATACTTCCTTCTGCAATTCACCACCCAGGCATACCGCTCAACCAGTGTTCACTACGTCTATGGACATACACACTGGACAGTAGCGTATGCCAGGGACTCACAGTGAAGGTGCTCTCTTTACTGACCCCCTCCAATCAGGGTTCTCTCATCTCCAGAGGACCCATTACCTGACTCTGCGCTGTCTCTGTATAACAGGGCCAGGTTGGTCGCCCCTGGAGACAGCAGAAACCCCCTTTTTCTCCAGTTTCGTACCTGTGACACTCGCTGAGTCCGCTCAACTGTGCAAGTACCTGATTGCCACCGTAAGCACAGACAGCAGCCACCCCGCGAGTACATATAGCTCAGGTACTTCACCACTGCTCCCATCTTCACATTATCTATGACCTTGCAGTCCAATTATAGTTAAAATATATTCACCAGACAAACGTGTGCTGTTTGACAGTGAGCCCTTTTTTGATAATATATTGTATTCTTGATGTTTTGATGTGTAAACCAATTGTTGGTCAAGTGAAGACGTGCCTAGTCTGAAATAATTTTTTCACATAAATATATTGATATTCTTGTGATACCGAATATAGAGGCAATTTAGTCCTCTTCTCAGACTTCCACAATATATTTTCACGATTTCTCTCAAATTGTATACTATTATTCATGTTACCTGTATGTTCTTGTCTCATGTTTGTCATTGATCCATCTAAAGGATCAATTTTAGTAATAATAAAGTTGATATTTTAGACTGATATACACATCACTATAGAAGGTTGTGCCCCACCCGGGAGTTTCTTTTTTGATATTCTCTCTTGAATATCAACCCTTTTTCAATTGTATTTACCTTACTCCCTGGGAGCACCTCCACAACAACACTATATATTTTATTTATACGTTGATTGGAGAAAACCTTCTTACCCCATAACAAATTAGTCCTGTGCCCTTGGCCTTCATCCCCTTCCCCTTTTCCCTGAGCGACAATTTAGATATGCAAGGAGAGTGGTCTCAGGTTCTGCTGCTTCCTTGACAATGTCTGTATGTCAATAATCACCTCTGCTACATGTTTACATAGTAACATTCCATAGTGTATCCATCTATATTTTTCCACTTTTTGTTTTTTTCCATACCTCATGCCCATGTGTGAACAGATATCCCTGTATTGGTGTCTTTTCTACAGTTCTTCAGAGCTCGTTTTTTATCTGTTATTCTGCAGCGATAATATAAATATTACTATTATATATTATTATTGGAAGTTCCTTACTTACTCTCTTTTTTTATTTTGTTATTGGCTATATATAATGTGTAAAAATCAATCAAAATGATCCGATTTAAAAAAAAAGTGTAAGTGTCAATGGCTGGTGCTATGGTCGATTCGCTCCTAATTAGAACCATTTATGTAAAGCAGACTACGGGTGCCCTAACTACAAACTATAAAGCGCGGTTTATCTATACCGTTATTATTTGAACTGCATAGTTAAAAAGATTTCAGGATCCAGTGTACACAATAATACCTGAAGTTGCAGTTACAGTGTTCACTGCTAATTTTTAAAACAACTGTTTTAATATATGTAATATTCCATGAGTAAATGGCCACACTTGCCTAAGCATAAAACAATCACCTTAGCATTGCTGTGCAAATGTTCTATTATTTTGGAGTGGACTACTACATTTTCTGTAACCTTACCTAAAGGTACACGCACTGCCTGCTTAGGAAACCATTTGGAAGTTTGCACCTCTCTGGCCCTTCCTTTTTCAGACAGAAGGCTACACCTCCCATATACAACACTTTAGGCACCCTAATAAATATAGTATCTACTCATCTATGTAAAATGACATACAGATTTGAGTGTCATGAATATACCTGATGGTTTAGGAGTCCCAGCAAGAGAAATCCCTCCATTATGTTGGGGGTTATCAGTGACCAGTGCAAGTTCCAAACTCAGACGTGGTTTGGGCTGATATTCTCGTCTTGGTTGATTTGAAGCATCTTGGATTCTACAAAATTCAATGCATTTGAAAATTTCAATATATTATTAATCTGTCTTTGTCACATGGAAAACAATAGTACTTTAGCCTTTAATAAACATTGAGCTTTCCCATGGTACCCATCGTAACAAAATTACATCCTAAATTGCTTTCCAACGCCATACAGTTGCTGCAAGTGGAAATTTCATATAATAGATGAGAATAATATACTAGCTGATATCGGAAGCATTGCCAGAGGAGTTTTTACAATTGCTTTTGTGTCTTTCCTTTTATTGCCAATCCCTTCCTCTCTCCTGTGTCTTTCTGGTTTTAAGGGGTACATTTAGATGGGGGCGTTATATTATAGATGGAATGTTGCCCATAGCAACCAATCCATTTCTATCTATTATCTACTATAAGGTGCTGAATAACGAAGTACAATCTTATTGGTTGCTAGGGGCAACATCCCATCTTAGTAAATTTACCCCTTAATATCTCTCTTCCTCACCACCTATCTCCATGGATTTTGCAGACTTCCTTCCCCACTGCCTTCTTCTTGTGTGATAACAGTAGGGACTCATCCATGCCTTGTTCTAGCTTGCAGCTTCAGTCTACATAACAGCTATGCTAGGCTGGAGCAGTGGAGTGGAATTTTATATATTATTTTCCCTCTGGAAAGTTATATTTCGGCACATTAGGTGCAATGTTCAGTACTTTGAATGATTAAATACAGTAGATATAACATAAATGCCAACTCCCCAAGAATGTCCAGGAGATTTATGAATTTTGTAGAGGTCTCTTGGACCATTGTTAGCGAAGATCTCCCTGCCCAAACGTTGTCATTAACCATCCATTTTCAGTGCAACTAAAAGAATTGCAGTGCTGCCCACCAAACTACATTGTAGTAACACCCCCTCCTTCCATTTCCAACATAGATAGGTGTCAGCGTTAAACACTCATTGTTATATACTGTATGTGTGTATACTGGAAACTAGAGATGTGCAGATCTGGATTTACCCTGATTTCAAAACAGGATCATAGTGCTATCAGGCTGTCACATGTTTTGGAGCCAAAACATGTTACAGCTGATAGCTAATAAGATCCCGTTTTGAGATCCAGATCTGCACATCCCCACTGCAAACATAGTAGAGGGAAGGATATTTGAGGGTGTACATTCATAAAAAAAAAAAAACAAAAAAAAAACATTTACTGTACATTTTCTGTTAGAAAATACTAAAGCCCCATACACACTAGGCAACCTCACAGACACCAATATTGTCAGCAGCGGGGGCTCAGCAGGGGGGGGGGGGGTGTGTGTGCCTGCATTGGCATTCAGATATGAGGTGAGCAAGAGCGGGGGGGGGGAGGGCGCTCATCGTTAACAACATCAAGCATACACATTAGAAGATGAAATAATAGATATCTTTCAGAAAAGGCTTTCTGAAAGAGATCTTTCACTGTATATTCTAGTGTGCATGGGGCTTTAGGGGATATTGAATTGATATTGCTGTCCAATCTTCCATCTAAAGTGACAGAACACAAAACGTCCTGTTTGAGTGCTCCAAACAGGTCCCTTTTCGCTGATATACTGATGCCAGCAGCTAAGTGTGCCCAAACGGATCTAAACTTGAATAGCTACATTGGGCAGTAATTTATGGCTTCTGGTAACAATTGAGTTCAACCCTAAGAATACAGAAGGGAGAGATTAAGAGTGAGCTTCAGGATTAGGAAGCAATAGCAAGATGTATAAACATGATAAACTACGCTGCCTGGAGTCGGCAACCAACACAGCCAAGGAAAGAGCTGGCCCTGTTGGGGTGAATGGTCTGGAAAGGTCAGTGCCTCTGACGGATTTACTAAGCTTCAAAAAGTGATAAAATGGAGAGAGTGATAAACAACCAGTCAATCAGCTCCTAACTGCCATGTTGCAGGTTAAGTCTGAAAAATTATAGGTAGGAGCGGATTGGCTGTTTATTTATCACTCTTCACTTTATCACTTTTTTAAGCTTAGTACATCTTGCTCATTGTCTGGCATATCAGCATGCTATCATTTTGCTCCTGTTATTTCACTTATATCCTTGCAGACAAACATGGAACATAATGTGCGCGGATACGGCATTTAACCCATTGTGAGGTACTGTATGTATGAAAAGAAAATCTGGCTTTAGATTAAAAGTAAATGCAACGTTGGAAGCAGGGAGGCGGCAGACTGAGGCCATCACCGCCCTCTCTCCAGCCCTAGATCGTTGACAGTTTGTAAAAACGGAGGTGTGTTGCCACGGTTTACAGGGTGAGAAGAGGTTAAGGATCTCCATTTTAGAATGGAAATTTCCTGGTGTCTGCAATGGGCGGCTTGTGCGCCCAATAACGACTGAGTGATGAGAATGCAGGTCGTATTACTACTATACCAAGGAGGCGTCTGCTTGTAATAAATGCAGCTTGCTGCATCACCATTCTGTGCCATCACTGCTGCTTCCATGAAAGCAGCAGTGATTTAACTGTAACCACATCTGAAATAGGCCCAGTGCGCCCAGCTTAAAACTACATAAAAGGACTTAAATCCAAAGGGCAAAGTTAGAAGCAACCAATACAGAGTCCTCACTTTTGGGTTTATAACAAACAATGGTATTATGTGGCATTATGGGGAGAAGTGGACCACTCATTGATCTTCTCCCTGTGTAAGACCGCAGTATTTACTGGCAAATGCAAGAGGACGCTATGCACTGCTATCTACAAGATAGCACGCCGGTATGCCATGCAATGTATGGTCAGTGGCATTGACTGTTCTGACAGCTGCAACGGTCATTGCCTGGCACACAGAATGGGGATTTGTCCTCTCAAAAGTAGCTTTTTCTTCATTTAGCTGCAGGGAAAAGATGACAGACGCAGGTGCAGAACCTCCTCACACAAGTCATCAGGGAGACCATGTGTTATATCCAGTGCCCAGGCAAACTCCACTCTCTCTCTTGGGCAATTCAGTGCATTATAAATGCAGCTGTTATCAGTACCCCCTTCACCACAATACGGAGCTGAAGCGGGTATCCACTACATGCATAATAATGCCTTTACCCCAAAAAGAGGGTACTGTATATTCTGATAATAATAATGAAGCAAGTTTTTATAAAAATCAACTGTTTTATCAGAACTCATAGTAACAGCTGAGCTGCAGGCAACTGCCAAAGTGAACGGGCAAAAAACCTGCAAAATTCATAGCTGCCAGAGTCGGAACAGTCAGTGCCACTGACCGTTCATTCATTGCCTGGCATATTGGCATACTATCTTTTAGATCATACATCTACCCCTTGAGCACTAGTTTGATGCGCTGTGGGCTCTAGCAGGGATAGCTGGAGGGTGAGTATGTTTTTATCCCCCACTTTTACATCCGAGATATTTATACATACACTCACTCCAGCTTCACATCGGTAAAGAGGAAAAGCAGGAAGCTTTATACCCGCACATTTACCATTTGTTTGCAAGATCTTTGGTAGGTCTTTAATTTAATTTAATTCAATATCATTGCTGAATTATGTATGATCTTGAAGTGTAATTATATAATTATAGTATGGAATGATAACAGTTTAATATATGTTTTCATGTTCAAAATTGTTATTGAATCATTTCACTTCAGCTTTCCTATAATATTGCACCATTAGGTATACATTTTGTTACTATGACATTTTATCAAGTTATGGCTATCTTAACATTTTATCAAATTGTGCACTTGTATTAGTGTAGGTTCCCTTTCACTGAGCTGTATTATTAACAGAATTCAATCAAGCTGTGTAGCTTTACCATTTTACAGACCTTTTTATCGTAAAAATTGTATCAGTCTGAGCAGGGAGCTGGGTAATTCAGTTAAGCCGTGTTATCACAAAATTGCTCGATAATATTACCTCTTAGGTTTTAAAAAAAAAAAATTATTGGGCTGCTATGTAGTGAGAAGAAATTGGTCTCAAACCAGAAATTTGAGCTTGAATAAAGAATGTTTGTGGGCATACACAGGTACATAGTTACACTGTAAATTACATGGACTTGTATAGATGTGGTATACCTCTTCTTTTGATAACACAGATTGAGTCCTTTGTATTATTGTAGTGATGAGGGAACAGCTGTCTTTCTACCCCTACGCACACACTCCCACACACATATGCACTTTTGCCTCTCGGAGAAAAGATGGCCTAAAGTCAAAACTGTATGATGCTGCTGAAATGAGGATTAAATAAACAGCATCACCCATTCAGAGACATACAAACCAAACAATGGTTAAAATGGATTTCATACCCCAGTCAATCTATGCATTAGACCGAGATTGATGGTTTCTGGGCTGGTGTGATTGGCAAGTGATATCTCAGATGTCCCTGTTTTCCAGGTATAGTCGCCTGTTTTAAAGGTTCTTTCCCCAGAAAAGTCCCCATGGCTTTGTACTCATCATCTCCGGCTGCTCTTCCAATTACCAAGACCATTGCTCTTCTATTAGCATAATGCAATGGTGGAAGAAAGCGATTCTTGGCGCTGTACAGAACTGTTATATGTGCCAAGATTGGAGTTTCAAATGTGTATTTAAGTCGCGTGATAGGCATAAGGATAGCTCAGAGATGTGACTTCTCAGTACAAAAGGTCACATTACCTTATTTGTACAGCATATAATGCAAGGTCATATGAGAGAATAATGTGTTGACAGATATTAATAAAGTGAAAGTTGCATTTACCATATGCAAAAACAACTTTCAATTCGGTCAATTATTTGTACAAAGCAAAAATCTGACACAAAGATGCAATAAATTGACAAAAAACTGTAATCCTGTTGCACCACAACATTTAAATAACTCATCACCCGATTTCTGTAAAATTGTTAATAATACGAAACACGTGTAGAGCTGATGTTTATCTGAACCCTTTAGGTTTGGAAATGCAGCTATAGATTTAGGTGTGTTAATTATCTCCCCATGCTATATCCCAAGTACAATTTATGAAGCTTAAATGTACATCAAAATGTAGGTAACAGAATGCTTACCTGTGTTCAAGTTTTACAGTGGCTTCCTGTAAGATCTGCACTGCCTGCTTGTGGTACTCCAGCTGTGCTTGTACAAGAGCAGAGAGCTGGCTCACCTGTTCAATCTGAGCAAACAACATATGAAACATAGTTATTGGTTGGCCAAGACCTGAAAGACATCTAGGGGTATACTTACTAAAGGGTGATTTTAAATCAAATCAATCTAAATTAATGTTGTGTTTTAGGGTCTAAAATGCACATATACTAACATTATTTTTTAATTGATTTTCAAATGTAAGTAAATGTGAGTTTTAGCCCCAGAAACACAGTAACACTTTAAAGCCTATATAAATCAACTTTTAGAAAACACTTGTGGCAAGAACTACAGTACATTGTGGTCTATATAGATGTTCTCATTTAGATCTCTCGTACTCTCTCCTAAAGTGGCAAAGACAAACTATGAGAATATCTGCTAAATATGTTCCCAATTCTCTTCATTTCCAGATGTCATTGGCTATAAATATAAAAAGGTAAACATTTCTGGGACAAACAGCTGTCATAATATACACAGCTGACTAATAATGTATACTGTCATGCTGCAAAATATTCATGGTGTTGATTATGACATGCACACCTCAGGGAACTGGCAATCCATTGGAAAGTGGCAAATGATACTGCAAGAAAGAAAGATGGCTGCTGTATGTAAATCTTACGCCTGTAATAGAGAATTAACAAAGTGCAATTTTAATCTGAGGGTTAGTGGTCGCATTATTTGCCAGAACAGGACATTAAAAGTGTTCCGTCATTCATTATCATATTATGCATATTGCATCAGATTAAGCAGGCATGATTAGTGTCAGTCTAGTGGGATAAATACAAGGATGGTATTTACCTATAAGCTTCCAAAGAAGAAATAACTATGTATTTTAAAAGAATGTAGGACACACAGCTTTATGTACTAAAGTAGATAAGTCAAAGCATGCCGTGCCGTAGTTTTACTAGCAAGGGATGCTTAAACTGTAGCAGGGCATGTTTAGATGTGTAGTTTCACAACAGCAGAAGAGCCACAGGTTGGTCAGACTTGTGATAGAGTGCATAATTAAATTATAAAATGGGTGACATTTAATGAGATAATAAAACGTGATTTGTGCGATTTTTAGGCAAAAAACGGCCGAAATCGCATGTTTTCCCGAATTTGCATATTTTATGAGATGCGGAAAATGGCAAAAATGCGTTTTTTTGCCGCAAAATCGCACATTCTGAAGGTGCGATTTTTAGTAACGCAGATGTTTTCACATTGAAAAGTATACAAATCGCATATTTAATGAGATGCGAAAACAGAAAAACGTTACAAAAAAATCGCCACACATGCAGACCAGTTTCTGACAGACGCATTGGCCAGAACCATGCACAGATCATTGCGATCTGTGCATGGTCCGGTCTTAAAAAATGTGTAAAAGTTATTTTTTTAAAATAAATAATAGCGTGGGGTCCCCCCTCCTGAGCATAACCAGCCCTGGGCTCATTGAGCTGTACCGGGTTCCAAAAATACGGGGGACAAAAAGTGTAGGGGTGTAGGGGTTCCCCCCCCCCGTATTTCTGAAACCAGCCCCGGACTCTTGGACCGGTCCTGGTTCCATAAAAACGGGGTTTGAAACCAACACCGGGCTCCAACAGCCCGCGGTGTCATGCCACAGCCGGGGGGACACTTTTTACATGAGGTCACCCGGCCGTGCCATGAGCACCGCGGCTGGTCAGCCTTGGACGGGGTCCCTGGGGGAGTGGGGACCCCCCCAATAAAGCCCCAGGCTTCACCCGTCCAGCGATGAAGCCCGGTGTCCCAGGGTTTTGGATGCCGGCCTGATAGGGTTAAAACACTCATTCATTGCTTTATACAGGTGAACTACAAGTGCCAGCAGGGCTTCCCCGCATGCTGGGACTTGGCGAACCACAAGTCCCATCATATGGGGCATTAATGGGCCCGCTGGGACTTGTAGTCCACCTGTAAAAAGAATGTTAAACTAAAACACACACACAGAAAAGTAGAACTTTATTACACACACACACACACACCTCACTTTACATCAATATACTTACCGACCCAGGTCCAGTGCTGACCTCATCCTCCAGAGCCAGCTCACTCCGCACTGACAGCGGGGTGACCAGGCTTCCTCCCAGCGCTACAGAGGCTGCTAGCGTGGTTAGTCTGTTTGGCTGAGCTATGCGTCTCCATAGAGACGCATCAGCCAAGGAAGCTAGCAGCCTCTGTAGCACTGGGACAACGCTATAGAAGCTGTTACCAGCGCCGAAGGAAGCCGGCTCACCCTGCTGTCAGTGCGGGGTGAGCTGGCTCTGGAGGAGGAGGTCAGCGCTGGACCCTGGGTCGGTAAGTATATTGGTGTAGAAGTGAGGTGTTTGTTTGTGTGTGTAATAAAGTTCTACTTTTGTGTGTGTGTGTGTTTTTTTTAACATTATTTTTACAGCTGGATTACAAGTCCCAGTGGGCCCATTAATGCCCCGCATGCTGGGACTTGTGGTTCGTCAATTCCCAGCATGCGGGGGAGGCCTGCTGGCACTTGTAGTTCACCTGTATAAAGCAATGTTTGGAATGAGTGTTTTAACCCTATCAGGCCGGTGTCCAAAGCCCTGGGACACCGGTGACAGCCCCGGGCTTCAGCCCTGGATGGGTGAAGCCAGGGGGGGACCCCTTTATTGGGGGGTCCCCACTCCCCCAGGGACTCCGTCCAAGGCTGACCAGCTCATGGCACGGCCGGGGGACCTTATGTAAAAAGTGTACCACGGCTGTGGCATGACACCGTGGGCTGTTGGTGCCCGGTGCTGGTTTCAAAATATGGGGGACCCCAAGAGTTTTTTGTCCCCCGTATTTTTGGGACCAGGACCAGTCCAAGAGTCCGGGGCTGGTTTCAGAAATACGGGGGACCGCTACGCTTTTTGTCCCCAGTATTTTTGTAACCAGGTCCGGCTCCTCTCACCATTTTTTTTTTTTAACACAAATCGCACATTTCCTCAAATTCTCACATTTTCATGACTAAAAATCACCCGTTATTGCACTTAATTGCACTTTTTTGCCCGGAATACGCAGCTCATTAAATATGCGAAATTGCAGGAAAATATGCGATTTTAAAAAGTGCGATAATGGGCGATTTTAAAAAGTTACTAAAACTCTCATCCTATTAAATGTCACCCCATATTTCAATGTGTTCATGGGTAAATGTGGAGAACAATTTAGAAAAAAAAAAAACTTTTTTAAAATGAAATACATTTTTAAGGCCAAGTGGTGATCAATTCAGGATCTAAAGTTTCAGAATAAAATTTATACACAGCAGATTTTGGGGGAATCAAAACAATTTCCATTTTCATTAATAGACTCATAATAGATTTGGAACTTCTGTATGATTATGCAAACTGTAGAATTTGTTATAGAACGGTATCCGTGTTTTCCAACAACTTTATCTGCAAATCAGTCATATCCTGGACAGTACAAAGATGCATTGCAATAAGGAAAAACTGCCACAGCCATTGGCCGTTCACTGCTGAAATAATGTATTATGTAAGTGTATTGTGGCTATCCTTTCAAGCTTATAGCGGAACTAATTTCTTAAAAACATATTTTGATATGTCTTAGTTTTGAGGGAAATTAATCTTGCCTTTTCTTTATTGGCAGAACAGTAATGTATAATAATAAAAATCCATCTGAAGTTTCTGCTCAGAGGCTTCTAGATTCCTTTGAAAAGGTCTACCACAGTCACTAACTTTCATCTACAAATACATTGCCCTGTTAGCATTATACGAATTAATAACTTTTAGCGGTCTTCTTTGTCTTTATATATGGTTCAGAAAAATAACACGTCTATTATTGAAATTATCTTACGATATAAAATTTCTGCTCCCAGAGTTGATATAGAATAACCAATGTAAAGTATTACTTCTAACCAGTCAATGTAGAGATCACTTTTCTTACTTTCACACTGGAGTTCACTTTTCTTACTTTCACAATTAAGTGGCGTTTTTTTGGCTAGTTGGAAAAAATGGCACTTTGATGTTTTTAGGTCAAATTTACATTTGTCCTATTTAATTACAGTGACTATTTTTCGACTAGTCCAAAAATCTGGCACAGTTGAAAAACACATGGGGCGGTATTCAATGAGGCAGAATCGCCAAGTTTTATGGCGATTCTGTGTTTTTTTCGTGTGTGCCGGCGATTTTTGGAGCTGAAAAAGCGAATCACCCTATTCAATGACCTCTATTCGCCGATGACGACCGGTGAATGAAGCCCCAATCGCCAAATGTTATTCTCTACAAATCGCCGTTTTTTGTCTATAGGAATTTTCATGGGGATTCGCCGGTAGTCGACGGGAATCACCATGAATCGCCAAAAGTGTATTCAATGAGAAGTTGGCGATTCTTATTTCTTGTTTCATATCGCCGTTCCTCACCGAGTGTCCCTCGTCATCTTTTTGTGGTGAACTTTTATAGGAACCTGTGAAATAATTGGTTTTAAGTGTTCAATTTAACTCTGCAAGTGTAATGTATTATTATTTGCTGCCCTTGTGTGATGTGATGGTCGTAGAAGTGCTATACAAATATATATTTAATTTTTTCTGGTATTTTTTTTTTCTCCCACAACGCACTGTTCTTACCCATGGTGCACCTCACTTACCCATGATTCTCCTCCCCACCTCACTCCTTCGTTTGGCCTTTGAGGAGATTACACAGCTTTTGCAGTCTGCTGTATTGGAATCGTTTTTTCAGGGTAATTTGCATTTTTCTTGCATTTCACTGCAATTTCTTACAGTACTGAAGCTGTTTAGGGAAACGCCGGATTGGCTGAGAATCGCCGTTGGGGGCGGCGATTCTCAGCCACGTTGAATAGGGTGACACAGCTAGTCCCGGCGACTCCCGACGCTTGGCGAATCGACGTAAAAAACCGGTGAATGGCTGGCGAATGTAAAATCTGAATCGCTGTGACCAACGTATCAGGTCATTGAATACCGCCCATGGATTGGCACATTTTTTCATCTAAATTGTGCCTGTTTTACACTGTTTAATCATTATTATGCAGTTTTGACTTTCAAAAAAGTGAACCTGAATCGGCAAAAAATGAATAAAAACCGACTGAAAACATCCGCAATTGAACACAAAAGTTTTATTTTTTTTGACTAGCCAAGAAAAACTGCCATAATTAAATACCTCCCCATAGTACAGTAAATGCAACATCTTTTTGAGGTGAAAGCAGAAGATTATATAAATTATGAGTTAAATTCCGGATTTACATATGTTTTGTATCATTTCAATTATGTTTTACTTGTAAGAGTAATATTTATTTAGTATTACCGTAAATGTAATAGGAACAGCATGGACATTGTGTAAAATAAATAGTTTTAGCAGAGAATACACAGTAGGGTCTTACATCCATTTCCAAAAGATTAAACATGCTCGATTCTGCAATTTCTTTGGACTCATCAAATTTCTCTAGAGCCTGACGAATCTCATCATCTGTGATCTTGCCTTGCCGCTTCTTTTTGTAATCAAAGTCCAGGCGCCTACCTTCCAACTTTTTTAAGTGATGCTAAAAAAAAAAAAAAAAAATTATGACTGCTTTAATTACACAAATATAGGTTATACTGCATTTAGCACTGCTGAGTAGCTTGAAAAAAATTATATTTAAAATACAGGTTTCAATGTTTACTATTGAAGTATGAAAGTTGCCTTTCCTCCAACTTTGGAGTACCAGAAATCAAAATAGGGAGCATAACCTCATGCTAATGGAGATATGGACACACCTTGGGGTCATGCCAGCCACTTTACTAGCATTACGACCCTACCCTTCCATCCAATAAACCAAATTTCTTATCTCCAGTCCTCAATTACCCCCAACAGGACATGTTTTGTATATTTTATTAAGGATGCACAGGTAAGTTCATCTATTTTGCTGGGTCAGTCATTATCCTGCCTTCTTCTATAAGACAGAAATCCTTAATATGTGACCAGATGGGAAAATTTGAGGATTATTGCAGGGGTTCTCAAATTCAGTCCTCATTACTACCTGTTTTTGTAGCACATCTTCACCATCCTCTCTTCTATACAGAGCAGAAGTGAATCTCGTTTATTTTCTGCCCTGCAGGACAAAAGTTGTCCCCATCAGGCCGGTCTTGCCTACAATGGGACAGTTGGGTGGTACCTTATATCTTTTTAAGCTGAATTTTTAACTGCAAATGCCATGCTACAACTCAGTGTTCTGGTATTTACTTAAAAGCTCCAATCATCTGATCATATTGTACATCTTCCTCAACAGACAAAGACAACATTTGAGTTTGCAGCATAAATTATTATGATTGGAGCAATTGTAGAGTGTGTTTACAGAATAGACAAACAAAAATACAATAGAACATAATGAATAATCAGTGTATTAAACAGCATAATAGGCTTGTGAAGGTAAATCCATTAAAGAGCAGTCTTGGGTTCAGAACTAATGACACAAAGATTAAGAATCCCTTCCACATTGTTTTTAATCTCATGCCATGCTGAATGCTTCTTTAGAAATAGATTATACAGCCAAATTGAATTTGCTCCTTGACCATTGCTTATCAACCTCCATTAGAAAGAGTGAGTGAGAATGAGAAATAATAGTGAGTACACACGGTTAGATGTGGAATTCGATTCGATCTGGAATTTCATTCGATTTCGATTTGATTTCTACTATATAGTCTTGCCTGGAAACACTATTTTTCTTTTCAATTTCCACTAAACGTGAATCGGGACACAGCTCTCCAGACTTTATTAATGTTCCTGAAAGTGAGGACTCTGGTCACTTTCCACTCCACTGCTTACAATATGTCATGCTGAGATACTATACACAAGTCCAAGTGATAGCACCTACTATTATTAGCTGCTAATGTGCTGCTGACAAATGTAGATTAAGGGATTGCATTTCATCTTTTCACACTTTGCCATTGACTGAATTACAGGCAGCAGCACATCATGTTATCCTCAGAAAATACATATATACTGTTATAAAAACCTTTGAAATACATTTAAAAGAAATATATTAATATTAGAGCTATTGCAGGGTCTCTTATATATTTGTTTAAATATATATACCTGGATTTCCTTTAGATCTTTGTCGTGCAGGTTTTGTAGTGGATCTATGAAGTTTTGCTTCACATCAATGTCTAAGGAGTCTTTGATATCAGAAAGTTCTCTCATAGATTCTCCTACATCAAGAAGAGCTGGGCCTGGAGGCAAACAATGTATTTTTAAATGATTAATTCAGGTTCTAAAACAGGTAACAGGTCATACGTATGAAGTAAACTCCATAGGTAGCTCCCCACATTTTCCACATTTGTCTATTCCTTGCTGCTGAACCCTACTCTGTCTTAGTGAGGGATTCAATAAGCAATGAGGTAGCCTTGCGAGTTATGATGCTTTGGTTAATGATCTGAAAAAAATTGCATTATTGTTATTACTATAGTTACTGTTCTGTATGGGGCCAGATTAAGCCATCAGGTTACCAGGGGCAGTAAAGATAGCATATGCCCTCCCTTGTTTTCATCACCAACCCCGGGCAGGAAAGAGGCAGAGGTACATATGTGGAGGGGAATAATAGTGCATAGGGGAGGAAGAGGGCAGAGGCACAAATGAGGAGGGAGTCAAAAGTAACATTGGTGAGGCAGAGTGGAGAGGTACATATATTGGGGTGGAGGGGAAATTATTGGTTCACATGGGGAGGTATGAGAAAGAGACATCACAGTAAGTGGGGTCAGAGGCACACTTGGGGGGGGGGGGTAGGGAGCATGGGAAAGACTTGCCTATTTTACTGATGTAAAATGTGTGATGTGCTAGTAAATGAGAAGCATTAAGGAATGATTGGGAGTGGACATATGTAAAGCAATAGCTGTGAATATTTCCTGAAGTTGGAAAGCTTCTATGAAAGCCCAGCTTCTGCACTACCACTCTTGGCCATTGTGTTCAATGTAGTGCACTACCATTCTTCTCTTACTGAAATTGTTGGTCTAAAATAGTCACTGCGCAGCTCCTTTTTGTCAAGAGAGGGAAAGAGAAACAATGTGTGTGTGTGTGTGTGTGTGTGTGTGTGTGTGTGTGTGTGAGTGTGAGTGAGTGAGTGAGAGAGAGAGAAAATGGGGAAAGACAGTGGGAAGGATAGGAGAAAGCGAAGAGAGAGGGGAGGAAAGTGTGATATAGTGTGTCAAAGAGACAGGACATGGTGTCAGGGAGCAAGACAGTGTCAGAAAGAGGGAGAGGGTTTGGCAGTGGCAGACAGATAGAGACACACAGTGGTGGAGAGAGGGACACACACAGTGGCAGAGAGAGCGACAGACACACTGTGGCAGAGTGAGAGAGAGAGAGACACAGTGGCAGAGGGCGGGATGTATTAACATACATTGCCGCACCTCGCCAGGTCTCAGTCACCTCCTTTGCTATGCAGCGTCCCCGGCGTCCCCACCTCCCCCCTGCAGCCAGAAGGACATCCCCGGGAGGCTGCGGAGATAGAAGCCCATAGGCTTCTATAGGGTATCGCCACCCAAAGTTGGCAATACCCTGCCCTGCGGTGACACAGCGGCCGGGTTTTAGTACATATGAAGATGCAGCAAAACGGGTGTTTTACCGTATTTTCAGCATAGTACAGTGGTGATCGAACGTTTGGGCACCCCAGACAAAAATTCATTTTAATGTGCAAAAAGAAGCCAAGGAAAAAATGGAAAAACCTCCAAAAGACATCAAATTACAGATTAGACATTCTTATAACATGTCAAAAAAAGTTTGATTTTATTTTCATCATAATTTACACTTTCAAAATAATAGAAAACAAAAAATGGCGTCAGCAAAAGTGTGGGCACCCTGCAGAGTTAATACCTTGTACTGCCCCCTTTGGCAAGTATCACAGCTTGTAAACGCTTTTTGTAGCCAGCCAAGAGTCTTTCAACTCTTGTTTGCCCATTCTTCCTTACAAAAGTCTTCCAGTTCTTTGAAATTCCTGGGCTGTCTGTGACGCACTGCTCTTTTAAGATCTATCCATATATTTTCAATTATGTTGAGGTCAGGAGATTGTGAAGGCCATGGCAAAACCTTTAGTTTACGCCTCTTGATGTAATCCACCGTGGATTTTGAGGTGTATTTAGGATCATCATCCATTTGAAGAAGCCAGCCTCTCTTTAACTTCAGATTTTAAACAGATGGCATGAAGTTAGCGTCCATAATTTGCTGGAATCTTATTGAATCCATATTTCCTTCTACTCGTGAAATGTTCCCTGAGCCACTGGCTGCAATACAACCCCAAAGCATGATTGAACCACCCCCATGCTTAACAGTTGGACAGAGGTTTTTTTTCATTAAAGTCTGTGCCCTTCCTTCTCCAAACGTACCTTTGCTCATTCCGGCCAAAAAGTTCTATTTTAGCCTCATCGGTCCACAGAACTTGATTCCAAAATGCATCAGGCTTGTCTATATGTTCATTTGCAAACTTCAAACGCTGATTTTTGTGGTGAGGATGCATAAGAGGTTTACTTCTGATGACTCTTCCATGAAGACCATATTTGTACAAGTATCTTTTTATAGTGGAATAGTGTACCACAACTCCAGTGTCTGCCAGATCTTCCTAGAGGGATTGTGTAGTCAAATGTGGATTTTGACTTGCATTTCTTACAATCCTGCAAGCTGTTCTGTTTGATATTTTTCTTGGACTTCCAGATCTTGCTTTAACTTCCACTGTTCCTGAAGACTGCCACTTCTTAATTACATTCTGAACAGAGGATATTGGCATCTGATAATGCTGTGCTATCTTCTTATAGCCTTCTCCTGCTTTCTTCTTATAGCCTTCTCCTGCTTTGTGAGCGTCAACTATTCTCAGTTTCAGTGTTCTACACAACTGCTTAGAGGAACCCATGGTTCTGATTGTTGGGGACAAGGTCAGTTGAGTCTGGGCTTTTAAAAACGTTGAGATTGACTTGACTAGTCTTTCCAGACGATGATTGAGAACAAAACATGACACTGCCAGGTCTCAGCTATCCAAAGGGGGCGGTGCATGCTATAAACTCTGCAGGGTGCCCAAACTTTTGCAGATGCCATTTTTTTGTTTTCTGTTATTTTGAAAATGTCAATGATGGAAATAAAATCAAAATGTTTTTGAATGCCTTTTGGAAATTTTTCCATCTTTGCTTGGCAGAAAGCACATTGAAATTAAATTTTGCCTGGGGTGCCCAAACTTTCACTCCACACTGTAAATCCCGCCCAGAGAGAGAGAGAGAGAGAGAGAGAGAGAGAGACGCAGTGGAAGAGCGAGAGAGAGAGACACGCAGCAGCAGCAGAGAGAGAGAGAAACCGTGGCAGAGAAAGAGAGAGACCGTGGCAGAGAAAGAAAGAGACCGTGGCAGAGAAAGACAGTGGCAGAGAAAGAAAGAGACCGTGGCAGAGAAAGACAGTGGCAGAGAAAGAGAGTGTCCGTGGCAGAGAAAGAGAGAGAGACCGTGACAGAGAAAGAGAGAGACCGTGGCAGAGAAAGAGAGAGACCGTGGCACAGAAAGATAGAGAAAGGCCGTGGCAGAGAAAGAGAAAGACCGTGGCAGAGAAAGACCGTGGCAGAGAAAGACCGTGGCAGAGAAAGAGAGACTGTGGCAGAGAAAGAGAGAGAGACCGTGGCAGAGAAAGAGAGAGACCGTGGCAGAGAAAGAGAGAGAGACTGTGGCAGAGAAAGAGAGAGACCGTGGCAGAGAAAGTGAGAGAGACTGTGGCAGAGAAAGAGAGAGACCGTGGCAGAGAAAGAGAGAGACCGTGGCAGAGAAAGAGAGAGACCGTGGCAGAGAAAGAGAGAGACCATGGCAGAGAAAGAGAGAGACACCGTGGCAGAGAAAGACAGTGGCAGAGAAAGAGACCGTGGCAGAGAAGGAGACCGTGGCAGAGAAGGAGACCGTGGCAGAGAGAGACACACAGTGACATACAGAGAGAGAGAAAGAGCGAGATAGTGGCAGAGAGAGAGAGACACACATACAGTGGCAGAGAGAGAGAGACACACACAGTGGCAGAAAGAGAGACACACACAGTGGCAGAGAGAGACACAGTGACATACAGAGAGAGAGACACACAGTGACATAGCGAGAGAGAGAGGCACAGAGGAATAGCGAGAGAGAGAGGCACAGTGGCATAGCGAGAGAGAGAGGCAGTGGCATATAGAGAGGCAGTGGCATATAGAGAGGCAGTGGCATATAGAGACCGTGGCATATAGAGACCGTGGCATATAGAGACCGTGGCATATAGAGAAAGAGAGAGAGCGTGGCAGAGAGAGAAAGAGAGAGAGCGTGGCAGAGAGAGAAAGAGAGAGGGTGGCAGAGAGAGAGGGTGGCAGAGAGAGAGACCATGGCAAAGAGAGAGACCATGGCAGAGAGAGAGACCATGGCAGAGAGAGAGAGAGAGAGAGAGAGACTGTGGCAGAGAGAGAGAGAGAGAGAGACCATGGCAGAGAGAGAGAGAGAGACTGTGGCAGAGAGAGAGAGAGAGAGTCCGTGGCAGAGAAAGAGAGAGTGGCATAGAGAGACACAGTGACATAGAGAGAGAGAGAGTGACACAGTGGCATAGAGAAACACACAGTGGCATAGAGAGAGACCTTGGCATAGAGAGAGTGGCATAGAGAAAGACGGTGGCAGAGAGAAAGAGAGAGTGGCAGTGAGAGAGTGAATAAAACTGCACACTGGGCCAAGGAGAGGGTGCTGTGACAGTGGCCGCTCTCTACGGTGGCAGGGTGGGGGGAAGAGGAGAGTTTTGGGGCAGAAAGTGACTGGATGCAAGATCAGCTGTGGGCCCTGGAAACAGCTCGGGCCCCACTGCACATTTGGCATGGTATCAAACTGGTTGCACAATCGGGGACAGAGAGTGGTGGTAAATGGCATACATTCCAGCTTGGGTAAGGTCCAAAGTGGAGTCCCGCAAGGTTCAATATTGGGACCCACCTTGTTTAATATATTAATTAATGATATTGGAAGTGACACTGGGCCAGATTCTCTAAGCTTCAACAGTGATAAAATGGAGAGTGATAAACAGCCTGCCTGACATTTTTCAAACACAGTCTGTGACATGGCAGGTAGGAGCTGATTGGCTGGCTGTTTATCACTCTCCATTTTATCACTTTTGAAGCTTAAAGAATCTGGTCCATAGTGAGTAAAATTGCAATATTTGCAGATGACACGAAGTTGAGTAAGGAAATTAACTCAGGAGAGCATGTGGAAACACTACAAAGTGACAAATAAGCTGGAAAGGTGGCCCAAAAGGTGGAAAATGCAGTTTAACATTGAAAAATGTAAAGTAATTCATTATGGGAACAAAAATGAACAAGCTACTTATAGGCTAAATGGAGTTATTATAGGAAATTCTGCTGTAGAGAAGGACTTGGGGGTCATCATAGATGAAAAATTGGCTAATAGTGCACACTGCTGAAGTGCAGCAGCAAAAGCAAACCGGACACTGCCATGCATTAAAAGGGGAATGGATTTAAGGGATGCCACGGTGATAGTGCCTCTTTGCAAGGCATTGGTGAGACCACACTTGGAATATTGTGTTAAGTTCTGGGCATCACACCTTGAAAAGATCATAAATGAATTGGAACAGGTACAGAGAAGGGCGACTAAGCTAGTAAAAGGTCTCGAATAACAAGAAAACAAAGACAGTCTAACCAGGGTGAATATGTTTTCACTGGAGAAACGGAGGTTGAGAGGTGATATGATTAGTATGTTCAAATATAGGATTGGGAATCATATGGAACTGGGAGATGATTTGTTCACTAACAGGCTCATACTTAGGACCCGCGGGCATGTACTGAGGCTCGAGGAAAATAAATTCCGAACTAAATTATGATGAATATTCTTTACCATTAGAGCAGTAAAATTCTGGAACTCCTTGCCGGTGGGGGTGATTACAGCAACTACTGCTAATTAATTTAAATCAAAACTGGATGCATTTTTGGCCACTAGGGGAATTCTATAGATGTGACTTAATCAAGTCAATAGTTACAAGTTATAGGTTGAACTCGATGGACTAACGTCTTTTTACCGCCTTAATTACTATGTTACTATGTATATCATGTGCTCATATCATGATCATCCTTGCATACACAGCACTACATGCACAATACAATTTAACAAGTGAAAGTCTAATAAATAAATATATTAAACAAAACATTACCAAAGTTTGAGTCGTCTCCAATTTCTCTCCCAAACTTTAACATTGCTTCTGATAACAAGGCTTCAGCTTGGGGGTACCCAGGTCCTTTTTCTTGTCCTCGAATCTTTGACATTGTGTTAATCATGCTAAGTTTAGCTCGAGAAGCTATAGATAAAAAAGGACAAATACAAAAACACAGACATTATAAAAAGTTGGATTTCACATCATGTGAAAATAAAAACAAACATTCAACATGGTATAAGCTACAATATAATACTAGCTTAAAGAACATGCCATGCTAACAAAAAGAACAGTTTAATGAATGTATGTAGATCAAAGTGTTCCACCCATGAGCATTAATGCAATGTATTGTATTAAGACCCTTCTACTACAGTCTTGACCACAGTGTGCCCTTACGCTGCCCCCCCCCACCACCACCTCGTTGACATGCTGCTAAGAACTTTTGTGTTTGCCATCATGCGTAATGGATATTACAGTGTATGCCATCATGTGTAATGGCCACTATGGTGTGTGGTATAATGTGTAAGAGGTATTACAGTGTGTTATAATGTTTAATTGTCATTATAACAGAATACTGTATGTAATGGGTATAGCAGAGAATAACGGGCGAGTTTAATGGGCGTAATCTTAGTGCAGTGTGCAATTTTTTATATACTGTATGTTTTTGGTTTTTGTTTGTTTCTTATGTAAATTTCTAATATAAATGTGCCCTCCAGATTGAAAAAAAGTGTCCTGCCTGGTGCTCAGCACCCTGCCTGGTGGTTAGCACCCTGCCCTTAAAAAATCCTAGCATGAATACTAACTATGTACGCTACACCTATCCTCATTGCAATACATATTAGGTTATACATAACGCGTTAGCTCCTTGTGACTCTTTAGGGACAGGCATCTTTTTTGCAGTTAAATAGTCTTATTTGCAAAATGGATGCACAAGCAGCTTCTTCTGACTAAAAGGATATCTGGTATGTCTACATTCATAGTGTGACTGGAGATGATTAAGAGTTGATTGCAAAATCTTTCTTATATGGGCAAAACCAGTGCCGTAACTACATATTTTGGTTAGATACCTTTATAAGTATAGCCAGCATTTACTTAAAGTAAGCTTCATGTAAGCTTCTACTGCTAAAACCTATGCACCAAAGGTGAATCCATAGAAGCTACACTTCACGGCTCTATAGAACATAGGGGATTCCACTTTTAAGAACTTGTATGTACTAGTGGACTCTAAGTTGAATATTACACCTACACTGTAAGGTCCTTTTGTTTACTTTTATAATTTATCTATGAGAAAACTGCATTACGTCGCTATAAGATCCTCAGTTTTGGATTCTGAAATTGCACGTATGTATATAGTAACATCAAAGTCGGCTCAACCACAGGTGGTTTTATTCTTTTGTATTAAAATATTTCTGGTGCCCTGTGCTAGAAAGGAATTGGTCCCCCACCATACAGAAATTGGAGACACTGCATGTACATTTTTTTAAGTAGTATGGCTTCATGAGGAAGGGGCATGATCACATAATAGTACCAATTTACATTACACCACACAGTAGTGTCCATTATTCATGTTACAATACAAAAAGCCACTTGTACACGCTGTTCCAGGTGCAGCCCCTTAGACACACTGTACGAGGTAGAGCCCCATAGACCCATTGCGCCAGGTAGAACGCCTTAGACACACTGCGCCAGATATATGTAGACACAGAAGTAGTGCCCCTTATGCATGCAATACCCACAAGACTAGTGCTGCTTATGCAAACAATGCCCACAGAAGGAGCATCCCCCAGTGTCAGCCCTGTCCCCCTTGCCCCCCCCCCCCCAGTGTCAGCCCTGTCCCCTTTGCCCCCCCCCCCCAGTGTCAGACCTGTCCCCCTTCCTCCAGTATCATCCCTGCCCCCCTCCCCCAGGGTCAGTCACCCCCCCCCCCCTTCCCCCAGTGTCAATCATGCTCCCCTACCTCTGTGTCACTGCTATCACATCTCCTCATCCCATTGTGTTGGGGAACATACCAGTGCATCATTTTGACACTCCCCCTTTGTTTCTCAGCTGAGCAGATCCCATGTGTATAGGACACACAGTGCAGTGCAGAGGAACACACAGTCACTGGCTCTAGCACTGCCAGGGCTGTAGGTGTGTGCCAGTGAATGTGCCCACAGTCCAAATGCATCGTGGGCAAGGCACAGCTGGCACACACCTTGTTACGGTCCTGAGCAAAACCATGTGCACTGTAGGTGGGGCAAATGTAACATGTGCAGAGTCTGAATATTTCCCTACGTCAGATTGTTTTTGCCCCTTCTCATCTCCTTTTCTTTATTTATTTTTAAATAATTATTATTAAAAGGTGATTACCTGGATTAGGTTGGAGATACTCGATTGACTTGGTCATTATTTCCATGACAGCCCTACTAGTCACATCAACTTTCTAAAACACAAAAAAAGAGAAGAATAGAAAGTAAAAGATTTGAACACAAATAAAACATTAATTGTAAGTACCGTAGTTTGTATTTTGAATGTATTAATACATTTATTTCATGGCTAATTGCATTATCTATCTATATGTGGTGGCACTCTGCTCATTATTACAATAACCTGATGCTTCCATCTGCAGATTACATAGAAGGGCTGCAGCAGTACTACAAATATAGAACCTTCATTGAGTACAGTGGCCAGGGATGTATGGGAAAGACAGCAGGACATACGACATAATGACACACAGAATATCAGTGACTTCGGACTCCCAAGGACCACATGTAGTGCTGTGAGTAAGGGGTCGCTGTGATGCACCTGGCTGCATTATGTATGTCACAGCTCCAGTCAGAGTGGTGTGAGCCATAATTGTAGAAGCCGCTTTGTTGTGGATATAATTATATTCCTGGGTTATGAAAAGAATTACACATCACAGGATTGCTCACAGCAAACTATTAAAGTGCAGTTTCTCACATTTCCTCTGTGCTGTCTATTTGTAATTTTCTTTGTGCTCCATAATTAACTTAGACATTTTATCACCAACTTCACGGCTATCCTTTGTTGTTTCATTATTATGGTTAAAATCTGTAAAAAGGTGCAATTTTCTTCATTATCTTTTATTTAGCAGCACATAGCAAGTACTCACATATCACAAGCAGGGGGAGGAAGGGACTGCTATTCAGTTCCTTGCTGACGACATGTTTCAGTGACTAATGGGGCAGACACAAGTGATTTAGGGGCATTTTCTAAGTGATCTGACTGGTTCGCTTAGAAAATGTCCCTACATCGCTTCAGGTCTAGGGGCCATCCACGTGTGTCTCTATCACCAGTGATTAATAGCCAGCATGCTGGCTATTAATCAGTCTTACCAGAGAACACTGGCTCTGACAGATCGCTCAGGACACAGCGCTGACACATCGGTGTATGCGGCACGATCTTGTTGAGTGTTCTGAGCAACCGAGCCTTACTCAGAACATCTCCACGTGCTAACATGCATCACGTCTAGATAGACCTGCTCAATATTACAGGGGTGATTAAAAAATGTAACTGGAAGATGGGTTTGTTATTATCTCATACTACTGCATCAAATGCAGAAAGCTCTAAATCATGCAAAAATAGGATTTTTTTCTGAGTGACTTAAGCAAAGTAGCTATTCCACAGATAATGCTGATGTAGGCTGAATCTGTATAAGAACAGAAAGGTGAAGGTATGCAAGTCTAATGTATCACTCATTAAATAATGGGTAACCAATGCAAGATAAATGACTTTGGGGGCTAGTCTGGTCCGTTAGCACAGACCATTTGTGCGCATGGGGACCGATGTTCGGTGTATGTGCATGCGCAGCCGCATTTCTGCACATGTGCATACAGACTATTCACCAAGATACCCAAGACAGCGGGTGGGGGCGCGGCCACGGATAGTCTCAGCCATGGGAATGCCTAGCACAGGGCGGAATCTGGTGGACTTGAAAGCTGCAAATTTGCAGCCTTGGGAATCAACCAGAATAAGGTCCTTTGTGTTTGGAATGGTTATTGGCGCTCACAGCAGCAATGCAAAGTTTATGAGAACTGCAGCACTAGGGAATTCCAGGGCGGCAGTTGTTAAAACTGTACACAGAGTGGACCAGCAGACAAAAAATTGTGAGCACTAGATCTGTGGCTACTTGATGCCCAAGCAGAATGGGCAACATTTGTCACACTCCCCCTCTTGGGATTAGGGTTTGGAGAACAGGTGTAGTGAAGTTGCTTCGGTTGTAGATATCCACACGTAAGTATTGATTTAATAATATTTAATCATGCAGTAAGTAAGAGTAATTGAATAAACATACAGATTTTGACCAACAGGGTCAATAGTGAATACACAACTATCACAGTACAATTTTTATTATTCCGGAACATGCACTGACGTCCAGTGTTCTCGTTATCCCTCTTGGTTCCGTACTTCTAACCACAATTCCTCCTACCTTTGTGGTTTGACGACAGCTTACAATATATAACACATAAAATGACTCTAACTTAATATTGAGAAATAAACCTATTCTGGATAGAATCAATCCAGTACTGATATGGGATTATTGTGCAATAATGAACAATTTACCCTCTATAAATGAATTAAATCCTATTCTATTCTTTTCTATTACAGGTTCCTATATTATTTGGACACAACTACAAACGGATATTTGGTAAGTATGTTCACCGTCACTGACAACAATGTAACAAATTATATGTTGCAACTGTACCTACAATAAAACTGTTATACTATTACTGTACTAAAGTAGTCCTTTGAATTATGTCCCTATGAAGTACTTGACAACTGAGTCTATACTGTTTAGGGATGTCTGCGATCTCGATTTTGCTGGTGGAATGGGTTTCCCCAGGCGACTGCGCCGGGTTTATCCCGTTATTCTATCTGCGTTGATCACAGTGGGTTTCCCCAGGCGATTGCGCCGGGTTTATCCCGTTATTCTATCTGCGTTGATCACAGTGGGTTTCCCCAGGCGATTGCGCCGGGTTTATCCCTTCTCCTCAATACACTCGCTTTGGTGTTTCCCCTGGCTTCCGTGCCGGGTTTATCCCTCCTTTTTGCTTTCCTACACTTGAGCTGAGCTTCTTTCTGCGCTGCAAGAAGAGTATACTGCCTGCAAGGGTATGGTTGAATGCGGGTCCTCCCCTGACACTCTGGGTCGGGTTTAGCCCGGTTGACAGATGAGCAACAGTCACCAGTAATGGCTGAACGATGCCTTAATAGTTCTAGGGACAGGCTAAACTCCCTGCGGCTTTCCCTCAACAAGGTTAATCAGTATTTGCATTCCCCTGCTGTTTTGTGCTGTTAATGTAGTGGTGCTCAGTGTGACAAATTACACTCACCACTCTTCCCAAGAACGGCTGCCAGCCTCTGTACCTGACACTGCAGACGGACACCCCTCCGTGTGTTAGCACCGCCTTCTGTCACACCTCCGGACAGCCTCTCCGTAATGGCGCCGCCTTCTGTGATGACGCACCAGGCCGGCCGCGCCTCTCTGCACTTAGCCGCCTCTTCAGCCTGGACGATCACCGGATGCCCCAGTCTCACTCCTGACCGTATGATGATCCCGCTGGACCAAAAAACACCGAGCTCCGGTAAGGTCACGTCGGTCTCCTTATCAGCGCCGTTATCTTACATCAGCTGCGCAGCTCCGGCAGTTTTAGTTATCTCCTGCTAACTACGCCACAGCCGTTAGTCCTGGTCAATTTTATCTCTTTTTCCTCGAGGCTCTTCCTTCCCCCTCTCTCCACGAGGCAGCCAGCTTTATTTATAAAGAGCTAACGGGCATAAGTTCTCCCCCCCCCCCCCCCGCTGTACGGGGTACATGGATGAGTCCTATGATATAGTTCCTGGAGTGACTAGTCCATTCTCCCCGCTGAAGGGGTGCACTGTCTTGACCATAAGGTCACCAGGTTATGCCATGTATATACAATATACAGCCCACTAAGCCTTCCTGGTATTCTCCCAGGCTTATCAAGTTTCATGTATTTCTACAATTATGTCATATTTACATATATACAAGGGTATGCAGGTAGAGGCTGCCACACATTGCATCAAATTACTTATAATCTGAATAAGGGACAAATACAGAAGGCAGCGTAACAGAGAATATGGTGCACCTTACACTACTGCTGATGTGCTGAGTGGGTGCATGTGGCTTGTACAGAGAGTTTTTCACTCTAAAGTGCATTTTAGTCATACAAATTAAACAAAATCGCTTAAAGAGCTTGCACTGATTTACTCAATATGTATCACTGGTACATCTGCGTGTAAAGGAGCCTGAACCTGTATATGAAGTGCTACAATGTAGCATTTGTGACTTATCACTACCGGCGTACTTCATCTGTGACTTTGTACATAATTAAAAACAATTTGTGTACAATTAAAGTCACAGCACACATCTCCGGTACAGACTAAATGGTGTTTTGCTTTGTCTGCAGTTTGAATTTATTTTAAAAGTAAAAGATGCTATGCTACACAGCCTGGGTGGCTTACTTGTGTAGGACAGGTACTGAATGGGTCATAGGGTCCACAGTCAAAGGCAGGTATTCAATGCAGTCGGCGAGGGGGTTAAACAGCGAGGATTGCAGAAAACCAGCGATCCTCGCTGTTTAACCCCCGCGCCGGCCGCTCGCTCTATTCAATGTTCTGGGGAAATCCTGATTCCCCCAATCAGCGAGACCCACGGCTAATGCAGAAAACTCGCTGTATTTAGCCGCGAGTCTCGCTGGTTCAGGAGCCGCATACGCCAATTCCCCCTGGCTTAAAAAATGGAGCGAGGGGGAATTGGCGTATGAGGGGGCTGCGTTGAATACTGACAGGGTGAGTGGTGACAGCAAGCAAGAAGCTCTGCACACTCTCGCGGCTCGCCCATAGCATTGAATACCCCCAAAAGGTCGACATGCACAAAGTTGTCAGGAATTTTTCATTCATTATACTAATCTTGACACCTGTGCAGTGAAACCTGAATTAATGTACCGTGTACACTTTGTCGCTCACCATGCTTTGGCCACACTTTACAGTTCCCAATCGGAGTCCACATAGATAATATAATATTAAAACGTAAAAAAAATTGACTTATTGCCTGTAGACCTGGATGCTGTTGAACTATTACCCGGGTCCCAAAGTAGGAAGCTGGTCCATACATCATTGGTAACTTACAAAAAGGGCAAAAAACCTCCAAGAACTTGGCATTAAAAGGAGTAATGTGATGTAATGTGAGGCTGCAAAGCAGAAGCACAGAGTCAAGTGAGCATGCTGAATCTGCTAAACATACACCAGGCCAAGCTCATCCACTACAATAGCACAAGAATAATGGAAGGGACCAGATACAGAAGAGTTTTCCCACTGCCTATCCAGGGTAGGATGCAGTACATTATTAAAATCTCAAAAAGACATTTAACCGGGGTATCCTGGGACAAACAAAAATCACTTGATTTCTTGAGTATAAATAGCAACGCTGACGTGGATAGTGGGGGTATGAAAAGGTCGGAGGATGCACACCGCTGCCCCTTGCCGGCTCGCTGCTTCCTCCGACCTTTTCATACCCCCACTATCCACGTCGACGTGGAGTTGATTTTATATAGTGTGGCGAGCGCAGCGAGCAACCGAGCCTGAAGCGTGGCGAGCGCAGCGCGCCCCGCGAGGGGACGCGCATTACTTCACAGGTATTACTGCGCATTACAGGTATTACAGTGCGTATTACTTCACAGGTATTCACAGATATTACTCGCTGCGCTCGCCACGCTTCGGGCTCGGAACCTTTCGGTTCGCCGGGTGCACGCACCCATGGTGGCGTGTTGGGGGGGGGGGGGCGGGGGGCGGAGATGGGCGTGGGGCGCCAGGCTGCCGCATTACCATATGGGAATGCCCAGCGTTCCATGGGCGTTCCCATGAGAATGCTGGGCGTTCTCATGGTAATGAGGCAGTGACGTGGGTGTGGGGGGCGGGTAGCTGACATCACCGGATGTCAGCTGCCCGTACATATCCATGCCAGCGTGCACGCAGATGTAAGTAACTAAAAAGTCACTTATATAGGCATGCACGCTAAACATCATTCGATGGTCGGTGACCATCGAAAGATGCAAAACATCCATTCGCAGCTGTTTGGGCGAATTCACAGCCTTGCGAATCAACCAGAATAACCCCCTTAGTCACGGGATGGTACCGGTATGCCGGAACTTGGGATGTAGACGGTCAGGAGACTGGAGGCAGCATACCGATGTGTAGAATTCAGTCACTTGGGTGGAAAGTAATCTAACCAACTACTCATCTAACCCTAACCTGTCCTTTTTGCAGTCTTTCCCTAAACACCACCATCACCACCACCACAGGCTAAGCACTAAGGGTGGTGGATATGGTAAAAACACACCTCTCCAAAGAAGCCTAACCCTAACCTACTCTATACTGCCTAAATCTAACACTTATCAGCTTTGGCATACTTTTATTTGGGATGCCGACAGTATGGATTCCAGCACTAGCATTGTGAGCAGTGTCAGAGTTACTATGCCAGTCTTCTCACCAGTGTCAGTATTCCAACTGCCATCACCCTGAATGCCAGTATGCTAACCGGATCCCTTAGACACAATTCCAAAAACACACACACACACACGCTCCTGCCCTTTCCTCCTCCTGAATCACTTCCCATATCTTGCCATTCTCAGTTAGGTCTTCCAATGCTCAGTCAGACTTCCAGCTCATCTTTCAAACTTTTCATTTTCCATGAACCTGTCCACAGTGCAACATCCAGCAGCCAGGACATTCTCCAGGGCAGCCAGAGAAACCCTACTGTGTGCTCTTTGGAAGCAGGCAGGACTTTATGACTTTCACATTGACATGTTCCTTCTAGCAGCTGCTGTGGGCAACAGTATTTGTGCTATGTCTTTGTTTCCTTACTTGCCAATTAGAAAAGGTGCTATTGAGCTAGTCAGCAAAGCAGTGGTTTCCAAAGCTCACACAGATGTGATCACTTACTCAATGTCTTCAGTAAGGTGGCAAGAGATTTGAAACAGAGGCTCCACTAGAAGCGAAACGTTACTGGTAAATTCCGATGTTTCTACTTTTCCTATCATGTACTACAATATAATAAATATCAAACCTAGTGTTAAGCTAAGAAGTAAAATAACTTAGGCCCTTATTCTGGTTGGTGCGGATATGTCCGCGTGCGTTCGTTCCGCCGATGTTTTGTGTTTGCGCATGTGCAGAGGCATATCTGCGCATGTGCGAAAGGGACATACGTCCAAATTCCGCATGAATTGTTTACACTACGAACAGGGGGAGGAGAGGGGCGTGAAGGGCTGTTTGGCCTCATTAACATATGCATACGCCCCGCGTTTCATTGGCGTTCCCATGAAAACGCTGGGCGTACGTATGCTAATGCGGCCGTGATGCACGTGTAGGGGGCGGACATATGACATTGCCGTATGTCAGCTGCCCACCCAGATCCCTGCTTTTGCATGGAGAAATGCCAGAGTGGTCTGAGCTCGCGGGACCTGCCTGACCACTCGGTCCTGCATTCGATGGTCTGCGACCATCGAATGATGGGGGAGGTTCCCAGAGATGGAGGAGGTGTATACATGAGAAATCCACATGTATCCGTGCGGTCAGCGGCTTACCGCATTCGGACGGAGTGAGCGATCCGTACGGAAGGCGGGGTTTAGGACGCACGGTCCGGGCCGCATATTCGGCTCTGGTCGCACAGACCAGAATAAGGCCCTTAATGAAAATGCAAAGAGTTAAATCAACTGATGAAAGATTGAGTTGAAACGTAATACAGAGGTACAATAGATGCAAAGAACAGTGTACTTACCCTCTCCATTTCTTTAAAGTCCACATCTAGCTTGGTGCCTTCAGCCCCTCCAACCTTCTCACTCACTTTCTGTAATAAAACCAGAATGAAAAAATCAATACACTTGACACAGACTAGTGTTGCCTCTCCTTAAAGAAATCACTTGTCAAAATTAACTTTTAACATGAAGTCTGCAACATCTCGGCTAATACAATTCCTTTCTACTTGTGTGAAAGGGCAGGTATGAAATTAACTTACATTACATTTAAACAATTAATGTCTCCATTGTTAATCATTTATGGTAATTAATAAAGAGCACTAGCCTGTAACACACAAAGTTTGTGACAATTAACCATACAATCTGATTATATCACCTTATAAAGGAGATAAAATTATCTAGACCTAAACCACTCCTGTCACAAAGCCTGATCTAGAAAAGGTCTAGGCATCCCCTTGGCACGACAATGTGGCAATGTCAGATTTTCGCCTGGACAGTCTATCTTCTAATATGTGCAGTGTTTTCCTCTCTTTTATCACCTAATTTCTCACAAAGGAAGCTTATTTTTGTTCACTAAACCTCTCCAAACCAGAGAGCCCAAGTGTGGCCTGCATACCCAGATTGTCTACCATAACGGAACTGCCGGGAGGATCTTGAAAATCAGGTGGTGCCAATTCTCACACATCCACATGCACCTGCCAGTGCCCACATCTATGTTCATACATACTGTATGCATAAGTCTTTCATTGCAACAGTGGTTGTCAGCATGCAGGCAATAAAATAATTATCTAGAGCACACTACCAACCAGACCAAAAGCATAGTTCCTTCCTCTGTGAGGTGTTGGGGGGGGGGGCAAGTAATAACAAGGGCAGGCCCGGGGACGAGGCTCCACAATCATGACATCGTGGCTCTGCCCCAGCTAGACCATGCCAAAAACCAGGCAAGGTATAGCAGGGGCAAGGCTACAGTGATGCAATTCAGTGTGAATCAAGTCATGGGGTCCCCTTTGGACTTCCCACTTGTACTTTGTTGTGAGCCAGAAACAGTACTCTCTTTTTTGGGGGACACAACTTTATAAAATGTATTTAAAACTTAACTTTTAATTTCAAAGGTATAAGAATAAAATACGACTCACAACATACTTATCAACAAACAAAACAAAAAGCTGGTTGCGAGAGGGGGGGCGGGGCCACGACGGCGTGTGTGTGAGGGAGGATGACTGAGCTGACCGGCGTCTCCATCCCCAGCCGGTAAAACCCTTCCCCACCCGTCCCACCTGTGCTGGCTTCCGGGCGGATGACCGTGATTGATGGACCCGCTGCTGACCTGCTTGCGACCCGCTGCCTGACCCGCTAATAACCCACTGGCCGCCGTCTGTGGAGCTGCCTCCTGGTCACGGCTGCGTGACGGGAGTCGGAAGGAGCGCTCGTGAGAGCACCAGCTGACTGAGAATTATTGGCCCCGTGTGCTAATTGCCGGAGCTCCTGACGACCCGCTGCTGACCCGCTGACGACCCGCTGGTGACCTGTACTAGGAGCTGCTCTCTGGTCACTGCACAACGGGGGACAGAAGGAGTGTTTGCCGAGAGCACCAGCAGACCCTGTTAGGGGGGAGAGGTTCGTGGCGGAGAATTGCTGCCCTGAGTGTTAATTGCCGGTGCTCCTCGACAGGGACCGGAGAAGCCCCGGTCAGATAACGTCGAGGTATCTGCCCTGCCCTTGCAATCTCCCTCCCTCCAACCTTCACTTGCTGGGCAGATACGTGCAGGAGCACTTACCTGCCGGACACCTGCACTGAACCTGCATTGCTGGCATACAATATTAAGCAGGGTGCAGGGGTATTTACCTGCTGGCTAGTTGTACTGAATCTCCGTTTGCTGGGCATATACTGCTGCTATTAAGCAGGAGTAATTACTAGCTGATTCCTTGCACTGAACCTCCAATTGCTGGACATTTACTATCGCTGGTGTGCAGGAGGTTGAACTGTTCGTTCCCTGCACTGCTGTCGAGGCAGAGGACCCTGCCCAGTGTATTGCTGGTGTGCATTTCTGGTGTCTTAAAATACCTGGACTCAGGGAACAAGGACATTCGGAAGAACGATAATAGACCTTCATACAAGCGGTTTCCCTGAGTAATACAGTACATCGGCTGCAGTGATCCCCATCAGATGCCAGCAATTCTTCTTTTAGGAGGAAAGTTTCAGGAGCCGCGGCCGGTGGGCTAAAAACATCGGATTGGTAAGTCCACACACACTTAGAGTTAATAGCTGATTGCTCGGTGGTCATTGTTTATTAAAACAGCTAAAAATAGGAACAACTCCAACGTTTTTATATCTTGAAGTCGAGTTCTATATCTTTACAGTATTTACCGAGGTATTATTGATTCAACCGGTAAAAATCTGTGTTATCGGATAAATGATAAAAGCCTAAGTGTGTTTGTGGTGAAGATAAAGGGTCTCTTGTGGTGGACCAGGTCACACTGGAAAGGAAAATTGCCTATCTATACATCAATAGTACTATAGACTGCAAATCTAATTGTGACACCCTGCTTGCGTATTAAACCTGCCCGGGAGTTGGATGGAGAAATACCTCAATTGCTATCATGCCAAAAGCAGGTCAGAACTCTGCGGCCGCGAGGTTGGAAAAATATGCCCGTACACAGGTACAGGTCCCGAGTGGCTCAAGGGAGAGCACCCCGCAGAGTACCCCTACTAAAAATGGGAACAGCTCACAGCAAAAAGAGGTTACTTTGTCACAAGTGTTGGAGGCAGTTACTGCCTGCGAAACTCGCTTATCAGAACAGATTAACAAAGTTCAATCCGATATTATGCTCCTGCGTGATGATGCACAGAAAATATGTGCAAGAGTAACGGAGGTTGAAACGCGAGTCTCAGAGATTGAAGATACTATAGGGCCTATGCAAACCCAGGTCAAATCCATCTCTGATCAATTAGTGGAGATGCGCAGCAAAATGTCCGACATGGAAGGACGGCTGCGTCGAAATAATATACGATTCGTAGGCTTTGAAGAAAAAGTGGAGGGGAACACGCCTGAAAAATTTATTGAGGACTGGTTGAAACAAAGCCTAGGAAATGAAGCTCTTTCCTCTTTGTTCTCTGTAGAAAGGGCACATCGAGTTCCCGGTAGAGCCCCGATTCCCGGTGGTCCTCCTCGTACCTTAATAGCAAAAATACTGCAGTCTAAAGATCGGGACAAAATTCTAAGACTTGCAAGAAATATGGGGGACTTAAGTTATAACGGCAAGAAAATCTCTGCCTTTCCTGATCTTCCACAAGATGTACAGAGGGAGAGAACCAGATTCCGTGATGTAAAGGCGAGACTTAGAGACCTGAGTATTAAATACTCTATGTTATACCCCACAAAACTTCGAATTGTCGCCAATGATGAGATCAAGTTCTTCCTCTCACCAGGGGAAGCCGCGGCATGGCTTGATAAAACGCATCCAAGCAAAAAACAGCTTGCACCAAATTGATTAAAACTTGCAATGCCCACAGTGTGGCAATAGTTCTTTTGCTATAAGTAGTGTCTGGAAAGTTATAATAACGTGATTTTAAGTTAGACGGTAGATCTTCATATAATGTAACAACTGTGTGAAAAAATAGTATCTAACTAAATCTATACTAATCAGGTGGGGAGTGGGTGGGTGGGAGGGATGGGACAAATGATAAGTGACAAATGGAGACGCCGGAGAGCCAGGCACGCCTATGATAGTGTGCCCGATAGTTAATTGCCCCCAACGAAAGTGGGGAAATAGAGAGTATCGGGATTTTGGTTGGGAGGTAGTTCTATAGGTATGCCTAGATGGGTAGGTGATACAGGGTGGGGGAGGGGGGTGGGGTCTATGTTGAGTGTTGTTTGTTCGTGTGTAGTCTATGCATCTAATCAGCAATCAAAGGGAGGAATCAGGGGAGAGGGAAATTGCATTCCATCCTATTCTTCGCAACCGGTACTGATGGTGGGCAATAAGAAAATTTGGATAAAGGTAGATCTGTATATGCCACCCCCAATCGGAAAACATGAATATCCGGTAGAGATTGTAGGCACTTGGGAATGGTAGGGTTTTTAACATGGAACGTGCGTGGCCTAAATGAGAAGACCAAGCGCTCCCTAGTGCTTAAATACTGTAAGTCCTCCGAGGTGGACATAATATGTCTCCAGGAAACCCATTTATATGGAGAGAAAGTACTGGCTTTGAGGCGACCTTGGATTGGTAGGTCCTTTCATTCTCAGTTTTCCTCATCTTCTCGAGGAGTCTCTATAATTATTAAGAAAAATACTGTTTTTGAACTTCTCGCATCTGAAATTGACCCTAGGGGCAGATTTATTTTCCTGAATGGGAGGGTTAACTCAATCAGATATTGCATTATGGCGGTATATATCCCCCCTCCCTTTGCATATGATGTCTTGAGGCAGGCAGTAGACTTTGTGGCTGCTCGCCCTGATACATATACAGTCTGTCTGGGTGATTTTAATGCAGTAATGAATATCAGTATTGATAGGTGGAACAGTAAAGGGGGAAGTACAAACAATAAAACTGGTTTGGCCGAATTCACATCTGAGGTTGATTGGTGGGATGTCTGGAGAGAAAGGCATCCTAGTAAGAATCAATATTCATGTTATTCTCCCTCGCATAAAACCTTCTGAGAATCGACATCATTTTTGTTTCTAGAAACTTGCTACAAAATATTTCTTTGATAGACTACAAGGCCCGTGGGATCTCTGATCACTCACCGGTGCTGATGTTAACAAACTCAGATTCTCAAGCGGGTTTTAGATATTGGAGACTCCATCCCTCATGGCTTACCCAGATTGAGGATGGGGAGGAAATGCGGGTAATGGTAGACGGCTTTTTTGGGGAGAACATCGACTCTGCAAGTTCAACCGTGGTTTGGGATACCTTCAAGGCCTTCACTCGAGGTGTATTAATGAAAAAAATAGCACAAGTCAAAAGTAATTGCCGTGAAGCTGCTCTGTCATTAGAAAATAGTACGATAGAATTGGAACAGAGATTCTTGCGGGAACAAACGGAAGCAGCCAGAATAGAATGGCTGGCGGCTCAGAGAGGTTGGGTGGAGCACCTACAAATTATGACGAACCATAGATTATTAAAAAACTCACATCAATTTTATTTGAACATCGATAAAGCTGGGAAATATACCGCCTATCTCTCTAAGCTAGATAAACCATCGAATATTGTAACTAAAATCTACTCGGGTACAGGGGTCATGCGGGTAACTGCTCCGGAAATTGCAGAGGTTTTTCGGGATCATTTCAGCGAAGTGTATAAATCCAAACTCACTCATGGGAGCCATAAAAAAAAAAAAAAAACAAACAAAACAAAAAAACCTTCAAAACATGAGTGATGTTTAAATTAGATCATGCACATGTAATAAAGACCTGAGATTTCCTCAGGAAAGGCCTGTGTCATCACAATTCAATTTCTTTATGATGACAGGCAGAGGGGGTTAAATAAACTGATATAAATATATCTAGATACTGGCAGTAGATATATTTATATCGGTGTCTTTAACCCCCTCTGCCTGTCATCATAAATTGAATTGTGATGACACAGACCTTTCCTGAGGAAATCTCAGGTCTTTATTACATGTCATTATAATATATGTAGAGTGCATGTTCTAATTTAAACATCACTCATGTTTTGAGGTTTTTTTTGTTTTGTTTGTTGATAAATGTGTTGAGACCTATTTTATTCTTATACCATTGAAATTAAAAGTTAAGTTTTAAATACATTTATAAAGTTGTGCCCCCCCAAAAAGAGAGTACGGTTTCTCTTCCATTAGTACTATTCAATTTTTACTCTCTGGGGAGCACTTCCACTTGCTATAAATCTATAATTCAGCCCCCGCCCCCCCCATTACAAAAATTGTGGAATCATATCTATACATATATACTTTTTGTATGGATTTAGTGCCACAGCTTGTGTATCGGTAACCTCCTAACTTCCCCATCCCCTCACTTGTAACTTTGTTGTGAGAGTCTGGGGTGGGATTTGCAGGATAACTCTGGGAAAAGAAGGGGACATATTTTTCAGGGGTGGCTACCCAATTTTCAGGATCATCCCAGCTATTCCAGGAGGGTAAGACAAGTATGACCAATAGTTATGTAATATCCACTTCAGGCATCTTTCTAATGATTTTGTGATCAACCCACTACTATAAATAAACAATTGCTTACTAAAGATGGTGTCTCTAGTCCGGGGTCCCTGACATTGTTGTAGGTTACATAGTGTACATAATTACCAATAGAATAGAACTTTCAATGGGGGAAGATTTATCAAATCTTCGAAAGAAAAAACATGGAGAAATATAAAACTACCAATCAGCTTCTGTCATTTTAAAGGTTATGGTAGTTAGAAGCTTATAGGTTGGTACGTTAGGCCTCCTCAAGATATAAAAAAATGATTCACGCATTTGTTACAAGTAACACCTTTACCATGTGGCTCAATATTTCCTCTCTCCTGGAAAAGTTTGGTAGGCTGGGGCGTTCTGCTCTACAAAAGACTGACCAGATTTATATTTACACTGATTTTACACAAAAGTTACACATGTAATAATGATTATCAACCTGACCCCACTTCTACCCACAAAACCCCCTTCACTCTACCTGGCTGCACCTGCACCAACATTTGCCAGTGGCCATATCTACCTGTGTAAATTTGTTGGGAAAGCCGAATATGTATGCAAGTTGTCTATGGGGTCAATCCAATTATGGGTGACACTCATTACTGTGAGTTAGAGAAACAACCGCTACTCTTTACAGAAGCTCAGAATTTCACAATTTTGTGAAATTCCGGGGGGAATTTTAAAGCAACGTATTTTAATGTTGTTGAAATTTAGCCATATTCCACCAGAGGGAGCTATTCTTTATACTTTTTTTTTTCTATTGTGCAGGTTATAGGAAAGTCTAAGCAGAAGTCAGCTTCCAATGTGCAATCGCCAATATGCTAAGCCTATTTTTGTGACATCTATATAAACCATGACACATCTGCAAATTCATTTCAAATCATTATGTAAATTCTGCATGTGTACAAGTGTAAATGATAGCTTAGTGGATAGACACGTTAAGGGTTAGATTTATTAAAGCTTGGAGAGAGTTAAAGTACTGTACTTAAAACATGGCAGTTAGGCTCTAAATGATGGGTACTTTATCACTCCCCAAGGCTTAGTACAGTACATATGCCCCACAGTACCAACCATTCGGCTCATATCATTTTTCAAATGCAGCCTTTAAATTGACAGGCACTGATTATTTATCTCTCTCTAGGTTTTAATAAATCTGGCCCTTAGTTGTGAAGTCACTCTATATGGCACACAATATACTGTAATGATGCAATGACGTGTCATATTTACACAGTAGAATTGTGTATGAACTCAGGCCAGGACTGGTCCACCAGGCGGAACATCCCAGTGGGCCCGTGTCCATGAGCCACTCCCAATCCTATAATGTCAGGTTCCACACTGTGCACTCACATTATACATTGTTACTCTATCAGAGGGTCAGTCATCTGGTCGAGCAGAAACATGGAAGAACATGGCTGCTTGGTTTGTTTCCTGCCCATCACATTTAGTGATTGCTTTAACATATTTATGTGGGCCCAGCCATTGTTGTCTGCAGGTTATGTCCTCCCTAATGGTTGGCCAAGACTCTTAAGTATGGGCCCCCACCTCCGCATTTCCCTGGTGAGCCCATCATGCCTCAGTGTAACACTGTTAAGACGGTTATTAGTGAATAATAGACTAATTAAAACTTGAATTGATTATGGTTTTAATAATCCAATGCCAAATCTTCTTTCCCGCAGTAATCCATATGCAAATGACATAAGTAATGCATACAGATGGCTGCTAAATTATATTCCCCAAATCCATTACTCCAATAGTGAAGGTCAATACGCAAACATTCTCTCCCAGATAATGCAGCTGGGGGGGGGGGGGGGGGTCATCATCATGTACCTGGAGTACAAACTTGCCACAGGCCTCCCAGCAGACATATTTGGGGAGGTGTCGACGTCTAATTATTCATTCTGAAAATGCCTTTAGTGTAATTGGCTTACACTTAGCATTTACCTGCCCATACTTGGCCCTCCCGGACACCCGACAAAAAGTCTCCCTCATCCAGATGCCACCAGCCATTCACCCAGCCACCTAAATAAAGTCCCCCTAATCCAGATGCCACAAGCTTTCACCCCCCCCCCCCTGTTCATTGTACAAAACTGGTTGGGGTAATGGCATTGCAGCCCCACCCCCCACTTAACATTGCCTGTAATATTGCAATTGTAAAGCAGGGGGCAGAGCCACAGTGGCACAATTGTTTCTCCTTTTCTCCAGACACCCTTTTCATCCACCACAAACCCCTGCTCTGTGAGTTAGCAAGTGTACTTTACAGAGAATGCCTTTGTGGACTGCATGTGCAGTACAGGAAATGGGTATTTTATGCATAAAACAATTACCATCCAAAATAAACCCCTTAAATAAGAAATGTAACAGAATTGGCACACATACTGTACAGTTAACAAGTTCAAATAAGCCCACAGTAGACATTAACATAAGACACGTTAGAAGTTACAGTAGCTTATTTGTGAAGTGATCATTTGTAAGCTAAATATATTTGCAATAATATCCCTGCGAGGCTTAACAGGCAATGAGTAGCTGTGACAAAGCTACTGTATTTTTATTAAATTAATAAAATGAAACCCAGGATTGAGTGACACATTAAAAATTATATTTTTTAGTCATTATTGTATATATAATTTATTCTGGATCATTTTATTTATAACAATACCTACTGTATACGCTCAAGAGGATTTCTTTTCTGCAGGAAGTATCTCCATTAAATTTACAGACTTGGGAATACAGGATCCGTTTACAAAAAAAAAAAGATGTTGAAGACGCTTTGTACGTCTCCTTGTGTGTTACTGACTTTCATACTAACGACAAATTTACAGCATTAAATACAGATGTTACCCTGTGTGGACCTTATTTCTTCATTTCACGACCTGTGAGTGCCGCTGTCCCCCACCTCCGTATTGTTGTTCTCCTGCAAGAGAACCAGGAAGGCACCCGGGCAAAGTAGCCCCTGAACAGCCGTGTGGAGTGCCAGCCAAACAGATTGGAGATATATATATATATATATATATATATATATATATATATATATATATATCTGCGATTTTCAAATAAATGAAGACAGGAGACGGCACTTATGATTTAATACAGTTGTCACTGCTTTTTTGAGTGCTGCCTCCTGTCTTCATTTATTTGAAAACCGCAGATATATACACGTTTGTGGAAGGCACCTTACCTATTTGTACCTGGATGTTCTAAGTGCCGGTCCTTGAACATTTTCCTTTTGATAAAAGTTTTGTTCACACATGATTGCAAATATTATGTTAGATTAAAAAGCACTGTGCTAAAGAAAAGGTGGGTGGAGGCAGCAATGCATTATGGATGAAAGAAGAATAGCCAACGCTTCTAGCAGCGTAGAAGTTATATAACATGACATGTCCTAAACTCACAGGCTAGGATGTGTTATAAACCTGGCTATTAACATCAAAATGACAACTAAATAGCTGTGTTCATGGACTGAGTGAACAGTGAACTCACTATGGAATCAAAGAAATAAGAATATACAAAATGAAAGACTAGGTTTAAAAAGTTAAAAAGAAGCCTTAAGCAGACCCAGAAATCCCATTAGGATTTTATGCTGACTGACTAATCAGCAGCTGAAGCATGTCCCAGAGGCTCTAAATGGACATGTGCTCTGACTAATATTCTCTGGTCATATCACTGGCTTGTTAAATCAATATAACAACATTATAGATGCTGGCATGAACGCCGTGTTCATTGGGTAGTGAATGAATGGCAGAACATGGGGTTGTGTAAATAATAACCATATCAGGTTTTAGCAGCACTACACAATTTATATAATCTTGTTCAACTACTACCAGAAAGAGATCATATCTGCAAATCTCAACTGTCCAGATATGGAACAGGTCCAACCTGAGAGGAGTGTAGCCCCTGTGTGTCGTATCCCCCGTCGAAGCACCGGCAGTCGGGATCCCGACATCGGGATACTGACTGTCAGGATCTCCATTGTCGGAGCGTCATCCGGCACCCCCTGAGAAGAAGTAAGCCCGCACAATAGCTCGTGGGTGGCACACCTACCAAACACTGATGTAGGGGCTTTCTAGTGGAGAACAGTTGATCAGCACGGTCTCATTGCACATTGAGAAAATTGGTGCAGTAGGAAGATATTAGCTGCACCCCAGTCCTATTAAAATATCAAATACAAGAAATTTAACAGTCTACAATCAAATGGAGAGCTACAGGAAAGTTTAAATGCATATATGTGAATGGTCTTCTGTGTAAACCGGGTGTACTGAATTTTGACAGCTTGCAGATTCAGATGACCCCTTGCAACTAGTAGTAGTAAGGTGTCATACCTAAAATAGTGAGCAAATAACTATATTACTACATAAGGAAAAGTTGTAAAACATAGACCATTTTAAGAGTTGTCCCATGATCAGGTGTTAAAATATCGGGGGTGACAAAACATAGCCAAACATTAACGTGTGTAGTGTGATAAGATTTCTGCATTTAAAGGGCACATCAGTAGTTATAATTAAATCGCCAACTTGTCGAGGTGTATGGTGAGAAGATCATAACAAGGAAACAGGCTTTGGTTTACTGGTTTTGTTAACGTGCTTGTCTGACTAGATCGCTGCTCATCTCGAAGAATGCACCAAACCTAAACCTGTTTCCCTACCGTTATCATGTAAAATAGTGCTTCCATTTTCTCAACTACAGTCCGTGCCTTATTAACCAATATGCTGAAACCTAGGGCGCCAGGGCTAGGGGGTGCCTTTCCAGAGACAGCCGAGGAATAAAATGAAGGCCTAATTTATTCCATGATTGTTAGCTATAACCCCTCCCGATGTACTGTGGGGGGGGGAGTTCTTTAGATGTCTGCCAAATGGCCGTGCCAATGTAAGTTACTGATGGAACCATTATTTTCCGTACATTGTGTTATAGTGCCAGCCTAAAGCCAAAGCCTCCTTCCCACACCACAAGCATTAGATCAGTGGTAGCCAACCACGGTCCTCGAGAGCTACCAACAGTTCACATTTTCCAGACAACCTAGCTGCTGCACAGCTGCAGTCATTACTAGCTGAAACATTTTCAAAGAGCCACAGGTGGAGCTAATTACTTCACTTGTGATTCTGTGAGGAGAACATTATCTGTTGGTAGCTCTAGAGGACTGGAGTTGGCTACCCCAGCATTAGATCATACATGCCAGTTGCATAACCTTCATTACATACACATGGGCAATATGGATTTAGAGGCCCTGAATGCACATACACTGGTGTTTAGCAGCATTACAAGGGCAGCTACATGTGTATAAGCCTAGGACACTTTGAACTGTTAGCTAGCACTGCAGCCAGGGCCTTATTGTTAGCGCGCACAGGCTTACCGCAGGCAGAGGGCGCGCTCTCTGTCCTGCGGGCCACGTGGTGTGGTCGGGATGCTGGGGAGCAGGTGCACACAGGACGCAGTATCCGAGCAGCGTGGTGCGGCAGCGGAGGCCGCAATTGTAGCACAGTGTAGTGGAGGGGCAGACCTGCAGCGTGTCTTTGACTGTGAGAGGAGGTGTGCCTAGTTCTCTGTCGTGTCTCCAGTATGGAGGCAGCCATGTTGGAGACCAAGGTTTCTCCAATCCCCTGCCAGGGGTTTTCTCCAGCCAATCCCATGTGTCTTTTCCTGATAAAAGGGGTCTGGCCTATGTCTCCCTGCCAGTGCTTCAGTCTACCTCCCGAAGAGTGGTTCAGTGGCTTTGCGCTCCACAGTATTCCTGCCTAACCTGCTGACGCTCCTGTCCGTTGTTCCTTAAAAGGTAAAGTGCCGCAGTGACCCACCTCTCCTGTTGGGATTAACTCTTAGCGCTTTGCAGTTGTTCTCCAAAGCTCACAGTGACTCTCAGCTATATTCAAGGTACCGAAGTTATCCTCAACTGTATTCAAGTGCCTCATGCCTCAGTTATTCTCAAGCTGTATACAAGTGCCACAGTTATTCTAAGTTGTATTCAAGTGTCTCATGCCTCAGTTATTCTTAAACTGTATCCAAGTGCCACAGTTATTCTCAAGTGTATTCCTGTGCTAGAAAGCTGTACCAGAGTGCCGCAGCTAATCTCAAGTAGATTTGGTGGAGGTTACTGCGCTTATCCCTCTGTATGTGGGGCAGCTTAACTGAGTGGTCCATACTCAAATCTTAGGTTTAAACAAATAGTAATTGTTAAGCGCTCACCTTGGTTGTGTATTATGTGAGAATAAATGACAAAATGCTGGTGTTCTGAATAATATGTTTATTGTTCATAAGACATAATATACAGTATACATATAGATGGGGTAAAGTAAGTTTGTGGATGGTGGGGGTGTCTGAGATGAGTCCCGTGAGGGAGATGGGGGTGCCAGCAGGCCCCTTTACCATAAGCCTGTGAGGATTATGTCTCATACAGCGGTGGGTAAATGTGCAGTGGCCTGTGGTGAGCCCCGGAGGGTATGAGGGGTCAGCAGAACCCTTTTTACCATAAGCCCTTGGGCTTATGTCTCACGAAGGCTGAGGTGTGGAAATAGGGAGGGTGGAGGGTGTGGGATGCCCCGTGGGCGGGTGGGTAAACAGTGGGGGGGCGGACAGTCCAGGTAACACTCCTTGCTGCAGAACAGGAAAGTCTGATGCTGGGTAGCGGCGCCCCGCTCCCAGAGTTCTTACCCACTTGGTTTGTTTGCAGAGTGAGTGCAGCGGTGTTGATGCTGGGTGTCGCGTCCTCGCTGTTTGGGCAGTGGTGAGTAACGTTCACCTCGCTGCCTGAAGTCTGTGAGCCCTTCCGTCTGTGTGGAAGCGGCTTCCACAGTTACCTGACCCGGACGCTAACTTCCGGGTTAGCGCGATGATGTCACCGGGGGGAAGCTGTGTGCTCGACTCCGCACGGAGGAGACTTTGGTGATTCCGTGATGGTAGTAGCTGTGGGTGCTGCGTGTGTCGGTCCAACGCGTTTCAGCCACTGTGGGCCTTTATCAAGGATGCTGTAGGTTGAGGCTGGAGTGATTATATGCTGGATGGGCGTGCCAGCGGATCAGTTCATTGATGTGATTGGTCCGTGATGTCCGCCCCTGATTGGACAAGAATGGTTGTCACTCACAGGAGGGGAGGGGGGGGGAGGTAGGATAGTGGTGTGTAGCTGAACTGGGTTGTTAACCCTGCGTGAGCTGGATGTTTATAGCGGTGTCAGCATGTTGTAGACAGTGGTTCATTATGTGTGCATAGTTTGTATATCAACTATAGATTATGATGTGAGTGTATTTATCAGTATTGTTAAGGAGTCCTAGTGTCCCGTTTATTGTGGATGGTTCTAAAGGGTTATTACCCCATCAGGTGCTGTGTGTATGTCAGCTCTAAGGGGTGTGTGTGAGGAGGTGTTTGTGCTGCAGTAAAGTGTCATGTGTGCAAGAGTTGGTATGGAACACAGCGTTTCCTTACATTATGGGTATATACTGGATTTACTAGCCCAGATGGCTATTGTGGAAATCTATGTTCAATCCTCTAGGGGTCAGGGTTTTGATTGTGTAGATCCAGAACAATTCTCTTCTGTTGAGGGTGTCCATGTGGTTACCTCCTCTCCAGTTTTTTGGGGGGATCTCTATTCCTATGAAGAATAGGTCCTTGGGGTTGCTATTGTGTTTAGTTTTGTAGTGTAAGGAAACGCTGTGGTTCTCATATCCTATGCGAATGTTCCTGATGTGTTCGTAGATTCGTTGTTTAAGTGTGCGTGTGGTCCTACCTATGTATTCGAGACCACAGGGGCATCTGAGAAGATAGATCACCCCTGTGTGTTCACAAGATGTCTGATGTGTGACTTTAAATGTTTTATCTATGGTTGTTGATGTCCATGTTTGTATTTTCTTGGTGGTTTTTGTGGTTAAGTTTTTGCAGCCTGCACATTTTCCACAGTAATGGAAACCTGTGGTGTGGTCTATGGTTGTCTGGGTAGATGTTTTAGGTTTGATGTGATTGTGTACCAGTCTTTTTCTGATGTCCGGTGCCTTGCGATATGTCATTTTGGGTCTGTCGGGTATTGCAGGAGTGAGGTCAGGGTCTTGTTGTAGAATGTGCCAGTGTTTTTTGAGGATGTTGTGGAATTGTTTAGCTGATTTGTTGTATGTGGTGATGAATGTTACCTCATTGTTTTCTGTCTGGTTGTGTTTGGGTTTCGTTTGGAGTGTAGCGGATCTGTCGAGTGCTGTGATTTCGTTCAGGGCGGTTTTGACTATGTGCTGGTCATACAGTTTCTCATGGAATTGTTCCATGAGTTCTGTGCTTTGTGTTATGAATTCTTCTGTCTTGGAGCAATTCCTTCTGATGCGTCAGAATTGTCCCTTCGGGATGTTCTGTAGCCATGGTCTGTGGTGTGCACTAGTGTAGAGTATGTAGCTGTTGACATCTACATTTTTCCTGTATGTTTTTGTGTGTATGTTGTTGTTTTCAATGTATATGTCTAGGTCCAAAAATTGGACTGATGTCTTACTGATATTGGTGGTGAAAGTGAGATTTCTGTTGTTGGTGTTCAGGTAGTGAGTGAAGTCATTGAGTGAGTCAAGTGTCCCTTTCCATATGAATATGATGTCGTCAATGAAACGCCGCCATAGGATCAAATTATCCTTCCAGCTATGCCCTGTCTGTATATGGTCCTCCTCCCACTTACCCATGAACAGATTAGCATAGCTGGGTGCCACTTTTGATCCCATAGCGGTCCCGGTGGTCTGTAGGTAGTAAGTGTTATTAAACCATGTGTAGTTGTGGTGTAAGATAAAATCGATGGCGTCAATGATGAAGGTGGTCTGTTCCGGTGGGAGTTCTGTGTCTCTGTCTAAGAAATGTTTTGTGCTTTCTAGACCTTGGTTGTGGTTAATGACTGTGCACAGTGACGTAACATCACTGGTGGCTATCCAGTAATCTGATTCCCATTGAATGGTTTGTAAGTGGTTGATGATGTCAGTGGTGTCCTTTATGTATGAGGGTAGTGTTTTTACATGGTCATGTAGGAAGTTGTCTGTGTATTGGGCTAAGTTAGAGGTGAGGGAATTGATACCTGAGATAATGGGTCGTCCTGGTGGATGTGTCTGTTTTTTGTGTATCTTAGGGAGGTAGTAGAAGACGGGTATAATGGGGTGTTCCTGTTGTAAGAACATGTGTTCATGTTTGTTGATGATCCGGGTCAGGTAACTGTGGAAGCCGCTTCCACACAGACGGAAGGGCTCACAGACTTCAGGCAGCGAGGTGAACGTTACTCACCACTGCCCAAACAGCGAGGACGCGACACCCAGCATCAACACCGCTGCACTCACTCTGCAAACAAACCAAGTGGGTAAGAACTCTGGGAGCGGGGCGCCGCTACCCAGCATCAGACTTTCCTGTTCTGCAGCAAGGAGTGTTACCTGGACTGTCCGCCCCCCACTGTTTACCCACCCGCCCACGGGGCATCCCACACCCTCCACCCTCCCTATTTCCACACCTCAGCCTTCGTGAGACATAAGCCCAAGGGCTTATGGTAAAAAGGGTTCTGCTGACCCCTCATACCCTCCGGGGCTCACCACAGGCCACTGCACATTTACCCACCGCTGTATGAGACATAATCCTCACAGGCTTATGGTAAAGGGGCCTGCTGGCACCCCCATCTCCCTCACGGGACTCATCTCAGACACCCCCACCATCCACAAACTTACTTTACCCCATCTATATGTATACTGTATATTATGTCTTATGAACAATAAACATATTATTCAGAACACCAGCATTTTGTCATTTATTCTCACATAATACACAACCAAGGTGAGCGCTTAACAATTACTATTTGCAGCTAATCTCAAGTTGGTCCCAAGTGCCTCAGTTATACACAGCTGTTTCCCAGTGCTACAGCTAACCACAGCCATAGCCAAGCCTTCACAGCTCCAGGTCTTCACAGCTCCCGGTCCACACAGTTACAAGTTCTCACGGTCAATTACAGATATTCTCCAAGTTCTTCACTCATTGCTACTTGTTACAGTATTCTCCAAGGTCCTCGCCATCGTCTACAACTTCCTAAAGTGGTCTCCCAGTTCTTCAATCTTCTTCAACTTCTGTACAGTTCCTCATCCAAGTTCTATGCAACGGACAGTCCTTTGATATACGGACTGCTACTGTATTACTGTTGCTTAATGTCTGTCTTACGTTACCAGTTATTATTGATTGATGCTATTCCAGTTTATTCATTTACTGTACCACAAGACCTTATTATCATTAAACGTTCTAAACTCTTCTTAACCTCTCTTCCATTCATCCGGCACTTAGTACATGAGGAAACACTATATCCATCCAACAAGCTTCCGCCATCCAATCCCCATCTCCTCTAAGGTTACTCCCCACTTGCCAGTCCCTACAAATCCCCAAAGTGTCACTCTAGCATATAAAGTATAAATGACCAGGAAATAAGTGTTCCAAACACCAAGGGTGTCCAGTGCACATACAAACCTACTCTGATAAGTATTCATTTAAAACCGCGGTACTTGTGTAGTTTCACGGCGCCAGCATGGCGCCGTGCTACTTCCGGGTGTACGCTCACCACGAAATATGTCAAAAAAAGTAACTTAACTCCATGCCAACATGGATAGTTCATACCCCCACTATCCATGTTGGCATGGAGTTGATTTTAAATAGCGTGGCGAGCCACCGAGCCCGCATCGTGGGCGAGCAAAGCGAGCCCCACAAGGGGATTCAGATGCACGGCGCCATATTGGCGCCGTGAAACTACACAAGTACCAAAACCGCTTTTATCTATTGCTTTTTGATGCAAGTAACTGCTGTTGATTTTATAGGATATAAAGTATATACAATCCTTTTTTCGACCATTAATCAGTATGATCCTTAAGATACACCCACCTGGTATGTCACAATTTGTATGGAGTACCTAACTAATATATCTTTAATTTCTGGGGGACTCTCATTGTTTGGGGTCCTGCTGCACTCTATGCGTTGGTTTCCCAACAGGGTTTGAGGCTTGACCATTCACTCAACCTCAGAACCCCTAAAACTGCACTTTATTTCCCTCCTCCATGTTTTCTGCACACTCATCCACCTGTTCTATTTTAATTGACACAAGTGGAAAGTAGAAGTAGGATATGGCTCATGACTATACTAAATATTTCTATTCATTAACGATCTATCCTTTACTCTTCTCAGTAGGTTCTGGGTGTTTATATACATATTTATTTTCTCAGCAGCTTTATGGATATTATTCTATCAGAGATACTATTTTATTTGGATAATAATAATAATAAGTGATGGTACTTGTTTCCTAGCAGGGTGCCCAGTTTTCCTATGTATGCTACCGTAGTGAAATCGCATCACATGTTACGCTTTTGCTGTGACTTTATATAGTGTGGCGAGCACAGCGAGCCACCGTGCCCAAAGCGTGGCGAGTGCAGCGAGCCCCGCGAGGGAACGCGTATAACTTTACATGTATTCCGCGTCCGCTTGTCACACTATATAAAATTGACTCCACACCGACGTGGATAGTGGGGGCATGAAAAGGTCGGAGGACGCATTCGCCACACTTCGGGGTGGCGTTGATACTGGGGGGGGGGGGGGGGACGCAAAACGATGGCACCCTTCACATAGGTGCTTGTACAATGAAATATTACATCGCATTGCATTTGATGCACTGAGATCGCATACGATATTTCATTGTATAAGCTCCTGTGCACTTTATATGGACATTGCATGCGATGCGATTTCACTACGGAGAATAGCCCAGTACTCATTTAGCGTACAGGGCGCCCTGCTATGAAACAAGTAACAAAGTGATTTAGTAAATAATTCTACAATATGTCCTGACACAACTAGGGGGAATTCAAATAGTACAGATTTTTCAGACAGTTCAAGAATCAGCACTTTTTAGTCAAATTTACATTTAACCTATTCAAATAAAAAGGGATGATTTTTTAAGCAGCAGCACTTTGGAAAACATGTGGATTGATAGCTGGACTTTCCTTATTCAATTGCGGCAGTTTTGTACCAGTTTTCCTTGCAATGCAATTTCCCTTTACAAAATTTTTTAAACTGCATTGGTGGAAAATTGTCAAACGGACGCAGTTTCGATGTGGATATGTGAAAACTGCTGCAATTGAATAAGGAAAGTCCATTTTTGTTTGGTTAGCCCCCAAAAATTGACTAATTGAATAAGCCCCCTATTATCCAAAGAGGTTAGACAATATTTTTTTGCCTTTGTGAAAACATTTACGTTAAAAAATCTACCTTCTTATGAGAACTAAACAATGTATATATCCCTTTGACATTGCAAAGCCGATTCGGACCCAGGATTGCGATCCTGGGTCCAACCTGGCTCCGGCGCTTTCACATTAAACCCAGGTCACCCATTATACAGAGGGCAACCCAGGTTTTACCCTTCTTATAACCTGGGTCGAATTGCCGGGTTGGCCGACCCAGGTTATAAACTGTAGCCTCCTGCATCTCCACCGGGTCCGAGGTGAAAAAGGGATTTTTGTAAGAACTTACCGTTCGAATCCCTTTCTCTGATATGGTCCTGGTGACACAGCTCAACACTGGGATGTAGGAGGGTCCGAAGGAGCCAGGCACCTATCCTAAAGCTTTAGAGGGTAGGCTCCTCCCCTACTGCATCCCGGACTCTTCAGTTCAATCTTTCAAAGCCACTGGAATACATTAACTCAGTACAAACGCCTGCACATATTATATGCACATTTTATAACAGCAACTGTTAACTTTTAACCATTTTAACATGAACATCATGAAACTTCTGGCATACTTACTGAGCGTAAGGGAGGGATCGCTGTGTCACCAGGACCATATCAGAGAAAGGGATTCGAACGGTAAGTTCTTACAAAAATCCCTTTTTCTCTTTCAATGGTCCTGGTGACACAGCTCAACACTGGGACGTTCCAGAGCCGGTCCTTTGGGTGGGTACGCTCAGGTCTGCAGCTCTCAGCACTGCTCGCCCGAATGATGCGTCCTCCGACGCGAACTCATGGAATCTATAGAATTTGGCAAATGTGTGAACAGATGACCAAGTGGCAGCTCTGCAAACCTGCTCAGCTGTGGCCCCATGTCGAACCGCCCAAGAGGTGGCAACTGACCTGGTGGTATGCGCATTAATTCTGGCCGGTACAGGCCTACCCACTTTGGTGTATGCAAAGGCTATCACAGATCGCAACCACCTAGCAATAGTCTGCTTAGATGCAGGCCAACCAATTTTGTGTACGTCATACAGTACCAATAATGTGTCAGTCTTTCTGACACTCTTCACTCTGTCCACATATATGCGTAAAGCACGCACAACATCCAAAGTCTTCAACTTGTCCCCTTTCTTAGAACCCTCTGGGGGTTGAAACACAGGTAGAACTATCTCCTGATTTAAATGGAAGGCAGAGACTACCTTCGGTAAAAACTGAGGCACTGTTCTCAGAACAGCCCTGTCATCATGAAAAATTAAGAAGGGAGATTTGCATGACAAGGCTCCCAACTAGCTTCCACGTGAGAAACTTAAAGTCAGCCGACCTTAAAGGTTCAAATGGTGCCTTCTGAAGGCAATCCAAAACCAGTGACAGATCCCAAGGCGCTACTGGTTGCTTGTAAGGGGGTTTCAATCTGGATACCCCTTGTAAAAAGGTTTGAATCTCCGGCAAAATAGCTATCCTTTTTTGGAAATAGATGGACAAGGCCGAAATCTGCACCTTCAATGATTGAAGGCTTAGGCCCGATGAAAACCCATCCTGTAAGAATTCCAACATTCTTGATAGCTTGAAGTGAGATGTGTGAGCCTTTCGTCTCTCACACCATCTGATGTACGTCTTCCAGACTCTATAATAATTTGCCGAGGATACAGCTTTCCTGGCTTTTATCATAATCTGTACTACTGCCTCAGAAAATCCTTTTCTTTTCAAAATGGCGGCTTCAATAGCCAGGCCGTCAAAATCAATCGATCGAAATCCAGGTGATTGAATGGTCCTTGTCTTAGCAGATCTGATCTCGGAGGCAGACGCCATGAGTCCACAGACAACCTCTGAAGTCTCGAGTACCAGGACCTCCTTGGCCAATCTGGGGCCACAAGGATCACCGGAACCCTCTGTTCCTGTATTCTTTTCAAAAGTCTCGCTAACATTGGTACTGGAGGGAATGCATAAAGAAGATCTCCCTGCCATTGAGTAGTCATGGCATCCACTGCCTCCGCTAGTGGATCCCTCGTTCTGGAATAGAACCTGGGCACTTGATGATTGAACCTGGATGCCATCAGGTCCACATCCGGAGTTCCCCACTTCCAAGTGATCTGTTGAAACACCTGAGGATGTAGGCTCCATTCCCCTTCCTTGAGCTCCTCCCTGCTCAGGAAGTCTGCTTCTATATTCTCTACTCCTGGAATGAATATAGCCGATACAGCTGGAACATTCTGTTCCGCCCATAGGAAGATTCTGGACACCTCCCACATGGCCAATTTGCTGCGCGTACCTCCCTGGTGATTCAGATACGCCACAGCTGTGGCATTGTCTGTCTGAATCCTCAAAGGCAGGTTCCGTAACCTGTCTCCCGCCAAGGAAATCACTTTCCAGACAGCTCTCAACTCCAAGATGTTTATTGGCAATACAGACTCCTCTGGCGTCCACAGCCCCTGCAGCCTGAGATCCCGGACTACTGCCCCCCAGCCCCTTAGGCTGGCGTCGGTAGTTACTACCAACCAGTCCCAGGTTTGTAATGACCGGCCCCACTGAAGGGAATCCACTTCTGTCCACCATTTCAAGGAGTCTAGAGTGTCCGAAGACAGCACTATCATCTCCGACTTCATTGTCAGAGTGTTCCCTGACCAAGCTGACAAAATGTTCCATTGGAACACCCGAGAATGGAACCTGGCATAATGAAGCGTCTCGAATGACGCCACCATTTTTCCTAGGAGCTTGAGACACCTCCACACTGAGATGCTCGGAGCCCTGAGGATCTCCTGGACTAAGGTGACCAGGTCCCTGGCCTTTACCTCCGGGAGAAATACCCGGTGGAGATGGGTATCTAGAATGACCCCCAAGAATTGGAGCCTCTGTGATGGTACCAACTGAGATTTTTGCAAATTTAAAATCCAGCCGTGAACTTGTAAAAAACTGATGGCCTCTGCCAAGTGACCCTGAAGCATGGCTGCTGACTCTGCTTTGAACAGGAGATCGTCCAAATAGGGTATTACTGTGATTCCCCTGAGCCTCAACACTGCCGCCATCACTGACATTATTTTGGTGAATACCCTTGGTGCTGTTGCCAGCCCAAAGGGTAACGCCCGGAATTGTAAATGCAGGTCTCCTATAGCAAACCTCAACAGGGTCTGATGTTCCGGGTGAATGGGGACGTGCAGATATGCGTCCTGGACATCCATGGACGCCAAAAATTCTCCCTGGTCCAGACTCAGGAGTACTGACCTTAAAGACTCCATTTTGAAATGGTCTACCCATAGATGGACATTTAAGGCTTTTAAGTTTAGTATTGGTCTGAAAGACCCGTCTGGTTTGGGCACCAGGAACAGCGTGGAGTAAAAGCCTTTCTTCCACTCTGCCCTGGGAACCGGAATAACCACCCCTTTTTCCACAAGGGAATGAGCCGCTCTCATAAGAGCTGTGCGAAGGAGCGCCTGTTTCGGCAAGGATGTGGGGATGAACCTCTTCGGAGGCAACCCTCTGAAAGGGATTTTGTAACCCTGGGTTATTACATCTAAAACCCAGGCATCCTGGTCTAGAGAAGCCCATGCGTCCCTGAAGTGTGTGAGATGCCCCCCCACCTTTATCACTGTCGGGCCCATCCCCTGACAGTCATGCGGAGGGTTTGTCTTCTCCTTTGGAGGCAGGCTTCTTATGGAAGGAGCCAAACTTGGACCTTTGAGTTTTGCCCCTAGAGGACTGAAACTTTCCCCTGAAAGACTGTCCTCGAAAGGACGCACCACCTCTAGGGGAGGGCCGAAAAGACGGCCTAAAAGCAGCGAATCTGGATGTCTGCTTTGCTGAGGGAGCCGGCAGAAATGTACTCTTGCCGCCCGTGGCTTGTTTTATAATCTCCTCTAGCTCAGAACCAAAAAGTAACTTTCCCTTGAAAGCTAACATTTCTAGGGCCTTCTTGGACTCATTGTCCGCTTCCCAGGCCTTAAGCCAGAGCACTCTCCTGGCATTAATAGAGACTGTGGACACTCTGGTAGCCATCTTAAGAGCTTCCTCCTCTGCTTCCACCGCATATTCTGCAGCGGCCTTAATCTTTTCTGCTATAAGCAAAGCACCAGGGTCAGCCTGCAGCATGGTGCATAATTCACCAGCCCACTCTATCATGGCCTTAGAGACCCAGGATGAAGCAATAAGGGGACGTAGGGTAAACCCCACCCCTTCAAAAATAGCCTTGAGGTTTCCCTCCAGCTTTTTATCCACAGAATCTTTAAAAGCTGCACCGCCCTGTACAGGCAATACCGTAGCTTTGGATAAACGTGCCACTGAAGCATCCACCACAGGCACCTTTTCCCAGAGCTCAGCATGAGACTCTGGCATGGGGTACAGACTAAGGAATCTCTTAGGCATCTGAAGCCTCTTATCCGGGGTTTTCCAAGCCCCTTCCAATAATTCCTGCAACCCCTCATCTGAAGGAAAAGTAACAGCCTCCTTCCGCTGTCGCTTAAAAACACCCTTAACAGGAGTCTTATCCTCCACAGACAGTTTTAAAGCCTGTTTCACAGCTACAATAAGATCCTCTATACCAGCCGCAGAGGTCTCTTCAAAATCATCACCCTGATCCCAGGGGATGTCAGTATACGCCCCCTCCTCCTCATCTACCACAGTAGGCATAGCATAAGACCTTTTAGGGGTCCCTGCAACATCATCCATTTTGTCCAGTATTTCACTGAACCTGTTGATCCCCTTAGCAGTATCCTGCATCACCTGAATAAGCACAGGATCTGCCTGGGTAAGAGGCAAGGAGCCAGAAGACTGCTGAGATGATGGCATAGGTCTCTGATTCTACCAACACATCACTCTGCCTGTCCAGAAGCTGCACCAAAGCGTTTACTGACCTGCCTAGGGCACTGGCCCACGCAGGTTCACTCTGCTCTGCCCTATGGGGTTCAATGCCCATGGGTCTCACATCAGCGCAAGTAATACATAAGCCCCCCTTGGCCATCTGCTCAGGGACAAACTTTTGTGTGCAAACATTGCACGCGCTCAGTGCACTAAGGGCTCCCTCCCCCAAAACCACAGCCTGATGCTCAGACATGATGCAAGTGACAAATATCGATATACACAGTGCCAACAATGTACAAGCGTTTATACAGAGTCAATGCACCCAATCACTTATCTGTCTGTTGGTTTCAACTGCGGGGAAGCGATGCCCAGGAAATCCAAGTCACTCTGCCAGGATCAGTAATCCAGCTCAGCTCCGCTGCAAGCGTTCTGAAAGGCGCCAAAGTCAGAGTGAAGGAAGAGACCAAAAGTCCCTGCTGCTGCGGGGTCCGTGACTTTTGGCGCCAACCACCCCCAGCCAGCCGCTCCTTAGGTAGGATTTCCTAGTTCCAGTGTCTCCCCCTCGACTGGGGACCACTTGGAACATGCCTGTCACAACGCTGCTGTCCTCTCATATAGGAGCTCAGCGTGTAAGCTCCGCATAAAATGGCCGCCGCCATCACGGAGCGCCTGTCCCCCATGATCCCCACCTAAACGTGGAGCCGGTTTCAGGATACTCCGGAGCCCAGGCAGCCTCTTAATAGAGGCTAAAAGCGCTGCACAGGGAGGCCAGACAGCGTCTCCCCTGTGCACAGTGAACTGACAGGACGCGCTTCTGTCAGCTCCTGCTGCGCTAGCAGTGTGAGGATTCACTATGAGAATCCTCACACTGTGCCTACCTAGCTAGGGTGAAAGTTAATAAAACAATAAAAATTCCCTAACTACTCTATTTCTTCGGCTGCTCCCGCAGCCCTTTAGAATAGCACCCACTCCAGTGGGCACCTAACACGAACTGAAGAGTCCGGGATGCAGTAGGGGAGGAGCCTACCCTCTAAAGCTTTAGGATAGGTGCCTGGCTCCTTCGGACCCTCCTACATCCCAGTGTTGAGCTGTGTCACCAGGACCATTGAAAGAGAAAGAAGTAATACACTCCTGGTTGATGAATGAGGGATATTATGAAAGCTCTATTCTTTATTTTCTATGTCTTTAACACATATCTGTTATTTTGTTCAAATATTTACAAGCTTTTGACCAGCTTTTGATACTTTGAAATACCACTGTGACTTTGCCATTATATGCTTTTATTTTTTTTAAACTACTATATAAAATAGTCTGTTAACCTTTCAATAAAAAGCAACCTGCAGTTAAAGAATTGTTTATATCGATGTATTACTTGTCATTTTTTTGTCTCCAGCAATTTATAACCAAGCTACGTCTCAAAGGAATTGTGTTTCACGGTTGACTCGTTGAGGTCAATTTGCTGTGAATTGACTACTGAATATACAGGAAACACTGCAGTTTTATTTACGAATGTCTTACACACCAACTCCCTTCTTAAATCAATACGGAGAGTTCACTCCGTATAAACATGCAAGACACACAGAAGGGCCATCATACATCTTTGCTGAAGTAGCTCTAAACAGCCCCTCTTGACGTGTTGGGTTGTGTGAGAATCTTCTCGTGTTGGCATTTTTTTGCTGCAAATGCATCTTAAGGCCCCCCATATATTAGGGTGACTTCTCCCCTCTGAGAAGTTGCCCGCAATCTCCCCTTTAGCTGCCAGATTACCTCCTAACAGTCGGGTTTCCAACAGTCATTACACTGATGTCAGAATCCCTACTGTTAAAATATAGACAGTCTGGATCCTGACTGAAAGGGGATATTCTGCCTGGTGGGGGTCCACTACCTCCATAGAGGAAGAATAGAATAGGTGTGGAGAGCAGCAAGCCACTGAGTCCGCAGCGTGGAAAGCGCAGGGACTTTGTTGTGCTGAGTCCAGGGAGACGGTATTCTGCCGTCGGACTAATGACTGTTGGAATCCCGACTGTCGGAGTACTATACACCACCCGAGCTGCCGCATGGGGTCCTTGTGATATATAGCATTCAATCCCAGCAAAGCTTGCCCAGATCAGAAGCAATCCAAGATTCGTGAGGTTCGTGAAATCACTTGGACATGCGAAAATTGCTCAGTGTATATGCACTGAGCGATTTCCAGCCCCCAATTTTCACATCATCGCTGGCTATACACGCTGGTCAAAAACGCCCAATATGTATGAGCCTTAAGACACATTTACACTCACCTCCCTTATGCCAGGTATCTCACTTTGTGTGGTGCATTGAGGCTACATATATGAGGATGCATCTGTACTGCCATACGTCATATGTTCATGTACCATATCTTGACTATGGGGGTTATTCTGGCTGATACACATGGATGCGAATTTGCACCCTTGCATAGCGAGTAATTGCAAATTGCACTGTGCATACAGAATGAGCTATAGCAAGCATGATCTAAGTGATCCTGAACCACTACCTTGCCTTTTTTGTTTTTTAATAAAGTAAAATCGCTTAGCACACATTGCTGCATGTGTATGGGCTCTCTATCGGTGATCTAGACACTGGGAAATTGCCAACCCTAAATAGCTTAGCAAAAATTCTTAGCACACATCCCAATGTGTGTATGACCTTTTACACCCACCGCAGCACCAAGCCGATTAGCAGCGCTAACAGAGATTCCTCCCACAGCACCAGAAGGAGGTAACATTGCTGCTAGCTGATACACAGGGCTGTATTCTAGCTCACTCTTTCTGACAAAATCCTTCTTAGATGGACAAAACCATGTGCACTGCAGGTGGGGAAGATGTTACTTGTGCAGAGAGAATTAGAATTGGGTGGGGTTTTACTTCAAATTGAGAGCTATATTGTAGTGTAAAAATAAAGCAGCCAGTATTTACCCTGCACAGAAACCAAATAACTCACCCAAATCTAATTTTCTCTGCACATTTTACATCTGCCCCCCCCCCCCCTGCAGTGCACAAGGATTTTAGCAGAAAGCGTGAACTAGAATAAGGCCCACAATGCAGATAAACCAAGGACAAGGTGTAATGTGTGTATGGAATTCTAACTGTAAAATCCTGTCTTTGATAAGCGCCTATACGGCCTAATTGAATATCTCCATGGAGAATCCAGGGGGAATGGGGGGGGGGGGGGGGGGGCGGGGGAGACACACTGCACCAGTTTATAAATACTTACTCTCCAGAGTCCAATGACAGAGGCAGCAGTACTGCAGAAAATGTCCACATGACCCCCCCCCCCCCCCACCTGCAAATTCCCTCTGGAAGTCACATTATAGATATGGAATAGTTTAATAGTTTTAGCTTAACTGCATTAAGCTGGTCATACACTTTTAGATTTATTGTCCAATCTGGCTGATTGGTGCAAAAATCTGGAAGCATATTGGAGCAAATGACAATTTTCTCCAAAATGCCAGAAAACTGACAAAATGGTCGATCAGACAATTAGGTTAACTCAAATAGATTTAATCAATTTATCCAATTGTCTTTCTTTGTTTTTCAGTGTTTTGGAGCAAATTTAAAAAATGTTTGCACCCATACAGTATATGACCAGATTTTTATTTGACAAGCCAGAATAGACAATGAATCTTTAAATGTATGGTCAGTCTAAAAAAGTATCTCATGCATAATGCACAACATTGACCATTGCCGTCACATATCCATATATTTTATTGGCATTATTAATACAGCAGGAATTCAAGCGACTATCAACATGGAAACAAAGGTCGCTTTCAATTCACAGTTGCACAACTTCATTCTACTGCCCCCCCAGTGGTTCATGAGGATTACTATTTGGAGTAATTTGCAAACCCTTCCCATCTCCTTGCCCTCTAGTGATTTACAGCTCACATCACAGAGAGTATTAGCCTGGCAGCAGCGGAAGGAAGGACAGAAGGCCTGCAGTGATAGATAGGCTAGCTTCTAGGAACTGCATTGGCTGCACCCCTTAAGGCCCATACACACTGGGCGACTCTGAGCTGAAAGTCGCTCAAAACAGCAGGTTTTTGAGCGGCTTTCAGCTGAAAGCCACCCAGTGTGTATGCCCCGGCGATGAGCGCTGCTGCGCACTTCCGCATCATTGCCGGGAAAGTGGCTCATCTGCTGGTTATACCACTATGCAAAGCCGTCCTCCCCCCTCCTTCGGCGCCAGGCAGGAGGAAAGCCGCTCAGTGTGTATGCACTAAGTGGCTTTCCCCACAGCGATGAATGCTATCATCGCTGTCCATACATGCTGGGCATAGTCGCCCAGTGTGTATGGACCTTTAGAAGTAAGATTGGGGTGCCATAATAGCATGTAAGAATTCTCTATGTTAATGCAGTCCAGTCCTGGACCACAAACCCAAGGCACAACCTGGGTTTTTGCCTCAGTGTAAAAGGGGTATTATTTATGTTGAATCAAGAAAATATATTATTTTCAAAATTGCTTTTCACTGTGGCAATAATTACTGAAGTACATATAGTTCAAGTAATGTAGTTCATAAACTAGAGCTAATCAAAACATTCTTAACTCATTCATTTTTCTACACCAGAAAACTAATAAATTAACTAATAAAGAAGGATTATTTTTTACAAAGGAAACGCTATTTTTTGTTGTCCCGGGATTATGCAAAAAATACTGTATACTCATTTTTCTACCATAAACCTTAATTTATAACTGAAGTCCATGAAGCCAAATTGCTTTATAACAATCCCTTAAAGACAATTTGCCACTAATTACAACACATTAGTAGTTAACAAAATAAATTGTACCCAAGTATTTAAGCAAAATCAAGCATAAACAGGTTTTCAAATTAGATATGAACATTTAAAACAAAAATGTAAACTCACTGAAACGAGTGCTACAGTATATCATGTTTGCACCAATATGTAATATAACTGATGTGCAATTATTGTTTTGTTCCAAGTTTAAGAACTGTCTTCCGAGAATGGAGTTAATCAGTGGCGTAACAATAGCCCCGCAGACCCCGCGACCGCAGGGAAACGCTGTGTAAGTGCGGGCGCTATTGTAATGCCGCTGTGCATGCTTGGACCCGCAGATTTACCTGTCTGTGCAGCGGTCCTGGCTCCACTCCTACCCTGGCTTCTGCTGAAATTAAAATTGATCATCATAAAATGTCCACCCCTATACAGCAGACAGTTCCTTGAAACAGTCTGCTGAATGGGGGCCGACATTTTGTGATGGTCCGTTTTCATACCAGCAGAAGCCAGGATGGGAGCCGGGACTGAAGCACAGCGGAGGGTAAGGCATGGGGGCATGGGCGGCGGGGAAGGGGAGGGGGCGCGATTTTTATAGTTACGCCACTGGAGTTAATGTATCAATTTCTAATCAAAGAAAACAGGTTAGCTTTGAAATAAAGTATAAAGCCATACTCTGATTTATTGAGTGTTAGGAATTGATAGGGAACTTTTGATTTGATTTTTCGGAAGTGCTGGATCTGTCAGATAATCTTGCTGCATATACTGTATAAAGCTGACCATTGTATGGTAATTACCGATGGTCTGGGGAGTACTCCTCCAAGAGTGGGTTTGCATTGTCCAGCCAGTTAATTCCATTGGAGAGAAACTATTTTCACTACTGATCCCTGGTAGTATAAAATTGACTAGAATTGATTAAACTGGGGCGAAGTGTATGGAGTGACTGATTAGCGGAGACCGTCATACAGTTTTTGGGAATATCTAAAAAAAAAAAAAACTCTGGTATATGGGGGTAAAACACTGATGGCTACACACCTCAAACAGCCTTCCTCCATATCTGTAAACTGTATATACATTGTAATTTCAAGCATTAATTCATAATGTCTCTAGAGATTATAATTATCAGAAGATAAAACCTTATTTGTACTGCAGATTAAACAAAATATATCTTAAATATGATTTATTAAGTGCAAAGTAACGGTGCTTAGAAGATTTACTGAGAGCGTGTGATGCTTATGAATTCTTAAAGGTCTCAAAAGCACATTAAATTATTTAACTTGCTAGGCTGCAGGAATGTCATTCGCATAAGAAACAGGATGGTAGTTTCACTGACAGGTAAGAACACACTGCAATAAGGGAACATGACTATTTGGTCTCACTCCTGAACTGGTCAAATTACTGTAACACCGATTAGGTTAAAGAAATAAGAGGTCAAAAGGCAAGGTTCATTTCAAGTGACAATCATTCAGCTACTAATTAGAGATGTGCGGCGGGCACTTTTTCGGGTTTTGGTTCTGGATCTCCCTTCGTGTTTTGGATCTGGATTGGTTTTGGCAAAACCACCCTTGTGGGTTTTGGTTTTGGATCTGGATTTTTATGAAAAAAATGCTAAAAATGGCTAAAATAACAGCATTTGGGCCTGTTTTGCCCCTAAAGTATAATTAACCTCAATAACATTAGTTTCCACTCATTTCTAGTCAATTTTGATCACTTCACAGCTTACAAAATTGTTTTCATTTACTGTAGTTGGGCCAAAAGGGTATACCGAGGTAGCTGGATGACTAAGCTAAGCGACAGCAGTGGGCATCACATACATGTGGACCTTACACTTCCAACCTGGCACATTTTGGAAGCAGAGCGGCACTGCAGGGGCAGACAGGGTGGCAGTTTAATAAACTATCCCAAAAAAAGAGAAATGCTCCAAAGAGCAAAAAATACAAAGAGGTATCGGCCTTGTCATGACTGGTGGTAGCAGCTTCAGCACTTCTATCAGGTTGCTGATCTCCCACTATTTCCTCCTCCATCATCCTCCAAAAATGTGTTTTTATTTTATTTATTACTTTTATTTATTTTTCTTACTTTACACTGGACACAGCCTGTCACACTGGATACAGCCCCTTGGACACTGGACACAGCCCCTGGACAATGGACACAGCCTCTGGACACAGCTCCTGTACACTGGACACAGCCGTCACACTGGACACAGCCCCTGGACAATGGACACAGCTCCTGTACACTGGACACAGCCGTCACACTGGACACAGCCTCTGGACACCGCCCCTGGACACCGCCCCTAGACACAGCTCCTGTTCACTGGACACAGCCGTCACACTGGACACTGCCCCTGGACACTGGACACAGCCCATCACCCTGGACACAGCCCCTGGACAATGGACACAGCCTGTCACCCTGGACACAGCCTCTGGACAATGGACACAGCCTCTGGACACCCCACCTGGACACAGCTCCTGTACACAGCCGTCACACTGGACACTGCCCCTGGACCTGGACACTGGACACAGCCCGTCACCCTGGACACAGCCCCTGGACAATGGACACAGCCCATTACCCTGGACACAGCCCCTGGACAATGGACACGGCCTCTGGACACAGCTCCTGTACACTGGACACAACCACTGGACACAGCCCCTGTACACTGGACACAGCCCCTGTACACTGGACACAGCCCCTATCACACTGGACACAGGCCCTGTACAAAGCCCCTGTACACTGGACACTGCCCCTGGACACTGGACACAGCTCCTGTACACAGCTCCTGTACGCTGTACACAGCCCCTGTACACTGGACACAAACCCTGTACACTGGACACAAGCCCTGTCACACTGGACACAAGCCCTGTCACACTGAACACAGCCCCTTGTACACTGGCCACTGCAGCCCCTGTACACTGGACTTGTGTACAGCAGCCCCTGCAGACCCTTATCGAGTGAGCAGCAGCAAAATGGGTGTGGTATATTAGCCCGACAGTCGGGATTCCGACAGTCATTAGTCAGACGTCGGAATCCCGCAGCGTGGGGAGCGCAATGAAGCCCCTTGCGGGCACGCTATTTTATTGTCCCTCTATGGGGGTCGTGGACCCCCACGAGGGAGCAGTCGGGATTCTGACGTCGGAGGAATGACTGTCGGAATCCCGATGGTCGGGGAGCCGTCCGGCACCCCAGCAAAATAATATATTATTATTTTAGCACAGAGCACAATCACCCTCTTCCCTCTCCTATGCAGGAGTAAAGATGGCGGGGCGCGCGTGCGTCTTATATAGAATCCAGATCCCGCGAGAATCCGACAGCGCGATGATGACGTTTTGCCTCGTTTTCAGTCCGGAATTTAGGCGGGAACTCCCGAGCCGGCTCGGATCGCAATATTCGGATCTGCCGGATCCCGGAGATCCGGACCCACTCATCTGTACTACTAATATATAAAACACAATATAGTCTATAACCGTTCTGTAATTAAGAAAACCTAAACTTATTATTCATATATGCAAATATAAATATTATAACACTTTAGACTAACACAGTTTTTAAAAAACATCAATATGGATTTTGTTTTATGACGCACATTATAATATATTTTGAGAAGTTTAACGTAGGGCACTGCATGCAATCTCTTAAAATGTTGTAACAGAAGTACAATAGCATTTACTTAGTAAACACATAGAAATTTTGAATAATTTAATAGCAGCTCTACCATTCAAAACTTTTATGGAAGCTGCACATCTGTCACAAACATTGACACGTTTCTGATAGGGGTGAATCTGTAATGAAGAAATGTATGGTATACACCCACACACTATGCAGGAAGATCACAAACCTTGCAGGAGACTTCCTCTGTTGGGAACGTATGCAACCATATAATACTCAGATGGAAAATGAGAAGTGAACAAAAGTAGATCTTTTTACAACTCAGTATAAAAGGTGATATTTATCACAACCATTATGGAATTCATGAGAAGTAGTCTGATGGCAATCTTCAGAAACTGGAAATCTACGTGTCTGTGTTTCTGTCCAGGGTTGCCTAAGAAGGGGGTACTAGTAACATGGGTCAGGTTTTTGTGAGGGGCCGAGGGAAGGGGAGTAATCTGCCAACCACCTCTGCAGCTTTAATGACAATGGCAAACATCTCCCTTTGTGGCTGCTGGTGGCCCTCATATTTAGCTACGTGGTCCCTCTAGTGTCTGCTGCATTGCTTTTATACTAACTTCTTGTGACTCTGCCATTATATGTCACCAGAACCATCCTCAGCTTGTCACCCCAACTGTAGCCCTGTTTTTTTCCTTTTATAATTTGATATAATGTAATTGAATGGATTTAAATTTTGCTTAGGCCTCTGCAGCCATATATGATAACTTTCCCACAATAGTGCAGGTTTAACTAGGGCAGGCATGTCCAAACTATAGCCCTCCAGCTGTTGTGAAACTACAGATCCCATCATGCTTTGCTATTAGGGAATGCTGAAACTATTGCAAAGCATACTGGGATGTGTAGTTTCACAACAGCTGGAGGGCCATAGTTTGGACATGCCTGGTCTAGGGAGATGAGCACATAAAACAGCCTAAAGTGACATAGGGCCAGATGCACTAAGCTTTAAAAGTGATAAAATTGAGAGGGATAAACAGCCAATCAGCTCCTACATTTTTCAAGCACAGCCTGTGACATGGTAGGTAGGAGCTGATTGTCTGGTGGTTTATCAATCTCCATTTTCTCATTTTCAAGTTTAGTGCATCTGGCACATAGGGCCTTATTCTGGTCTGTGCGGACGGAGCCGAATATGCGGGCAGGACCGTGCGTCCTAAACCCACCTTTCGTACGGATCGCTCACTCCGTCCGAACGCGGTAAGAAGCTGTCCGAACGGACCGCAAGTGTATTTCTCATGAATACACCTCCTCCATCTCAGGGAACCTCCCCCATCATTCGATGGTCGCAGACCATCGAATGCAGGACCGAGTGGTCAGGCAGCTCCCGCAACCTCAGACCACACGGGCATTTCTCCGTGCAAAAGCCGGGATCTGGGCGGGCAGCTGACATCCGGCAATGTCATATGTCCGCCCCCTACATGTGCGTCACGACCGCATTACCATACGTACGCCCAGCGTTTTCATGGGAACGCCCATGAAACGCGGGGTGTAAACATATGGTAATGAGCCCAAACAGCCCTTCACGCCCCTCTCCACCCCCTGTTCGTAGTGTACACATTTCATGCGGAATTTGGACGTGCGTCCCGTTCGCACATGTGCAGAGACGCCTCTGCACATGCGCAGACACTAAACATCGGCGGACCGACCGCACGCGGACATTACTGCACCAACCAGAATAAGGGCCATAGAGAGGACCGTAACAGCTTAGGCAAAGATGGATGATTGTGAGAATGTATACTAGTCTTACTACCCAACAAGAGCCAGTATGGCTGCAATGATCACAGATGCGTCCACATCCACACATAGCTTCCTTGAGCATTAAACAGCCCTTCTTGGTCACACCATGCTGGGGCACGACTAGTATCGCAGAGCATCTTTTTGTGCACCTTTTTCAATAAAATGGCATCTTATTTTGCAAAGTGGTGTATATAGTATGTTCACTTGAGAGGGTTGCCATCTCTGGTTGAGTTTGGCAAAAGCCAGCAAGTATAGGTTGACATCATAAAAATGTCAACATGTACAAAAACTGCAAGTATAAATCGACATTCCCAGGCAGGCATTGTGAATGTCAACAAGATATATCAGACCTCAGATGTGTGACAAGAGTAGTCTCATTGATTCACTGTATCAGTCTTTGTGAATCTGCACGTGTGAGAGCCAACTTAAAAAATAATTAAAATATTTAAGGGAATATATAAAATTATAAATAATGAAAAAAATATATTTTCAAAGGATTACTTCTGTATTTGAAATTCTTTTTTTCTTTTAATGATTTAAAATATATTCTACAGCCCTACATTATAAACAGCCTTTTCCCAAATAAATTCAGAGGGTGGGGGTTTTATAGCTTTTTTTTTTGTTTGCCATTTTGGATCTTTCATGGGAAGAAGCCCTCTGTCGAAAACGAAAACACCCACAAGCTGAAATACAGTACAGTGTAGAAGAACCAGGAGAGGTTAAAAATCCTACATTCTCCGAAGCGGAGAGATGTGGGTCACTATGGTTACCAGAGACACTGGAGGTTCAGAAAATATTGATAGTGTTTAACAATTCGAGCATTTTAAGAGAGCAGGAAATAATCAGCTGACAAAGCAGGTCTATTGATTTATTTGAAAAGTATAGAACAAATTAGAGTGACAATGACTATATTCAAATAAACACCACATATTATTTAAGCATAAAGAATTAATGTTTTAAATTGCTCTTTATATAAAGTGAATGCATTATTAACTTGGATAATTAGTGAAGGTGAATATTTGACAGTGATCTCCAATGGAGGTCAATGCAATTGCAGGCAAAAGGCGTAACGTCATGGACAACCTGAATGCACAATGCAGTGTAACATGTGTAACTATAAATACTGCGCCCCCCTCTGCACCAAAAAAGCAGCCCCTTTGTTACAACAACCCCCTCTCTCCAGCCACCACAGTCTCATGCGTTTGCCCCCCATTAACAATGTCCCTCCAAAAATGACCACTGCCTCCTCTAGCATTTATAATAACCATCTCCTATGAGGCCCCATCCATTTTTAGAAGGAAGTTTTCAGTGGGGGCAGACATGACAGGGCATAGTTGTCTGTGGTTCAGGCAGTGTTAGACCCCTGCACCTACAATCAAACATGGGGTCTGTGGAGGCTATTGTTAAACCACTGATTCCCAGCACCAATGGGCTAAATTGTGCCTGAGCTGCTGTAAAGTGTGGCTGTTGTCACACCATTTCACTAAAATTGCACAAGGCTAAAACTGGGTACACACTACACTATCTGGAGTGGAGGCCATGCTGCCTTCCACATTTATAGATGGAGGACATCGCTAATGACCCGCGGGAGCATGCATCGTTGATGTTATACTAAAGTACATACACACTAGACCAGGCATTCCCAACCACGGTCCTCAAGGCACACCAACAGTGCAGGTTTTGAGCACATTTGACTTAATTAGTACCTGAGTGATTCTGATTAAACCATCTGTGCTGAAGTCTGGATATCACTAAAACCTGCACTGTTGGTGTGCCTTGAGGACCGTGGTTGGGAATGCCTGCACTAGACCATGAAAATATCATTAACAATAGGTAGAGCATAGTGGGGCACATGTATTAAGCCTTAACAAGAGATAAATGATAAAAGGTAATAAAGAGAGATAAACGTCCAGCCAATCAACTCCTTACTGACTTTTTTCAAACACAGCCTGTAACATGGCAGTTAGAGAGATAAACGTCCAGCCAATCACATCCTAACTGCCATGTTACAGGCTGTGTTTGAAAAAAGTCAGTAAGGAGCTGATTGGCTGGATGTTTATCTCTCTTTATTACTCTTCCATTTATCTCTTGTTAAGGCTTAATACATCTGCCCCATTATTAGAATATGAGGATAAAAACAAGGTACAATCTATAAAATCCATTCTACTCCAAAAGAATACATTAACATGTGTTCTACAATGCGACAATTGGGTTCAAGGATTCTAAAAGAAAAACAAAACAAAAAACATCTGAACACTAATTTTGTAGAGTTGGTGCCAGTTGGTTATTAATGTGAAATACAGTGGTATGCAGCAGTCAGCAGCCTTTAGTGAAATTCTACCCAAGGCTAGCCTGGCCTTTTCATGAATTTGCAACTAGCTTCTTTGGAATGCCTTAAGCAACGAGGGTGATACATTAGGGCTTAACAACCAGCAAATATCTCTTAAATGCCATTTTTTCAAACCCAGCCTGTAACGTGGCAGTTAGGAGCTGATTGCATGATTGTTACCCCTTTTACACCGCTGAAAAATCCGGGTCAGTGGCCTGTCAGACCCGGACCTTCGGCGGTGTAAATGGGGTCAAGCCGTGTCCATTTACACGGGTCCTCTACCCAGGTCCTGACCTGGGTAGAACACGGTTAGGACCCGTGTAGAGGCCGGTGTAAATGTTCCCGCTGCGGGTCCAGGCACCCGCAGCGGGTCCGTGCACGGCATGCAGCGCTGGGGAAGCTGTCCCCAGCTGCTGCAGGAGGAGAGGGGTGTCTGCTGCTGCTAAGGGCCTGGGGTGAACTGTCAGGCTGCTGAGGGGGGGAGATGGAGGGGATGCTCCCCGCTGCTGTAACTCCCCCCTGCAGCCGCGGGGCCGGGAGTGGAGGCAGCGGGAATCAGCAGTGCAGGTGGGCAGGGGACATCATCACCTGTAGAATCATATCATCACCCCCCCAGCGCGGGGTCCAGCCTCCAGGCAGCGGGGTCCGGCAGTACAGGCGGGGGATCCATTCAGCGTATACGAAGTTGCCGGCGGGGTCCCTCCAGCGTATGGGAAGTAACCAGCGAGCGTCCCTGCGGCGGCTGGGAACTGCCGCTACTAGTTCCCATACACTGGGGGGACCCCGCCGGCAACTTCGTATACGCTGAATGGATCCCCCGCCTGCACTGCCGGACCCCGCTGCCTGGAGGCTGGACCCCGCGCTGGGGGGGTGATGATATGATTCTACAGGTGATGATGTCCCCTGCCCACCTGCACTGCTGATTCCCGCTGCCTCCACTCCCGGCCCCGCGGCTGCAGGGGGGAGTTACAGCAGCGGGGAGCATCCCCTCCGTCTCCCCCCTCAGCAGCCTGTGATTTGATGCTGCAGGGGGGTCATAAGGTGCAGGGGGTGATGCTGCTTCAGGGGGTGTGTGATTTGATGCTGCTTCAGGGGGGTGATGATGTGCAGGGGGGGGGGGGTGATTTGATGTTGCAGGGGGGTGATAATGTACAGGTGGGGGGGGGGGGTGCTGCTGCTGCTAGGGGGGGTGATGATGTGCAGGGGGGATTGATGTGATGCTGCAGGGGGGGGGGGTGATGATGTGCAGGGGGTGATGTGGTGCTGCTGCTGCAGGCCATTTGTAATGACAAGGCAGGGCTGACCCAGGTCCAGTGTAAATGGTGCAGACCCTGGTCCGACCCAGGTCGAAGTGCTGTGTAAATGCAGTATAAAGCAGGGTCAGACCCTGGAAACTCCAGCGTTCAAAGACCAGGGTCGGACCAGGGTTTTTGGTGTAAAAGGGGTATTAATCACCCTCCACTTTGTCACTTTTGAAGTTGGTGCATTTGGCCCAAAGGGTGTAAATGCATTTATTTTTGGAAGTAGTACAAATACTGGCTTTTGTACATTGTCCACAAATGCTGGGCAGTTTTATTTTTTTGCATTTGGACACGCTGCTCTCAACACTAAATTTTGGCAAATTTTACATCTCAAACACCTGCAGCGCAGAATGTTTTTGCCACGGTGTGTAGTCATTTGCTTTTTTGCTTTACTCCTCCTAAGAATCAAGCCCTAAATCTTTGCAAAAGTAAACAGTACTGGTCTCATGTAGAGTAACGTCTAAGTCCCTTATTATAAAAGAAGTATATCAAAAGCTAACATGAAAACAGCAAAACAAAAAGAGACTTCTGTTTATACCTGCATCTTCCATTTGCACCCGCTTACACTTAGGTGAAGTGTGGGGGAGGAAAGGGGCGTGCAAGTGTAAGCCAAGTATATAAAGGGCGTGGTCTAAGTCAGGCCTGGGTGCAAATGCATATACTGTTCACAAGTCAGGAGGCGTATCTTGTGGGTGCTCAATCCCATGTACTCTTCAATAATGATGATGACAATGACAATAATAGCATTAGCTAGATGCATATCATGATTGGCTATTCATTCACTGATTGTAGATTCTCTTTCAGCTAATTCTGCTTAAATCATTTGTAATTTTACATTTACAGCTTTCAACCTTTACAGTTACCGTAAGGTCACAGGTGAGGGAGTGTTTCTTGCTTAAAACTATACTCAATAACTATACAGGAAATCTTTGTATTGCTGTATGTTACATTGGCCACATTTACTTATTTGAATGCAAGTAAGTTTAATATACACTTCAACCTAGTGCATAGGTGTCTGCATAGAGTATGAATAAAGTATTTAGGGGTCTATGTCAGGCATGTCCAAACTGTGGCCCTCCAGCTGTTGTGAAACTACACATCCCAGCATGTCTTGCCATAGTTTTAGCATTCCCTAATAGCTAAACTGTGGCAAGGCATGATGGGGCTTGTAGTTTCACCACAGCTGGAGGGCCATAGTTTGGACATGCCTGGTCTATGTACTAAGCCTTGAAGAGAGAGATACAGTGGATGGGGATAAAGTACAAACCAGTCAGTTCCTAACTGCCATGTTACAGGCTGCCCATAGCTGCCCCATCTATTGTCTCTCCCTGACAGACCCTGTATTTCCAGACAAGCTATGCAAATTTGGATATTTTTCTTATTATGATGACTATTATTTAGTACTTTAATCTGTACAGGTTGTTTTAGCTCACAGGACGTTATAAGTAAGGACGTTAGATTTAGGATTGGGAGCCAAGAACCGTCTGGTTTCGGCACCAGAAAAAGATTGGAATAAAATCCTGTTCTGTGTTGGTCTAGTGCACAGGTCTTCAACCTATGGCCCTCCAGATGTTGTGGAACTACATGTCCCAGCATGCCCTGACAGTTTTGGCATGATCTTATAGGAAAAAATGTGGCAATGCATGTTGGAACATGTAGTTTCACAACATCTGGAGGGCCATAGGTTGAAGACCCATGGTCTAGTGGATAATGCCTAACTGCCGCAGTATGTTGACATCAGGACATCCTGCTTGGCATGTAAAGCAGGATGGCCAGTTGTGAAGAACCGACTGGGTGGCTGGTATGCAAATTCCAGTCGGTACCCACCTGTCATGATCTGATTTACCAAGGTGTCATTGACGGAGTCATGCCCGTCGTCCTTGAACAGTAATAGTCATGTGCCCACTATGGGATCCCCAAGAGGGACGGGAGCCCATTATGCCATGGGCTTGTCTGTCAGCTTGGCATCTTGTCGACAAGAAACTGCTGCAGCCCCGGCTGAGCAGGAGGCTCCCCTACCTAGTCTACCACGCGCGGAGCGGAATGATTCCTTTGATCTACCTCTGTATGCTGAAGGCCCTCAAACGGACTAAAAGGATGGACCTGAATAAGGTCGCCAAGGAGACGGGGTAGACAAAGGCAGAAAAAGAGTTACATCTAGTAGCATGTGAAAATAACTTCTCTAATTCCTGGCCAAACCGAACATCACCCATAAACTGATTTAGTTTCTGTTTCTGCTTGCCAAGAATGCAACCATAATGTGCATCTTGCAATAATAGCAGAGGCTGATATCCTGGACCCGAGGTCTGCGATATCTGCCGACACTTCAACCAAATATACAGCGGACTCTGATAGGTTCAGCTAGAGTGATCAATTTAGAGTTAGGTCGGTGGTCCTGTAGGCCCTGAGCAAGCACAGTGGCCCATTTTTCCATTGTTTTGTTTACCCATGAACTAACTAACGCAAGTCTGAGAAGGATACCTTCTCTAGTGTAAATGGTTTGAAGCTTGCCTTCCAACATGCAGTCATCCGGCTCCTTAAGGAGCGACCACACCAGGAATGGGCAAAGTAGATATTTTTTTTTAAATGTGACACAGACATAACTGCTGGAGCAGTGTTCCCCATTTTAGTCTATCCTCAGGGGGAAACGGAAATAAAGTCTTAAACCGTCTAGAAAACTGATGCTATCTTTCTGGTGTCTTCCAAGCCACTAACAGTGGCCGTTCTAGTTCAGGAGAACTAGGAAAACAAATGGCCTACCTGTGGGATTTTCCAAAAATAGAAACCTGCTCTGGAGGCTCGGCCTCCACCATGTTAATTTACCTCTTTAATGAGTGCAGCAACACCCTGAGAAGGCTCTTCCTGTTTAGGTTTCGCTACCTCTACTGGCAGTCCATGTAAGAGTCAACATGAAATTAATCCTTCTCATGGAGGGAATCTGCCTCATCAGAGCTATCTGTCTGTAACAGAGCTGGGACAACCTTTCTCTTTGAAGCAGAAGACTGGTTTGAGACTGGTTTATTAACAAATTTAGATAAGGAGTCAACTGACTTAACTAAGGCAGTTGCCCATGCAGGTTCTGTGCTTAATGAAGCAATCTGAGCATGTAAAATCTCCTTGTTCCTGTGTGACGCTGCCAGCTCCGCAGCCAGATCAGACAGAACAGAGTTAAAAACATCCCCAGCAGTAGAACTCTTGATCTTCCGCCTAGTGTCCACAAGAGGAGCACCACTCCTCCTGATATACTTCACACTAAACAATAGGTGGTACCCGGCGAAGATCCAGATCTGAGAGGAGTCTAAAGGTGCGTACACACGGGGGCAATTTTGTGCAATATCGTGGGAAATATGGTCGCTCCCACGATGGGAGTGTGCACTGGCGATATATCGCCGGGTGCGCGCTCCCGTTTTTACCCCTGTAGTGATCGCTGGTCGCAGGAACATGATCCTGCGACCAGCTGATTACCACTGCTCTGGTCGCTGATGAAAAGGAGAAACTGAGCAATATATTGCTCAGCCATATATTGCTCAGCAATATATGGCTGAGCAATATATCTCCCCTGTGTGTACGGGGCTTTGGGAAATGAAATATCCACTCAGCAGCTATAAATTTCTACAGGGACACACTAACCTGCGTGTGGAGCCCTATGTTCATAGTAAAGGTTTCTTTATACAGTTTTCTACATGAGATAGACAGTGGATGGTGGGCAGAAGGTTCCAAAATGGGTACAATCACCTCCATACTGGTCCCTATGTGCCCATAAAGGCAACTTTTGATCCAACCTTGTTTTCACACCATACAGTGGCAACCCGTTGTAGGAGTACTGACCTGGGAAATGTTTCCCTATATGCACATATAGGTGAAAGGGACAATATTGGTCTATTTATGGACCCTTTGGTGAACTTTCCTATTTTTTAATAAAAATGTTATTGTTTGTTTTTATCTGCTGTCCATTGTTTTGGGATAAATACTTTTGGAGAAATCATTTGAGCCTGATTCTAGATTGGTTGAACATCTTCAAAAGAAACCTGAGACAGAGCAGGCAGCTGGGACCCCGAACGAGCAGCCGTCTCTGGGGCGGCAGCAGTGTGGGTAAAACAGTACTTCTGCACCATGCAGGCTCTAAACAGAATGCCCACAGGAGAGGTAGCTTGCCGGGACCTGGCTCCACCTTTGCAAATAAGTCAGCATGCCCTTCATGTAAGCCACCTTGTGCTGCAACGCCCCCCTCCCGGCCAGTGCGCCACTAACCGGGAAGCCACATGGCTGCTTCCAGTGCCCCGGTGTGTGTGACGCAGGCCTTGGGACCCGTGGCAATTTGCAGGCAACTGCAGTGGGTCCCCAATGAGTGTATCAGCGGCCGGATCCAAGGAGGCACACTGCACGCGGTGGCAACCTGGTCCCCAGGGCTCCCATGGTGCAGGCCTGTCTGCCTGTTTCCATGAAAAAAAAAAAAAAAAAAAGTTTAATAAAAAATAACTCAGTCGCTTAAATCACAGAAAACAACTGGTCTGGGCATTGTTCTAAGACTGAAGTTTGGGGGGGAATGGAGTGGAGGGAGGATCCAGCCAGCGTAAAGGATTTACAGTGCCGACTCCTATCTGTCCACCACTCTATCCCCATTGTAAGCAGCATTGCAGTGTCCCCTGTAGAAAATATTTTAAACTATTGCTGAAGCAGAAAGTGTTAAGTAGTAATTTAATATACACTTTATAAGCCAGACAAGTAATGTGTGGGAAGTGAAAAGCTGGCATCCCAATTGAACAGCACTAAATTAAAAGGAGAAAACATTTTGAAGGGGCTGAATAATATTCATTGTTACACTTGTGGCTGCAGGGAAGTCTTCAATACAGAATAAGTTCCTTTGTCAAAATAAGGATCTGGCTCTTACCATTAAACACAATTATGTGTAAATATTCAGCAAGTCAATGGCAAAGCAGTGAGAGCAGTTTTAGTCTCCAAGGATTATCGAAGCATTCTCACAGTGCAATTCACATATTTGTGAATGACATTAGCGTCTACAAGACTTGGGAGGGACAGTATCAGGGGATTGTGCAAGACCCCTTAGGGGTAGACAATGCACAGGTAACACATTTTCACCAAAGAATCAAAATTATTTCTAAAACTGACCACATTTAGGCTGGTCTTACTGGTCAGCAAGAATTAGGTCATGCAAAATCAATGTCCAATTTGACCAAACCCAGAAACCAAGGTTGAGAGGAGAAGGACGAACAGGTATCACTTACTCCCCTACCGCCATCCCTCCAAACACTTCCTACCTGCCAATATCTGCAGCATCTCTCCCCAGTCCAGCTGTGTGCTGTGGTGGATCTAGGAAGGCTGCAGTCATTTCTGCCTGCATGATGCATGGGAGGAGCGATCGCACTGATTGCCCTACCACCCCCTTCCCTCAAGGTTCTGTGAAGGTCATTAAACTGCACAGCCCCGCATACAATATAATCTGATATTCCATACAACATGAACAACCAGAAAATGCAGCGTGTGAACAGCGGGAACATCCAATTGTGTGCACAAACGAGAATATGTAGGCGATTCGACGATTTAATAGAGCAAACTGTGCCGATATCGTTCTAGTGTGTACCCAAACTAATTAAAGCTGGAGGCACTAATAGAGTTCCAGTTCAATTAGTTTAGAAGTCTGTAAATACAGTACAGTGCTTTTTTAGCTATCCTCCGTAAAGGGACACAAATAGTGATAAATGAAAAAGACATATAGCAGTGTGATCATAGCCTTACATGCCAAGGAGTGTTTTGGTGTCATGAATAAATCTATCATTTCAATTTCTAATAATTAGGTACAATTATGTTGTATGCTCCAGTTTGGATTTGCCACCGGAATTGCAATGGGAAAGCGTTCTGCTTCCAGCACTTTTACGCCATTGCATTATTAATTTGCCCACCTTGCGGCTATTGGAATTGATCCATAAAGGCTGAATAAAATGCTTGCAGAAAGTGATGAATAAAGCACATTCAGAAAGCATTCACAGTGCTTCATTTTTTCCACATTTTGTTACGTTAAAGCATTATTCCAAAATGGAATAGATTCATTTTTCCCCCTCAAAATTCTACACACAATACTCCATAATGACAACGTGAAAAAGAATGGTTGGAGATTTTTGCAAACTTCTTAAAAATAAAAAAATAAAGAATCACATGTACATACAATAAGTATTCAGAGTCTTTGCCATGAAGCTCAAAATTGAGCTCTGGTTTCCACTGATCATGCTTGAGATGTTCCTAAAGCTTAATCACAGTCCACCTGTGGTATATTAAGTTGACTGGACATTATTTGGAAAGGCACACACTTATCTATATAAAAGGTACAACACTTCACAGTGCATGTCAGAGCACAAACCAAGTGTGAAGTCAAAGGAATTGTATGTAGACCTGAAAGGACTCTGAGGGGATTCCAGACTAGACTGTGAGGCCGTGTCCGTGAGTGGTGAGGATCACTGCAACACCTTTACTCGCTAACTCAGTTTTCTCTCCCTGTGGTCGATTGACGCATGCAGTGCTAGACTTCACCTATAGCAGCCGTGTCCAAAGGAGCGAGTTAGGCCCACACCAACCCCATTCCCCCAGGTCTTATGTAGGACAACGCATCAACCGAAACTGAGTGAAGGACAAAAGGATAACTGACTGAAACCCGTAGAAAAGGAAACAAAACAATAATGTGGCACAACTGTCCCCCACAGGGGATCAGCCCAATGTACACTTATATAAACAAATGATCCCTAGCTGGATCAATTAGGAAGAGAGTGACGTAGAGAGCAACGATACATATTCCCACCATACTTCACAGAAAGAGTAGTAGATAAGTGGAATAGCCTCCCATCAGAGGTGGTAGAGGCAAATACAGTTGTACAATTTAAACATGCTTTGTATAGGCATATTGATGTCCATAACAAAAAAATAAGGCAAATATGGTTTGAGGTAACATGTTTAAAAAAAGGGGGCAGACTAGATGGGCCAAGTGGTTCTTATCTGCCATCAAAGTCTTTGTTTCTATGTTACCCTAAATGCAACAATGGATGAAGGTGTTAACAATTACACAGTACTCCAACAGATAGACCATAACACTGATGATAGATTGTGGGAATACCAGAGAGACACCATATATCTTCTCACATAGATATTACTGCACTGCAATTAGCAGAGAATACAAATGCCTAGATGGTACAAGGACACTTATTTCTGTATAGGTCTGGGTCAGGACATTAGTAGCCGGTACCAGGGGACAGGAAGAAACTTGGACTCATCTGCGACACAATCCCAGAAGCAACAGCAAGGACACAGACTTCAGGCTTGCACAAGATGTTGACAGGCAAATCAAACTAGGACTGGCTGCACAAGGAAAATTACCGGCATCTGGGTGAAAGGCAGCATGGGAGATAAGGGGCAGACTTCCAATCCGAATAGCCAAGGTAGACAAGCTCTCCTAATGAGGAGACTTACTACTGGTAAGCAGCCTGATACACCAGGCCCAGAGTTAATGGCTTAATCAAGCAGCAGCTGTGATCCACCTGGAGGGCACAGGAGTCAGGCTGCATTTACACAGACCCGACAGAGGCGACTAGTAACAAGACCATTGAGACAGAATTGTCTTGGGGTACAAATCTGGGGAGGCTACAGAAAAATTGTGTCTGCTTTGATGGTCCCAATGAGCACAGTGGCCTACATTATCCATAAACAGAACAATTTTGGAACCACCAGGGCTCTTCCTAGACTGGCCGGCCATCTGAACTGATTATCAGGGGAGAAGGACCCTAGACAGGGAGGTGACCAAGAACCCTATGGACACTCTGACAGAACTACACCATGCCTTTGTAGAGAGAGAAGCTAACAGAAGGACAACCAACTCTGCAGAAATCCACCAATCAGGTCTGTATGGTAAAGTGGCCAGACAGAAGCCACTCCTTCGTAAAAAGTACATGGAAGCCCACCTGGAGTTTGCCAGAATGCACCTGAAGCACTCTCAGGCCATGAGAAAAAAAATTCTCTGTTCTGATGAGACAGAGATTGAACTCTTTGGCGTGAATGCCAGATGTCATGTTTGAAGGAAACCAGGCATTGCTCATCACCAGACCAATACCATTCCTATAGTGAAGCATGGTGGTGGGAACTGGGAGACTAGTCAGGATAGATGAAAAGATTAATGCAGCAATGTACAGAGACATCCTGGATGAAAACCTGCGGAACTTGTTTCCTAGCACGGCGCCCGTCGTGGGTCATCGCATACCTTAAGTTAAGGTGCGATGGACGCGACCGACGCAATTTTAGGGCTATTTTTAGCCTTTTCCCCGACAATTAAAAAATCGCGTCTATCGCATGCCTTAACTTAAGGTATACGATGCGACCGACGCGATTTAACATTGAATGCATTGTATTCAATGTTAAATTCCTATGTAAAATCGGGTTCATTGTATGCCATTATAATGGCATACAATGCGACCGATGCGATGGACCCGATTTTTACATAGGGAACAATGTTAAATGGCCCAATAGACCCGATGTTTGATTGTATACCCACTCTGATGGGTAATTTGTATGTAAAATGCCCCCCCCATCATTAACGCCACCCCACGATGAACGCCAACCCGAAGCGTGAGGAGCGCAGCAGTACGCGTCCTCCGACCTTTTTATACCCCCACTATCCACGTCGGCGTGGAGTTAATTCTATATAGTGTGGCGAGTGAAGCGAGCCACCAAGCCCGAAGCGTGGCGAGCCCCGCGAGGGGACGCGTAATACCTGTGAAGTTATGCACGTCCCCTCACGGGGCTCGCAGCGCTCACCACGCTTCGGACTCGATGGCTCGCTGCGCTCGCCACACTATATAAAATCAACTCCACGCCGACGTGGATAGTGGGGGTATGAAAAGGTCGGAGGACGCGTACCACCACCCCTTGCGGGCTCGCTGCACTCGCCACGCTTCGGGTTGGCGGTAATCGTGGGGTGGCGTTAACAATAGGGGGCATTTGACCCATCAGGTTGGGGATACAATTAAAATTGGGGTCTGGGGGGCATTTAACATTGGGGCCAATGTAAAATTGGGTCTCAGAGACCATTTTACATTGGTTCCAATGTAAAAGTCGCGTCGATCGCATCGCATGCGATTTGGTTGCATGCAATGCGATGGACACGATTTTTTATGTCCCGATGGATACAATTTTTATCGCTGGCGCCATGCTAGGAAACAAGTACCAAACCTGCTCTTGACCTCAGACTGTTCATCTTTAACAGGACAACAACACTAAGCAAACAGCCAAGATATCAAAGGGATGGCTTCAGGACAACTCTGTGAATGTCCTAGTGGCCCACCCAGAGCACAGACTTGAATCCGATTGAACATCTCTGGAGAGATCTGAAAATGCCTGTGCACCGACTCTTCCCTTACAACCTGAGTTTTAGAGGTACTGCCAAGAAGAAAAGGCCTACATTGCCAAAGATAGTTAGGCCAAGCTTTTAGCATCCTATTCAAAAGACTTGAAGCTATAATTGCTTCCAATGGTGTACCAACCAAGTATTGTGCAAATGCTGTGAATACTTATGTAAATGTGATTTCTTAGTTTTCTATTTTTAAAAATGTGTGTAATTTTGAAGGGAAAAATGTAACTTATAATTTTTTTGGAATAAGGCTGTATCTGCAAAATGTAGAAAAAGTGAAGCGCTGTGTATACTGTACTTTCTGGATGCACTGTATGCAGCGTGGTCAGGAAAAGGTTTCCTGTTATACAGTAACTCTGCTTCCACTACAGCAGAACAAAAATGTCCCTTTGTACCTCAGATGGTCACCCATCTAAGTAGTGAAATGAGCCAGCTGTAGTCGTTCCTGCGATTCAGGGGGATTTGCTTTACAAACAATGCTAGAGACTGTTTGTGCACGTCACCACACAAAACAGCTCCCAATCTTCTGTCATTGTCAACAGCTGCTGAGGCGAGATAATGCTGCCTACACAAAATATAGATGCCAGCTCAAAGACACAGTAGCTCAAAGATCTTTGCATATACTGTAAACCAAACCGTGAGGTAAATTTATTAAGATGGGAGTTCTATTGAAGATAGGATGTTGCCCATAGCAACCAGATTCTTCTACTCCATTTTTTTTATTGAACTCCCATCTTCGAAAATGTACCCCTGAGCCTCCCAGGGAAAGTAGGTACAGTAGTTGGCCACTCATAAGGCACATCAGTTATACTAGAGCCATCTAACATATCCAGCAGTCCAGAAGAAGACCACCAAGAGACTAAAGGTAGCTATACCAATGAGTGAAATACTTGTTATCACGTACTACGGATGATAATGGCGCTCCAACCAATCAGCTCCTGTTATTTTATATACACATGACAATTAGAAACTGATCTAATCTAATCTGATCACCATCTAATATTTGTAATGAGTGGTAACAAGTATATTACACAATGTTAAGAATCTTTGCTTCAAGAGGCACCAAATAGTATAATTGTCATATCAACGGTTCCCACAAGAAATAAGCATAGACAAGGCAATCCAGCAGGGTCTCAAGTGTGGAAGGATATCCACAGAAAAATGTGTTGGACTCTTTCAAGCTGCTGCAACAAGAAATAGATTATGGTGATATGATAAAGTTTAGCAAGGGAGGTGAAGGTCTGGGCAAAGGCACTTTTGTTCACACCCACACTTAGGCCCTTATTTTGATTCACTCGCACAGGCAAATTCCTTCTCAAATGGACAAAACCATGCTGCACTGCAGGTGGGGCAGATGTAACATGTGCAGAGAGAGTTAGATTTGGGCAAGTTATTTTGTTTCTGTGCAGGGAAAATACTGACTGCTTTATGTTTACACTGCAATATAGAGCTCACTTTGAATTAAAACCCCACCCAAATTTAAGTCTCTCTGCACATGTTACATCTGCCCCACCTGCAGTGCACATGGTTTTCTCCATTTGAGAAGGAATTTGCCTCTTTGAGTGAACCAAAATAAGGGCCTAAGTGTGGGTGTGAACAAAAGTGTAGCAGATTTGCAATCATGCATGCAATAAATCACATGCAATTTATTGCATGTAAAAATGACGCATCAAGTGCCAAAGCGAGCCTGCCGGGGAGCTGCCGAGGGGCTCTCAAGGGCAAACTGGTCTGACTTGTCAAGTACAAGTTGGACTAATGGACTAATGAGAGAGAATGCTGAATATTGTAGGTGTCCAAATATTTTATCTTTCACTTGGTAATTTAAATTTTAAATGTTTGTGTTATAGCCTATTAATGTTTATATTGCAGGACATAAAATGTAGCCGATTAGAGCCAATATATCCAGTAAATCTGAAAAGGTAGAAAGCCTTTTAGACAAAGTTACTGGTTTCTGTTTTCATAAAAGGGGCTAGTTGTTACACGACCATTATATAATAAGGGGTTCACTGCAGAATGACAGACATGGGAACTAGAGACCAGCATGGTTTTTTTTAGCCATTTAAAATTTGTGCAGCTACTTTGTTATTGCTTTGGCGTTCGAACAATTTGCAGTGACAGGTAGAAAAGCTGGAGAGTCAAAATATAATAAACCATGTAATGTGGTCTTCACACAGAGCAGGCAAAGGTGACAGCATGCTACAGTCATTAAGTCCTGACTGTACTGCTGGAGCCATCACCTTTGTAAAGCTGATCCCCTTTGTTCAAATAGTAACATAAATGGCTTGAGTCATTCTACCACATATTGCTTTAAATCTATAAACTACATTTAACACAAATACAAAAATCCTGATTTAAAGAAGGTTGATCAGACCTCCATCTGATGAAAAGTATACCACAGATCTCAAAATGTAACCAGTATGCCATACCAATAAGGTGACCCCCCCCCCCCCCCATGTACACTAAAGACTCAATCATCTTGTTACTAATATACAGCGCAGAGCCCAATAAACTGATCAGTATGGAATGTTCTGGTCATCATGTGATTACATTCTGCAGATTCCATCAATTGGCCAAAATATTAGGCAGTTCTGCTAAGAATACTACTGCTGTGTCATATGTCCCTCACTGATATTTTATTAGACTAGGCACATACAGTTGTGGAGGTTGTGGCATTCAGGGAACTGTACATATATTCCAAATGTATGAAATCTAGTGGACAACCTGATTTGCTGGTATCGTTCTTCTCTATCAAACAGTAAAACACAACTGGGCTAGATCTTCCAGGAAACTTATCAGCTGTATTTCCAGGGCTATGGCAAAAAATACTTTATTTATGGTGAGATTCCGGCTAATGGATAATTTTAAACTATATGATTTTGGCTGACTGCACTTAAATTTTTACTTTTTCTTTACACAATCTTGCCATTTGCCCTAGGCCAAATAAAATTCTACAGGTGACATAGTCAAGATAGACTTGCCTGCACAGTCTATTTAGCCATGCAATGACTACGTATCGGGATTGCATGCGGCTGAACACACTGTGATTTTTACTAACTTGCTATGCGATTTTTACTAAAGAAGTCAAAATCGATAGCCAAAATCACACCGTGTGTACACAGCTTAGGATGTTTTGGAAGATATGACTGACAACAGTGACTTCAGGACTGTATACTGTATTAGTGGTTTGAATGGCCAATCCACTCTTGTACAATGGAGGTCATTAGGTGGTGCACTCATAGGAATGAACAGAGATTCAGATGGTGTGCAGGCATGGGAAGCCTATATAAGAAGTCAAGTTATTTTAGAAAGCATAAGAAAAGCTGGTCCAATATTAAACTGTGTAAAGGCCCCCTTACACTTGTCCAACAAGTTGGACCTGATTGACTCAAGATTTATCATATGTGCAGCAGAATCTATCTCTTCGTTATACCCAATGGCACGAGATTGTGCATTGGGTCCTACACGTCAGGAACATAAGATTTTGTCAGACAAGCACATCAGATTTTGACAGATAAATTGATCCAATGCACCTCAAATCTGACAAAATCTCACAAGTGTAAGGGGTCTTTAAGACTTAATTCAAATCCATAATTTGAATGTAGGGCCCCATTTGGTTTAAAAAAAATAAAAAATCGGTCCCTACTACCCATTTAGGTACACAGTACATTAAAATTCATTCAACTATTTGCAATTATATGCAAACATATACTTCCAAATTAACTTGTATATTTTAGTGGGGGACATCTGTAATTGTTTATTTTTTTATCTGTTTTTTTTTTTACAGCAAGTACACATTTATAAAGACAATTAGCCAGACCAATTATTTTATTTAAAGGATATATTTACATTTTTCACGAAAAACTGTAATTTTCTATATTTTATGAGCATAGAATTTTCAGCTAATTAAGACTTTCATTTTGTTGAAAGATCAGATACCCACTTGTTCCAGACAGCACGGTCACATTTTTTGTATGTGGCCTAATTTGTTAAAACCAGATACAGTATTTAGTTTTACCTAAAAAGGGTCAGTTACGGGTGGAGTTTGTTCAGATCATATCCAGAGCTTATTCTTTCCTGATTCCTAATTATGGGAAGTAGGTCATCAGTATTACATACAGGTCACTAGAATGCTCTCTGTAAAACCATACACTTCACATAAGGACCTCCCATTTCCAAATATGCTGACCCAAATAGGTTCCCACCCATAACTAACAATCCGAAAATGACACCTCCCTTTGTCATATATTGAATAATTCTATGGTATCATTTAGACCTTGCTGGGCAAGGGTCCTCAGACAAAAAAATCCAATATGCCTCTCTTCTACAGAACTGGACATATCTATCTCCCCCTCTTGATGTACTCTTAATGTGTTCAATCCCCACCATAGTAATTCCCTTCATTAGCCCCCTTTGGCAACCAGCCATGTGTCTATCTAGACCAGTGATTTTCAACCTTTTTACCTTGCGGCACACTAAATAAGATTTGAAAATTGCCAAGGCACACCATGAGATCCCCATAGGGCAAAACCCATTGGCCCCCACAGGAAAAAAACTAACCTATAGCCCCCCATATAAAAAAACAATCACACTGGTCCCCAGAGGTAACACAAATAAAATACGTTGGCCCTTTAAATGAAAAGAAGAGACCAGTAAATAACACTTGAACTGGTGGTGGCTGTAAACTGGTTTGGGCATCTCTAGATCTGGGGGCACACTTGAGAACAGCTCAAGGCACACTAGTTTGCCACGGCACAGTGGTTGAAAAACACTGATGTAGACTGTTGTTTCTACTTATTTTAAGGATATTTCTTTTATGTTCCATATATCTATCTATGTATATTTCTAATAGTGCGGCCAACATACTGCAGGCCACACCCACATGTTAAAAGATATATGGTATATTTAGTTTTACGATTAATAAATTCCTTTATATGAAAACTGTCTCCTGACAGGTCTTTACTGTACATCTCTCACAAGATAATTCACAATATGACTAAGAATGACATGTTTAGCACCAGTGAAATTCTTATTTCAACCATAAGAAATGAACAACACTATTTATGAAAATGGTCATGCAGGGACAGTCACTCCAGCAGCTGTTTTAAAGGAATTTGGGAGTCTTCAAAATTCATATTTGTCCACATACAGTATATGTAGCGTCCTTGCACATTAAACAGCCCTTCTAATCATACCATACCATGGTGCGACATGGTGCATGCAAACTTTTCCGTTACAATGCATAATTTGAAAAACGGTGAAGAGTATGCACAAGCAGCTTCTGCAGATTAAAATCAAATGTGTAAGGGTGGATTTGACCTGATTCAGACGAATCGGGCCAAGAAATCGGCATAAATCAGATGTGTTTGACATCAGATCCGATGTGCACAGGACCGCTGACTCAGACTCCCTCCCGGCGGAGGGGAACAGGGTCGCATGCGATACATCACATGTAAAAGGACTGCATGTGATGTATGACCTTTGATCCTGGCACCCAGGAAGGTCCCATGTGGCTCAAGGTGGGTCGGATGGCCATACACTGCTGCAATATATCGCAGTAGTGTATAGCCAGCTTAACATGACTTGGGGAGCACGGAGGATCAATGTATGTGGCCATATCTGTAAGTCTCATATCCACAGCACACATTTTACTGGTGCTGCATTGGGAGACCGTTCTCGTAGTCATTTTTAATACAGACCAAAATACCTATAAAGGTACTATCAGAACCTAGTGCATGAGATTCTCCCAAATTGGACCACATTGCCTCCTTTGGTACTTGTTTCCTAGTAGGGCGCCCAGTTCTCCTAAGTACGCTACCGTAGTGAAATCACATCGCATCGGCCATTTTAGTGTCATGCGATGCAATCTTTTTATGTAATTTATTCACTGCTCTGTTGGCCCAAGGGGATCACAAAATCGGGTGCAATACCATGCCATTAGCTATACAATGACATACAAGGAGGTTTTAGTCCCCCCCCCCCCCCCCACTATCCACGCCACCCGAAGCGTGGCGAGCGCAGAAGAACGCGTCCTCCCGACCTTTTCATACCCCCACTATCCACGTCGGCGTGGAGTTGAAGTGCAGCGAGCCACCGAGCCCGAAGCATGGCGAGCCCCTTGAGGGGAAGCGGAATGCATGTAAAGTAATCTGCATCCGCTCGCCACGCTTTGAGCTCGGTGGCTCGCCAAACTGTATAAAATCAACTCCACGCCAACGTGGATAGTGGGGGTATGAAAAGGTCAGGAGGACGCGTTCCGCCACCGTTCGCCACGCTTCGGGGTGGGGGGTAACTAAAACCTCATTGTATGTCATACAAGTGTATATCTAATGACATGGCATCGCACCTCCCGATTTTGCGGGAGGTGCGATGAGATCCCCTGGGGCCAACAGAGCAGTGAATAAATGACATTAAAAAAATCGCATGGCACTAAAATGACCCTTGCAATGCGATGTGATGTGATGCGATTTTAGTACGGAGAATAGCCCTGTAAGCAAATAAGAGTACTGGGTGCCCTGCTAGGAAACAAGTACTCCTCCTTTTGTTATGTCCACTAGGATTAGAAGTTCCTAAAAATACTAGTATAGATAAAACAGTATAAATGTAATAATGTCTGTCAAATTAAATACAATCGTTCAATACCCCAGAACCCAATCACAAATACTTTGATGACCTGTAAAGTTGCATACGCACGGTGACATTTTGGCTATGGACAACTCTGCGATTTCCCTTGAACTCCCCAGATCCATATAATACGGACTATATGTACTTGAGTTTTTTTTTTTACAATAGTCTGTTTTGACTATACTAGAACACTAGATTGTATACAATATAGTCAAAATTGGCTTGCCTGCAGAGTCCATTTTATTCTTGCGATGCTGATCCCTTGGGAGTATGCATCGGCAATGCCAACTATGTACAGACTGTGCAATTTGAGTCTTTGAATATAGAGTCAAAATCGGAGCAAATTGGCATCAGGACAATCAGACTCATTTGGCCAGATGCACCAAACGTAAAAAACTGATAAAGTGGTGAGTGATAAACAAACAGCCAATCAGCTCCTGTAATTTTTCAAGCCCAGCCTTTAACGTGACAGATAGAAGCTGATTGGCTGGTTGTTTATCACTTTCCACTTTATCACTTTTTAAAACTTGGTGCATCTGGTCCATTATGAACCTTAGCAACCGAACACAGAAGCACCTTCTGGCTTACCGGATATTGCAGTCTAAAAAAAAAAAAAAAAAAAATTAAGCCCAGGGGATATAGATTTGGTATAGATATGACCAAATCTATAGCAAAGTTATAACCTTGCGGGCTCAGTTATTATTATTTCCAATCAAAGTCCATCAGGACGGTAAATCAACAGGAGCTGGGTGCGGCACTGTAACATTACATGCAGCAATCCGCTCCTGTCAGCGTTTAGAAGCATACACTGCAGTCACAAAGTGCTGCCCAGCATTTCCAGGATCTCTGGAGTAGCAAAAACCAGATGCTGGAGCACAAAGCCACACCCTCTTTCCATTAATCCATGCCCCCTTTATAGCGGTATATGAATATTTGACCTGCACTGGGGATTTCTACGTCGAGTGACGCCCCTGTGGTTATCATAACGTTACTCATAGATTTGTGTCATCAGTTATGATGTCGGATTGTTTACTGTAATAAGAATTCTTGCGCTAATGTTTCAGAATTTTTTTTTTGTCCAAACAACTGAATTAGAGTCTAATTATGTCCCATCCTGAGATAACCATTTGACATTGAAGTAAGCGTTTGTAACAATTGTCAACAACAGAACGTGTTGAGAACCCACAATGCAAAATACCCAGATGGCAACGGCTCTATCTTAATGGCGACATTTAATTGATTTAAAAACCGATGTTATCAAAAGGATTACAAACCATTATTCTGGTGCCAGAGCTCCAAGATATGGAGCAAATGTAATCTTTCCTATCCAGTCTGGGCTTCAGCACAGATCTGCATAAACGGCATCATGTTACTCAGTGGATATTAAAGGGCATTTCTGACACGATAAAGAGTGGGCTTTACTTGTGATGAAAAAATTGGTACTTTACAGAGAATAATCATGAGGAAGAGAAGATGGCTAAGCTCTGAGATGAATGCAAAAGACACATCATGCTCGCTAACAGAAATTTATCATATATGCATTGAAGATTACCAGAATTATCAAAGAAGGGGATTACAGGTGCCCAGAAATCCATTTCTAGACAACACTTGGGAGTATATTTTCAAAAGATCATTTTTTCAAAGCCTTTTGGAGTGCTGGATTTAAAAGCGCAACATAAATATACAAGGCAGATTGTGTGTGTATTACCATCTATTATTTGTGCCTACTGTGACCTTGAGCTCACAAAATACACAAGTGCTTAGCCTATAACAGCCCCCTGAACTACACTGTACTCAGTTGTCACAGGACTTCAACTATAAGTAGCGTGAGCTCAAGATCACAGGTGCATATATTTAAAGGGAACAGGACACCTCAAAAACGATATACAGATTTTCAGTATAGCACAGGCAAGTTTCACCAAAGAGTATGCTTGCCATTTTTTTCTGCTATCCCTTATAAATGCAGTGTTCTGGGAATGGTATATTTTAATTCTGAAGGACAAAATTTTATCTGTAGCAATGCACCATTTTGCCCTTCAAAATTAAAATATGCTCTGCTCACTGGTTAGATGCAGGGAGCTAGATTGAACAACACCGTATAAATGATTTGTTATACAATTCTCTCAAACAATACAAGCCTTTTCCACAATAGAGAATTGATGAGAACAGATTATGCATGAATATTGTAGGTAAATGCCTTGTACTGTATAGAAAAAAATCTCACGTTTTACTAAAAAGATTTAGAAAAACAATATTTTACACATTAGAGAATTGATAAAAGTAACATGTTTTCTGTCAGCATAACGCAAAGCCTTGTAGAGAAATAGTGCCCAGTTCTTTCCAATAGCACGAGTAGATTTAACAGTAGAGAAATCAATAAGTAGAGACAGGTTTTCTGTGTGCAGAAGTGAATGCCTTGTAAAGAAATACTACACAGGTATTCACAATAGCACAAGAATATTCATGGGATGCATTTGGAAACAACTAATGAATTTCTTAAATGTCACAAGTAATTTGCAAAGCAGTAAACTACTGAGTATATCTTCAGAATACTCCAGATTAATCGCACTACAATGAAATGCAACACACTTCTTTACAATAGGCACAAATTATAGCAATATACTTAGATCTTATACAGAGTCCAGGTTAGCTTCACCACAGAGAAATATCTGCAGGCAAAAGGACTTCCAAATCATACAGGCAGATGAATTTAGCTGAGTAGCCCAGTGCAGGAATTCATGTATGCAACATGAAAAAAAAAAAAAATCAGACTGATTGAAGCCCACAGCAGTGTCCAAGAATACTTCCTATAAAAGGGCTGAACATCTAATCAGCACCAGTAAAAGAACCAAGCACAATTCTTAAAGCCAGATGAGTCAAAACAAAGCCCAACACAATAAAACCTAATCTCACAGAAATAATCGGACCACGTTCTACTAAACTGTGCTTATTACAGATACTAACGCCCTCAAAGTGCTGTAAATTAGTCCAATCAAAAACACTTGATATCAGAATGGGTTATTCTATACATTTTGTGAATCTGCACATGAGAAACCTACAGATTGAGTCTCCCATAACTGAAATGTTTGGGACAAGAAGCATTCTGGATTTCAGATTTTTCCATATTTTAGAATGTCTGCATAATATAATGAGGGTAACCCTGATAGAAGCACAGTCAGTAACGCAATAATATTCCTCAATGCACAGAAGCTAGATTTATGCTGTTGGCAATTTTAAACATCAATAAGGATGCAACCACAAGGGATGCATGCAGATGTCCATATACTCAGACAGGAACAGCTAACCATTGTATTGAGGTGATGAGCAGATGACCAGGAGGTACAGTTGTAATACTGGAGGTGCAATAGAACGGATGGTAGAGCATAGATGGTACTGGGTTGATGGTGCCGAGTGAATGGTGGAACACCGCTGAAGCCGGATCAATGGTGCAATACCAGTAATGCTGGGAGTTTGATGGAGTCAAAGAGGATTTTGGGTCATCGATGTAATTAGGAATGGTGCTGGGACATCGATGGAGTCAGGCGACACTGCAGGATGGAAAAGTGCAGGTCTCTTTAACCAAGGTGTGGATCCTCAGAAGTTGGCAAGCTTGGAAGCAACTCCCAGCCTCCATATATCCTTATAGGACCACACTGACCTAAGTGTTGGTCCCTATGTTCACAATTAAGGATTCTTTACAAAACATCCCTCATCATCAGATCAATGTGGGGGGAAACGGAGGAGGAAAGATTCCCAGATGGTATCATTGACCTGGGAACTGGTTCCTTCACAGAAAATATATAAATGTGGTTTCTCTATTTGCATTGCAACATTGTTTGTTCCAAAACAAAATCAACACCTGAGTACTTAACACCACCTCAAACTAATTTGTAAACTCATTGGCGGTATTCAACTAGATACAAAAATTCACCTAGGCGAGAAATCAGCACTTTTGCTGTTTTTTTGTCAGGCAAATGGGGATTTGCCCTTTTCAATTGGGGGGACAATTTTTTGCCAATGCCTTTTCATAAAAAAGGCAAAAATTGCATTCAATAGCAGCAAAAACGGCCTCAATTGAAAGTCGAGGATCAAATTAGTTTCTTATTTTTCAGATACGCAAAAATTCGCAACCAATACATTGTTATATAGTACATTATATTACTTAAAAAATTAATTTTCTGATACAGTTTTATTGAAAGAGTTCAAGTCAATGTAAAGAAGTTTGTATGCAACAATGGATTTACTATTATTGTGTACGCTTCCATGAAACTGTATTCATACTGTAAGTGTGCAACAAGGCTGTAAAACAAGTTTCAATGGTTTATTTAAATTACTGCAGTTTCAATGGTTTATTTAAATTACTGCAGGTTGCATGATCAGCTATTTTCAAAAACATTTTTCTCATGCAAACATACATAGATATACTTTATAGAAATAGGATGCATTTTTTTAAATTGTATAAAGCATAGACACACACACACACACAAACAAACTCACACACACTCACACACACTCACTAATAGTATTCTATATTATATTCACTCTTTAAATACTGCATGTGATGCAATCACCGCCCACTGGTGAAACCTGCCTGTACTCCACTCACTTAAGATTCTGTGGGCGACTATAACTAAGCCAGGGATTTTCAGGTCTAATTCAAGGGGTTGAATAAAAATATTGCATAAAACTTTAGAAATTGCAAACATTTTTTTATATTCAGTCCCCCATTTTCAGGGTTTCTTTTAGCATTGGTGTAGCTGATAAGTATCAGAGATGAGGAGACTGTAGTGTCATCAGTGGCCTGGCCAGCGGCAATAAATCATAGGTTGGCTAATTGAGTACCTCCGACACAGCATTTAGCCAAGTGGTAAAAAACCCTTAAAAACTTGAAATATAGTTTTATCCTGAATACATAATCATGTTACTACTGTGGTGATCATTTCATCCACTGAGCGGGATCTGTGCATTCAAAACTGAATGTTGCAATGATATGAACTAAGTACAGGATGATCATATGGTACTTGTTTCCTAGCACGGCGCCCGTCGGGTCCCATCGCATACCATAACTTAAGGTATGCGATGGGACCCAACAGACCCGATTTTCGGGTTTTCAAGACCTTGACATATAATTTAAAAAAAAAAATCGTCGCATCGCATGCCATTACAATGGCATGCGATGCGACGCGACCGACCCGATTTTTCATTGTATACCCACATGTTAATTATTATGTCAAATGCCCCCCTTTGTTAAACCAACGCCACGATAAATGTCACCCCGAAGCGTGGCGAGCACAGCAAGCCCACGTGGGGCGGCGGTACCCTTCCTCCGACCTTTTCATACCCCCACTATCCACGTCGGCGTGGAGTTGATTTCATATAGTGTGGCGAGCACAGCAAGCCACCGAGCCCGAAGCGTGGCGAGCGGACGCGGAATACTTCACATGTATTCCGTGTCCGCTCGCCACGCTTCGGGCTCGGTGGCTCGCCACACTATATAAAATCAACTCCACGCCGACGTGGATAGTGGGGGTATGAAAAGGTCATAGGACGCGTATCGCCGCCCCACGCGGGCTCGCTGCGCTCGCCACGCTTCGGGTTGGCGTTGATTGTGGTGTAGCGTTAACAATGGGGGGGCATTTGACATAGTAATTACCCATCAGGGTGGGTATACAATTAAAAACCGGGTCGGGGGGGGGGGCATTTAACATTGTAATCAGCCATCAGGGTGGCTGTACAATTAAAAACCGCGTTGATTTGGTCGCATCGCATCTCATGCGATTTGGTTGCATGCGATGGGCCAGATTTTTCCGACCCGATGACATACAATAGAAATCGGTGGCGCCGTGCTAGGAAACAAGTACCGATCATATTAAGATATGATTATGTACATAATATAGGATTCCCTATTACCATCAGGAAAAATAGAGAACCTGTTCTACCTAATAAGTTCATCAAATCTTCCTGATCTACAGATTGTTGCTCTAGTGCGAGATAACCAGAGGATTATTATATTAAGAGACAAAGGGAATTATTCAGAGCTGATCGCTGTTGTGCGAATTCAAACGGCGACCAATTATTGAAAGACTGCTTATGTTTACAGATCATAGCACACATGCACAAGGCCAAACAGCAACAAAAATCATATACTGATGGGGCAGACCTCTTGCTTGCTGGCGAATCGCCAGAACGTCAGCGCTGGCGATCCGCCAGCAGCCTGCCTCACCATCTGACTGAGACGCGCGTGCGTCTCAATCTCTAGGCGACGGGAACCCTGTCAGTCTCCGCCTCAGGGAGGCGGACAGGGTTAGGGGGGGGGGTGCGAGCAGGCGGCGGGGACCCCGGGTTACAGCCGACAAGACGGCGGTGACCCAGGGGAGCGGCTGGAAGCGCCGTCGGAAGGTGCCTCTCGTGCGCGCGCGTCCCCTTCTCACTATGCAGATGGCGCTGGTGGGGGATGGCGTCTGGAGTCACCATCCCCTGCCAAGATGGGACCTGCCCCATCTGTACTGCTCTATTTGTAAGCCGTAAGCATGTTGAGTGACAGGAAGCCGCCATTTGTGGGTGTCTACCGGCCATTTTCCATGTGTCATAAAAAAACACAGGCGTTCCAAAGTGTTTTCAGGGAGGGTGTGTGACGTCAGCTCCTGCCTTGATCAGCCTGTTTCTATCGCAGAGCTGTGCAAGGGTCAGGGTTACACACAGACTGAAAAAAAATATTAGATGGTGAGTGAGTTGGTCTAAACAAACCCCAATGTGCATGCTAATATCGGATTTCCAGCGTTTATCATAATGAGGGAACACAATGGGGTTTATATGAAGGGATGTGCACTCAACTTCCTAATGTATAGAATAAAAATCAGAATATGAGTTATCACAGGAGTTATTTAGTGTACATTAATATTGAATCCCTCACCTATTATAAGTATGGGATAACAAGCAATGTTCATATTAGTTGGACAGCTGGATTTTATAGGCCTTACTGTTAGACTCAATGGGGCAGATTTATTAAGCTTGGAGAAGAGATAAACTGGAGATAAAGTGGAGAAAAGGTAAAAGGAGATAAAGCACCAGCCAATCGGCTGTGTTAGAAAAAGACAGTTGGGAGTTGATTGGCTGGTGCTTTATCTCCTTTTACCTTTTCTCCGCTTTATCTCCAGTTTATCTCTTCTCCAAGCTTAATAAATCTGCCCCACTGATATGCTTCATTGGGAAAGTGAAAACTCCCCTACCGGCGAGCCCTGCTAGTAGAGCACAGGGCATCAGCCTAGAGCTCATGCATGATGCTTCTGCCACGTGCCAGCTCCAGTGTGCATGCGTGAGATTTCCTATGCAGGACTCAGGGGTAGATGTATGAAGCAGTGATAAGGGAGGAAAAGTTATAAAGTGCCTGGTACTTTATCACTTCTCCGTACATGTACCTCTCTCAGGGCGGGATGTATTAAAATACAGGGAGTCTCTGTCATCTCCCTGCCACCTGCCTCTCCCCTCACGCCGGGGACAGCTAAGCAGGCTGTCCCCGGCGCCTCTTCCTCCCCCCTGCAGCCGGAAGGACGTCCGGCTGGGTTACTAGGGGGAGGAAGGGCTTACCTTCCGGGTCCAGGTAAGCCAGAGGGAGGGGGAGAGGGGGGGGGGGCGGCGGGTTTGCGGCGGAGGCGTCTGGCGGCGAAAAGAAGCCCATAGGCTTCTATAGGGTAACAATGCAGTAACGTGGCGGCGGGGTTTTAATACATAGGAAAATGTGGTAAAGCAGAGATATCGCATGTGATCCAATGCGATTTTGCATAGGATTCAATGTTAACAAGGTCCTGTTCATTTCCCCACTATCCAAGTGTGCATAGAGTTGATTTTATATAGCGTGGCGAGCGCAGCGAGCCACCGAGCCCGAGGGGTGGCGAGCGGACGCGGAAAACATTTTAAGTAATCCGCGGCCGCTCGCCACGCTTCGGGCTCGGTGGCTCGCTGCGCTCGCCACGCTTTATAAAATCAACTCTATGCCCACTTGGATAGTGGGAAATGAACAGGACTATGTGAACATTGAATCCTATTGAAAATCGCATTGGATCGCATGCGATTCTATTTTTCCGACCCGATTTTAAAATCGGGCGCCCAGATACTACATAAGTACCATTTTTTCTATATAGAAGTAGTGGTTTCACTACAATAACAAAAATAAAAAGGGAGGTATCAAATTAGGTCCTTTCCATTTTCAGAAGATATAAACAGCATGGTATTGTGATGTATGACAGGTGAACATTGTTGCGGTCTCCAATCAGCCTTTTTCATTGGCTGGAAATGGACCTGCAATCACAAACACAGGGGATCCATGATTAGTTCCCAATCCTGTGTGTCATCGCAGCTCTGATGGCACCTTAAGTATAATCCCCTATCATTGGAAGCATCGGGAGGTGAAGTGTGCTGCATTGTGGCTCCAGCAAATCTATTAGTAGTGGTAAATTACCACTACTAATAGGTTACTCCCAGTGTTTGAAAATTACCACTTTGATCCCAGCATAGATAGTGCAAATGTGACAGGAATAGATTTCTGTTAAATATAATGTTACAGCAGTAAATGTGTGAAAAACATACATACAGCAGTTCTTACAGAAATTACCATTCCAATATTGAGGAGTACTGGAAGTACTACATATTTTGGATGGTGTCCTAAGCGTACGGAAATTTGTCCCATCAGCTGAAATAATTGCCCATCACTGTTCTGGTCAGGAAGTACACTTGCACGTGTTGCTTCTTACTAGCAGTTAACCACATTAATTGTCTTTGTGCTGATCAAGAAACCCATACTTACATTCTATAATCTGATTATAATTGTACATTTTAACAGAGATATACATCACATTAAGAAAAGCAAGACCGTACAGATCACCAATCCAGCTTTGTAGCAGGAAGGTAATAACAGTGACAATATCCTCAATGAAGTCCTGTAATTCAAACAATATGCTTCTTAGTATAGATACTAAGGCAGACCAATTATTTCAGGCATAAATTCTTATACTTCATCCCAGCACATAGATCAATTTCTACAACCACTAGACAGCAAACAGCCGTCCCATCTGAAAGACATGACTCATACACTGCTAACGCACATCAAATGGCAAGATGACATGTGGTTAGTCCCCAGCGACGTAACTTTATTGTACACGAACATCAAACATACACAGGGTCTGGAAAGTGCGGCTTACTTTCTAGAGACCGATAAAACAAAACATCCTAGGTAGAAAGAATTCATTACAAAAGCGATCAATTTCTGTCTAACACATTACTACACCTGTTTCAACAACGATGACTACTACCCACTACACACAGGCACCGCTATGGGGCCCAGATTCACTCTGAGCTATGCCAATCTGTGGCAAGTGTTAGGAGGAAGCAGTTTGGCGGGGGAAAGATTTTGGAGCAAATCTGGTCCTATGACAAAGCTACATCGACTATGTCCTATTTATTTGGTGGGGCACCAAAGGTTGACATGAGTTTATCAAGATTGTTTGGTGTCTACATTGACATGGACACTGCATTAATGTACCATGTTCCCTCGCATGTCGGGCATGCTTTGCACACTATTAGAGTCTCTCTATGCCCACTGGTACAGGAAAATATGAACAAGTCTGTTAAAAAAAAAAAAATCATGAAAAATTTGCGTAGACCTAATGCACGTTTCGACCAAATGTGTGGTCGACCTAGACCCTGTGACCTAAAGACTGCATACCAATGGGACATAGATACGTTATAGATCTGAAAATTACTGTATCAATATCTGTCATAGCAAATGAAGAAATGTACGACTCGACAATATGTGTATATTATTTCTGGTTACAGTTTTGTAATGAATGAGGATTCTCTTTTCAAAACTGCTTATTCAGACACAATTTTCAAACTCTGATTACTGTACTACAATATGAATGGAGACTTACGTGGTGTACTATATTCAGTTCATTGCAGTGAAGGTTTGCCCTACATCTAACCCAGTGACGTTGCTGAACAATGCATATCTGAGAATAGAACATTTTCATTATCCAGCAGTAATATCGGTTTGCTTACTATTTATAGATTTCACATAAAAATGGAAGTATTTAAAAACATACAGAAAAATTAGATCTAGCTTTACATCTGATCAGGCTTTTTTTGTAAAGATGCAACACTAAATTCTGCCTCTGCATTAGATTTAGATTAAATTTGCATTTTGAGGACTTCATAGAATAGAGCTGGGAAAGTAACACAACATCACAACACTGTGATGTGGTTGCAATCGCACAAGGATTACTGGAGGCTAAGTTATGCCTCAAAAGCATGTTGCAAACTGCAGTCAAATGTGTAACATATCTAACAACTACAAACTGCTAGCTATAACAGAAACATGGCTCACACAATCAAACAGTCTACCCTGGACCCTGGACACCTTGAAAAAGCTGTGTATACCACAGTGAAACGCGTCGGTGAACAGGTGCCAGCAGCTAACAATTTGAGTCACCATACCACCTACCCTTGGACCTACAATTTTTCCTGCACTAGCACTTTATTTGCTGAAAATTTGGAGCCATACCTTTGGAACCTGGGCAATAAGAGAGAGAGGCATATCCAGCTTGCTGACCCCATACAGCCAACTGCCAACTCACAGGAACACAACCTGTCGCCAAATCCATAAAGGACTCCTGCAGATTTACAAAGTGCCAAGGGGGAACTAACAACCCAGTCCAAGAACCTACTTTGTCCCAAAAGAACGGACCTATACCTGGTAACCGGTTACGGGTGACTATACTGCTACCTAATTGCACCTTATTATGCGAAATAATCAAGAGAAATTTCTTTAAACAATCACGCACCTTATATACCTCATTTTTTTTTTTCCATTTTTATTGTTAATGTTTTTATAAATTGTGTAGAATATATATTTTTAAATTGTGTTGAATAATATTGTTTAATAAATTTATCTACTTCAAAAAAGCGCAGCAAAACCCCCCCCTTTTTTCTTTCTACCCTGGAGCACTGTTATGTTACACAGTGGTTGTCACATATACCTCCAGGCCAGGTAGCAGTAACGGTACTTTGATGATACCTGTTACAGAAATGAGTATGTCACTCACATTATTTGAAGTACAGTCTCAGGACTTACACTCCTTTCTCTCTGCGCATGGCAGCTATCCATTACCCACATAGACAGCCCACACAATTTATGGAAGACTTTTCTGCTTGGCTTCCTCACTTCCCATCCTCTGACATCAGGAGGGGACACCGACAAGATCTACTAAGATCTTGCCTGCCGAAGCGGGGGAGCGCTAATGATGATGATGCGCCCTGTACTAAAACTAGTACATGCGCTATGACGCCCCCCCCACCGCCATTACAGCACCCGCACAGCGGGTGTGATAGATCAGGGGAAGCGCTATCCCCTGCCATAAGGCACGGGGATAGCGCATATTCCCCTGATCGTCAGATCATAAATCTACCCCTCAGTGTCTACTTCTCTGAGTCCCCATCCATTCCACTTTGAAGTCGTTTGACTTCATGCTTGGTTTGTGCTCTGTTATGCATTGTCAAGTGTGGAACCTTATATAGAAAGTTTTGTGTTCTCTCCAAATCATGTCCAATCAACTGAATTTACCAAAATCCTTTTTCATGCTGTCATTATGGGGTTAGAATTTTGAGGGGAAAATTAATTTACTCCATTTTGGAAAAAAGCTGTAACATAACAAAATGTGGAAAAAAGTTAAGCACTGTGAATATTTTGCAGATGACTGTACTCCCCAGATTTGTCACCATATGCATTGGTCTAGGTCTCGGAATGAATTTTGGCCATCTCAAAAAATTACAGTTAGGAGCTTAAAGACAGTCCACTTATTCTCCACATTCAATCGGTCTCAAAATAAAAAAAAAACTAAACAAACATATTCAAAATATGACCATATCTTACACAAAACTAATCCAGGGATTCTCAAACTATTTTGCTTAGAGACTCTGCCATACAAAATTACAGGACCCCAGCGAGTTACCACAGAATGGCCACAACACACGCAATTAACATACTGCACATGTACGACAGCACTGCAGAGGCACCAAACAGAAGTGAACTGACCGCTAATGCAATCACTTAACTTAAACTACTGCAGAGACAAGCGCCATCACTGCATGTGTGACTTTTGTTTATATATTCATGCAAATGTTAAAGCTTATGCCTGCTGTGAAGGCTTTGGGGATGGCAGGGAGGTAGTGGATGACAGGGGGAGGCAGAGTATGGCAGGAAGCCTACCTCTAAAGACTCCTCAGATCTCAAAGCCAGTGATGCGAGGAGTATGAAGTAACAGACAATAAAACAGTTTTTTCAGACTCCTTGTATCACTGACTAAGAGATCAGAGAAGACACCCTGGTCAGGACCCATAGTTTGGGAACCGCTGCTCTAATCCATGCTTTCATTATCTCCCGCATAGTCTTCTTTACTAAATAAAGGAGTCTTACCACTACAATAAATTCTGAATGCAGCAGCGAGGCTAATCTTCCTCAATGGACATTCGTTGCCTTGATAATTCGTGCATTGGTTACCAGTCTTCTTCATTATTCAATATAAAACACTTTTACTTAAACAGCCATTAACCAAACAATACCAACATACATCTCTTTGCTTATCTCAAAATATCTCTCAACCCAACCTCTTCACAAGATCTACCTCCCTCAACCAAGTTGATTCACAACTGAAGGCTCCCATTCACAGCTGAAGGATATTCACTCACTCTGTGGAATGCCCTTCCATGCACAATAAGCCTCTCCTCTAGTCTCCAAACCTTAAAGCGTTACCTGAATACTCAACTCTTCAGGAAAGCTTATCATCTTCTGGAACCACCCACATAACCTTCATAAACGTTTCTATCCAATTTACATAACCACAGTATAGTCCACACAGTCATAAATTTTCTCTCTCTTAACTTTCACATTCTCCTGACCCCTGGACCATATTGCTGAGTGACTATATCATACAGCCCACCAAGTACCTTTGAAATCTGATGGACCATCATGCAAAAGAGAACACCTATACCACCAATGCCTATTTCCCTTTAGATGGTAAGCTTGCAAGGGTCATGATCCAGCATTACTCCGGATGGAGGGAATGTTTCTCACCTATCCGGTGCCTGCAATCTCGTTTGCTTGGCCAGTCAGCTGGTCACCCAGAGGGAGTGCGGAGCTTAGCTGTGGGTAGCATTTGGTTCCTGTGAATACTGCAGACTCAAGATTAAGGCTAAAGCTCTGCTGATCTACTGTATGCTGTGCTTGAGCACCTGGAATTTGCGTTTGGAGATACCTCTGCCAAGCAGTCCAGTTCAAGTCCAGCCTGGTTAAGTTTTCCTCGGTCAAGTTCAAGCCGGTCAAGTAGTGTCTAACTCAGTCCGGTCCAGTCCATTTAAGTCAGTCTAATCCAGCTTTGTCTGCATCAGTTCAGTGGAGTCCAGTCTCTTTCTTTGTTCTGTACTAGGTGACCCAGGCAACCTGCAGGCTGGGCGCAGTACCTACCCCGGTGAAGCTTAGAATGTAAAATCTCACCTCACACAGGGTATTGGTCATAGGTTCAACAGTAAGGTCGACAGTCAATAGGTCATAGATCGACACATTAAAAAAGGTTGTCATACTTTACGTCCACATGGTCAAAATGTCGACAAAAGCAATGGGTTGACATGGAAAAGGTAGACGTGAGTTTTTCCTTTTTTTTCGTGTCTATATTGACATGGACACCATATAAGTGAACCATGTCCCCTTGCATAGCTCGCTTCAGGCACGATGCTTTGCAACACTCTGCACACCATTATAGCTTAACTCTATGTCCACTTGGTAAAAGTATGAAAAAAACACCTTTTTGAAAAAAAAAAAAAAAAAAACACCACCTTGAAAATCTCATGTCGAAATATTTAATGTTGACCTATTGCTTGTGTCAACCTTTAGACCATGTCTACCCTTTTCATGTGTTGACCTTTGGCCTGTCGAAAAATAGTGGATGAAATATTGATTGTTGCCCACAGCCCTTCGGGATGCCAGCAGTCAGAAGACAGACAATGGCAGCCCCGATGCTTAAAAGCCCAACACCAGCTAAGTAAGTATTCTAACTAATTCCACTAACCCCTCTAACCCCCTTCCCTGCAGCCTAAGGGCTGTTTCACACAGTACGGTTCCTGCCGCACGGTGAAATCCCGTACGGTCAGGGAGCCGCGCCGCACTCAGAATTTTATAATGGCAGGGATGGCCACAGCCCGGCAGCCGTCCCTTCCAGTGGGGGGATCCAGCTGCAGCCGTGCGGCCGGGCCGTGGCCGTCCCGTGTGAATGGACACAATAGTGTCCATTCACAACTGCTGAGTGCGGCACGGCTCCCTGGCCGTACGGGATTTCACCGTGCGGCAGGAACCGTACTGTGTGAAACAGCCCTAACCCTAATTCCCCCTATACTTCCTAAACCAGCACTTATGTTCGGGATGCCATCATCTGCATTCTAGGCGGTGCATGACCTTTGGCGGCGGTCTTTTCACCCCTGCCAGGATCCCGAATGCAGGTATGCTGATCCCATTCCCTCTAAAACACAATGCGACAGTGAAAGATTTACTAAGGAGCAATCTGCATTGGCTTTGACTGATGTATTTAAAAACGCAATAGAAATAAATGGTAAATCTGGTTTAACATTTATGTAATGTATGAATTGTTGTGATACATATTGTTTTGTAGTTTTAGAACACAAAATACTGCAGTATGTTACTCGTCTACAAAAAAAACAAGATTTGCAAAGTAAGTTCATGACTTGCATCTAGAGACCTTTATGTAAAACCATGTCTGAATATTCTTTCAGTATTTAAAAAGGCTTGTGAATATTATACATATTTTGACTTAATTCAAATTTATTTTGTTGTGCTACGTATCACATAGTACTTTCAAATAATCCACATACATAGCTATTTTATATGTTACTTTTAGTCAACATTTAGTGTGGAAGGAATGGGGTTAACAAACAAGGTTACTTAGAGAATGTAATCATCACTGGTTTATCCCCTCTGGAGCGGGGAGCAGCCCAGCCAGCAGGAATTAGGTCAGTGAATAACACTAGGAATACCGGGTCACAAACTCCCTGGTAATACACAGCTACTGGCAATATTTCTATAGGTTCTGATTACCAAAGTAAAGAGTCGATTCTCGATTTTGTTACTATAGCTTCAAAATTCTAAATGATGTACTGTATCTTTCTTTGATACTGTATCACAGACTGGAATGTAACAAAATATACAGAGGGAGAAAAGAAAAAAAACAACAAGCATATACAGTAAGACTGGATTTTGCAGGTAACATGCTGTGTCAATTTGCAACAAGATGAGCTATGATCGCTCTATAATACGGAAGGTCAGCCCAGGGAATAAGATTAGTGTAAACATTGTATTGACATTTTGATCCTATGACAATCTTGATCTTGAGAACATGTCCCCAATCTGATTGCATTACTTAGAAGTACATGTTAACACTATATTTCTGCGATTTTGTGCACCAAGCTTATGGTCTATGGAATCTATATTTTACAGTGGTTATATACAAACAGATGAATATGCTGTAAAGATAAAATCCTGGGAATAGTAACCAAACCTGAAAAACATAAGACTGGTATTTCAGGAAACTGCACTACACCACTTCTCAGAAAAATGTACACAATCATAGAATATGCTTCTGCCAAATGGTAGGTTTTCTACTGAGCTTAGTCCAGTTACCCTCTGGCACTGACTCTGCAGATACTGAACGGAAGTGCAAACCGCATGTGAAAACACATTTTTATGCTATGCATTTGAGAATATCACATACATAATACTTGTTGTGTATATATGTAAAACACTAACACTTGTGTCCTCATGTAGCAAGGGTAATTTCCCATTAGTTTCAATTGGCTTTCCAAATCCCAGACGTCCACAGAAATTAATTGAACATAGAGAATTTTACAGAGTGTGTGTGTGTAACCAATTGGCTAGTGTGTGTCGTGTACTACCAATAGCATCTGTTATGAGGCTTGTCAATGCTCCAAAGAACAAATCTGCAAATATAGAGAGATACAAGCACAAGCAAAAACATAGAATATAAGTTGAATTACAAGGTTTGGTAGGTGAACTTGATCTCCCTGCGCACCCCTTAATGCAGCCCTGGAAACAATTCTGGGTGTTTTCCAAGACACCCCAAGTGAGAACTAGTAGTAGAGAAATTGAAAGGTTCCTTGGGCGCAAAAGGTATTTATTGGAATAAAAACAATAACAAAAACATCACATAAACAGAGGTTAAAAGATACAATTAATCCCTCTCACCCAGTGTCGGTGGTGGAGCCACAGATGGCAAAGGCAGAGTGTCCTAAAAAATAGATCCACCCTGCAGGCTTAGCACTGGGCTGGGTCCTTGGATAGTAGCAACAGTCCTGGGCCAACGCGTTTCGATTATCTAGGAATCTTTGTCAAGGCCCTTGACAAAGATTCCTAGAGAATCGAAACGCGTTGGCCCAGGACTGCTGCTACTATCCAAGGACCCAGCCCAGTGCTAAGCCTGTGGAGCCTGCAGGGTGGATCTATTTTTTAGGACACTCTGCCTTTGCCATCTGTGGCTCCACCACCGACACTGGGTGAGAGGGATTAATTGTATCTTTTAACCTCTGTTTATGTGATGTTTTTGTTATTGTTTTTATTCCAATAAATACCTTTTGCGCCCAAGGAACCTTTCAATTTCTCTACTAATAGAATATAAGTTGGTTTCTTATTTAAAATAAAAAAATAATATATATATATATATATATATATATATATATATATATATATATATATATATATATATATCTATCAGGAGTGCTGATTTGGGATCTAAACGATACACATCCTATATATACAGTAGTTGGCTGGTTAGAAGGCCATAGATTCTAAAGCTCATTTGAGCTGATTCACTCCGTAGAAGATTTCACCAACGGTTGAATACCTCTGATAATAATCGGACTTCGGATTGTTTGTGTATGATTTACACTCCATTCAGCAAGAAGTTTATCAGTTTACTCTTGCCCCTGAGGAAGTCTTAGACGAAACGCGTTGGTCCCCACACTTCAACCGAGTAACTCCTATTTACAAGTAACCAATTAACTTTGCTGTCACATACTAACATCGGTAAAAACAATCAAAGGAGATCTCAAGTGCCAACAAACCTCTTCAAGTGATCATAAACTGCCAAAACAGTGTATTTTTATGTTTTTATGTAATTTTTTCATGTGATTATACATGAATTGTATACTTTAGTTTATTAAATTTTGTATCTCACAGCGCCCTCTGAAACCCCTTTTTCTCTATCTATCCTATCTAATATATATATATATATATATATATATATATATATATATATATATATATATATATATATATATATATATATATATATATATATATATATATATATATATATATTGTGGGGTTTTAGCATCAAACGGGTAGGCACAGGTGAGGATTTGGCACAGACTTAGACAGTGACATCACGGCTTGGGTCCAAAACAGGGCTTGCCTGAGTTTATTGCAGCACTCAGAGCAAGAAACTAAAAAAACAGCCTTTACACTTCAGGCAAAACAGAAAATAAAAACCTGCTCGTCTGAGCTCTAACTAAACAGAATAAACGTCCCTCTCTATACCAGGGTCACACTATGTGACACTGGACACACACAGCAGATATAGATCAAGTAATGCAGTACTTACAGCCTTGTCTCTCTCTAGCAGCAGCTTACTGCCTCCAACACCCAGGGGGAGAGAGAGAGCTCTATGGAGAGGGCTGACTCCTTTTTAAAGAATCAGGTGTTCTCCTGATTACCAGCCCAGGACAGAACACCCTTTGTAAGCCGGAGCTTACCACACAGATTGAAACAGCCTGCAGTCTATATGCCATAAGACAGGATTCTAGGGGAAAGGTACCTGCCGTCTATGACTTTCCCTGCCACTGTCTTACATACCCTCCCCCTCTGTTCGAACCTATGGGGTCGGACACTGTCTGCCAACTGGCAGTATGTTCGGGATAGGGTATCGGCATTACCCTGAAGCCTTCCTGCTCTGTGTTCCACTGTAAATTTGAAATTTTGCAAATTGAGAAACCATCTCGTGACCCTTGCATTTCTCTCTTTGGCTTGGTACATCCATGTAAGTGGGGAGTGGTCAGTGATTAATCTAAAGGAGCGTCCTAAGAGATAGTACTTTAGGGATTCAAGGGCCCACTTGATTGCTAAGCACTCCCGCTCGACTATACTGTAGTTTCTCTCCGCAGGTGTGAGCTTCCTGCTCAAATATGTTACCGGGTGTTCCTCTCCACCAACTTCTTGGGAGAGGACAGCACCTAGTCCCACATCAGAAGCATCAGTCTGTACGACAAACTCTTTTTTAAAATCTGGAGTGATCAGGACTGGTTGATTACAAAGGGCCACTTTTAATTCTTGGAATGCCCTTTCAGCCTCTGGGTTCCAGCTGACCATAACTGCCTTACCTCCTTTGGTAAGATCGGTTAGGGGCGCTGCCATGGTTGCAAACTGGGGAATGAACCTACGGTAATACCCCAGAATTCCCAAAAAAGCCCTGACTTGTTTTTTTGTCGAAGGACGAGGCCAGTCTTGGATAGCCTCCACTTTATTTATTTGTGGCTTTATTATACCTCTCCCGATAACATACCCCAGGTAACGTGCCTCCTCGAGGCCTAAAGTACACTTTTTTGGGTTCGCTGTCAACCCCGCCTCTCTGAGGGAATTCAACACCGCCTGGACTTTGGGTAAATGACTCTTCCAGTCATCACTAAAAATTATGATGTCGTCTAGATATGCCGAGGCATACTGACGATGGGGTTTAAGAACAATGTCCATCAACCTTTGAAAAGTTGCTGGAGCCCCATGCAACCCAAAAGGCAAACAGAGATATTGAAACAGACCATCGGGGGTGACAAACGCTGTTTTCTCTTTGGCACTATCGGTAAGAGGTACTTGCCAGTAACCTTTAGTTAAGTCGAGGGTAGAGAAATATCTAGCATGACCAAGTCTTTCAATTAACTCATCAACTCTTGGCATTGGGTAGGCATCAAATTTTGATACCTCGTTCAGCTTCCGGAAGTCATTACAGAAGCGCAATGAGCCATCTGGTTTTGGAATTAACACAATCGGGCTTGACCACTCACTTTTAGACTCCTCGATAACCCCTAGGTCTAACATTTTCTGGACCTCCCCAGATATGGCCTGTCTACGCGCTTCTGGTACTCTATAGGGTTTTAAGCGTACCCGAACTCAAGGTTCGGTGACAATGTCATGTTTTATGGCTGTGGTGCGCCCTGGAAGTTCTGAGAACACATCATAATTCCTTTGTACTAACTCTTTAGTTTCCTGCTTCTGGGATTTGGACAGGGTCTCCGACACCCGCACCTCTGGGCTATCACTAGAGGGGGCACTTACAGCTGTCAGTCTCTCTGTCTTTCCAGGGTTTAATTAAGTTCACATGGTACAACTGTTCTGGCTTCCGTTTACCTGGTTGATACACTTTATAATTTACACTTCCCACTTTTTCGATGATCTCATAAGGCCCTTGCCACTTAGCAAGAAATTTGCTTTCTACGGTGGGCACTAATACCAACACGCGGTCACCTGGGTTAAAGCTTCTTACCCTGGCTGACCTGTTATACACTTGACGTTGTGCTTCTTGGGACTGCTCTAAGTGTTCCCTGACTATAGGCATGACCGCAGCAATTCTGTCTTGCATAAGAGAAATATGCTCAATGACACTCTTGTAGGGTGTAGTCTCCTGTTCCCAAGTTTCCTTTGCTATATCAAGCAGTCCACGAGGATGTCTGCCATATACTAGCTCAAAAGGGGAAAAACCTGTGGATGATTGGGGCACCTCACGGACCGCAAACATCAAATAAGGCAGAAGACAGTCCCAGTCCTTCCCATCTTTGCTCACTACCCTCTTCAACATCCCCTTTAATGTTTTATTAAACCTTTCAACAAGACCGTCAGTTTGTGGGTGATACACCGATGTACGTAGATGCTTAATTTTCAATAGTTTACACAACTCTTTCGTGACTTTAGACATGAAGGGGGTTCCTTGATCGGTAAGGATCTCTTTGGGTATGCCGGTACGGGTAAACATGTTGAAGAGCTCTTTTGCTATGGACTTTGAAGAGGTATTCCGCAAAGGAATAGCCTCAGGGTAACGAGTGGCGTAATCCAACACCACGAGAATATACTGAAATCCCCTTGAGGATTTTACCAAAGGGCCGACCAGGTCCATTGCAATCCTGTCAAAGGGCACTTCAATAATAGGTAACGGAACCAGGGGACTTCTAAAATGTGTCATGGGAGCCGTCAGCTGACAGTCAGGGCAGGACTTGCAGTAGTCTTCTACTGCGCGGTGAACCCCGGGCCAGTAAAACCGTTGCAACACGCGTTGTGTGGTCTTTTCAGTACCTAAGTGTCCTCCCATCGCGTGTTTGTGAGCAAGGTCTAAGACCATTCTACGGTATGGCCGGGGCACCGCCAGCTGCTCAACTATCTCCCCACGGATTTTATCTACCCGATACAGTAGATCCTGGTTAATAGCCATATATGGGAACTCTTTGTCAGCATTCGGGTATTGGGGCTCACCATTTATGACTTTAGGATTTTCCCTAGCTCTTAATAAGGTGGGATCTCTAAGTTGAGCAGTCCCAAAATTATCACGTGACATCTCTAGCTCAGGCATGTCACACGCTTCTTCCTGCTCCTCAGCTTCACCTGCAAGAACAGCTAGGGGAAAACTGTCAGATTCAATAGTGGTCACCCCTACCGTTTGAACCTCAGTATCCTGATCAAAAGGCTCAGGACTAATCACAGGGCACACATTCTCATTATTAACATCATTTCTAGTGCAGTGTACATTCTTTTTCCACAAGTCCCAGAACAATGGGAAGTCTCTTCCCAGGATCACACTATGCATCAGGGTCTCTACCACGCCCACTTCATGGGACACAGTTCCACAAGTACTCTTTAGCTGGACTAAAGCTGTGGGATACTCCTTGGTGTCCCCATGTATGCACAAGACCCCTATGTAACGTCCTGTGAGTGTCCCAGGGTCTACCAAGCTGGCATGGATGAGAGTAACTAAACTCCCAGAGTCCAGTAGAGCCCTCCCGGGATAACCATCCACCTTTACATGACATATTTGCTGTCCAGTTTCTGACACAGTCTCAGCAGAGAAAACAGAACGTGCATATAAAGAGCTTCGCCTGGCTGTATCACACTCCATTGGCTCAGAAGTAAGGGGGCAATTGGCAGCAATATGCCCAGGTCCATGACAACGCCAACACTGTATGCGGCCCCAGTCTTTTTGCGACCCAGGTTTGGACCCTACTGTCCCTTGGGAACGCCTCTCCACTGTTTGTTCCCCATCTAGGCCACCTCCCTTTACAACATTATTCACCCCTCTAGTAAACGGAACAGTCTTACCAGATGATCCGGCCGCTTTGCTGTTCTTGAGGGTGGAATGTCCAGGAGGCACTTCTTGGATTAGATTTTCAGTAGCTCTGTACCTCTCAACCAAGTTGACAAGCCCCTCGGCATCATTAGGGTCGCCCTGACCGACCCAGCGCTGAACCTTTGGAGGTAAGGAACAAAGATACTTGTCCAGCACGACTCTCTCCACGATCTGCGCTGGTGTAGACTCCTCTGGCTGTAGCCACTTCCTTACCAGGTGGACCAGGTCATACATTTGGGACCGCGCAGGTAACTGTTCAGAAAAAGTCCAGTTATGCACCTTCCGGGCACGCACACTCATGTTTACGCTTAAGCGAGCAAGGATCTCTCCCTTGAGTTTCGCGTAGACCTTAGCATCCTGCTCACTCAGATCAAAATACGCCTTTTGTGGTTCTCCAGTTAGAAAAGGTGCTACCACACCTGCCCATTGATCCACGGGTAACTGTTCACGCTCTGCTACACGTTCAAACACTGCAAGATAGGCCTCTACATCATCCGTGAGAGTCATCTTTTGCAGAGACTTCTGTACTGCAGCCCGTGTGGTTGGAAGCAAGGGTTGGGGTGTTTGCACACTCTGCGCCACACTCTTAGCCACATTCTGTATTTGCTCTTGTAATTGCAGATTAGTTTGCTGCTGTTCCTTTAAGGCTTGTCTGTTGGATTCAAGCAGCAAAACATTGGTTTCAGCCTGGGCACGCATGGCCTCCTCATGCACCTTTTGCTGATGTGCGTTGGCCTG